>NC_136073.1:185047871-186387144 GCF_964261635.1 Lissotriton helveticus | reverse complement strand
GCAGACAAGGTCTATTCAGGTGCAAGGTCGTAAACTGCGCATGGGCCCTTCAGTGGCAGAGGCCTGAAAGAGGTTTCAAAGGCTACTTTGGTGGGTGGAGCAAGCAGCGCAGCAAGCCCACCAGTAGCATTTAATTTACTGGTCCTGGGTATATGGGATACACCTGTACAAGGGACTCACAGGTAAATTAAATATGCCAAACAAGTGTAGACCAATCTTACCAAGTTTACAAGAGAGAACACATGCAGTGTAGCACTGATCAGCAGAGATAAGGTGCCCAGAGCCATAAAACCACCAACAACAGGTCAGAAACAAAACAGGAGGAAGACAAAATGTCTAGGATGACCCTGCAAATAAGGGGCAAGTCCAACACTTGAGAATGGAGTTGAAATCTTTTTTAGCAGCACTATGGGTTGAAAGGTTGAAATAGCTCACTGGGTTAAGTGCTTGCTGGTGACATTTATGTAAAACATATAGGTCAAGATTCAAGTCACGGCAAGACCGGCTCTGTGTTTCTGAGGTTGACAAGTTTAGGTACAATTGGGACTGAATTATGAATGATGCACCTTCTCGTGTAAACACTCTGTTCTTAATCACGTCCTGTGTGCAGTGTAGATCTCCATTGTGTATTTGGTCATGAATATTGGTTGATGCTGAAGGCATAGATGTGTGTTTTCTTTAGGATTGGGATGCAATGCTAGCCAAGGGACATCCAGTGGGCAACTACAGGGAAGGCACAGAGGTCAAAAGGAAAGGAAAGCATGGCAAAGCAACACCTATTCAATCACTGACAATATAAAAGCCATACCTGCCAGCTCACATGGCTCCACCTTGTGACACACGATATCGACTCCCATCACACAGTCTCCCGGTGAGGAGCCGATATGACATGGTGGCAGGGAAAACTAGCTGAAAACCACTTTATATGGTGGTTTACCAGCACGTTTTCTGAAGCTTTGAAATGCCGACACCCATTAAGGGGTGTGAAAACAGCCCCAAGATTTCGGCAGCAGCCTCAGCAAGCTTTTATTTTATTTTGGGAGGAGAGAGTTTAAGGCGGGTGGGGTTAAAAAGTGCATCGTAGGTACTTCCCAGCACGAGGTCCTGCCCCTCCAAGGTTCTGCCCCCTCCTCACACAGTGAGACTGTTCTTCATGTTGGTAGGTATGTATAAGCGGCAAATTACTTTACAAGTGCAAATTATGTGCAAATTATATACATATTGGTAACAGTGATGATTTTCACTGAGGGGTTCCGAGTGCTATCAAATGGACAATAAAAGCAAAAATATCCCTGTTCTTGACTGTTACATGTAGTACATTGTACATAGCAACCTTTCTAGAATGTGTTAGTAGAATAAGAATGCATTTATGTTCTGTGTTATCTCATGTTTATGTGTTCCGTTCTGTGGCAGTTTACTGGTTTGCTGCTGCAGTGAAGAGTCCACTCTTGTCCTACTCTACAACTCAATAAAGGACTCTTTCTACTTACCTGGGTTGGCCTTGTAATCCATTTACTGCAACTTTTTGGCGACGATTACCTGAATCCATCGCATGCCTTCTACATCGTTAAGACAAGAGCGGACAAGACTGAGGCATAATTGTTGTCTGCATCCTCACCATCCTTGAGTGTGTTACTTGCGAGGTGAGCATTTTATTGACTATGGGTTTCATGTGAATTTTCGGCGTTTTCACTGTGAAGAAGCTTCCTGTTTGTTGGGTGGGCGCAACTCTCTTTGTGGATACATCACAGCCCCACTTCGTTGGATTGACTGAATTATGGTGATGGACATTCTCTTGTGAAGTTGTCTCCCTCTTACTGCCTCCGGTGCATACACTTACTGTCTGTGTCTGCAAGTTGCACTGGACCCGGTGGATGTTCAAATTCTTCCGTTGCTTTACTCGTCATCCTGTCCTCCCCGCAGGTCTCCGCTATTGTGATGACGTAGTGGAATCTTCAAGGGAGTTGGTGGAGACTTGGATGACACGCCGCTTGTTGTCCAATCACCTTGTTCTGGTTGACGCTTCTACTCGGTGCTGACGTTCAGTGTGTACGAACGTCCTGACTTCACCTATGTCCTCACGCAGCGTAAGGAAGCCATCTTGGTTACCACAGCAACCCATCCAATCTGCCTCCAGCCTCCAGCCACGCAACCACGTATGCCAGTTACTTCCTTTTCATGTTCCGGTGTACACTGGCTGTCTAGAAACTTGAGCGCGAAGGAGGTCTTCTAGTCTTTGGCGATGCGCACGTCTCGTGCGTGTTCAACATTAATATCTCAAGTTTTCCTTCAGTGTTACATGCTCCACTTGCGTGTCTAGGAGTGCGGTATTTATTACTTCGACGATACACACGTCATTTTCGTCGAGTGTCAGGTACTGTTGGATTACTATATAAGCTGACTTCATTGTCTTTTCTTTAGCAGTCATTGCCCATTGAACTCTTTATTTTCGTTTATTTGCTTTGCTCACATTTTGTATTTTGCAATGACCATGTCTGCGCAAGGAGTTACCCAAAATGGTTCTGTTGTGCTTCCACCCAGTTTCCTTCGGAACCCTGGTCAACCTAGTATATCTTGGGAGGACTGGTTTCCCATGTTTGACAATTATTTAGACGCACTTGATGCACAAGAGTTTTCATCTAAACGGAAAAAAAGCACTTTTACTGAGTTCTTTGGGGAAAGAAGGTCAGCGTGTGTTCAAGTTTTTACCACAAGTTCTTCAAGCTGGTGCACAAGCTCTTTTGGATGAATACAAGGAAGCTATTTCTCGTCTGGAGATTAGGTATTCAAAGGAAGAGAACCTAGTTATAAATAGGTACACATTTTACACAAAAAAACAAAAAGTTGGTGAGTCTATTGATGACTTTGTTTCGAGACTTTGTGAGATGTCAGTCAAATGTAAGTTTGGGAACATGACTGATGAGTTGATTAGAGATCAACGTATTGTCCAGTGCAATAACAAGAAAATCCAAGAACGATTGTGGGCAGCCAAAAATCCCAACTTACAAACAGCGATTGATTTGGCAACAATAGTAGAGCAATCTGAGGGTTGCATGAAAGAACTTGAGAAGAGGTTTGTTTCCAGCGATGTGAGTGAAGTAGCTTTACTTGACTCAGCAGAAGGTTTTCGAGGTGATGAGGAGGATCAGAGTGACGTTGCTGCAGTCAAGAACAAGAAGTTCTTCAACAAAAAAGTTGTATCTGTAAAACCTCAAAACCCTGTTAGAGCCTACAATTCCAAACTGTGTAATAGATGTGGCAGTTCTGGTCACTCTTCTGACTCCAAATTTTGTTTTGCCGCCAAGCAGGAATGTCTTTTATGTGGAAAGCTTGGTCATTATGCAAGGGTTTGTAGGGGCAAAGGTCGCGCCTCTGTAGCATGTGTGGAAGATATCATTAGTGTGAGTGATGCAAATTACAACATTTTAGTAGTAGGTTTGGATGGTGGTGGTTCTGATGAGGAACTTACACAGAAAAATAGACCCAAAGCACCATTTACCATCAATGATAGGGTTGTTCATTTAATGGTGGACACTGGCTCGCGCTACACAATTATCCCTAATGATTTGTATGTGGAAGTCTGGGGCACAGGACCACTCCTTCCCAAAGACATTTCTCCTGGGGGTTATCAAGGGGAGTCCTTAGACATCCTGGGTTATTTTGAGGCTCACATTTAAGTTTTCTACCAGGGAAATTGAAGGGAAGGTTTACGTCTCTGCTTCTGGTCCTGCCATTTTGGGGTGGGTCCATCAGTATGACCTTAGTATCATGGTCAATCCTCGTGCTGACTCGCAAGTGATGATCATTGAAGATGGAGAACTACATAGTATCTTATCTGGTGTTGCTGGTGTGTTTGAAGAGAGTCTTGGTCGTCTCAAGGGATATTCACACAAAATTATTTTGAAAAAAGATTTGATTCCCATTCAACATAAGGTCAGGCGAATTCCCATTGTTGTCAGAGACGAAGTCAAACAACTCATTGATGATATGTCGAAAATGGGTGTGATTGAGCCTGTGGAAGCATCCCCGTGGATTTCTCCGATTGTCGTCACGAAGAAATCGGACGGCAAACTCCGCTTCTGTGTCGACCTGAGGTCTCTGAATCAATATGTAGTGGCAGATAGTTTTCCCTTGCCTAACATCACAGAACTGGTTACCACGCTTGAGGGGGCTAGAGTTTTTTCTAAACTGGATCTCAGGAGTGCCTATCACCAGATTGATTTACATAAAGATTATAAAAGCTTAACTGCCTTTATCACTCCCTGGGGTACCTTTCAATTCACTCGCCTCCCATTTGGTCTCAATTCTGCGGCTAGCGTGTTTCAGAGGATGGTTTCCAGTATTTTTGAGGGTGTTGGGAATGTCGTTTACTTTCAGGACGATATTTTAATTTATGGCCAGTCTGTAGAACAACACAATTCCACTCTTAGGATTGTTTTAGACAAATTGACTTCAAGAATTTCAATATTCAGTGGAGTATATCCAGGGTTGGAAGAATATACAAGCTGATTGTCTTTCCAGGTTGTCCTTGGACTGGCGTTCTCTTCACTCTGAGGATCCTGTGAGCTTGGACGATATTGCAGTTGCTTCTGTTGAAGATGCTGTATTTGTGGGGGAAGGTGTTTTTTTGGCCAGAGACTGGGAAAGGGAAATGATTGCTGATCATACTCTTCAGGAGGTCATTAAACTCATTAAACTGGGTTCTAGGTGCGAGAGTTCTGTTTCTGTCTCTGTCAGGCCTTTTATCAAGGTTTTATATGTTTTTTCAATCATCAGTGATACTATTTTGCTTAAGGATGACAAGTTTATACCTCTATTTTGTCTCAGAAGCAAAACGTCTCACGCAACGTCGCATAAAGAGTCACTTTTGGTGGCCGGGCATTGATGCCCAAGTGGTGGAGTGGGTGGAGAACTGTGTCATGTGCAGGGAAGGTGAAAAATGTTTGAAAGTAGGCCCAAAATCTAGTGAAGCACATATACAAAGTCCAGACTTACCTTGGCAAACCATTTGTCTTGATTTCATTGGTCCTATAGGTGAGCTGAATGAGAGAGACAGGTTTGCCATGGTGGTGGTTGATGTTTTTTCAAAATGGTTGGTTGTACATTTTACTAATGACATTACTACAGAGAGCACAAATAAATTTCTGGGTAATCTTTTCAAGGATGAGGGTTTGCCTTCTGTCATCATCACTGATAACGGCACACAACTTATTTCTAAGGACATGCAGACATTTTTGAAGGGGTGTGGTATATCACACCATCGTACTTCCTTGTACAATCCTCAGGGCAATGCAATATGTGAGAGGGCCAACAAGGTTGTTAAGGGCATCATCCAAATGGCGTCTTCTAATGGGGTCATTGTCAGGAAAATGGTCAATGAGATGTTATGGGCTTATCGCACGACTCCATTGGTCCACGGACAGCAATCACCTTTTCAGATAATGAGGGGGCGTAATCCTGGTGTGAAGTTAGTACCAGCCTGGATGAAGCAAGTGGTCACTTTACAAACTGAACTTTGTAATACTTCTGCTGCCATTCCTTCTACCTTTTCTACCACTGCTTCTACTAGTCCTCATTAGTCTCCTTTCTTGGTTGGGGATTTGGTTAAAGTCAAGAGTGGTAGGGTGCAGAGAGGTCTGTCTAAATTCAAGGGGCCTTTCAAGGTGATGAAATTCCTTGACCACCGCGTTATTCTCAACAATGGTGAGTGTTGGAATTTTAGGAGGGTAGCTCTTTGCAAGAGAGTTAAGGCTATATCAGTTGATAATGTCCGTGCTTCTCCTCAAGATAGTTGCGTTGGTTCTTTGCCTGCTACTACTAGTGGTTATCTCTTGGCTACTCACCTTCCAGGGGAGTGTTTGTCTCGGAGTGAGGTAAATAATTCTGGTGCTGGGGATGCTCCTCAAAATGACGTTTCTTTGGCTCAAAGTCCAGCTAAGTGTGTTTCTTCTAATGTACGTACTCCAAGGTGCCGTCGACCACCGCTGTATTTACAAGATTTTGTTTGTTAGTTTTCTTTTTTTGTTTTTCTCTTTGTTTTTTTTTTTAAAGAAAGGAAGAAGATGTGTAGTACATTGTACATAGCAACCTGTGTTATCACTCTAGTCTTTCTAGAATGTGTTAGTAGAATAAGAATGCATTTATGTTCATACATAACATGGCCTCTCCTTCCTATCACAAAAAACCCTGTCCACCTGCAGCCCACTCCAACAACACTATTTTCCTTCCTTCCCCCTCCATTCCTGATGTGCTCTCTGCTCTGCCAGTACTGCTCTGCGACAGTCCCACCAGAGCAGCCTGGAATTCCTTGATGACCTAACAAGAGTGGGTAGCAGCTTTCGTGAACTACTATTGTTATGTCACGGCAATGGGTCACCAGGTTTAGAATCTGGGATTCATGCTAATGGTACTCTAGAGCCTCGCATAACATACAGGTTTCTCTCCTTTTCACTCACTCTCTCTTTGACACTCTCTGTTTCAGCATATCTGCTACATCACAGAAGAAGTTTATGGAAAACAATTACTTTCTTCAAAATGATTGATTGCTTTTATAAATGTAATCAATCATGGACTGTGGAATCCAACACTAAGAATTATGACAGTGTACGTTCTGTGCCTTCAAACTGCAGTGGTTAATGACAGCAGTCTTTGCACGTAGCAAACAAAGATCGCTGAACAGAAGAGTGCAAGACTGCAACAACAAAGCGTACCTTGGTCTCCGCTGCAGATTCCTGCAGTCTATAACTCCTGCTCTAATGTTTCTAAGATTATTTCTGTGAGTGAGAGAAAAGTGTGGTGAGGTTTTGGGCAGAATCATGAATTAGTGACTTGAGAAATCAACAGGTTTGCGCATGTTCTTTTTTATTATTGTTCTGCCTAATGAGCACACATCTAACTGAATATTTCTCAGAGCTAGTGCCTAAGTACCCAGTGTACGCTTTCAGAGAATGGCACATGTAAGGGCTAATTGACAACATACAATGATAGTGAAAGCAAACAATCAGGAAAGTGCAGGCTGACAGGTGGCTCATATGTTAAATCAGTTAATTGGAGCAAATCATCTCAAGCCATAAGCACAGTTATTTCCTCATATGTAAACATTTTCTGGAACTCTTTGCTTCTAGGCCACTATATCTTGCTATTAGATGTCCCCCTTAAAACTGTATTTGTACGTAACGAGAACATTGCCCCATAGGACAATGCTTGCAGCACTTGCTAGATTGACCTTGAGCAGTAATAACACTTACTCTCGATGAAGATTAGAGTACACACCATGACTAGATAGTCTGTTGAACTATTTGCTAACAGCAACATCATTGAAATAAATACTTTTAGATGAATTAGAAGCAGGCTCTAAACATATCTGCTGCAAACTGGTTAGCTTCTAAAAATAGTAGCATTGTATTGTTTAAGTAGGTTATACTGGATAGCTTGAAGGAAAGGTGCAATGTGTTACAATTCGCAACTGGATGCACTTGTTCTCGAATTCAACTGCACTTAAATTCTGACATAAAAATATGATAAAAGAAGTAGGAGAGGTGCAAAGCTGCTGCCTGCTTCAAGCATGATGTGCACTAAGCGCAATTCTGTGGCCCCTTTTGAGCATTGGGACAGGTTTGCCATCACCCAGCATGCTGTTAGTTGACTCATAAAAGCTAAGATAATTCAATTGTGCAGTAGAGTGTAACAATGATTAGTTCTGGACCAAATAGTGTGATAGGAAGAAAATATGAGGACAAGCAACAAACAGCATAAAGTGTGGAGGGCCAGAACCTAGGCATTATATTAAAAATCTCTGCTTCTAAGAGGATCATGACTAAGGACCTTTGCAGATGCACAACATCAGCTAAAAGCTGGAGGATGTTCCATCACCCTAGTTGGAGTCTATGGAGTCCTACGTAGAGTGTGCAGAGACCGTATGCACTCTAAATAGTGTGAACGGAACATCGGCCACTTTTCTAAATAAGGCCCTAATATCTAAAAGTAAATTATCTGCCTTTGCCTATAACTAATCTAATTAATTCTAATTAAACTGACTGGCACTGAAACTCTATTCACACGAATAAAACTGAGTTTGGAGTTCAAACAGGTAAGGTTTCCTCCAGTGCCTTTCCTTCCAACCTCAAAAAATACCTTGGGATTAAAACATTGCTTAGAAGTCAATATCACTAAAAGGTTACTTGAGGTCGCACTATACCGGGGTGAGTCTATGGTTGAGGCTGACTACAATAGAGGACAGGCCAGCTATAGGACCTACACAGTTGTCTACTGAAAAAGTACCTTGGATGGAGCAAAGAGTCGTTGTCGAAAGTCCAAAGCGCTGGTTCCGATTCATGCAGTTGGGTCAGTGTGTGAATGTTGAGACTCGCAGTCAGAACCTAGGATCCACACTGTGTCATTGTTGAGACTTGCATTTGTGACCTCAGATGGGCACTGCCTCATTGTCAAAGCTTGCAGTCGGGTCCCATGTCATCGTCAAGCAGCGCAGTGATGTATTCAGATTGCCACTGCGCTGGGGTCGAACAGCACTGCGTTAGTTCTGATCGCGAAGTGGTGACGATGTGTTGATTGTGTATAAAATCAGCTGCAGAACCCACTTCTGAGGACAAGGACTGTGGCGGGCACCTCAGGCAAAGGTAGGACTCACAGATGGCATAGTCCACCAGCACCAGCAGAATTGCAAAAAGTCAAGCCCTTGGAGTCATTCTGGGTTCAAGTGCGATGGGTCCAGTGCTTGTCCTCAGCAGGGGGAGCTCAGCACAGTAGTGAAGCAGATCCTTGGAACAATCAGTCAAGCAGAGTAGCAATCCTTGTAGCAAAGCATTGCTTACTCCTAGCACAGTTCTTTAGAGGTTCAGTAGTAAGTATGGGCGAATTTTGCGGATCTGCGGTCTGCGAATTCGCGCGAATTCAGAAAAAATCCACGAATTCGCTGATGTTCCCGCGAACTTACGGATTTTTTTGCGATTTGCACTCTACTCAACTGGAGTACTTTCTACTGGCTAATCAGTGAGTGCTACCTCATTGGGTAAATGTATAGTGCTATTCCTACACTGCAGCTGCGTAAAGGGCCAGATTTGTCTCCACTCACCATGTGTGCCTGTAACTTTGCCACCGCGCCAAAAGGTGCCGAGGTCCCTTGAGTGAGCTGTCCATCATAGTTGGGAAAGGGCAGGAAGACGTTTGATACCACTAGTGTGTGGTGCGGCGCCAAACGGGCGGGGCTTCTATGCGTGTCAACATGCCTCTTGTGTATAAAGGGTCAGAGAGCGAGCAGGGCAGCAGGTGAGGAGAAAGCAGTCTCCTGGTCACAGGAACTAAACGGGGATTGCACTCAAGAAACTCATGGATTCAAAGACCTTCCTCGAGTATTACAGTTAATTGTTGATGGGAGATATGGGGTTAAAGCACACTTGCCCAGCCTCGGCCGTGCTCACTAATGTTTTGGGCTGATTAAAACGTTACTGAATTTGAGCTTCAACTCGGGCACCTGCTTTATATATATCTGTAAGTGCTTCCTGTTGAGGTTTAATTTTTGTGACCGGAGCCTCGTGCCAGAATGAATCCTGCCCTGCATAGTTATCCACGAAGATGCCACCGTTTTGTGCAATACCTCTACTCAACTGGAGTACTTTCTACTGGCTAATCAGTAAGTGCTACCTCGTTGGGTAAATGTATAGTGCTTTTCCTACACTGCAGCTGCGTAAAGGGCCAGAAGATTTGTCTCCACTGACCATGTGTGCCTGTAACTTTGCCACCGCGCCAAAAGACGCCGAGGTCTCTTGAGTGAGCTGTCCATCATAGTTGGGAAAGGGCGGGAAGACGTTTGATACCGCTAGTGTGTGGTGCGGGGCCAAAGGGGCGGGGCTTCTATGCGTGTCAACATGCCTCTTGTGTATAAAGGGTCAGAGAGTGAGCAGGGCAGCATGTGAGGAGAAAGCAGCCTCCTGGTCACAGCAACTACACGGGGTTTGCGCTCACTCAACTCATGGATTCAAAGACCTCCCTTGAGTATTACAGCTAATTTTTGATGGCAGATATGGGGTTAAAGCACACTTGCCCAGCCTCGACCGTGCTCACTAATGTTTTGGGCTGATTAAAAAGTTACTGAATTTGAGCTTCAACTCGGGCACCTGCTTTATTTATATCTGTAAGTGCTTCCTGTTGAGGTTTAATTTTTGGCCCACAGGAAGCACTTACAGAGTTAAGGCAGGTGCCCGAGTTGAAGCTAACGTTGTAACCATTTTAGAATGGCGCCGGCAAGCTGCCATAGTTGAAGTTGCTTACTTGCAAGTTGCAACTATTCTCTGACCCTGCCTCGGGCACCTGGCTGTTTAGGGTCAGAGAACAGTTGCAACTTGCAAGTAAGCAACTTCAACTCTGGCAGCTTGCCGGCGCCATTCTAAAATGGTTACAAAGTTAACTTCAACTTGAGCACCTGCCTTAACTGTAAGTGCTTCCTGTGGGCCAAAAACAAAATCCACCCACGAGCGGATTTGCAGATTTTTCGTCAACTTCGCGAGATTCGCGGATCTCGAAATTGCCGAAAATCCGCAAATTCCGCGAGTGGAAAGGATTTTTGGCCACCACACTTATCCAGTAGAGTACTGTCTTGGTAGTGTCAGAGCCCCAGTACTTATACCCAAATATGCCTTTGAAATGGGGGTGAATTTAAAGCAGCTCCACGAATTGCACAGGTCCACTTTCATCCCAGCCCCGTCTGTCAGGCTATTTGTGGGGAGTAATCAGTCCTTTGTGTGGGGACAGGGCACAGCCTGTTCAGATGTGTCAGCTCCCTCTCTACCTTCCTGTGTTTATGGCTCTCTACAGGAAATACACAAAATGTAGCTGTCACCCAGTCCAGAAATGTATTGGAGACAGGCAGCAGGCACACAGAGGTTATTTAAGAGCAGAGAAATGTCTACTATCTAAAAAGGGACATTTCTGGATAGTAATGTCAAATCAAACATTCACACCAAAGAGGATTTTTCATTACCATTCCAAATATATGAAACATGATTTAGCTACTCCTATTTTTACTAGGAATTACAGCTTAAAAGTGTTTTAAGGAATTCCCAATGCCAGCCTATGAGAGAAGTAGGCCTCACAGAAGTGATAAGCAAAAGAAGCTATTTGTCACTACCAGGACCTGTAAAACTCAAAAGTACGTATTTTACCTTCCAGTTACACAGCACCCTGCCCATAGGGCTACAGAGGTCCTACCTTCCGGGTGACCTATGTGTAATAAAACAAGAGTTTATAGTTATAGTTTGCCAAGGGATTTTAAATGGCAATTGGAAGTGTCAGCAAACTGAACAGGTTTGAAAGGCTACTTGTGTGGGTGGAACAACCAGTGCTGCAGGCCCACTAATAGGGTTTAGATTATAGGCCCGTGGTAAAAGGTACACCACCTTACAAGGGACCTATTACTAAACTAAATGTGCCATTCAGGTATAAACCAATGTCACCATATTTTAGGGGAGAAGCACTTGCACTTTTGCACTGCTTAGCAGTGGTAAAGTGCTCAAAGTTCTAAAGCCAACAAAAGAAATTCAGTTAAAAGAGGAGGAAGGCAAAATGTTGGGGGAGCCCCTTCAGAGAGGGCCATTTTCCAACATCAACGTTAAACAAGGTAAAGGCTCAGTTCACCAGAGTGGGATTCAGAGGTATGTTTCAAAGTATGTGGTGGCTTAAATCAAAAGCCTGTTGTAAAATATAGGAGACGAAAGGGCTTCTGTTGATAATGGATTATTCATTAGTGGATGTCTTGACATATGTCCTAGTTAAATAGAAATAGTTGTAATGCAGTGCTAAAGACACATTATATGTAACAAGGATGTTTGGAATGGATGTATGTTAATTTCCAGAACATGGCTGAAGATGAAAGACACTGCAGATTGTTGAATGATGTAGAGTGCAGGGGTGGGATAATTATTGGTGGTTCAACTCATGCTATGGTTGAAAGCATGGCTCTAAGGTTGTAGGCTTTTGTGCTCATGTTAGGAATGTATGTAGTGTATTTTAGCAAATTATACAGGGTTGTCCATAGGGCCTGGTAAAGGTGTCTTATCAGTTGTAAATACATAACTCTTATCATTGTGACTTAAAATTGTGGGTCATGTGAACTTTTTAAGAGGGTGACCTCTTTAAAGTAAATAGTTTTGGAATTCTTTTTTGTAGGGTATTTAAGGATTAACGAAAAGGGGTATCCTCATTAAAGTCAATGGAGGCATTTTGTTTGTTAGGTGGGTGAATACTAATAAAAAGAGGGTAGCATTATCCAAATGTGGGTGACTTGACAAATATGCTATGTTTCCAGCATTAGGTCACACTTTATGTAAATGATCACTTCATTGGTGATGAAGAAAGAGCCACAGGTGCAGTTTGTTTATTTACGTCAAGTGCCCACACCCTGTAGGATGCTGTCACAATGACTGATGATGTCATCAGTGAGGTCATCAATGAAATCCTAAAACATATCATGAGTGATGTAATATGTGAGGGTGTAAGAAGTGCATGGCTGAAGTGCAAGCTGTAATCACCTCAGTAAAGTATAACTGGTGAATTTCAGTTTTTTTGCTTTTTCAATGTTTTTTCTTATCACATTTGAAGACGGAACTATAATGTCACATTAACCTTTGGGTTTTTTTCAGCAAATTTTCAGTTTTTTTAAAAATATAAGGTACGGTCTTAGTACTCTACCTAACTATAACAGCACTCTAACCTTTGTTTAATCTTGACCCAAATACCTTCAGGCAACATGCAGCAAACACCTTGCTCCACATGGCCCTCGGTCATGTCTAAAGAGGTGTTGGTGGTAGGGCCTGACCTCCAATCAGGCTATGCTCCCAAGCTCGCAGGTAGCAGTAAACCCCCCTGCTACAGACAGCCTTTGACCATGTGCATCAGGAGGCCGGCCAGATAGATCAACATCTGACTAGGCTTTGCACTCATTTCCCCATAAGTATCCAACCCCTCACTACACACAGCCTTCAGTAATGTACAGAGGTGGGTTAGAACTGCACCAAACCCACTTTTGGTAGCCAACACCCTCTCTGCATAGCCTGCACAGAGGCAGTGAGCTATGGGGCCTGGTATATAGCCAGAATCACTTTTTTCGTATTTATTTTTAGTACCTGTACTTCTGATACCATCATACTCCAGCGAATGCCGCAGTAAAGTCCACATTTGTAAAGTAAAGTCCACATTTGTAAAGCGCACAATCACCCGTAAGGGTCTCTAGGCGCTGGGGGCCGTCGGGAAGATTAAGCGAGCTATTGCCCAGAGTCACATGGTGCAGTGGGTACTGCAGTACCAAGCGCTAACATAAGAGCTCCTACAAAATTATTATTTTGTTTTTACTTCTAAAGGTCCCTTTGGGTCACTCCTTTCCTCACCCCTCCAACCATACAGCCTGAAGACAGGAGTACCACTTTGTCATCGTATGAATTTTGTATTTTTATTCCAGGCCTTGCGGATTGAGTCCCCAAGTCCTGTGATTGTGGGCGCAACACTTTATTCCGAGTTGCAGTCAGCCAAAAAGACCACTCAGTATTGGGGTACTGGCACTGGTAACAAAGTACAAAAATAGTCAATGGAGAAAAAGCTCCATTGGCCAATAAGAACATCTTATTTTATTGTTATTGTTTTGTACTGCTGGACTCCTTTGAAACCAACTGTCCTGATTTTCCTAACTTTTTTGATAGCCCCTTCATGCCTAACCCAAGCCTCTCTTTAAATTTGGCATATTTCCTTTCAGCCTTTTTTTTTAAAAATCAGAGAACAAAGCTTCCTAAGGGAATTAACATGGAAAGTCACAATTTTGCCTCACCCCCTTTCCCACTTTGCCCAATGGTTGACCTATCAGTGCAAATTTCTCCATGAAGGAGCCGAGGTGGATAAACTATCCTCAAGTAATCCTCTTAAGTCTAATGTACATACATAAACATCTGACAGCAATAGTGCTCCCGGCATTTGTTCTGCTTGTGCTGATGGAGACGATGTGCAAAACCTTGGAAGAAATTGTTAGAGACTGAAGCTGGAAATAAATACACCAGAAACACAGCTTTCCCTTATGCAGCAAAATACCTGTAATTAGTCAGAATTTGCTTGAGCTGGCTACCACATTGTTTAATTCTTAAAGATTGTTTTTTAATGCACTCACAGAAAAAAAGCCTTACCTGGAATCTTAAAATCAGGGGTTAGAACATTTGAACAGATAGAAATAGTTATAGTTAGAAAATGTTTTGTGAGGCCACATATATTCAATTACATTGTGCTAGTTACACTGTCTCAACAGATAAAAGGTTAATGGAGAATTGTGTCGAGAGAGGACAAGAACAAATAAAAAATCTGATTAAACAATATGAACATCCTGACGATGGTGGCTATTCACAAAGGTGAACTTACATGTGTGTAAATGTGCACGTCAGTTTACTCTTACACATTTGAACAAATGTCCTACTTTGGGCTATTCACCATTTAAGAATATAAAGTTATGGTGGTGTTGAGCTCCCTTTGTTAAAGTATTGGGAAAAGTAAAAACGGTTTATTAACTTTGAAAAAAATAGTACAATAATGTGTATGGTAAATAGTATTAGAAATTATATTTTCATATCTATGTTGAATGTAGAACAAAATAAGATTACAACATTAATAGCTTACATATAGAATTTCATTATTTTGAAGAAGTTCAATAGAATTGAAATGTGGTTCCTGAAGTTTCAATTAAAAAAAACATATCTCACTAAAAGAGAAAATTATGTTTTTATTTGCTAATGATTACTAAAGGTGGTATATAGAATTAATAAACACATTTTAATTATAGTCTAAATGTTATATTATTTTTTTAATTAAAAAGAAAATATTAAAAGATGTTAAAGTAAACTACAACATGTTTTTATTTTTAGCATTAAATTATATTTATTTATATTTTTAACTACTATAATAATAATATATATATCAATATTTCCTTATTTTAAGACCCTTCTGCTATTATTTTCAATGGAATTTGTTGCAGTATCATCGGTTGGTTGTGTGTGGTGCAAGAAGTACTTTGGGTCGAGGTGGAGTACATTTACTACTGCATTGGTTCCTTTTGTTTGTACTAACTTTAGAACTGCAGTTTCTGAAAAGAAATGGGCTTACTCTTTTGTGGGTGAGTGTCGATCCTTCCCTATACCACTCCTAATTCCTCCGTAACCCCAACCTATTTTGTAGTGACTATGCCCTGTCCCAATTTTCACCCTCTAATCCATCCCTCCCATGTTTACCATAAGTAGCAAACTAACGTGTGGCTATCTCACCATCAAAAAGATAAGAGATGTTGTGGTGATTTCCTCTCTCAGGTTTGTCAATAACATTTTATAGTAATTTATTAGTACTATTATAGTACTACTAAATGTATTACAAAAAAATCAGTTTGTGAATAGGCTTCAATACAACTCCCACTGTCCTGAATTCTAGGGAAATGTCCTTCTAGAAGACAGCCTTTAGTTACAGAATGTTTTTAAAGCTAACAAGTCAGAAGACAAATGCAAAAACCTCTCTTCCTTTACAAACGTTCCTAAATTCAAAAATGTTAGAGGAAGCTGACATGCTGGGAAAATATGTTCAAATATTTATAACATTTTCGATATTACGATATTGCTTATTTGCTTAGTTACCACACCTCAAAGTTCAACTGTAGAGACTAATTCACTTCAGAGAAATTAACATGTAAAGGACTCTCTAGTGACGTCTCCCATAACATATAGAGGTTTTAGAGTAAAGTAATCTACTGACAAAGATAAGAAAGCATTTCTTCTTCTGACAAACTCCAATTCATTTTGTGAGACAGGAGGGCATGAAAATAAATAATTATATCTGCTTGATGGAACACTTAATTGTAATACTAGACCTGTGTATCCCTCCCTGGTCAAATCGAAAGTTAACCCTCATTCGAATTCATTCATACCCATCAATACTGGTAATCCTGATAAATGTTAAATGGATACTTCATGCAGTGGATTTGGCATGGTAACAGGATATTTGTGCTCTGCATACAAGAAGACTGGTGCCACACGTGAAATCATTTCCCACAACCTGTGAGATGTTGAAAATGGCAAATTCTGAACAGGGAATCCTCGGGGTTCTAAGCCAGAAGTAGGCCAATGCCAATGCTTCATCTGTAATTTGTTGTATAATGTATATGCAGCATGTAGGCAACCGTAAGCTGAAAGATTGCCTTTTACTGAAGAGTGGCAAAATCTACGAATCACATATGTCAAGCGATTTCCAGCATGATTGAGTAAATTTTTACGTACACAAGTAACTGAAACGTGATTCAATTGAATTGCATCTGCCATAATGCATTTCAGGGGGATTGCTGTAATATCCAAGGGTGCAAACTGCGCTCTGTGGAATGAGTCTGAAATGTCTGTCTGTATACCCCTCTGAAATTGACTGCTAACATTTTGATGTAGACACAATTGCAAGGTGAAGTTACGCAGAGCATCATGGTAATCATTGTTTATTTACCTCCAAATATTGGAGAAAACCTTTAATTAATAGAAAGGGGATTGACTAGTCAGTATTATACCCTGATGGCATCAATATTATATCTGGATACTTTAGTGCAAAGTTATTCAGGGGTAAATTGGTATGATTTAACCAGTAAACATTATTGAAATTTTGGAAATTTGAAAGTTATTCATGAGCCTCATTGTAGAGTAATGAGAGGAAATACACTTTTGGCAAGCATTACATTGTTCGTATGTTTACCTAGAACATGAGCTCATCTAATGACAAATCAGAACAATATATACATACCTAAACAGACTAGGGCTTCCTCCTTGATTCATCACACAAATTCATATTACATTTTTTTTAAATGTGCAAACCTGACTGTGATAGACTTAGATGCAGAGACAATGTCTTTAAAAGTAATTCAACAGGCAATTGCACCTGCTGTGAAATATGCCATCTGGAAATTATCTTTGGATAGTTCCTCCCTATCTCTCTTATTTATCTGAATTCAATCCACAGTTTTACTATGGATATCTTAACAGGTGATTAGCCGTGCTCTACAAATCCAGATTGATTGATTGATTATTGTGGCCCCTTATTACAACACCTATAAATTAGAGCTGGGTGGCAAACTGTACTCTGGCAGAGATAACGGAGTTTTGCCACTTTGCGCTCCACTTGGAGGACATGGCGGAGTGTACCGGGACCTGCGGACCCACAGCTCGAAGAACTGACCACACATAGGGTGATATCAAGAGCTTTCCAGGTCATTGTAAAGTGAGGGGAACATTCAGACTTTTTCTAGACGCGAACCCCCCATTGCACACTGGATAGTATTTCCTTAAGGACATTCTATCTTTACACTCCCATTGGTCGCTATGTCAATATGAGTGAGTACCTGTGAATGGCTGCTGTTTTATAGTGTTGCTAATGGCTGCAAGATGGCTCTCGCGGAGGGGTGGGTCATCTGGAAGTGGCTGGACCTCGGATTGGTGGGAGGGGTCCATACCAGGAAATGGCATGCACGAGCACAGTGGGTGGAGCAGCAGGACTGCTGGATGGCCTGGGTCGAGGATTGTACTGTATGGTTCCAACAACGGGACAGTGACAGCGGCCCCAGATGGGGCCCCAGCATGCAGGGTCCAAGGTTCTGGCAGGTATGGGACCCAGAGCCAGTATAGGTTAGGGAATACCATTTGGAAGCTGTGGCATAGGCAAACGTGACGAGAGAAGGGTCTAGTGACAGCCTGGTATACATCCTTAGTGAGATGGGTGGAAAATGGAGGGTCATAGCAGAAACATATTACACTTATCACTTGTGCACCAGACTCGTGGATTGTGATTTAAGCTCCCTGTGGGCGCTAATCAGAGACAGACTGCTCTGTGAAGATTTTTATAGATAAGCATTGGGGAAATGCCCTTTGTAACGAGTTCCATGTGTGCCAAACAATACTCAGATTGTTTTTTATTGTGGGAAAGAGTAACACACCTTTTCCTGGAATAAAAGGGATATAAAAGTTGCAAAATGTAAAAAAAGAATAATATTATGTGGAGATGGCCCTAGAGGATTCTACTACACACTGTGTTGCTTGCCCGACCAAAATGAAGAGGAAAAAAACAGTTTGTGTTAATCCTGGGCCATAGAGTAATTAGCAGAAGTGCCAGTTTGTGACTGGGAAGTAATGCACCAGAGCTTTCCGCCTCGGCTGGCTTGAGAAGGGGTGGGGCAGGAGGAGTGCTGTTGGCGAGAGACCTTAATAAGGCATAAAGAGAGGGTTAACAACAAGAAATGCCTGCCTCTCTATCAAGCAGATTGGTCAACTCTCACTTTATGACAAGTCTGTCTCTTGCCTCAGAGGCATGGTACACATTTCGAGTAGCTGCTCAAGCTCCTTCTTTGACCCAGTAGCATTTCTTACAACATTTGCTTGACTATGCAGTCAAATATAGTTTTTAAATAAAAAACACTGATAGGTTATTTGAGAAACAAAATGCATTTGCCTCTTCCATGGAGATAAGAAATTTCTGGTCTTTAGTGTCAATGCTTAATTAAATTCTAGCTTGATCTATAGCTGTTAGTCCTCTTTCCTCTAATCACAACTGTCTTCTATTACAGGTTAGTCTCTCATCCATTTTGATTGAGCAGCAAACAATAAAATAGGATGAAAAAAAAGCTTTCTCCTGGCGCTTCTAGAATACATGGAATACATCAGTAATGATTTTAGCAGGAGTGACTCACTCATCCCTTGCAGTAATAATGTTTATTCACCTTTCACCAGTATAAAGTGAGCATCTTCAAAATCAGACATCCAATATTCATCTGTACACAACATTCAATACACATAATACAGGGATATAACAATCACCCCAAACACAGAAATGACGCAGAAATGCAATTTAAAAAGAACTCATCAATGCCTAGTGCATGAACAAAACCTTCATTTCCTGTTCATGCTGAATTGAGCATTGAACTACTTTGCAAAATACCAGCATTACGTTATCAACATATAGACAGTGGGAAACCACGTAAAATGAAAATTGACCTCATTGGCTCTAATGTCATTTTGATGGAATAAAGTTTAATAATATCTTCCTGCATACTGAATAGCATGAACTAGGACAAAATGTGAGGGATAATCAGTCCTCAAAATATCACACTTTGAGGAGTAAGAATGTAACATTTTAAGACATCCTGGCATTTTATGATTTTCGTTTCCCTGCTGATGGGAACATCTTAGATATTCAGTCTCTAGTTGGCAAACGTACCAAGTAGGGACCACAGTCCTCATCAGGGTAAGTCACAACACAATCCTAAATTATCCTGTACTCAAACTTTGGTAGCTTGGCACAGAGCAGGCAGGCTTAACTTAGAAGGTAGTGTGTAAAGTATTTGTGCAATAACTCATCAGTAACAACATAAATCAAAGGTGTAAAATTTGAGATAGTGAAGTTTGAAGAAATAAATGCAGAAAGCTCTTAGAAGCAGATAGCGCTAAAAAAGTTACTTTAGGTTGTAAGGACCAGGACAAAGTCGAAGGGATGCATCAATCGCACAAGATGCATTCTTAGCAATATGCTGTCCAATGCGTCAATCTCTGGAGGCAAAGCGCTGGTTCTGAAGTGATGCTCCAATTTTACTCCCACATCCTGGTCAATGTGCCGGTTCTGATACACGTAGACAGGAGATGCAATGAAATCCATGTTGCAAGTACCTGGGCTACTTCCAGTGAGTCAGGCACAGGAGTAGGTATTGAGACTTTGGTTTCCCTGAGTCCCAATTAGCAGGAGGCCTGCCAACAAGCTCTTGGAGATCACTTAGAAGAAGGCAGAGTCCAGCTCTCCTTCAGCAGAGTCAAAGAGTAGCAGAGCAAGAAGCAGAAAAGCAGGTATTCACGATCAGCAGTCCAGTTGAGTCCTTTGAGCAGCACAGCAGTTTTCCTGAAATAGTCCAGCTGCAATTCCAGAAGTGTCTGATGTGTGTGGGCCAGGTGCCCAGTACTTATACCCAAAGGTGGCCTTAAAGTGGAGGTGACATCAAAGGCTGGCCTCTGAAGTGCATACAGTCCATTTCAGTCCAGTCCTGTCTGTCAGACTAACCCTGGGGTGTAATGATGTGATGCAATGGAATGGAATGTGAATGGGGTTCTAGTAGAATGTAAGAGGGACGTTAGAATGTACGCTTGTCAGTTAGACTGAGTCTGTCAAGGGAAGAGCATCATAGCTCTGTACTTAGAATAAACATATAGCGATGCCAAATTGAATGTGACATATACTTGAGAGCTGCTGCAGGGGTGTAAATCAGTGTTTTGTGTGAGTACAAGACACTACCTATTGAAGTGTAAGTGTCGGCCCATCCTATCAGAAGACAGAGAATGCAGATGAGCCTCACCTGCTTGTGTTTGTGGCTGTCTAGAGCAGGTGTCTCCAACATTTGATCGTGGGCTACCAGTAGCTCGCAGAAACCTTTAGAGTAGCTCTGAGCCTTGGGTTCATTTTTAACTAAGGGCTGCAATAAGTGTTGCATTTTCCTTTTAAAGTTCAGGAAAGGCTATGTTTATTTTACATTATTATCAGGCTGCAGAAAGGCAGTGCTCCACTTAGATGTATAACCCATGTTGGCCACAGAAGTTCAGAACTGAAGCACTGGGGTATTTAACTCCTACATAAAAGTTCTCAACACAATATTGGAGCAGGAGAACAAAATTATATTTCTGATTGCTTTCAAATAAGAGAAAATGACAATGTAAAGTTAACTTATTCATTAAGTTAACTCTTCATTTTAATTTTCTCCCTTTTCAAAGTGTCATATTTAAAAACAACAGACATCTTGCTGCCAGTGACTGATAGACACACTACCATATGTATAACTGAAAAATGCAGTTATTTTCTTTTAAATGGGAGGGATGTAAAGTGAGGAAAAATGTCTCTATGAAACAATGCCTTAATGTTTTTCTCTACTTTAAGTTAAACCATTTAAGTTCTTAAGTTTTATGAAGCATATTTCTTCACTTTAAATTCCTCACATTTAACAAATGATTGTATATAAATGTTAGAAATATGGCACCATGTCTACAGGCCACTGTCAGTAATCTCGCTGCAGTTTGCAAAGACACTTTGACACGAGAGAAAATTAAAATGATGAGTTGTATGTAATGCATATAAAATAAAGTTAACTCTTCAGTTGAATTTCCTCCCCTGTTCAAAGTGTCGCATTTTCACTCAGCAGGCATCTTGCTCCCAGAGGCTGCTAGACACACTGCCATATAGTTAACTGAAAAATATAGGTATTGTTTTTAAATGGAAGAAATTTAAAACATAGAAAAATGCTCCACCAAGTGCAGAAAAAGGTTCCTTTTTAAGAACTGTTTTGCAGAACCTTTTTCTCCACTTTAAATTTATCCCATTTAAAAATAAAATGGCTGTACGATTGTGTTGCCCTTGTCAGTGAACTGCTTCCCTCCCTGCACAGCTCCACCTGGTAGCTGCTGCCCCTAGCATGTCCTCTGATCCTTGCTGGTTGGTGGTTCGAGGCCCTACTCCACCTGCAGGCTCCCACCCGCGTCTCATCCCTGGTCGTCTAGTGGGGAGCATCTTTGCTCTGCTGCTGGTCTGCCTTCTGTCCTAGTACTTTCTGCCTCTTTTGCTCCTCTGCATTCTTTGAACTCTTTTACCTTTTTCCCCTTTTCACACTTTGTTTCACTTTTCACTCTTTTTATCTGCCGTGCCCCCGCCGTGGATCAACTTCTGCAGCCCAACCCCCTATCAGGTCCTGTTTTCCTGCTTCCCATCTCCTTGCTGTCTAGCCCTCCACCTTACACTACTTAATTGTGGCCCCTGCATGGCCTCAAAGCTGGAGAGCCAAAGGTGTATCAGAGGCAAGCCCGCCTGTGTCATCCGCACCTGGACCAGCTCCTCCTGCCACCCAGCAGTCCCACAGGGCACCTGTCTGGCTCTGCTGCATCCTTCTCATCATGTACTTGCTCCACAACCATACCACGAAATCTGGGACCTCCTCGACTCGGTCTACCCCGACATCACCTTCCTCACGGAAACCAGAATGGACCCCAACTCAGACCTTGACATCGCCACAGCCATCCAGGCTACAAGATGACCTGCAAGGACTGCACCATCCAACCAGGAAGAGGCATTGCTATCGGCCACAAGAACCTCCGCCTGACCACCCACTCAATGACCCAATGACAACCATGGAACATCTCCACTTCCAGGCCCAGACCAACCCCAAATCCACCCTCGTAGCACCCTCATCTACAGACCTTTGGCTCCTGCCCACCCTTTGCTGATGCCATTATCAACTTCATAGCATCACAGGCTCTCATATCTACTGATTACATCCTACTTGGGGACCTCAACTTCCACCTGGACAACTCCAATGACCAGAGCACCTCATCCCTTCTGGAGAACCTCGTCTACATCGGACTAAAGCAGCTAGTCACCTCTCTGACTTACGCAGCAGGACACGCACTCAACCCCATCTTCTCCATCAGCAAAAACATCAACTACAGCCACACCTCTGAACTCCTCTGAACCAACCACCACTGCGTTCATTTTGCCATCACCAAACCCACCACCCTACCATAACTGGAACAAGGTCACGGAAGAACATCTCACCGCCTCCCTCAGCACAACCACGCTATTGACATTCAGAGACCTCAGCACACAACCCCCACTGATGGATCGCCAAGTGTTCTAAGGTACTGGTACCCCTCAAGAATGCACAGGGCAAGCAACACTCCAAGAAAGCCAGCTGGTTCACTGCCGCACTCCACGAGTTCAGATGCATCTGTAGAAGGCTTGGGAACACATGGATGTACAACAATACCATGGAAGCCCATGCAGCCTTCAAAGTCACAGTCACCGCACACTACTTCTTCTTCAAAACTACAAAGAAAATGGCCCTCCAAGACAGAATCAATGCCAACAGCAAAGAACTCTTCACCATCATCAAGGTGTTCAACAAACCCAACGCAAGACCACAGAAGTCCTGCCCTCCCAAAACCTCTGCAACAAACTCAGCACCTACTTCCACCACAAGCTGAAGCAGATCTACGACAGCTTCATTACCCAAGATCCGCCCATCTCTCCCGCCAGCACCACACATGATGACGACACCCTCAAGTGCATCCTGCTCAACTGGACCTCTCTTACTACGAACGACACTCTCAAGATCATGAAGAGCATTCACTCCAGAGCTCCCTCGGACTCCTGCCCGCACCACATCTTCCACAGAACCACCACTGCCAGTGCCCTGCACTACGCAGCACCATCAACTGCTGCATCGAGATCGCCACCTTCTCAATGACTGGAAACAGGCCAAGATCAACACCGTGCTGAAGAAACCGTCTGCCAACCTGACATACCTCAAAAATTTCAGACCCATCTCCCAGCTCCGCTTCCCAGCCAAGTTCATCGAGAAGAACATCAATGCCTCAATGACCAACTCTCTGAATTTATGAAAGCCAACCATGTTCTACACGCCTCTCAATCCAGCTTCTGAAGCAACCACAGCACCAAGACCATCTTCTCTGCTGCCACCGATGACATCGGCTCTCTCCTTGAGCGGGGAGAAACAGCAGCTCTCATTCTCTTGGACCCTTTTCAGCCACCTTCAACAGCGTCTCTGGCCACTCCCTAAACCACGTGACTCCACGATGCTGGTATCCTCAACAAAACCCTAGACTGGATCCATTCCTTCCTCAACTGTACAACACAGCAAGTCAGACTTCCATCATTCCTTTCAGAAGTCAAGGAGATCGACTGCAGAATCCCCCAGTGCTCTTCCCTGAGCCCCCCATCTTCCACGCCTACATGGCCTCGCTCACACTCATAATCAGGAACCACGGGCTCAACAACATCTCCTATGCCAACAACACCCAGCTGATCCTCTCCCTCACTGAGCCCACAATTGCCAGAAACAATTTCCATTACGGGATGAAGGCTGTCACCCCTTGGATAAGATACAGCTGCCTCATGGACAACTTGGACAAAACGAAAGCCCACATTATGGGGCCCAACACCTCCGCTTGCGAAGACTCTTGGTGGCCCGCTGCATTAGGAACCCCCGTACCAACGGACCTCAGCATCATAGTGGAATCCTCACTCACTGTGAACTGCCAGACCAATGCCATCTCCTTATCATGCGTCCACACTCTTTGCCCTCTTCGAAAGACCTTCAGATGGATCCCTATTGAGACCAGAAAGACAGTCGCCCACACACTCATCAGCAGGCGACTTGACTACAGCAACGCAAGCAACGCAGGTGTCATCCAGAAACTGCTAAGGAAACTACAGAACCTTCAAAACACCACAGCTAGACATGTCCTAAAGATTACCCACTGCAGCCATATCTCTGAACACCTACAAGACCTCCACTGGCTGTTTCTCCAACTGAGGCTTTCCCCATTGCTGACCCAATTTAGGAAGGATCTCAGGACCTAGCTCTTTGACTAAACCTCAGTGCCTAGTCAGACCTGCAGCCCACTCAGCACCTTGAGACCCTCACGGGTGAGTTATCAAACTTAACAAGTACTGGTCGATTGATTGTTGAAAATGGCAAAAGGTATGTCCTGTGCCACAAGTACATATGACACAGGCTCTCAGTAACCAATACACATAAATTCTATTCATTCACACACAAGTTCACATACATCCCCACAGACCATGCACTCACTGACGCACATGGCAGCCCTATAATAGTACGCCCAGTCACAGTATTGTGTTCAAACCATAGTATCAAGCTCTATGGACATTAAGTTTAAAATCAATGAAGCTGGGTGAGGGGATGTCTGATAACAATACACAAGTTACTTGGCCTTCAGTGGCTCACCACAATTTTCACTGAAGTAGATCTCATTACAGAAGAGTTTGGAGATGGAGACACATAGTCTGGAGGGAATGCAAAAAGTGTAGCTGGCACTTAAACTGGATGTGTATTGGAGACAGGCTATAAGGCACAAATGAGCTAAGAGCAGAAAAATGCCAACTTTCTAAAAGTGCTACGCAAAAAAATGATGGAAGGAACAATGAATAAATCATGCATTCACCTCCAGTCAAGAGATCTAGGTTAAATCCATTGTTCTTTTCCTCACTATGCCACCCCAGTACAGACCCAGCCATATGCAAATCAGTCTTGACCCTGTTCCTCCTGGGAACAGTTCAGCCGAATTGTCCGTTCAGGCTTGACTGTTCCCAGGGTCACTTGTTGGACCGTCGACAGAGCAAGGGAAGAAGTTTCCAGAATCAGATGTGGGGGCAGTATAGGGAATCCCCCCACACAAAGGCTGACACTAGGTATAAATAATGGACCTCCAGAGCCACTCATCAGAACACTACTGGACCTGTGGACATTACATAAGAAGGACGGCCCTGCTGCAAGTGGACTGCTCTACTGCTGAGGACTGCCTTACTGTATGAGAAGAAAGACTGGACATGCTTATCTTCATCCCGGGTTAATTTGAGTGACTCCAAGAGTCAGTTGGCTACCCTATCTGTGTGAGTTAAGGGACACAACAAGCTCAAGTGGACTCTCTACAGGTCTCCAGCTGATCTGCTGCAATGGGCCTGCAACCAGACCTCCCTGAGCCCTGCTGGCCTCTGCTGCTGAATTGAGTTCCTGATTCACAAAAGGAGCTCCGAAGTCCTGGACCCTAGGCTGATATCAGCTTGAGCACCTCCAAAGAATATAAGGTGAAATCCTGGCGTTTGGGCTCATTTAGACCATGAACGGTCTCTTTTGTACTAAGACTCTGCCGCCCGCGATGATAGCCAATGTGAAGCTCCAGTGAGACCTGCTCTTCCTGCAACAGCGACTGCCAACAACAACTGGCAGCACAAGATTTGCACTCCAAGCTACAGCAGTGACAGCTTAAGGAGCCAATGTAAAGCTCCAGCAACGGATCACTGGCATAATATCGACTACAAAAATATAGGCATTTAAAATATCGACTACAAAAATATCGAAGTCCTATCTACAAACAGGTAAGTACAAAAATATCGAATCAAAAATATAGTTTAAAAAGATGTACTTTGTAAAAATATCGATTTTATTAAAATGTATGTAATATTAAATAAATATTCAAAAGATATAACTAAAATATACTTAAAAATACTTAAATAACCTTAACATTATTAAATAATTAATATAAGTTAAAAAAAATACAATTTTAGTTGTTAAAACATATATATATATATTAACATAATATTATTAAAAAATATACAATATTATTACCGTAGCATAGCAAGAGTATTAAAATTACTATTCCCAATCCAATGAGTGCAACAGTAGGGAAAGCGTTGGATAGCGTAGGGGTTAAAATTACTATTCCCTCTCCAAAGAGTGCAACAGTAGGGAAAGCATTGGATAGCGTAGGGGTTAAAATTACTATTCTCACTCCAAAGAGTGCAACAGTACGGAAAGCGTTGGATAGCGTAGGGGTAAAAATTACTATTCCCACTCCAGTGGGTGCAACAGTAGGGAAAGCGTTGGATAGCGTAGGGGTAAAAATTACTATTCCCACTCCAGTGAGTGCAACAGTAGGGAAAGCGTTGGATAGCGTGGAGGTAAAATTTACTATTCCCACTCCAGTGGGTGCAACAGTAGGGAAAGCGTTGGATAGCGTAGGGGTTAAAATTACTATTCCCACTCCAAAGAGTGCAACAGTAGGGAAAGCGGTGGATAGCGTAGGGGTAAAAATTACTATTCCCACTCCAGAGAGCGCAACAGTAGGGAAAGTAAATACTTCATATATTAATTTAAAAAAATATAAATTAATATCTATAAAGATTTAATTGAAAGTAATTACCAATTTAATATAATATATTAATTAATCAATTAAAATTACAAATTATAATTAATTATTACAATTAGTTACCTATTAATACAAATTACTTACAAATTAACAATTAATTAGTTAACAATTAAAAATTAATTAACAATTAATTCAAATTAAATACATTTAAATACATTGATTTATTTAATTAATTATAAATAAATTACTTCCCACCCTATTCCCCTATAAACCCACAACCCGCTACCGAAAATAAATTAGTAAAATTAACATAATTAGCAATTAATCAATTAATTAAAATTAATTGGCAATTAAAATGTAATTAATTAACCATAAAAAAATAATTAACAATTAATTCTAAATAAATACCAATAAATAATTTTACATATTTAATTAATTATAAATAAATTACTTCCCACCCAATTCCCCTATAAACTCACAACCCGCTACAGAAAATAAATTAGCAAAATTAACACAATTAGCAATTAATCAATTAATTCAAATTAATTGCCAATTAAAATTTAATTAATTACCAAATATAAATTAGTTAACAATTAATTAAAAATGAATACCAATAAATAAATTTACATATTTAATTAATTATAATTAAATTACTTCCCACCCTATTCCCCTATAAACCCACAACACGCTACAGAATTAAATCACGCAAAAATTTAAAAAACAAAATTCATTAATTAAAATAAATTATAACATAAATACACACTTTTCACACATATAATAACATAAAAACACTATAACAAATTCGATATTATTAAAAATTCGATAATTTTAATAACCTATATTATGTACTTCGATATTTTAACTTTCTATATTTTTAACATTCGATATTACATTACTTACCTTAAAAACGATATTTTTGATGTCTATATTCTGTCCATTCGATATTTTGTCCATTCTATATTTTAAACTCGATATTATGTCCATTCGATATTTTTTACTCGATATTTTGACTATTTACCCCAGCAACATCTGTCTGCGACGCCTGACTAGTTCTTTGTGCCACAGTGACAACACCCTGAGACGCCTGTCCTGCTAGTCGCACCACAGTGATGACCTTCTGCAACACGCACCCTCCTCCTCTCGCCTCCTCCACCACAAGCGGAACTCTTTGCACTGGGCTTAGAGAAAGTAACATTTTCAGCTGGACCAACCTAGTCCCTGTGTCCAACCCTTGCCCCATAGCAGTCGGCCTGAACATGTGACCTTACCCTGATCTAGTATCACAAGATGGCCACAAGAGATGCTTTGTGCTTTTAGGTGCTATTTTCACCAAAAATCTTTTTTGCAAATCATTATTTCAATGATTGGATTTTTGACTTTCTGGTATTATTTTATTTGTTAAAATGTACTCTATTTTTCAAAATTGGCTTGGGATTTTTCTTGTGTTGTTTTCAATGTAGTACTATTTGTGTGCTATAAGGGTACATTCATTACGCATTGCCTCTTGGTTAAGCCTGAGTGCTTTTGTGGCAAGGTACCAGGGGGTTAAGGACAGGATAATTCAATGAGAGTTTTGGTTCAATCTGATAAGGATTGTGGTTTGTGGTTGTTGCCTGAGTAAGGCTTTCATGTTCCCCAACCATTAACCCAATTTCTTACAATAAACATTTCATAGAGGACAATAATGATGTTGGGGTCGGTTCTCTTACCTGCGGGTCCTTGAAACATGCATTGTTTGTGCGTTTTTCCTCTCCAGTAGAAGAGGCAGTGACATAATTCATCCCACTCTGCACTTGCACCTGTGCTATATTTTCTGTTCACTGAGAAAGATATTCTCAGGTATTATTAAGTGTTAACACACTGCTTCTTTCTTTCTCCATATACCCAGTGGCGGCTCCTCCTCTAAGGCAGAGGAGCATCACCCCCAAGTTTTTTTTTCAGCACTTTAAGAAAAAATAAAAAGATAATACCTCAGTTATTATCATTTTATTTTTTCCTTTTTAGTGCACACAAGGTAAGCTTTGCGATGCGGGCGGGCTGACAGAGCAGTGCTCAATGACTGACCGGCCCTCTCGGGTTGACCATAACAGTCATGCACACTTTCTCTTGTCCCCACTCAGGCTGCATTCCAGCCTGGGTGGACAATATGCCCAAGCCCCATGCCCCATCTGAGCACTGAGCCACGGTGCTCAGACCAATCACAACGAAGCATTGCAGCATTGTGATTGGCTCAGAGGAGAGTGGGTGCTTCCAGACTGCTTTCTGTTCCTTTATTTTATTTATTTATTTATTTATGCGATTTCATATAGCGCGAACTTTACCCGAAGGTGTCAGAGCGCTTTACATAGGACCCAGTTTCAACCATAAGAACTGATGGTTACATTCGGAAGAACAGATTTGCATATTTTTGACTTACATAAGAACCAGTTAAAAACATACGGATTTAGGATTACATGCGTACACAAGGAAGATACACAAATGGATATATTCTAGGCCTATACTAGTACTATCTCTATCAACATAGGGAGGGGATACACATGGATATACTCTAACAGTCATATAGGGGACTAGTCGTTAGAGTTATCTCTATATACATAGGGAAGGGATATGACTGGATAAACTCTAAGATTCACATAGGAATGGTGGAGAGCACAACGGTCTACAGCATATAGTAGTGATTAGAGCTATCTCTATATACATAGGGAAGGGAAAGGACTGGAAATACTCTAAGAGAGGGCAGGCACGTGAGATAACGAACTTTACCCGAAGGTGTCAGAGCGCTTTACATAGGATCCAGTGGACAACATAAGGACTGAAGGTTACATGCGTAAAATGATTGCAAAAATTTTGCATTACAAAAGAACCAGTTAAAAGCATACGGACTAAGGATTACAAGCGTTACAAAAAGGTATACAAATGGATATACTCTAGGCCTAAACTAGTAATATCTCTATCAGCAAAGGGAGGGGATAGACATGGATATACTCTAAACAATCAAATGGGAGACTAGTCGTTAGAGTTATCTCTATATACATAGGGAAGGGATATAACTGGATATACTCTAAGAGTCACATAGGAACGGTGGAGAGCGGTAGTAGGAGAGACGCGACCAGCAAGTAGGTTTAATTATTTTTTTTATTTAACAACACCCCCCTCCCACACCAACTCCCCCTCCCCACTGCCACACCTCCACCCCGATCTGTGCCAGCCGCAGCAGCAGATACTAGTGAATGGTTCACCTACCGCCATCAACAAAATTCATCTTTGTTGACTTACATTAATTTAAAGATGTTACTTAAAGTACTAATTGGCATTTGATAATCTGTGCTGAAACCATCTATGTCTCAAATGAGGACATTTAGGAGGATGTCTAATTTATGTTTTGTATGATAGATAGTCTCTTCTGCGTGTATCTGGTGGTCGAAATCGGTCAGAAAAAATGCAATCTCCCTTTTGATACAGTGTGCCTTTTTGACCTGCTCATGGCGACCACAATTAAATGAGTCTGCGGTGTGAGGATAATTTCTTGTATAAAGCAATAATGCCAAGCTTGAACACTAATCTGGTTGAATTTCATCCATGTCCTAATCTGGAGGATAATATCACTTTCCTTGGTGAGGTTGAGAAAGGGTACATGAAGTAATTCTCATACTTTGCACATACTCTTTACTGAGGGGCAGATTTATGTTAACTGGTGCATCCCCAGGGATGCGCCAGTTAATGTGCGCCACAGTGCGCCACTGCTCCGCCACCCATGGTGTGCCGCATTTACAATGCGGCGCACCATGGTGCAAGGCAGTGAAGATGCGTGACGCATCTCTCGGCGTACGGGCGGCGCATTGCAGGAGTCATGTCGCAAGTGCGACATGACTCCTGCAATGCACAGGGGCCACCTCTTCAATGCATGGTGCGTCACCCTTACGCCTGCTTCAAGCAGGCGTAAGGAATTGACGTAGAAAGTGACTGAGTGAAATCTCATAGATTTCACTCAGCCACTTTTAGGAACGCCTCCCCTGCGCAGGAACGCCTCCTTATGGCGTAGGGCTTTCCAACGTGACGCATCTCCTAGATGCGTCACGTTGTAAATAGGGCGCTTTGTTTGCGCCGCCGTTGCGTCACATTAAGTGACGCAATTGCGGTGCAAAGAGGCGCAAGGGCTTCATAAATCTGCCCCTTAGTTTCTAGCGCACCATGTCCTGATCTATTTGTGTGCGACCCACCACAATGTGCAAAATCACCTGGTCCGTGGTGGGTTTGATCAAGTTTGGGAGGAGTGGAAAAAGTAACCTAATAAAAGTGTTAGCAATGAACCTATAAGAAGAGAGATTTGTCCCGTGGATATGAGTTTTCAAAAATATGAGCGAAATGCCATCAAGAGAAAGCAGAATGATATATATTTATGTAGTACTCCAGCTGAGCCCTCTCAAGGTTCAGCCCTCGAGTTCTCCAGCTTTTTAACCTGTTTGATAAATGGATGCATTCCTATTGCAGAGACACCGAATTGAAAACCTTATCAGCAATTGGCTATCACAATTATGACTCAAAAGCAATTTTAATTTGGCACAATATTTCCTCCATGCCCTTTGTTTAACATATTCTATTCCAAACACTAGACATTGTTCTTTCTCTGCAAAGGTTCACACTTGGAAATTCGAAATCAAGACAACTGGCCCCACTTTAATACCTTACACAGTGGTATGAGCCAGGCCTGAGGGACCAATTACTGGGTCTCCATCTGAAGGAAACTTCGTTAGTTTTGGGTAAATTGACCTGTAAGCCATTCATCCTTTTTATGTGTCAAAATCATCCATTTATCTTTGCAAGGAGAGCAGCGCTGTCCCTATTCAGAAGATCGAAAATGTATAATCCAGAGGCAATTGAGGAATTACCGATATTGGACTTTTGATGTGCTAGGGAAAATCTCAAGCGTACAGGTTAAAGAGGCAAGGTTCTTAAATAAAGAATAGAAATGTGTACTCATTTCCTGAACTAAAGGCATCCAAATGATTGGGATTACCTAAAATGGAATTGCATCATTTTTTGCCCATTCGATTTTATTAGAGAATCAACCAACCTTATGCAAATGCAAAAAGATCAACCTGGACAGCCTGCTAGGTCACCTCCTTTCTGCGTTAGGCAATATATAACTCCCACCATGTTTGAGTCTCAATGGTATCCATCCTGATCGGAGAGGTGTAGCTTGAGGCTCTTATTAAGCAAACATGAGTCATGGTGGCCAGCAGAAGTCCAGGAAAACCTAGTCCATGACAGATGTTCAAGATTTCAAGTGGCTATGTAAATATTTTTGTTTATATTCATTCAATGTGTTTCTAACCAGTTTAAGAGCCAAAGGGTGCCCAGGTGTTAAAAAGCCTCAAATGACGTTATGGCACATGCCTTTACCATGAATATAAGGTATGTATTATATATATATACTAGCAGCCCGTCCCGACGTTGTCCGGGTATGAATTGCTGCCGGCCAGTAGTATATTGTTTTGTAGGATTTCGTTTTGATAGCATTTCTTATCTGTGACAGGCCTGTGAAACGCTCCGATTCACAGTTCACTGCTGATGCACTTAAGAGTGCACGTTCAGTAGCGTGTGAACTCGAGCTTCGCTAATTTACTTTTCCTTGCAATATTATATAGCGCGAACTCGACAACATGGTATGAGCACAATTTACATTACAGAAGAACACATTCGTTTGTGGTAGGCACAGGGAGGCAAAGCGATTTGCCTGGAATCACAGGATGTTGAGCTGATGCCGAGATTCGAACGTAGCTCCCCAGCTCTAAAGTTTGCAATTCTAGAACTTGTGGCGGGAGGTGTGTCTAAAAGTGTATGTCGGTGCTGGCCATCAATGAGAGAGAGCTGTGCGTTTTTCAAATGGGCGGTGAACAAATATGAGTATGTTGCTGGAGATGTGGGCCGCCGTGCCACCAATGTACTTACCGGGGGAGGGTAAACACCCATTATTCTGCAACTTTCTTTCCGCAGACCATCACTCCGCATACTTTCATTACAAAAGTACCATGACTCCGCAATGCCATTATAACGCATGGCATTACATTTAATATGCTTTTACCACGCATATATTTACAACGAAATTCGTTGTAAATGCATGAATGGTAAAAGCATGCTTTTTAAAAAATGTTTGGATAAGGTAAGTATGGATATAGGAGTATATGTTTTGGGGTACTGAGGTATATGTTTTGGGGTGTTTGGGTATTTTAAGGGTTCAGATATAGTTTTGGGTTATGGGGTACAGGGGTAGTTTTAGGGTTTAGGGATAGGTATGGGTTTTGGGGTACAGGGGTATTTTTAGGGTTCAGGGCTAGGTTTGGGGTTTGGGGTACAGGGATATTTTTAGGGTTCAGGGCTAGGTTTGGGTTTTGGGGTACAGGGGTATTTTAGGGTTCATGGGTAGGTTTGGGTTTTGGGGTACAGGGCTATTTTTAGGGTTCAGGGTTAGGTTTGGGTTTTGGGTACAGGGGTATTTTAAGGGTTCAGGGCTAGGTTTGGGTACAGGGGTACAGGGGTATTTTAGGGTTCAGGGTTGGTTTTGGGGTACAGTTGTACTTTTAGGGTTCAGGGCTAGGTTTGGGATTTGGGGTGCAGGGGTATTTTTAGGGATCAGGTGTAGGTTTGGGGTTTGAGATACAGGGGAATTTGTAGGGGTCAGGGCTAGGTTTGGGTTTTGGGGTACAGGGGTATTTTTAGGGTTTAGGGATAGGTTTGGGTTTTGGGGTACAGGGTATATTTATAGGGTTAAGATGGGTTAGTGTTTAAGGGTGTTGGGGTATTTTAAGGAGTAAGGGTGGGTTATGATTATGGGGTGCAGCGGTATTTAAAGGGAGCAGGGTGGGATTAGCACACGATATGAGACATGGCATGAAGGGCGGAACGTACCACACGCCCCCAGAGTTTTTCTCGCCCCCAGCACACGCCTACAGCACAACGCAGACACGCCGACAAGGGACTACTTTGCTGGCACGGTTCTTTCACCTTTTAAATGTATATGGTGGGCGTCTGCATGGCCTATGTCCTTCTGCTGCAACTGCCCTTTCCAACGCTGTATTGGGTGTTGTGATTGGTGCTGTGTTTCCTGAGATTACCCGCCTCAAATGTTTGGGCTCTCTCTTTATTATATTAGTATAGATATATATATATATACATATTGACTGCAAAACTGAGTATGCAGTTTATATCCTGACATGCACCTGTGGGCTTAGGTATGTGGGTAGTACCAAGCAGCAGATGCACGTCAGGATTCTGCAACACTTGCGGGCGATTGTAAATAACGATAGCACATACCCGGTCGCAAGACATTTTAAAGCCATCCACCAAAATAAATTAGCGGATTTAAAATATTTTGTCATTGCCGCTGTAAATGACAATCCGCGAGGTGGGAACCGGGAAAAGAGCCTGCGTCAGTTGGAATCTAAATATATCGTGGAATTGGATAGTAGGCACCCAAATATATTAAATAATACAGAGGATCTACACCATTTCCTCTAACATCCAATCCTCCAAAAATCCATTTTTACTGTATATCCCATATCCCATATATTCCCGAAACAATGAAATACGTAACTAGTGGCCCCTGTCTTTCAATTGTCTCAATATTGGTTTTAGTTTTTCACATTATAAGTATAATTCAATTTTTTACTTATAAGTTTTAACATTGGATATATTGATGAGTGAGTTATAATTCTCATTATCAATAAGTATAAATTGTGTTTATTGTTTTTTTTTTTTAAAAATCATCACATCACTATTTGCACTTTATGAAGGAAATGTTTGGATGCTGCTATGAAACAATGCATTTTCACTTAGTTTGTATTTTTGCACAATGCGTAAATTTGCACATAAATCCATTAGACTAACATGAATTGATGATGTTCACCATTTATGAAATCAGGAATTTATTCCGTAACTAAGGTATAGGATTTTAAAGTAGCAATAATTTTTAACATCTCATTATTATCTTTTAAAAAACTGCATTTATCATATATGAAGTGTTTGTTTTCGTAAAATTGTAGATATGTATTTAAACATATATATTTTTGGTACCAGATATTTTATCAATGTATATATTTATTTATTTATATCCATTGGAATATTATGGTGAAATTTGATCTAATTTTAACTAATTGTATTTTAAAACACTATTGTAAGTTCAGAAATAGAGTTTAATGATATTTTAGGTGTATTTTTAAAATGTATTGATATGATGTATTTTTATGATGATTTTTAATTGTCGAAATAAAAACTAACTGAACTGAACTTATGGTGAAAATATTTATCTCAACATCATTTAGAATGTTCAATTTTGATGAAGTCGATAAATTTGATATCATATGTGCATTACGGCTCTTCCTCAACATTACTAACTCTCATTACATTGCATTCATGCTGTAATGTTGTGCAAAGGACACACAATCCATTGAATAAGGTTCTGCAAACTATAAGTCCCAGCATGCATATCAGTTGAGTATTTCCTTCATTTCTATACATCAGGTGGAGGGGGTGGAAGCATCACACAATGGAAAAAACTATGTATAAAAACTAAGAGTGGACTACGTTTTTGTAAATTGAGGACGAATACGGAGGTATTCGAAACGCGTCTGACCTTTTGAGAAAATAAAAAAGACCTGCATTTTCCACAACATTTGGAGTCTGTCAGTCATCCTTTGGTGGTGTTCCGGCTGGGCACCGCAGAGAGGAGTGGAGATATCGATATATATATATATATATATATATATATATATATATATATATATATATATATATATATATATATATATATATATCGTTCAAACAAATGTCCCAGGCGGGGGGAGCTCAATGGCTGGCGCTGGCGGCGAGGAATGGGACAGCCTCGCTATATTTACCATGAAGCAATAATCCTCACATGAAGAAGACGCCGCGCACCACTTTAAAGATGGTTTAAGCGCTTTATTTTCAGTAGGTTATTCTCTCACCCTACGCGTTTCGGACTTTCCAGTCCCTGGTCACGGTATACAAACAATAGTCCCTTGTTTGTTTTGCAATTTTATACACAACCTCCCACCTGGCCAGTTACGATGCATTATGGGTGTTGTAGGCATATTGCAGTATTCATTTTATCAAACAATTCCCAAATTGTTTGGATTATTCGTAGTGTTTTACAGGCTCATGGGGGCAACATTTCTACCACATTTGAAATAAATTCATACATTTATGAAGAAATTTATATAAGAGACAAAACATTATTGCTTAATAAATGTCTCAAATTAGGCTTGAGTAAAGGCTGAGTGCCATATTCAAAGAAATGCCCCAACATCATGTTATCCTTCAAATCCTAGATCTTTGGAAACGCAAATGTTTCTAAATTCTGCTTATCTACCACATTCACTTTTCTTTATGCATACTGAATACATTATTTAGGCTCCCCCCCAAAAAAAAATGTTTGTCAAAATTTTAACCAAAAGAGTTTTTACCAAACAGTCTTTTGCTTGTACTGTCCTATATCAAAATAGTTTTTCAATTTAGAGATGTACATACATCTCATCATCCACATTCAATCCCACGGGGCTCGTGGTTTTGAATTTGATTATCAGTTTAGATTCAAGACGTCGCAGTCTTGTGATTCGATCCCCACCTCTTTCTTCCTCCTTTGTCAGAGCAATGCCAGAGTAGGTTACATCTTTCCATGTTTTGCCAGGGTGTGTTCTCAGATGCTTGGCAATTGCGTAATTATAATCATTGTTTGTTATTGTGCGAATATGTTCTAAAATTCGCTTCTTTAATGCACATGTTGATCCGATGTATTTTTTACCACAAAAACACTGTAGTTGGTACACTACAAATTGAGAGTCACATGTGATTTTGTTTCTTATTTCAAATCTTCGGCCTTTTGGATCCATTAGGAACTTCAGATTTTTACCAATTTTACATGCCTTGCATGTTTGGCATTTGGTAAATCCCAACTGTTTTCTTTCCAGTCAGGTTAACGGCTTGTTACATCTCGAGATGAGGGCTGCAGAGTTCCACGCCTCTGCCAAGCCCGTGACCCATGATCCGTGACCCCGCCTCCGTAATGGCGTCCGCACTCCAGAGACGCTAGCAGATCGTCGGGAGCCGGGAGCTGGGAGCCGCGAGCACAGAATCAAGCCGCGAATGAAGGGATGTGCGCAAGAGCGGCGAAGGAATGAAAGATACGGTTTAAGACTTTGCCCCACTGACTCGGTTTGCCTGGTAGATAAATTATAACGCGCAACTCGGCTTTTCCCTCTGGCTGTCTACCCGAGGTGAGCTCATTTAAGCGGTATTACTGCTGTTTGTTGCTGGATCAGTCGGGCTGGATTTAAAGGCTCTTGCGGGCTGGCTGGACTGAAAGGGAGAAAGTACGCTACTGCTGTCTCAGACACCCAACCCCTGCAAATTGTGAAGAACTATTTTAGGGGTGAAAAAACTTTTGGTGATCGTTAAAGCCCATAAAGGACGGTTATAGTTAAAGCTTATAAGCCCTTTTTTCTCAAAAAAAAAAAACTGTAAGAGGAACTAAGAGAAAAAAAAGTGTGCTTTTTTGAAGGAAGAAAAGATGAAAGAGAAGGGATAAAAAAGAAAAAAAATGGGCAAACCACAGAAGGAGGGAGATGACGCAGCCAAACTAAGTAAAATAGAGGCAGCTGCCCGACAAAAAGCTAAAACTCGACTTGCCCTGGCTAGAAAGGCTGCACGTAAGGCGGCCAGAGACAAAAACAAAGATGGCAACCGGGAGGAGAGCTCTGTAGTTGAAGATACAACACCTGAATCTTCAGATGAGGAATCACCCCCCCCCCTCTACTCCCCTGCAGCACGAAACACAGCAAAAGACAGGAATGGAGGGGGGTAATTCGGATGATATCAATGCTATAGCCTCGCTCCCTCAATCAGAGGTGGAAGAGCATCCCCATCCTCAAACTCCAACTCCAAATCCTTCTCCAATATCGGTTCTTCCAACACCTCAAGTAGAAGAAGCAAGGGGAGAGGGGAGTACTGGCGGGAAGGAAGTGAAGGACTTTCCGCTTTTCGCAAAAAGAACAACTCCAAAATCTCTCCCTCCTCATCCATCACAGCTTCCTTTGGTCTCTATTACGTTGGACTCACCAGCATCTAGTGCCCTATCTAAAGGCCCGGACATGATAGTTACAGTACCTCAAACCCAACTCCCAACAGCAATTGAGGTAGCGAATGATAGTGATATCGTGCAAACTACAACTCCCGGGAATGAGGAAGAAATAGGTCTCGACTCAAGTTTACTGGGCTCTGAAGCAAGATATGAGGCGAAATATCAGTTAGATATACGCGAGATGCTTAATCTAATCCTCAACGAGATCCGCGAAATTAAAAATAATCAGCGAGCAGAGTTAGCTGCCATCCACATTAGAATAGATAAGTTGGAAGAGATAACTTTGGCACTCCCTAATAGAATACAGGAAGCTGAATCAAGGATATCAACATTGGAAGATCAAATGAATCTGGTATCTGGAGCGACGAGAGAGGCTACAAAGAAGAGGATCTCCATGGAAAATAAACTCGAGGAGTTGGAGAACCACTCTCGTAGATCAAACCTGAGGATTGTGGGTGTTCCCGAAGGAACAGAAGGTTCCGACACGGTACGCTGGGTTAATACCTTCATTCAGAAAGTAGTCCTGCCAGACTTTGAGGGAGACCTAACGATAACTAGGGCACACAGAGTACCAGCTCAGCGTTTTGCGAATTCTCCATTTCCCAGAACTATCTTATTGAATTTTGCAGATTTTAGGATCAAGTAGCAGTTTCTTTCTAAAGCCTATCAACAACGTCAGTTTACAATCTCTGAGACTACTAAATGTAGGATCTTTTCGGACATGACAGCAGCTGCGGCCAAGAGAAGGAAAGAGTTTGTAAAACTGCTGCAGCTATTCAAAGCCAATGGAGCCCAGGCCTCGATTGCGCAGCAATCAAAGCTGAAGGTTTTTGTAAAGGGAAAATTATTTTTGTTCACCGACTTAGAGGAGGCTCAGACTCTTCTCAATGAAATATCCACAAGGGCTTAGGCTTAAATGCTTAACGGAGTTACAATGTGAGGAATCCAAGGTTCTAGTCTGAAGGGGATGCGATAGTTAAAAGAAATTGTTTGAAGGCGGGTGCTCCTGGGTTATTGGATCACACCAGGGTGTACTACGAAGACACCCGAAGAAGAAATCAGAGGGCGGGATGTGGGCAGCGTGGAAGGGGGAGGGGGTTCCCACGTTCCAGGGGGGGTTTTGGGTGGGGGGGGATAAATGCAGCAAAAATTACAAGTGCAGTAGGTTTGTTATTTTTAATATTGTTTGGTACAGAATATGTTTAGAATTTTACAGATTTAAGGATGAGATTTGATACATGTAATATCCTGTCCAATAATGCGAATGGGCTGCTTAATAAACAGAAGTATGGAGCCCTGTTGAAATGGGTAATTGCCCTAAAACCCCAGGTGGTCTTCCTCCAGGAGACTCACCTGAAAACAAATTCTCCAAAGTTGTTTCTGCCAAGATATTTTTCCCATGGGTTTTTTTCCTCCGCTGGGGTCGCCCAGAGGGGGGTTGCTATTTATTTCTCTAGGAATCTACCCTGGGAAATTCTACGGATGAAAAGAGACTCTAAAGGTAGATGGCTTTGGGTTTTAGTAAAATTGTCGGGAAAAGTATTCAACTTTGTAAATTACTATGGCCCAATTTTTGATGGCACCTTGGCATTGTCTGAAATTAGTGAAATTTTGAGGGGCACTATGGGACAAATTATAGTAGGAGGCGATTTTAATTACACCCAGGATCTAAAGAGGGATACTTCTAATAAGAACAAGAAACAATTAAAACCAAAGACGAAAGGAGTACTGGAGGCTTTCAAGACAGAATACCAATTGAGGGACTCTTGGCGCTCCTTTAATCCCAATTTAGAGTCTTACACATGTTATTCCAATAGGTTTCATACAGCCTCCAGAATAGATTTTTTTTTATCCTCTAAATCACTTCAAATTTCCAGCGCATTGATAGGTTGCAATCCCTTTTCAGATCATGGGAGGGTTGAAATTGAACTGATACTGGAGGGTATTGAAGGGGCGCGTTCTAGGTGGCAGATGGATCGCACCCTTTTACAGAATATGATATGGGTAGAGGGCTTCAGAGATTGGATAAAAGATTTTTTTCTAGTAAATAATGACTCCGCAGAGCCTTTTGCGGTATGGGGAGCATTTAAAGCAGCAGCCCGGGGACAGATTATAGCATTTTCTAGTAACAAGGCTAATATTCGAAGGGAAAAAATATCTGCCCTTCAGTATGCTGCTGAAAAGGAGCATGCATTAAAACTGAATCAAATGCCTAATAAATGGGAACAAGCCAAAGCAATGCTCAGGGACTTTTTTGTTCTAGAAGAGATAAACAGCTCAAAGGCCTTTCAGCAAAGGCTGTACGAAGATAGTCAACTGATGGGAAAGCTTTTGGCTAATTCAATTAGAAAAAAACAAGAGTCCTCTATCATTTTGAAAATTCAAGACCCTCTGGGGGGAACAAACACCCAGAGCGAGGGGATTGTGAAAATATTCCTTGATCATTATGAGAGAATCTACTCTACAGATATTCAAGTGGGCGGAATGATGATCAAGGAATATTTCGATAATTTGGATATTCCCAAAATCTCCGATTTTCAGGCGTAACCAAATAGGCTCAGAAATAAATTCACTTGAAATTCAAAATAGTATAAAAGAAACAGCAGGAGCAAAGGCTTCAGGTATGGATGAATTCCCGATCGAATTTTATAAGATCTTCGTGAAGGAATTGGAGGATCCATTAAAAAATTTATTTAATTTTATTAGAGCTGGTGGAAAGGTCCCATCCGAGTTTAAAGAGTCCACAATTATTAGCTTTGTGAAGAAAGATAAGAATCCGGAGGATGTGAATTCCTATAGACCAATTAGTCTTTTAAATTCCGACTACAAGATTCTTATGAAGATCTGGGCTCAAAGATTTGTGTTGGCAGCCCAGGAGGTAATACACAAAGATCAGACGGGATTTATAGCTGGGCGATATATGGCAGCCAACACAGAATACTTGATACAGGCGTTAGACTATTTAAAAGTTAATTCGATCGCTGCATGCATCTTAATGATTGACGCTGAAAAAGCATTCGATTTAGTTAATTGGTCAGCACTATTTTCTTCCTTAGGTTATTTTGGTTTCCCTGCCCCAATTATTAGGATGATACAGAATATTTATGAAGGAGCGTCAGCCCAGGTGATAATTAATACTAGGCAAGCAGGGAAGATAAAAATAAACCGTGGCACTAGGCAAGGTTGCCCCTTATCGCCCTTGCTTTTTACTTTTTTTATCGAACCCTTGGTAATAAAAATAAGGAATAATGACGTAATATACCCTCCAATTGCTGGAATGTCAAAGTTAAAACTGTTTGCGGATGATATTATTTTGTATCTGGCTCCAGATAAAGCAAATATTTTATATCTCCTGAAAGATCTTAAGGAATATGAGAAGATCGGGGGTTATAAGATCAACGAGAAAAAAACGGAAGTTCTTATTTTAAATTCAAGTATAGATTTTCTTCCGTTAGATCTCCAGTTCCAAGCACAAAAACAGGATCCAATAAGATATCTAGGGTGTTTTGTGACCAGCGAGTATCAATAACTTTTTCGATTGAACTATATAAAAATGAAGAACAAAATTAAGAGTCTACTCGAACAATGGGACCTATTGCCCTTGTCTCTGATTGGTAGAGTAGCTCTGATAAAGATGAATGTATTGCCTTTGCTTTTATTTCTGTTTAGCAATATTCCAATTAAAGTCAATACAGCTTTTTTTAATGAACTCGAATCTATGTTGAGGAAGTTTATTTGGAATAAAAAGGCCTCAAGAGTCAAGCTCTCGGTAGTACAACTATCTGTAAATCAAGGTGGGCTCGCTCTCCCCCATTTTAAGACATATTATGAAGCAGCTTTTTTCGATATAGTGGCAGGATTATTAAGGAACAGACAGACAAGAGACAATTTTTTTTGGGATAGAATGCTGAAGGAATCAGGTTCTCAAATTTTTTTCTTTTTAAAAACTGCAAAACTTCCTAAGAAAACAAGATATAAGACATTGATGGGGTATTCATCCAGATTACGGTTTTTATTTAAAAAATATGGTTCGGAAGAATCCATTTATTTGAAATTGTCGGAATGCACTAAAATGGGTCTCAAGATACCTCCGAATCACTTGTTAGAATGGGAATCTGCCGGATTTTGTGAAATAAGGCACCTACTCATTTAAAATACGGTAATCAGTTGGCAGTTGGTTATAGATAGAACACACCCCAGAAGGCTTCTGTTTTTTGAATACTTACAACTGATTTATTTTATGAGAAAAGAAATAGGAGGCTTAAATACAACACCCAATGTCTTGTTAACAGCTTTATATGGGGAGAAACACAAGAGTATTGGATTCTGGTATAAAAAATTAATGCCTTCCGGTTTATCTCCTATAATTACTGATCATTTAGAAAAGATAAGCCTCTCGCTACAGTGCGTTTTTTCAGATAAAGATTGGGAGGTAATATGCCAATTGGGAAACAAATCCCTCCGAGCAGCTAATTATAAACGAATGTCCTTTCTCTCTCGCTGGCTGGTGTATTACACTCCTGAAACCTTACAGAGAATATTCCCTGAATGTGAAAATAAATGTTTTAGGTGCAAAACTAGGGACCAGGGGGGTTGGTATCATATCTTCTTCTCTTGTCCAAAGTTAGAATCTTTCTGGAAGGGGATTTTTGCAGACTTGGAGATTGCAACTGGGAAAATTCTATTACCAGAAGCAGAGGTAGCCCTTTTCGGTATCTGCAAAGAAAGGAATAGGTTCAATAAATCAGAAGAAGTGTTTATTTTTATTTCTACTGCAGTAGCTCGGTCTCTTATTTTACAAAATTGGAAATCTATGGTGATCCCATGTCAGTTGAAATGGGTTATTAAAATGAGAAGAACATGCAATTTTGAGAGAGCTTATGCAGGTAGAGTGGGCGCGATAGCCAGATTTGAAAGGAATTGGAAATATTTTGAGAATCTTGAATTGATAAAAGGAAGTTGATTATTTTATTTGAATCGATTTTTAGTGAATATTGCATCAGCACTTTAAGAACCGCAAATACATATTTATGTTGTTATGCTAGTTGCTCATGTACTTTATCGTATATACTAGCAAATTTTGCACGATATTGCATTCGCACTTTAAGAAATGTAATAATATCTCTGCTGCTATATATCGATGAAAGGTAATAATATTTTTGCTGCTATACATCGGCTGTTTCTGCACTTTATTGTACTAGTCACTTTATATAAGCTAATTTTGCACATTACTACACTAGCACTTTGAGAATTACAATAATATTTTTGCTACTTTAAATCGCTGGTTCTCGCACTTTATTGCACTAGCACTTTATAAACGCATAGTAATCTTGATGCTTTTTTATTAGATGTTTATATATTAGTCAATTCAGCACGTTTTTGTACTAATATTTCAAGAATGGCAATAACATCTTTGTATGTCCTCATTTTATTATAGCGGTAGGTTTATATGAATTATAGTAGAAAGTTCGATGTATAATATCAGTTGTTTCTCATGTACTAGCACTTTAATATCGGTATGTTATTGCAGTTGTTGTATTTTCGCTGTGGTATTCTAGTGTCTAGGGTTGTCTCTTGTATATTGTTTGTAAATTTTTGTCCAACTATGAAGAATTTAATGTACCAATGTTTTCCTATGGCTTGTTCAATAAAAAAAAAATTTAAAAAAGGTTAACGGCTTGTTTGACTGAAAGTGGCTGTTTACAACTATGTCTTTTACGGACGGAGCTTTTCTAAATGATATTTGAGGTCTATCTCCTATCAATGGTCCAATGTCGGTATCTTTCTTGAGCACACTCCAGTATTTTGTTAGGATATGTCTTATTTTAAAGCTCTCCTTAGAATAAGTCAAAATCATCCGTGGTTTTTCATCATCATTTGGACTTTCTTTCAATTGCGGTATCAAAGTCTCTGTTCTTGTTTTATTTCTTGCTCTCAGTTCACCTTGTCTGATGTCGGTGTGTTTATATCCACGATCACCGAAGCGTTTTCTTGTTTCATCAAACTTAGATTCCATTTCAACCTCCTCCGAACAGTTTCGTTTCATTCGGAGAAATTCTCCATAAGGAATACTATGTTTCAATGACAGAGGGTGAAAGCTCGTACCAAAAAGAACACTGTTGGTGGAGGTCTTTTTTCTAAAGACTGTCGTTTCCAATTTATTTTCTTTAATGTAGATCTTAGTATCCAGAAAATCAATCTCTTTCTTCTGAATATTATAGGTGAATTTCAGACCTATTATGTTCTGGTTAAGGGCTTCAATGTAATCCACAAATTTTTGCCTAGGACCCTTCCAGAGGACAAAGAGATTGTCGATGAATCTCAACCAGAGTACCACATCCGTGGTATACTCTTCATATTGTTCTCCCCAAGCTATGGTCTTCTCCCACCATCCCATGGTGAGATTCGCATAGCTTGGGGAAAATGACACTCCCATCGCACATCCACATATTTGGGCATAAAGATTCTTATTGAAAAGAAAAATGTTGTTAGGAAGGCAAAATGTTATCATTTCAATTAGCATCTTTGTATGCCTTATCTCTGAGATTGGACGCTGTTGTAGAAAATATGTTATTGCCTGTAGTCCAATGTCATGTTGGATTGACGTGTACAACGATACGACGTCTATGGTTACAAGCCAATATTCCTCATGCCAGTGGGTGTTCATGATGTTGCGAAGAAAATCCCCAGTATCTTTTATAAAAGAACTTAGGGAGGGGACAATTGGTGCCAAAAAGTAGTCAACATAAGAGGCTAAGTTTTCAGACAAGGAACCACAACTTGAAATAATGGGTCTTGCCGGTGGATTGTTCAATGTCTTGTGACTCTTCGGCAAGAAGTAAATTGTGGGTGTCATAGGATGTAATACTGTTAAAAATTCTTTTTCTTCCTTGTTTAGTAAGCCTTTTTCATGCCACTCATTAATTTTCCTGTGTAATGTCAACATCATTTCAAAACCAGGATTTTTTAAAAAGTAGTTTGTAATTGTTAGGATCGGTTAGCTGCCTCTCCGCTTCCTTGACATAGTCTGTTTTGTTCTCAATAACAATATTTCCCCCCTTATCTGCTGATTTAATTTCAATAAGGGGGTTTAGTCGCAAAGATTTCAATGCTTCTCGTTCTTGTTTCCTTGTGTTCTCGCTTTTGGTTGTCACATTCGCCATTGATTCTAATTCTGCAATTACCAGATCATGATATACATCAATTCGGTTTCCAGGATGTATAATAGGGCAGAATTTTGATTTTTTTCTTAAAGTTCGTTTTAGAATGTGATGCTAGCTGGATTCCCATATCGGTAATTATTTGAGTGTTTGTCATATATATTAATGAGTGGCATGAAAAAGGCTTACTAAACAAGGAAGAAAAATAATTTTTAACAGTATTACATCCTATGACACCCACAATGTACTTCTTGCCGAAGATTCACAAGACATTGAACAATGCACCGGCAAGACCCATTATTTCAAGTTGTGGTTCCTTGTGTGAAAACTTAGCCTCTTATGTTGACTACTTTTTGGCACCAATTGTCCCCTCCCTAAGTTCTTTTATAAAAGATACTGGGGATTTTCTTCGCAACATCATGAACACCCACTGGCATGAGGAATATTGGCTTGTAACCATAGACGTTGTATCGTTGTATACGTCAATCCAACATGACATTGGACTACAGGCAATAACATATTTTCTACAACAGCGTCCAATCTCAGAGATAAGGCATACAAAGATGCTAATTGAAATGATAACATTTTGCCTTACTAACAACATTTTTCTTTTCAATAAGAATCTTTATGCCCAAATATGTGGATGTGCGATGGGAGTGTCATTTTCCCCAAGCTATGCGAATCTCACCATGGGATGGTGGGAGAAGACCATAGCTTGGGGAGAACAATATGAAGAGTATACCACGGATGTGGTACTCTGGTTGAGATTCATCGACGATCTCTTTGTCCTCTGGAAGGGTCCTAGGCAAAAATTAGTGGATTACATTGAAGCCCTTAACCAGAACACAATAGGTCTGAAATTCACCTATAATATTCAGAAGAAAGAGATTGATTTTCTGGATACTAAGATCTACATTAAAGAAAATAAATTGGAAACGACAGTCTTTAGAAAAAAAACCTCCACCAACAGTGTTCTTTTTGGTACGAGCTTTCTCCCTCTGTCATTGAAACGTATTATTCCTTATGGAGAATTTCTCCAAATGAAACAAAACTGTTCGGAGGAGGTTGAAATGGAATCTAAGTTTGATGAAACAAGAAAACGCTTCGGTGATCGTGGATATAAACACACCGACATCAGACAAGGTGAACTGAGAGCAAGAAATAAAACAAGAACAGAGACTTTGATACCGCAATTGAAAGAAAGTCCAAATGATGATGAAAAACCACGGATGATTTTAACTTATTATAAGGAGAGCTTTAAAATAAGACAGATCCTAACAAAATACTGGAGTGTGCTCAAGAAAGATACCGACATTGGACCATTGATAGGAGATAGACCTCAAATATCATTTAGAAAAGCTCCGTCCGTAAAAGACATAGTTGTAAACAGCCACTTTCAGTCAAACAAGCCGTTAACCTGGCTGGAAAGAAAACAGTTGGGCTTTACCAAATGCCAAACATGCAAGGCATGTAAAATTGGTAAAAATCTGAAGTTCCTAATGGATCCAAAAGGCCGAAGATTTGAAATAAGAAACAAAATCACATGTGACTCTCAATTTGTAGTGTACCAACTACAGTGTTTTTGTGGTAAAAAATACATCGGATCAACAACATGTGCATTAACGAAGCGAATTTTAGAACATATTCGCGCAATAACAAACAATGATTATAATTACGCAATTGCCAAGCATCTGAGAACACACCCTGGCAAAACATGGAAAGATGTAACCTACTCTGGCATTGCTCTGATAAAGGAGGAAGAAAGAGGTGGGGATCGAATCACAAGACTGCGACGTCTTGAATCTAAACTGATAATCAAATTCAAAACCAAGAGCCCCGTGGGATTGAATGGGGACGATGAGATGTATGTACATCTCTAAATTGAAAAACTATTTTGATATAGGACAGTACAAGCAAAATACTTTTTGGTAAAAACTCTTTTGGTTAAAATTTTGGCGAAAATTTTTTGGGGGGAGCCTAAATAATGTATTCAGTATGCATAAAGAAAAGTGAATGTGGTAGATAAGAAGAATTTAGAAAAATTTGCGTTTCCAAAGATCTAGGATTTGAAGGATAACATGATGTTGGGGCATTTCTTTGAATATGGCACTCAGCCTTTACTCAAGCCTAATTTGAGACATTTATTAAGCAATAATGTTTTGTCTCTTATATAAATTTCTTCATAAATGTATGAATTTATTTCAAATGTGGTAGAAATATCGCCCCCCATGAGCCTGTAAAACACTATGAATAATCCGAAAAATTTGGGAATTGTTTGATAAAATGAATACTGCAATATGCCTACAACACCCATAATGCATCGTAACTGGCCAGGTGGGAGGTTGTGTATAAAATTGCAAAACAAACAAGGGACTATTGTTTGTATACCGTGACCAGGGACTGGAAGTCCGAAACGCGTAGGGTGAGAGAATAACCTACTGAAAATAAAGCACTTAAACCATCTTTAAAGTGGTGCGCGGCGTCTTCTTCATGTGAGGATTATTGCTTCATGATATATATATATATATATATATATATATATATATACCCCCTGAATCCTAATATTACTTCCCATTACAAATTACATTATTTAAAAAATATTAAATATATGTGTTAATAAATATTCACTTAAAAAAACAAACGTTACAGAAATGTTATAGTTAGGAAATAGAATTTAAAAAAAACTTTAGAAAGTCAAAAAAACAAAACAAAGTTTAGAAGGACGTTATGATTAGGCTCAGTTTTCACTTGTAAAAACACATAGAAATTCAGCAGTTATAGTTACCTGGGCTAAACTGCCGCTATAGACTCGACCTTAAAAGGCTCTGGAAGCAATGCTCTCTGCAAGGGGCCATAGTGTGGTTGTCGCTAGTGATCTTATTTAGTTCATTCCTTCATGAGAAACTCCTTCACTAGAGCTACAGATGGAGTCTCCTCTTGGCAAACTGCTCTAGCAGAGACACTTTCAATGCCTCTTCAAGCAGGCAATGCAGGACATCAGTTTGCTGGTTCCACCCTATTCAATTTATGTCCCTGCACTAAAATGGAAATCCTGCTGTCAGGGACACAAGCCCTGGTTTTTAAAGAGGCCTCTACCATTCTCCAGGTTAGAGCCTCGACTAGCCAATGAGAAGTCCTAAAACACATACTGCATTCTTCAGCCTGTACTCATTTTCCAAATATTATGTTCCTCCTATCCACTTTGGAAGTGGATCAGGCTGGATAGGGCACTTGATGTTCCTTGGTCAAGCCAGACTTTCTCTGTCTTCAGCTGATGGAAAGCAGGAGTGGATAATTCTGGGAAGCATGTACTGAGAGACACCCAAAACAGACACAAAGGAGATGACAACATTTGCACCTTGCACTTATCAATTGTTTAGGAGTGACACCTTAGTGAAACAAGAGGGGAAGCCTTGACACGGGCCTGACCTAGATCTTGTACAGAGATACCTGTCTCACGACTCCCACGCCCTCTCATCTCACGTAATGCAGGTGTTGTTAATGAAGGGCAAACAACAGGACAAGACTAGGGCCTATTCCTGCATTTCTAAAGACCCAATTGTCTCTATCCCTCCCACACAATGGCTACAGAAATGAAATCGATACACAAGGTGTTCCAGTGAGGCTACCATCGCCTCCATTTTGTACAGCATGTCTGTATATGAAATCCAAGATAGATTCTGCTGGGCCCACAACTACATAGGACCAAAAACTCCTGGTTCACACACACTACCACAAACCAATACTACATATAAATGCTGTATATATGCTGAACGTAGATTTTGAGCCGGTTTAAGGAGGATGGATTGAATTTTACCATAGCAGAGCTAGTGGGACACTTAAACATCAGCAGGCACAGATAACAAGCCATGTTCCTACCACTACCAGGTACAAGCTGCCACCACTTCCATTATCAAACAACCGGTGAGCTGAAGGTAGTCAAACAAGCTAAGGAAGGCAAAGCTAAGGAAGGCACTCTTAGTGCTACCTAAATACCTGCTCTGGGTCTGAATGACTCAATGTTACTCACTGAAAATAGACCCTCAGATACACTCATGATTTTTGTGTGTACCAAGTCCAAAAAGATTCAAAAATATATACCAGGGAGCCATCTATGAGCAACTCAAGGCAGGGGTGCACCCTTGCAAATCCTGCAAGGGACCTTTCCATCCCAACAATGAGGATCGCCTGAAATTCTGAGTTGGATCCAACCCACTTGAAATAACACTGGGCACCCCTAAATGAGACATTTCTTGTGCAAATGTTGTTATATTTCCAAAAGAAGCAGAATTCTCATACTTTTGACTGTCATCCAAGTATTTTTGTGTGACGTTAATATGAGGCGCATTGCAGCCAATGCATTCTAACGCTATCCAACTGAGATGAGTTTCTTCCTCTTCAATAACAGAAGTGATAACTTGAAGTTATCAAAATAGTATTCAAGCTTCAACACTATAAAGCAAATTATATGAAATAATAAATACAGCCATACCCAAAATAATTTTTTCTCTTTTTGTGTTTTACATTGAAAAAATATTATCAGTGGTAATTCATACTTTGGTTTGTGGCATTAATTATCTGGAAAATATTATTTCAGTTACTGAACAGAACCTCCAACAAGAGAAGAGTGTGATTGAGGACTCGCTCTCTCAAACAATATGTGAGTCACTAACACACTTCTGCGGAGGGTCCTGTTTATGATTAGTTCAGGGTCTAGGAGCCAATCCATAGAGAATCCCATCGACTATACTACAAGCAATAGATAAACTCAGTGAGGCACTGCTGATTTTTAAGTAGTTTTAGAGGGTTCTTGGTGCCATTTATTCTTGCTATGGCTGCAAATGAATCCCATATTCAAGGTTACCTCATCCGATAAGTAGTTCTCATTCTGTGAGCTTGTATGCTCAGCAGAGTTACGTTTATCCACCTGTTTAAACAACCATTTATCACACAGATGGAGAGGTCTGTGGTACCATGGAACATTACTCACCATTGTCTATTGCTAGGAACTGTGCAGCATACGTGTTGTTGTGTACAAAAGGTGATTCCCGATCCAAGATGGCCGTCGTGAAGACAGTTCCATTTGTGGGATAAATATTTAACCATCCCGCTGGATCCTTGTGAACAGAATATCTGTTGGAAAGAACAAACACAAGAAATTATGCAGTTACTTGAACGTACAAAGTCAATATTTCATCTTCAGTCGCGGAACACTTTGTATCGTTTAAACACATTTATTCCATAAAACCAATACAGCATTTGGATAGTTCAGTCATTACAGCGTTGACAGACAGTTTTAATTATTTATGAGCAATGTAAATGTCATTGTTTATTGGCTGGTGGTATGGTGACTATTTGCAGTGTTGAGAACCAAATTCAAAAATAGTGTGTATTTGCCACGCATTACATTAATACATCAGACAAACAACAAGTACTTCAATCCGATCCTTCATCCTTTTTTCTCACTTCTGCAAGACAGTTCCAGCCACATACTTCTTTTTATCACTAACACATCTCTCAAAATGTGCTAGTCTCCTTGTTATATTCTTTGTACTTGTTTCTTTACGTAACACGTTTCTTTCCCCTACATTTGTTTGCTTCAGTGAATGCTTTTGCCTGTCTTCCTCCCACTGATTTCCTATAATTCTCAAAGCCAGGAATTTACTTTAACACTTCCAGCTAGAAAGTTATTTGGGCAGCAGAATAGATCTCCTATGACTCATTTTCATAGTATACAGGCAAATTTACCAATAAGATTCCTTCGTGGTCATTCTTATATTCATGAATAGCAGCCCATCCCGACGTTGTCCGGGTATGAATTGCTGCCGGCCAGTAGAATATTGTTTTGTAGGATTTCGTTTTGATAGCATTTCTTATCTGTGACAGGCCTGTGAAACGCTCCGATTCACAGTGCACTGCTGATGGACTTAAGAGTGCGCGTTCAGTAGTGTGTGAACTCGAGTTTCCCTACTTTATTTTTCCTTGCAATATTATATAGCGCAGACTCGACAACATGGCATGAGCACAATTTACATTACAGAAGAACACATTCATCTGTTGTTGGCACAGGGAGACAAAGCGATTTGCCTGGAATCACAGGATGTTGAGCTGATGCCGAGATTCAAACGTAGCTCCCCAGCTCTAAAGTTCGCAATTTGAGAATTTGTGGCAGGATGTGTGTCTAAAAGTGAATGTCGGTGCTGACCATCAATGAGAGAGACCTGTGCATTTTTCAAATGGGTGGTGAAAAAATATGAGTATGTTGCTGGAGATGTGGGCCGCCGTGCCACCAATGTACTTACCGTGGGAGGGTAAACACCCATTATTCCGCAACTTTCTTTCCGCATACCATCACTTCGCATACTTTCATTACAAAAGTACCATGACTCCGCAATGCCATTATAACGCTTGGCATTACATTTTATATGCTTTTACCACGCATACATTTACAATGAAATTCGTTGTAAATCCATGAATGGTAAAAGCATGTTTTTTTTAATGTTTGGATAAGGTAAGTATGGGTATAGGGGTATATGTTTTGGGGTACTGAGGTATATGTTTTGGGGTGTTTGGGTATTTTAAGGGTTCAGATATAGTTTTGGGTTATGGGGCACAGGGGTAGTTTTAGGGTTTAGGGATAGGTATGGGTTTTGGGGTACAGGGGTATTTTTAGGGTTCAGGGCTAGGTTTGGGTTTTGGGGTATAGGGGTATTTTAAGGGTTCAGGGCTAGGTTTGGGTTTTTGGGTACAGGGCTATTTTTAGGGCTGTGGGCTAGGTTTGAGTTTTGGGGTACAGGGGTATTTTAGGGTTCAGGGGTAGGTTTGGGTTTTGGGGTACAAGGTTATTTTTAGGGTTCAGGGCTAGGTTTGGGTTTTGGGGTACAGGGGTATTTTTAGGGTTCAGCGGTAGGTTTGGGTTTTGGGGTACAGGGGTATTTTAAGGGTTCAGAGCTAGGTTTGGGTTTTGGGGTACAGGGGTATTTTAGGGTTCAGGGGTAGGTTTGGGTTTTGGGGTACATGGTTATTTTTAGGGTTCAGGGCTAGGTTTGGGTTTTGGGGTACAGGGGTATTTTAAGGGTTCGGAGCTAGGTTTGGGTTTTGGGGTACAGGGGTATTTTAGGGTTCAGGGGTGGTTTTGGGGTACAGTGGTATTTTTAGGGTTCAGGGCTAGGTTTGGGTTTTGGGGTACAGGGGTATTTTTAGGGTTCAGGGGTAGGTTTGGGTTTTGAGGTATAGGGGTATTTATAGGGTTCAGGGCTAGGTTTGGGTTTTGAGGTACAGGGGTATTTTTAGGGTTTAGGGATAGGTTTGGGTTTTGGGGTACAGGGTATATTTATAGGGTTAAGATGGGTTAGTGTTCCAGGGTGTTGTGGTATTTTAAGGAGTAAGGGTGGGTTATGAATATGGGGTGCAGGGGTATTTAAAGGGAGAAGGGTGGGATTAGCGTACGATATATGACATGGCATGAAGGGCAGAACATACCACATGCCCCCAGCATTTGTCACGCCCCCAGCACACGCCAAACAGCACAACACAGACACGCTCACAAGGGACTACTTTGCTGGCACGGTTCTTTTACCTTCTAAATGTATATGGTGGGCGTCTGCATAGCCTATGTCCTTCTGCTGCAACTGCCTTTTCCAACGCTGTATTGGGTATTGTGATTGGTGCTGTGGTTCCTGAGATTACCCGCCTCAAAGGTTTGGGCTCTCTCTTTAATATATTAGTATAGATATAGAAAAACATTATTACACTTTTTTAAGTACACACCCTCTCATTGCAAAGATGACTTTTCTATTTTCGAATCCTGTGATACGAATGTGCCGGCCCTGTAACTCTCCTGACTTTAAAACTACACTATATGGTGATAAGTTATGGTTTTACACACATGTGAATAGCCTTAGAATTGTGTGTGTGCATAGGGAAAAATATTCCAACGTGTACATGTAAAGTTGTACAGAAATACTTTTCATAGAACATTTAGGGGGACATTAGGATGTGGGCGGATTGCCTCCGCCAGGCTGGCGGGGGCCACCGCCAGCCTGGCGGAGGCAATTCGCCCGACATCCATCCCTGCATTCTCCCCCGCCACATTACAATGGCGGAGGGGACCGCAGTAAACACTGCCCACCTGTTTTCCGCCCCGGTCGCCTTGCGGCCGGGGCGGAAAAAGTTTAATATGGTGTCGGTGTCTAATAGACACCGCCAGCCATATTACAATGGGCTGTTTGTCATGCCTTTCCGCGGCGGCAATGCCGCCACGGAAAGGCAGGCGGTGTTCACTCTGGGGGCCCCCTGCGGGCCCCCAGAGTGAAGCATAGTAGGGGTATGCACACAGGGGGGTACCTGTGGTACCCCCCCACATTTGCATTAACAAAGTGGCAGGCACCGCGCGGTGCCTGCTGCTTTGTTAATGGAAATACTGCAAATCATTTTTAGTATTGTGGCGGCGGTGCAGAGTGCACCGCCCGCCACAATACTAAAAATACAGGATGTGCCCGCCACTGTGGCGGGCACATTCTAATACCCCCCACGGGACCCCTGCCCTTATGGCGGGCGGTTCCGTTTGCCGCTGCCCGCCCGCCCGCCATCCTAATGGACCCCTTAGTTTCAATTTCAAATGTTTTACAAAAATATTATTTTCTTGCAATGCTAAAAAATAAATAATGTTATTAATTTGCTTGCTGATAGAAGATCCAGGGGCCAGATATACTATTTACCCCTTGCAATGAGGAACCGACCTATGTAGTAGTATGTTGGTATATAAAATTCTGATTCAAAGTGGGTCGTAATTAAGCATGGGCGGATTTTGCGAATTGGCAATCCGCAAAATTGCGTATTTACGGATTCGCAGTGCGCAAAATCCGCGAACTCTCGTGAATTTTGCGGATTCCTTTTTTTTTTGTGTTCGCAAGTGTTTCTGCCATTTCGCAAGGGTTTTTTACCAGTTCTCAAACGCGAACTTACTTGTCGGGTAGCAACGGTCGCGACCATGTTGTTTCTACGTCTTTTTCATCACAGCACCCTCTGTTTCACCACTGCCACCCTCTGTTTCACCACTGCCACCCTCTGGCTCACCCAGGCCACCCTCTGGCTCACTCATGCCACCCTCTAGTACATCACTGTAGATTATGGGGGGAAATGCACACCTGCTCTGCCTCAACTGACATGAATGAATTTGGGGCTGATTAATGTGTCCCTGAATTTGAGCTTCCAGGCTGGCACCTGCTTCCTTATCTGTAATTGCTTTCTGTTGCAGTGTAATTTTTTTAACAGGACCTTTGTTGTATACTTGTAGCTATTCTCTGAGCCTGCTGTGAGGGTCAGAGCAGGGTCATAGAATAGTTGCAAGTAGGCAACTGAACTCTGAAGGGGCCCCTCAGGAAGCACTACAGGGTATGCTTACTAATGATAAGATTGAACTTTTGCACCTGCTGAGTGCTTTCAGTGTTGCAAAAATCCAAATATCCAGCAGCATCCACAAAAAGTAATCCTTCCAGGTCAAGATCCAAATCAAAGTGACCAGCACATGAAGAAAGCACTGGGAGGAGCCTGCTGGACAGGAACAGGAAGTTGGAGACTATGGGGCACTTCCTTCCTCCCACCCCCCCCCCAAAATGGACTCCTTCCAAAAAACAAGTGCAGGCAAATGTCAACCTGAGGAGTTATTCTGATAAAAATCATAATTTTCAAGGTTTATGCTGCCTGCTGGTGGATTTCTTGTGCGAAATTGTAAATTTTACAATCTCGCAATTGCGAGATTGTCGCTGCCCGCCGCATCTAATTGTATAGTATTCTAGTTGGCAAGTGCGACCAAGCAAAAAATCCGCTTCGCACGGATTTACGAATTTTCGGCAAGTTCGCGAGAGTTCACGGATTGCGAATTTGCCGAAAATCCGCAAAATCCGCGAGCGGAACGGATTTTACGCCCATGCTTAGTCGTAATCTGATCCACCTCATGAATATTAATTAGGTAGGTCACAAATCGTGACTCACTCTAATTGGTGGCCATCACAAGGATGGTGATCTGCTACAGTCAGCTGATTGCATTGTCTGGGATCACCTTCCAATAAAGTAAACCTTTAATTTTTTTAAAGTGCAGCCCAGTTACCTTAAGGGAAAGAAGGCCGTGTTAAAAGAATAGTTTACTTCCCTTATTTTTAAGTATGTTTGAGAGTTGGCGGTGCAACTGGATTACCACTTCAAATCATGTATTGTTTAACTGGATTTCGGTTGCAAATCACTGATGCGTTATATAGTTATTTAGTATATGAAAGGGACGCCTACAATATGACCCTTCCAAATACCAAAATATTATGGGGTTGTAATCCCATTTTATGAGCTTTTTGTGGCGGCAAACTCAAAAGTGGGGTGTTTTTCAACTGTTAGAATGATTTGTACATCTGGCACCGGATTGCTGTAAGTTATAGCAAAAAATATTGTGCATTGTTCTAAAACCTGTGTCTAATTGTCGATGGGTGATTACTGTATTTCCTGCTTGTTTTTTTTATCTGAGGGTGGCTCGCGCATTTCTGTCTCTATGGTTCGGCTTTTACGAACGAAATACCCAGAGTCTTTCTTGAAACACAGAAGATTCTGACTGCTCTCAGGCCTGAAAATTACTTCAATTTCTTTGAAAGTGTCGCAAATGAATGAAAAGGAATCAATAAACTGTGCTTATTTGAAGACAAGAAGCTAGAAAATCAATAGCCTATTCCATTAATAGTTGAATTAGTATTGGCAAATGCAACTTTTTAAAGATTTTTGTCCTTCCCCATCATTATGGGTACCTTCTAATAAAGCCTTTGAAGCAAAAAGTATCACTATGGGTCTGTTGTTTTGCAACTTGTTTTCTTGTGTGGTGGATCCTCCAGGCACCTTATTTACAACAATGTATGAATAAAATGCAAGCAAACACCACTAGCCTGTGTTGTGTGCTATGAATATCAATGAGTTTAATCACACTTTTATCAGACATAGAAGCTATGGATCATGGCTTGCCGGAGACCGCAAGACTCTAACTATCTCTTAACCCCTTCAGCGCTGATGACAAAGCCAGCTCGTCATGGGCGTTACCTACGCTACGCGGATGACGAGCTGGCTTTGTCACGTTACGCACGATTTTCAAATTTCAGCGCACAGCGGGAAAACCCGCTAGCGCGGTAGAGGTTAACCCATTTCATTTGCTAGAATTAGCAAATTCATTCTGTAAGGTGATGATGATCATTGAGTGTTTTAGCTATTACTCTTTAGACAGTCATGTAGTTATAACATGAAAGCATGTTATGTTGTGCTACTCCTTTCATATAATATGCTGCCTTTCTCAAGCCCTACTTCATTCCATTTGTTTGGATCCCGACTGGAAACGTTTTTTGGCCATATCATGCAGATGGGTCTGCACTGGGTGAGCAGTGTTTTGATATGGATATAAACTCTTGACTGTAGGCAGGGTAAAGTTTTTGCTGAAAAGCAAACATGCAGAAGCTGCTTCTTTTTTGGTTTGCAGATCACAGCTAAAAACACGTATACATGCTTTATGCTCTGCACATTTGTAGAGCACACTATCACCCAGGAGGGTATCCTTGCAGACAGACTTGAAAAAAAGAGCAGACCTCTTACCTGAACATGGAACAATACCTGATTTAGGGATGCCTACCCCTTCTCTAAGCACTGCTGAAGTAGCTACTATCAACCAACTAGAAGGGTAATGTGTGGTTTTGTGGTAAATAAATAAATAATACCTCTCTTTTTGACTAGACATATATCATAACAGATAGCTCAATAAATAAGAGTCAAGATTCGAGGTAGTAGGAGTTTTGCAGGTTTAATACAGCATAAGGACAGGAACAGGACAACCTGCATAGGAATAGGATGACAGGGCCCAGCAGCTGCTGGGGCTGGATCTGGGATGAGCGCGCTGACTTTTAATAACAATACATGAGCATATATACATAACGCAAACACATAGCATTACATTGCAGTAGGCGTAGCAGTGGGTGGAGCAGAAGGCGTGACGCGTAGCAGTCGCGAAAGATAAGGGCGAAAAGAGGTGTAACGGGGCGTATACATAGACATGTGATGTAAACGTAACAGAATATGTCATGAATGGGGCGGAAACCATGGAGGGGGCTACCTAAGGAGCCGGGACCTCTAACCTGATGGTGCGCGCAAACTAGCAGTGACGTGTTACTAGGAGAAGCTGGGGGCTATGAACTCTGTGCTAGGAGCAGAGACTGAAGTCTGGAGAGTCAGGGCGACATGTACCTAAACAGTATCTAGTATCTGATGTTTAGAGAACATGTTGATATAAACTAGAAGTCAGGAGGGGAAAGGCTAACTTGATTCTAAGACTGGACCATGCATTATTCTACATGTAGTGCGTGATGAAGAATATTAAATGACCATTAAATGCAGTATTTCTCTAACGTGGAGACGTGAAGGCTAGACAATGACGGAAACTATCGATGCGATTCAGTAGCTTAGGAATGCAGAGAAGGAGGACTGAACTGATAACTGGAATCATAACATATTCTTGGCAGACTCAGAGACTGAGCCAGGCTGGGCCGGGTACTGCGAGGCAGGAAGTAAGTGAAGGGTCGAGGATACAGGTGGGGGCTGTATCGCTCCTCAGCGAGGCTTCAGGAGACAGGAGCTGAATCTGGTGTCCAGGCCCTTTTGAGGCCTAGAAACGGGGACTTTATAATAGAATAACGTGCACACTGAGAAACGTGACAACGTAGCTTTACATAGGCCTGATATTCGTAGTTTTCAAGAGGACTGGAAACTGGCATACTAGAGGTGGACACAACTATAATTGCGTCATTAATCGGACATGGGGAATGCATATGCATATTTAATCATGCACACATAACATATGATGGATGACACGTAGGGACACAGAACATGGCAAAATTTACTTTTCCACATTCCCTCCTTGTCACTACGTTTCCATCAGGAAACATCAATTTTCATGATACCATCTATCATTTCATACAGTATCATTTGTTCGTCTCGAATTATCCTGGAACGGGATTTAGAACGGGGCTTGGGACTAGGAATACAAGAGGTAGCACAAATGCCGCAAATCGCAGGGCCACATTGTATACAGAGGCAGCAGCTGAATATGATCGCTACTGCAATACCTAGAAAGGACAATATTTTCCATCCCCATGCGGAAATTATATTCCAGAACCAACCGGACCATGTCCAGGTGCCTGGATCTTGGTGTAACAGATGGGCAATTTTATGGAGTCTGGTTATAGCTGAATAAACAGACGGCGCGTTATTTGGAATGAAAATACAGCAACTAGATCCGATGACTCTACAGGCCCCGCCCCTATCGGCCAGTATGACGTCAAGGACGAGACGATTCTGCAAAACGACAAATCTCATAGCAGATTGCTCTTCGGTTAAGTTACCTAGAGCGGAGGCAGTCTCATTTACTACAGCTTCAAGGGTTCTGGTTAATCTACGGATTAACTTACTATTCTGGACAGGGCCTATAAAGAAGAAGAAACCTTTATTGAAATCGGTATATTGTTCTAGAGTAGTTTCAGTATAATCGACAATTGGGGACTCCCTTATATGTCTAACGTGTACTAGATGTGTGTTTCTATGATAATCAGGTGGGGCTAGGAAAACTGGTGGCAGTAGGAAGGCAATGTAACAGGTTCCCTCCCAATCGAGGGGCAGACGAACATATGCAGTTTGACCACAAATAAAATAAGAATGACGTGAAGCTTTGAAAATAGATTTCCCACTGTCACTATACTTGACAATAGTAGTACAATCACTATGTCCTACGTGTACGGAACCATTATTTCGGACACATAATTCACCTTTGACTGGTAGTACTGAAATAGCAGGTAAGTCTGGAGTAGTATCAGACTGAACATTCAGGACCATAAAATTCGAAGAATAATTACCTAAATTGTAAACTTCATTTTCTAGATCTAAACCTGTTCTGTGGGGAGGACCTTGCTTGTCTGGGAAACATGTACTGTTAAGAAAAGACATATCTGTTGAGGATGACGTTAACGTGGACCATGCTCCACACGAACCATTATGTGAAAAGGGATAAGGAAAAAGTGGCAGGACTCCCTTCGGTGTCTGGAAAGGGGGGAGTCGACCACACACCCAACAATTAGTGGCATTGCTGGTCTGGTGTGAGTAATGTAACATACGGATAAAGGAGTTATTTCGCATGGCGAGGCGGTAAGACAGTTCATGAGGAGGCAGATCACTAAACGTGTGCTCTACTGTAGCATTAGCAGACTTATTTACATGAAGAACTGGGAAATACAAGAAAAATGCATAACTGGTGCAGGAAATCATAAGGCTGAGAAATAATATGAAACATAGAAAAACGATACATCGGATTGAGTTTTGACTAACTCTCTCACTATGGGGGTCTATTTTATACATGTCAGAAACAGTCTAACCGTTTCACCTAGGGGAGGACTTAGACAATCAAACTGACTGACTTATTTTACTAGACCGGAGTTTGAGTTTATACTCCTGTTGCGGAGTTTTCTCTAACAGGGGAGGGGTTGTAGCAATGTCTTTTGCGGGACAGTCCTTGAGAACACTGCTTTGGCAATCCTTCAAATCCTGGGAAATGTTCTTTAAGACGGGTTTCAGTCCATTAAAAAGTTTGACATGAGAAAGGTGCACCCAGCCTTTGCGTCCTTCCAACTTCACGGCTGTACGGGTGGTGAGGAGGACCTGTCGGGGCTCTTTCCAACGAGGCTCCAGCGGACTTGATCTGTCAAAGTTGCGGACCATCACCATGGATCCTGGAACGATTTCGTGCGGTGCCACCTCGGTATTGTCTGGAAATGCGGCGGCAACCTGTGAACGACATGAGTTGAGGGCAGACATCAAGGAAGCTAGGTAATCTGTCAGCATATTACTTGAAACATCGGTAATACTTCGGGGTCTAGGAGTACCCCACATGTTAGGGGGGCGGCCGAATACGACCTCATACGGGGACAGACCTGATCTGGAATGTGCGACCATACGCATATAAAATAAAGCAACTGGCAGAGCTACTAGCCAGTCCACACCTTTTTCTTTACACACTTTTGCAATACGGATTTTCAGAGTCTGGTTATGTCTCTCTACGAGACCGGCTGCTTCAGGATGGCGTACACAATGAAACTTCCACTGGTACCCTAACAACAGGGAAACATGCTTCATGAGTTCAGATGAGAATGGCTGACCGTTGTCAGAATATACGACTCTAGGGAGTCCATAACGAGGGAAGAACTCACGAACCAACTGCTTGGCAGTGGTCGCGGCTGTGTAATCTGGGACTGGATATGCTTCTGTCCACCTGGATAAAGCGCATACAACTACAAGGACATACTTGAAACCTCGACATCGCTCCATCTGAATATAATCCATCTGGAGGACTTCGAAAGGGTGGTCAGGGGGCTGGAATCCACCTTGTTCCACCGGGACACTTTTACCTGGATTAAACTGACAACATATCATACAGGTACGGACTTTCTGCTTGGCTGCAGCTCGTAAATGCTTGTTGAACCAAATGTTCTGGATACTGTCTAACATAGCTTTTTCTCCTAAATGTGCTGGACTATGTGCGGTATTAATGATGACTTGAACCATAGAGTCGGGGAGAAACCATGTGGCTCTACCCTTCGTTAACCATCCTTGATCTGTCTGGACCCCTCCTTGTTCGGACCATTTCTTGATTTCTTCGGGAGTAGCATGTAACTGGATATCTATGACATCTTGTGTAGGGTCCTTAACTGTCATGCATGTAGTCGGATCTGGAGTATGTGTCTGATTAACTGGAATGTCTAGAGTCTGTGCTGTAAGCTTGGCTGTGCGATCTGCTAGATCGTTACCTTGGGAAATGGTGTCAGTAACTTTCGTATGTGCTTTGCACTTCATAATAGCAATAGATGTCGGTAAGTGTATGGCATCTATCAGAGCTTGAATAAGGAGACCATGCTGAATCTTGGTTCCATGAGAAGTCATGAAACCTCTCTCCTGCCAGAGCACTCCGAAGTCGTGTACAACTCCGAATGCGTAACGTGAATCTGTGTAAACATTAACTTTCAAGTTCTTGGCGTGTATGCAGGCTTGTGTCAGAGCAACTAGCTCTGCTGCTTGAGCGGACAGGGTATCAATACGGTGTGTTTCAATAACTTCGGTGTCAGTAGTCACTGCATACGCGGCGACTAGTTCTCCTGTACTAGTTCTCATACATGAACCATCCACATAAAGTGTCAGGTCGGGGTCTGGTAACGGAATATCTGTCAGATCTTGTCTTGGCTTAGTCGTAATGTTAACTACTTCCACACAGTCATGTGGGACAGGATTCGAAGTAACTGATGGTAACAGTGTAGCAGGATTTAAAATGTTGCAGCGTCTGATTTCTATGTGTGGCTGGAACAGTGTCAATTCATAACCTGTTAAACGTGCAATTGTCAAGTGCTGAGTTTGTGTTCGGTTTAAAAGAACTTCCACGGAATGTGGAACTTGTACTGTCAAGGTATGTCCTAAGACTATGGAATCACTTTGTCTGATAGCTAGTGCTGTGGCTGCAACTGACTTGAGGCACGCAGGCAGAGCCTGGGCTACAGGATCTAATGTGCTCGAAAAATAAGCACAGGGCTTGTATTGTCCTGCTTGATCTTGTGTAAGAACAGATAATGCTGTACCTTCACGTTCAGTAACGAAAAGTGTAAAAGGCTTACTGTAGTTCGGTGTCGCTAGGACTGGAGCTTGGCATAGGGCTTTCTTTAACTCATTGAAACTAAGTGTATGTTCAGATGTCCAAGGGAGGACAGTCGATACGGCTGCCTCCTGTGTCGTTAACTGTATCAGTGGCTTAGCTAGAAATGCATACTGAGGAATCCATTGTCTGCAATAAGAAGTAAGGCCGATAAAAGCACGTACCTCCTTCTGGGTCTTGGGCTGAGGAAGACTCGCTATTAACTGGATACGGTCTGGTGTCAACTGCCTACCCCTCTTGGACAGCAAGTGTCCTAAGTATACCACTTGCTGGACACAGAATTGAAGCTTAGAAGGGGACACCTTGTGCCCCATCTCGGCTAGGAAATACAAGACTGTAAGGGATGCTTGCTCGCAAGCACGTTCAGAACGGGCTGTGATCAGTAGATCATCGACATACTGGAGCAGGGCAGTGTCAGTTGGCATGTGAATGTTGTCAAGTTGTCTCTTAAGTGCTTGACTGTAAATACTAGGACTTTCTGTGAAACCTTGAGGAGCTCGTGTAAACATATAGCTCCTTCCATTTAAACAAAATCCGAAAAGGAACTGGCTGTCTGGATGAATAGGAACACTGAAAAATGCGTTCTTGAGGTCTATGACAGTGAAGAACGTGGCTTCGGAATCAATGGCCGTTAATAGGGAAGAGATGTCTGGGACAACTGGGTACTGCGGAATAATACATTTATTAAGCTCTCGTAGGTCAATCACTAATCGATATACTGGGGGTGCATTTGGATCAGTACGTTTCATGACTGGAATGATCGGAGAATTACATACATTGGAGTCAGTTTCTACAACCACTCCTTGAGCAATAAGCTCGTCAATAATTTTGGATAAGGCTGCTACAGCCTCAGGTGGCAATCTGTACTGTCTGATTCGTGGTAACACTACACCTGGCTTGAGAGTCACACGATAGGGTGTGATTTGCATGTAACCTACATCAGTTGGACCTTGTGCCCATAGATGCTGCGGAACTTTAGACAGTCTTGAATCAAAATCTCGTAATACATAGTGACCCTTAAAGTCACGTAGGAACAATCGTATTCCCTCTGGGGAACAGCATATAACTGCACCTAACTCTTTCAGTGTCCTAATGCCTAATAGGTTTTCTGGACATGACTTAGTAAGTAACAGATCAGTAGTGCGGGACAATGGACCTACTTCCAGAGAAACTGGCTTTGAAATCTCATTTACGATAGGTTTTCCTGAAAATCCAAGGGAAACATTTCTTGAGCCTGAGAGCGGAGCCCCTGGAACTTCGGCGTGACTAATTGTGGTCCTACTTGCCCCTGTATCAATCAAAAACTTTCTGTCTTTCCCTAATACTTGACTGTGAACATAGGGACCTTCTTGATCCACAGGTATCTCGATGAGAGGCAAGCCTACCTCCCTCTCTAGGCTGTTTCATGAATACTGCTGATACTCTGGATACTCAGACTGTGCATACTGGTACATCTGCGATGTAACATGCTGTGTTGCAGCAATAGGCTGCGGTGCGGTAACTGTCTGTGGTGCATTCTGTGGCTGAGGAATCTGTGAAACTTGTTCCTGTCTAGGCGGACGTGGTCTTTCTTTAGTCTTACCAGTAGCTATGTTGTGTTTCAGAACTGCACACTCATTTATAAAATGACCTGGCTGTTTACAATAATTGCAATTCCCTTTAACGGGAGCTGCAGGATGACTGGCTTGATTCGGACCCCTCTTCTGACTGTCTTGAGGAACGGATTGTGCAACTAGTACTTTCATTTTCGTGTCTTTCATACGTTTTCTTTCGTGTTCTTGCTCTTCCCTGATTCTATTCTGGTGGTATTGAAGCATCTGCAACATCTGGGACGGGGTATTAGCTTGCCAGGTACTTTCGACTTTCAGAACTCGATTCTTAATTGGTGGGCTTGAATTCTCGACTAATTTAGTAACAAAAAGGTGAGGGTATGACTCACTACTTGTCTTGAGGCCACTGTTGATACTAAAACACTTTTCAAATCTAGAATAAAAATCACTAATATCCTCATCTTGCTTCTGTTTACAGGCTGAGATTGCATCCCAGTCTTCTTTTCTAGTTGTCAATAATCTGGGTAAAACTTGAATCAATAATTCTGGTAATTCTTTACATTTATCTCCAAGACCGGTACCTGGTACTCGTGCCTTATCTTCAGCTTCTAGAACTGCCCAATCGATCTTTTTCTCTCCCACCTCCCATTCTTTTTCCTTGAGCTTTTCATACACCCCTGCGGGCAACAGGACCTTTAACATTTTAATGATATCTGGGTAAGTGTATTCTCCCATACGGAGCATGTCTTTTAATTCTCTATGGAACCCTGCTGGATCTTTGTCATGACAGGGAATTAATTTCTTCATTTCGAGGAGTTCCATCTTTGTAATTGGAGTGTATACAAACACTCGCTGCATTTCGCCACCCGTTCCTTTAACTGGGTGGACTTCTCGTAACGGATTCTGTCTTTCCATGTAAAATGGTTTACCTTCTGGGGGTGAGACATGAACAAAATGCGGGTTCAGAAACGTTCCATATTTGTGACGCTGTTCTAGAATGACACTAATTAAGTCGGTACCTAGACCTTTCCATCTATACTGGAGTAACTCGTTCAGGATATCATGTAACGGACCTGGATCAGAGTGTTGACCCTCATACAGAGTAATGAGGTGCTGAATCATATACATACCCACCAGTCGTTGCTCGGCTGGGGGCATTTTCAGAAACATTTGTGCCACTATTTCGTCTGGAAAAGTGGTAGAATCAGTAATCCATCGGACTGCTGATCGGGCTAGTTCTTGTTCATGCATGGTACTTAACTCACTGTAACCGATTCGTGATTTCAGAATGTGATCGGTAGCTTGAAACACTTGTTCTAGTGAACCTTGTTCTGGTGCTGGAGAATGGAAAATAGACTTGTGTTCTAGGCGTAAATGGCGATCTGGAAATCTAGATTTTCCTACATACGCTATTCTGGCGGGATTCTCGTCCTCTACCTCTTCAGTATCAGAGTTACTTTCTTTCTCGCTTACTTGTGCTGCTTTACGTTGTTCGTGTATCTTTATTATTTCTCTACGGATTTTCTTGTACATACTCTCCATAGCACCGACGGTCTTGTGCTTACCCTCGGCTATATTATCACTCCACCTTGTCAGGGTTTTCATTTCAGCCGGATCTTTAGACGGGTAATCTTGTTCTCTTATTAGACAATTGATCAGAAACTTTAATATCATAAGCTGGATCTCGGCTTTCCTTTGAGACATGGCCTCGCTAATACTTTCTGGATCATCCCCTGTACGGATGAAACGATATATTCTGTCTAGATCTTCTTTCATATTCGGTAAGGTGACTAGATACTCGGCCACCTTTCTTACGCGGAATGAATATAAAACCATATTATCCTCGCCTGGGACTGGATCATAACAGCATTCGGCAAGGGATTTTCTTATTTCTGCTACAGTCTGATGTCTGGGCGTACGCTGTGACGCTTGTGCATGTAATTCGGCTGTCGTTAAACGCTTGTGTGGCGGCGGGGTTTGAGGAGTACCTCCCCCTGCGGCCCCTAAACTAGAGTCTAGGTCTACTGAGGCTCTTCGTCCTGGCAGAGTGGGAAATGGAAATGTAGGCTGGACTTGTATGGCGGGCTGGACCGGGGGTACCGTAACAGGTACTCCCGTGTCTGGAGGAGCGGGAAGTGCCTGATTTACAGGGACTGGTGGAGCGCGAACAGGATTTGCATATTCTGGGATTCCTGTGGGATAACTGGAATCATAACATATTCTTGGCAGACTCAGAGACTGAGCCAGGCTGGGCCGGGTACTGCGAGGCAGGAAGTAAGTGAAGGGTCGAGGATACAGGTGGGGGCTGTATCGCTCCTCAGCGAGGCTTCAGGAGACAGGAGCTGAATCTGGTGTCCAGGCCCTTTTGAGGCCTAGAAACGGGGACTTTATAATAGAATAACGTGCACACTGAGAAACGTGACAACGTAGCTTTACATAGGCCTGATATTCGTAGTATTCACGAGGACTGGAAACTGGCATACTAGAGGTGGACACAACTATAATTGCGTCATTAATCGGACATGGGGAATGCATATGCATATTTAATCATGCACACATAACATATGATGGATGACACGTAGGGACACAGAACATGGCAAAATTTACTTTTCCACAGTTTGACTATTATGATTGGCTGATAGTATTCCATTCATCAGTTGTGCTGCCACTGCCCATGCATCGCATAACAGAGCAGTAGGTGATTGCTGGGCCTGGCTAATAATCTTGTTAGTGTGTGTGGATTTCTTCAAGGCACTGCCTTCCTTGTGTCATTATTTCTTCTACTGTAGGAAGAAGTGGAATCTCCTTCAAAGTAAGAATTGCTCTAGGACTGACTTCTAAAAACTCCATAAATGAAATAAAGTTTTTTACATCTTTGTATTTTGACATTTGCTGTGCTATTGCTCCTACATTTTACAGCAGATGCCATCAATCTGTGCTGACATAGGCTGAGATATAGTTCACTTTACCCTTTGATTATTAATCAATGGTACATTGTTAAGCATCTATATCGCCAAGAGGTTCTAGGTAACGACTTGCCAACATCAATAAAACTCAAATCTTCCACGTCAACCAGAAATCAGAATTGAATAATAATAATGATGATAATAATTCTTCCTTGTAAAGTGCAAACATATTACCCCTTAAGGGTCCGTTGCGAAGCTTAAGTGAGCTATTGCCCAGAGGCATATTATGGTGAGCTGAGCTGCCATTGGCACCTGGGAACCAACTGTGAGTCTTACATTCTGGAGGCAGCCACTCTGGCCACTGCACCACACCGTTCCCTTGGTGGAAAGATATCCCCTAGATCATAAATAGAATATACAATTTTCTGATATATGTTAATGCCCTTCGTCACTTCCCTGCACTATTCACAGTGAACTGATATTGTAAAAACTCAAAGAATGTGGGAAGTGTGACAGGCCAGCCAATGCAGTATGTGGTAAACTTTGCAGACACAGAATTGCACAGATCCACTGGCTGTCCCCACTGTCTATAGTTCTATTAACAGCACTCTTAACAGAGATATCCTATAGCCAAGCACCAACCAAACTCATTAACACAAGTATATGCATATGTGTAACACATGCAGAGCATTTATTTATTTTATTTTATTTTTATTTATTTTAAAAGTTTTATATAGCGCTGGCTAGACCCGGAGGTATCAGAGCGCTTTACATGAGGATCAGCGAGTTACAGGTTACATAGTTACATCAATTAAATCAAAGAATCACAGAGGGAGAGGAGGGGGAGGGAAGGAAACACAACGGGGAAACGAGGAAAACAGTGTCAGATGACCGGCTGGGTAGTGAGTTAACATATGGGTGATCCAAAAGCAGCCAATGATGATACAACCTAATCTGGCTGTAAGTCTGATTAACCAACACACGTTAGGGCAGCATACAATTGATTCTATTCTCAAATGACTTCAATTGACTTACCCTGCCTCTGAAGACCATATTTCAGGTGAGCATAGCTCCCACCAATGGTGGGGTGAACATAAGTCATGTCTCATGCTGAAATTGTCCTAGAAAATACAGGGGCACTATTGCATTCATGGGGCCCTGCTGAATAATGAGAGAGATTGTGTCATGAAGTTTCCTCTTCTGAGCACAGTTTGAATGATTGCTGAGGTATTGTCAGGTCACAAAATCCCCATTTCTGGTTACATTTACTTGGTTGATTTTGAGTACCAAACCCATTGGATCGCTTTGTAAATCTGCCAGGTCTCTGGCCACACCTAAAAACAACAATTACATTTGATACCATGCCTACAGAGGTGATCTATAGGGAGTGTGACGTACATTGAAAAACCACCATAACCATGGCAATCCAGTCTGTTGAAGAAAGGGAAACAATGAGATCCAGCTGGGGGGATGAGTGCCCAACTAACAAAATACTGGAATACATAAAAAAAACAATTTTAAGATATGCATAAAAGCTCAGACCTTGATGAGCTAGTCCAAGCACCTAAAACAACTACATTGTGAACGTAAAATGGCTATACAGTGATCCAGCGAAAGTGTTTTTTCAAACGTATATTTTCTTTCTAGTCTAACCGACCTGGGCCCTTGGTTTTGATTAGAAAATTGCATCACTGCACTTTACCACAGAGGTGATGGTCCTCTAATGGATCTTTCTATGCCGTAGTGATGTGTGAGAAATCAGGATGTCTAAAACCCATTGGCAACCCAATGAGGACAGTTAATTGGTAGCCAACTCACAAATTCGAGATATGGTTCGAATACACTACCCTGAGAACCATGCTATACAAATAAAGTATTGCAATGTATAGCCTCCTAAAGAAGTCCAGTCTAACCAGGATTATAAACACTAAAAGTTCTTTAGTCTCACCACAAAATGAAAGCAGCAGCACTTGATGCTCTCAAAATATTCTATGATTCTCCTTATTATGCATTTAGAGTCAATGTTCGATAAGCACAGTTTTAAAGATAGATCCTTAAGACATAATAATAGACAATTTTAGATAATGTGGTTATAATATTAATGATCCAAAATCAATGCATATAAGTAACATTTTAAGCATTGCAGTCAAGAATCTTACAGCACGTGGTATGAAACAACACATTTAGTAAAAGTATTCTAATTTAGATGAGGATGGTTATAAGTTACAGATTCCTATCACCATCGAAAGGCAGGAGGATGGTTTAACACATTTCAAAAGTTGTTCTATGGTAAGGGACAATTGAATCAAGTTAAAGTCCACTAGGGGAGAGTCCATGGGCATGGGCTGAAAGAGGAGTGGGACAAAATCAGGAGAGTTCAAATCTGGTTTCTCACCAGTTAGTCCAAAAGAGTTCAGCATGCAAGTTCTTTGAGTTCCACTCCTTGGAATTCCTTGGATTTACAGAAAAGCTCTGTGGAATTCTGTGGAGTTCAGCATGGTGGCGGAGTATATTATTTTTGCTCTGGAGAAAAACGACAGTGTAAATAATGTTTCTCCTGGACAACTCTATGGAACCGGCACAAACACAACCGAAGGATACAGATTATGGGTCTTACTTTTGAGATGTTTGCCAATGTCCACTGTGTGACTGCACATAGCCAACATAAGAGCAGTCCTCTCAAAATCTAGTGAGTCCACTGCATTCAGGACAGAGGGAGCGGTAGTAGTAGCTTGATATGCCACTGCCCCCTCCCCCTCCTAGCTCAGTTGCCTCCTTCATTGCCTGCCTAGGTCCACTCTTCTATAGACATGCCTCACTCGGCCATGAACTTCTTTTAACACCAAGTGAGCAGGGTCATGCCTTGGCAGTTACTCCTTAGTATTTCTCTCCCTCCCTTTCATGACCACTGTGACTGACACAGGCCTCACTGCTCTCGGTGTCTCTGCAGTATGCACTTCCTGGTTGTGCAGCTAGGATTTCTGGAAGTTGTATGATTTGACTGCTCGTTAGATGAAGAGCTGGGCTGTACTAAAAACCAAAACTGTCCCTAGCAAAGTGCTCCGGATGGTTCGGGGTGCAGCCGAGCTGTTTGTTTTGATTTTGTTTTGATTTTGTTACAGGGGCCGATATTGCAGCTTTGCTGCAAAAACGTCCCTGAAACAAAAACGGTCCCACAGGGCCCCAAAACTGGCTCCCACCCTGGCGGCCCAGTGGGGAAATGCCCAGTACCCGCTACGGCCAGTCCAGCCCTGGTGAAGAGCAAATCAGAAGTGTGAATTCATTGTTAGAATAGGGCAGGGCTAAGTTAGCCGGATGTTGGTGTTTCCATGACACTTGTGGCTGAGAAACCTGAAGAAGTCAGAACCAGGGGAGCGTCTATTTACTCCTAGCTTATGACCCTTACTGTGGCCTGCATAGCACACACTAGTCGTGGGATGCTGTGCACAGAATAACACTCTCTTCATTTTCAGAGCTGTAATATCGCACAGACATCCTCTTGCCATGTGCACCAGTAAACTCTGCTTTGTCGGTGAATTCATTTTTTCTCCAAATTTCATGCTCCAATCGGAGCGTGGAGTACCCTAAACTGCGCCAGTGGACCGGAGTTTGCCGCTCTTTACTAATGAAAATACTGACTGTGCTGGTGCACATTTTGCCCCAGCACAATCACAAGGTGAAAGGATGTATCACCATGCAAATGAGGAAACACTTTGCCTCTGTGTCTATGCACAATCATTGTACACCCATACATTGTGTCCACCTAATGAAGCAGTCTTTTAGAAAGGGATGGCATTCGTGCAATCTCACAGTGTATTCCTATGCTATCTGTGAAAGATAAAGTACTTGAAAACAGGGTTGGACTGGCTATAGCGGGCATTGGGCATTTGCCCAGGAAGCTGAAAGGGAAGGGCCGATTTTGGAGCAGTGTGGGCAGGTTTTGTTACTGCGGGCCAGTTTTTCAGCAATGCTGCAATATCGTCCCCCAGTAACAAAAGCATCTGTGCTGGGGGGTGTTTTTTTAAGCAGCCTGACAAAATTGCCATGGCTGCCTTGGGTTCCCAATTGGGCCCTAATTGAAAACAGTTGCTCGTCAACATCATGATAAAGTTCATATTCACACTAGCTCACTTTGGTCCAATCGAGGCCCTCTGATGATGCTCTCCGGCTTGTAGATAAGCTGGATTGGGTGATTCTGACAAAGCCGGATCTTTATGCTGCTTTTGACATTGTGAAGTCCTCTTGCAAATATTAAACGTTATTTAAAAGAAATAAACCACAGGGAAAGGATATAAATGTGCAATAACAAATCATTTTGAAGTTTCTTCCACGCTGGGTGAACTCTGAAGATTGCTAAGATTGCATAATGGCGTTATTTTTCTTTATGTTTAATAATATCTTTGGATCTCATGCTGAGAATGATTCAGCTAATTATACTTCTAAAGAAATGGTTCCTTATCCACTGTTGATTGCCTGAATTTTAAGCTAAAAGTGTTCAGCAGGGACATGAAGATGAAAGGGGTATTGGTCATGTGTCTGCCTGTGTTGGATGAGGTGAGGCAGACTGTTTCCAAAAGCCTGATTGTCCAAGTGATAGGCGTCAACAGCTGTTAACTTCCATTTCCCCTTAGTGTAAGCCCTCACCATTAGTTCAAACCATATGAATTAGTAATTACATATGGTATAACTGTTTCTTTGCTACTTGTGGTCCTGAGGCACTGATTGTGACACCCTCATGAGTAGCCCTCTAAACATGTCTCAGACTTGCCACTGCAGTGTCTGTGTGTGCAGTGTCTTTGTGTGCAGTTTTAAAGTGCCATTTTAGCTTGGCAAGTGCACCCACTTGCCCGGCTCAAACCTTCCCTTCCCATGTGTGGTACCCCTAAGGTAGGCCCTAGGTAGCCCCATGGGCAGGATGCAGTGCATTTGCGAGGTAGTGCCTGCGTTGAGTATGATGCAGATGTCATCAATTGGAGTGGTAAGGGTTATCTCTGTGCCATGCTTGTTTCTTTCCAGGTGTTTGGTGAGAAGGAGGTTGATGGCCCTCTCCAGGACTTTGGCAGGAAATGGGAGAAATTAATTGGGATGGTAGTTCTGGAGATCGCTAGGGTCTGCAGAGGCTTTCTTGAGGAGGAATCTAACTCTGCGTCTTTTTACAGGCATTGGGAAAGGTGGCTGTGGTGATGGAGGCATTGAGGATTGTTGTGAGCTGGTGGCTGATCTTGTATCTTCTGAGGTTAAAAGATCAGTGGGGGCATGGATCAGTGGGTGCTCCTGAGTGGATGGACTTCATTAGAATTGTTGTGTTGGGACTGCTGAGTTGTTCCCATGTAGTTAGCGGGTGGTCGGCGGTAGTAGTCATTGGGATGCTGAGGAGGTTGGTAGATTGTGGATCAAAGTTTGTGGTGGCTAATGGGTGGGTGAACTCTCTGACGATGGTGAAGAGCTCCTCGGTTTGGTTGGTGCTAGTTTCTATCCAGTGAGGCAGGGCCTTTTTTTTCTGGCTTTGCGCTGGCAGTCTTAGTTGTTGAAGGCGGACTTGAAGGTGGCTAAGTCAGTTTGGTTCCTGTTGGTGCACCATTTTCTCTCCAGTGGCTTGCATCTGCACTTCAAAGTGCTGAGCTCTTGGGAGTACCAGTTGGCTCATTTGGTGGATCTGTGAATTGTGGCTGTTCCAGTGGGAGTGACTCGGTCAGAGGTGTGGGTGACCCAGACGTTGAAGTTCTCTACTGCTTTGTTCACGTTGGTGGTGGTGTTGGGCTGTGTGATGCTGAAGGCTTCAACCAACTGGTGCTGTGGGACTTTTTCCCGGCTGTGGAGTGGGGCAGTGTGGCAGTTGGGGGTAGTATGGGGGGTCCAATGGAGTGGTCCAATCAGGTGATTTCATTGGTGTGGCAGCATGTGATTCTGTTGCGGGATGTGAAGATGGGGTCCAGCTTGTGTCCTACTGTGTGGGTGGGGTCTGTGACCAGTTGCTTGAGGCCTATGTCCTATGGCCTTTGTCAGCATGGAGCTAGAAGTTCATGTGTTCCATGATCGGCTTGGATTAGTTGTCGGTGATGTTGCAGGTGATCAATTTCTTGTGTTTGATGGCAATGCCACCACCATGTCTATTGACTTGATCACCTGCACTTTGCTGCTGTGAGTCCTACTCTGCCAAGTGGTGTCAAATCCAGTTCCTGGCCCTTGTAAGTGAGTTATGGTGATACAAAGAAGAAAATCCATGCATCGATTCCAAGCGTCGTTCGAAATCGGCGCAACATAATCAAAATTCATTGCATCACATGGTTCCCGCTGAATACAATGACCAGGGCTTACAATGCAGGCCCCAGATTTTCCTCGCAGCACCTTCAAACAATTGCAGCTGCATGAGTCTCGAGCACTGCATCACCGAAGTCCATGTTGCACCTCCCCAACTCCGAAGCAGCGCCTGTTTCAATGCTGGGGAATTGACACAGCGCAGCTTGACTTTCGATGCATCATCGATGCATCGTCCATGGCCTCCAGTTTTTTATCTAAACCACAGTAAGAGCCACGGCAGCATGTCTGAAAATGGTGCCTCAACTCCACTGAGACAGTAAGGAACCAACGCATTACCTCTCCTGCCTAGCAGTAAGAAACCGACAAATCACCTCACCTGTAGCAGTAAGAAACTGACGCACCTCACTGCCCCTGCACCTCGCATCAGCTTTTTTTATGCATTTAAGGTACTTAGTCCTCATCGAGCACAACCATTGATTTTAAAGAACTGAACATTGACTTTTAAGAACTGAACTTCATTTCATTTTTGAAAGGTCTTATCTTGACTTGTGTATGTTGGATTTTTGTTGTTTCGGTCTTGTTTTATGCAGATAAATATAGGTTTTTTTTCTAAACTTGTGTGGAGTCCTGTTGTAGTGTTTGCGTGTGTGTGTGTGTGTGTGTGTGAGTACATTGCCTCTGGGATAAGCATGAATGCCAAGTTACGAAGGGTGACGCAGCGCAGATGCAGGCCTGCATTGCACCCCTCGCAGCTCATTGGAACCACTGCTGCACAACTCATCCTCGATGCAGGCCTCTTAGCTGCTCATCTGAACTGTTACAGCCTCGACCATTCCCACATTGCAGCCCTGTCAGTTCAGCAGATCTGCCACTGCATGATGCATCTTCAACAAGGACCTCGCATTGCTTCTCCGAACTGCCGCTATGTGGTGCAGTGCCCCGCAATCAGAAGTTAAGGTACATTTCTCAACTGGACTAACTTGGTCCCTGTATCCAACCTGCGGTCCATCGCAGTTAACCTGTACATGTGACTTTATCCTGCTTTGACACAACCAGATATCCACAGTGGACACTTTGTGTTTTAAGCACTATTTTTACCTAAACTTTTAAAATTTCACATCTCCATTTCTGCTGTTTGGATTTTTGCCGTTTTGATATAAAATAATTGATTACATTTGATTCTATTTTTCTACGTTGGTGTTGATTTTTTCTTGGGTTCTGTTTTCACTTTAATAATGTGTGCCTCTAAGTTAAGTCTGACTGTATTTGTGCCAAGCTACCAGAGGGTGAAGGACAGGTTAATTTGGGGGTTGCTTCTGCTTCATCCTGAAGGGAATCATGGTTTCCTGCTTAAGTAGGGTTTCACCCCCCCTCTTCCTCAGCCAATAACCTAACTTTCTACAGAGCCTTATTGCATATGGCTCAGAATCTTCAAAAGGACAAGTCTCAGACCCAGACTAGAATTATCTGGTACCCAGTGTTTTCCCAGGAGCTGGCAGTATGGGAACAGTTTCACTGCTGCTCTGGACCAGTTTCGATGGTGAGGTCTGCAGCAATCCGACATTTTCCAAGAAATGCAAAGCAAATAGTTTTAAAATGTGCTGGTCAACCCATACTCACTTCAAAACATTTAAATTGTATAATTGGTTTGTTCCGTCTCCTGCAGGGTCACCACCAGCAGCACTGACACTGAAGGATTTGGAGGGAAGCAACGGCGTAGCTAGAGCTTGTGGCGCCCGGGGCTATCCCTCAGATTGCCGCCCCTTGGGGGGGGGGAGTGGGTGCTGGGGAAAAACGACGGTGAGCACTTGAAAGATGTCCGAGAGACACGTAGTATTGCTGCTAATAGTTACCTCGATCATGCAAGTTACATGCACATACATGACACGGTCAAAGGCTACAAAGTTGAATATACCGGTGACTGGCAGTACAAAAGGCACACTAGGCAGAACAGCCAGGGGGAGTAACCACAAAACCCCACGCAGCAAAATTGAAAAAGGCCAGGGGAATAAAAGCACACAGGTAAAGATGATCAAGATATGCAAACCAACAGGCCCGCCCCAGCAAACATTACATTACAAAACAGGAAGACCAACCTCCCCATCCTTAAGCATGACAAAGAAGCAAAACATTAACACCAGGTAATCTGATTCGATCATAGAAACAAACATTTGATTACTTCATCGACGCACTGGAAGAAATGACACAAAGATAATCAAATATCTATAATACCTAGCAGGAGATGGGGTCAAAGGGGCAATCAAGAAGTTGCCAAAGGAGGAAGTAGCCACATACCAGATGGCAAATGATGCACTCCCCAAGAAGTTCGATCTGACAACCAATATGCACTATGAAAGATACACTTATAACAAAGCAAGCAAGACAACAGCCAGCCCAGGACAAATGATTCATGAATTTGCAAAGGGAATGGAAACCCTTAAAGACCCACAGTGACCATCTGCAGTGTCACTGTGCCTATCTGTGGTCGTGTGGTATTAATCTACGGAGTCATGATGTCCTTGTGTGCAGCATCATGGCATCCATTCTTGTAGGCTAGGAGAGATTAAGTGATTTGCCCAGAATTGCAGGAAATTAAACCAATGCCAAGACACGCACGTGGTTCCCAAAATTCTAAATCGGCAGCTCTGGCCATTAAGCTACATCTCCTCCCAATGTATAAGGCTGTTAATATTACCTCATTTTTCCATTACTTGGATGTGTGTGACACTGTGGCATCTAGTGTCAACCGATCAGCCCATTTCAAGTCTGTTCACGACTCCCGCACACCAGTGGCATAAAGCAAAATTACCCCCACCCCCACCCTACAAAGTGGGCCCCGGAATCTCCAATATCTCACATATCTACATAGGCTTTTAGCTGAATGGTTACCGAACGCGCTGCTGTCCCAGTGTCCTACACTCCCGAATTGTACATTTGCGTTTCCATAGCTATTCGTCTGATGTTCAACATTCCTGGCTTTAAGCATCACACTGCGCATATCTGTAATAATCTGAGGCCAGCAATTGGGAACAGAAAAGATGATTCACTCAAACGGATTGTGCTTAACAGAAACCATTTTAAAAAACTCGCACTTTGATATAAACAACAGTAAAAGAGGAGGAAGGAAACTAGCAGGAGGCTGAATTCTAAATAAATACGAAGCTAGACGGTGTGCTTTCCAATGTTGTACAAGCAACAGCTGAAGAACTTACCGGTTGTAGCGATGGCCAGGAACAGCAAGAGGACAGTCTGCTCTGAGAGTGCTATTCTTACTGCAGTCTCGTGCTTCTCTACTTCAGCTTCTCGCGCCCTCCCTCGCGCTGTCTTTTTGTCTCCTGTGAGGTGCTCCTCTCCCCCTATTCCGCTGTGCTTTTAATGACACCGTCTAGACACCCAATCAAACACAAACCTTACTTCAAACTGAGCTGTGATGAGCACAGATCTGGAGAGAACTTCTCTTCGTGCAGCATAATTCACATACATTTTACATTTTGAATGCAGTCATCATCAATCACTTTAAAGGGGCCACCTCATTTCGAGAAAAACACCATTCTCTTGCCCCAGTCCTGCATCTCTAACAACCACCGGCAATAGGCAATCTAGAATGCGGCTTTGCTTGATGATGTCAGCAGAAGTTTAGAGCTGTGTTGTGACGTCAATCACCGGGTGCTCCTTTCAGATGAAAAATTGCACCGCTGAATTGCCAAGTATTTTCCAACTTTGGAGCATATCGGTCAGAAAACCGTGAATTTGAGCTTCATCTGCAAGCCATCAATAACGTATTAGACTGAACTAAAGACACTGATCGCTCTAAAAAGGGGCAAACAACTATGACGCGGTATAACTAACCTCCTGCTAGTTTCTCGCGCCCTCTCTCGCCCTGTCTTTTTGTCTCCTGTGAGGTGCTCCTCTCCCCCTATTCCAGCTCGAGGAGTTCTCGACTACCCAGCTTGGAAGCCATCAGCCGTCATCAATAAATAATCTCCCTGAACTCCGAGTGAGGCTGGGGCGGGGCCAACAACGGTCGGAGCAACTCTCTGGGCTCGAAGCGGGACGTCACTAACGGGCCGCGTTGCACTGTAGCCTGCACTCCTAACCTGTGGTAACTGCAGCAGCCAGGCACAGCCGCACAGTGCAAACGCGGGACTTTCAATTAAATTTCCAAAACTAAGTCCCGCGTTTGTGAGGGAGGCCCGAGGTCCCTGCAGGGGACCCCGTAGGAGGGCAAACCCCATAGTATGGCGTGGGGAACCAAGGTACAGGGCGGGGGAGCCTTGGGAGGAGGGGTGTGGTGGGGCGGGGTCACGCGAGGGAGGCCGCCCCCCCTTTTCCCGGGACCGATATAGGGGAGCCCCTCCCAGGTTGCGCCCTCTTTGCTGCTCTCCTCTTGTTAGCTGGACGTGCCAGGCTGCTCCTCACCAGCCTCAGGCATTAGATCCCCCCGCCCCCACAGCCCCTCTCCCACATTCCCCCCTACGACGTCGGACGCGAGGCCCCGCACTTTCCGCTCCCCTCCCTACCGCTCACCCGCTGAAAGTGGGGAAGTGGGGAGGGGGTGAATATTAACGATGTATTTGTGTTCTTTCAGGTTGCAGGAGGAGTTACAAGGTGACCCCCATCAGGACAGGCGCAGGAACAGGACCTGAGGCCCTAGTGCGAAACGCACACTGCTGAGTCATACCAATCCAAGGGGCCCTTCTTGGGGACTTGGTTCCGATGGCACCCCGTTAGTCCTGAGGGCGGTTGTAAGCCTGTGCAACCGGGGGTTTGCTAATAATGCCTCGCCTGACGGGTCAAGGTGTGAGTTGACTCTCCCTGGTCCGGAGGGTGTTGCAGGTGGACGATAGGTCCACCGGTGGGTGGTTTTTCCTCCCAGGTTACACACCGGGCTATGGCCACTGGTGTCTGTCTTGGCTCAACTTCAGGCGCCCTGCAACAAGGGGTTGCGGGGTGGGGGGGGGTCACCTGTCAGTTAACCCGCTCTGTTATTTGTATTACAAATAAACCTGCAACTTCTTCTTCCCAAAATACTTGTCTGTGTTTCATTTTGGGTGGTGTGGGTTGCGGGACGAGGTGTACCGATGCGACTACTATGTACACTGTGCATGCAGCGGCAGCCTGCAGTTACCAAAGCTGAAGCAGGTCACCCATGTCTGGTCATGTCAAAGAACTTCTAGGCCGCCGCGGCCGCGAGTGCCTCCAGACAGTGCCGGCCCGTGCGGCCGCCTCAAAAATGGTGCCGCCTGGGGCGGACCGCCTCCGCCCCCCCCCCAGCTATGCCGGAGTGAAGGGAAGTGAGAGTCTGCTGTCACTGGCACAGAGAGTCCAATATATATAGATTATTAAGACACTTTCAAATTCAAAACAGTGTATTCCTTTTTAATGATGCCATTGCAACCCATTTCAGTTGAGTCTACTAAATTATACCATTGCATTTAGTGAAAATTGTTGGAAGGGATTCTAATCATGAGCTTAGAAATAATGATGCCCCTGTGCCACCGCCCTGGTGACAATGCATTAGAGAATCAGTGGGGAAGTCAGTTGTCTTTTGCCCCCTGTATGTGGTCGAGGATATAACAATACATGAAGTAACACCTTGTATTTTGCATTTGTGCAGCAGGCACCATGAAGTGACGTATTCAAAAGTGCTTTCATGTGATGATTAATGAAATGAGGCACAGTGAAAAACATTCATTGCCAGGGACCAAATAATGTGGCTAAGTGAAAGCTGGAATTGATTCATTATTTCGATGGCTTCACGTTGTGCAATTCGGCTACTATGTGGTTATTTCTTTCTCTCTCCCAATTGAGGTCAATTTGAGCTCAATGTTTAATAATTTGTGTTTAATTCTTTGAAGCGCTTACTCAGCATACAGTTTTAAATTCATCTGGACCATGCATGTTTCACAAGGAGAGTTTGTGGTAGTGTTTGTGGATAGTGATGTTTTATTAAAGTTGCTAAAATGAAAGCAAGAGCATCAATCCTTGGTCAGTACCGAGCGATCATGTGGTCCACGTGACGTAGCTAAAGGTCTTTATGGTCATATATTCTTGAATTATTTCATCCACTCACTCCTCACCCATCCAACTATTCATTCATTCATTGAGCCATGCATCCTTACATACATTCAGTGATCGTACAAGGTTCTATTTGGAAAAATGTGTTCTTAAGTGCACAATTTTTTAACCCCCACCTCACCACCTGCGGTGGTCAAGGTTGCTCGCTCGCTGCGTATGTTTTGTAGGCTGATCTGACAAAATTCGCCATGGCTGCTTTGGGTTGCCAGCCTGGCCTTGGCAAGTCTCATTAAATTCCGAATATTCATATCATATTCAATTATATATAATAACAAGCACTGAGACATTTTGAGATTTATAAAAAAGCGTCTCTAATGTAATCACCCTCACACCCCCTCACCCTCACACCCCCTCACTCTCACACCCCCTCACCCTCACACCCCCTCACCCTCACTCCCACTCACCCTCACACCCCCTCACACCCCCACACACCCTCTCTCCCCCTCACACCCCCTCACACCCCTCCACCTCCCCCTCACCCTCACACCCCCTCACCCTCACACACCCTCACACCCCCTCACTCACCCTCACACCCCCTCACCCTCACACCCCCTCACCCTCACACACCCTCACCCTCACACACCCTCACACCCCTCACACCCCTCACACCCCCTCACCCACCTTCTCACCCTCACCCCCTCACCCTCACACCCCCTAACCCCCTCACACCCCATAACCCCCTCACACCCCCTCACGCTCACACCCCCTCACCCTCACACACCCTCACTCACCCTCACCTCACACCCCCTCACCCTCACACCCCCTCACCCTCACAACCATCTCACCCTTACACACCCTCACCCTCACACCCCCTCACCCTCACACCCCGTCACCCTCACACCCCCTTCACCCTCACTCACCCTCACACACCCTCCCCAGCATAGCGTAACAAAACATAGCATAGCATAACAAAACACAGAATAGCATAACAAAAAAAAAGCATAGGATAGCAAAACATAGCATAGCATAACAAAACAAAGCATAGGATAGCAAAACAAAACATACCATAATGCTCGCTCCACATCATCTGATAACACACACCACATACTCTCTCCACATCATCTGATAACACACACCACATGCTCTCTCCACATCATCAGGTTATATTGAGCTGTTATGTTTGTACTAGTTGATGATTCAATGCCCAGTAGATTCCCCTTGTTAGTCTAATGTTCTGATTTGTTACCTTTGCCTCAAATTGTAAAGCGCTCTGATATCCTTCGGGATAAAGTTCGAGCTAGATAAAACTTCATAAATAAAAAATAAATAAAATTAAAATATTCCATGCGCGTAGCTAAAAATTCATGGTGCTTTTTCACATAATATAATTGTCCATGCTATTATTTTAAATGTGTATCTATGTTTATGGAAACTGATAACACTTGCATCAAAACGGACCGAGCTTCAAAACATCTGCAGATTCTGCAAAGCTTTTTGATATTTATTTTGCCATTTTCTGAATACAAATACAAATTGTACACTCTGTTGGTAATGCCCCGTTTCTTGGTACACTCTGTGAGTGTGTGCATATTTTGTTACCTATTGATGCTTGAACATTCTTGCATTTTGAGTACCCTGTCATGTAACGTGGGCCTTTGTAGTGCCTTGCAACGCCTTGGGTCTGGTGTGCGCTATATAAAATGGCATGCAAATAAACAAGTAGAAGCTCAAATTTACATGCAGGTGGGCATTACTTAGTAGCTCCCAGATGGGTAGCATTTTTGGAAGACAAAGACCTGGCCTGGCGGACGTGTCGGCTGTAAGCAAAATGAATAGTATGCATTTTAGTTTCTAATTCATGCAGTTTATCAGTGTTCATTCGAACAGTTCATTTGTATAATTATCACCGGGTCTGTCATATGTTGCACGCCAGCAACAATCTGGGATTCCAGGATGTTGCCCAACACTTCAGAGCCAAAGCCCAGCTCTACCACTGTCAATACCTCTTTGTCGGCTGGCATAATATCGCCATTCCACGAAGAATGCACTTTAGCTTCATCTCTTGCCAATCAGATGGTGTGGGGGGGCGCTCACACTAAACCCACCCCAGCTGCCTGGAACCAACTTTAGCCAATGAGAAACGGCTGACGTCAGGCATCTAGAGAGAGCCACCCGGCCTCTATACTACACTGTTGCCACCTGTAACACTCTCCGTGCCGGGTGCAACCCAAAGGGGGTAAGACCACACGGGTTCTTCTCAATCTGTTAGCCACTGTGTGCACATGTTTGTTTTGCAGAATACCCAGTTCCCGCAAGGCCTAAGCAGGGAAGGGCTAAACCTCCCCCACCACACTGGCAATGATGCCACTACTGATCCATGTCGCCTCGCAACTTGTCAAGGTGGGTGGCACAACATCGCTCACAGCCTCGCCTTGTACACCAAAGTCAGATGATCCAGATCCCAGGTACTTCCATCGTGCCTACCTGAAACGCTGTGGCCCACACCGCTACATCCGCCCTGCCCAGCACCTTCTGGACCTGTATCTGCGGCCAGGTTGCCGGCCTGTCCTCTCCCCTGATCTCAGCCTTTCCGCTGCAGGCGACCGCTGCCTGCAGATGGCACACTGCAGAGGCGCTGCCTGGGAGGGGCCCTACATGTGCATCCCCCTCCCACTCCTTGCAGAGGCTCTAAAAGTGCTGGAAGGCCGGCATGGGATATCCCTGAGAAAGAGTCTGCCCATGTGGCCGATCACAGCAAATTAACCACAGGGCCGACGTTGGACAGTCTGTCGGGACTCAAGGAGCGCTCCAGGTTCTAATTTAACTACAGGCTGGCACATGGGGAAAGGCCCATCCCTCCCCCCCAAAAAAAAAGAATCGAAATAAAAAGAAGGCAAAAGAAATACATGTACAGATTAAAATACATAGAGGTCTTTCAAGAGCAGCCTCAATCATTGTGGGAGAGCCAGGCCACTTTTCCCCTCCTATTGAGGCAAGTGAACCCAGAGATAGGCCTTGCCTACCATGAGCGTTCAGCAGCAGGCACCCCGGAGAGGCGCCGCACAGGCCCCGCAACACCATAGTCAAGCAGCTGTGACGCCACTCCCTTCATTAAGCGAGCTATAAGACCCCACAGCTCATGGTTTGGACACCTCAATCATTATTTTTGAGGCACCAGGAAAACGGACGGCGCCGTAAAAAGGTCCTTGCTCATTCACTATGGAGGCGCTAAGCTGTCTCAATTATTCTAAATGCGACCTGACACAGGTGAAGACAATTTTGATGCAGCGGTAAGGGCCCTCAGCAAACACTCTGATCCCCAGATTAACCTGGAATTAGAACGCTTCAAAATGAGCCAAGCAGTCAGACACCGAGTCCATGGATATGTTCTATGTGAGGCTGTGGAAGCTGGAAAGCACGTGCACCGTCCACGACCAACGAGAGGAGATCCAGGCCTAGGTCATCAAAGAATGTTGATCTGCGGTGCTCTAGCAGCTGATCCTAAGACAACAAGGCATATCCCTGGATGAAATTCTCATACTAGCTAGGTCTCATGAACTATCGAACTCAATGACGGAAGAGATGGTGGCAGCCCTCAACAAACACCTGTCCACACTATACCCTTCAAGACCCATCGCCATTAACGAGAAAAGTGTGGATGCCATACAAAAAGGCCCTGGCCCGAAACGCCTGCCACTGCGACTGCCCTCCAATGGACCTGCGGAATATGCAGGCTGGAACATTCAACACTGTGCGTTTGCTTTGAAAAGGCAAGAACTGTTCCGGATGAGGCAAAACAAACCACTTTGCCAAGATGTGCCACAGTGGGAGGTCGAGGACCGCCTTCGGAAAATCACAGGTAGCACCCACAACCCTCAAAGAGCTGTCGCTGTTTGACGCACTCGATCCCAAGTGCGCTTGTGCACACGAACTTCAATGCAGATGATAAGAAGGAAGATATATTTGTTGTGTCATTGGTTGGATGAGCGAATTACACACAAGGGCCACCCCCCAAGTGCACCGTCAAGGTCATGATCACAACTGTGAGAGCCCTCAAAGACACGGGGTGTTAGTAAATGTGATGGACTTAGCACAGTAAGAGCTCCTCACACCATGTCCTCCTCTCACTCACACCAAAGTGAAGATCTACACGTATGGGGGGACAGAGCCCCTACCATTGTGAGGAGTGATCAAAGTGGAAGTGACCAGTGACAAGCAGACAACCCGGGCAAAGTTCCATGTCACAGAGGGCAAGATAGGCACACTGCTAAGTTGTCACACTGCCAAAGTTCCATGAATCTAATGCATTGCAGACTCCATCCTGGCTGAATTCCCACAACTGTTCAAAGGGTTAGGCAAGTTAAAACACAAGCAGGTTAAACTTCATATCAACACATCCATCAAACCAATGGCCCTTTGACATTGGAGAGTCCCCTTCCATTTGAGTCCCAAGTGGAACGAGAGTTACAGGCACTAGAGGATCTGGGGGTCATTCTAAGGTCACTGGCCATACCACATGGGTGTCGTCTCTGGTCGTCGTGGCAAAGCCGAAACAACGGGGAGCGATCAGACTCTGCGTCGACATGTGCCTCCCGAACCAGGCTATCAAGAGAGAATCCACATCATGCCCACGATGGATAGCATTGTGGCAGATCTCAACAGGGTCAATTGGTTCTCCAAGCTCAACCTTAACTGCTGATATTACCAACTGGAGCTGGCCCCCAAGAGCAGGTACTTAATAACTTTCTTTACGCATGTGGGCCTGAGGCGGTACAAGAGGCTGAGCTTCGGAGTTTCATCAGCAGTGGCAGTCTTCCAAAACGCCATGAAGGAGACACTGTTCGGCCTCATGAGAATCCCAAATTTTAGCAACATCTTGATATTTTTGATTAGCCTGGAAGAGCACTTGTGAACCTTTGAGACATGCTACGCTGCCTGTCTGACTACGGCCTCACCCTGAACAAAGCCAAGTGTTCCATCTTCCAGGAGTCGATTGAATTCTTTGGATACCTATTCTCCTGCGGGAGCCTGCGAGTAGATCCGAAAAAGGCCCTAGCCATACAAACCACACAAATCCCCAGGAAGATAAGTGGATATCCGCAGTTTTCTTGGGATGGCTACCTTTTAAGGATGTTTATACCCAACCTGGCCTCTCCATCCGAGCCCCTGAGGGCTTTCACACACACCAGTGTGTCATGGGACTGGAGCCCACAATCCACCAAGGCTCTCAAGGTGATCAAAGAGGCCCTCATGGACAAAGCCACAATGGCTTATTTCCACCAAAGGCGCAATGCTCATGCAGAAAAACACCAACAAGGACTGGATGCCCATAGCCTACGCCAGCAGGGCACTCAAGGAAACACAAATGAGGTATGCCCTGATCGAGAGAAAGGCTCTGGCCATAAAGTGGGCCTTTCAACACTTCCACCTCTACCTCTATGGTCACGAGTTCAGAGTGGTGCCCAACCACAAGCCGCTCTTTCATTTGTTTGCTGGAATCACACGGCAAGTTCCCCCAGGATAGAACGATGGGCAGTACAACTGCAGGCATACAGGTTCGACATTGTTCACCGCCCCAGCGCCAATACCCCGGCCGCTTATCTGTCTCCGCATCCCCTGCCAAAAGAAGCTCTGTGGCTGAAACAGGAAGAAGAGAGTATCAAAGAATTCATCAGAATGGTCCTCCAAAAAGCCTTCCCAAATGCACGGATGATATAAGAACTTGGGGAGGCCAACAACTGGAATGAGAACCTGACAAGAGTCAAAGAAGCGTTAACCCTAAAGAAGTGGCAACACTTCCTAGATAAATCTCGGTCACTGACCGACGATGACCAGCTTACAAGGCAGCAGCTGTGGAGGGCCTGCCACAAGCTCAGTGAAGGGCTGCATGGAATACTGCTCCTTGGCCATTTGGTCATTGTCCTGAGAGAGCTGGGGGTCCAGGTAGTGAACCTCACCCATGCGGGGCACCAAGGCATGGTGAAGCCCAAGGCCTGGTGCCGCAGCACAGTATGGTTCCCAGGGACGGATACTCTACTTGACAAGACCGTGTGCCAATCCCTTTTTAGCACCATTATGGGGGTATCAGCAGCCCACTCCAGTCCTCACTGAAGAACCAAGCCTGGAACCATGGACACAAATCAACATTGATTTTGGAGCTTCCCAGGTGGTTGGAGCACTGTTGTAATGATGGATTCACACTCGAAATTCCCAGTTGTGGAGGTGGTGCAGTCCACAGCGTTCACTCAAGTTGAGGCATGCTGGATAAGACCTTCACAATGCTGGGCCTGCTGGAGGAGATAAAGTCAGACAATAGACCTCCATTTCAGTACCTCGCCTCCCTTGCAATCCGCCATAGGAACATCACACTGCAGAGGCTCTAGGTGAATGGAGAAGTGGAGAGCTTTATGTGGAGCCTCAACCGGGCCCTCAGGAGAGGTATAGAAACTAGGTGAGGAAGCTGAAAGCTGTTTGCACCAGTTCCTAAACGCCTATCACCAAACCCTGGATAGCACCACCAACTGTGCCCGGCTCCTCTACTGTTTCAGAAGCCCACAAAGGACAATATCCCCACTATTCCAGGCTGGCACCCTGCAGAATTCAACAGCAAAGCCACACAGGCTAGGAGGGAAGCCACTAACCAGAAGGCAAGCCTGAGTTGGAGAGCACAGCCTTACTTGCTACAAGTGGGTGACTATGTCGCTGTCAAGGACAGAGACCAAGGATGGAAATTCAGGACACCCTACAAACCGGAGGTGTGTAGAATCATCATGACCAATGGCACCATGATCTCTGCAGAAGGTGGCCAAGCCCTCCCCAAGTGATGAAAGGGAAGCTGAGCTGGAGTGCAGAGAGTGAACTGCAGCTGCGGAGATCCTCTCCCGAGCCGGGAGTGGAGGATGTCACTACCCAAGCAGGGTGTTTGAAGACACCAGTCATTAATAGAGGAGCAGGCAACCTCCAAAATAAGACACCCTCCATGAAAGCCAGGTGGAGCTGGGGCCTTGCACCAACTCCCGGAGCCAAATATATGGTCTCCGGCCGAACCTGGCTCCCAGCCAGAGACTCTGAGAATTTCTGTGTTTCCTTTATCCTGGGCAGTAGAGGGGTGGGTATTGAAGAATAGTAGGGATATAAAGAGCCACCTGGACTCTATACTACACTGTTGCCCCCTGTAACACTCCCCAGCCCAGGCGCGGCCCGAGGCGATAAGTAAATGGGCAGAAGTTATCCGACAGTTAACTACTGTGTGCACGTGTTTGTTGTGCAGAACACCCAGGGCTTGCAAGGCCTAAGCAGGGAAAGGCCAAACCTCCCCCACCACAGCATCTATTGTCATCATATTCGGCATCGTTCAGTTGAATTGGAGAAGCAGAAATACTGCTTTCTTCCTCTGCACTCCCAGCAGTAAATTCCAGGGCACTGCCATAGGCAAAAATCAAATATATATTCTAACTTTTTGCCAGTTGCGGCTCAAGCGAATGCTGTGAACTTGTTAATACAGCAATGTATGCAATAATGTCTAAATACCTAAAGACATGATGAATTACAAGGTGCTTTGTTGCACGCTTTGAGGTGTAATGTGTTCAGGTTGAACCTCCGTGGGATGGATTCATTGATTTGCTCCCAAAGGAACGATAACTACACCTCTAACAAAACACTACTGCAGGTGAATTGAGGAAAGTAGCACACTTTGAAAGTGTAATGTGGCACTAATTAGCATTTTGAGGAAACTATCAGGGCAGTTTACATATAACTCCTGCACTACTATATCTGGAAATTAACCCTTTGACCGCAACGCAAATTCCGCTGTGGGGAAATTAATGAGTGGGCGGGGATAGGACAGCCCCCGACCGTCCTCCGCACACACCCACTTTGACGTCGGAGAACCGGGGGCTGTCCGACGCATGCAAGGTGTTAAAGTCTCTAGGAAGTTTTCATAGAACGAGCAGCTCCAGTACCTAGCAGCACTGGACCGATAACTTGCAAAAAGAAATATATAGAGAGCCTGTATCTGTCTCAGTGAAATAAATGGCAGATTTTTCAGAGCAAAAATATGAACCACAATACTATTATGGGCTGTGCCGCTCTCTTATCATATTTATGTTCTAATGGTTGCTATAAAGCATTGGAGGACTCATTTTGCAAACTCACACTGTGTTATAGTAAAAGGCTGAGCTTTCCTAGCCCATCAGGCCTAGCTCAGATTGTCCCCCCATCTACCATCTAAATGCAAGACTGCAACCTCCCCCTTCCCCTCCATCTGAACATATTCTTCTTGTAATCCTATCAGTTTACTGCTGCTTCTGGGGGAGCCTAGACAGGAGCGACGAAACAGCCCTGGGTGATGAGAAATTACCAGGAGCGGCTCTGCCACTTAGGCGGAGGAGCGTCGCCCCACTGCTCTTATGGCAGTGAATGGGAAAAAAATAAAATGATAATAACAAAGTTATTTTCACTTTATTTTTTGTTGCTGTGGGGCGGGGATGGTGGCTCAGGGAGGAGGAGTGGTTTATGCACGCTAAGTGCGCATGACTGCTTGGCTCGCCGGCTTCGGCCAGCCAAACAGTCATGCACACTTTGCATGTTCCCCACCAGGTTGAAACACACAGCCTGGGGGGGGGGAGACATGCACAGGTTCCCTGTCCCCGTCTGAGCGCCGATCCACGGCACTCAGACCAATCAGAACGGTCCATTGCAAGGTTGTGATTGGCTATGGGGAGCCTGTTTGGTTCCTGCTTCTCCCGGACTGGAACCTGGAAGAGAAGAGAATTGGAGACGATGAGGAGATATGGCGGAAAAGGTATGTGTTTTATAAAAAATATTGTTCAACCCGTCCCTCCTGCCACCCTGTTCCCTACCAGCCACCAATGTTAATAACCCCACATTGTTAGCATCCGATCTGCCCCTGAGGAATTCCCCCTCCTCCCCCAAGAAACTATTTGGAATGATGAAGCCAAAAATGCATTTCATGGTAAAACTTTCGGAATATACTGGCTAAATATAGGTTTTACAGGCAGAGAAAATGAAAAATTCGTAGAATTATTTCAGCATCAAACTGCACGTGTGCCTGTGAAAACACTGATGCTGCTACACAATTTTAAGTGCTGGCTCCATGTGCTAAAGGTGACAAGGCCCATCCAGCCCCAAATGCTGCTTGCTATCCTCTGCCCCACAAGAGTTTTCCCAAAGTCCCATAAAGACAGTCTCGCTCAGCACCCTAAATCACCCCCCTGTCTACGCATCCTGCTACAAAACTATCGATCTCTTCCTGCAAAATGATCTACAGTTGCACCTAGGCTGTCTGGGCCCACAGTATTTAGTTAATATTTTGGAAATCAAGTAAGTAAAATTATGCAATTAAATTAAATTACCTGTTACCTTGTTGAGTGATAATCATTTCATTGTGATTATGGCACCATTCCAGGGGGTCTAATAGTTGCCTTTCACCAAAGGACAAGAGCCGTGTACATTCACATGTTTGTATGTGCGTACACATGGTTGTGCTCATGGAGACAAGATGCCCTGGTGTTCATGGGAAATACAAAGAAATGTTGCAAATGATTTTGCAAGAACAAAGCTACACTTACTGAAGAAAGACGATACTAGCTAGCTTCATAAGCATGTTCATGGCCCGCAACATTATGGGTCAATCACAAAGGCACTTTAGAGAATGTAAGGTTTATCTATACACCATGATGGAATATGATGATTGGTTGTGTACTGCAGTGGAGAAACTTGCCCCTCTCCCAACTCGCCTCCAGCAGAAACAAGCATTTGCATACTCAATAGGTCTCGCCTTTGGGACCTTATAAGTATTCAGTTATGCAGCCCCATATTATTGGTGCAACAACATCAACTGTTGCATGGAGTAAACACTTATAAGGTCCCAAGGTGAGATCTATTGGCTATGCCAATGCGTGTTCTTCCTTGCATTCAGATCAGCTTGATAGAAAGGATCGGCAGATTGCTATACACAGAGCTAACTCCATAAATTCACTAAAAGTGCCACCAAGAAGCAAGTTGAAAAAGAGAAAATGAGGAGACAGCTTGAAGTTAGCAGGTAGCTACTCTGCTCCACAGCACTAGTCAGAGACTCATGTCATTTTTAGGTCGAGCATTCAAGACCTCTTGTATATACTTTAGTATATAAACTTATATGTGTATGCACTTTGTGGGCTCTGGAGATCAGCCCTAGGACTTGTCTCCTTCCTCTTAGGAACTTTTTTTCTGTTCAACTGTCTCTATTTAACTGCCTTGATAGAAAATGACTAGTAGGGGTCAGTAAAATACCAGAATTGCTTTCTGCTAATAAATTTACTTTTTTATTTTTCTGGCAACTGCCTTTATTTAACTTTCTTTATAGAGAACGACCAGCAGAGGTCAGTAAAATACCAGAATCACTTTAGAATTCTCTAGATTCCAGTCCATAGACATGGCCTTCTACGTGCACCAGTAGACAATTATATTTTTTTCAAATTTTGTATTTTCAGTGATGTGACCACCGAAAGCCCTGATTTTATATTAGGCCTGATGTTATATTAAAAACAGAGCTTCGGTGTTGGAAATGGCCCTTTTCGCAGGGTTATCCCCAAACCTTTTGCTTCTTCCTCCCTTGTTTTTTCTGACCTGTGGTTGTTGGCAATAGGACCCTGGGCACTTTCCCACTGCTGACCAGTGCTAAAGTGCATATGCTCTCTGTGTAAATTGTTATTGTAATTGGTTGTCCATGATTGGCATATTTGTATCACCAAGAAGTCCCTAGGGAAGTGCACTGAGTGTGCCAGGGCTGGTGATACAAAAGCTACTAGTGGGCCTGCAGCACTTATTGTGCCACCCACAAGTAGCCCTAAAATGGTGTCTCAAGCCTGTCACCGCAGTGCCTGTGTGCAGCCTGTGAACTGCCATGTCTTCCTGGTCAGTGTCCCCACTGACCAGGCCTAACCCTTCCCTTTCTGTGCACATTGGGCACCCCTATGGAAGGCCCAAGATACCCCCTTGGGCAGGGTGCAGTGTATGTGAAAGGTAGAGCATGTACAAGTGCAGGTGACATGCTCTGGTAGTGAATGATAGTCATTTTTGTTTTCCACTATTGTAAGGCTACCTTGCCCATAGGTTATCATAGGGAATGCTGGCTACAGTGGCTACCAGCATATCTTCCCATAGGAGCAAGGTAGGACAGAAAAGTCTGGTATCCCTGAACTCAGAATTTAATAACACATATTTTAGGAAATCCTGTGTTTGAGAACAGCACCTTTTAGAAATTGGCTGTTCTCTTGTCTGACCTTTCTGTGTGCTTTGGCTGTTTGTGAATTGACTGTCTAGTTAGTGAGTGACAGGGCTGGGGGATTCCAGGAGACAGAATGAGTCCGCCCAATGGTGAATAGAGAGATCTGCATCTAGATGGGAGGGAGGAGTTGCACCTGGGACCTGAATAGGACTGTGTCTGCCCCCCACAGTGCTGGCTCCACCCCCTGTGGTGCGTCTGATGTCTCTGCCCTGCACTGTGAAAGGAGAGAAGGAATCATTTCAAAAAAGTGCTCCAGGGCTGTGCTTTCCCTCCACAATGCTGGCTCCTGCCCCTCTCTCTGAAAGGAAATGAGAAGCAAGGAACACCCAGAACGGGTTCAGACCAGGCTCAGAGTCCTCCTGCACAAAGGGAACAAAGACTTTTTGGGGTATAAGTACAGGACCCCAGACCACTGAACTTTAGATCATCCTGCAATCAAGAAGAAACCTCTGCCAAGGAGGAAGCTGGAAGACTGAAGAAGGAAGAGTGTCCTGCTGTTGATTTGCTGGACTGACCTGCAGTTGCTTTGCTGCCAAGGAGAGGGGAAGGACTTTGCTTTGAGCTGTGTCCCCTTCCTTGAAGGAATCTCCAAGGGCCTGAAGAAGAGCTGGCTTCCTGTTAAGAAGTCCCAGGAACAAAAGAACTTCTCTCACAGCTTCCCTGAACTCTGCTGAGAAAGTTCTGTCCTTCCTTGAGTGCTTGGGCCAGTTGTTGTGCCTCTGGAAGTTTTACCATTGTTGGGAAGCTGGAAACCAAGATTTTAAAAGAACTTTCTGCAAAGTTTAACGCATCGCTCGCTTGCAGAGCGCATCCTCGTTAGTGCGAGGAAATTCCCACCACTACAAAGGCCGAGATTGTCGCAGCGCCTGTTGCCACTGCCAGTCATTGCATCCTTCGTTTGCAGTGCGCACCAGTCCGGTGTGGGAAGATTACCATCGCTGCGAGTATCGTTTCAGAGCCTGTCGTCACTGGGTGAGATCGTCGCACCGCTTGCTTGCGGATCGCATCACGTCGCTGCGAGAGTCATCGCAGAGCGATCGCATCGAGGGGCCGCGAGAGGAGAAGATCGACGCTGAGCCGCGCATCGTCGCCGCTCAGAGATCGTCGCCGCCCCGAAGATCGTCGCATCATACCTTTTGCGAGCCGCTTCCACAGAAACCTGTGCACCGGAATCCACGCCAGGTATCGCATCCCTTCCCATACAGACCGGAGTCACGGCAACACGCCCGCTGCGTCCAGCGGGGTTGTCGCATCGCCTCCCCAGGGTCTCAGGAGTGACGCATCGCTTGCTTTTCACCGCTTCAGCTTTCACTTGGAACTTTTGTTGCATCTAAAGGTACTGTTGGCTAAAACGGGACGCAACTGTGGATTATTTTAGCCCAACCTTAAGAACTCATTTGAAACCATATTCTTGAACTGTGTATGTTGGATTTTTATTCAGTTGCAACTCCTACAAAGGAGTTGTCCCCCGATGCACAGCGCTTGAAGACCAAATAAGGTTCAAAATGTTAAACAAAAACGATAATCCTGGAAATTGTAACAAGTTCACTATAAATTGTTTAATGATCAATCAATTTCATCAGAAAGGCATTACAATTCATCCTGGTCTGTGTTCATAATATAGTTCTTCATTATAATCCTTCAATGATTCGTAACCAAATCAAGAACTCATACAACCGGATTCCATCCACAATTAATATTTATCCCAAAGCATTTCGGGCATCGGCTGTGCCCTTCGTCAGAATTTCCCTGACGAAGGGCACAGCCGATGCCCGAAATGCATTGGGATAAATATTAATTGTGGATGGAATCTGGTTGTATGATTTCTTTATTTGGTTACGAATCATTGAAGGATTATTATGAAGAACTATATTATGAACACAGACCAGCATGAATTGTAATGCCTTTCTGATGAAATTGATTGATCATTAAACAATCTACAGTGAACTTGTTACAATTTCCGGATTATCGTTTTTATTTAACATTTTGAACCTTATTTGGTCTTCAAGCGCTGAGCATCGGGGGACAACTCCTTTGTAGGAGTTGCAACTGAATGGATTTCTTCTACGTCACGCCACACTGTTCTCACCTTTATCAAACCAGATTTACACTGGTTGTGTGTGTCCCTTCTTATTGTATGCTGGATTTTTGTCATTTTGGTCTTGTGTAGTTTAGATTAAATACCTTTATTTTTCTAAACTGCTGTGGAGTCAGTTTGTGATATTTTTACTGTGTTACTGTGAGTGTTGGTACAAATACTTAGCACATTGCCTTTGATAAGCCTGACTGTTCGTGCCAAGCTACCAAGGGGGTGAGCAGGGGTTATCTAAAGGGTGTATCCTCCTTACTCTGACTAGAAGCAAGGGTCCCTATTTGGACAGTAGGACAACTACCTCTGCCAACTAGAGACCCCCATAGCTAACATTCGGACTATACCATTTCTCCCTAAAGGCAATATTTCTCTCCCATGTTTTCCCATATATGGAGTGACACTCAGTTTGGTGCTTACTTGCCCTCCATGTTAAAGAACAGTAGATGTTTGAGTACCCAGGCAAATGTGCTGCATAGCTAAATACCCAAAGGCGAGACCAATTACATTGCAAATGCTTGTTTGTCCCAGACCCCAATTTAAAACGTCCCATCGGTAAATCATACCCAGCTGTACCTCAGAAGGCCGCACAGCCCATTTTGCCTATGATATTAAAGACCTCGTCTCTTCCTTCTCGGACAACTCAGAGGGCAGGGATGTGTGATGGGTTGGAGGTCCTCTGCTCTGACCCCAGTGTCAAGTCAACAATGCTGCAATGCCCCACAGCTGCTGGCGTCCAGGGGCCTCTGGTGCGGGAGTCCAACATCTCATGCCCGAGGTGTAGCCAAATCAACAGCCCCATCGCCACGCAGACGGACATTATCAGAAATGAATAATCCATACATTTAACTTTTACTTTCCTTGATTCTTCACACGAGAATATTGTCGGCAAAAAATGCCCATTCTTCTACACCCCTCCCCCTCTTTAAATAGGGGGAAGCCCTATCCTCATTTTCACCCTGGAAAAGCGCATACTCCTGCCTTTGGAAGGAGTGAATCTGTGTACATTTCACAGTAAGCAAAATCCTCTGTGTTGTTCCCAATGGCAAAGGAGCCCATGTCTGTGAGAACTTTCTTATTTACTTACTTACCTATTTTTTAGGATGTCCTTCCTACATAGTACAATCATAATCAGCGCATTAGCTACATAATCCATCATCTGCACCCTAATATTACGATTTTAGAAACAAAAAATAAATCTACCTCAAGTCGTTCAAAAGCTACTAAAATTCCAGCGACACGTGTTGACTTGCAGAGGAAGGCCCTTTGCAAAAGTTAACTGGTCACCTTTCTGTTGCTTATTGCTATATTTCAGTGTTAAACTGGCACTATTGAGTTGCAACCAATGACCAGACAGTGTAAACAAATTTCAAAATGTCAAAATAATGAAATAATGCTATCACAAAATGTGCTGCATTAAGCTGCATAATTTGCATTTACATGCTGCATAATTTACTCGAATTCGCCCTACATTTTGGCCCGCCGCTGCCATAATTCCTGTGGCCCTGGTCATAATCCTGACCTGAACCAACCCTTAAAATTGCAAGTGTACCAATCCCATCACATTAGCAGCAGTTCTATATTTATAATTACTCATTACTAATGACGTAACGACCAATCCTCCTTCTGTAATTAAGTATGTTGAATTTATGCTCTGAAAATGTAGTTTTTGCGCACTAATGGTCAACAGCTATTACTGGTACACTTCCTGGAAATGTGTTCCGCCTTGAGGTGAAAAAATGTTGGTTTAACCCATTTACTAGACATCTTTTGCCTTCCGCACCATTATCCAAAGTTGACGCTTTAATAAGGTGAGTTAACGCAGCCGCCATAGGGCGCCACCTAGTTTGCGTTTTCGTGTGTATGGGAGCACTCCACTAAAATGTTTTTTTGTCTGACGCTCTAAAAAACTGTCACTGTTCCTGCCTTTGCCGACAAATTTCACGGTCGCGGATTAGAGTATGATGCATTAAAATATTAAAGTAACCATGCAACACCCTGTTTAAGCAGCGACAAAAAAAAAACGCACTCGTCTCAATTCTTTATTGGAAGGGACTGAGGGCTTGGCGTTTATTTTGAGGCATTATGTTTACAGCGTATCTTCTTAAATTTGCTTGTGATTTATGAATGATAATGCTGTTTCCATGAAGCAGATTGTTATTTACAGAGCTAGCGACTAACGCGGCCAAGCATGAAAAATTTAACTTTTTTTGCGTTTTCATTACAGTCTGAGAGATGGAAGCTTCTCTTCTCAACAAGCTCGTGGCCACGTGGTGGCAAAATTAAAAGCGAGGACAGCAGCTGCAGCGGGATGCGAGAGGTGCGCGTGCGCTTGTGTGAAATCTGACAGCGCCGCTGCTAGTAACCGCAAGCTGTAGGCCGGAAGTCCAGAGCGATTCCAAGAGGTCTTTTTCCTAGACAGCGCATGCGCTGCTCTGGCTCGACCTAAAAAGATCGCTAATCCCTCGTTCTGTGATACTCTTATACTAGAGAAAATGTTTGTAAAATAGGCGGAACGTGCGTGGAGAAAATATTATAAAAAATAGCTTTAAAGAAATATGTGGTCCTGACAAATCTGACAAAGACAAAGAGAAAGTATTAGGAGGGGTGCATTGAAAAAGTAGCAAACAAAACCGGGGACATTTTTAAGATTGTGAATGATTTTCCTGATCCTGTGGCTAGTCATAGAAGTAAGGCTCTATTGGCGGATTGGTGTGAACAACTCACACTATTCTACAATAACAAAGTTCAAGCAATACATAACAGTCTTCCCTCAACTTCTATCCTGGATGTGACTTTTGGCTGTACCGGTCAGATGGCGATACCAATTTACTATGGCCTTTCAGAGTTCTGTACTATTTTCCTGTAGACTCTAGAATAGTGATTTTAAATCTTAAATCGGGCTCTCCTAATGATTGTTGTCCTCCTACCATTTTGGTTTTAAGTGTGGACATTATTAACCCCATCCTGAATGCAGTGTTTGAATAAGGCCCTTGTCAATGACACGGTGCTTTCATGCTGGAAGAGAGCAAAAACCGTCCCATATGTCAGAGGCAATTCTAGGTCTATTTTCCTTCTTGCAGCACCTCCTAAAATAGTTGAAAAAATTGTAAATCGACAGCTCTCAAGTTATCTGCAGGCCAATAGGCCTCTTCATCCGAGCCAGTCAGATTTTAGAACTAGGCATAGTACTGAGACTGCCTTAGAGGAGGTCTCGGATTGCACTAGATGTACCATTGATGCGGGCATCAAGGTAGTCCTGGTATTGTTGGACCTGTCAGCAGCATTCAAAGCGGTCCTACATGACAGGCTGCTCACACGCTTTGGCGAGACTAGCATTAGAGATAATGCCTGGAACTGGCTTAAGGCCTCACTCTTCTGCCAGCCGAAAGGTGTCAGTCAGAGTCCCTCAGGCCTCTGCACTTAGTCACACTATGTTTTAGATGCTCGTGTCTTGCTTAGCTACGGTGGAGGAATCATATGGGCTAAGATTATTCCTAAGCTGATGACACCCAGATCCTGTTCACCTTTAGCAAAGGGGCTTCCATCGATTCAGATGTCATTCAGCCCTGTCTCTCTGCTGTTTAAAATGGCTGACATGCAACCATTTGAAATGCAACACAGAGAAGACAGAGGTTCTGAGGTTTTGGACAAAACCTTGTCTTAAACTTAGATGTCGACTGGCCTACAGGCGTACCTTCACCCATACTGGTGTGGTAAAAAATGTAAGGATTAAAGTTGACAATAAAATGTCATTTCATAATCAAATTATCTCAGTGGTTAGAGTGTGTTTTGGCAACAAACATTTTTGCATTTTTATCTTTTTCATTGAAGAATACTGTGATATTGGCCCTGGGGATGTCCAGATAGGACTACGCCAATGCACTATATGCAGGATTACCAAAATATCTTCTCAATAGACTTCAGGGCATTCAGAATGTAGCACCATGAATGGTTCTGGGCTTGATGGGGCGGGAACATATTTCCTGTCATTTGCGGAATTTGCACTGGCTTCCCATTGGAAAACAGATTCTTTTTAAAGTAGCACTCTTAATGCATAGGGCTCTCCATCATTCTGGAGAAGACTATCTTTTGGCTAGGTTTGCTTTCTATAGCCCAACGTGAGTTTTACGCTCATCTGCCAATCATCTGTCCAAGGTCCCTAAGATTCGTTTGTCCACTGCAAGAACTCGCTCCTTTTCCTTCCTAGGCTCTGTATAGTGGAACAAGCTCCTTTTTAACCTGAATCAAACAAAGGCTGAAGCCGGTTTGAAGAAAGAGCTTAAGACCTGGCTTTTCTCTCAGTAACCACCTTCTGTACCTGCTTCTTTTCACAGACCATATAGCGCTGGTACACTCTTGAGGAGCCGGTCCCTCTATAAATCCCTTCACATCCACATCTCTTGTGGTATGTTTATGGGCACTCTTACATACCTTTGTTAATTGGCCCAACACATCTAATATGGGAATAAAATGGGAACATTCACGATGTAGTACAAATAAAAGGTGTATATCCTTTTTACACTTTTCTAATAGGGTGTTGGATGTTTCAGCCTGATTCACGAAGGCTTGTAAGCATGTGTAAAAGTACTCTAGTGATACAACTTCCCTTACTGATAAACGTTTTTGTGAATTGGCCCCAATCAGAAGCTGCTCAAATAGATGCAAGGGGAAGTAAAGCATGTTGTGTATGTCACGTTTATAACACAAGTCTAGCTGCAAATCAATCAAGTACTGTAAACCTATGCACTTTATACTACAAGTGCAGGGCACTGATGGTACTGGAGTGAAAAAGTGGGACAGAAATGCTAAAGCTGGGAGTTTCCTGAGGAAGATTACAGCGTTGGTGAGAGGGATTGGTATGTGAGGTGTAGACAATTCAGGCACAAATTGTATTTCTAGTGCATGGTTAGCATGTAAAATGGTGTTGCTTGACAATATATGTTTTCTGCCCCCTGTGGATTGGAAATAATTCTAGTTTGTAAATATTTGTAACCAGCATAGATAGCCCCAGGTGGCCTCATATTCAGTGGCGGCGGCCGCAAACAAAAAGTGGTGGAGCGTGTGGAGGGAGTGCGGGTGGAGGGAGTGCAGGGCGAAGCGCAGGAGGGCAAGCATGGGAGGGCTAGCGGGGGAGGAGGCAGCATAGGAGGGAGAGCACGGGGGAGTTTTAATAATAATTTTTAAAAAGGAGACTTACCTTAAGCTGACGGCCGCCTTGCACCTTGGTCTTCCCGTTCTTCCTAGTCTCAGAAGATACTGGGACAGCATAACAGATTACCTGTGCAAAACCCACACTACTCTCATGCTATGAGAGCATCGCAGCAATTGGCCTGAGCCGGCTGGTTTACCACTTGTTCAGGCACAGGGAGTCTGTACTGTTTCTCCAACAATACAGCTGGATTGGAGAAACCTAAGTGTGTAGGTGTGTTTGGCTAGGCTAAGATGATCAGCCAAACACTCATGCGCACTTAGAAGTGCACCAAACTGTCCCCCCTCTCATGGCCCTGGCCCACTCATCCCTACACATGCTGGCTGAGGCAGCAGCTAAAAAATTAATTGAAGATAAAATATAATTTTATTTTTCAGCTGCTGGCTCTGAGCCAGTGGGGCGATGCTCCTCCGCCTGAGTGGAGGAGCTGCCCCTACTCATAGTACAAGAAAGATCTAGCTATCAAGAAGATGGGCCAGAAAAAAACTGCTTATTTGAAGGAAGTAAAGTTTGTATTTCATTGCAGAGCCTGTAATGCTGGTCAAGTGCTCAGAAAGACCAGAAGAGTGAGATCAACCCAAGGAAGCCGGTGATGAAATCCCCTAGCTTGTGAAGGTCGGCTGACATCAAGAAGTTACACATTAAAAAATAAAATGTGTTTGCTGGGTTTTAATGTACACAATTTATGCAATGTGCATTCCTCTAGGTCTAGGTTGGTGAACAGACACCACTGCAGGTTGTTTGGCCCAGGTAATGGATATTTTTTTCTTTTAAATGCATGTCCTCAGGAAAAATTCAGCAGTGACACCCTACTCCTTCTGTTGCCAGCTTAGCAAGACATATTTAATGTTTTGGAAAAAGATATTGCCAAAATCCATTGGAAATGGAAAAATTCTGATTAGCAACAAGGCCATATGGGAGAGCAACTGAAAGAAATATTTGCTGTGATTTGGAGTTCTGCTCTGAATTGTGCTGCCCAGCAGAGGAGATGCGCTGGTTCAGCTGGATCCACAGAGACTCACAGAGCGCCTTAGAACCACTTCAAGGGTCCAGGACCGGGTGACACCACTTGGCAGGGTAGACTCACAGATGGCAGAGTCCAAGCTTGTTGTGTCTCTGAGGCTTCAGATCAAGAGGACAGCCAACTAGCCTGTGGACTCACTCTGGGATACTGTGCTCAAGAGATGCAGGTCCAGTCCTTCTCACCCAGGCACGAGGACAATAGACATTCAGAGCAGCAGTCCAGCAGAGTTGGCAGCCCTTTCAGCATCAGAGCAGTCCTCCTAACAGAATACCCACAGGTCCAGAAATGTACTGAAGTGCTGGTGTCTGAGGTCCAGTATGTATACCCAGCTGTGCCTTAGAAGTGAGAGAGAAGCTTTTTGAGGTTTCCCTTTGAAGTCCCCAGGTAAACTTCCCTGCCTTGGCTCCAGACTAACTACAGGGGTTTACATCCCTTTGTGTGGAGGCAAGACATAGTCTATGCAAGTGTAAGTAGGGTTGTGCCGACCTCCACCCTCCCGTCCTGCCAGTAATGGGCCCTCCGGGCACACCTAAGCTCTCTATTATGTGTGGCTGCCTAGGAGGAATACAAGTAAGTAAGTAAATAAGTAAAGAGCTTATAAAGCACACAAATGCTGGGGCGTGTTAGATCTAGAGGAAGCAATAAAGAGCAGAGGTCGAGAGTCAGGAGGCGCTTGATAGATGTAAGGGGGGAAAATCAAGTTTTCACCTGTCTCCTGAACTGGGACCTGGATGGAGTTAGCCTTGTGTTGAGTGGAAGTTTGTTCCAGAGCTTAGATGCCATAAATGAGAGACATCTGTCTCCCTGTCTGGTCTTGTTCACTCTAGGAATGTGGGCCAGGGCTATGTTGGCCGATCTTAACATCAGACGGGAGGCATGCCATTGGAATAGTTTATAGTAGTCATTGGGCCCACCCCTATATAGAGCTTTGTGAACCAGGCAAAGTGCCTTGAACTCAGTTTTCTGTTTAACTGGGAGCCAATGTAGAGTTCTAATGGCACCAGAAATCTAGCTATATTTTGGAATGGTTAACAGAATACATGCAGCTGCATTCTATAGGGATTGAAGTTTAGAGAGCTGGCGTTTGTCAACGCCTAGGTACAGGGCCTTACGGTAGTCTAGGCAGGAAAGAACAAGGGCCACCACAACTGTTTTCCTCAAATCATCGGTAGAAAAGGTAGGATTTTACGTAGGACATTTAAAAGGAAGTAACAGGCAGATGTCAGCTGATTGATCTGCCCTGAGAAATTGAGCTGAGCGTCACATAGGAAGCCAAGGTTTCTCACTTTGGTAGCAGGGATAGGACAAAGTCCCAGCTGCTGCTGGCCACCATGATTGGGTCCAGATTGGCGAACCATTTCCAAATTCCATGACCTCGGTCTTGTTTGTGTACCATTTAAGGTAGTTCTTATTCATCCATTTCATGATGTGGCTTAGACAACTTTGAAATCTGTCGGCCACCGAGTCTGTCATTGATGAAATGGAGATAATAATTTGAGTATCGTCCGCATATGATACTCGTGAGAAACCATGGTCCCTGTTTAATTTGGCCAAAGGGGTACCTTAAATGTTGAACAGCGTTGGAGAGAGACCCAACCCTTGAGGGACTGCCCCTGGAAGGTACAATTTGCCTGATTCTAGGGTATCCCAGCACACCCTCTGTTCTCTAGCTGAGAGGAAAGAGGTGAGAAGTGTGAGTGCAGTGTCTCCAATTCCCACTGCCTCTAGCCATCGCATAACTACAGTATGGGTAACCGTATCGAATGTGGCTTATGGTCAAGTAGGATCAGGATTTCCCTGCCACCCCTGTCAATTTGCCAGAGAATTTCCTCAGTAGCCATAATTAATTCAGACTCCATGTAGTAGCCGTATTGATAGCCATGTTGTGTTGTATCCAGAAGATTGTTGGTATCTAGGTATTCAGTAAGTTCTGAGTTAATGGCTTTTTCCAGGACTTTGGCTGCTAAGGGCAGGCACACGACTGAGCGGTAGTTTGTTACTTCGAGAGGATCCAAGGAGAGTTTCTTTAAAATGGGTCTGATGCAGGCTTTCTTCCAAAGAAGACGGGAAGTCACCAGTATTGATAGCACTGTTCAGGAGGGGGGCGAGTATGGAGCTGACTTTGTTTGAAACCCCATGAATGATGTCTGGAGGGCATGGGTCAGTTGGGTAGCCAGATTTAATCACCAGTAATAAATCATTTACCCAGTTGATTGTCAAGGGGGAGAAGCTATTCAAGTAATCGGTGATAGGTGATGCACATTCCGTTGAGTGGGCTGAGGAGAGGAACAGCCAGTGCTCAGACTTTCTCATTCCTGTTATATTATTTGGACCTTAGACTCAAAGAAGGTAGGCAATTTATCAATGAGCACTTGCAGGAGAGAAAACATTGCCCAGTTGGAGTTTAGTGCATTGACAGTCTTAAAAAGTTATGTAGCTGAGTTTGTGGCTCCCTCAATTTGGCTGGTGTAGAAATTCTTTTTGGATCTAATGATGCCTGCTTTATAGTCAGTTAGCGCGAGGTTATAGTTCTTTTTGTCCGTCATACCATAGACCTTCCTCCATTCACTTTCTAAGCGCCGACATCAAGATTTTAGTGTTTTCAGCTCAAGGCTATACCATGGGGTGGTAGGTTTATTGCTACATTGTTTGACAAATCTTTCTGGGGCCAATTGATTAATGGCTGACTTAATCCAGTCATCGTAGCTTTCGGCTGCCAGGTTAGAGTCTTTAACTAAGGTCGGCATATTGTTGTCCAACAGGTCGGTAAGCATCTCTGAACTAATGTTACGCCAGTACCAAGCTTTAGTCGGAGGCAGGGGTGGGGATGGCGGATTATTGTTGTAACCATCATTTAGATTGAAGAAAATTGGCAAATGGTAGGTCCAGGTAAGTGACAAAATTCTGTTGATGCTAATGGAGGGGTTATTTGTAAAAATCCCATCCAGCATATGAAGAGCCTTGTCGGTAGGTTCGAAAACAATCTGAGTAAGACCAAAGGCTTCAATGCTGTCTATCAGTACAGCGGTACAGGCATCATCCCTAGGTTCTAGATGATATTTGAAATCCAATGATATGGTGTATTTCGGGGAATCTAAACATGATTCCAGCAGGGACTGTAAGGCTTGAGCAAATAGAGATTTTGATCCAGGATGTCTCTAGAGGAGCAGCCCCGAGAAGGCTAACACATTTCTGATTTTGATGTTGAACGTCATAGCTTTTACACCTGGCAACAGAGCAGGTTCAAAAACCATTTTGAACTTGGTCCTGTAAATAATAGCGATCCCACCACCCAATGGCCCAAATCTGGGTAGACTGGCTAGCGAGTAGCCCCTAAGAAACGCTATCACCCAGTCTGGTTCGGATGAGTCAGTAGCCCATGTTTCAGTGAGAAACACTCCATCGGAGTTTGTGGTTTGGAGCAGACATTCTAATTCATATTTTTGTTTAATTGCAGATCTCGCATTAAGCAAGAAAGCACCAAGCCTGTCATCCTTGGATTGTGGGACATTGGTGGCATCTGTGGAGGCCTGGGCAAGAGAATTACCCAGGGAGTTCCAGTTCTTAGTGCCCTGAATTACACCGACTTGCAGACCTATCTCTTCTGGGATGCTGAGCGCTGAAGAGGTGGCGGGTATTTACTGGCTAGGAGAGCGTATTTACAATGGGGGCATAACAGAGCGTTATTGTTCCTTTCATCAAACGAGAACACAACAGGGCCACACCTACCATAGTTTAAGGGCAGTAGCTGTTCCCTGGTGTAGAATAAGTTAGAAAAAAGGCCAGGGGTCCTGGCACATGGCGCATTCCAGGCGCAGACGGGCTCAGCAGTCAGGTACACCCAGTCATGCGACCCAGAGAAAGCCTACATGCACTATATGGCCAAGGCAGAAAAATGCCAACTCTTTAAAAGTGGCATTGTCAAAATTTCAATTTAAAATCCAACTACACTGTAAGACAGGATTTTTCATCACAATTCCAAAGATAGCAAACATGAACTGGGCACCTTCTCCCATTTGGAAATTACTGCTTATTAAATGTAATAAGGTAACCCCAGTGTTATCATTTGGGATAAGCAGGCCTTGCAGCAGTGAAAAATAAATTTAAAAATATTTCACTAGAAAGACATTTAAACCGTAAAATGAAATGTCCAACTTTTAAAATACACTGCACCCTGCCCCATAGGCTGTGTAGTGCCTTCCCTAGGGATGATTAACCGCATGCATGCGGGCGGAATTCCGCTCGTACGCTGAGATATTCTAAAGCTCATGTTACGTGACGAGCTGGGCTCGTCATCAGCGTAGCAGGAGGCTACCTCATGACGAGCCCAGCTCGTCATCAGCGTCGAAGGGGTTAATATGTATTATTAAGGAAGGTTTAGTCCTGGCAAAAGGTTTACTTTACCAGATTAAATGAGCAGTTTAAACTGCTCACACAGGCTGAACCATGTTCAAAAAGGCTGCTTAAGTGGGTGGCACACTCAGTGCTGTAGGCCCATTAGTAGCATTTAATATACAGGGCCTGGGGTGCATGCATTACCACTTTACTAGGGAAGTAAGAAGTAAATTAAATACGCCAATTGGGTGTAAGTCAATTCTAGCATTTTGAAGGGGAGAGCACAAGCACTTTAGGACTGATTAACAGCCATAAAGTGCACAGAGTCCCAAAAGCCCCAACATGGGTTACAAAACACAAGAGGGTAAAGGCAAAACGTTTGGGGATGATAATTCTGAAAGGGTAAATCCCACAGCATTAAAACTAATGACTTTCTAGGAGCTGTCTACTTAGAAAAGACCTTCCCAAGCAGCACCTGTTCTATGTAGTCCCCTCTGAAAGCTACTACAGACAGGCACCTTGCCAAAGTCAACAACAAATTTGCAATCCTATGGAAGTTCCGAATGGCCACTGGCCAGGCTATGAGGGAAATCAACACATTCCATCATAGCCATCAGGCTCGGTAAACCTAGATATTGTGGCAGTTTCAGCAGAAACTACCAACCATAATATTTGCGGTTGCATAGCATCCCTTCCATAGCTTTAAACACCATGGCGTTTAAATTGTGTATTTTTTTCCAAACTTTGAAAGGCAATCAGTGAGCTTCAAGAGCAGTAAGTGTGATTTGATTATGTGGATTAATGCTCTTCAGTTGTGGCCATCAAATTCTAATTCACATGCACCTTTTCAATGCCATCTAGCAAATAAAAAGTAAAAAAAACAGACTACATTTTCCTATAGACAACATCGAAAAGGGGAATGAAGATCGTCGTGTAACAAAAAGTCACATTTTGAAGAAAATTAAACAAGACACATATTTACGTTCTTTATGATTCTTTTAGATCACAGCACATTAGTCCCCAGAGTTAAAATGAAAATTTTTACAGATATACAAACAGTATGTCACTTTTTTGGCATTAAATTGTGCAGCATAGATTGCTTTGATAGATTTATGCGGTGATTGATTGATTTGGAATCTTTATAGCTGATCAACATGCATGAGTGAGCAGTGCGTAGCTCTACTTACATGAACCTTTTACCATTGAAGGGGAATTCGCATACTTTCATGTATACGTGCTAGCTATGTATTTATATCTCTCTATAGATTAAAGGAATTGTATGTCTGACAATGTTAATCAAAAGATTATTTTATGAAAAATAGTCACGAAAAGTAACACACACTTGAATAAAACAAAAACAGCTGGTGTGTAAATAAAGTCCAGCCATGCATTTTGTCCCAGGTCCTTTATTAGATAAGAAATTGACCACACTTAATGGAAATCTACTTCATCACCTCTTCAAAAAAATGTAGTGGGTCAACTGAGTCAGGCTTGATTGACAGGTTTTATTCTGCTGATTTCCAGATATGACCCTCACTGGAATGGATTAAATGTCTGACCTTTTCATGGCAAGATCTCAACGAGGGCAACTTCTAATTAATATTATTACTGAGAGCATCATGTGAGTCTTTAAAATATTTTCTTGGATGGAGGACAGGAATATTTTAGCAAATATTGATCTGAACTCTTTTATTAAATTGCTTTCATAAAACTAGTGAGCAACCTCACTTAATGCAAATCTCAATAGCAAATACAATCTACAAGACTGAAATTACCACAAGGGCTATAGTAAAGAATATGAGGCAATAGGGGTTAAAAGGGTTGCAAAGTAAGGGCTGTGCACTTGCTTCTGTATGTGTAGAGATGTAATGAATAGCCAGTGCCTTACAATTTTAGCATCTGAAAAGAGTCGGACTCATCTACTATAGAATTCCCAAATAGTACTTAATTTATCTGCTCAAATCACATTGAGAAAGATGGAATGTATGAGATGCATAAATGTAGTCTACGCCTTCTGCTGCTGAAAGATTGAGCAATTTTGCTTCATTGTTCCTTTCACCGCTTTTACTATTATTGCGCTCACACCCTGGCTGGTGTTTTGTGGTTCCCTACATAGCGTAAGTACCTGTTTCTATGTTTTGAGGGAAAGAGAAAACTTCTCTGCTACAGCATATGGCACCATTTAGGATTACAGACTTGTTTCTGGTCTCACCTTTGATAAAAAAACAGGACTTGCTTGCTTCAATATCTATACACACATTTTGCACCACCAGCTCAGGCCCTAAAAAACTGGAGGAACTGGGGAAGAAAGCCCACTATTTGTTTTTAATGCTATCTTCTGAAATCCCTTCTCTGGAGGGCAAAACTTATAAGTTGTTGTATGAAGTACTGTGGGACATGTTATGGAAAATAGGCCCTAAAACAAACAAATGACTCACTATTTTCACCCTTTCTACTGCTCAGAAAATGTGGAATAAAACATACTGTGCTCCATACCACACTACACAAAGGTTTATTGCCAAAAGGAGAAAACTCGGAATTGTGAAAGAACATGAAACACACACACATTATTTATAAATAACTGTGTCTTAGTTACACAAAACAACTCATACTGTGCAAGTGGGTATGCATTCTTTTTTCACGAGTCCAGATTTCTAGGACCTAGAACCAGGTTACCTCAAGATGCTGGTACCCAATAAATACCCAACAGAAACTTGAGCATTTTTGATATTTTCTCAATTTACTAATCGACGACGACGCATTAAAGAATGACTGCAGAACTCTTGTGGTACAGTAAAGATTGACTGTGAGGCAAGTGGTGTACAGAGCCCATAGAACAACCCAAAGTTACAAGAAAAACGAAATGGCTTGATCATTATGAATACATGAACATGACCGTGCTTGCATGTATGTAAGTGTGTGGTATTTCTGCAGCGCAAATCTAGCCAAAAGGCAGTGGAGGACTGTGCAAGTTCTTGTTCACTAGAGATGCTACATATATAACACAAGAAACCAGGGGGTCTAACAGCCTATGATCATTAGCTGAGCTGTCAGTCCGACTTACCAAAATCTCGGAGTGTATAAATCACATAAAAAACAGTCTATTGTGAACGACGGTGGACACTATGTTAGTAGGAGACACAGACACTTTAAAGATCATTCAGAGATGGTTTTTCAAAATCCAAAACAGTTTAGCAATGGGTTTCCATCAAATTGACTTGATGATCAGTCCTATCATCTGGCCAAACCCAGGTGTGAGTAAGGCTAGTCCCCTGATCATTGGGACCTTATGAGCCACACCATTTGTTGCTGGTTAAGGATTTGGTCCACCAAGACAAACGAACCGTCAATGATGGCTGATCTTTGATGGTAAAGTGAATAATAGTGCAACCAAAAAAGATAGTGAACTTAAAATAGGAGGATGTGTACTCCTAATTACAAATTGTATTCTGCGGACGAACAACACCTCCTAATTAAAACCTAGAACAGTGCAAAAGAGACAGTCAACAAACATCTGTCTAGTAATGGGTAGAGATGCTAACAACTAGGTCACAATTTACTGGTGAAGGAAAGATGGCCGGGTTCACCGATACCCTCGGCAGGGCTTGCTTTGTCTCGGTCTACTCTATATGCTCTGATTGTCTGACAAGCTCCCTTGTGCTTTCCACTTCCTCTCTCAACTGTATTCAAATTGTATGTGATGAAAAGTATTCTGCAGCCTCCCCAAGGTCACGTTTGGTGTGATAGCAAAAAAGCGCAAAAATAAATGAAGAAAGAAATATAGAAATCACAGTCAGAATTAAACATGGTAGTGATGAGTAAGCAAATTTACACAGGTGAGTGGGCAATTCTGAACTGGCATGTGAACCATGACCAGACTGGGAACAGAACCCAACCTTGGCAATTCTGCCCGACAGGGGGAAGGCTTGGTGAGAGCAAGGGGGTGAGGTTGGGAGACTAGTGTCAAGCACCACTGCAGCATTTGTTACAAAACCGGCCCCCAGTAACAACACCAGCCCCCACGGGTTAAAAACCAGCCCCCACACTTCCAGCCCACTGGGAAAATACCCGGTGCCTGCTGCGGCCAGTTCTTCCCTGATGTGAACTCAGTAGCGGCTCCTGGTGGGAGTGCTCCCAGGCGGTGACGTGGGGCGGCGGAGGGACAGGGTGGGGGTAGTAAACACCAGAATATGGATGAATGCAGGTAAGTTGACAATTAAATCAATACAACAAATTATGTTGCGTGCGCTGCATCGCCAATGCGCCTAGAGCTCCCTAGTGATCATAAAACATTTGGTCACATATGGTACTCCATAATGCATTGCATGCCCCTCCCCCGCCCCACTTCACCGCCCGGTAGCACTCCAACCAGGAGCAGCTACTGTGTGAACTGAGCGAGTGGTGAAATATGTCGTTTGCATTGAATCATTGACAATAGCTCGAGCTGAAAATTGCATTTTGTGCTGGTCATTCAGTGCAAACGCGAGTGCAAAATAAAAGGCCAGCTCGCCAGTGCCAAATTGCCCTGTCTCCTGAATGGGACAGGAATTTCGGTCCATGTGTTAGGCACAACAGGTGAACACCTTCTCATGGTTACAGCATTTTGTGTCAACACTGGTGAGGCACAACTTAATTGAACAGACAAATCATTACCACTAAAGGAAAACAACGTAATTTCAACATATTTTCATGATCGTTGTCTTTTGATGAGCGCCTGTCATCGCTCTTTCAATCAAACGCATGGTGTCATTGGCCACTTTCTCTCACTTTATACGTTTTGAATATATCAACAGACTCCAACCAATTCAACAAGATAAGGAAGCAACCACTGTGCCAGTGGGGGCTGCTCCATTGGGGCGCTTGGGCGTCGACCCACTGTTTTCTCGCAGTGCGAGAAGCAGAAACATAAAATGGTAAACAAGCATTGAAAATGCAATAGGTCTCGCAATAGAAGAGTTTGACATTTTTCGTTTTGCATATGGATGAGTGGCGTTGCGTGGATGAGTGGCGTTGCGTGGATGAGTGGCGTTGCGTGGGTGAGTGGCGTTGCGTGGGTGAGCGGCGTTGCGTGGGTGAGCGGCGTTGCGTGGGTGAGCGGCGTTGCGTGGATGAGCGGCGTTGCGTGGATGAGCGGCGTTGCGTGGATGAGCGGCGTTGCGTGGCTGAGCGGCGTTGCGTGGCTGAGCGGCGTTGCGTGGGTGAGCGGCGTTGCGTGGGTGTGTGGCGTTGCGTGTGTGTGTGGCGTTGCGTGGGTGAGTGGCGTTGCGTGGGTGAGTGGCGTTGCGTGGGTGAGTGGCGTTGCGTGGGTGAGTGGCGTTGCGTGGGTGAGTGGCGTTGCGTGGGTGAGTGGCGTTGCGTGTGTGAGTGGCGTTGCGTGGGTGAGTGGCGTTGCGTGGGTGAGTGGCGTTGCGTGGGTGAGTGGCGTTGCGTGGGTGAGTGGCGTTGCGTGGGTGAGTGGCGTTGCGTGGGTGAGTGGCGTTGCGTGGGTGAGTGGCGTTGCGTGGGTGAGTGGCGTTGCGTGGGTGAGTGGCGTTGCGTGGGTGAGTGGCGTTGCGTGGGTGAGTGGCGTTGCGTGGGTGAGTGGCGTTGCGTGGTTGAGTGGCGTTGCGTGTGTGAGTGGCGTTGCGTGTGTGAGTGGCGTTGCATGTGTGAGTGGCGTTGCATGTGTGAGTGGCGTTGCATGTGTGAGTGGCGTTGCGTGTGTGAGTGGCGTTGCGTGTGTGTGTGGCGTTGCGTGTGTGTGGCGTTGCGTGTGTGTGTGGCGTTGCGTGGCTGAGTGGCGTTGCGTGGCTGAGTGGCGTTGCGTGGCTGAGTGGCGTTGCGTGGCTGAGTGGCGTTGCGTGGCTGAGTGGCGTTGCGTGGCTGAGTGGCGTTGCGTGGCTGAGTGGCGTTGCGTGGCTGAGTGGCGTTGCGTGGGTGAGTGGCGTTGCGTGGGTGAGTGGCGTTGCGTGGTTGAGTGGCGTTGCGTGGTTGAGTGGCGTTGCGTGGTTGAGTGGCGTTGCGTGGTTGAGTGGCGTTGCATGTGTGAGTGGCGTTGCATGTGTGAGTGGCGTTGCGTGTGTGAGTGGCGTTGCGTGTGTGAGTGGCGTTGCGTGTGTGTGTGGCGTTGCGTGTGTGTGTGGCGTTGCGTGTGTGTGTGGCGTTGCGTGTGTGAGTGGCGTTGCGTGTGTGAGTGGCGTTGCGTGTGTGAGTGGCGTTGCGTGGCTGAGTGGCGTTGCGTGGCTGAGTGGCGTTGCGTGGCTGAGTGGCGTTGCGTGGCTGAGTGGCGTTGCGTGGCTGAGTGGCATTGCGTGGCTGAGTGGCGTTGCGTGGCTGAGTGGCGTTGCGTGGCTGAGTGGCGTTGCGTGTGTGAGTGGCGTTGCGTGTGTGAGTGGCGTTGCGTGTGTGAGTGGCGTTGCGTGTGTGAGTGGCGTTGCGTGTGTGAGTGGCGTTGCGTGTGTGAGTGGCGTTGCGTGTGTGAGTGGCGTTGCGTGTGTGAGTGGCGTTGCATGTGTGAGTGGCGTTGCATGTGTGAGTGGCGTTGCATGTGTGAGTGGCGTTGCATGTGTGAGTGGCGTTGCATGTGTGAGTGGCGTTGCATGTGTGAGTGGCGTTGCATGTGTGAGTGGCGTTGCATGTGTGAGTGGCGTTGCGTGTGTGTGTGGCGTTGCGTGTGTGTGTGGCGTTGCGTGTGTGTGTGGCGTTGCGTGTGTGAGTGGCGTTGCGTGGCTGAGTGGCGTTGCGTGGCTGAGTGGCGTTGCGTGGCTGAGTGGCGTTGCGTGGCTGAGTGGCGTTGCGTGGCTGAGTGGCGTTGCGTGGCTGAGTGGCGTTGCGTGGCTGAGTGGCGTTGCGTGGCTGAGTGGCGTTGCGTGGGTGAGTGGCGTTGCGTGGTTGAGTGGCGTTGCGTGTGTGAGTGGCGTTGCGTGGTTGAGTGGCGTTGCATGTGTGAGTGGCGTTGCATGTGTGAGTGGCGTTGCATGTGTGAGTGGCGTTGCATGTGTGTGTGGCGTTGCATGTGTGTGTGGCGTTGCGTGTGTGTGTGGCGTTGCGTGTGTGGCGTTGCGTGTGTGAGTGGCGTTGCGTGTGTGAGTGGCGTTGCGTGTGTGAGTGGCGTTGCGTGGGTGAGTGGTGTTGCGTGGGTGAGTGGCGTTGCGTGGGTGAGTGGCGTTGCGTGGGTGAGTGGCGTTGCATGGGTGAGTGGCGTTGCGTGGGTGAGTGAATGGTTAGCTGTTGCTTATGCGACGTATAGCACTTAATACTAAAGTAGGCAGACCTTCTTAGCCTTTGTGAGAATAATAGCAAAATAAAAATAAAAACCAGATCAAGTCAAGGACGCAAACGGCACCATGCTATTGTTTATTTACTCAGATGATATGCATAAAAATGTAACTTGTGAGCACGTTTCTCTAACTCTCCAATAATCCCATTACAACACTTTGTACAAATGAGATTGGGACTCATCCTTCCGAAGTCGAGAAAAATGTGCAACGCTGTGTTGAAGTTAATTTTTTTAATTAACAAAATGCAAATAATGTGGAGAGATTTCAAGTGATTCAGGAATGGGGGCCCTTGTAAAGAGAAAGTACGGCCGGCCTGGGCAGTGATAGGGGAGGAGGGAGGAGAAATGCGAGTCACGGCAGCAGCAGCCTTTGATGTGCCTGCCGGCCGGCCGTGAATAATTAGGGGGTGAGAAATGCGCTCGGAGGGCTGCCTTTGATGTGGTAATGCGAGGCAGGCAGGCGGCTGGTGGCATTGTGCACGCGCTTTTTAGGGCTTGCGCAAGCGCAATGACCTAAAAAGCACATGCACTTGAAGGAATCGCCAGTGGAATCGCCAGTGGATAAACACTGGATAAGCCCCTATAGAGCTTCGCCAGCTATGCGCTGAAGCGCATCAGCAGGCGAGCCCTAAAAACTACCCCTGACCGACCAAACAGTCAGTACCCACAACAGCCACTCCCCCCTGCCCTCGAGCACGACCGCCCACTCTCCCTTTTTCTCAATGCAGGAAAAAATGGCGCGGCTGGGGCGCTCTCCCCTGCGCCCAGTAATCCCAATGCTGCCATTGCAGCGTTGTGATTGACGGAGGGGAGGGAGGGGGCTGCCTTTCCAGTTTCCTGATGACGAGGTTGAGGAGCTGCAGCAATTGGCGCGGGACGGTGGGATCGAGTCAGGAGTCGTCGGACCCATCTAGAAGCCGAGTAAGGTTTATATCATATTTTTATTCAATTAAACCCCTCCCGCCATCCCCCTGCGACGACCCCATTTCACCCCCTGCCCATAATGCCGGCCACGACTGACCTCCTGGACGTCTTCTCGGACCCTTCCCTCTGGCCGCTGCTGGGTACTGGGTAACGAGTCTCAGTCTGCCGAGCCGGGTGTTTAGTTTGTTGTTATTGCTTTCTTTTATGTAGCGCAAGCATTAAGAGGGCTTTAAAAGAAACATGAGTCCGGGAAACTGTACTGATATTCTTAGGAGCTACTGTACTGCAACTTTCTTTGTGCGCGAGTGTAGGCCACATTTCACATAATGTTTTCGCGGGCCAAAATATAGCTCATATGCACTCACAGGTTCTGCACAGGAGCGCATGTCCCTGATGTTTTGATTGGCGTGATGGTCTTAAAAAAAGGGGGGGGTGTGGTGAAAGAGGCACTCTGTTTATAATGAGTTTGCTAAGTGACAGAAGGATTAAATTAATACACCCGTTCTACTCAGACAACGGTAGTATAACCAGATCCCTTGGGATGGGCTGGGTGTAAAGGGACTGACCCTCTCCCCGTCCTCAAAGAAACAGAGGAGCATGTTTAAAAGCCATGCATGATGCCTCTGCGCACACAAATCAACACCCAGAATAAAAAAAAATTTAAAAATGCCCGATGCACTTTTCCTTGCCATGAATGCACGTGTAACGCTTAAATGTGATGCAGTGCCGTTCAGTACAGGTGTGTGCAGACACCCGGCAGAGTTATTTACCGCCAGATAGAAAGCAACCTCCGATACAGCCTGGCAGATTTCATGTCGTAATGGTGTTTTTCAAAGACTTAATTTGTGGTAACTCGTCACCTTGGTCTTAATATTATTGACACTCTAATTGTTGGTAGTATCTTTTGTTGTAGTAAATGCGCTGATTGTTTATATTCTGTGGTAGGTGCATTGGTGGTATTTATATGGCACGTCACACCAGGTGCATATGCGGATGGTACCATGCTACTCCGTGGCCATGCCTGGTTGGAGGAGTCTGGACTCTGAGGTGGGCTGTACCGGAAGCCTGCTGATGTGCATGAGGACAAGCACTGTGGGCACAATGTGTGTTTTTTTTTACCCTGGCATACAGTGAAGCAAGAGGAGTTTTGAAATAGGACTCTCAGGCTCGGATTTCGAGTTGGTAGCTGTTTTACGTGCTCTACACAAACTGTTTGCAAAGGGGACAGAATTCTGAGGTAGGTGGTATTTAACGGACCTGGCAAAAACTAATTACTGGGTGCATTAAATACTTCACCTTTCGCTAAATTTCTTCAGGCAAAGTCTGCTGCAATTGATAATTTAGATTTTAAATGGAACTAACCACTCAAAGGCTGCCTGCTTCTTGGAAAAACAAATCTACAGTATTTTTTGAAAAAAGTTTTGAGTGGAGGAGAACACCAACTTCCAAATGTACATTATTCCAAAGGTGATAAAAGGAGTGCCATTGAGTTGGCTAACAATCAGCGTTGAAGTGCATACCGTGGGAGACTAACTCTTTTTTGCTTTGTGGAGATACAAGTGACCGGGGATCAGAACGAATGGATTGACTTAAATCTGCATTGTATCTTAGCGGATACACAGGTTAAATTGTTTACTGCCCTTATCGGTGTCTGGCAGAACAGCAAGCAATGAACGTAGAAGAGAGATGTACAGGGCTGTGCTGCTGCTTGCCAGGGTAATAGCAAGGCAATGAACAGAACAGAGAGAGATATGCAGAGCCTTGCTTTCTCTTTGATAGGGACATAGCAAGGTGATGAACATAGAAGAGAGACATACAAGGTTGTGCTGGTGTTTGACAGGGACATAGCAAGGCAATAAACATAAAAGGGAGATGTACAGGGGTGTGATGCTGCTTGACAGGGAAATAGACGGCAATTAACAATTGCTTTATTAACCTTCCTGCTTTCTCAAATGTGCTTAAAAAGGCCCCATTTGTCCACTGTTTTTTAAAAATTTTCTCAGGGGAGAACCCTTCGTACGTTGTTGGGCTCGCTCGTTTGCTGCAATGCAGTACAATCATTATTTTCAACTCACCACTTTCAAATCTCACCAGCCGCCACTGCACTGTGCACATACCTAAGTGTGATTAATATATTTTTTTCATGTCCCGAGGATTCTACCTCCATTGCAGTGGCTTTTTTTTTGTTTTTAAAGTAAATCTACTTTTGCGAAGAACTAAAATTATAGGCCCTATCGTTAACAGTAATGAAAGCTCCACAAAAATCCAATATCCACCCCCCACCACCCATTGATTTGTTTTTATAGCACAAAACACACTAAAACCACCTTCTGCGTAATGCAAAGTGCTCGCCTTAATCATGAATAAAAGATTCGGGGAAAGATTCATTGCGCCCTTGACAGAGGAAACTGCTATGCAAAAGCATACAAATAAGAAAAAATAATAATAGGAACCCAAGGCGCTCTGACTTTGTTTTGGTCCCGCCCGGACTGGAAGATTGAAGTGTTGTCTCTGAGGCAAAATGGCGTAGGACACCCCAAGGAAACGTGGCAACGTAAATTAGATTCCAGGGGTCTGCAGTTACAGCAAGGACAGACTTTGTACTGGGAAGCTGGCCTTGTCAATGCGTACCCTGCGAACTAATATCAGAAATTGGAATGAAAAATCGCGTCAGCGAGGCCTTTGGCATTTGGAGTGTGGGGAAGGAGTCAATTTGAATGATTACCTGGAAAATTCACAATTAGCTGTGGGCACCCACATTTATCACTGATTTTTATGCTTTTGCAAAGACCTGCGTGGGTGTCCATTCCTGTGCAGCGCGAGCGTGCCGCAGCCACAGCACCGCTAGAAGGTCAAATCTAAACGACAGGGTGGTAGATAGATGGCGCTTGTCAGGGCGATGATTTAGGAAGTTGGCCTTTTTTTTGTTGCAATTTCAGCAATGATGTAATCAAAATGCACTGGAGGAGCCTGTGAATTATCGTTAAAATTGTGTCCACTGCTGCCTACAGAGAGTCACAGAAACTTGGAACCCCTGAAGGTGTGCGGTTATTACATATTAGGTTATCATTTTTGGAATATTAAGCCTCATCAGCAAGCTTAGCAGAAGTTTGAAGCAGGCACTTCAATGTAGCTACTAGTATATCTCTTCAGTGCCAGATTTTCAAGAGATTTCCTATTTTGGTCCAAATGATGAAAACTGTGTGAAGCTAATGTCCATACTCTGAAAATAGCATTGTCCACCACAGGAACAATCACCAAACATATTAAAACAGAACAACACGCAGTGAATACATCTATGTACAAAGCTGCCCTTTCCTTTCAAAAACACTCTTTAAAAGTGGAATTTATGTTCTAGCAATTTTGAAAATACTCAAAGGCATTCGTTGCTGCTCAAACCGTTCTGATCGAGTTATTGAACAAAGGCAGAAGCAAAAGTTTACGAGATACACTATATCGTAAGCATAAAAGTAATATATGGGTAAGAAGATGTATGCACTTATTGTAATTTTTACTTTGTAAAGACATGAAAAATGTGGAAAGCACCTTAAACTGTAAAGAAGGAATAAAAAGGCCTAGCCTCATTTCGAGTAGCAGACTCGAAAATGGATTGTAAATTCGGGCTTAGGTAACTGCTTCAGGTCACAATGAGAATTGTGGGAGAGGGACATTAAAACCACCCTGTGGAATGACATAGATCAAAAAGTTGTTTCAAGGAGTGATTGTCCCAGTCCCTTTACACACAAATCACGTAGCCACGAATGCCTCTTGGCGTTACATCAGTACCTGAAGATTCATGTAGTGGACTAAAATGAGAATTAAAATAATTGAAAACTTGTGGCTTGGTCTGTTTGGGTGCCTGTCTGTCGCCTGGTCCATTGTCTTGTTCATGTCCCCAGCTGTGATCAGGAGGTCCTCTTGGGGGAGGGCGGATAGTTTGCTGTCCACTCCCTGCCAGAATTGTTTGTCTTCCGAGTTGGGACCGTAAATATTGACCATGTGGATTCTATCGCTTCCTCTCTGGACGCTTGCTATGAGCATGCGGCCGTCTTCGTCTGCGTCCGCTGCTTGTGTTGTTAGGTTGGCCTTCTTGCTCAGGATCGTTATAACTCCTCTTTTCTTCCCTTTTGCCGGCGAGCAGAGTACTTCCCCTATCCATCTAGCTTTGAGTTGTTTCGCTTCCTCGTTTGAGAGCTTGGTCTCTTGGAGCATGTATACATCTCCTTTTAGTTTGGCCAGGTGTTCCAGGATTTTCCTTCGTTTGACCGGGTGGTTAAGTCCTTTAACGTTCATGGACACTATCTTCAGGTCAGTGGACAGGCCAGCTCTTGTTGGGTCTATCATGGTGGTCTGTTGGCGTCGCTGGTGCCTCGCGTTCTGCAGCCCCCCCCGGGGTGTTGGATGGGAATAGAGAGAAAGAAAAAGTATAAGGTGCCTGTAATAACAACAACAACACCCTGAAAGACCTATGCGTTAAACAGCATCTGGCAGACCCATGGAGGCTCCAACACCCGACAGCGCGCGAGTACACATTCTACTCACACCCACACAACTCCTACAGCAGGATTGACTACATACTGATGTCCAACACACACACGCACCTCATAGAAGAAACGGAAATAGCGCCAATCACCGTCTCGGACCACGCTCACATAACACTCACTCTAAGTGGGAAGCACAACGGAAACCCAACGAGGAGATGGAGGCTTAACGATGACATCCTCCAGAAAAGAGAGAACGTTAAAGAAATTGAAGCCACAATCAAAGAATACCTCGAACACAACGACAATGGCGAAGTAGGGAAAGACATCGTATGGGACGCCCTCAAAGCGACACTAAGGGGGAAACTGATAAACATCAAAGCCAGGATGAACAGAGGCAGAAACAAGAAAATCCTTGAGCTCGAGGAGGAAATAACAGCACTGGAGAGAGGTCACTGCGCAAACATAACGGACAAGAACACGCTCACCCTGCTCACAAAAAAGAAATACGAACTGAACAAGATCTTAAGCGAGAGGGCGGGATCCTGGCTGACGAAGTTCAAGTCAGTCAACCTATGCGCAGCAAACAAAGCAGGGAAACAGCTGGCGTCCTACTTAAAGGCGAAACAGAGGCAGCACACGATAGCAGCAATAACAGATCGAGCGAACAAATCCCAAACAACTAACAAAGGAATACTAGAAGTCTTCAGACAATTCTACCAAGAGCTATACACTGAGGATCAAACCCTGAGCAAGGATGCAGGACTAGATCTGCTCAGTAACACTAACCTGCCGAAACTCAAGGAGGCGGAGAGGGAGTCGCTCGAAGCCGACATATCGGAAGAAGAGATTGGAACAGCCATATGCCAACTGAAACAGAACAAAGCGCCAGGACCGGACGGCTACTCCGCAGCATTCTACAAAACTTTCAGCGAACACATTAAAACGCTAATGGCACAAACGTACTCCACATGCATCCAGAACGGGAAGATGACGGAGTCCATGTGCGAGGCCAACATCACCATAATTCCCAAGGAGGGGAAAGACCCACAATATCCCCAGAACTACAGACCAATATCGCTAATAAATGTCGACTGCAAAATCTACGCGAAGGTCTTAGCCAATAGATTAAACAGGATTCTGCCAGACATCATCCATACCTCACAAGTGGGATACATTAAAAACAGACTATCGCAGGACAACACAAGGCTACTGTGCCATCTAATCAACCACACAGCAAGTAGCAACGAACAGGCGGTCATGATAGCGCTGGATGCGGAGAAAGCCTTCGACAGAGTTTCGTGCCCTTCTTGAGGAACTGCATGGGAGCTTTTGGCCTGGGGGGGAAGTACACGGCAATGGTCATGGCCCTCTACAACAAACCGAAAGCAAAAATAGTGGTAAACGGGAGTGCATCCGAAACGCTCACGCTGGGAAGAGGCACCAGACAAGGATGCCCCCTTTCCCCCGGACTCTTCCTGCTCGCTCTAGAACCCCTGCTAGCCAGGATCAGGGACAACACAGATATAACAGGCGTCAAGCTCAAGAAGAAGACCGTCAAACTAGCGGCGTACGCAGACGACATCCTAATCACAACAGCAGACCCCTCCACGTCAATAAAAGCGCTGATGGCCACAATAGGAGAATACGCAGAAGCCTCAGGCTACAAACTCAACAAGGAGAAATCGGAGTGCAAGCCAATGAACGTCCACACCACAAGAGAAGTCCTAGGGGAATCCGGCCTGGCATGGCAGACGAAACCACTAAAATATCTAGGTCTCCACTTTGGGAGAGACCTTACATCAACGTTACAACACAACGAAGACCTCACGCTGAAAAAGATAAAAGAGAGGCTGGAGCTATGGTCACCAAAGTACATAAGCTGGTGGGGGTGAATTGAAACCATCAAAATGATGATAACCCCAGCGATAAACTACACGCTAACAATGCTACCACTCCCAATGACAGAGACATTCCACAAGAAACTAGACCAACTCATAAACATCTTTCTATGGAAAAACAAAAAACCAAGGATAAGCCTACAAAAACTAAGATTGTCAAGGGACCTCGGAGGCCTTAACCTGGCGAACTTCAAGACATACCAAACGGCATGTCTGGCGAGACAGGGTATCGCCTGGATAGATGCCACACAAACATACAAACCAGTATGGCTAGAGGTCGAACAAGACATCCTAGGAGGGCTCAAGCCAATAGCACTTCTAACAGCGAACCGGCACCCACTAAAAGCCAACGCCATACTAAAACACACGAGGGAGGCACTGCTGAAAGTGGACAGGCGCATGGCGCAGAAGCTGAAAAACACAGCATGGGAATCCATCTGGTTCAACACAAAAGTGACCTACCAGGGAGCGACACTGCATAATGACACATGGATCGAAAAAGGCATCAGCATCCCCAGCCAAACAGAAACGAAGCAAGGACCGCTGACGTTTCAGAACCTACAGCAGCTACATGACCTCCCAAACAAAGAGCTCTATAACTTCCTAAAGATCAAGACAGCAATAACAAAAGCCAACTTATGCAGAGGAGAGCCAGGCATCATCAAATACCTGCAGCTCCTCAACTCAGCAGGTCACCAAACTGCAAAGATCTATAAGCTCCTGAGCCCATCCAACCTGGCGCAGAACAAGAAAGCCACTAATACATGGGAGACGCTCCTGGGCAGGCAACTGAATGAAATAGAACGAGCAAAAATGTGGAGCTCAGCGACAACAAACAAAGTCACCCCACAGCTAGCGCAAACAAAATATTGGCTACTCCACAAGGCCTACTGGACGCCATCCAAACTCCACAAGGTCGGCATCGCAGAATCAGACAAATGCTGGAACTGCCAGAAAGAAGAAGGCACCCTCGAACACCTCATCTTCACCTGCGTGAAAGTCAAGAGGTTCTGGACACAAATCAACACCTTCTTGAACGATATGCTCAAAACCGACCTAACAATCAGCTTCGTAAGCCTGGCTACAGAACACCTAACAGCGAACCTAAAAAGTCGAGAAGAGAGAGAACTCCTAGACCTACTCCTCACAGCAGCCCTTAAAATAATCCTAACGAACTGGAAGAACACAGCCAAAGCAAACTTTAAAACATGGATTAATTGGGTCACCTTCCTGAGAGGAGCAGACAACATCACAGGCAACTTCTCGAAAGAACATAAAGCCAAGCTACACATGTGGCGCCCACTCGATGACCACCTGAGGAAACCCCAATAACCCCCCCCCCACCTCTCTCCCCCTCTCTCTCCTTTTTTTTTCTTGTCCTCTTCCTCCCTTTCTTGCTTTGGAGGGAGAACAAACGGAAAGCGCGCGCATCCACAAATGGACTGTTATAGAAAGGACCGCTATTGTACGCCCACCTGTATATATATATTTTTGTATGGTCTTCTTTTGTACGCCAATAAAGTTTTTAAATAAAAAAAAAAAAATAATAAAAAAAATAATTGAAAACTTTTCAGAGAATTTTTCTTTCAAACCAATTTAATTATATGATTTTCAAGTGCAAGAAATGTCACTAGCAGAAGACATACTGGATCTATAATACTGAGATAGTGTTGGCTGGAAGAGTCTATGTATAGCTCTTCAGAGCCGGCACCCATGCCCTGTGTATACATCAAGCAATGGATGGAATGCTTGAAATAATCACAGCCTCTGGTAATTACTCAGACTGCATCCCAACATTGGCGGCTGATGGAATTCGAAAGGGGTAGACCAGTAGAGCAATTACCCAAATTTAGCAGGCAAGTGGGTGAAGCGAGCAAGCCTGATGTTTCTGAGGCAGGTTCAGGGAGCACCATTGTCACAAAATGTGTGTACATTGGTGCAATTTTCAGTACTTTTTCCTTGATAAATGGACCAAAACGCATTTCTTTTAGGGATTTACAAATGAAAACTCATAAAATAGTTCATAGTATTTCCGGTTTGCGAAGCAAGATTGACCACAGAAGGGAGATACGGTATGGCATGGTGAAGAGTCTGCTGCCTGGCAGAGAGAGTTGGTACAACAGGCCTAGGACCGAGCTTCATTATTATTTAAAAAAAGTTCAGCACTCCTTTCCATGCCTTCACTCCAGTTTCTATGTGGTAGGGAAATTAGTAAGAATTAGGTGTGATCTTTAGTGGGAAAGGGTCATATGGTAATTTTATGTGTTGGTTGGAGGAATAAGTAGAAAAGCTACTGGGGATTAGATTTAGTTAGGGTGCAGGGTATGACTTTAGGAGAGGTTGTGATCTTTGAAAAGAGGTGTGGGCAATCTGTAGGTACACAATAAAAGTGATTAAGGTAAAACATGCATGTTACTTGAGTAGGCTAGGCTATACTCAATGGAAATGAAAAAGTGGGTCATTTGATGGAAAAAGGAGGCTTGACAATCAGACATTTTCAGTCAATGTTGGTTTTTCATGCAGGGTTTTTAGGAATATCATGAAGGCTTTCTGAGATAGCAAAACTGTAAAAGAAAACAACATTATTTGCATGCGTTACAATTCCACTGTATGCCATCAGAAACTCCGGATTCACAAACATACATACACACACACCACCATCACCCACCAGGTATATACAGCTAGATATGGTTTCATTTTCTCAATAAAACCGATGGAATGAAAATGCAAAAACAGGAATGCTGTATTCAAAATGTTTATGCTTGAGATGCTGTTCCCCTTTCTTTCTGGTGATCTGGGTGGGTTCATAGAGAACAGAGACTGCTTTAGTGAGCTGTGGGCACAATGAAGTGTGAGATCTCAGATCTGCATATCATTAAGACTTTCTTTAGCAGCTATCATACACCAAAAGGAAAGGACCCTCCTAGAAACTTCCTCACTTGAGCAATAGAAACTGTAGACCTGCCCTACACACTTCCCATCTCTCAAACCTGCAGTGTCCACGAAGAACAAGAGGTCAGCAACTGCTCCTCAAAGAGGTCCTCATTCAATGTCACAACAGAGACCCGTCGAGATTTGTTCCCACCCGAGCATCCATCAAGCCATAGGAAAAGAGGCAAACACAAAATATATAGAAGGAAACAACATTATTTGAATGTGTTACAATACAACTGTTTACACTTAGCGTCTATTTGTGAGTTTGGTATCTTCCTGCAGCACCGCCACCGTGGTGCCGCAGGAGGACGGCCAAGTCTGAGTTGAATTCAGGGCGGGCGGGTGGTGCTGTGGCAGTCTCATTGAGGCAGCTGTGTTAGTCTCATAGGAGAGCCTTAACAGCAGTCCACCACTGTGACAGTGAATGCAACACATCCCTGTATGGTATGGCATGCACAATGTCGTGCATGCCACACCGTGTAGGACGGGGGTGCAATTTCAGGAGGGCTCTACATGTGCTTGGCCGCATGCACCTCCAGGACAAGACCTGGTCGGAGGCCCTTTTAGGGCCCCCTTAGATGCATGTTCACCGCCCTTTTCATGGCGGGCTCACCGCCATGAAATGGGTGGTCGAAAGCCAACTCGAAATATGCTTGGCGGTGCTGCAGCGGCACCGTCATCATATTCGATATCCTTTATGCAGAGCAACTGTCACAGAATCCTGTATCCCGGCAGAGGCGGTGGTCCTGTGGCGATCCGAGCACCACACACAGAATACTGTCTGTGTGGCAGACTTGCAGTGGTGGGAGTGGTCAGACCACCACTGTAAGTACGTACGCCGGTACTGAGGACCACCATACTCTTAATAAGCTCCTTAGTCTAGAAGGGTGATCCCTGGCAGGCCATCTGTCCCCACCATATGCAAAGCTATAAATATACATTACTGTGTTTTTTTGGCAATTTGGTGTAAAGAGAGGTGGTCAAAGCCTGTGCAGCTTTTTGGCACAAATGAGAAGGAATCTGTATGCTAAAGTGCCGCTCTATTGAAATGCACTTCAGTGCTACCAATAAAAATCACTATGTGAGCCTGTTTATTTCACAGCATGGTTCCTCTGTGTCTGGAGCAGATTTAAACATCCATGCCCCCCTCCAACTTCCCTTTCTGGTGGAAAAGTGCTCCTTCAGCTTTTTCTGGGAGCTTGCTGCCCACAAGTGTGTAGTGGAATGAAAATATACCCATACCCTCCCACAGCTGTTACCCAACCAATCATACAGACCACTTGAACTTGTACTGTTGTGGTCCAGTGCTCTACAATCCGTCACAGTCTATGAACGCTATATAAAACTAATACATCAAATAAACTAACACCTAAAAGTGAAAAGGACATACAACATTTAAATAGCTGGGCATTTAGTGTGGGTGACCCTTCAGACTTGTGGTTTTAGCCAAAGTAGCACATGACCTGATCCAAGTAATATAAAACGATTTATGGTTGTAAGGCAGGTCTCCACTGTTTGAACACTCTCCTGCTCTGCTTTGTGGGCTGTCCACTCCTCGGGGTCCTATCAGGCGAAATGTCTTTCTATACCAGTGAAGAATCCAGTGTAAGTAATCTTTTGGAGGTCCTTTGTATAACTTTGCAGCATTGAGGCGACAGGGGGGCAGGTTTGGCATCATTGTGAGCTATTCCTCGTCTATCACATGTGCCCATAAGCCGCATAATCTCTCCTGAGGGGAGTAACTGCAAGCCCCTACCCTTACTCTAACCTCATTCCCCAGTCCCAGTCCTCCCTTTGTGATGGAGTACTGGGCTAGGGTAATGGTAAAATGGGCAATATTAGTCACTACCACCTGGGTCTGCAGTGCTATCCTGGCACCTTATGGGAGACATCAATGTAAATAACTGGCCATAACTGGAAATATGGGGACCCATAATGTTGGAACTGGCCCTTCTTGCAGGGTCATCCTCAAACATTTTGCTTCTTCTTCCCTTATTTTTCCTGACCCGTGGCTGTTGGCAACAGGACTCTGCGCACTTTACCACTGCTGATCAGCGCTAAAGTGCATATGCTCTCTGTGTAAACTGTTATTGTGATTGGATATACATGATTGGCATATTTGTATCACCATGAAGTCCCTAGTAAAGTGCACTGGGTGTGCCAGGGCTGGTGATGACAAATACTACTAGTGGGCCTGCAGCACTGATTGTGCCACCCACATGAGTAGCCCTAAAATGGTTTCTAAGGCCTGCCACCGCAGTGCTTGTGTGCAGTCTGTGAACTGCCATGTCCTCCTGGTCAGTGTCCCCACTGACCAGGCCTAACCCTTCCCTTTTTGTGCACATTGGTCACCCCTATGGAAGGCCCAAGGTACCCCCCTGGGCAGGGTGCAGTGTATGTGAAAGGTAGAGCATGTACTGGTGCAGGTGACATGCTCTGGTAGTGAATGACAGCCATTTTCGTTTTTCACTATTGTAAGGCTATCTTGCTCCATAGATTAACATGGGGGATGCTGGCTACAGTGGCTACCAGCATTTCTTCTCATAGGAACAAGATAGGACATAAGAGTCTAGTATCCCTGAACTCAGAATTTAATAACACATCTTTTAGGAAAGGTTGTTTTTAAATCCTGTGTTTGAGAACAGCACTTTTAGAAAGTTGCTGTTCTCTTGTCTGACCCTTCTGTGTGCCTCGGCCTGTTTGTGTATTGACTGTCTGGTTTGAGAGTGACAGGGCCTGGGGATTCCCCAGGAGGCTGGCTGAGTCAGCCCTAGGCTGAATGACTACATTTGCAACTTGAGTGGTGGGAGGAGTTAGCACCTGGGCCTGAATAGGACTGTGCCGCCTCCCCACAGTGCTGGCTCCACCCCCTGTGGTGCGTCTGATGTCTCTGCCCTGCACTGTGAAAGGAGAGAAGGAATCATGTCAACAAAGTGCTCCAGGGCTGTGCTTTCCCTCCACACTGCTGGTTCCACCTCCTGCTGGGTGGCTGACGACCCTGCCCCTCTCACTGAAAGGAAAGGAGAAGCCAGGTAAACAAAGTGCTCAAGCAACACCCAGAACTGGTTCAGACTGGGCTCAGGGCCCACTTGCACAAAGAGAACAAAGACTTTTAGGGGTATAACTACAGGACCCCTGACAAGAGAAAATTAGATCATCCTGGAATCAAGAAGGAACCTATGCCAAGGAGAAAGCTGACTTTGAAGAAGGAAGACTGTCCTGCTGTTGCTCTGCTGGACTGACCTGCTGTTGCTTTGCTGCCAAGCAGAGGGGAAGGACTTTGCTAGTGTGCTGTGTCCCCTGTCTTGAAGGAATCTCCGAGGGCCTGAGAAGAGCTGGCTCCCTGTTCTGAAGTCCCAGGAACAAAAGGACTTCACCCCCAGCTTCCCTGAACTCTGCTGAGAGAGTTCTGTCCTTCCTAGAGTGCTTGATCCAGTTGTGGGGCCTCTGGAAGTTGTACTTGTGCTGGGAAGCTTGAAACTAAGCTTGAGAGACTTTTGCAATTGAAAAGTGTTGCATCGCTCGCTTGCGGAGCGCATCCCCGACAGAGCGAGGAAATTCCCGCCGCTACGAAGGCTGAGATCATCGCAGCGCCTGTTGCCGCTGCCAGAGCCGTCACCTCCTTCGTTTGCGGGACGCACCAGACCGGTGCGGGAAAGCCTAACATCGCTGCAAGTGTCGTCGCAGAGCCTGTCTTCGCTGGGTGAGATCGCCGCAGCGCTTGCTTGCGGACCGCATCACGTCGCTGCGAGTGTCATCGCAGAAACCATCGCGTCGAGGAGCTGCGAGAGAGAAGATCACCGCTGGTCTGCGCATCGTCGCCCCGGAGATCGTCATAACTCCAAAGATCGTCGCATCGTGCCTTTTGTGAAAACAAACTTCCTACGGAACCTCCGCACCGGAATCCATACAAGTGGCCTTCCTCCCCATACAGACCGGATTCATCGCAACACGCCCTCTGCTGCAGCGGGGCTGTCGCAGACGCCTCCCCAGGGTCTCAGGAGCAACGCATCGCTTGTTTTCCACCGCACCAGCTTCTGCTTTTGGAACTTTGTCGCAACTAAAAGGTACTGTGAGTAAACGTGACGCAACTGTGAACTTTTCACGCATCTGTGGATTATTTTACAACAAACCTTAGGAACCATTTTGAAACCATATTCTTGAACTGTGTATGTTGGATTTTTGTCGTTTTGGTCTTGTGTAGTTTAGATTAAATACCTTTATTTTTCTAAACTGTTGTGGAGTCAGTTTGTGGGGTTTTCACTGTGTTACTGTGAGTGTTGGTACAAATACTTTACACATTGCCTCTGGTTAGCCTAGACTGCTCGTGCCAAGCTACCTAGAGGGTGAGCAGGGGTTATCTCAGAGGGTTTCCTCCTTGCCCTGACTAGAAGCAAGGGTCCCTATTTGGACAGTGGTACCTACCCCTGCCAACTAGAGAACCCCATTTCTAACACATATGAAATGCCACTCAGCCCCATGTTAAAGGGGATGGACTGATCTTTGCTTTACAGGCTTGCCTGTGACTTTGTTGAAAGGACAGATTTTATTAGTTCCTTAGCATCAACTGCACTTTTAGAGCAACCATACAAATATATCAAATTCATTCCCAAAGCATCAGTTATCTGTAGGAGGAGGGGTTTTCACTGGCCTTGGCTCGTCACAGAGACATCAGTTTTTTAGCTTTACCTTATTTCTGTGTAACAGTCCCTCCCGTAGTGAGTTGATACCTCTGTGCTAAGTTTGCACTTTAGAAGTCTAATATTCATTCATTCATTAATTCACAAGCAATTACTTTCTTATTGTGTTAAGTGCAATTCATCTGATAGTAAGCTCATCAGCACCTCATCACGAGCATGAAGCACTGCTTAAATGCAGTTACAAAACAATAGAAACACCTACCTCAGCTTGAAAGGAACTAGAGTAGAGTGAGAGTTTGGCCCCAGACACAGATCCACATTGCCAGGGACAGGAATCCTAGGGTTATGGTTACCTTGATATTTATTAACCCTTCAAGATAGATTTTCCGATGTACTTGAAGATCATAATCAAGCTAAGGTGTGTCCACATGGCTCCCCCATGGATGTGCTCCGATATCTATAGATATCATCTGCCTGATGTGTAGATGACTATGAGAGATGGCCGATGCATTAACACTAGCGTTCATGCCCCTGTGTCTCCATAAAGTTTGGTTCCTCCTGTGCTTCATTAATTTTCTTGGCACTTGTCAGGATCAAAGAGGAGGCCTACTTTTTATCCCTTTGTCCAAAAACTGAGAAACGTTTTCTAGGGTGTGGTGAATTTGCTATTTTTATGTGTCCCAATATCTGCCCAGCAGTCTTGTTCCTAGCGTTCCTCGGTCTTTTTTTCTGTCACTTCTTGAGAGGAGCCTTAGTGGGTGAGGACACTGTACTGTTTTGAAGAGGGTCAATAGGAAATATGATGTCTGTCTCGGTCCCCACTTTATTACCGTCAAAGCTTGCTTACTGGTCTTTACCCTGTTTATTCGCAGCAGCACTGGAATGGTGGTAGCTATGGGCGTTGGTGGCCTTCTTTCTGTTATGTCCTCGTCCTGGGCATGTTGGAAGTTTGTCTTGGTGGGACATCCCATGCTGGATTTTCTATCCTCAAGGAGTATATTCAAGATGTCCGACAAGGTTCCCTGTTTATCTATGATGTGAGAGCATGAACAAATAGGCTGTTGGAGAAATGTGGCTTCAATAATTAAGTTGTTTAATTTCAACAGTTTGAAGTCAATACCTGAGATATGTGCAGCAAGACCGTTAAGTAGGTCCACTTGATGATCGAATTTATCTGAGTGGTAGTTGAGAGAATCCATATTGGCTTGAAAAGTTTTTATAAGAAGAGGCCAAACCTTTAGGCAGGTACTGTTTCCCTTGCTCAGGGGGCTTTCTATTGCTGATGGCAAGGCTACTAGCAGTTTGGTGTGTGGGGGAGGATCGACTATTCCTGCTGTGGCTTTAAGGCTTATGAGGACCATTGCCGGCTCCATTGTTGAGGGTAACGCACCTTTAATTGTTTTTGCAATGTTGACCTCATAGAAGTTGTTAAGTCTGACTGTGTTGGAACCTGGTGAGAATCCTCGGGTGGGCGTGTTCATGTCTAGTGAGCTTAGTAGTAACTTTGGGTGCTGTACTGGAGAAGTTGTGATGGAGGTAGAGTGCCAAGGTGGTGCATGAGTTTGTGTGGTATCACCCACGTCCTGCACCATTCCCAAAATAGCCACACATGGAGCATGCACCTCAAAGTTTATGATTTGTTTTTGTGGGAGAGTTTGTAGCAGCATGGGCTCAACTGGTCCTTGGGAAAGTTGGCCCTGAGGCGTGTGAGCTCCTTCCTGGCCTGCTTGTACCGAAACATTTTCCAGAAATGCTTGGTACTCTTCCTTAAAAGGATCGACTGTCGCCATTGGTGATGAAGGAGCTATCTCTATTTGACAGTTAGGCTGTTTGGGCTTAGGCTTCGGCATCAGTTTTAAGCCAGGGTTGAGACTTGATGTGCTAGCTGCACCTGAGTTGTCAATAACGTTATTTGGGTTTTGAAACACAACCCTCAGTCAATATTTGATGGCCAAAAGCTCTGTAAGTCTTGGTAGATCTTAAGCTTTAGAAAAAATTGCTAGGCCTGAGTCTTTTAGAAATGTAAACTTAGATAGAATGTTCTGGCTCTTTTCAAACATTTTTGCTAAAGGAGAGACTAGACAGTTGACTTTTTCAATTCTTTGACTTTTGTTCTGCGCTGTTAGACTAGTTGGACTGGCTTTCACCAGGATTTTCCAGTGCCTCTTCTTTCTACTAGTAGAGGCTGTTTGTGTCCTACCAGATCTCTTTGTTGCTCTAATTTGTATTTATTGCTCTAGTTGATTTACACTTGGAACCACTGGCCACCTACTAGCCTCAACTTTTCCACGATTTTCTGCACCTTTAGGATTTTTAAGTGTTGCAACAGGTGTGATTTTGTTAGCAAGTGCAGCACCCAATTTCTGTCCAAGTTGCAGAGGGCTAGTGCTCCAAAGTGACTCTGTGATTTGAGCAATTGACAAAAAGCAGTTGGGGCTGCGAGCTAATAGATACTAATCATGCACTCCTTGCCATAGGTTGCGCAGTCAGAGGTGGTTGTGGAGTGTTGAAGGTGCGATTCGGGATAGAGGTCAAAGGGAACAAGGTTGCTGTCTCAGTTTACAGGTGGGCAGGTTGTTAGATTGCCAGAAACAGAGTCACCGGCTTCCACTTGTGCATAGTGTGATTGTGCCCCCACTGGTTGGCAGGTCGTGTAGCACTCGTTCTGCTCCCGCTTGATAAGCCCGATAGTTAAGGATTAAGGAACCAATGAGTGATCTTGTTGTAGACGAGTGAGCAGAGCAAAGCCAAGTCAAACCTCAAACCACCGACTAGTTGGCCAGTCGTGCGTGTCTGCCCATGCCAGGTTTCAGGCTCTGGGCTCCGTGCCCCACACACTACCCGCTGACTGCTATACTCCCAAAGTTGGGATGGGAGGCCGGGAGCATACCGTTGAGAAGGTAGAGGAGCAGCAGCAGCCTCCTCACTCTCCTTGCGTAGCTCGTGTCAAGCAGAAGTTTTTTTCCGCAGTCAGTCAGTTCCAAGTCTCACTTCTCAACAAGATCTATCCCAAGGAAGCAACTGTGTCTCAATTTCAAAACAACCAGGTTTCTGATTCAGTTAAAGAAATCCTATCCAAGTTCTGCAACAACAGTTGCTGTAAGCCCTATCTTCCTGAACATCAGAGTAAAACCATCAGTGAACACTATGAAAGGAACTATTTAGTTTGATGGTGCAGCACTGCAACCTTCTCAGAGGGAAACACATCTCTGCTAAATTCCCCACTTGGCACCAAGCACAAAGAGCTATAATCTAGACTGTCACTCGAGTGTACTGTGTGCTCCTTGCCGGGAAACATCCTTTACAACGCAACTTTTACCACGAAGTGCCTTTACGACGCAACTATTACAACACATGTCATTACAACGCATAGCGCTGGGGGGCGCTCTAGGATAGGGAATAGATTTAATTTACTATCCAACACCTTTCCTACTATCCACGGGGACTGGAGTTGGAATAGTAAATTAAACTATTCACTATCCAGCACCCTTAAGCACTATACGTTGTAAAGGCATGCGTTGTAAAAACTGCGTTGTAAAGGCATGCGTGGTAAAAGCATGCGTTGTAATGTCATACATCCTCCTTGCCAACTCATTTATTATATTCTTGACCCATAGATGGATTCATTGTATGCGCAGTTCAGGATAATCAAGTCTATCTATTCTGCCCATTGCCAGCTCCTTGAAGACAGTCGCACCCATTGCATAAATGCTGCCTTACAGAGCTTTGCTTTATATTTGTAAACATTAAGAAATGAATGTTTAATTTCCTTTCAGCCAGGGATGAATCTCCTCCTCATGCCTCAACCTTTCTCCAATCTGTACCACCTACAAGTGTCTCACCTTGCCATAATGCATGCATTCACCCATTCATTCATCAGTTTTTGATGTGGGCAAACCAATCAATTCACAGCGAGAGCCAAGCCAAAGTTCTGGCTCAGATATTAGAGCTTGTGGACAAGCCGAGCCTTAAAAATGCCCTGCGTTTTCACCCCATGTCTAGTCCTGCAAGTCCAGGTGTTTTACTGCTATTCACAAAAGGCGAGCCTATGTTCCCTCATGTTGAAGTCTCCCAAGATGGAATTTCTCTACTTTTTCTCCTTCTTTGCTATTACCTGTACTCTAAAATCTCTCTGATTCCATCCTCACACATTGAAATTGCCTCTATTGCGTAGAAACCTTGACAACATTTAGAAGCCATAAATGCAGGTGGAAACTTTCATCACTGCGATAGCCACCACAGCAAGATGTAAAGTCCTAATCATATGTAAAACCTGTCCTCGTATTCCATATCACACATGCAATGTGCAATTGCCTCATCAGTTTCTAGCCAACTAGATAGCAACAGTTTTTAGTGGGCCTCCACAGTCTTTTCTACCGTCTTGACAAAGTCTTAAACTTCACCCCCAGAGTATTATGCTGTTTCCTCAGTAACATCACTAGTGCAATTTATGGGTCATCCTCAAGTTCTCTGATACTTAAATGTAATACACTTGTACAAAAATGTCTCTTTTTCCATGATCACCCCCACATTTTTGAACTCATGCTGTCGTTTTTTCTTAACTCTGCTAACCATACCCACAGTGAATGATCACTGACTCCTAAAAAATGTAATCATTGGCTATAATCGTAATTGGCATATTTGACTTTCCCATAATATCCTAGGATATCGAACAAAATGCACTCCGGGCTTGTAAGTTAAATGTCACTAGGGAACTACAGGACATGTTTTGCCACCACTAAAGTGAAAATGCAAAGCATGCCTGCAGGCCGCCACCAGTAACTTGGCTGTGCAGGTTAAACTCAAAATTCAGCCTATAAAAAAATCCATTTTGACAGGCCTAAACCCTCCTTTCGAATATTAATAAGAGAACCCTAAGCAGGCCTTAAATGCTCATAAGACAGGGTGCATGCTATTTAACAGTAGGGAATAGAAAGATGTTATATTAAACAAACCGGTCCTTACAGCAACAATTTTCTAAAAAATATTTTCACTGTAGCAGGGTTAGCTGATTTATAGGAAAGGTTTGAGATGTATTATTAAAGTTTATAAAGCTATCTCTGCCTAGGAACCAGTAAAAAGTTACTTCTTGGACTTTGAAAAATATTTATCACCATAATAATTCATTAGTAAAGTTGTATTTATAATGAATATTTTACAGAAGTTACTTTTAAAAAGTCACCTTTAGCCTCTCCAAAGCCTCTAGAAACCTATTTGCACGAGCTTCCGACTGTCACTCAGAAGTTGAATAGCTCATTGAGGAGGTATGAATTGGCTCCCAGAGGAGAGACAAAGGAATTGAGTGTGGGGAAGTGTCCTGTTCCTCTGACAAGCTGACCACCTGGGCCTTGTTCAGGAACATAATTATATTCAAACAGGATTGCTCTGTTACAGGCAGACATAGCTCACACCTGGGCCTGTCTCCTCTATTGTCCTACTAATCAGACTGGCACCAGTCCCATTGGAAGAGGAGTGGTCCTCAGAGCAAGTTTTGAGTGACCACAGTCGAGGGTTTGCTTATGTCCTTGGCCAAAGCTATAGAGCTGGCACAGGAGCTCTGCATAGGGAAAGAAATGTACTGCCATGTTGAATTTATTTAGGTAGTGAGGAGTAATCTGGTTTTATTTTGCAGATGAGTTTCTTGGGTTCTGAGGCATTGTGGAAAGTCTAACTCATTGAGTTCTGTTTGTGAGGAAGGAGGATATCCACTTGCGGACCGGTCCACAGATATCAAAATGCATCTGTCACCGTCTGAGGTGTCGCAGGTGAATTCGCAATAGGTGCTGTAGATAGGCCCTGCTGTGGTGCAGCTTGTTTGCCATTGTGTGTTGCTGACATCACGGATGGTGGCAGAGGAGTTGTGGCGGTGTTCGTTGGCTCTGGTGGTGGCTGTGGTCTTGCAATAGATGGTCATGGAGTCTGGCTTGCTGGCACTGGGTGCTGTCTAGGCATTAATGGGTGCAGACTGGCTTGCCACTGGCATCCTTTTGGTGCACCAGCAGCTCATCCACTGCATGAAAGTGCTGCAGTTTGCATTAAGTAGGTCCTGGGGTGAGCAGAGCTTCAGTTGGCGAGAAGAATGGTAAGCGGGAAAACCCCAGCCTGGAAAACTCCGACAGCGGCAGTATCAAAAAGTGGCAACTGGGTCAGGCTGGATCAAGCAGGAACTGAAGGTTACTGGTAAGTGGCAAGCTATGTGCCAGGTGACACATGGCAGACAGGGTCTTTTGGGCCCCAGCTTTGACTGTTGAGATGGTTTGCCACTGATTTCCAGGGGGCTGTTCACTATGGTTCTGCTACCTGGGTCAATTACAACTATCTCCACAATTAACTCTCAGAGTACCTGTAGAAGAGCACTCATTCTCTCTTAGGAAGGTATAGTGTGGGGGTGAGGCCTTAAAAGTCAACAATCAAAAAATAAACACAAAATGGAATGTACAGCAAAGTGCTAATATTTTTTATAAGGTAAAATACTTTAATTACAAATCAGCACTGAATACCACACAATCCGATAGGAATGCAATTGCAGGGTAGTTGTAATCATGGTTACAAGCCTCAAAAGGTGCTACACCTAACCTGTCCATGCTCTCTTTCCCCTCTCATAACTCAATGTTTAAAGCTCCAGAGTCCTACAGAAAAAAGATATGAATTAAGGTCAGGGGCAGATTACTTCAAGGTAACCCCTACTGGTTAGAAGTGCAGGTCAGTTCAACAGTTATCACCCTATATATTAACTCGGGCAAAAAGTTTCTAGTCTTCATGACAGATTCCTCTGTGTTTTTAGTCCTTTGCATCATTTGCAGGCTTAACTCTGCTTTTATCTGCTTGCTGGCATAGCAGATCACGTGGTGTGGTAGCTGCAGGCTGCTTCCCCACCCTTTCACAGCAGAAGTTTCTTGCTGCGGGCACCTCATTTGTGGCTTCCTTTTGGAACAGAAATGACTGAATGAGATCAAAGTGGCAGTTCTTATTGAGTGCAGATAAAATACCCAGACAAGGAGGTTGTGGCTTTTAGGCCAGCTCATCAGCTGCAATGTATCTTTGGCAGTACGGCCTCCCAGGCTGCTCAGGCTCCACTTCAGAAATTAACTGGCTCCCTCTTCTACAGACTAACACAATGGTACTTTTTCTTTGTACGGTCTTAGTTTATTTCACAACAGAAACCAAGAAAAAAACTGGGAGGCCCCCAAGTCAAAGGTAGCTTCACTCCGAAGGACAGTCCAAGTTCTATGGCTGTTCCACATGCAGGCAACACCTTGGGCATCTCTTCTTGCACAGCAGAACACTCTCATTCCCTCTCGTAGCAGCCGAGCCAGCACCAAGACTCTAGGCAAACCCTCTTCACCTCAAGCATAAAATGCAGATTTCAGGTAATTTCCCTTCAGACCTTGTCGCGCACAAGTACTTTGAGTACTCTGCTAAGTACTACCTTTCTTGGGTCTGTAGAACTTTTAACAGTAACAAGTTGAGGAGTTTGGATCCCACTTGTATACATATATTCCAGACAGGGAATGTGGATCCACTATCTAAGGTGTCAGAACTGGGTTGGATTAGTTGTCTTTCAGATGCCATTTTCTGATTCTTTTTTAAACACATCTATTTATGCAAAGGTATGGCTATCACAGATGGGGGTGGTCCTAAGCAGTTGTATCCAAAACATGGACACAATGAAGTATGAGCTCTCTGCTCCTAGCTGGCAGGCAAAAGGGCAGGACCTTCCTACAAACATCCTTACATTGAGGAACATCAACTGCAATCTACGAAATGCCAGTGCTCAGGAATAACTAACTGGTAGCCTACTACAATATTTGAGACATACACTCAACCCCCCCCCCACTCTCATACACATTCAACATGCACATGGATGTCAGTGAAAGGTGCTGGATTTCACAAAACAGTGGAACTTTACATGGGAGGGCTCAGTAGGTGGTGCTCTCACTGAACACAAAAAAGGTTCTGGATATGCTACAAGCTCACAAAGCATGTATGCTGCCATCACCACTTAATATGATAAACCCAGGGTGTGGGCAGTATTGTGTAATAAAAGCGCACACTTGGTGCACCCCTCAAAGAACACAGGACAGGTCCTGGACATCGCATTGTCATGGACAGGCCTTCCGGCCTTGGCCTCAGTACACACACTAGGTTAGCAAGGCAAAGGGGCCACAATAGATATCAGGATGGTAAACATCCTTCACAACGCGGTCAAAACACCGCGGTGCCATTAGGACGGGTCTTTTACAACGCAAGTCGTTACCACGACTTGCACTGGAGGGCGCTCTAGACTAAGGAATAGTAGATTTACTATTCCAACACCTTCCCTACTGTACGTAGGCTGGAGTTGGAATAGGAAATCTTACTATTCCTAAGTCCAGCACCCTACAGCGCAAGTCGTGGTAACGACTTGCGTTGTAAAAGATGCGTTGTGATGTACAGCAATCATTTTGATCGCGTTGTAACATCATACATCCATCAGGATACCAGCTGCACACACATTTGGACACGCCCGTTTACCAACCAGGGGACATTCCTTTCCCAATTAACCCTATGTTTGACATCCCTCGTACCTTCACACTCCGTCAACCACCTCCTGTACCCAGTGCCTTACATTGCCCGTAGAAAACCCAGACACTGGTCTGACTGAGCGAGGAGAAATACTCCCACCATACGCTGAGCCTGAGGAGCAAAGCCACAATTTCTTCTCCATGCAGAATGTAGGTCCTGGGGAACTGGGCACCAGCAGTGAGCCTGCTCTGAGATGTAACAGAATTTAAGGCAACATTACAATTTCACCTCATGTAACTTAAAGGTACTTAAAGTTACATATAACACATAGAGATCAAACAGTGTAAATATGTTAATTTGCATATACACCTAAAATATGCAGATATGCACCCTGGTATGCCTATTGCATATGCTTTTTTATTGTACTGTATGCAGATATTAATTTCTTCTTGCTGATCTCATTCTGCCATATCAGCATTCTAAACATATATTGTTTTAAACCATGTAAGCTTTTGTAATGTTGCCTGATTTGTTCTCTGAGCCTAGTACTGAATGAAATGCATCATATTGTATACTATTTGTAATCAAAATGTTATAGGCTGCTATAAATAATTTAATTAATGTATCCAAATAGGTTTCAGCTGGATTTATTTAATGAGTTAAGGGAGACTGCCATAATTCCCCTGTACGGTAGCAGCTCGTTTTAGAAATATTTATTTTATTAACGCTGATATTGTGACAGTAAGATTGGCAACGTTAGCATATTGTTTTAATGTGGTCACTTTCACTATGTTACTTTAACCATAGTCATAATCTGATACATTGGTATAAACATTTTTACAAAAAAATGCGGAACAATTATTCAAAGTCCAAAACAAATAATTACAGCTGAGTATAGAATTCTACTGTTTTTCTTCATGTATTTTTTTTCCAAAAGCCTTTTCTCAAGGTACAGACTCATATATGCATTGTGAGGTGATAGTAGTAGATACATTTTGGAATTCACATTTCTCCAGTCTCTTGAGGGGCCGCCCAGTTTAGGGAACAAAACAAAGCTATTTACCCTGTCATTCATCACCAGCAATCACCAACAATAGGACAATCAGAAGCTTCATCTGCATAATGATGTTTGCTTGGGTTTTGAGATCACGTTTGTCGGATGTCTCCCTTAAATATGTGCAAGTGAATCAGGTGGCCAGCTGTTCCATGCTAACAATGACCTGTAAGAAGCTAGACATCCTCAAACCGTAGATAACTAGAAAATGTGACAGTGCTTCGAGGCTAGGCTGTGACCTTCTAATTATTTGTGAGGTTGACTAAAAAAGTAAATAGTAGAATCATTATAAACAGAAACAAGTTACACACCCAAGCACTGCTAATCCAAATAATCTAATTTAAATCATGTTATCAGCTTTACGACTGTACAGTGCTATTTTAAAGAATACTAGAATACAGTATTTGTAGTGAAGGATACACCCTAGCAAAATGCAATGAACCTAAAGATCTGGGGCCTCATTCATGAGAAGTGACGCATCGCTGCGTGAAAGCAGCGATGCGTCACTTCTCAGAGCGCCCCCTTGTGACAGGATTGATGCGTCATATATATTGTATGACGCATCATGAAGCAAGGAGTTATAGATACGTCAGTATTTTTTACATATCTGTATGGCGCAAAATTGACGCATTGCTGGAGTGTGTCACAAAAGTGACGCAATTCCAGCAATTTGTCCTTTCACATGGGGCAAGCCCCATGTGAAAGGGCCTGCATCAGTCTTACGCCTGCTGTGAGGCAGGCGTAAGATATTGATGCATTTGTGGTCCTAGAAGTGGCGCAGTGAAATCTTATAGATTTCACTGCGTCACTTCTACTACCCTTTCTTGCGCCAGAACGCCCCCCTGCATATATTATACCTGGCGCAGGTATAATGTGGCGCAGGGGTTTACAAAGTAACGCATCTACCTAGATGCGTCACTTTGTAAATACGGTGCAACAAGTTAAATTTTTTTACGCTGCTAGTGCGTCACAAAAAGTGACGCACCGGTGGCGTAAAAGTGACGCACAGCGTCATTAATAAGGCCCCTATTTATCAAGGGGTTGCATCGCTTTTGCCAAACACATTGCACACAACACACATAGAGGAATATGCCTCGGGATTGCTGTTGTGCAGGAAGTGTCCCCTTCCCGTACAAAAAAAATCCTGCTTTTAACACAGGCACCCTTGCACCATGGTGCAAGGTTGCCTGAGTTGGCGCGAGGCTGCTCATTGTGTGCCAGCACTGGGAAAAGAACAGGAAATCACCGTATTGTGACAAATAAAATGCATTCCTGCCCTTTCCCTGTAATGCAGCTCAAAGTGACTTGCTGCGCTGCGATATTTTTTAATAAATATGGCCCTAGGTTGTAGAGGATCAAGGACTCTGGTCCAGTGGCACATGTGCCTGTTGTTGGTAAAATATTGTATTAGAATTAGCGTTGTCTACAGCTGCAGAACTTGGCCTACGCCTGTGGTGAAAGTACTACTGCTGTACCAGCAGGAGTATGAGAGTCAGAATCAGAAACAGATCCCTGGTGTTGTATTCAGCTAAAAATTGAGCAGATGGTCTAATCTACAGAGTGTAGGTGACGACGAGACCTCTGGTCCCCAATAGACTGAGCGGCCTCATGCCAGGATCTACTACACTACCTAAATATTTTCCATCACGCGCCCAACATAAATTGTAGTGAGGCAAGAGGTATAGGTAACCTAGGTACCACTCAATTTAAATGTATGCACTGCCTTTGATGTATGCAACCGAACTTTTATCCCTAACCTACCGAATAATACATTTCATTTTTTCCCAGACTTACAGCGAATATCTGAAAAAAGTGTTCTACATGAAAACTGTATTTTATAGCCACTGAAATTTTTAAATTTCCAAATAATAACCATCGCAGCTAGACCACAGTTTGCAGATGCGTTGCTACTAATTGCCGTTCAACAAAATCTTCGAGGCACTCAGAACTAGAATGTCTAGCAGAGCAACAACCAAACTCCAACATCAAAAGCAGCAATTCATGCGCCAAGTCACATCACAGAGGGAGCACTTCCCCACAGGGTGGAAATAAATGAGAGTAGGCAAACCACTGTGAAGTCTGTCAGTTGGATCAATAGAGGCTCTGTGGGACAGCGGACGGTGCTGCCAGAAATCAGGAGGATAGCAGCAGGGAGCTACTCTCCCAATCATCAGCCATTCATTTATTCAGCCACTGTTTTCACTGTGCAAAAATAAAGTTTGAATATATATATTACCATCAGTGAGAAAACCGAGGAATAAAACCGGGAGGTTATATTATGTTGTCAACGGGACGAACGTTGTTGGCCATTTTAACCTGGTGTTCAGTTCTTAACCCAGATTTGTTGTCAATCACTTGTCACTCACAGGCTACGGCCACGAGATCCCACTAAAGAAAGGTCAAGTGATGACAACACTTGTGATGTCACTGGGGTCGATGGGAATGTGAAATCTTCACCTCACCATCAGATCACTCCCTTGCAAGACCACTGTAACAATCTCTCTCAATTCTTCAGCAGCAAGATCCCAGCTTTATGAAATTGGGTTACTGGTTGAGGGGGTGAAACCCTACTCAGGCAGCAACCACAATCACTGTCATAGTGATGTCACAAGCAACTTCAAATTCAACTATGCTCAATCCTCTGGTAGCTAGGTACAACATCAGTCAGGCTTAATCTAGAGGCAATGTGTAAAGTATTTATGCAGCACTTCAACAGCAATAAAGTAAAAACAAAACAAAAGAAAAGCACCACATCAATTTAGAAAAAAGAGTAAAAGGTAATAAATTATTTCAGATCAAAACAGCAAAAAATCCAAATCAGTAGAGCCGAAGATTTACAGTTTTAAAGATTTAGGTGGAAATAGTGCTTAAAAGCACAAAGTGCCAGACTGGGATGAAATCACAAGTTCAGACCAAATGTGATGGAGCGCTGTCCAAACTCAGGGACCCAGTTAGGCCAACTGAACAAAGTACCTTAAATCCTAGTTTGCAGATCATTGTGAAACCCGGCATGGAGGATGCTTCGCACATCAGTGGTTTCAAAGTAGCTGTGGATTTGTGATGTGGAGTCCTGCATTGTCGTTGAGGATTCCATCAACGAGTGGCTTGGAGAGCAAAGGCCTGCATTGAGGATGTATCACACAGCGGCGGTTCTGAGGAAGCTGCAGGCTGCGATGTGAGGTACTGAGTTGGGGATGTGTTGCACAGCGATGGATCTGAAGCGGCAGTGAGAACATGCATCACACTGTGTTCATTCTGCTCACAGGACCACCACTGGACTGACAGAGCACCTTCAGGCTCACTTCCAAGGCTCCAGGACTGGTATGGCACCATTTGGGGGGAAGGGTAGGACTTGCAGCAAACAGACTTCAGGTCCTGGGTTCAAGGTAGTGGAAGTATTTTCTGTCCTTTGGAGACACTCAGGTGGTCCTGGCAGTGTAGCAGTCCTTCTTACACAGCAGCACAGCAGTCTTTCACAGTTCCAGAGGTGACCATTTTGAAGTAGGAGAAGGCTCTGGCAGTTTCCACTTCTAGTTGTGTCTGGAAACTTCCCTGCCATGGCCCCTGCAAGTCTGGCGTCACAAAAGAGTAGTGTCATACACTTTGTGAGTGTACTCAGGCAGAGACTTTGTGATGTGCAAGAATTGGTAGGTGACAGCTCCACCCCCTCATCAAGTCAGAGATGGCTTATCCTGCTGGCACTTATTTCCCCTTTGTCTCACTATCTGGCAGCAATCTCAAAGACCAACTGCCATCTACACCTAGACATGTGACACAGGATACAGGTTACAGGCACCATAAGGTTGGGGCAACAAAATGGTAACTTTACGAAAGTGCCATTTTCAGAATTGTGATTTAAAATCCGACGTAACCATTAAAGAGGGATTTGAATTACAATTCTATAGACATCATACTCAGCAATACTCTTTGATTCCAATTGAAAGTTGCCACTTATTAAATGTAATAAGGGACCCCAATGTTATCTTCTGGGAGAGGTAGGCCTCCCAGTAGTGAAAATTAATGTAGGAGTTTTTCACTACCAGAACAAGTAAAACTTAAATGTACATGCCCAATTATTTTAATATACTGTTACCTGCCTTTTGGGCTGTTTAGGGCCTACCCTATGGGTGACATATGTATTAATAAGAAAGGTTTACGCCTTGCAGGAGGTTTATCTTGCCAGGTTCGGAATGGAAGTTTGAAACTGAACACACAGGCTGCACTGGCCGGCCTGAGACATGTTTTAAAAGGTTACTTAAGTAGTTGACACAATAAGTGCTACACTCTACTGGTAGCTTTCAATTTACAGGCTGTGGGTACATTTGGTACCACGTTTGTATGGATGTACAAGTAAGTTAAATGTTTCAATTGTGTGTAAGCCAGTTTCACCTTATTTAAAGAAGAGAGCCCAAGCACTTTACCAGTGGTTAGCAGTGGTAAAGTGCACAGAGTTCTAAAGTTGGTCAAAACAGGAGGATAGAATCAAAAAGAAGGGGAAAATCCACTCCTAGTATGTCAGGTCCAACATTTGCTATTTACAGCAACCTCAGCCTGTAACTGGACCCAAGAGGGCTCGCAAAATGCCTCCTGATCTTATTCAAAGAACCAGTGCTGACCACTTTGCTCTTCACCCCATACAAAAACAACACCAAGAGGTCCATCCACTCAAGGGTCCCAATGGACACCTGCCTCCACCACGCCTACTCCAGAGCACTGCAGCACATCAGTGCCATTCTTTTGTCCATTTTCAATAACTTCACCTCTTCTGCAACCTTCCCAGATGCTTGGAAACATGCAACTGTTGTCCCACTGCTGTAGAAACCCTCTACAGACCCTTCAGTGCTTGGCAATTTCAGACCGATCTCCCTGTTGCCATTTCCGGCCAGAGTCTTAGAGAAAATCATCAACAGACACCTCACCAAATACCTCAGCTACCACCCACTCTTCGACACCAATCAGTCCAGTTTCAGAACCAACCACAGCATAAAAACAGCCCTCAGTGTCACCACATTTCACATCTGCATGATTCTGGAACCTCTCTGCAGGATTTGACACAGTCTCCCACCACATCCTCATCCAATGCCTACATGACATTGGAATCTAATGAAATGCAATCCAATGGATCTTCTCCTTCCTAACTGGAAGGACATAGTCATTCAGTCTGGCATACACGTGCGACCTCATCGGTAGAGCTGGTAACATTATTACACAGCGAGGTGATTTAGTGAGTGAAACCTTGCTACTGCCACTTCTTGTGACTTTCAGGTCACCAGTTCGATTCATGGCAAGGCCAACTCCGTCTTCAATCCTTCTGAGGTCATTAAAAACAACACCAATGAATTGGGTAATGGTAATGTTCATTTTGTATAATGGTTAGAGATGCTAAAACTATGATCTGAGGCCCTATAAAAAATTGATTCTTAATTGTGCTTCATTTAACGCTATTAGGAAATCTGGCTGTCACCTATGAAAAATTTCAACCTAAACTATGCATTGAACGCTTGTCCATTTTGGAGGTACGCACTTGCATCTCTTTGCAAAAAGCATTTGCAACCTGTAAGTTCAATTTGGATGCTGATTTATAGCACATTGCATATTCCGGTTATAAAAACCTATTAAAGAGCTACCTTTTCAAAATCTTTCGGGCAAGAAAATGGAAACTCTATGTAATTGTAATTTTCAGGATTGTGATTTGAAATCTGACTTTACCATTAAAGAGGGTTTTAAATTACAACTCTAAAGACATCAAACTAAGCATTCCTTTCTGGTCTCAATCAAACAATGCCACTTATTTAATGTAATAAGGAAACCTAATGGTATCTTTTGGGAGAGGTAGGCCTTGCAGTAGTGAAAATGAATGTAGGAGTTTTTCACTACCAGAGCAAGTAAAACTTAAATGTACATGCCCACTTTTTTTTAAAATATACTGCTCCCTGCCCTTTTGGCTGTTTAGGTCCTACCCTAAGCATGACATATGTATTAATAAGGAAGGCTTAGGCCTGGCAAGAGGTTTTTCTTCCCAGATTGGAATGGCTGTTTACAACTGAACAAACAGGCTCCAATGGCAGGCCTGAGACATGTTTTAAAAGGTTGCTTAGGAAGTTGACACAATAAGTGCTGTAGGTTACTGGTAGCTTTTAATTACAGGTCCTGGGTACATTTAATACTACTTTTCTAGTGACTTACAAGTAAAGTAAATGTGACAATTGGGTGTAAGCCAATTGCACCATATTTAAAGTCAAGAGCCCTAGCACTTAACCACTGGTTAGCAGTGGTAAAGTACTGCGGTAAAATCCACGGAGGATGGAAGCAAAAGGTAGGGGGAAAACCATGCCAGTGATATCAGATCCAACATTTACCATTTACAGCAACTTCAGCCTACAACCGGACCCAACAGAGTTCACAAAACGTCTCCCAATCGTATTTAAAGAACCAATGTTGACCACATTGCTCCCATAGGAAACCACCACCTATTAGTTTATACACTCAGGAGACCTATTGGACACCTGCTACCACCACGCCTACTCGAAAGAACTGCAACCCATCAGCGCCCATTATGAATTCCTTCACCTCTTGTGCAGCCTTCTCAGATGCTTGGAAACATGCAACTGTGGTCCCATGTGTAGAAACCCTCTGCGGCTCCTTCAATGCTTGCCAATTTCAAACTGATCTCTCTGTTGCCATTTCCGGACAGAGTCTTAGAGAAAATCATTAACAGACACCTCACAAAATACCTTGGCGGCCACGGACTCTTAACAGCACTCAGCCTAGTGTCAGACCCAACCACAGCATAAAAACTGCCCTCAGTGCCACCACAAATGGCCTCTGCATGACTCTGGAAAGAAAGTATGCAGTGAACAATTGTCCATTTCTGGAGGTACATACTTGCAATCCTTTGCATAAAGGTTTGCAAGCTGCCAGTTGAATTTAGCTGCTGTTTTATAGCACAGGGCAAATCACAGATATAAAACGCTGTTTTTCGCTCCCAGTTTGATTTGTCAACAAAACTCAAGGAACAGCCTGTGAAGACAAATTTATCACAGGTGTTACTACATTTATCATTGCTAAAAACATTTTAATGCTGGTAATGCAAGACTATTTGTGCCAAGCCAATGTTGTTTTACTGTTACACTGCTACTGAAAAACTGCTTTACTCACATATATTTTTATCATAGTGTGTATGTGTAACATTAGCATGTGAATATTATATTTTTACCATTTGCCAGGGACTCTAAATGGGCCAGGTAATCCTTTTTAGGTCGGACATGAAAGAAGAGCAATTAGCAATACATACAATTATTTAAAATATTACAGTGTGGGCTTAAGCTCCCCCAGAAGAGCATTAGCTCTCACTTTGTCACATTGGCAGCCTAATGTATAATTTATACGTCCTATGGAGTGCTAGAATTGCAATACATGAGGGAATATTTTACATGTAACAAAATAGTTTAGCTGTCACACATTCAGTTCTTCATCTCACAAAGACATTGTGTACCGAAATAAAAAATAAAAAATCCGTATTTGTTTTGCTTTTTCAGGTTTTGTCAGACTCAAGTGCAAACCATTACTCTCAAGGGCTTTACTACCCCACCACAAACACCAGAATTACCACCACTATTATCGGCACCACACTTACCAGCGCCATTATCAACAACATTACTACCACCATTAGCATCACTACTACACCATTACCAATATCACTGTCATTTCCACTGTTACCACCACAGCGTTTGTACCAGTGTTTGCATACTTTACTACGTGAAAACCAGACCTTTGGTTTTGCCAGTGTTTTTTAGTATTTAGTTTTTTAGTATTCATGTTTGTCCGTCTGCATTTGCTTAACAGTAGTTACTGCCATTTTTGACATTTTCCTTTTAACTCCGGTTACATAGCTTATGTAGCTCCTACAGGCTACAAAAATAAGTTTTAGGTTATGGTTTGCTCATCCCTTACTATCTTGTAAGATGGATGCAATAGACACTCCAGTGGGTTGATGGCTCAGAAACGAGGACAAATGTTGTGTAAGCGCACAGTCACCTTGACCCATACTATGACCACTCAAGCTCTCGTTGAGCTATCCTGATTGGATAGAATTCAAACCTAATGGTGGCTGGGCCTCTTAACTGCAAGCCATGGTAAGCAAAGCCCCATAATGGCTGATAATTACTTCTGCCAGCACTCAGGACAGTTAGGCCGCTGATAGACCTAGGCGCACACCATACCAGCTGGAGAGCACTAGGTACAAGGAAAAGGACATGATGGTGGAAGCGCAAAATGAACAAAAGTAATAAATCAAGCACTTATTTAGGGACAGAATGTGCTTTTCATACATAGTTATCACTCAGCGAACCTGCACTCACTAAGGGGTGGTTCATGGAGAGGCCTTCTCCATCCTCTAGCTCCTTGGGTTTGCTTAAACCTTCCATGTAGGAAGGGACATAACAAGGCAGGCGAGTAGAGGTTGAATGAGGCATCAAGTGTAGCTCTAGCCTTTAGGAAATGGAAAGCATGCAACTTTACAATCAGGGTGCATCACAGGAGACTCCAGTCAAGTTTGTGTTGAGGGAAGTCTTCAGGTTATATACCAGGACCTTAGCTGTTGAGTAGCAGCCCAGTGACACTCACAACCATGGTAAATTTACAGTTCAAAATCCTAACCAATCAGATTGGGGATGTGTTCTCCAACAATAAGTGGTTTCTGCAAAGTCGAATCATTGTCATGTTCCCAAAACATCAAACAGGCCTAGTGGCTACATGTCAGATAGGTCAATTTCCTGGGCTGGCAGTGGTGCAACAGTATGTATTCTGCTCATACAGGAAGTGGGAGCATATACACAGGAAGAGAAAGCAGTCACCAAAAATGGAGCTGGCCTGTTTCTTTTCCGTGGTTCTGTCAGTCGGGTCCGCCCGATGCATTTGCCGCCACTACAATCTCATAGTGGGCCCAAAATTTGGCGATCTCCGAACAGCCGCATAAACCAGATGCAGATAATCAGAATTCTCTTCAGCGTTCAACATCTGATGTTTAAGTATTTGCGTAATGCGAATTACACATTTGTGGAGTTATAATATATTAACCTAAGAACAGGCCCCAAACAAACTAGGGTTGACAGAGGCACCTAGAGGTCTTTCTAGCCTTGTCTTGGCAGGTGCAGTTTCATATAAGGTTTGGTGAATAACAGGTAAATAAACCTTCAATGCAGGAAATAGTCAGATACACCCAAAGAAGAGGGGTTTATTCATGTAAATCAAAAGTCGTTTGAAATATGCCTTACTTTTCCCTAGCTCTCTTTGCCCTTTAGCAAGAATGATCAGTCCATTCACTTTCTAATTTCTCCTTCAGCCTGCCCTCCCTTGACATTTGCCAGCATTCTGATGTTCACAGGAATACTAGACAGATTCTATAACTATCAAGTAACTGAAAATTGCAGCAGGATGTGCTGCACTGTTCATTTCTATAAAAGAATCTTGAAACATCATTTTTCATTTCTAAAACTGAAAGAAACGTGTACATCTATTTGACAGAGCCTGGGTAAACTGTCTCTCCAATGTCTAGTCACAGTGGTGGATAATACAAATTACAATTTGAAATAAGTTCTCCTTTCAGAAAAAAAATCTGACTTTTTCTCAAATATGTGGCGTCTGCTCATAAGCCCATCTCTAAATTTAAATTGATATATTCAGGTTAAAGCTGAAACCTTTTAAGATTACTGCAGATTTTGATCTGCTCGTTAACACTACTGCATTTCCAATGTAGTTAAGCTAATATATAGTAGAAATATGTGTTAGTTAAGGGAAATTCTTATGATCTAGGTGGAGATGAAGGCATCTGTCTCAGTTAATAAACCAATTACGCAAAATCTATTGGTTTCTCTTGACAAATTGGTCCCTGTATTGAAAAGTACAGGAGGCGCCTGAGGAAATTCAGAATCATCTGAAGTTCAGTCACTTAAAGTCCCTCAATAACCACTTCCTCGTGATTTATGAGAATGTGTAACCAGGCACTTAATAGAACAAACTTTGAAGTTCTGCCTTGCCCAGGCAAAGGATAAAAAATTGATATTATGCTGACCTAAAATATATTATGGTAGCAAACTAGGAAATCATTAATTTTATTTCATTGGTCAGAAAACAAAATTGTCTGCAAGTTAAATAACCTCTTAACATATACATCCTAGCTTTATTTATAAACCTCATGTTAACAATGCCATCATGCGAGTCCGCTTTAACTACCAATAGCTATACATGGAACCATGTACTTGTAGATCATTTTCGTCAGAGCCTACAACAGTGCTGGCATTTTGTATACAAGGATGGATATTATGAAGCCAATTCTCAAAGGCACATGTGAAGGGTTACTTCTGCAGTACTCTTTCATGTAAGCTTACCTTAATTCTTTTCTGAATTGTCCCAAATCGACCAAAACAATGTATTGATGCATTTAAGAACATTACCATTATGCATACTCATGTACACCTTTGTGAATTAACACTTGAATTTCGTAATTCATTTGTTTACCAACATTTTCTACGCTTCAGTGCAAGCTTTTTCATAATACAGTAGCAGGAGTATCAATCTATCAAAATCAGAGGAAGTGAAATGTAAGTCATTCTTAGCACGTATGCACTTTGCAATTTATCTTATTTAAAGGCACATGTGTCTATATTGTAATTGTATCATGATCTGAACCCTCAATAAAACATTTTTAAATAAAATCGTGCTGTTGACCCCAATGACATCACATGGAGTGACCTCACTTAAGGATTCAGAATGTTCATAAATAATGACTAATAGAGAACAACCAAAGCCAGACACAACAATTAACAAAGGATAAAGGCTGCTTTGTCCTACAAAATATAATTATAAACAAAAATAACTGGAATTTCTAAGGAAATAACTGCGATGGTACGCTATAACAGATGGTTGGTCGTAAATACTTACACATAACTGATAATTGATGCATTCTGAGGCCGAAGTTGAGGGTACAGACCCAGATAGTTTTACATTCTCTTTACTAACCACATCTGTTAGGCAATTAATTTAAGGTCAACATTGTTTCCCAAAATACCTTGAAGGAACTTTTGTATCCATAATTTTTAAATCTGCATTAAAATGTTCCAGCCAGGTAGGTCTCTCCATACATTATCCTCAAATGTTCTGACGCCAGCATATTATCAAACTCAACTTTGAGTATAGGGAGGATAGGGCAAGTAGTTTAATACGTTTACATCAATTCAGGCAACCCACTCGTATTAAATTAAGACATGACTAGCCTTTCAAACTGCCTGAAAGGTTAATCATTATAAAAAACAAATCAAAACAGCCAAAATTGCATTGCTCCTAGTTTTTCAGCTCCTACAATGGTGAACCCTGAAACAGCCAGGTGGTATATAACTGGTGACTTATAATTTGAGAAAATATAAATAGGATGCCCTACACGACCATTTTAATTGCTATATTCCCACTGTGTAATTGCAGTTGGAAGCCCACCGGAAGTGCTATGTGTGGTTATGCTTACCTGTACTATGGGTAACCTGACCCACAGCAAAGCCTTACTACTATCCCCTGTCTAGTTTGTGGGGAGACTGGTGGTAGTTGGCTTCTGAATTAGGTGTACAGGTGACCAGGACTTTTTATCTGTTTACCTAAGAAAGGGTCCTACAACAACTTTGTTCAAAATGTTCTCACTACTCTTTATTGGAATATTCTACTCCATGTGTACACGTCTTGCTGATTGAGGTACAGGATTTAGGTTGATTATCACATGTTGGGGAGATCATATGCTGAGTGAATGTAGTCCAATTTGAAGACTGAATGATTTCTGCAAAATCTTGAGGTTCCCTTTTCTGGATGTCTTTTGTGTATGTGACAACTTGCTTGCATCTTTCCCCCTGCAAGACATGAAGAGCTGCAGAAACAGCATGTACAGCCTACCAACCATTAACTCTGCTGGAAAAGAAAGGCCTGACAGACTATTTTGCATACCAGAGTAGCTCTGTCAACAGACCTCAGGTTAGGGTGTGATCTCAAATGCATATCACTGTGGTCATCTGTGGCCTTCTCATTTGCATTGAGTCTTGGTTGTCTAGTCTTTCAGGGAGTGAACTTGGGCAGTTTTAGGTCAGATGGCTGCAGAGGGTGTTTTGGTGCACAGTCTAGTACTTTCCTGTTGAAATATTTTTGGGTGAAGCACAGGGAATCACTCACCGATAAAGTCTGAGGTGCTTTTTTCAGTACCAGCTTGATGATACACCAGGGGCCGCATTACACATAGTGCCCTCAGTGCAACAGACATATGTGCATGTTTTTTGCACCCCTGGGGCACTATGGTATTGCAGACTCTAGTGATGTCTCTTTTGTAATACTGATAGCACTGATACATATATAGTGGAAGCGCTATCTTCAGAGGGTGTTCCCTCATTTTCCTGGAGGCATGGTCCCATGCAAATGAGAGAAACGTTTTCCTCTGCTGTATTACAGATGAGGGCACAGCGGCAAACATGGCTTAGGAGGCGTACTGAAAGTGCAGATCAAAAAGGTAGTCCCCTGTTGGTGAACCCTCTGATGGCAGCCTTCTAGAGGAGTGAAAAGGGATCCCATGACAACTGCAGACATCACCATCCAGATGGGTGCAGTTACTTCACCCGCCTGTAGGGATCGCTGAGCAAACTTTTAAGTGCAGGCAGGTCGCCGCCTACACAGTGAAACATAGAGTGGCTTTAAAGCATCAGATCAGTATTTCACTGAATGGCCTGCCCTATGGTAGCATAAATTTGCAGCTGCCCTGGTGGCAACACATTAATTGTAGTTGGGCACATTGTGCTTGAGTGCTCCTGGTTCCACTCACTAATGGTGTGCCGTTGTGCAAACAAGGATTGGGCACCTTATATGTAATAAGGAACCAGGGCATTTAAATAGGCATGTTTAAACAGTAAGATATTATTTGGTGAAAAGTAAAAGTCAGCATATGGTTAACTTCTCCAGTAAATAGCTCTTGCGCTACTGGTAGATCTGCGGGTATCTGTAAGTAGCTCTCCAGTGTACAGTCCAGCACAATAAATTAGAAGCTTTTGATTGGCTGAATTAATGTATGCCAGAGCTGAAACATCTATTTGAGGTGAACATGTGTGCATTTTTAGAACCTTTGAGCTGATGTTTGGTGAAAAATTGATGAATTTCCAAAATATATCTGAAGCTGAACACAGGACAGCCACTACTGTAATCTTATCTAATGTGGTCACTATTACAATATTAGTAATATTAGTAACTCAGGATGATTTTCATTGAGCATAGGTAACTCTTCTCACAGAAAAGGTTGGAGACCCCAGATGAGCCTACACCCCTTCATCTTTCACCTGGAATCAGATGTAAGCCCCTATGACCATTGGTCTATCTCAAATGCGTAAATTTAACAAACTAGCAAATGCCATCAACCCTTTTCACTCGAAAATAATGAAAACGTACTTAACAGGGAACAATCTCAATATTTGAATTCTCCAACTCTTATGGATTTACAGCTAGACAGCTCTTGGCAGTTTTCCTCTAAATAGAACCATCTTGTATTCCTGGAGGGTCAAAGCACTTTCAGAAGAGATCAATGAACAACTTCTGTCAGAGAGCCTTTTCATGGGCTTTCAAAACCCCTTTGAGTCCTCTCCTTTGTCTAGTTTTGGAAAAAATACCTTGTCATACACTACTGTTTTCAAGGAGCTAGCAATGCACCGAAGTTTATAAATATGTCAGACAGAAAGGATTTCCTCTAGTAAACTCAGGAATTAAAGCAAATTAACTTGTCATAAAAAGCATATAAAAATATAAAACTTAGATGAATTGACTATAGAGTCTAATTGGTTTTAGACAGGAGTAGCAACAGCTACTCATGGATTGACCTTTGGTAACATAGACACTTCTCTTGCTACCTCTGGTTTAAGGGATCATGAAGGCAGTGGCAAGCAAATAAAGTAAATGCGATTCAAGGAAACATGAATATTTCTCACAGTTTTAACTCCTTCCACCAAATCAGTGGCAAATAAGCGGCTTTTGAAGGGCTAAGGATGAGAGAGAGGTTAATCCTTGTGGTCTAATCGGTGGTAAAGGTGTGTGTGATGTCACTTCCTCCACGACTGGCCTTTTGGTGAATCAGAATTCAGGGGAAATCTATCAGCAAATGTATTAATAGTAATACATTTCAGGGTTGGTGTACAATAGTATTTATGACTACTTGAAGCAGTTACTCCAGCAATACTACTACACATAGTCAGAAATGGCTTTGCAAAGTTTCCATGAAGTATCTAACTCTTAAATAGTAAAAGTACGAAGAAAGCACAGTCTTTCTATTTGACGTAAGGATGTATGAATATTCCCCTGAATAGTCTCATTTTAGATGTTCTGGGAACAATTCACAAAGACAAGTGAAATAACACTAAATCAGTTCTACTTCGTATGTGCAGCAGTACTACAGGAGTACTACTTCATGGACGTATACATGCCTTTAGTGAACAGGCACCCACATGTTTAGGTCGCCTACATGTTTAGGTCACTTCTTAATTCACAAGCTCTTTATATTTCGCATTGTCAGAACTGGGGGTCTCTAGTTGGCAGAGGTATTTACCACTGTCCAAATAGGGACCCTTGCTTCTAGTCAGGGTAAGGAGGAAATACTTTTTAGATAACCTCTGCTCACCCCCTTGGTAGCTTGGCACAAGCAGTCAGGCTTATCCAAAAGCAATGTGTAAAGTATTTGTACCAACACTCACAGTAACACAGTAAAAACACCACAAACTGACTCCACAACAGTTTAGAAAAATAAAGGTATTTAATCTAAACTAAACAAAACAACAAAAATCCAACATACACAGATCACGAATATGGTTGCAAAAGAGTTGTTAAGGTTGCGATAAAATAATCCACAGTTGCGTGAAAAGTTCACAGTTGCGTCACGTTTAGCCAGCAGTACCTTTAAATGCGACAAAGTTCCAAAAGCAGAAGCTGGTGCGGTGGAAAACAAGCGATGCGTTGCTCTTGAAACCCTGGGGCAGCGGGCGTGTTGCGACGAATCCGGTCTGTATGGGGAGGAAGGCAGACTAGTATGGATTCCGGTGCGTAGGTTCCGTAGGAAGTTTTCTCTCGCAAAGGCACGATGCGAAGATCTTTGGAGTTGCGATGATCTCCGGGGCGACGATGCACGGACCAGTGGTGATCTCTCTCTCGCAGCTCCTCGATACAATGGCTTCTGCGATGACATTCGAAGCGCAGTGATGCGGTCCTCAAGCAAGCGGTGCGGCAATCTCATCCAGCGACGACAGGCTCTGCGACAACACTCGCAATGATGGTAATCTTCCCGCACCGGTCTGGAGCATCCCGCAAATGAAGGATGCGACAGCTCTGGCAGAGGAAACAGGCGCTGCGACGGTCTCGACCTTCGTAGCGGCGGAAATTTCCTTGCACTGTCAGGGATGCGCTCCGCAAGCGAGCGATGCGACACAACTTGGAGAAAGTCATTAAAAGCTTGGTTTCCAGCTCCCCAACACAGGTATAACTTCCAGATGTACCACACATGGGCCACGCACTCCAGGAAGGACAGAACTCCCTCAGTAGAGTTCAAGGAAGCTGGGGGTGAAGTCCTTTTGTTCCTGGGACTTCAAAAACAGGGAGCCAGCTCTTCTCAGGCCCGTGGAGATTCCTTTAAGCAAGGGGACACAGCACAAAGCAAAGTCCTTCCCTTCTACTTGGCAGCAAAGCAACAGCAGGTCAGTTCATCAGAGCAACAGCAGGGCAGTCTTCCGTCTTCAGTTTCAGCTTTCTCCTTGGCAGAGGTTCCTTCGTGATTCCACGATGATCTAATTTTCTGTAGTCAGGGGTCCTGTACTTATACCCCTAAAAGTCTTTGTTCCCTTTGTGCAGGAGGGCTCTGAGCCCGGTCTGAACCAGTTCTGGGTGTTCCTTGAGCACTTTATTTTCCTGGCCTCTCCCTTCCTTTCAGAGAGAGGGGCAGGGTTGTCAGCCGCCCAGCAGGAGGTGGAGCCAGCATTGTGGAGGGAAAGCACAGCACTGGAGCACTTTGTTGACATGATTCCTTCTCTCCTTTCACAGTGCAGGGCAGAGACATCAGACGCACCACAGGGGGTGGAGCCAGCACTGTGGGGAGCGGGCACGGTCCTATTTAGGTCCCAGGTGCAACTCCTCCCTCACATCTAGATGCAAATCTCTCTATTCACTACTGGGCGGACTCATTCTGTCTCCTGGAATCCCCCTGCCCTGTCACTCACAAACCAGACAGACAATTCACAAACCAGCCAAGGCACACAGAAAGGTCAGACAAGAGAACAGCTACTTTGTAAAAGTGCTGTTCTCAAACACAGGATTTAAAAAACACCTTTCCTAAAAGATGTGTTATTAAATTCTGAGTTCAGGAATATCAGACGTTTATGTCCTATCTTGCTCTTATGGGAAGATATGCTGGTAGCCGTTGTAGCCAGCATTCCCCATGATAGCCTATGGGCAAGATAGCCTTACAATAGTGAAAAACGAAAATGGCTGTAATTCACTACCAGAGCATGTCACCTGCACCAGTACATGTTCTACCTTTCACATACACTGCACCCAGCCCAAGGGGATACCTTGGGCCTTCCATAGGGGTGAACAATGTGCACAGAAAGGGAAGGATTAGGCCTGGTCAGCGGGGACACTGACCAGGAGGACATGGCAGTTCACAGACTGCACACAGGCACTGCGGTGGCCGGCGTGAGACACCATTTTAGGGCTACTCATGTGGGTGGCACAACCAGTGCTGCAAGCCCACTAGTAACATTTGTATCACCAGCCCTGGCACACTCAGTGCACTTTACTAGGGATTTCCGGGGGATACAAATATGCCAATCATGGATAACCAATTACCATAACAATTTACACAGAAAGCATATGCACTTTAGCACTGATCAGCAGTGGTAAAGCGTGCAGAGTCCTATTGCCAACAGCCACAGGTCAGGAAAAATAAGGGAGGAACAAGCAAAAAGTTTGGGGATAACCCTGCAAAAAGTGCCTGTTCCAACATGCATGACATACATTAATCTGGAATTCAAAATCTCTAGGTTGAATTGCAAACCTAAGTGGCCAGACAGTCTAAGTCTGGAGAACATTTATGATTTTTATAGCTGTTATATGTTCTTGTTTAAACCATTGACTGTTAATTAAAGCTATTTTACATTTTTCAGTATCAGGTCCTACCAATTTAACTTTTTTAGTTTTCTGAAATAAAAAATAATAACGTATCCAAGATAGCTTAGCTGTAGAAAATGAAGTGTTGGCTGCAGGTGAAAACTTCAAGTCCACGAAAGGATTGCTCAGAATGTCCTCTGTGAATAAAATTATTACTATCTACTATAGTGGTAAAATAAGCTTTAAAATAGGTGGACAATTCATTTTATGGTGAGTGTGCTACATAAATAGTGTATATGCTTCAGGACTTAACTCCTCTTTTTGTAATTTAGTGCTTAGCCTGCTCACTATGTGGGTGCACCTTCTCCAGAGATCTCAATTAAATCTACAGTCCAAAGGTGCACAGTCATGTTCAAAACATCCCCAATGACAGACAACAAGACCCGAGAACTGGCACCAAAAGCAGGGAGCAACAAACAGTGCTACCACTTAGGGGGTCATTTTTATGGCGAAAGGCCTTCCACCGCCAGCCGTGCAGTGGTGGGCTCTCCGCCATCTGACTGCCAGTTCCCCCCATCACATTCTGATGACGGGTGGAATCGTTCCGCAAGCAAAGACCGCCCGACTTACTTCCACCACAGGCAATCGTTATGATTGCCTGGCGAAGTGGACAGGTTCTGTTGAATGGTTGCGGTGCCTAGCAGGCACCGTCCTCCACATTACAATGTTGGCTTCAGCCCGCCTTTCCATGGTGGTGAAACCTCCATCCTCCACCGAAAGGAGATTGGATTGGGGGGGTTCCCTGGTGGGTATCCATGGTACCCCCCAACCTTTTCTTGCACTAAGTGGCAGGCACCGCATGGTGCCCGACATGTAGTGCAGGAAAATGCACTGCAGGGAAATGCACTGCATGTCATTTTAACATTGAGAACGGTGCTGCAGCCAGCAGCACCGTCCCCAATTTTACAGCCCCGGAATGCGCCCGATTTGATTGGCGGGACCACTGCATGACTGAAGGGCAGTCTCAACCACTGCAACGATGGCGGGCGGGCTCAAGTCTGTCCGCCATCGTAATGACCCCCTTAGTTAGGGAATATTGACGGTGTTTGAAAATGACATGGCAATTTGTGTAGTGTGTAGTACTAATACTTAAATCAATCACCACTCATGTCTTCCTGTAGCTGTATTTTGCTAGGGTATAGTGCCAGGTGCTGTAACTTTTCTGGAGAGCCATGTGTAGTACGTATGCCACAGTTTTTAACCTATGTTCAGTCCTATGCATCAGACTCTGACCATTGTTTAGTCAGCAACATGATATTAACAGATTATATTAAAAGTGCCAATGGAATTTGATGATCACAAGCTGTTTTCCTCTTTAACTAGTTCCTTCAAGACGGACACATGACTCTTTCAGTTTCCTATTCTGTCCCCAATGTAATTCCTCAATACAGTCTTGTGTTATACTTGTGTGAATTTATAACCACATAAATCTGTATTGTTCGACTATGACCCTTAATAATCAACTCATGTACCTTTTATAAACGTTATCACATAACATGTAAAGCACTCTGATACCTTGGGGTCAAGCTAGCACTATATAAATCTCCAATCAATAATTATACAAAATCTCTGCAAACAGTGATTAACCCACTGTGCAATTCCAAAGAATGCATTTTATTTCAGTATTTATGTGATAGTCCCATTACTCTTGCTGATAAGTTTATTCGTTCCATGCAATAGTGCAACAAACATGCATTGACAGAACAGAGTTTCAGTCGGTGTCTTTTGACTGACTACTTACTGGTAATTTAAGGCCATAAATTCAAAACTTTACAGAACCTGGAAGTTTCTGGCTGAATAGGAGTTTGAGGTTCTGCAGTAATTATTGCACCGGCAGGGGTTTCCTTGCACAGATAGTGCATGGAAAATCTGCTGGAAGTTGTGCAGCTAAAACGTGTTAATTTTCACAGCACTGATATACCTTGGTCACCCCAGAGAATATGTGTACATAGCCATAGTAACCATGCAATAACTAAAAAGCAGCACAAACCTTGGAAGAACGTATCGCAGGCTTATTGGCACAAGTAACAGTTTAACTTACTGGTGATCCAAAAAAGGCAACCCATGTCGATAACCGTAAACTGACTATCCAGCAACAAGCATGAAAGGTACATCATCACATCTCATATGATGCGGCACAGTAACAAAGGCTTACAAGATGTCCCCCCGAAGCTGGAGACCAATATCCAAAGAAAGGTAGCACCCATCAAGGAGGAGCGATTGTAGGCTACCCAACCACCAGTGGTTCTTTCTTACATCTGTATGGTGGAACACAGTAGGAGTGCCACCTGTTTCAACTATAGTCCCTGCTGAATACTTTCAGGCATATTCTCGCCACGCCCCCCTCTTGGGCTGTATTACCTAGTAGAATTCCATGCATCAGATCTGTAGAATCACAATGTACCTCTGCCAAGGCTCGGGGACAAGGAGCTGCAGGAACTAGGACCCACCCCACATTGCCTGCACACAACAAACATCAAGCCAATAGCAAAGCCTCATACAAATTCAGCAAAAACATATCAGACCGAACGTCTGATGGGTTGACACCATCCTTAGCAAAATTGCCTCGCCATGAATGCGGAAAGGACATTTGGATAACACTGAAAATGTGCTAGATTCGGCCGTATGTTACAATATCACTTAAAACAAAAAATCGTTCACAGATATTCTGGCCTAAGAATAGATAATAACATTTTTACCCCATTGCTGCAGTGTTTCTATTATTAACTCCAGCGGTGTGATATTATTGAAAATTATTTTTAGTGCACCATTTTTGCAGATGGATATTCCGGTCAGGTAGTTTGTAGAGTACTTAACCCTAATTTACTTAGCAAACCCCTTATCTAAGGATGTGTGTCTTTTTTCACAATCTTAAAATTTCACCCTTCATCGCGAAATTATACATAGAAAGGAAACAGATTTATACAAGATTGGAAAATTTTATTATAGTACCAAATGCTAGAAGTTTTCAATGTCAAATCCATCTAAGTTTGACTTCGCTCTGCAAGATAAAGTTTATTTTAAAGCACGACCCAAGTCACTGCAGTGTCTTGAGGAATAATCTGTAAAGTAAAAAAAAAGTTCAGATGTTCAGGAGTGAAACTAGGCGACTAGCCGACAAGGATATGAATAAATCCCATACCACGCTGACGGCTCAAGGTCACAGAGATGCGGTCATGACTGGACCGAGAATGGCCAGCGCTGCAGGCCTATCAAAGTCAATTCACGAAAAGTGGAAGAAACGCGACAAAAGCCCTTGAGCGCCTGACTGTGGCAAGACTGTGACAACAAGTGCGAGTGACCAGAGGCGCGCCAGTATATCTAGATAAACGACGCAATAATATAGGTAACGCGACTCTGTATTCCTGTCAGCCGCTCGAGCAAAGCGAAGTGTCTCACTCTAAATGCTAAGCAAGGACATCATTATCGTCTTTCAGGCTCGACAAGTAATTTTGCAAGAATTTTCTTCGGTATGGGGGTTCTTAAAGAAAAGAAATCCCATCTTGCAAGTCTCTCAGAAAAGATACCAAATTGCAACTTATTGCGCTATAAAACGAGGGTGATACGTTCATCGTGAACCTCCGTAAAAAGGGGAGGCTCTTGTGAGACTGTGCTCGTGATGCTCGACAGACGAACTCCTGACTTTGATAGATCAGAGTGCCGTTGTTTAGAAAAACTGCCAAAGCAAAAAGTCTTAAGAGAGACATATCATCAGGGGGTCTGATAGGGTTATTATAGCTACATATGTAACGGAGGAGTGAAAGTACTGGTAAATGTGCTAACCTGACAATGGAAGAATACATTACAATGTTCTATAGATCCAATGGTGTGCAAAACGCAACGACATGGAAAGAAAACTAAATATAGATGTTTGGATCGCTAGTTGGTGATATTATGGCCCGTAATTAGAGTTTGGTGGAAGCAGTGCTTTGAAAGAAATAATAGAAGTGCAGGTACTCTGTACCAGAGTACCTGCTTGTTTCTGAGAAGTGACGGTACTCTCCCTCTCAAAATTAAAAAGTGCCGGTACTCCGTACCAGACAGTGCCATTTAAAGCACTGGGTGGAAGGGATACACGGTCAATATCTTTCAGATATTCCATTCACCGTATTACAAGTGCCATAGGGTATCATGCACTTGTAAAACAGAGGATGGTACAACTACCATGCTTGTGTCGGAGTAGGCCGCTAACATACAAACAACGGATATGATCCAGTATAATGTAAAGGTCCCTGATATTCGTTTTGTTACGTTTGCAAATACTCAGGACGTAGCACAGGCCTCTGAAGGCCCTGTGGCACAGGGGGCAACCCATCCCTTTAGTAAGGGGGGGGGGGGGGGCATTCAGCTGAAAGCCTATGGATATTTGTGAGATATTGGAGATTTAGGGGGGTGGCCTTATCACATTCTGCAGGGGGGGGGGGGCATCATTTTGCGTTATGCCACGTCACCTCCCTGCTTAATTTGTTTATAAGCGAGTAGAGGGGCCAAAGCTTTTTTCCCAGGAGCCTGCTGAATGTTAGAATTGCTAAGACAAATGTATGCAAAGACTGCATATATTTGATTTCACTTCATCCTTTAGCAGTTCAAGATTCTCTCATCCCGATATGCTGATTAGCATTACACAAAAATCAGAATGACACTTCAGAGCCAATGTAAGCTTCTCCAGGAAGGAAGGTTGAGATAGGGCATCAGCAGCAGTGCAAGCTTCACTCACAAGCAGAAACAGATGAGCACTTCCGTAGCAGTTTAAGCTGGTCAGAAATTCCAATTTAGTTCAGCACAGGCAACAGCAGTGTAAGCTTCAGTCATAGAACAGGTACATCACAGACTGATGGTGCAAACATTCCATCAAGAGTGAATAGCAGACCAAGTAGCATATCAATTCCACTTCACTAGTTCATGCATACTTAATGATATAGAACATGAAGCTGTGACAGACCATCTAGCTAAAGTGCATTCTGTGAGAACCGAAAATGCTCTAACATGTAAAGACGAGATGCCCGGGTTTGAATCAGGCTGAAAAAGGATAATTCTAGAAAGCAAATCTGCTTTAACATACAAATATTTAATTTAAGAACTACATGCAATGACAGATGTAGGATACATGGATTTCGAAACACCAGCTGAACAACTTAAGACAAGAGCCATTGGATTTATGAGGCAGTGGAGGGTCAATTTATGTGGCAGTGTTGACTAAATTATGCAGAAAGAAAATACACATTTTGCAGCATAAGGCAGCACAATACGTGGCAGTCTTATTTTACAGACTTTCCATTTTAACAAAACTTTAGGTAAAAATGTAATCTTACTAGTATCAGTTTAGCAAACAATATGCAATCAGCTACTGAAAGCTGATCATTCAAGCTTTTCAAAAGGTCAGCCACTTCGTGACACCAATTGGTATACTTTTTTTGCAACATTTGATTCATTAGATGCAAACATATATTTGCAGAAATTTGAAAATTCTTAATCTGATGATGGTGTATAGGGCATGGGTGGTAATTTCATAACAATGAAAAAATAGCTGTGGCCGCATAATCACATGATTCCAGAGGCCCTGCTCACACAGGGTAAACAGCACTTACAACAAAACCTTTTCTCTGCATGCAATTACAATGTGGTTGTTACAGCGACCGCGTTGTAACAACGCATACCATTACCCCATAAATTGTAACAACGACTTGCGGGGGGGAAAAAGCTGTTGGATTTGAAATCCAACACCTTCCCAACTGTTGCACAGACTGTAGTTGGAATAGTAAATAATATTATTACAACATACAGTGCCCCCCCTTGAGCAAACAGTTGTTAGGACTTGCGGTGTAATGGTAAGCATTGCTACAACGCGGCCGTTGTAATGACAGCGTTGTAATTACATGCAGAGGAAAAGATTGCGTTCTAATGAGGCATATTCTCGACAAACTGCTGTGAGAGATGCGAGTTACAAGCCATACCACTCAAACTCCATTGCTTGATTTCCCTAAACCAGGCTTCCCCAACAAATAGCTTGTAAAATACTGATAGCTCTTTAGATACATGTAACTAGCTTCTCCTGTATCCAGTCCAGGCGACTGAATTTGTAGCTTTTTCTGGACTGCAATAATATAGGTGCACCAAGATTGAAAAGTATGTGTAAGAGACAAAGGTTTGTATTTTCAGAACTGATAAACTGATGTTTGGGAATTTCCACAGTCAATTTAAAGTTCATATTTTTGGGATAAATCATGCGGTGATGGGAATGTTTATTACTAATATTATTTTCTTGGTGCCAGGGGCATTTAAGGTATGGCTTCTGTAGGAAAGTTATCATGTTTGCCCTGATCACACCCATCTATGATTGATTCTATTGGTTAAGGACTCTGAAAGTGGCCTAGGCTCTGTTAACCAGGCCCAGGGGCAGTGCTCTGTCCTCTAAAGGTATGTGGCAAATGGGATAATTTGAATTGGCAAACACAACCTACCTGTAAGTCCCTTGTATATGGTATTTCATGTAAGTTTAGAGACCTCAGTGGACTTAATGAACGTAAGTGTGTCCTGCTGTGGTATTTGGTGTCATGTTAAAGCCAAGCCTAACTTGCAGGCTGGGTTTAAAATACAACTATATTCAAATTCGACTTTGGAGTTAAAAGTACTTCCAAAGTTCAAACGATATTTTTCTGACTTTCATATACCCTCTAAAGTCTGACCGAGGTGCCCCATCGTTAGGGTGCATTGCTTAACAAGTAGACACAATATTTAAGATGTTTTACATGCCCTGGTAAGCACAAACAGTCAAAGTCGTTTTCCCTATTCTAGTGGTGCTAGCTAACATGAGGGAGGATTAATTACGGTTGATAAAGTCTATCGTCGCATTGGAACTAGCTAGCAATGCCATTCAAAGTATCAAATAAATGGTCACATTAAATCCAACAACTTGCAAACGTTGGATTTAATGCAACCATTACAGGAAAGTATTTTTAGAACTTACAAGCCTGAAGTTAACTTAAACAGCTCTGTAGAAGCCTCTTCTGATTGGCCAGCCTTTGGCAACCTGAGCCAAGGTGCTCCCTGAGTAGGTGTGAAGAGGACAGAGGCTGCAACAATACAGGTATTTGTTCAGAGGAGATTTGCTTCCTGGGTAGACTACAAAGGCATGAGAACAAATGTCATATGACCCAGACCATCCCCCACTTCCTTGATCCCAAGTCAGATGGGAGCTCCCCTAATTAGATTAGGAGAGGGGCTGGAAGGTGAGGGTAGTCAGCCGTTAGTCAACACCTTTATGTTGAGATACACAGAAACATACACCATGGAGGGATTTTCTCGATTTTGTTTGTGGGAGAAGAGTCCATTGTGGGTCATAAATATGCCACACTTCGCAGGTAGTAGTCATAGGAGAGGGAGGTAACTTTACCACTATATGAATAGGGTGTCCCCCGCTGCCAGACCAAAATGGTGGATAAGTATAGAAAAACTGCAAGAGCTCCTCAGAAGAATTTGAGGGTCATATCAGAGTGCCAGGCATGGTAACCGCAGGACAGAGGCAGGAAACGTTTCCTGCCTCTGTCCTCCGGTTACCACACCTGGCACTCTAATGGATCCTGTTTGGCATTTGCATAGCTTGTTATCGGCTATAAGCCATTAATTGACCTCGGTTATAAGAGGCTCTAGGCCTGATATGACCCTCAAATTCTTTTGATATGTAAAATATGCTGTGATATACAGGGGACACATTTATATCGCTGAGTGCCATTGAATATATAAAATAGATATTCTGGGAATGAAACGCCACTGAACTGACCTTTTTTCTGTTACTGTGAACATGCAGCTTAGGAATTAGATAAATGACACGATGGATCGTTACCAGTCGGGAACTTGAAATTGAATTTTGGTGTATTGAGTACTTGATATTAAAACCACATATCTGCTAACCGTGCTACCCCTTGTGATACGGGGAATAATCGCCCTGAAGAAGTCCTTTTCAAGGACGAAACGCGTCGGCTGTGTCACTGTCAACAACTGATGTTTATGACCTTGATTTTACAAATCTTTTTGATACTGAATAAATGAAATTTTGGAATAACTTGGCTGTTTGGGAATAGATTGAATACATGATTTCCCTATGTATTGAGTGGTGGTGCACCTGTGCTTTTGTTATAAAATTGTTGAGTTCCGTCAGGAACAACCTTTTGACAGTGGGGGTGATACAGTGTGCACACATTTCCTCATAAGTATATATGAGGTCAGAAATATGGAGGGATAGCAACTTAGGTACTGTCAGTTAAAAGGGATCCACTGTCAGGTGCTTTATTTTTAGCATTTTGATGTTGCTAAGAAAACAGTGCTGACCAACCTTAAAGGGCTTGGGAGTGGCATTGTCCCAAGTGATCAGTGAGGAAGAGAGAATGGATGTGTTTGCCTTCAGAGAGTTTAAAGAGTCTGAAGAGAATTATTCGGTCATAGAGTGGGAGGCTCTGGCCTGTATGTGGAACATTGAGCATTTCAGGTTCTACTTGGAGTCTACTCTTTTTTGTTAGGTCTGACCATAAACCCTTAGAGATGTCGTTCACTTGTAAAGGTTGTGAAAGAGCCACAACTCGTATTCAAATTGGATATAAGGAGTAAGGGATACCAATTTCTGTTTGGAATATCTGAGTGGGTCTATGAACAAGACTGCAGATTGTTTATAGAGGTTGCCTATGAAGGAGGGCAGTGGTAATGAGTAAGAAGTCAGGGAGTCGGGGTGCAAGAAAAGGCCATAACAAAGGCAGAGTGGTGCAAGGCAGCAGATGAGCATAGTACCATGGTTTTTGTTAAGGGATATGTTGTTAAGGGATGGCTTGAGAAAAAGTGCCTAGTGACAGAGGTTGACGATTTTTTGATGGTCTGTGATGAATTGATGATTATGGAGCGTTGTCTATACAGCTGTTAGAGATTGATGCCACCCGAGGGGTTGTGTGACAAAATTGTGAATTTGGAGCATGAGGGTTATCTAGGGAGGAACAAGATAAAGGCCCGGCTGAGGGAATGTTATCAGTGGCCATGTATGGACCACATGGTGGTGAGGGTGGTCAAGAAGTGTATGCAGTGTGGGTATTGTGACAAAAGTAAAGTGACCAGAACTGCTCCTTTGTTAACCATGGGGGCTCCAGATAAACTTTGGAGCAAGGTAGCTGTGGACATTGTGGGGCCTCTCAATGCATTAAGTAACTCAGGTAGAAAAGTTTGGTATAATGTGTATGGATTACACTGTTAAGTATATTTCAATACTAAAACTTTTATTGAGTTTTTGAGGAATGCGTTTGTGAAGGAGGGGGCGCCGGAGTGTATTGCCTCCAGCAGCGGCCCGTGCAGGTAGGAACGGTGGGGCTTGTTGGGGCCGGGTGGGGGGGATTTCAACAGAGGACGACGAGGTAAAATGTATTATTTATTTAATTTTCCCTTATGGTCATCTGTCGAATTCCTTCCAACCTGGCCCCACCCCTCTTACCTGCACGGGTCGCTCCTGACTGTCTCTGATAATGGTGTACAGTTTTTGCCAAAACAGGTGGAAGACTTTTTGAAGAATATGGGTGTGAGGCATTTCAGACTGTGCTTTACTCTCCTCCATTGAACTGGTGGAGTGTATGAACTGTCTGGTTAAAGCTTGCAGTCAACAGGAAGTGAATGGGTGTGTTACTTTCAGGGGTGTGTTGTAGGAGACATTGTAGGAACATAGAACCACACCTAATGCCATCACTGGTTTTACCCTCTGCATTGTGATGAGGGGCAGAAGGGCTGCTATCAAGATGAATCCTAAGTGGTTGAAAGGTGGAGTGATGGAAAGCAGAGCAGGGGATGATAAGGTGAAAGGGAGGAATGCAGAGTATTAGAGGATATACAAAGCCAGTTTTGATCGTAAGCATGGTGTGCTGAGGGCAGCATGGGCCGTGGGTGATGAGGTGTGGATAAAAAAACACAGTTCCTAGCCAAGAGTGAGAGTGGATTTTTTGGATCTTTTAGAATTGTTGAGGTGAAATCCAATGTGGTATAATTGCATATAGGAGAATAGTGGAGTATGTCCGGCAGCTGCGGTCCGTGAAGGTAGCAATGGTGGGGTGGTGGGGCCAGGTGGGGTGGTGGGGGTGGGGTGGGGGGGAGGATTTAGAGGGACGATGCCTTGGGAAAAATAATTATTTAATTTTTCCTCTGTATCGTCCCTTGAAATCTCCCCCACCCGGCCCCACCGCACCACCGCTGTTACCTGCACGGACCGCGGCTGATGTCCGGTCTGGTGGGGGTGAGTGGTAGAGACGTGAAAAGGGATGTGGAGAAGTGTGGAAATCGTGGAAGTATGGTTGACTCCCACAAAAGTTGAACAACAGCCCACGGGTCTTTGGTACTGGTCATCCACAGAGGATGCCAAAAACTCCTGTGTGGCTAGAAGATTATCTCAGATAAATAAATATATCTTTGTGTTTCATAGGGTTTTATCTTTTGTACTGTTAGTTCCTTTTGGATTTTGCAATGTATAGTTTTTCATATTAATATGTGTGGCTACAATTGTTGTCATTTATAGTTAGTAATTTAACAATATTCTGTTCACAGTTTTTCAATTTGTGTTTTTCCATTTAGTTATTATGCTATCTACTGTGTTTTGTCATAAGTTAGCCTTTTAACAGTATGCCTTTCTTAGTTAATACAATGTGGGTTTTCCATTTATGCATTATGTTTTTTTTGGGTGGGTAGCTGTACCCTTCCTTGTTTATGGAAGGGGGATGTGCTCTGCAGTGAATTTCACAGTGATGCAATAGTGGGCCTGCATGCCACTGGATTCTATGTGGAATGCAGTGACAGAGAACGAGCAGTTGGAGATGGGCTGTGGAAGAAAAAAGACCAGTGTCAGTGCTGTACGAGTTTATGCGAATAAATCCACTTATAGTACAATCCTGCCTGGAGAGTGTTATTTGGTGGCAGGACATGACTACTATCGAACCATTTTGTGCCCGGATCTGACACATTTTGTTTTGGCTACTGCACCTATTGTCAAGAAAAATGAAGCACAAGCAACTACTATATTGATTATGTTTTAGTACAAAGGAGCATATATTCAGAGGCTTCACAATCATCGATATTAAAAGAAAAAGCTTGCATTTCGACAGCCTTGGAATAGTGCCTCCATCCAAGCATGTAGAAAATCAATGAGGATACTCCATCAAGAAAGGAATAAAACATATTTGATGGGGAAGAACTTGCATAGAGATTCACTAAAATTGGCCAACGGTCGCTATCTTCATTATAAGTAATTTTAAACCTACCACATAATGAATAGGTAAAAGCTGGATTGAACATATAATTGATTGAGCACGTTTGAGGACTAAATCGAAAGGCTGGCATAGCTGGTTTAACATAAGGGCTACAATCATATAAAATACTCAAGGAAATGAGGTCAATAAATGATTCATACTTGTAGCAAGCTTTGAATTAGTAGGGTGGAAAGGTGAATTGAGCTAATGCAATGTTATACACATATTACTTCTAATATAGTGGAATCCTATGTTAACAGATTTCAATTTAACCCCTCCCATGCTCGTGACGGAACCGTTCCGTCACGAGCCTCGGGTGGGCTCTGCTGGTGACGGAACGGTTCCGTCACGGCCCCGCCGCCGCGCCTGCGCGGCGCTGATTTCGCCCCTGCGCGGCGCGTTCTATTGAGCGGCCGGGGCCGTGACGGAACCGTTCCGTCACAAGCACAGCTCACCCGCGTGCCGTGACGGAGCGGTTCCGTCACGAGCAACTATTTTTAGCGACTAGAGAAATTGCTTAAAGATTACAGTTAAATCCATGTTAAACTGTTGCAAGCATTTTTCCACAGGATTTGATTCCCTGAGTTTAATGTACACGTTTACCAGGATTACACCTCGAGATGATCTCTTTGAATGTAAGGAATATAAACAGGCGAACATCCAAAGACATTCTGAAGGAATGATTTTACTGCTCCTTAATATTTTGCTGAAGCATGAATAGCATACTTCCTGAGGGCTAACCCCCATTATTATGGGGCTGTTTAATTTATAATAACAAAGCTTTTAATGTAAGGAAGCTCTGGCAACCAAGTTTCCCGAAGAAATGGAAAATAATTTTTCATAGGATTATCTAACAAATTCGAATTTAGAAAAATCTGCCCAAAGTCAGGGTTTTTCCGCTGTAGGCGACCTGGGCAATAATTTCGGTCTGACAGAAAATATTTTTTGGTAAAAAACATGATGGATACCCCATCTATCATATTACATTTGTCATAAACTATAATGCGTGGCAATACAGCGGGCAGGGTATCGGCCACATTTGTGATGTGGTTGCCACCCAACTCTAAATAATGCCTTTAGTGCTTTAAGGCCCAAAAACATCTCAAAAAAGCCCTGCATTTGGTCCCCCTCTGCCGGGGACTTAATTAGGAAAGCTAGACAAACCTATAAATTAGCAATTGGGAAGAGAAACGATGAGTAAAGAAGTTAAGAAGCCTCGCATGGGATGACCTGGAGAGAGCTAGTGCTCTCAAGGATTCTAGGGGCTTCTGGGAAGTCATTAACTGTCCCCTTTTCACAAATGAGGTTAGAAATGTTAAGACGCATGGGTAGTTCATTTTATGAAAAATTCTAATCCTAAGGGTGTATCATTGCATGACCAAAAAGAAGATATAGCCATCAACCTCGCCACTGCGAATAAACTGAGTCTGTCCATTACGACTGGTGAGGTTGATGATGCATTACTGACGGGTATTGCGGCAAAAGCCCCAGCACCCGACGGCGCCCCGTTAGACATGTTCAAAGGTAATCCCTGTATATGGGCACCGCTATTGACAAATGTCTTTAAATCAATGATAGTGGGCCACACACCTGACTCATGGAAAGAAGACGTGGCGGTTCCAATATACAAGAAGGGCAGTAGGAATGATCCAATTTGCTATAGGCCTATTTCCCTAATTGACGCCTCATGCAAAGTCATGGGGAAGGTGATTCATGCCCACCTTGAGCTCTAGGCTAATGAGGCCGGCCTGATATCCCACTCATAATTCGGCTTTAGAAAGGGTATGGGTACAAACGAACAATGCCTCAACCTGTCCCTAGTTATGAGTAAGTACACGAAGGCCAAGAGAGGATCGATCCACTTGGCCTTCATGGACTTATCCGGTGCATTCAACACAGTTAACAGGGAGAAGCTGTGGTTGCTCATTCAAAAGATGGGTTTTGAGGAGGCAGTTATTACCCTTTTGCGTAGGATGCATTAATCTACCTCAGTTTCTATACGCTTTGGATCGGGTGGAGAAAAATCCAGATCCATTGCATCCACAAAGGGTGTAAGACAGGGATGCATTTTGGACCCCTTTTTATTCCTTTTATATACGAACGGGGTGGACATTTTTTTAATACAGCATCACTTGGATTATCTGACTGTAGGAGGTAACGTGGTTCCCTTGTTATTTTATGCGGATGACACCGTGCTGCTGATGTTAACGGCTAATAGCCTCCAAAAAGCCCTGATTGCATTTACTGATTTTATGATGGATTTGGATCTCAAGGTTAATTTTAATAAGTCTTTTATTATGGTCTGTCAGCCTAAAAACACAAAACAAGAAAATATGTGGTATATGGTAAAACAATTAAGAAGGTCCCTTCTTTTACATATTTAGGGAATGTTTTTAGTAATCAATTAAATTGGGACAATACGATTGCGACTAGGGCCCAACAGACGAGTAGAACTATAGTGGGCCTGTTTCGCTTTACGTGCAAATTAGGTCATAAGTCAGTGGCAGAAATACTTGTCTTGTATAAGTGAAAATGACGGTGAATTACAACTTATCGGCGGGAGTTTGGGGAAGTCAAAAGACCTACCAATTACAAATTTTGAAAAACAAATTTACAAAAAGATTGCTGATGGTTCCCATTAGCTCTCCCTCCACATTTTGTCATTCTGAGCTGGAATTGGATTCGCTTTAAGATAGAATTAAACTGGCACCCTTGATTCTATGGGGAATTAACAGGACGTTCTATGGGGAAAGTGTGGTCATCGGAAGACCTATCATTTACCAGATCAATCATAAGGGATTGTTTAAGTTTAGGAAATGCATCATCTATTCCCTGGCTTTGTTATGTTAAAAATGCCCTAAGCAAGATTTGCTTAGGAACTTATTTTGAAAATCCTGATGGCATACCAACTAACAATAAAATAATGATAAAAAATACCTATTATAATGAGTTAGTCTCATCTAACCTGGTCAATGAGACCCCATCCCATGGTACGCCAAATATCCAACAATTCTACTTATCCTTTAGTACCCATATACATTCCCGCTTCCTTTTGACGAGGTTCCATCTCTGCACATTGCACTTTCTTGTGGCTTTTCCCAATCAGGTGAGCTGGTGTGAGAGACTGACTTCCTGTCCTTGTGATAACCTAGCTGAACAAAGCACAATACACCTTATGCTTTTTTGCACTATATATAAAGATATAAGGGCTTGTTTTATTAGGCCAATCCTGAGGAAAATTGTCCCTTGTTCATATTAAAAAGGTTTTAATTATTTACGTTCTTTGTCCAATACCGTCACATGTTGCCCTGTGCTAAATTTTAATAGAAATGTTTTGCGAATCAGGAAAAGATATGAAATGCGATATGCAAATTGGGAAATAGGGCCATATGCAATTTTTATAAACTATTTATTATTACACCCTTGGATTGATACAAAGAAAATGGTAGCTTATAGAAAACCTTGTGATGAAATTTTATATGTTGTTTTGGACATATTTAGTATGTGTAAAATGTAATATGGATTAACTTTAAGTACGGTTTTATTATTGTAACTATCTACTTTTATGATTCACAAGAATCAAACAAAGATTTTCAAACAAACGAAACACCTTTAGTTAATGACATCTCCCTGCATACGATGCAATAGTACTTATCATTGAACAGTTTTGTGATAGAAATACACTCTGATTAACAGAGTAAATCAATCAAAATAATTTATTTTGGATTACAAATGCATAAAACACATACATCAATCCAACAATTCAATAAATACAAGAACCTCAAATAAAAAATCAATAGAACAGTAAAACGAAAACAAACAAAATAAATAACCATTCTAAAAAATACTTTTACAATTTAAGCAGGGATTGCAATAAAAATTTCTATACAGTAGTGGACAGGTGTCCCAATTTCAGCTAGGCCTCTTTGGAAATTGGACTCGTAAAAGCTTTTTTATTCAACCACCCTTCCTGCGCGGTTATGTATTATCCAGGCTGCATGTAGGAACGTTGTCATGCTAATCACTACCACCGCCCTAGTGTCAGATTTCAGTATCCTTAAGGCAGTCTGGAGAAACCTTAGGCCCAGGAGTCGGCACATGGGATAGTCTATTTCTTATGGGGCTGTCTTAGATTAGGGCACATCAAAACAAATGAAGAGTGGTGTCAAGGCCAGAAGTGGACAATGGGCAGGTATAGCTAACGTTAGAGAAAACCCCCATTTCCCTTTAAAATCTGCCATAAGGAGCGTTCCAGAACGAAATTTCATGTAAAGCTGCCTGGGAAAAGGGCCTTGATTGGCATCTAGTGAAGGTTCGTAGCACGGAGTGATCTTGTGGACTAGAAAAGGGTCGATTAGACTTGCCTTGGAGCACCTCGGAATCTGCACACACCACAGGTGGTCTCTCCACCGATCTTTAATTAGCTACCTCGATATCTGTGCAGCTTTTTCAGGCCTAGCCCACATGACTTCCAGGGAAAGAGCTGTAAACATTCTTTTTAAATATAACAGCCTAGTGATTCTCAAGTGACCTGGTGAGTTTAGGAGTTCTCTAAAGGGCAATCTGTAGGACTCCAGTTCGGGTGTTGTCCAAATCCTATGTCAGAACAATACGGGGCTTAGCTGTATTGTATAAGATATTTGGTACAATGCTCATGTCCTGGAGTATAGGGAGTGTTGGTGTGCTTAGGGGAAGAATAAGGAGATGTCTAAGGAAACAGTTCTCGGCTACTGATAGCTCATTAGTGCAAGAGTGGCCCCTCAATTCTGCACCATACAGGGCAGCACTTTTTGTTCTAACTGTATAAAGTTCAAGCACAGGGTTTAGATTCCTAGATTTTCATCGTTTTGGCCATCTTGAGAATTGCGGTTAACAGAGTCCCTGAAGGAACCTAGAGACTTATAACTAGTTTAAAATGAGCACACATGTTTTTCCTTTCTGGAAAGTGTACATTGTGTACATACATCCTTTTGGTGAAATCTGTGATAACATTTGTACTGAACATTGTCAAAACAGCGTGATTACAAAGTCCACCAGATGCATGATTTAGTACTGGACTGCTTGATGTAATCCAAGGATTAATTTCCTCCTCTTCTAGAATTTGAAATCCAAGACACTCCAAAAGATTCTTAGTTAGATATGAGTAAAATACATTATGGTGACTTCTATCCCATGCACATTTCTTCTGAACCTGCTGAGACCATAGATATTTCCTTCAGAGCATGAAGTTGTTTTAGGAAAGTGAATTTGAAATAATGGTTTAAAGAGTTTCAGAACATTTGAATGTTGGGAGCTTCATTGAAGACAATGGAGTGCTCTGGGATTCTAATATAGCCTTATAGCCCTTTGTAGCAGGCTATACCTGCTATTAAAGGCCGCTCCCGTGTTAAAGGCCTGAGCCGAAGGCGAGTGCCTTAAACAAGGGAATAGGACGTTAATAGCCGGTATAGCCCTGCTAAAAAGGGCTATAAGGTTATTAGAACATTCTGCAACTAGATAAAACAAAGGCCTCTCGAAGCTCAAGGGGATTTAAATCCACTCGAGCTCTGAGAGGCTTTTGTAAAACATTTGAATGTTGCTCTGCAGGCCTTTACCGGCCCGTAGAAGCAGGAAGCACTCCATCGTGTTCAATGGAGCTCCCAACATTCCAATGTTCTAATGGGTGTTAGAACATTGGAATGTTGGTAGCTGGAGTGCTCCGGGTTTATAATGACTGATATGCAGGCAATCAGCAGCTGGATGGCCCACAATTGCCTGAAACTAAATTCTGAAAAATCTGAAGTTGTAGTTTTCGGCAATCTTTCCCCAGTGTGGTCTTCTTCATGGTGGCCTTCGTCTATGGGCCAGCCTCCAGACCCGGTTGACAAGGTTAGGAACCTGGGTGTCATGTTTGACAACCGTTTGAATTTCCTACCTCATGCCAACCAGATTTCTTCCTCAGCCTTTTACAAACTTCGGCTCATTAAGAAAATTCTGCCCTTTTTACCTGAACATCTTGCCAAAACCTTGGTGAGCGCTCTGGTTCTCTCCACCCTAGATTATTGTAACGCCTTGTTTCTAGGTGCTCAGGAGAGAGTGCTAGCCAAAATGCAGGCTATCCAGAATGCAGCTGCAAGGCTACTAGGGCGTATTCCGAAATACCAACCGGTTTCACCAACTATAAGACAACTTCACTGGCTCCCGGTGAAAAAGAGGATAAAGTTTAAGGCATTGTGTCTGATATACAAGGCCTTACACAACGCTGGACCAGTGTTCTTTACCCAGAATCTAATCCACTACTGCCCGTCTAGAACACTGCGTTCCTCTAGCTCCCTTGATCTGGTGGTCCCCCGTACTAAAACTGTCAACTGGGGTGACAGACGATTCCTTGTAGCTGCACCAAGACTGTGGAACACACTCCCTCAATCAATAAAGACCAGTTCCTCCCTCTGGTCTTTCCGAAAAAGCCTCAAAACCTGGCTTTTTAACATCTGATGTCCTCCTCCGCTGTACTTTAGTGTCTCTATGGGAAAAACATATCAGTTATCTAGCGCCGAGATGCCTTAGGGCCGTCGTTCGCGCTTTACAAATGTTACAAAATAAAATAAATAAATAAATAAATAAATAAATAAGCCCAAAGCTCCAACATTCCAATGTTTCTTTGTTCACAAATCTGGCTGTGAACAAAGGTTTCAGGGAGCCTGAGGGGATTTCAATCCCCTCGCGCTCCCTGAAGGCTTTGTTTTATTTGGTAGAACATTCTGCCCTCTAGTGGCAGAATGTTCTATTAGCCTTATAGCCCTTCGTAGCAGGACGATACTTGCTTTTAAAGTTCCGCTGCCTTGTTAAAGTCCCTCGCTTTCGGCTCGGGCCTTTAACGCTGCAGCAGGCCTTTAAAAGCCAGTATAGCCCGCTATGGCGGGCTATAAGTCTATAGTAAAAGCTGGGAGCTCCAACATTTCAATCTTTGTCGTTCACAGGTGTTGCTGTGAACAAAAGCCTCTTGGAGCTTGAGGGGATTTAGATACCCTCAGACTCACTGAGACCTTTGTTATATTTGTTAGAAGATTCTGCCCCCTAGTGGCGGAATGTTCTAATAGCCTTGTAGCCCACCATAGCTGGGCTAAACCAGCCATTAAATGCACGCTCCCTTGTTAAAGACCCAAGCGGAACCCTGGAGCAGGCCTTTAATGGCCGGTGCAGCTTGCTACTGCAGCGTATAACGCTATATATTGTCCAATCAATTTTCCTCTTCTACAGATGTCAAAATGTAGATGAAGATTTGTCTTGGAGACTGCGGAGCTTTGTTTTCATTTCTGAAAATGGCATGAGATCGTTATTACCTTTAAGAGCATTATTTGATTCATAATTGAAACTTGGGAGGATTGAAAATGCTTCTGCCTTTTGCTGGCCTCTAGCTAGTTGGAAGTTCCACATTTTTATTCAATCATTTGCTATGGCTACTTAATCCAGCTCGTTACTTAGTTTCACTTCTCCTATTAATTCGTTCAGTTTGCATTTTGATGTTTTCACCTAAAGTTTTTTTTTCTCACTGGAAAAGGTTGCCTTTTAGAAGGTAATTTGGAAACTCATATTGTTAACTGAACTGTGACTTTTTTCCCTAAAAAAACCTTCTACACTCTTGTGTTTTTATGAAACGACTTATGTAAGAAATATTGGGTTTGTAGGCTCTGTGTGAAGATGAAAGTCAAACCTTTACCTCATTGGGCAATGAAAAATAGACACTAAGGAGTTGGAAATCGAATGTTTCACCTGTGTTCCGGTGCCTATACCCAAAGCATTGTGAAAATTAGCTAACTTCTCAAAATCATTAACCTCTTAGGTTTGAGATACTGCCCTTTAATAAATCCATGTGCAAATACTTATTTGTGTTTATCTACCGCAGGGCACCCAGAATTCCTTGAATGGTACATTCCATCAGAGGAACATTCAAATCTGCAGGGGCATGGCTTCGCCGTGCAGCAAGATGGCCGCGCACTAAGGGGGCTCTGCCGGCCAAGAACATAATCCTGAATCAATCTGCCGCAAAAAGGGGGCACACATCAAAGAAAATACTGGCGCTCCTGCATTAAGCCGGCTGGCACTGGCTAGCCATGGTCTGACACCCACAGCACTCACTGGGCATCGAGCAGATGGCATGGATGTACTGGGCCTGCATCGGCCTGTAGAGATGGAGGCTGACACGCTGTCAATCAATCAATCAATCAATCAATCAGGTCATTTATAGAGCGCACTACTCACCCGTAGGGTCTCAAGGCGCTGGGTGGGGGGGGTGCCGTTACTGCTCGAACAGCCAGGTCTTGAGCTTCTTCCTGAAGGAGAGGTGGTCTTGGGTCAGGCGCAGGTCGGTCGGGAGTGAGTTCCAGGTCTTGGCGGCCAGGTAGGAGAAGGACCTTCCTCCTGTTGTCGCTCTTCGGATGCGGGGGACGGCGGCGAGGGCGTGGTTGGTTGATCTGAGAAGGCGCTTGGGAGTGTAGAAGTTGATCCGGTTGTTGAGGTAGCTCGGGCCTTGGTCGTGTAGGGCTTTGTGCGCGTGGGTGAGGAGACGGAAGGTGATTCTTTTGTTGATCGGGAGCCAGTGCAGATCTCTCAGGTGTCCGGAGATGTGGCTGCGTCGGGGGATGTCGAGGATGAGTCTGGCCGAGGCGTTCTGGATCCGCTGGAGTCTCTTCTGTAGCTTGGCGGTGGTTCCGGCGTAGAGGGCGTTGCCGTAGTCCAGTCGGCTGGTGACGAGGGCCTGGGTGACCGTCTGCCTGCTGTGGGGCTCCGGGATGCCTCACACCAGGAGCTGTACAAATTGATCCTTGCTGAGCCTGGATCTTCAGACCCGGAGGCGAGACTTGCAGGTACTAAGGCAGTCTGACTGGAGGCAACCAGGCCCTACGCCCATCGATGGTTTCTGTGCCAGTCCTGCTATAAGCCAGACTGAGTCTGCATGGTAATGGGGAGCGACTCCAGGGAAGGAGACCAGGGAGACCCGCAGTAGTCACTGCCACATTTATCTGCCATAAGCGCTGAATACGGCCCGGTTTCCGTCTCGGGCCTGCGGAGTGTCGCCCTGGGCAAGTCTGCATCACCGGGCCACCTCTGACTGCGATGGCGCGCTGCTGTACCCGAGTGGCTGGACCTGAAGGCATGCCTTGCTACTGCAGGAACCTACTGCCTGTGAGTATTGGAGATGAAACCTTCGTGGGGGTTGCTTAGGGCCAGGTCAATGCCTCTGTGATGTCCTCCCGTAGAAAGCCTGCGCGCTGCGAGCCTGGACGCGATCTTGAAGCTGTGGCCCCTCCATCAGGGATTGGAGCAAGCAGACGGGCTCGTCCTCACACCTGCAGAGTTTGGAGGCAAACGGCGTAAGCGCTGAACCTCATGGTAGACGACTGCACTGAGTGGCTGGGAATGCGATGCCCTAGAGAAGGGCCTTATTGGTGAACACTCCACACCGTTTGGCTCCTATTCGTTGACATGAGCAAGGATCAGTCTCCTATAAAAAGAAGAGTAGCTGGTGAGGAAGGTTAGTGGCGCTCGCTGAGGGGCAGGTTTGGCCGCCCGTGACGGGCCACTTTGAGACTGCACTGACCTGCTGATGAGGATGCTGGGCACCCGACGGGACCTACGCCTGTTGCAAATCCAGGTGGAGCGGTTGGAAACCTGCACAGTTTTTGGACGGCCTGCCCTCAATCTTGTGTTACACCACAGCGATAAACTACAGCAGATAAAAACTGCCATTCCCCTGCTGGTATAGGAAACCTCCTTAGCTGGAGCTGTTGGGCCTGCCTTTACCTTTCTGAGAAGCACAACATCAACTCTGCCTGGTTCTATATGCGCGGACCATTTCTCCAACCCTGAGCATGAGCTAACTGTCTAGTAGATGCCTTAAGGCAGTTACACCCCACGGTAAAACAGGGCACCTGTATAGCAATGCAACATGGGGCCTGGTCATGATTGGGCTTCGAGCTGACATCTCTGAATATACACACACAACAAAAAACATTATTTTCCATCGTAAAGACCTTTACGCATCCAAAAACATTACAGCCGGAAATTCCACCTTCCTTAGAGCTTTGCAATCAAATTGCAGACTTCTTCGTGGAAAAGATTGACCTTATACAAAAAGACTTCCCAATTCCTAAAATCGACCAGCCCTCGACCCCCTTTCACCAAGGAGCAAATGCAACTGACAATCTTAACACCTTCACACCAGTATCGCTTGACCTCACCAGGGAAGTAATTCTTGCCTGCAAATCAGGTGCCCCTTCTGACTCGTGCCCCCCACGTATTCTCCATCAGGCAATCGAAGTGGTCAATCCTTTGATAAACAAGATTGTAAATACCTCTCTTAATACAGGCATAGTCCCTCGCCAATGGAAACAGGCAGTCGTAAAACCATTGATGAAAAAACCTAACAAACCCCCCACAGAGTTGACCAACTTACGCCCAATATCACTTCTCCCAGTTCTGGGCAAGATTACAGAACAAATGGTACATAAAGAACTAAAAAGGTACGTGGAGACCAACAATATCCTGCATCCTCAACAATCGGGTTTTAGACCTAGCCATTCCACAGAAACAGCCCTGATTGAACTTTCTGACTCCATAAAAATCTTGCAGGACCAAGGAAAGAACGCCGTTCTAATACTATTAGACCTCACAGCGGCGTTCGACACCATCTCCCATACTATACTAATAGGGAGACTTAGAGATATCGGAATCTCGGGGGTAGTATTGTCATGGATTATCTCTTTTTTGACAGAGAGATCACAAACAATCGCTTTAGGCCCTTTCCTTTCTAAGGAAAAAAGGTTTTATCAGGAGTTCCTCAGGGCTCTATTCTGGGCCCACTCCTGTTCAATATTTACATGGTTCCTCTCATTTCTCTCATTGAATCATACGGCATACTTGTAACATCGTATGCCGATGATACTCAGCTCATTGTCCCTCCGGAGAAGAACTCTACCAATGCTGAACAAAACCTTAAGAACTGTTTGAAGGATGTGTTTCTCTGGATGGATAAAAACCATCTTAAATGTAATATCAGTAAAACAGAGATTCTTCCTATGGGAAAGTCCCAACATTTCTGTCCCAATAAATGGTGGCCCGAAGACTATCCCGCTCCCCCACAAACTGTGGCATCAGCAAGAAACTTAGGGGTCTTATTCGACACCGAGCTTTCATTTGACCAACACGTGAGGAATGTTGCAGGAAGTTGCTTTAGCATCATTAAAACCTTAAAGAAATTCTTTGACTTCCTGCCCATCGACTCACGAAAAGCCGTCACTGTAGCTCTAATCCTCGCACGCTTGGATTACTGCAATGGCCTGATGGCTGGCGTTAAGAAAACCACACTAAAAAAACTCCAAAGTGTACAACACGCGGCAGCCAGACTGGTCCTCAAATTGCCAAGAAAATCCTCAGCGTCAACTGCCTTAAAAACTTTACATTGGCTGCCCCTCCACAGGAGGATCTTATTTAAAATCCTGATTGTTGCTTTTCGAGCTTCCAATGGCGCCGGCCCGAAGTATCTGATTAAGCGTTTCCCCCATTACATTCCAACTAGGACATTACGATCAGCAGGAGAAAACCTCATTAAACTGACCAAATTCAACCTCAAAACTAAGGGGGGTAAGACCCTGGCCTTCTTATCTTCCAAGGCCTGGAATGCAATGCCCAAACACCTTAGATTGCTTACTCAGGAAAAACACTTCAGGAAACATCTGAAAACCTGGATCTTCAATCTTCCAGAAGAGTACGTAATGACAGCCATTTAACTCAAAACCCGCAATTGTATGCACTCTGTTTTATTAGCGCCAGGATGCTCCTTCCGGAGCGATAGTTGCGCTCTACAAATAACAAATACAAATACAAATACAAATACATGGACCACAGCAGTAAAACACCTACCACGTACTCTTTCAGGCCATGCACCAGCAATGATTACATTACAGTTCCCGGAAACCTTTCCTTGCTTCACCTTTCCTTGCACCTCACGGCGGCGGCTTTGTTAGATGCTGCATTCAGGGTAGACATTTGCAGGAGTATACTCGAATATTTAGAATTTAACACACATTCAGTGCGTTCGCCCACGACATTGTGGGAGGCCTTAAATTGGTGATTAAAGGTGTATGCCTTGCCAATCAGTCTGGAGGGCTGGAGGTTATATGGCATTCCCTTGAGGGCCTGGAGAGGGACCTTCGGAGACTATAAAGCCAGTATTTTCAAACTCAGAACCCTACTCTTTTAGCTCGCAACAGAGAAAAACTCTCTGAGTTTCAGGAGGAGGCAGCCTGGGAGACGAGATTCCTCCACAGTCATGTCCAAGCTCAGCGATACGTGAGGGTAATCATCCTAGCAAAACACTGGCTAACCTGCTCCGACCCCCTAGGACATCCTCATACATTACTGAATTGCAGGGTACAGATACCACAGTGGTGCATTGCCCGACCGCCCTACTGGGCACCATGACTGCATTCTATGCCCAGATGTACTCTACATCACAGCGTGCAGAGTTGGAGTTGTTAAAATATTGAGATACACTTCAATTACTTTGGCTGGACCGAACACACAGCGACTTCCTATATGAACCATTTACCACTGAAAAGATTATTCAGGTCATACAAAGCCTGCCAGGTGATAGGGCTCCAGTACTGGATGGGATCCCCTCGTCCTTCTACAAAGAGTATGCTACCATACTCGCCGCTCACCTCCTGACCGTATATCAAGAATCTCTAGAGTCTGGGGCACTACCACCCTCAATGCAGGAAGCCACCATTAGAGCATTGCTGATACCAGGCAAACCTGCTACCCTACGCAACTCGTACCCCCCGCATGTCATTGATAAACACTGACAGTAAAATATTCACCAAGCTGCTAGAAAATAGATAGCAGCCACTGCTCACACTTATTGTAAGACCTGGCCAGTCAGGATTCATACCTGGCCTTTCTACGTCACACAGCTTGGGTACCTTATTTTTCCTAATGCACCACCTTGCTCTTCATGACCCAGCGGTGACTGCTTTGTTAGAGGCCACAATGGAATTTGATTCCTTGGAGTGGAAAATGATCTTCACACTATTAACCCGGCGGGGTCTCAGCCCCACTTTTACATGACAAATTTGACTTCTGTATGCCTCCCCCACTGCTCGGGTGCGGGTCAACAAGCTGATTTCTAATCCTATCCCTATCTTCCGTGGCATGCGCCAAGGATGTCCTTTGTCGCCCCTCTTATTTCTATAGTGATGGCTTTTGGGTCAGTAAGGATAGGAGCTGTGGAATGCAAATTATGGCAGGGTGATTACTTAGATGAAGGAGAAAATACACATCTGGTCTAAACTGCCTCTAACTCTGGAAGGGCGAATAGCAGTCACAAAAATAATAATACTGCCCAAGCTGCTGTACCTTTTCACTAACATCCCTATGCCACTCACCTTATAATTCTTCAAGTGTCTAAAATTTGCTATGATTAGTCTGGTATGGGCGGGCAAACAACTTTCTTGGGAACTCCTAACCCTCCCACTGGCGCAAGGTGGATTGCAGGCTTGGACCTCACACTATATGCATTCTACGCACAAGTCCAATTTCAGCATTTTTGGTTATACCCAACACAATTCCAACCCACGCTGCAATTGAGAAGGTCCGGACCACTCCTTACCCATTATCCACTGCCCTTTATCATGGCTACCAGAAACCAAGACACGAGATCGACATGGTTGAGACTCTCAGATAGGCGTGGGAGGGGCTGCGTAAAAGTGCAAAACTTACCCTGTTATATCCACCGTCAATCCCACTGGCCAAGAACCCCCTATTTCCCCCCTACTAGACAAGGGCTCAGCTGGATATGCGTGCAAACTTCGTATCAACACGTTCTCTGACCTATACCCCGACGGCCAATTCCCCCCCCCCCCCATTGCAAGCTCGGGAGTCTTCCCAAATAACTTTCCCGGACACACTACTATATTACCTGTTGCATGCAACCTGCTGCATGCTACATGACACATTCCTGTCCCGCAAACCACCCCTATCTGCTCTAGAGCACATACTTACAGATTCCTCTGCTCGCAAGATAATAACGTGCCTTAACACCACCACCTCCCCAGTGGCCACTTCTAGATCCCTAGAGGTCTGAACAGATGAACTGGACTCCCCCATCACCGAGGCAAAGTGGCCGTTTTGCTGCGGCCAATTGAAAACCTGTTCCTGAACTATCACCTGAGATTAATACACTTTAAATTTCTACATTGCATATACCACACACTGGTGCAGCTGCTATATATGGGGCTACGCCCTGATGATACTTGTTGGTGCTGTAAGGCCCCATAGGCCACATTCCTGCACCTGTCCTGGCCGTGGCTCCGTATCACTGTATTCTGGGCAGAGGTATTTCAACACATTACAGACATAACAGGTCAGGAGTTAGACTGCTCCCCGCTAGTGGCCCTAATGGGATATGTAAAGGATGTAAAACAATACATTCAAGGAAGGTCTCAGGGAAAATTGTATAGACCTGCAAGGTGTACTACCTCTCAAACATGTACACAATACTCTACGCCTTGGGTCTAGATCTCTGAGAAATAAGACATAAAAAAGGTAATTCCTGACAACGGTGTCAACATTGACACCTCTATAGGAGAGGATTCACTCTTTATCCAGAACCCATCATTCACAGGAGGCGATGTTTCATCATTTGGGTCTGGCCTTCTCTCATAAGGGACCCATGTCTCCAAACTTGACTAGGGTGACCCTTGCCGATTGAAGGGATTGAGGATAGCTGTCAATTGTTGACTCTAAAGAGGTATAGCTCAAGAACCCCAAAGAATTTCTTACCACTAAATGAGACGGGTTTCTAAAGAAGTGCAGCGCTAAACAATAATTGGTGGTGGCTTAAAAATGACTACAGGCACTCTAAACCTTTTTATTCACAGAGTCTCGTTGTCATGGTTAAAAAGCAGTATGCTAACAAGTGGAAATTCCAATCGTTAGACAAAGTGATTAGGTCGACATGTTTCTGCCCTCACAGGGATCTACTAGTATCGGGGCATTCATCAGGACCAAGGTAGGAAATGAACAAGGATGCTGCTAAGTGTCACATAAGTGAAAAAAATTATGAAGTGAAACAAAAACAAACAAATTCTTAGATATACTGCACCGGTAATGTCCAGTTAGTCAAATATGGAAATAGTTACCGGGTACCTAGAAAAGAAAAGGTATGTTGGTTACAGGAATATTACCCACATTCTGTCATATTCTCATAAAGATCAAGCCTCTCTTCAGTATTGGGGCTATGTGTAACCAAAAGTTGGCTCCAAGGTAGTCTTGGTAAGTACAAACACTTACCCTTAACAATTGGGTGTCGCCCTCACCTCTACCTGGTCACTACTCAGGGAAGGGGACCCTGCTCTGTAGAAAACAGAAGGCAAAGTCACTGATTTAGTAGATCATGACTTGTCTAACTGTGACACACACTCTCGACCGCTTAAAGAATTTGACACATTGTGAACGCACCCAGATAAAAAGCTAAAAGAGATCAAGAACAGTATACTCAATTATGAGAAAATGATAGTCCAGTCTCATTATTCAAGTTGCACAGGACTCTATCCTCATTCTAGTTCAGTAGTTTCAGAAATATGGTAAAATGAGGTATACTGTAAGCTATTAAAATCGCCAGATACACGTTCGTTATAGAGTGTACGTTCTAGCTACAGGGAGAAATGTAGACCCCATCTACATATGTATAAAAATGCATATTGCTGCCAATACCTATGGAAAAACACAATGGTACAAACGTGCTAAATCCGGCGAATGCTTAACATCACCTAGGTCTTAAGCTTGTCTGTTATAAGTGCACTAAGAGTCTTTCTTCGTCATATCGGACCAAGTATCTTATGGGGAAAGGTGTACAAGACCCATAAATAACCCCTAGCGTCTGTTCGGTACATTAAATAACGCTCCAAAATTCAGAAAGCGGGAGCCTTACCTATCCGTTGTTACCCCAGGGCGGTCATGTAGTAATGACCGGAGGTGAAAACGCTCTCTTAGGCGCTCTAATTTCAAGGCAAAACCGCCACGGCCAACTCGCCTCAGCTGCGGGGGTCCTTGAAATGTCTATCATTATGCCTGCGTGGAAGGCTCGCCGAGCGCTCCAACTGCGCATGACAGCTATGCAGACATGCATTCAAGGCTGGAAAAAATGACGAGAACCGGCCTGCGCATGCGTCAAGTAAGAACTCTTTCTGTACCTTCCATGATCATGCGTGGTGGAGTAAAGCAAAAAGGTATCCTATTAGGATCATATCTGTCATTGTACACGCTGTCACTACCTAGGTGCATATAAAAAAAGGGGGAATATGAAAACAAGGTGTTAGTTCAATACCCTTGTTCAGAGAGGTAGTTCTCATAGATAAGTATCAAGACACTGCTATAGTCTGGTGATGTTAGGTACATGTACAGAATAGTAGTGTTACAGTGACAACCATGGTATCTCGTCATTTAAACCATGCAGGTCACTTCGCAATTTGTGTACCCACTTCTGCTCCTTACGCAGGAGAAAGTGCTGTACATCAGTTACATGTGAGGGGATGTATGCTTTTTCTAACACCACCCAATGGTGGTCCGAATCTGTGTGCCCCGCAGATATAAAATGGTTGGTTAGTTTCGTGGAGCTTTTCTTGCACAGAATGGTGCTTCTATGTTCAGAAATCCTCACCTTGATCTTTCGTGATGTCATGCCCACATATCTCTTATTACATGGGCATGTAATCAGATAAATGACTTGATCAGAGTTACAATTTGTATGTTTATTGAGCACCCAAGGAATTGAAGTGCCTATCTCAACTTCCGTCATGTGACTAGTCAAGGGACAAACTGAGCAACTACCGCACGGAAAGTGTCCTTTCACTGGCGGTAAACCCCACACACCAAGTGCAGCAGCTGAAGGTTTCTTGTCTGTAGGACGAGTATGCACCAACTGGTCTTTAACATTGTTACTCCTCTTAAAAGCAAAGAGGGGTGGTGGCAGTGACTTCCCATCAATTTTGAGGACCTTCCAATTTTTTTAAATGCTCTTCTTAAGAGCATTGGAATAACTGCAAATAGTATTAACACATGTGATTCTTTGTGTTGATCGGTCCTCTACGATAGCAGGTTTAGGCTCTAATAAGGCATCTCTGTGATTGTTAAGTGCCCTTTTTAGTGATGCTTTGATAGTCTTCCTAGGATATTGTCTATCTAGAAGCTGAGTAGACAGTTGATTCGCATTCTTTAGAAACCCGTCTCATTTAGTGGTAAGAAATTCTTTGGGGTTCTTGAGCTATACCTCTTTGGAGTCAACAATTGACAGCTATCCTCAATCCCTTCAATCGGCAAGGGTCACCCTAGTCAAGTTTGGAGACATGGGTCCCTTATGAGAGAAGGCCAGACCCAAATGATGAAACATCGCCTCCTGTGAATGATGGGTTCTGGATAAAGAGTGAATCCTCTCCTATAGAGGTGTCAATGTTGACTCCGTTGTCAGGAATTACCTTTTGTATGTCTTATTCCAATATGTAAAGGATGCCCCACCCGCTAATCAGTGACTAAGCTCCATACTGCTCCTACTAGCTAAGCATCGGGTGGCCATACATTGGCGCAGGCAACCTGCCCTCAACACTAAGACTCGGCTGCAAGATGACACATACTGCCAGGAACAATTATCCACGTCTGGGTGCTTATGCCACTTAGATCCCGACCGAAGGATATCTGGGGCCCATTCACCTCTTGGATCTGCCAGCAAAGCTCTGGCTCCCCTGCGTAGACACCTCCATAACGCCATCCACTTGCAAATAGGCTTCCCCTAGCTATCATCATAGAATTGTGATTCTCTACTCCCCTGGGCTGTGGTTGGCCTAACAAGTGGATACTCAGCATTGCATTGTACAATTCTCATTCTATTCCCTTTCAAGTGGGGAGGGAGGGGTGGAACCTACATGTTGTAATGACACAGCAGGCAATATGTAAGAAACGGATCGTATTGCAGATGTGTGATGTGACCGTGAATGATTCAAGATAGCCCCCGCTAGCTCTAATCTAATCAAAATAATTTGTTATTAAGTGCTGTACTTTCTTTCTGTATCGCAGCGAGTATTTGTATGCCATTTGTTCTTTTGGTGTATATGTGCAAACCCCCCTACCCCCCCAAAAAAAAAAAAAATCTTCTGCGCAAATGTATCTGATTATTTCCTTATGGGACTCTCCTTGGTAATGGAAGGATATGATTGAACTTAAGGGTTGGAGATATGCAATGAGATGGTATTGAGCTCAATGCATGAATAAAGATTTGAGGCACATTTCGATAAAAAAAGTATTAAGGCAGGGTGAGGAAGCTAGAGGACGACCCTTTCCTAGCCCTTTCGAAGATCTTTTAATCAAATGGGCCTGATAACCTTTCTGAAAGTTGCACCTCAGACTCGTTGATTGAGTCTCCAATAGTTTCAATAACATTTGGTGCTGCAATTTGCTTTATCCTAAAAGTTAACCATTTAAATAGCCTTAAATGAAGCAATTTAATGTGTGTGGACACAAAATGCCAAATTCGGTCATCTAATGTAGGAAGGTTTGCTCGTAGATAAGAGGTTTCTATGTCAGGTTGTAATATCTTTTGGGATCCTATATAGGGTGCATCCAATTCTTCTGGGCCTTTAATTACTCGCCCTTCCCTAGCTCCTAAAGTGTGAGTGTGTGTATGTGTGCGTTGTGTGGGGCTTTTATTTTAAAATTGATTGTTACAATCTTACAATTGGCACCCATCGGTCTGACACAACTATTAGGGTCTCCTATGACTAAACCGCAACTATTTTTATTATGGAAGAATAGCAACAAAGTAGGTTTTTAGTAGTTCTGCCAAAAAACCAACAACATGCAGCTTTCTATTATGTACAGTTCCTTATTCCAAATACCTTAAAGTTAGAAAATGTTCCACCTTGCATCTGCAGTACTTATGGCCATGAAAGAAAAGAGACTTATACGTTTGAAAACAGTTCAATCAGTTTAATCCCCATCAAAATCTAATTAGAGAAGAAACTCAATATTGCAGGGCTTATTGGGATTACCTAACATGCCAGGCAGATACATTGCACAGGGGAGTGCAAGCCACACCTGTTGAAACCTTCTGCTCGCTTCTGCAGGTTGCAAGTCAAGATGAATCACGAGGGTACTTAAGTCCGCTTTTAGAACTTGCCCCTAAAACGTCACAAAAGAAATACATCTAATAAACATTGCTAAGGCATCTCAGCTCCCTGGGGGGCGAGCTGGTGCACAGTGGCATGTCCCAACACTGAATTCACTCAGTTTCTTGTATGTTTTTCTCAACTTCCCTCAGCATTCTTCACAGACTCACTCAGAGTTGATGAAATGCTGAACAAGTATATCCAGTAATCAAGTAAATTTTTCACAATCTTCAATCAAATATGTGGTGGCATATAGCGAAAGCTGTTGTCAAATCTAAAGGTACCAATTTCAATGTACTACCTTCCCTGCAAGTGTGTGAACAGTGCATTCAACTCTTATTAGACAAATTTGCTTGTTGGTACTTCGACCAAAACAAACTTTAATTTCCTGCAAAACTAAGGTAAGACTTTTGGCATTGGTTGACAGTCCTTCAATATGTCCTGTAGGACTCTTACGCGGTAAAATTACGAATTATACAGCATAAGTGATTACCTTAGCTGAGACATTTCAATTACTGTCACATTTTCTAAAGGGTTATATGGTGGAATTATTCAGTTGCTGAACTCACACCTGAACAGCAAATGCATTTCTTGCTTTAAATTTGCGGCGGAGAAATTGACATTCTAGAACATACTGTACACTACAGGTGAGTGACAGACTAAACAGGGCTAATGCAATGAAATCAGCCTGTGCTTAGATGTCTGGACGTTTGCTTAAGCTTCCAAATGCAGACAGCTTTAAGTAGCCGCAATGATCCTGGGGTACAAATTCTCCGTTGGTGTGCTGAAGCACTCCGGCGCAGCACCTTTGCCACCTCCAAGAATAATTTCATTTCAAGTCTCAGTGATTGAATATACAATATGTCACTAATGGAGGCAGCAGCGAAAAGATATTTCTTCAGTTTGCATTCTGACTTGTGGGACACAGATTCAAGGAACTGAGCAAATGCCAGCTGTGAGAAATATGCTTGGGAAATAAAACAACATTTATAAATGCAATATAAGGATCTCGGTAACAGCCCTGGAAGGGGGTTACATTAGTGAATCTGTGAACCGCCATATATAACTTATTATAACTGTGGAACCATATTTGTTGTTTTAGGTAAATGTAATTTATCTATACTTGATATTCTATTATAGTCAAGCTTCACAACAGATTAACTCTGAACCGTTAAGTTGATTTGCTCCAGTGCATTAGAGTTCCTCATTATTCTGTATAGAATAACATGAGTAGCAAAGAAATGGCAATGCAAATTATATTCTTATGTGGATCCTCTGATGAGGTGGAGCTCAGAATTACAACCAGAGGTCCAGCTTTTGCCTATGGTACCCTTTTTAATAGTACTCCAGTGTGCTCTAGTACAGTTATCTCTATCACCGTTGGTGGTACGTATCCTCACTTCCTGTTCTGTTTTATGTCCTAAAATACCTTGAGCTAATGACAGTGTTAGACTTGGCCCTCTCTGGAGGGTCATCCCCAAACATTTTGTCTTCACCCTCCTGTTTACTGAACTGGTTTTTGTAGGCTTTTAGGACTCTGCACGCTTTATCACTGCTATCCAGTGCTAAAGGGCTTATGCTCTCTCCTTTAAACATGGTGAAATTGGCTCACACGCAATTGGCACATTTAATTTACTTTCAAGTCCCTAGGAACGCAGTGCTAAAGGTATCCCTGACGTGTTAATTAAATGGTACAAGTTGGCATCCTTTGTAATGCATAATAGTCACCCCTAGGGCAGGAATGTGTGCGTTGTGTGGGGTTTTTATTTTAAAACTCATTGTTACAATCTAACAATTGGCACCCATAGGTCTGACACAACTATTCGGGTCTCCTATGACTAAACCACAACTATTTTTACTATAGAAGAATGGCAACAAAGTTCAGTTGTTCTGCCAAAAAGCCAATGATATGCAGCTTTCTTTTATGTACAGTACCTTATTCCAAATAACGTAAAGTTAGAACATTTTCCACCTTGCATCTGCAGTACATATGGCCATTAAAGAAAAGAGACTTATCAGTTTGAAAACAGTTCAATCACTTTAATCCCCAGGCAACACAGTATTTAAAAAGTTTAGTAAGTACTTTTAAGATGTACATATCCTAGTAGTGAAGACTCTAAATTAAATTTTCATTACTGCAAGGTCTAACGTTCCCAAAGGATAACAGTGGATTACCTTATTACATTTAATACGTGCTAACTTTTGATTGGAAGGTGGTAGGAAAGTCAAGTTTGGTGTCTGAGGGGTTGTAATTTAAAACTCTCTTTAACATTTAATGGTAAAGTTGGATTTTAAGTCTCAATTCTAAAAATGCCTCGTTTAGACAGGTAACAAGTTTTGTCGTAACCATTTAGTGTCTGAACCCTGTATCCTGGCTAACATGACTAGTGAAGCTGGCAGTTGGTCTTTGTGTGTTACTCCCAGACAGTGATACAAAGGGGAAATGGTGTTGGCAGGATGGGCCATCCCTGACTTGATAAAGAGGCAAAGCTGTCACCTACCACAGTTGCATAAAGACTCTGCCTCAGCACACTACAAAAGGGTTTGTTACTAGTCTTTTCTGCTCCTAGACAAGCTGTGGCCATGGCAGGGAGGAAATAAGGACATTCTAGACACCGCTGCAGGAGGAGGACTCTAGTAACTTCTCCCATTTCAAAGTGGGCACCAGATGTAAATAGTGAACACTCAGACACAACTCTTCAGTACTCTCCTGGACTTGCGGAGACTAGGACACCATGCTGCTTGAGGCCTGCATTGATTGCTGACAAGGAAGACATAACCTGCTCACTTCATCCCAGGCTGAGTGACTCCAAGGTTCAGCTGACTGACCTCCTGTGTGAGCTGCAGGAACATAAGCTCCAGAGGCCTACTTGCCATTGCCCTGCTTATCTGCTGCACTAGACCTGCCTGTATCTGCATCTGGACCTGCTGGCTTCTGCTGGAGTGAGTCCTGATCCCAAAGTGGTACCTCTCTATGTCCTGGGGGTTCGGTTTGCATCAGAGAAAGCTCCCCTAACCTAACTGAAGATTCAACCAATTATTTCATGAAGCTCCACAAAGCCTCGCCCACAGCTTCCAACTTCATTGCAACCAACACAAAGCCCTGCAAAGCCTCACCACACAACTCATAGGAACTGACAAAAATTCCAGCTAAGCCTTGCTGCACACCTTCATCTGAACCGTTGTGAAGGCTAGCAAACCAATGCGGTGCAGACCAGGCACCAAGGAAATAAGATGCAATCCTCAGCTGGACAAACTTGATCCTGTTCTCAGCCTGCACTAAAATGTGGTTGGCATGAATGTGCCACTTTTTCGCAGTCCAGCGCAACCAGCTACCCTTGGTTGGTGCTTTTTGCCGCTACATTTACCTAAATCTTTAAAATTGCTAACTCCAGTTCTACTGTTTTGATTGTTATTATTTTGGTGTCATATAATTTATTAAATTTTACACTGTATTTCGAAATTGGTGTGGTGTTGGTCCTTTGTTGTATTTTCACTTTATTACTGTTTGAAGTGCAGCATAATTACTTTACATATTGCTTCTAAGTTAAGCCTGACTGCTTTTGTGGCAAGCTACCGGAAGAGTGAGCAGAGGTTAATTTGGAGTTTGCTTGTCTCTCACCCTGACAAGAATTGTGGTTGCTGCTTAGATAGAGTTTCACCCAAAAACCCCAATTTTCTAAAGATAGGAACATCAACTAAAAGATAACAGGTGTAGAGCTCCAGCCTTCTAAAGAAAATGCCTTGAATATCTTGCAGAGCATGCTGTGGTCATGATTACCAAGGATATATCAGAACCGTCCAATTCCAGAGGGAGTGCTTCCCCACCAGTTTGACACAAGTATGGAGGTAAAAGTGACTTGCACTATAAATGAATGTATTTATTTACTGTTTTGTATAGTGCGAATAACACCCTGACTAGGGTATCAGAGCGCTTCACAGTACAAAAGCAAAGAACTCTAAACAGTTCAGTTGGGTTCTATAGATCGATACCTAGCATCCATGATGGGAAGGTAAGTGTACATTCAATAAAAACATTCTAAATAGAATAGTTTGTTAAGTTCAAGTAATATAGGACGTGTTCTAAGTAAAAACTGATCACATTTAGAGAGGCTGACCTCACAGGGAATCACAAAAATGAGTTTAGCACAGAAGATGTATTTATAGCAGGCAAAAATGTTATAGAAAGTAGAGATCCCTCCAGGAGTCGGATCTAAAATAGATAAAACAGGGAGTATCACTCCAATGAGAAGAGCACGTTGAAAGATTATTTGTTGGAACTTATGGAGTAAAGGTGAGTACGGACTGCTGAGGATTTAAGGGAGGAATTTGCTCATCAGAAAGGACTTAGCTTCCTTTTTGAATAATAGTCATTGATGGGATTCTTCTGATACTCGGAGGGAGTGAGTTCCAAATTCTTGGTGCAGCTCTAGAGAATGCTCTATCATATGTGTTTTTTTTCCTGCTGAAGAATGAAGGTTTCAGGAGAACATTATCGGAACTCCTAGAGAGCCTCTTTCACACAACTGTTTAATTTAAGGCACATGGATGTTAAACCTGTCAACTGCGATGAGTTACACTCATTTGACTAATTCAGGACATTTTCCCATATATGGAGGGTTGGTTTATGCATATCCTAATATTAAGATATATAATTTTACTAAAAGGTGCTTGTTCTCAGAAAAATTATTTTGCCCAGTATTTTATACAAAAATTGAATATGTGGGTACACTTCACTTTCAACACTTGTGGGGGATAGTGGAATGAAGCTGCTTCAAACAGAAAAGTCTCTCAGCTGAGGCACACCATAATTTTAAGTTTCGCACTTCTTGATGTAAGCAGTCTCCTGCTTGTGAACATTTTGAGAAATATCATGGCTGTGAAATGGGGAAATAAACTGGAAATGTGCATTATTCGGAATATGCAAATTTGGTAAAATTTCATCCTTGTAACAAAAATGTTGCCCGGGTCTACTTACTAGAAATATCACATGAAAAGAGAGCACTTGAGAGCACTTTCTTGTATGGTCTTCATCATTTAAACCTTGATTAAGGTCTACCATTCATATTCTGAAAAATGTTGGGAATCACCGAATCACATTAGGAATGGACTGTATGATTTTAATGTAAGTGCTAACTCCGTGTTCGAGCATATATTGGAATTCTGAGTTCTTCAAATTCATCATTCCTGGTACATATACGATGATATAACATCAGCATCCCCTGAATACATTTCGGAAGGTCTGCCCTGCTGATATTTATCAGATGAAAATGTCTAGAAAGTGTTCAGATATGCGCATTTTGTTTTTTTAAACACCACGATCTGCATATAATGTCCCTTTTGTGTGTGCAAAACTTGCAATAGTTGAGAATTTGGGGTACTACGAACATCTCGGTGTTAGTTTTATCCTGTGGGGTAATTATCACACAGGAAACCGGGCAACAAGTATGTGTTCAGCACATCTGTGATAGGAGTTCCCTAAACGCTCCTTTGATTCGCTTTAGGAACAGGACTTGTAAAGGATATGAAATATGCGATAAAGTTAATATTTAAAAAAAATATACTTTTTACTGCTGTTGTTTGGTGATGTCAAGTAAGTGTGTACATGTCACAAAGATGGGCTGTTACTCCAAATGGCAAAAATAATTCCAAAATGCTGAATTTGCATACAGTATTAGAATATATGTAGTGTTGTAGGAAGGTAGCCATTTGCATCAAAACATTACCTTTGCAAGTGGTTTAATATGTATGTTCATTGTGCACCCCATAATAAAAGTGATCTATTCTACCTACTGATATAAAAGTTCTCTCTTTTCCTGAGGAGTAATTAAGATCTACCGATAATAAAGATTCCAACTTGTTAAAGTCCTCTTTAATTTCCCATGACATAATACGTTATTACATTTGGCCTTTAACTCTTCATTTGACTGACGAACCTCAAACGTCTTATTAAAATTTCAAAGGTGGAAACATTGCACTCAAAATTAAACTCTTGAATCGGAGGCTGGAATAACCCAGAGAGACATGATTAAGAAGTAGAAATGTATACACTTCATTATAAAGCTATTAATAAGTAGTGGGTTATAATTAATCAGAGACTCCTTGCCACTACAAAATCCATGAGCCAGGAGGGAATTAAGACCTCAGAATAATATAGGTTAATGAAACTCCTAATCGTAATTCCAATTGAATTAGTTTCATCTCACACTCCCTCTGGACATGGAGCTGGCTGGAGTTACTGTCAGACTGGCCTGGCACTGGGCTCTCCGTTTTGATGAAGTTTGCTTGCTGATAGTAATGTTGTTTCAGGCACTCTGCTTGCTTCATTATATCAACTCCTAACACAATTCACTTCCTACTGGTTATTCTTCTTTAATGTCCCAGGAATTCTATAGATACTCCATGTCAAAGCATTGCAAGAGTTCTCTTGGACAAAGCAAATCAGGGATTTTGTAGAGACTCTTTCAAGTGTTTCACTTTCAAGCATAGTGTCAAGTGATGAGGTGAAGATGTGGCCCAAAGACTGTAGTTTCTTGCTAGTTCAAAACATAGGGCCTGATTTAAAGTTTGGCGGTCCAGGTTACTCCGTCACAAATGTGACGGATATCTCGTTCACCGTATTACGAGTCCATTATATCCTACGGCACTTGTAATACGGCAGGCAGGATTTGTGTCATGTTTGTGATGGAGTAACCTGCCTGCCAAACTTTAAATCAGCCCCCAAGTTTCAATTGAACACCTAGGCTAAAGCCTGGGGCGTAGCTTCCAGGGGGTTGTTTGGGGAGTTACACCCCCCAATAAATGTATTTTCAGATGGGTATGATGAGGTGTCTGTAGGATTTCACCTGGAATTTGTGCATAAACACACTGAAACACACTGACTAACACACACACTCTCCCTCATATCTGCTTAGAAATCCCTAAAACTGTTTATTTTCCAAAGTATTGTGTTCCTCTCATTTAGTACTCCTTTTAACATGTATTCCTCTCTCTTTCCACTGCCTCTTAAGCCTCTCTCATTTGCCCTGCTTGTCATATAATATATTCTAACATGTTCCAGCGTGATGGTTGGAAAATCTGATGCTCACCTCCCACTCCCATCTTAATGACCAAGCTACGCCCCTGGCTAAAGCCTGGTAATCTATGGCACTTGTAGAAGAAACCCCCCCATGAGAAATGACTGCAAGGTACGAAATCAGCAGAAAACAAACATTCTGAACTCAATATTTAATTTGTGTCTGTGTTTAATTTGTGTCAGTTTGCAGTTTGTCAGTTTGCAGAAGTTAAGCACTGCCACTTATTTCTTAGTTCCAGCAAATACGTAAGACTGTCTGCCATATCTGGCTGCATAAGCCATGGCATTTATTTAGAAAATTAGGTTTTACCAGGAGTACACCTCCAAAGTTTCCAAACCAATTTAGTAAAAAAAAGAAAAAACGCTACTGTTTAATATAAGACAATAAATCGCGAAAAGGGAGCTCACTGTGGATTTAAATAAAATTAGGTATTGCACCTTAGAGAGCCAGGAACTCAGGGACAGAGTCAATTACCTTCCATGCTGATTCGCTGAGGTCTATTGAATGTTCCTAGCATTTTTTCCCTGGTCTTTCCAGCCAAATACCCATAAGGGCACGATTCTTTAACCTGCTTTCTGATACAGGTAACAGTCCAAATCCTTTCAGATGCTGGGTTTCGTTTTCCAGCTCACCCATAAAGCTCTCAAACAACCTGAGGAGCCATTCACAGTGCCAGCTCTAAATCTGCACTAGAAGGATCAACCTCTCCCTACAGAAGCGCCTTAGTTGACTTCAATCTGGTACCAACTAGCCAGCTAGTTCTTCCATAGAGGAGCCATTATCTATCTCCTCTGTCCCTCAAACTACAACAGGACAGCCATCTTGACCCTTTGAGAGTGGTTCAAGTCCCTGGATACACATGGGAAGCAGGTCACATCTAACTACTCCTTACAGGCAAACAGAGAGCAAGCAGTCACCCTCTCCTCCACCTTGTCTTCCAGGTGCAGCTGTATTCTGAAGAGTTGGTGCTGGTAAGATACTCTTTGAGTGTATGCTACCAACCATTGGTAAACATTCCTAATAAACAACTTTGTTCTCTTTGCATCTCATGTGCATTTCTTCTCTCTTCCCGTATTCTCTCACCCCTCGCTACAATTATCTCTGCTTCCTATAACACTGGGATTACATAGATTCCATTGTATTCGATTTCTTCCTCCTTTCAGGCTACCACTTATTCTCACCCCATTGTTCTAACCCCTGCTCTGCTGGTGTTCCTTGCTTCTCCATGTTTATGCTCCTCGCATTAATGTGGCCATGCAGGGAAGGAATACAAGGAATATTTTTACAGTTGTGTATATGAGTGGTTTAAATGTATACAGCAGCCCAAGTAGGAAACTTACCATTTATGCCAATTATACATTCCTAGCACTGTGTTTCTGTGCTTACTTAAAAGTTATTTCTGCCTATTGTGGTTTGGCAATATTATACCAATATGTTTGGACAGAGCACACACAAACATAGAATTAACAGCAGTCTCTCAGCGCTCAGAAATATACTCAAAGCACATAGTCCGAAACAGCAAAAACATATCTAAGAAGCCACACAAAAAAAGGAAAACCTCACACTATACAACCATGCCTGAACCCACTATGAACTACTCCTGACTTTACACATGATATCACTGATGACATCATAGTGGATCCACAACTGTTAGTTTCTGTATGTGTTATTTACTGATGCTATAATCTTAAGAGCTGGTATTGATTATTGTTACTTAACTCTTCATCTTAGGCCAAGCAGCTAACCCTTGTGTGGACATAATCTACAGAGTGTCACATTTAACTGTGGACAGTTGTGGATGATCATGGGGCTCATCTCAGCCATATTCTCTGTGAAGTCCACTTTAAACTACAATCAGTCTTATGCAGAAGTGAGTTAGGATACAAAGCAAACAGGATACAGCCTGATCTTTGGCCAAGTTTTCAATGAAAACGTTTGCCCCCCCCCCCCCCCCTACACCCCCTTGCTATGCCACTGAATACTTTTAGACATTCCATCTTTGGATAAGCCTGACTGATCTCTGCCAAGCTCTACCAGAGGATGAGAACAGGTTATCTATTAGTGTGTATATAGCTTATTCTGACCAGAGTGGTGGTTCCTGCATGGCCTGGGTGCATACCTCAGCCAACAATGAATCCCATTTCTAACAGTTCAGCAGTGGATTGAAAGACAAACTTTGTCAACATAGTCCATTTGATACAGCAAGCATGATTTCTAGTTTCATAGACATCAAAGTTGGTTTTTACTGCTGCAAGTCCTAGCTCTCCTATTAACTAACACTGGATATTCTCACTACATTTAATATATGCTAAGTTTGGATTGGTAGCATATAGAAGTATACTGTTTACACTCACACGAATTCTTATTTAAAATCCTCTTTTGTGGTGAGGTCACATTGTGAGTTACAATTGTGAATATTCAATTTTCAGAAAGCTGGTATTTTCTTGTCCTAATTATGTGTGCCCTCTAACAATGTCCTCGGTAACATGACTGTGAATGGCTCTGCAATCCTGACAGGATGACTGGGAAGGGACTGTACCCAGCACCATTCACACGTCAAAGGGCTTTGCCTTCTATTCACACAAAGGAATATGATACCAGGCCTACCCTGCCTTTTGTCATCCCCAGATAGTTTTAAGCCTTGAGAGGGGATGGGGAAGAACTTTCCAGAACAAGGTGTAGAGGTCGTACGGTGAGTCCCCCCTCACACAGAGGCTAGCACCAGGTATGAATGTATGACATTACAATGAAAACTATAACAATGCATACCTTTACTACGCGGTCAATACAATGCAGCTTCAGTTACAATGCATGGCATTACAATGCAAGCCATTACAACGCATATACCATTATAATGAAAATTACTAATCTAACACATCTGGGTGCTTACCTGAGGGAAGCTGCTGGTCAATGAGGTATATGTGTTGTAATGGCATGCGTTGTAATGGATTCTGCATTGTATTGACCGCATTGGAAAGGCATTGCAATGTAATGCCTATGTTGTAATGGATGTTTCACACCCGGTATAGATATTGTACCTTATATAGGCTATCAATGGGGTTGCACTGTAACATTTTACATGTTAAACTTTCAATTGGGACAAGATAGAAAATTGAGATTAGGCTCTCTGAACTCGGAATATAATAACACATCTTTTAGTAAAGGTGTTTTTTAAATTGTGTAATTGAAACTGCCACTTTTAGAAAGTGGGCATTTTCTTGCTTCACCATTCTGTGTGCCTCTGATTATTTGGTATTCAGCATCTTGTTTTGGAGCGACAGGAGCTGGGGCTGTGCATTCACTCTAGACAGTCTCAAGGAAGGTGAGGTGTGACCTGCCTTGCCTGGGTGAATCATCGTTGGGCGAATCGACTTCGTCTGCATTTAGAGTGATAGGAGGAGTTTCGCTAGCACCTGAATAGGCTGTGTCTCCTTTGCACAATGCTGTCTCCAGCCCCTGTGGTCATGGTGGACCAGGGAGGACAGAACAGGTTTGGACTGAGCTCAGAGACCCTGCCACAAAGAGAACAATCACAAAATGGGGTATAAGTATTGGACCTTAACCCCTAAGACTTCAGATTACGTCAAGAAACAAGAGGACCCTGGCACGAATAAGAGAGGAAGAACTGTATGAGGAGCACTGCCTTTTCTGAGTGAGGGGTGGGTTGACCTGCAGTTGCTGCTTCTGTCTGTGGTGGAGAAAAAGGACTGAATCTTTTTGCCCTGCTGTGGTATTCTGCTTGGGAAAAATCTCCAAGGGCTTGTGTGTGCTTGCCTCCTATTCTGGGAAACTCAAGGACATCAAATTTTCCACTTTTACTTTTACTGGGCAGAAGGACTACTTGGGGCTCTATTTCCTGAAAGCCTATCTGTGCTTTGTGGCAGAGGGAAATCGTTTGTGTACATTTATTGGGCTAAAAGTACTTGCTGGGCTCTTAGGAGCCTTCAAGAACCCTTTCCCTGTGCTGTCTGTTTTCCCCTAAGCGCCGCCCTCAGCTCTGGCGCTGAAACCCCACCCGCTGTTGAGCAAAGCCATGAGCAGAGAGGGCCTGCTTAAGGAGGTGAGGCTGGCGCTAAGGAATCCCCAAGCATCTCCTGGCAACCAACGACCCGCCGGAGTTCCTGGCATTGCACGGCAACCGCCCAGGAAACTCAGAGCATCATCATTGGCAGCTACCTCAGTGCCAAGGAGGCACACTGCATCACAGAGGTGGCAAAAGCGGGGCATTCCCCTTGAGTCAGGAGCAAGAGCTCCACCTCCCACCAGCTGCACCTGCCGGACAGGTCTCACCCACTGGGAGGAGTGGTGTCTCGCACCTTGGAAGCCCAAGGAGGGCTCTAAGTACAGCTGTAGTGCTCTGTGGGGGGCATTGTACTTCAGCCACATTTGTGTTTTCTGTGAGGTACGGACAAGCAGCCCAAATCCTAAAGCTGGTGCCCTTGCATCAGGACAGTGTAATCAGAGGCATTGTAGCATCGAGGTGCTAATTCCAAGGTGGGGATCCTAACAACTTCTTTCTCCACAGTGCATACCTCATTGTGATTGCTACCATTTGCCTGCTGGAACCCAGTAGAACTCGGGTCACAATAGCCGGAGCCATTCATGATGAATGCAATCTAGAAACATATTTACTGTTGTGCCCTAAATGTGATACCACTTAAAAAAATGTTTATACACAGGAGCTGAATTAATGTGCACTGGGATGGTGTAAGGTGGTGTTATGCCTAACGTGTTCATGAGGTTTATAACATGTGCAACTTATAAGTATCTACTTCAGTGCAGTACATGTAATATTATGACAATTGCCTTATTGCAACGCGATTTGTAATCTATGTCTTAGTATGAAAATTACCTAGTGGCAAAGTGATTTATGTGATTGTGGTCTATGTATTTTATGTATAATACAAGGGATATTTTTCTATACCCTTGTGTGGAGTCTCTTTTGTGTGTGTGTGTTGCTCAAAAACACTTTGCACATTGCCTTTGGGATAAGCTTCACTGCTCTGCTAAACTACCAAGAGGTGAGCAGGGGTTATCTTGGGTGTATAACTCCCTCACCGTAACTAGAGTGGTGGGTTCTGCCAGGCTTAGGTGCATTCCGTAGCCAACCAGAAACACCATTTCTAACACAGTTCCTCTCAGTTAAGAGTGACTGCTTTATGCCAAGCTTCCGGAGGGTTAAACTAAGGTTAAATTAGTGACATTTGTGATTCACCCTGACCAGGCTTGTTGTTACTACAAAAGTGTAATAACCCAATTTCTTACAGTGGAGGTAGAGTGAAAACTGATTTTTCTGAACCGAAAATCTCCATATAACCTTATATGCCTAATGAAAAACCACCCACAAATATGGAACAACGTGCCATTCAGAGAAGAAACACTGGTGGCTGTTCACAATGGTACATCTGGCTTTAATGTAAGGTTACAACCTAATTTCCCTTCTGCCAGTAGTTTACAAAGGGATTCTTGGCAAGCACAAGTTATTTAAGGGTGTGGAGACCTGGTCGTTTCTGGGTTTTCCCCCACCGTTGGAGTTTGGTGAACTCCCACAAATAAGTACATTTGTGGGCATTCACAAACTAGACACATTCCCCATTACAGCTCTCTATTTTTTTTACTTACACCAAGGTCTAGTATAAATTCCCTTTGCAGAATGGATGGTGATATGAAATCCCCCCAACGTTTGTTTGGGGCTAAGGGAATTGGTTTCTCTGTAGGGAAAAATATTTTCTCCAGGGAAAAAAACCAGAAATGTGCAATTTTCCACCACAGAGAACTGTATAGAAGGAATGCAGTCTAAACTAGGAAATTACATATTTTCCTTGGAAATCCACACAGAAATGAGAGCCCCACACTGCGTTTGATATGAAATCCTTGAGAGATTTGTGGATTCCAAATACTAAGAAATCTACACTCGGATTTGAATGTACATATCAAGGTGTAGATTTACTACTTTTTTGTGAATAGACACTTTATTCCACATTTCTCTGGAGCAATCATATATTGATGGTGCTCACATGCCCGAAGTATTGATAGACACTATATAAGTATCTCCAGGTGATAGAATAATTATTCATGTGCAGCATGAAAAAGAAAATTGAGGCTCCATTACCACCTACGGAGATGTCAACTTCAGTTTCTGGATGGTGTTGAGTTCCGGATTCTGGATTTATCGAGCCGGGGGACGGACACGCGTCGCGGACTAAGGCGCTCATGTGCAGAATATCGTGCAGTGGAAAAAGAAGATAATTTGGGAAGTCATGTTGAAAGTGGAAATCGAGGAATTATAGCTTTGAGTGTTGAATACGGTTTACCTGGGACTGTTTTGGGAGACTGTCAGTGATTGGATAGAGGATTATAGCTGAGAATAAGAACTCAACCGAGGAAATAGTTTCAGACTTATAAATAGCCCTGATGATGTTCCAAGTGGGGACGAAACGCATTGGCTGTCAAACTTTGTTGTATCTGTAAATGATCTTGATGGGAAGCTGACTGACATTGCAAAATTAAGATAAAGAAAATGAACTGAACAATTACAGCCTGAAGGACTTTTTTCATTGGAGTTAATTTCTCCCATTACCATTTGTGAAAGCGTATAAACACATATTTTGTCTTGTTTGACTTTACACGCTCCTTCTTTTCATTATTTTGATATAGGTGTAGTAAGCCAGGGATCTTAAGACGGTGTATCCCTAGGAGGATGAGCGTGCTTCAAATTATAATTAATTACTGTGGGATGGTATATCACATTGGTAATTTAGAGTTCTCTGTGCACACACCAGGACCCTACACCGTCAGGCTGAAGTTATAGACTAAAAAAAACAATGGTAAGAGGGAAGGAAAGCAAGATCACAGTATACCATAGTGAATATCAATCACCCATATACATCCCACATGTGTTTAAATGAAACTATTACAAGTTTGCTGCAAATTAAATCTCTTAAAGGTGCATTTTATTGAAGGGCAAAGCTTATCAAACAACTATAGGTGCAGCAGAGTCCTTGAAGACAACATGGTATACTGTGAAATAGCAGTAATCCACCTGAGAACGAATTTACAACAGCAGTGGAAAGAGACAGGAACTGATAAAGCTGGAACATGCCCTCTGCTCACATCAAATGCATCATACTATTACATATGGGAACACTGTCATTAAGGGAATTCTTTGTGCGCCGAATTGTACCCTGTGAAAGAGCTAAATGCAGTCACGAAAAGTGATGTTAACCAGAGGCTTATTATGATGAACCATTGTCCCATGCTGTATGCTGTAGCAGGTAAAAGCAAAATGGGATTGACACATCAACAGACGAATGGGTGAAGAGAGATGGCTGAAAGTCCCTTTAAATTAGTATATTACACATTATTTTAGCAAAATAAAAAGGTCTTGGCTAACACCAGACCTAAAAAAAGATGCTGCCACCACCATTATCTGTGTGTGAGCATAAACACATGCTCACAAGGCTAACAATTCACAAGCAAATTGTATGGCATAGTCCACACATGGAACAATTTTCAAATTAGATAATATTTTCTCAAGAAGTATAATACTGTGAGTAGCAGAATAAAAACATACAAATCACGGGAAAGCAAGCCACAGCACATCCTGGTGGCTGCGGGAATGGGGGCAGCCCCGACATCCACCGACCACGCAAGTAACCTGGGAATCATCCTCGACCCACGCTCTCAATGACCAAGCAAGTCAACGCCATCTCCTCCTCCTGCTCTGCAAGAGCCACAGATGGATCCCGACAGATACAAGGAAGACAGTCACCCAGGCCCTCGTCAGCAGCAGACTCAACTACGGAAACGCCCTCTACGCGGGAGCCTTGACCAAGCTCATCAAATGACTACAATGCATCCAAAACGCCTCAGCATGACTGATCCTCGACGTACCACGACACGGCCACATCACCCCCCACTTGAGAAACCTGCACTGGCTCCCCGTCAACAAAAGGATATCCTTCAAGCTCCTCATCCATGCATACAAAGCACTCCACAAGACCGGCCCAGCCTACCTCAATAGACAGCTCTCCTTCTACATCCCCAACCGCCAGCTACGCTCCGCCGACCTCTCACTCGCCAACGTCCCGCGCATCCGAAGAACAACCAACAGCGGAAGATCCTTCTCCCACTTCGCCGCCAAGACATGAACACCCTCCCACTGAGCCTTTGACAGACCCAAGACCTGCTGACCTTCAGGAGGATACTCAAGACCTGGCTGTTTGATCAGTAGCGCCCCTCTCCCCAGCGCCTTTTGACCCTCGCGGGTATGTAGTGCGCTTTCCAAATGATTGATTGATCCCAGCCAGATGTGAATGCCAAGTAGGTCACTGAACACATGACTCTACAGTCCAAATCCTGATTCTCACTCTTGTAAAGCAAGTGGTGTAACGAAACATGAGGGGACCTCTCTGCAAAGTACACAGAGGGGGTCCCCCATGCTCTGGACCCAGTCAGGAGCTCTCAGGCTGGGGGGCCACCACCCGTGCACAGCGCCGGAGGGAGCACAATGGAGATCAGGCCCCCCCTGCACTGCAGGGGCTACTGGAGGTTAATGTTATGCCACTGACAAAAGCACTGAAAACATGACTAAGACTGCTACTGCACCTTTAAACTGACATTTTGACCTGGCAGAGTAAGATTTTTGCCATGCCTAAATCTGCCTCGTGTAAGTCACCCCTAAGTTAGGCCATGACAACCAGTAGGGCATGGTGCATGATATTTAGAAAGTTGGACATGTGTATGTAGGTTTTACATGTCCTCACAGTGATGGCTATCTCTCTCATAGATAAAGCTGGATTGGTTACCTTAATACATTTCATAAGTGCTAACTTTAGATTGGGAGTATAGAGTGGGAGTAGATAGAGGAATCATTTTTAAACTCAAATGAATTGTAATTAAAAATCTTCTTTAATGGTGGTCAGATTTTAAGTTGCAATTTAAATAAATGGCACTTTTATCAAGTTAATGATAGCTGCTCATGTTGCTAGGAGAAGTCGTTTGGTGCACTATGGGACTGCTCCTACCTTCAGGGGCAGCTATCATTGTCAAGATTCATGTGTACACCGGCATAACACACTCCATGGTAGCATTGAAGTGAACAGGGCAATATTTAATTGAAATTGTGAGAGAGCGGAGTGATTAGTTTTACTCTTTTATAAAGTTGTCATCTTTCTGCCTATGCCAAATATGTGTTTCTGCCACTATCCTGGGTCACGTGATTGTGAAAGGCTCTGCTATTGTGGGTTGTGAGTTGCTTTCAAACAGTGAGACAAATATTGGCTAGTGGTGAGGGTCTTCCTGACAGGACTGCCAGAGTGGAGCTGTTCGAAGCCCTGATTACATCTAAAAGGGCACTGCCTGCAGCACACACAAAGGAATCTGATACCAGACCTGCCCATGACTTTGTCCTCCTAGAACTTTTGGAGTCAGGACCAAGGAAAGAGGAAGAACGAACCGGAACCAGTTTTGTTTTTAGGTCAGAAAATCCCCCCCCACAAAAGCTGCCCCTAGGTATAAAAATGGTACCTACAGCACCCTCATTGAAAATACTCCTACACCTGTGGAAGATTCAGAAGGAGGACTGCCCTGCTGCTGGAAGGACTGTCCTGCTGCTGGAAGGACTGTCCTGCTGCTGGAAGGACTACATTACTCTCTGAAGAAGGACGATTGAACCTGCTTCCCTTAATCGTAGGCTACTCAGAGTGACTCCAACAGTCAGCTGGCTATGTGGGTGAGTCACAGGGACACAGTAAGCTTTCAGAGGCCTCCCACCAACTGCACAGTTGCACAGCATCAACAGGATCTGCCTGAGCCCTACTACTGGCCTTTGCTGAAGTTCGCCCTGATTCCTAAGAGGTGCCCCACAGGCCCTGAATCCTTGGCTGGCCTCAGAGCGACCTTCTCCTGAAAGAAGGTGAAAATTCTTACTTTTGTGCTCCTTACAACCCCAGAGTACCCTTTTTGTGCTGAAAATTAACTGCCAGCAATTGTCACATTTGCGAAGCTCCAGTGGAACCAGCTCTTTGTGCTGGCAATGAGAACAAACAACACAAGAATTGCATTTCACAGGGAAAGCGATCATGGGTGGTGATCATACAATGTGAAGCTCCAGCAAGTACCTGCCAGTTGCGCCGAAAGTCTCATCTTCACATACACCTCCAATTCTGGTATCATTTTATTTATTAAAATGCTCTCTCTGTTTCTGCATTAGTTTGGGATTTTTATTGTCTTGTATTTTCACTTTATTGTGTGTGCTCCGATAATTCTTAACACATTGCTTCTAAGTTAAGCATGACAGCTTTCGTGTGAAGCTATGAGAGAGTTAAGCACAGGTTAATTTATTGACTTATTTGGTTGACCCTGACAAGCACTGTGTTTATTAATTGAGTGGGGCTTCCAACCCTCTAAACTAATAACCCAATTTGAAGAAATCTGATGATCACAGTACTCACTAAACAATAAATGACATGTATCGCAAGAACAGACACCGACCAGGAAGGTAAAACACATGCATGGATTACATCTAGGCTTCATTTTCATGAGCAATGATTTTAAGTCAGGATCCAGAAATTGGGGGTTTTGATGTGCAGCATGCGCTGTTAAAAGGAAAACTATGACTATTCACTCCAAGTGAAATGTATGATACCAGAGTGTTAATAAGTTCATATTTTGTCCCCCAGGAGTCATTGATGGAAGTTCCTGCTTCATCACTGGTCACCAGCTAGAGTTTATCCATGGCCTGTGTGTCTCCACAGCAAGGCACCAGTTATGTCGGTACTCGAGTATGTCCAAGTCGCATGGCATACATAACAGAACATAAGAGAACACTGTCGTAAAAACTGAGGCCTTTGGTTCACTTCCAATAAAAATAAATTTCCTAACAACAAACATAAAAGACCTGTACCCACCACACATGATGACCATGACATAGATACAGGAGAAGAAAATAAACTCTTGTAATTCAATGATCACATATCTCAGATTATGATTTGAGTTGCTCTTGCATTAACTCCATTTATCATAACTTTGCATCTAATCTCATTTTAACAGTAACTCTCATCTCATTGGACAGAATTCACATGCGCATGCGTGTGACACATGCGTGACAAACTTAAAAGGTATGTTTCTTCCAGGTTTTCATTTTCTCTGTTAAGATTCCTTACACTAAACCAAAAGTCTGTACAATGTGATTGACAAATTCTAACATTCATTTGGGAATCTCATGTTCCATGTTGGTTTTTTGGCAGCTACATGTGTTAGGATTTTCTCCCGTGGCTACAAGTGGTTACATAATTAAGCTGTAAGTACATTGTGGGGTACCAGATTTCTTTAGTTCACTGTTTATTTTCTTCAGGGCATAGGTTTAAGGCCAGATTTAGAAATGAGTGGCAGTGGAAAAAATACTATTTGTGAATTACATTTTAAATCTGGACAAGAATAAACCTGAGGGATTTCCTTCCTCATACTATTCCTCATAATACTTCCTCATGGTGGAGAAAACGCTTCTGGTGAATTCTTGACTGGACTTAACACCATCTTCACATGTTGGTAGATGTTTATATCCTGTTAATCTCAATGAGGCCTATTCACAAGGCATTTTGGAGTGTTCTTTTATGCACTCCTACATGCCTTCCTTAATTAACCTCAAAACATCTAAAACTGGAATAAAATGGGAACAGTCAGGAAATATTCACCTAAAATTAGTACAAATAAAAAAAGACTGCCCCTACTTGCACTCTTCCTAATTGGGCGTTAAATATTTTGGTCTGATTCACAAAGGAACAAAGGAACTCCTGTAGTATTGACTCTCATAAATGCTTTTGTAAATCATCTCCGAAATCCGTTTTGCAGTCAAAGATGATGATATTATTGGCAGCTTCTGGGCAGATAGCTCTGTTGTCAAACATGAGCAATTTTGTGGCTGTTTCCTACAATCCAACTCCATCTCCAATAATTTTAGCAATTTTGTTTTTGCTTCAATATTTTTAGTGTAAGACTCTGGCTTTATTACCGGTAACAATGTTTCTTTAGTTCACATTTTTTTTATGCCAAATATGAAATGCAATATCAAATACTATTTTGCAAGCTGCAGCATAAACTTTGAATCTAAATTCTGTTCCAAGAATATTTATCTCTCCTTCATTGATCGGTGTGAATATGATGAATATTAATACGGATTATACTTCACATTGTTTACATGTGTGATATTTTGCTGTTTTATACTGTTAAAATGGAAATATGTCCTTTGTTAGGCCATTAGCTTTCAAAACAGGGAATAAGCTGGTGTTGCTGTGTCTTCAACTTTGACCACACTGCACACCATGTCCCAGAAACAGTATTTAAGAAAGTATTTTCAGATTGCCCTGTTTTTATCTATGTAGATAGTGTATGAAATTGGGTTACTGGATGAGGTGGGTGAAACCCTACTCAAGAAGCAACCACAATCCTTGTCAGGGTGATTCCCAAGCAAACTCCAAATTAAAATGTACTCAACACTGGTAACTTAGCATGAAGCAGATACGCTTAACTTAGAGACAATGTGTAAAGTATTTATGCAGCGCTTCGAACAGCAATAGAGTGAAAACACAACACAAGAAGAATCGCACACCAAATTAAAAAAAGGTAGTGAATGAAAATAATTAATAACCGTGGCTATCTGGTTGCACCGGACTGGTACAAGGGCACAAGTGAAAGCCGACCCCAATGGAGCATTACCTGGATACAGTGACCCACTTAGGTCCGTTCAACAAAGTACCTTGATCCTGCTTGCAAAGAGATGCAGAGTCCTGAATAGAGGATGCTAGATCATAGTGAGGAGATGCATTGCACAGCAGTGTTCAGGGGAGGTGAGAAAGTGCAGAATGATGTCCTTGTGTAGAGATGCATCGCGCTGCAACAGTTCCAATGGGTGATGCGAAGTCCTTGCATCAGGAAACTCTATTCAGCAGAGGCAAAGCATTGGGCAGCAGAGGCTATGAGACAGTTCTGCAGGAGATGCATTGTGGAGAAGATGCAATGGTTCTTAAGATTCCACTGATGGGCTGGCACAGCACCTTCAGGCCCACTTCCAAGGGTCCAGTACTGGGGTGGCACCACTTGGAAGAGCAAGGCTCCCAGATGGCAGTGTCCAGGTGCTGGGTTCAAGGTTGTGGGAAGCATGTTATGTACCTGAGGCCAGTCATCTAGCCCTTGAAGTCAGTCTGGGGTACTGGGTTTAGGGATGCAGGTTCAGCCCTTCTCACCCACACAAGAGGGCAGGAGGGCAGCACAGCAGGACATCAGAGCAGCCGTCCAACAGAGTGGCAGTCCTTTTATCAGCACAGCAGTCCTTCGTCCTGGCAGTCTATAGGTCCAGAAGTGTACTGAAGAGTTGGGTCTAAAAGTCCAATATTTATACCTGGCCCTCGCTTTTTAGTGGAGGAACTTCTTAGGGGTTGCACCCCCATGAGGTTTCAGGCATCCCCTTCATCCCTGTCCTGGCCCCAGCTTGACTGGAGTCACAAAAGACTAGTGACAAGCCCTTTGTAAGAGTGCTCAGGCAGAGTCTTTGTGATGTGCAAGTGTGGTAGGTGACAGCTCCTACCCCCTCCCCCATGTTAAATCAGAGTGGCCCGGACTACCAACAGCTAACTTCCCTTTGTCTCACTGTCTGGTAGTAATACTCAAAGACCATCTGCCAGCTATACGTAAGCCATGTGACCCAGAATACAAACCGCAGACACCAAATGGTTAGGACAAGAGAATACCAACATTCTAAAGGTGCCAATTTCTGAATTGTGATTACAAATCTGACTTAGCCATTAAAATGGCTTTTAATTAAAATTCTTTAGACACCAAACTCGACCTGTGTACCTACTCCCAATTGAACATACCAGCTTATTAAATGTAATAAGATAACTCCAATCTTATCCTTTGGGCAAGGTTGGCCTTTCATTGGTTAAAATTGAATTTAGGAGTTTTCACTAGCAGGACATGTAAAATATAAATGTACATGTCCTGCTTTTTTGAAGAAACGTTCAGTGAGCAGTCTGGATGTTTAAAAACAGGTACAAGAACTTGGGGAGGACCACCTCTTCGCAATCGCGATGCTGCCGGCCATGGATAGTGGCAATTTTGATCACACTGGCACTCACGTTTCTAATCAGTCCATAGCACAGCCGTACTTTACTAGGGACTTACAAGTAAATTAAATAGGACAATCGGGTGTAAGCCAATTTCACCATGTTTTAAGGAAAGAGCACAATCACTTTAGCACTAGTTAGCAGTGGTAGAGTGCACATAGTACTAAAGCCAAAAATAACAAAGTCAGCGAAACAGGACGGTGGCAGGCAAAAAGTTAGAGGAGAACCACACCGAGGAAGCCAGGTCAGACAGACAGACAGACAGACAGACAGACAGACAGACAGACAGACAGACAGACAGACAGACAGACAGATAGATAGATAGATAGATAGATAGATAGATAGATAGATAGATAGATACAATAATTTTTTACCTCATGAACAAATTGGCATTAAATGTGGTATTTCACTAGCTTTGTAGTCTAAGGGGTAGTATGCCAACTTTCCTGCAGATAAGTACAGGGGGAAAGAAGTTAGGGGGTAAAAAAATTGTTTCCCATTTTAGCTTCTATAGGAAACTTTGCAAGCTATCTCACAGAGGCCTAGCATGTTCATTGAATACAAGAGGAACATCATGGACCCTCAGGAAATCTCAATTAAGTAGATGCTACAGGCAAGACTATTAACCCCTGCTCTATTTGGTCCAGCAGAAAAGAAGACATCTTTCAAATAGCAGAGGTTTGCGCCCCTCGACCTTTAGCCACAGCAGCAGTATCCTATGGTAAACCAAATTAAATACCAGAGACAAATCGAACAAAATTGATGGGCAGTAACGCTCCATGGCTAAGAATGCACATCAACAATGGAACCATCATTCTGATGTCAAGTGTGGCATCCAGATGGGGCCACATTGAGCAAGACACTGCATTCTTAGACCCCCTCTCTGAAGAAGAGGATGATTTGTGCCGTAGGTTTCTGGTGAGGCCAACATCCATTCCTGATTTTGCACGCAGTCCACAACTAACATTGATATAATAGAACTCAAATTATCCAAGGTAGCCCTGCTAAAAGCCCTTGATTAAATGTGAATAAATTGCAATTAGATTGTCAGAGTTAATCCCGCCCTGGAAGATCTGATTATACAAAGCTATCCTCTAAAATAAAACCATGGAACAAGCCGTCTTGAAAGGCAATGAGGCATAGAGTGCCGTATAAAATACCAAGCACCACAGGAGTTTGCTGCAGTTTTAGATGCAAACATTGAAATTCACATTTTAATGGGACGAATCTGATCCTCAGGGGATGTTTAACTGCCAGGATTTACTGCAGCAAATACATTTTAAAGAATTCCTGACAAGCATTATTACAGCACAACACTGTACTCAATCACCACATCTCCGAGCAAACTGCAAAGCGTTTGCAAGCGAGTATTGCTTCTGTGCAGATGACTGAAAATTGGCTTTGCCATTTGATGGAGATGTATTGAGACAGAGTTCTGTGAAATAGAATCAAATATACATATTCTCAGAAAGTGATGAACCTGTGCAATAGTCTGAAAGTGATTTTGGAGCATCACTTTGGGAGCACACAGATGTTATGATGAAATAGATTTCTAAAGGAACATGATGTACTGGATACGGAGTACGGCATCGATCATGAGAATCGCTCTATCTCCGATTGCAAAATATCCCACTAAGGTAAGGCATGCGTTTAGGTGTCTTTAAGTAGACGCGGTGGGTAGCAACTAGTCCAGCTGGATATCCAGGTGCAAACTCTGCAATGTTATTGGTCATCACTCAATCATATTCCAATGTAGCATAGTCTTTCAGAAGGTGTGAAATAGGAAAAGTGTCCTACATTAAAATTCCACTGATATGTGTGCATTCATGCAGAAGCAATACTTGGAAGACATAACTGTGTTTCTACGGAGCAAATAGTAAGTGAGGCACAACCTAAGATTGCACCCTGAGAATACCACTTGGGAGGGATCAATGACTTTGTAAGTGTGCTTTAATATACTGAGATTAGAGTTTGTGGCACTCATTTGTTGGTATGTTTGTATGCATGTGGAATCTGGATGGCGAAACATAGCCGAAAGCCATAAGTGAAATGGTGACTGGTAGGATAGCTGTTTTCTCAGACTGTAAGTGTGCTGTTACTGTGTTATCAATATATGTTTTTCAAATAGATATCTTTGTGTGCAGGAGTATGGCAGAACTGGCCTGTCTGTTTGAATGTGTGTTGATACAATAAGCAAGGGACTTGCTCTTTGTGTCCTCCAGAAGCATCCAAAAGCCCCCATGGATGCAGGGCCATCCTTAATAAGCCTCCGAGGCAGAGTCAGTAAAGACCCCCTGCATCCAGGGAGACTGTGGTGGATGTGATGTTTCTATAACTTCTAAATTCACGTGCGGTAGTAGTCACAGATCTGTGGGTTCTAATGATTAAAACGTTAAACTGACCACATTCCAGTCACACATTGGCGCACTGCTGCACTCAGGCATGACCAACTCCTGCAAAACCTCTGCATCTCCAATCCTCAGCTCACTTGTCATCTCCTTGTTACTCATGACAGTAACCCATAACAAATACCGTTGCTCCAAGTGATCTCTTGGTCATTTGTACATGTCTTTGAGCATCCTGATAAGACCCATCTGTAGCCAAGAAGAGAGTTTTTGAAGAGTTTCTCAAAAAATATAATCAATGCATCTCCATACTTGGAAGTGACGATGTGTCTTACAATATAGAATACTATCACTTCTGACGGTGTCTGCAGATTTTGGATTGTAGCCTGCTGATGTGATGTAAGAAGGGCTGCATTCTACCCTTGGTTCTCCAGTTATCCATAATGGTATGATCCTGTCTGAGGGACAGCGGCTGGAAGAAGACATCTGCTGGTTTATGGCTGGTCCTGTGGATTCTATCCATTTGACCTTTGACGCTCTCTTCTATCCTAGCAACGGTAACCAGTGCCACAGCCATGTGTGATGTAGAAGAGGAGTGTCATGACCAGCCCAGTAGCTCAAGATAATCCATCTGGGAAATGTGGTTTCGCAAAACTGATAGCCCCATCCCCTAAGTAGTATCCTGGACGGGGAGCATGACAAAGCCTAACAAGGATGATAAATGCAATTAAAAGGCTACGCTTTTCAGCAGAGACACGCGCAGAGCTGCTGCATACATCGTGACATCAAGCCTGCCAAGGGAATCTGTGGATTGGCTGTTGCCATTGAAACAGTCAGAGCCTGGACTACACATGGTGGATGGACATACCCTGAGGCTGAATCACCTTCACTGTGTTAAAGTAATTTACTTAAGCTGGCAGCTAAGGAGCTCCAGGGAACAATGTTCTAAAATTGTGTTTAATGCACGAGGTTAGTCACTCTTTAGCTGTGGTAATTTCAGCATTCCTGCAGATGTTTCTACACAGCCTGCTGTAAGACCAGGTTGTTGTCACTGTGTTACTTTAGGAAGAAGTGACTCATGCTTTAGCCGCTATCCTAGGACTCAACCCCCACTGGAGCATTCTAGAATTAGAGGAAAAGGAGTGGTTAGACATGGTTCGGATGGAATGTTCATTCAGCTTACAGGCATTGATAAAGACGTACAATAATTGAGGGGTAATTTCACAGTTTCTGGGCTGTATTAATGAGTTCATGAAAAACTATTCACTTCCTTTTCATGTGGGGAAGAAATTCAACTACGTCTGCGGATTTCATTCTATTTTGAGACAAAAGTTGATAGAACGTTCTGCTTCTTTCCCTCTGCTGAACAAACACATGTTTTCAGTACTGTGCGTTTGTTCAAATTATATTTCAAACATTGGGAAATATTTAGTTTTTACAGTGGGAAATCTGCCGAAAAAGTCTGATCTTAGCTGGCGCTCCACAAAAGAGAGAAAAAGAAAAGGACTTGCCAGTTTATGAATACTTTGTGGTTCAGTTAGACCACTTCACACCACAGTTCCATAAAAATGTTCTATGAATAAGTTGATGTTTTAGTGTGCCACACTGCACTCTTCCCATCTGAAGATAAATGTAACTGTAAAGAGTGTAGAGGGATGCTCTTTACACATGCTACACAAAATACCATTCACATTTGTTCTGTATGCTTCAAGAGTGTGTTTTAATCCTTGTAATTTCAACAAATGATGCTAAATTAAATATCCATCACACGAAAGTGATAGTTTCCTTGAACATTGCAATACCAGTGCAGATTAATACTCAGTGTTGCAGAGCCCTTATAAAGGAACCTTAATAGTGATCGAGTAAATGCCTGCTGGAAATTCTAAATCAAATAATGGGGGTATCATCGTCAGAGAATGCTACTCAATCCTTTAGGGTTGGCGAAAAGATTGGACTTTCAGAATATTTTTTCATCTGTACTGAGATATGGTAATTACAGAATTTTATTAGGCTGCATAACTAAGACTGCTGCAGGTTTTCATATAAAGTCTTGGTTTATTACTTATGACTGTGGCCTAATGCCGTTGAAAGGGTAATAAAATTCTGACTTTATTATACAACTTTTATGTAAGAAAGTTCATGATGTTTTTATTATTCTGGAGAAGTATTATACAACTTTATGTGCGCTCTGTTTTTTATAAATAAGTATAAGCCGTATGGGAAAACGAACGCTGAATGCTAGCATTGTGCCTTTCCCATTTTTCATTTCTCATTTTCACGAATACCTTAAGAAATTACTACATTCGTGTTTTTCATCCCGTGCAAGACAATAAAAAAACACATATTGCAGTTTGTAGAGATTAAAATTTCCATTTCTGTGTTTGGAGACATCCTGAAAGTTGAGCACTTCATTGTCAGTATATGGATTTTGCCTTTCAACATATGCGGGGCCTGCATTCACAGCAGACATTGTAATAGAAGTCTGTCGGATTGGGTGCGCTTCTCTCAAAACGTACAAATATAACAAGTATCTGTTAACCTTTAATTTTAGAATGTTAGGTATTTTCTTAATATTTTCGATGTTATTATGCACCTATGCTAATACTCTAATGATCATTGCTATAATTGCTTGCAATTTTTCCACATCAGGTTAGTATATAAAAAGATATGTTTAGACAGCCTTGGCATATTCTTTACTTCTCAGAGTCAGATTTGGGGGTCCACCTGGAAATAATCCTGCTAGTTTTTGTGGCAGATCTGAGCGGTCTCAAGACTGACTCCTCCTGTGAAGCCACCCACCCCAAAGGTAAGTACGTCAGTTAGACTTCCGCAGTTCATTCCACTACCTAAACTCAAACATATTTATTGGCATCGAAATTATTTATTATGTGCTTTACCACCTGATAACCGGCTACTGCTGCTTCTATGGGTCAAATGTCTTCTCTGATGATTTAAAATGGATGGATGATAGTTAAGGTTACAATTTAACCTCTACAAATAAGAGACAAATGTATTTTCAAATGCCTCTACAAACATAATTGGTGGTTGAAGTGAGAGTACATTGCACCATTCATTTAACTTGCATTACCTCTTAGGAATGGTTTCTATGGTTTCCAGGATGGTCTTCTAATCTCTCTTCCTTAATACATGTTCTTACACTGGCGAACTCCATTCGCTCTTTGTCCAACATCAATCTACCCTTGATAAATAAGATCATGAGAGTTATAATTTTTGATGTGTAGCCTTTGGAGTCTCATGAGATTTTCAACAGTCATCAGTCAGGGTCGGTCGGTCATTAGATTGATTCCAGCCTCACAGATATTAAAGCTCACTCTGGTGGGGAAGGGATAAGGATCAGCTTGTGGTGCTGATTCTGTTGCTCTGGTCAGCCACATTCAACACCCTGTCAGCTGTTGGAGAAACTGGAATGAGTGACAGAGGTTACTAGATGCTTGTAAAATGGGTGAGTACGATGTGAGTGTATACCATGGCATGTGCGGGCCCAACAAAAGCAATATCAATAAATGCAATTTCAACGTATATCATAATCTATGCCTGCATAACTATGTCAAAACCCATAAATGCAATGTCAATGTATGTCATAAGCTATGCCGGCACAATAGTGTTGATACCAGTAGAAACAATGTCAATGTACACCATGATCTAGGAACACATAACAATGCCAATATCAGTAAAGACAATATTGATGTACGCTATAAGACCTGTATGCACATGATTGAGAATGTCCGTAAAAATTATATCAATGATTGCAGCCCAATTTGTAGAGGTTCTGAAGAACTTGTATCAGTGCTGTCGGATTCACCGAAGATGAAATCCCCATCAACCCAAAGTCAGAGATACATGGTTAGACAGGCCCGTGACCCCAACCTATACCAATCAAGGGACAGGTCACATGAGGGGTCTCACTTCGCCCAAAGACAAACGAGCACTGAGGGAAAACCCTGATCAATCCCACAGATAGATAGCTGCACCACAAACAGGTCAGAGAAAATTGGCGTCAATATAACTCAATTGTCCGACCTATAGGGGAAGGGGCTGTAGCACCACCATAGATTTCATTTTTTGTATGCCCACTAATAGAATATCAACTGGGAGCTGCCGAGGTGGTACCGTCCGATTTCAGTGATCACAACCCAATCACAATCGTGATACACACCGCCCAAAGGCCATCCTTCCAGATTGAATGTGTGGCCACAAATCTAACAGTGTCATCGGACAACTTAAGACTATGGTGGAGGGGGGTCGACAATTCTAAAATCTTTAGTAAACTAGTAAGGAATAACTTTCCATTGATAGAGTCTTGCTTCTCACTCGACCATTCACCAGGGCAGATAGTCGAGGATTTTGGGAAGATCTGTCAGACGATCAAGACCTCTCTTTCCAAAACCTCTGTAGAATTGGCAATTAACCCTAAATGGTTCAATAAGGAGTGCTCTTTAGCTAATAGGAAGCTGCGTAGTGCCCTCTCAGCTACTCAGAGGTTAAACTGGCTAGGAAAATCTACAAGAAGGTAACTAATGATAGGAAGAAGGAGCTTCTGATAGATAAATGGGACAAATTAATTGAGGCCGTTACCCTGAATAAGGGCAGTAACTTCTGGGCAGTGGTCCGTGACGTTCGATCAACTGGTCAATCAGCATCGCCCATCAGCTGTAATATAGCCAGTGAGGCTTGGGTGGAACACTTCTTGGGTATTTATACCCCTCCGCCCCCACATGATGACATTTTTAACCCTGACAGTCCAGTCCCCATAGATATAAGTATCTCTGAAGAAACGGAAGCTATTAATCAGGGCTTAGGCAATAAGGCCCAGGACCCGGATGGGCTCCCAATTGACTTGATTAAGTGGAACCCAGTATTTTGGGCCCCCTTACTCCTGAACGTTTTTAACAATCTAACCCAGACCACTATACCTGCGACCTGGGCAAGAAGCATTATAGTGCGGATTTTTAAGAAGGGAGATAGATCGCTCCCATGTAATTACAGGCTAATCTCTCTCATAGATAATACGCTTAAAATTTTAGAGAGAGCCCTATATAATAAAATCCTGGAATGGACAGAGGTAAATGCTATTCTGGACCCATGCCAGCTGGGGTTTAGGGGTAAGGTAGGAACAGTTGAACAATGCCTCAATTTAAATTTACTTCTAGGAAAATACAACATCGCTAGGAGAGCCCCCATCTATATGGCTTTCATGGATTTGTCCACAGCTTTTGACCTAGTTAATAGGTCGAAGCTCTGGGCTATCCTTGTGGCCGGTGGGTTGGACGTAGCATTGGTAAACTTCCTAGCCTACCTACACAGTGATCTTCAAGCCCAAGTAAGGATAGGGAAGGGTGGTGAGTTTTCAGGGACCATTAATATTAGCAGGGGTGTCAGACAAGGGTGCGTGTTGGCACCCCTGCTTTTTATCATATATATAAATGGGTTCAATTTTTCCCTGAAAATGGCTACCAAAGATGTCCCATATGTTGGAAAAGAGCCCATCCCGGTACTTCTCTACGCGGATGACGCGGTTCTGATAGGTCGTACCCCTAATTCCCTACGTCTTCTTGTCCAAAGTTTTAATCATTACATGAAGGAATTAGACCTCCGGGTACATTTTTGAAAATCTTTTCTTATGAGCAGTGGGCCTGGGAAGCGCGACATGGGATCCTTAACAATAGATGGTCAAAAACTGACCTCTGTAAAATCTTTTGTTTATCTAGGGCTGGCCTTTGCTGCGAACGACTCCTGGAGCGAGCATATTGCTCACGCCAGGAGCAAGTTCTCAAAGGCCTCCAATTCTATTTTAAGTTTACCTCGCCCTAAGACCACGGTGCCCTCGCAGCAATCCAGAAAATATATAAATTACAATGTGCCCCGGTGGCAACATACGGCGCAGAGATTTGGGGAATTGCTAATTGTTCAGCAATCCAGCTAGAAGAGAACAGGTTCTGCAGGAAATTGCTGTGCACCCCTATCTCTACTCCCCAATACATATGTCACAAGGAGCTTAACATTGATTTTATAATTGATTTTATTCGAGCACGGCCAGCAATTATGTGGGTCTCAGTGTGGAAGAACGAGGTAGCACTCCTGACACAACAGATTATAAAGGATTGTCTCCAGTGCGACAAAGGCCTCGAAATTCCATGGCTAAGCGGTGTCACTTCTAGTTTGCGTAGCATAAATAGAGAAAGTCTTTTCCTAGATCCCACTCTGGTCGTATCAGTCCCAAAAAAGGAAATTCGATACGCTCTTTATCAACTTTATAATAACGAGCGGTTAGTGGTGGAGTCCAGGAAAACTATGGTGTACAACTACCTGGCCATAGAACTGTATAGCCTTCCGCTTTACCTGTATCTGACCCTCCTAATGAGTTGCTGGGAAAGGAGTGTCCTGTTGCGATTCAGGGCAGGTACAATTCGATTTGAACTCTGTTTCCCATTAGGCTTCAACAAAAATGGAAATCAAATTTTGTGTCCGTGTGACGATCGGAGCGAGCAAACCACCATGCACTTTATATTTCTTTGTAAATATTACTGTATATACTCTAAACAGCTGCTTTACCCATACTTTAACAAGCGAAGACCAAATAGTCTGGAGCAAGCATATCGTCACATGTTAGACCTAGACAATGTTGATTTGATTTTTCGCACAGCCACTTTTCTTATAAGGGCTATAAGGGCCCGTAGGTCAATGCTGGTTCCCTGACCCCCATGAAATTTGTTAACTGCTCTATTTTATTAATTGTATCCATTGTTTGTTGACTGCCCACGCACTAGCCACTTTCTGATATACATATATTCGTATTTTATCTTTTTTAGGATATATGTCTATCGTATTTTATATTTGTAATTACTGTAATGTTTTATATATTGTGCTTTTATGGTTACGATTGTATCCAAATAAAGATGTTATGACTGACATTTGGCTAAAGTTGCTGTTCCCCAAAAATACCACAAAGCTAGATGCCACATGTAGCTAGAAGCACTCAGCCAATAAGAACACAACATGCACACTACACACTACACATGGTGGTCACACACTCCCCAAACCAGACATCTGGACACATACACATTGGCCCACACTACCTCTCCCTGAGATCGTGAGACACCTGTGTCCTTATCAGATGCCCAAACTTGTTATTTATGACTAAGATGCTTTTCAAGATAGCAGAATTGGTTTATTGTACCTCACGAAAAGTATATATTGTTGGCCGTACAGCGGCCAACAATACAGCGAGAGACTTTCTTCAGACACACTCTGTCGCTACTCTCCCAGACGCTGTGTTTAATTAAACCAGCTTGTTCCTGTTTTGCCAAACGCCTCATGTCTTTTAATTTTTTTAAGGTAAATTCATATCTGAGTGACACTTGAATGAGAGATTCTATTGCTGGTTAACAATTGACCTTACTTAGTTAACATTCTGCTTCCTTTAGAGCTGTGGGCTAAGGAACACCTCTGGACCACTGCACTGACCACCAACTGGGTTGAACATACCATCTACATGCAAACTCTAGCTGAGTCATAAGCACTGAGGGCCCTCTAAACAAAATGCATTTTTTATACCTTTAAGTAGTACTACAATAGCACTACTCACATAGTACAAAATGCTTCTCACTAACCTAAATGCAGAGTCCTCTTCTGCCACCTCTCCCATCTCTTCTGTATGGACAGTTCTGCTCTAACAGTGGAGAACTTCACACATGTTAGTTTGAATTTTAATAGTAAAAGTGAGAGGGACTGGCTTGTAGCTGAAAATACATGAGTTTAAGCAAGATTATAGATGGGTTAAGACATCTACGTCTATAGTTTAGTAACTTTGTACTCAGAAATGGTGAACAGGCTAAAGTAGTAAAGTTACTACATATTGTTAGAGCACATTTACATGATAGATCTACTCATGTGCAAATGTACCTCTGTGAATAGGTCCCAAAGTATTCAAAGTTTGGTGAAGTATTCAGTATCCTTGAATACTTCACCACATGCTCTCTGTATCACCACTGATCCATTTTCCTCAAAGTTATGGCAACATTTTTTTACTATCTTAATTTTCCAATAAATATGACTGTGCACGCCCATTTCAAGTGTTCATCTAGGCTATGTATTTAAAATGTTTGGTTTTAATTCATAGAATCTTGCAAAGTTTGAGTATGAGATATGTGTATTACATTGTGTTACTGAATATTTTGGCAATCGATTAGAGCATGTCAGGCCATTCAGGGGGCAACCTTTGGGGAATTCCATTAGGCAACAGCTATCACAACACTAGTGTGAGTTTTCATTTTGACAAGAATTGCCACCTTTAGAGGTATTGAGAATTTTACTGTTACTAACTGGCATACATTTACTATGCAGTTGCTGAAATATATGTTAAATATGAGGATATCAGCTTAGCTCATGTATGACATGATTTATTATACCATTGACAAATTCAAGAAGGGGGTTGTACTGACTATACTTTTATATTCTTTTCACTATCTTAATTAAATTATTCTCATTTGTATGTTGACAGGTCACACACATTTTTATGTGGCCAGATGATTTACTGTCATTCAATTTTTGGATGATTTAGTACTCATTAGTTACATTTTGAATAATAATTTGACGCTCATGTAAAAACTGTCAGCAATCCTTTGGCGGATGACTGATTGCATAATTTAAATGTACATTTTTTTAAACAATTGCATGTTAAATTGCGTTATTTAAATTTTACTTTGGTTCAAAAGCTCTAATAGAGATCTAAAAAATTGATGATTGTATTGCCAAATTTGAATTTAACACTGATAGGTCAAAAAAGCCTTCTACCTCGAGTTTTTGTTTATGTTTTGCACATTTTCGATCTAGTTTAGGCATTTGCAATTTGTATGCTGATGCATCTACATACTATATCAAATTCAGAAATCGGGCATATTCAATTCAAGAACAAAACACTAGGAAGGAATTATACAAAGGTTTTCAAAACTCCAGGCAAAAAAAATGTCCTTGTTGCTTTGCTCCACACACATTTTTTCCAGTCATTTGGCAATTCCTCTAGGTGGAGCCATAAAATTGCTGCTACCTTGCCTAACGGAGTTTCCTAACTGTATTCTAAGATCTGTATTTTTATAAATGAAAGTAAACACTCAGCGGGCCCATGTTTTCTGTCCTTCACACAACAGAAAAGTTAGAAAAATTGTTCTGCTCCATTTTTCCAGTAGCGGCTCATCCGCTAAGACGTAGGAGATTCACCCAACTGCTTTATGCAGTGTAAGCAAGGAAAAATAAAATGATAATAACTTGAGGTTATTATTATTTTAGGTTTCCCTATTGTGGCACCTTTGTGGGGGAGGTATCATTTGCACTCACTATGTGAGCATGAGTGCTTGGCCGGCCCTCTCGGGCTGGCCAAAACAGTCACGTGCACATACCAGGTTCTCCATGCAGGGTGCATTACAGCCTGTGTGGAGAACATGCCCACCCTTCCAAACCATGACTGATCGCTGTCTCATGGTGCTCAGGCCAATTACAATGCTGCATTGCAGCATTGTATTTAGCTGCAGGGAGCCCTGATGCTTCTTCTTACCCAAGAAGCCAGGAAGAGGCCAACTTATGAAAGACGGTGGCTGGCCAGTTGGCCGGCCGGGAGGTAAGTGAATTTTTCTAACTCCCACCCCATCACACTGCTGCTTCCAGGTAGCAGCCGCCACTGCATTTTTCGAAAGGCAAAAAAGATTGTAGCACCAGATTCAGCAAGTTCCCTGTGGATGAGATGTTCAGGAGTGCTTGCGCTACATTTGGTACATCCTGAAGCATAAATTCCTAAATGGAGACAACAGCACAGGGTTCAGACATGAAAGATGCGTGGTTTTGGGTAAAGCAAATGTTACAAAGCGGTATGTGAGGTGATATATGGGTTGAGTCCTTGCTTGTGCTTGCTTTTACTTGGTGTTTAGGATTTAGGTCACATTACTCTTGCAGAATGTAGCCTACGAGAGGTGAATGTTGCAAAATTTGGTGTAGCATCAGGACCAATTTTCAGTTCAAAGTAGCTTTTACCTGTGATGATTGATTCATCCCTGCTGCTTGAGCAACATTGTGAAGTTTTGCATCTCAGAAGGCCTATATAAAACCTCCAGTCAATGTGAGCCACAAACCTTGTCCAAAAGGAGCAAAAGCTGATAAACTAGCTGCAAGAATACTGAGCTCGTGGATGAGATGTGTGAGTGAATTTCAGGCTGCAGTAGTAACTGCAACTAAGGTCAACACTGTATTTCATTCTTGCAAAGTCCATTAAATAAGTTATGATTTCGTCTGGATCATAATAATGTTAGACACACGTTCAATGTAAAGCACTTTTGAAAAAGTGCTATGTATAAAATAAATATTGGCATGAAATGTTCAAAATTAGAAACTTATAAGCCAATGTATTCTTAGTTGTTCATTTCTAATGATAAAATTAGCCCAAGACTTTCGAATTTTACAATAAATTCTAAATCGGATATATTTGTAGTCTAAATATGGTTTAGTAATTCACTAAATGTGGGTTTTCAGTAGCATCGTCTATAAGCTTGATGGGATCAAAGCACATGCAAAATTGCAAAGAGAAGTAAATTCTGGACCAGTGTTATTTTATCCTCCTGTTGCATACTATCACAAGTTAGCACTGCACGTAACTATCACATTATTTCACTAAAGAAAACTTTCTAAGGCGTCATTTTTAAAAATATGACTGCTTGCATGTTCACTAACACAAAATGCGCATTTTAGCAATGTATTTGATATCTCCATTCCAATTTGAGAATCTTTTTGTGAATGGATTTAAATAGGCTAACATGGCAAAGAGAGGTGAACAGCCTTTACAACGAAACTTTTACAACGCATTACCATTACGACGCAACTTTTACAACGCAAACCATTACAACGCATTGCGCTGGGGGGTGCTCTAGGATAGGGAATAGGTTTACTGTACTATCCAACACCTTCCCACCATCCACGGGGACTGGAGTTGGAATAGTAAATTAAACTATTCACTATCCAGCGCCCAAAAGCACTATGCGTTGTAATGGTATGCGTTGTAAAACTTGCGATGTAAAGGTAGGCGTTGTAAAAGTATGCGTTGTAACGTCATACATCCCAAAGAGAGTCACACTTCAAAATTCGGTTACAAAGGTGCTACTCTTTAATTTTTTTCCTTAATGATGCACCTGTAAGAGTCGTATAAAATGCGGCTTTGCAGACGTTTTATGAACAATACATTGACCACTTCTAATTATTGTTGGCAGATTCAGCACCAGTTCTTGATACTGGGCAAACTGGAGATAAAAGTCCTTCTGTGGTGCCATTCACCAAAGGTAACCAAATAGCTCAATCGACAATAAACTCCATGATAGGTCTCCTGCATACCAAATCAACATTTCCACATTGTTGAAATGCTACAACCTTAAGGATTTAGGATACAGAAAAAAGAGCACACACATGGCGCAAAATAATAACATTTTTCCAGATGTAAAACCTGTCCTTGTTTGCTAGAATGATTCTGTGGAAAAAAAACCTTTGGGGACATCTCTCACAAAGGCAATGGACGACCTGACACAATGGGGTCTCAGCAGTGCCATAAAAGGGAATACTACAAATTAGCTTGCTAATTGATTCTCCATTCATTAAATATGGGTGTCTGTGGCAGCGTATGAGAACTAGTTCATGCCCCTAAAGAACTAGCGAACATAGATATGCAGTGATTTTTCTCACATATGTAGGACGCGTGTGGTGTCGCCAGCTCTTGAACAATGTCAAAGGAGAGCATGTCCTTTAGTTTAGAGGATTGTGTTCGCTTGAAATCACTTGCCTGGTACATTGCAGATTATGTAGAGGAAGAAAACAAGTGCAGTTTAAGAGACTACAACAACAAACATAACAAGTGAATAAGACCTAACCATATAACCATATAATATAGACCTAAACTACTACTATAAAAATCCAGAAGATTACGAAAAAAAATATATGACCTTCGTAGGATCAAACTGTCTGCAACTTAATGCCATAGGTATGCCAACAACCCTATCATCTCTACTCATCTATAGTTGTGCATGCATGGCTTCTATGGATTTCAACATCAAAAACAAAGATTCTTTGACGCTTTGACACCACAAAACATTTTCTTCAATAAGGTTCTCAATTTTTTTATCCACAGTCCTTCTTTCATGTAATTTTGAAATTGTTTGTAATCGGTTTAAAAACCCCATATTAAACATTTAAGAATAACCACAACAATTTAAAAAAAAAAACTATACAAAAGTTGATATCAAAAGCTACACTGTTTTAGTTTTAAGTAAATAATTTTCATTCTGCTTAAAACATTAACAGTTGAGCCCAAGGAGGCAAGGACAATTAGTTACATTGTTTGCTTTGTAGGCGAGTTCTAATCCTGTGGGCGCAACATTATTAAACTCTTACCCCAAAAAAGCCTTTAGTTTATTAGGCTCGGTTACATTCTCTGTAAAATTTGAAAGTTTTGGAAATGAGAAGAAGAGGTGATTACAACTGACATATTTACAGCCGACGCTTTATATTATACTGTACTTTACCAATTAATATTAAGCTAATCAGCGACTTCAATAATTATGTAGATTTTATTATTTGTCATTAAATCCCAAATGTGAGAGTGAAATTCATTTATACCACTAACAGAGGGACAGATGTTATTGCAGGACCTATGCAAATAGCTTCAAAGGAGCCCCACTCCAGGTTCTAAGTAGAACAAAATGATCTATAAAAGAAAAAGGCAGACCGATTCACCATCTGGCGGCACATGGTTCTGTCCCTACACAAGTTTCCTCCTAAAAGATTCATCAGCCAGTCCTGCATTTTATATCACATAAATATATTTCTGACATAAGAGTGTGCCCTGAAAATCATTGGGCTCAGGGTAAAATGTACACTTTGACCCTTGCCCTTAAGACTGTCTTGGCTCCATAAAAAGGGGAAATTTACTATTTCCCCATCTGAAGGTTGAGTAATGTTGGCTTTTCTAATTTTTAATTCGAGATTGAATCTGAGTAAAGAACTATGCTTATTTTATTAAACAAATGAAGATTTCACATACCTAATGGACTGATGCTGAAGTGTGTCTGGATCCACAGCAGTTATTGTGAAAACTTCACTGCCAATAGCGATGTTTTCTTGCTTCGTCACAGTCATGGGGTTTGGTCGGAAAAATGGGCCTTCATTGACGTCACGAACAGTGATCTGGACTGTCGTCGTGGAACTTGGCCCGTAGGAAATATCCGGAATCAATGGGTCTTCATTTTCCACTTTGATCAGCAGCGTGTGGAAAGCTAAAATCTCGTAGTCCAAAGGCTGTAAATCAGATTTGCTTATTTATTAATTGTAAGAAGTATGAAAAGTTTCAGCTCTTAAACATGCATAAATAATTCATCATCTGCGTGCACACTTAGCTGATTATTAAATCCATACATATTTCAGTTTTTTTAAGAAACCAAGTGTAAGAAATTGGGATGTTGGTTGACTAGGGTGTAAGCCCTGGTCAAGTGGCAACCATAATCCTTGCCAGGGTAAAGCACAAGAAAAGTCAAAATTAACCTGTGCTCACCCCTTTGGTAACTTTGCACAGATCAGTCAGGCTTAACTTTGAGGCAATGTGTAAGGTATTTGTGCAACACTTCAAACACCAAAACAATGAAAAAACACTGTAAAAGAAGCCAACAATTGGTTTAGTAAAATAGAGAAATGTTTAACAAGACCAAAACAACAAAAATCCAAGTAGTAGAACAGGAGATATTGAATTTTAGTGCATTTATTGAAAATTGTGTGAAAAAAGCGCAAACTGGGGATTTCTAGGCACCTGCAGGACAAAAGTCACAATGTCACACTGACCACGATGGAGCGTCGTTGTCCTGCTAGGGATCCAGTTAGGCCTGCTTAACAGAATACCTTAAATCCTGGTTCCAGAGCATTGCATGGGTCTGTGTCAAAGATGCACTGCGTAGCTGAAGAGATAAGTCTGTGTGGCTGGGCTGCGGTGAGAAGTCCTGTTGCATCATCGCCGAGGATCCTGATGATGGTGTTTGAGATGCAAAGTCCAGTGGCATCGGTGCATCGGTTCAGAAAAGCTGAGAGGCTGTGATATGGAGTCTATGGTCATCCTCGAGGCTGTCATCAATGAGAGATATGAGGACCTGAGCTGTGGATGCGCTGCATCATTGGGGCAAGGCATCAGTTCTGCTGCTGAGGCATTGTGGGTCTTTGTGATGGGTCCAAACCACGCTGCAGCACGATACATAGGTTATGCTCAACGATGCACTGCTCAGCCGAGGAGATGCATCGGTTGTGCTTGGGATGAGGTGCTCAGAACAGAAGATGTATTGGTTAGCAGAGATGATGAGTCAGTTCCACTGTCAAGCACCTTAAGCCCCCTTCCAAGGATCCAGGACAGGGGTAGACTCATAGACGGCAGAGTCCAGGTGAATGTGTATGGAAGTTGGAAGCCTGTTATGTATCAGACCTTTCAGACAAGAAGGCCAGCCAACTAGCCCTTGGAGTCACTTTGGGTTCTGAGTTCATGATATGCAGGTCCAGTCCTTCTCACCCAGACAAAAGGGCAGCAGGCAACAGGTCAGCACAACAAGAATATCCACAAGTCTAGAAGTGTACTGAAGTAGTGGTGTCTGAGGTCCTTCTTTTATGAACAGTTGTGTCTTTGAAGTATGGAGAAGCTTCCAGAGGCATGCACTTGAAGTGCACAGATGCCCTGCCTCCCCCGCTCTGGCTCCAGACCAACTACAGGAGGTATGGGCATTCTTTTTATGTTGACAGGACACAGCCTATTCAGGTGTAAGTGAGGCTGGGCCCAGGTCTTCCCTCCTATCCTGACAGTAATGGCCCATACCGTCACACCTAATCTCTAATTGAGAATGGCTGTCTAGAAGGGATACACAATGTAGCATCCAGCTACAATAACCACAGACGCTCTATAGTATATTTACTGGAGCTTTATTCTCATACAACTGCTCTGGTCCCTGTCCCTACTCTGACCGCCCTTTCCTGTCCTGTCCCCTCCTCTTCCCCTCTGCCCACCTAACTCCGCCCACCCCAGCTACTGGACTGCTAACTTCGTTACATCTCCCCCTTTCTTAATAAAGCAACAAATGAAAGAAATAGAGATTAGTCCATCTCTGCAATCAGTCTCTTGGGAGGCCGCACGTGGCGGCGGGGTCTCGCTGGTGTGGACACGGCAGCTTCAGGTGAGGGTTCTTCTGTAGGTGAAGATCCGGTGTCGGGTGCGACAGTCTCAGGGTTGTCCCTGCGTTCAAGTGTGGGGACCACAGGTACACTTTCATGGATTTCAGGAGAGCACTTCTTGAAATGAGAAGCGTTGCGGGTAACTCTTCGTGTCTCTGATTCTGCGGTCACCATGGTGCCCTTTTGTTGGGTAATTGTTAGTGGCTCATCTTTGAAACGACAATCAGTCTTTTGGCGTTGTTCCTGCCTGACAACAACTCTGTCGCCTTCTTGCAGGGAGGGGGACCGGGCCCTTCGCTTGCGGTCCGCATACTCCTTCATCTTGTCCTTGCGGTGTCGATCCGTTATGGCCATGTCTCTGTGTTGTTGATCCGACAGAGGTTTTCTCAAGGCTCCGTCCCATGTGGGGATCCGATTTCTCATTGTCCTCCCCAGCATGAGAGTCGCAGGGCATTGGCCCGTTGTAGAGTGGGGGGTGGTCCGGTATGCACTAAGGACCTCGTTCAAGGCTGACTGAAGGTCTTTCCTTTCAGCCGAGGCTTGTTGGAATGTTCTCTTGATGGTGGACATGAATCTTTCCACAGTGCCGTTGGCCTGAGGCCAGAGTGGCGTGACTTTGCGATGTTGAAAGTCCATGTGTTTCGCGAAGTCGCTGAACTCATGACCGTTGAATGGGGGCCCGTTGTCCGTCTTGATGACCCTGGGGACACCCCAAGTCGCGAAGACTTCTTCAAGTACCTTGAGGGTGCAGGCGGCACTGGTGGATGATATGAACTGGGCCACTGGGAATCTGGAGTATTCATCCAGAATGACGACCACATACTTCCCGGATTGCAGGGGGCCATAAAAGTCCATGGCGACTTCTTGCCATACCCCATCAGGCAATGGGGTCATCTGTAGGGGTGCAGGTGGATTGCTGTGGCTGGTCAGTCGACACGGGTGACAGTCTTTCAATGTGTCTTCGACCATCTGGTCGAGGGCTGGGAACCAGACACGTTCTCTCAGTGCTCTTTTGGTGGAGACGACCCCTCGATGGCCTTCGTGGGCCAAGTCAATTACTCCTTGTCTCAGTGTCGCTGGTATGACTAGTCTGTGATCTCTGAGGAGGAGGTCGTCACCAGTTACAGAGAGTTCGTCGGAGACATGCCGGAAAGCTTGGAGTTCTTTCTTGGCGGCAGGGCTTTCCTCTTCCTCCTGTGGGTGGTATCTCCATCTGTTCATGCGGGTGCGCTTTATTACTGCTTGTAGGATGCTGTCTTGGTTGGTCGCTTCCCGAATGGCGTGCATGGGGATGGCTGGTGGACGAGCATGAGTAGTCACGAAGTGGATGTATTCCTCCGCAATGGAGGGCGCAGTCTCTGATGAGTCTCGGGGGTGGCGAGACATATAGTCAGCAGGATTCTCATCCTTCCCCGGTTTGTGAATGATCGAGAACGTGTATTCTTGCAGCCGCAAGCCCCATCTCTCGATCCTGGGAGGCATCTTGCACTTGGGATTTCCGTAGATCGTGACAAGTGCCTGATGGTCGGTTATGAGTGTGAAGTGTTTCCCGTAAATAAAGATGTGGAAGTGTTCGCACGCCCACACGACGGCCGGGCTCTCCTTCTCTGGTTGGGAGTATCTTTTCTCCGGGTCTGTTAGGCTACGACTGGCATAGGCGATGATCCTCCGCTGATCCGACTCATGGTCGTACTGTGCCAGGATGGCCCCTAAGCCCACGGGGCTTGCGTCCACGGTGATTTCCGTTTTCCTCATGGGATTGAAATAGGAGAGGCACTTGGCTGATTCCACAGCGTGTTTGATGTCCTTGAAGGCGCGCTCGCACTCCGGGGTCCACACAAATTGAGCGCTGGCTTTCGTGAGGAGCCTCAGAGGGTGACTCACGGTGGCGTAGTCACGAATGTAGCGGGCGCAGTAGCTAGCCATCCCAAGAAAGGAACGCAGGTCGTTGACGTCCGTCGGACTCTTGGTGTTATTGAGCGTGGCGATTTTATCCGGGTCCGGTTTCATGCCACTCGCTGAGAAGATGTGTCCGAAAAATTTCAGGGTCGACTGATGAAATTCGCATTTGTCCTTGTTGAGGGTTAACCCAGCTTCCATCAGAGCGAGGCAGACACGATCAAGGGCGGTGTCATGCTCCTGCGTGTCTGAACCGTAGACCAAGATGTCATCGCTGTAATTAAGAGCGTTAGGGATGTGGTGGATGACGAGACGTATGGCCTCTTGGAAGATCTCGGCGGCCGATGAGACGCCAAAGCTGAGACGTTTGTAGCGGAAAAGGCCGAGATGGGTGGCAAACGTTGTGATGGGGCGAGAGCTGTCGTCTAGCTCGAGCTGGTGGTAGCCCTTGTTCAGGTCCAGTTTGGAGAACACAGTTGCCCCGTTGAGGGCCGTGATCATGTCGCTTAGGAGTGGGCCTGGGTGTCTCTCCCTCTCGATGGCTGTGTTCGGCAGACGCATGTCCACACAGAGGCGGACTTTGTTCTGGGATCCTTTCTTGGGGACGATGACCACCGGGGACACCCATGGAGTGGGTCCCGCAGTGCGCTCAATGATGTCGGCGTCCAGGAGTTCCTGCAGTTCACATTCAACCGCAGATTGCAAGTGAAATGGCACTCTTCGCGGGTGTTGAGCCACTGGTTTGACTTTCTCGTTGATGTGCAGGTGGATTTAGCGGCCCTTTAGTTTCCCCAAACCTCGGAAGAGGGAAGGGAACTTTCCGGCGCAGTCCGAGATGTCATGGACGTTGAAAAGGATGTGCACCAACTGAAGACGTTCCGCCGTGGGGAGGCTCAGAAGACAGTCAGCCTCCGGTCCTTTAATCACATGGATAACCGCAGGAATGGAGAGCTCGCCATGCGTGAGGGTGGTGTCAAATTTGCCCAAGCACTGGAGGGGTTTCTTCGCCATCCAGGTGTAGACGCGGACAGGCGCGAAATGCAAACGTGGTTTGGGGTCCATGCGGTCGTGTTCGGCAACAGATATGTAGTTGAGCGATGCTCCGCTGTCCATCATGAACTTGGCGGCATGGTTGCCCACTTTGATGTTGAGACGTGGATAACGTTTGAACTGGTCATGATCAGCAAAATTGACATATTCGGTGGTGTAGGATGAGTGCCTGGAAGAGGACGATCTTGAGTCTCTTGAGGGGGAACGACGGTCCCATCGGGAGCGCCGGGAGTCGTGACTGGAGTGTGAGGACGTGGGAGATCTAGGAGGCTCTTCTTGAACTGCTCTGATGTGATGACGCTTGGCCTCTGCTCGTGAGGGCCGCTGCGACTCATCCCGTCTGTCACCATCGTTGCGTTTTTCTCTGTGGTAATCCCCACACATGGCTTCAAAGTGGTTGGACCGTCCACATTTTCTGCACCGTTGGCCCATGGCAGGGCAGGAGTCAATGTGAGGGTAGTCGTATCCACACCTGAAACATCGTCTCGTGCGTTCCGGTCGGCGATCTCTCCTCTCGGGTACTTTCCTCCTGTAGTCCGGGCGACGCCGGGGCGAGTACTTGGAGCGCCGCGATCGGTCTCGCGGGTGACGTCGTCCACTGTCGCGCCGGTCCTGTCGTCCCTGCCGTCTCTCAGTGATGCGGTTGGCGTGTTCACGGCTGGTACTGGGTCCTGTTTCGATTTCCGCCGCATTTTCTTCGGCTTGGTCGTACAGTCGGGAGTTTTCTTCGATCTCTGCCAGTTCTTGTGGTTTTCTTAGCAGTCGCCGTCTCAGCGACTCCGAGTGACACCCTGTGATTATTTGAGATTTGATGGCCGCATCCGGCGAGAAGTTGGTAAAGTCACAATGTTGGGACTGCCTCCGCAGCCGATGTATGAAAGAGCTCAGTGGTTCTTCCTTTCCTTGGCGCTGCTGGTGGAACTTGTGTCTCTCATAGTCGACGTTTCTCTTATGCAGAAAACGATTGTTTAGAAAAGTTCTTACTTTATCATAGGTGTCACCATCTGTGGCTGGAATCTCTCGTACAATCTTGCTTATTTCACTCCCCCCTAGATTGCGAAGGGCTATGATCTTGTCCTTGTCTGGTTCAATTTTGGACCCTTCAATATAGTCCTCGAAGTCCTCTAGCCATTCTTGCCATTTTAGTCCCATACTGCTTCCCGTTGTGACTGACAGTGGCTCCGGGGCTCGCAGGTGGGTGCCTCCCTTGACGTCCTTCTGTGCGGGAGGGTTAGACATCTTGGCAATGAGGTTTTGCGCCTGCGTCCGCTTCTTGCGTCAGGCGTGCGTTTCCAAGGTTTGATTACTTGTGGCTAGCAATGCTTGTTTGTCTCTTGCGGCTGTCAATGCTTGTTTTCTCTTTCTCTTTCTTTATCGATGGCCGATGCTTGTTTTCCCACTTTTTTTTTTTGATGCCTGACTTCAAAATGGCCGCTTCTATTTTGTCCAGGGAGGATGTCCCGGAAGTCGCCTGACTTAAAGATGGCCACCGCTATGGGAGTCTCGTGTTCCACAGGATTTCATTCAAGCTTCCATTCTCCACTTGGCACTCACCGGCAGCCGGTTTCTTCGGGCAGCTCACCCTCCGCACCTCTCCAGACGCTCCTCGGACACCGTAGCAGTCAGACGCGACTCAAGCGAGCTCCGGGGTCACTGCGTGGCAAGCAGGCGATGTCTCACGCATCGGGGGTGAGCTTTTATTCCGTTTTTTTTTTTTTTTGGCGCGAACAGCGCTCGTTCAGCACCGCTTGACAGGCGGTCTCCGTGGGGCGCCGTCCTCCACGCTGGGACACTTTCTCTTCTCCCGTGGGGTCTGGCAGAGTCAGGGTAGGCTCCTGGCTTCTGCTCCTGCAGCACTGGCTGGTCACTGCGCGCTTCCTGCGCAAGTCGCGTTTTAGCGCGAAAAGGTCTCCTCTACCTCGAGCGTTAAGACGCTTGGTGCCTCGGCTCCCTCTGGGGTCCCTCTCGTCCGCTGGGGGGGGGACAGGGTCACCTGCTACCGGCCTCACGTGGCAGGTCGTAATTTCGTCCTTTTGGTCAGCGTCTCCTTCTCTTCGAGGCTGCCTGGGGACAGGGCTTTCTTGTGGGGTTCTGTGGGTTGGGTTCAAGCGCATCCCACCCTCGTCGCCAGCTGTAGCATCCAGCTACAATAACCACAGACGCTCTATAGTATATTTACTGGAGCTTTATTCTCATACAACTGCTCTGGTCCCTGTCCCTACTCTGACCGCCCTTTCCTGTCCTGTCCCCTCCTCTTCCCCTCTGCCCACCTAACTCCGCCCACCCCAGCTACTGGACTGCTAACTTCGTTACACACAAAACCCACTGCAGCTAGTCATGTGACCAGTGACAGGCTACAGGCATCAAATGGCTAAGGCAAGAAAATGCCAACTTTCTTAAAATGGAATTTTAATAATTGCAATTTAAAATCCTATTACCCCATAAGTTAGGATTTTAAATTGCAATTCCAGAGACACAAAACTTGACCCAGTTATATCTTCCCATTTCGAAATTACACTTATAAAATGTAATAAAGTAATACCAATGTTATCCTGTGGGAGAGATAGGCCTTGCAGTAGTGAAAACATGAGTTTAAGAATGTTTCATTATCAGTGCATGCAAAGTACATCTCTTACTTTTTAAATATATTTCACCCTGCCCTCTGAGCTGTCCAGGGCCTACCATAGGGGTATCTCATATGTATTAGAAGTGAATGCTCGGGCCTGGCAAAAGGTGTATTTTGCCAGGACAAAATTGCAGCTTGCATTGCACATACAGGCTCTCTCTGCAATGGCAGGCATGAGAAATGATTAAAGGTCTACTTAAGTGGTGGGCAAAATCAGTGCTGAAGGCTCACCTGTAACATTTCATTTACAGGCCATAGGTACATGTAGTACCGTTTTCCTAGGGACTTATATGAAATTTATTATGCTACTTGCGTATAAGCCAATATTACCGTGGTTAGAGGAGAGAGCACATGCACTTTAGCACTGGATACCAGTAGTAAAGTGTGCAGAGTCCTAAAGCCAACAAAAACATGCTTCTGTGTTTGTTTGCTATCTCTTGTTACTTGTACCCAGAACTGCTGCACCTTCTCATTCTGAGGTTGGCTTCATGTCTCATACAAGTGTGTTTATGGTCTCCTTCTGTCCATTAGCTGAAAAAGAAAATCTAATTACCCAGCTCCTGCTCCACCAGTATCTAGGCATTTGGTACAGTGGTTATTTAACTAGGTCTTTAATATGCTGCCCTTGCTCCTGTCTGTTTGTGTTATCTTTCAGCTCACCCCCATGAATCATCCCTTGCCGGTACTCCTCACTGTGTCCCAATTTTCACTGCAGCACACCAATCGCTCCAGTTACCCCAAGTTCTTCTTTCTCTCTTCTCTTTTCCTGTGTTCCACTGTCAGCTTTTATGTTCGCTCTTTCTTTTTATGAACTAGAAACGTGTGTAATGTTTCTATAAGTATATTTCTTTGAAATACATTCTTTTTTTAACACTGTCGGCTAATTATGTAACATCTTTCTGCCATTTTTTTCACATGAGGTGCCACTGTGTTCACTAAAGTGAATTCATTCCACAGTTCACTATTCAAGGTAACTTTTATCCTTTCTCCTGCTTGTTCTCCATGCCTTACCTGTTCCCCACCCTATAATCTTTTCTTGTGCTGTTTGACAGCGCCTTGTACCACTGGCCTTGTTGGGTAACAGTACTTTGTATCTCTGTCCTTGCTGCGGTGGCAAAGGTTCCTTGGGTCGCCAGTAACCATTGACCTTTCCTTTACTTGCTCTCCTTACTTTAAGCCAATCAGCCACGGCTCGTGCAGGGCGTTACACCGGGCGGTGATGTCAGGCACAGGAAGGGCAGGGTGGGTGGTTTTAAAATGCGGGATATGGACGATGTCCGGTAAGTACCGGGAAAAAAAACGAATTTCGTTACCCGCGCTGCATTGCCAAATGTGATGCAGCGCGGGATACGTGATCCTGCACGAGCATTGGCTGAAGCCAATGTCTTGTGCAGTACAACAAGGAAGTTGCAGTAGAGTTTCCCATATTCCGAGCCCAGTTTGCTTGGATGACAAGATGGGAGGCCAGACCATTTCTGTGTTCTAGCTGAGTTTTGCTCAGTGAATTGACAGGCCTGCCTTCCCTACAGGTCTTTGTTGTGTACAAACATGGACTACCATAAACACTTAGCCATTTTCCAGACAACTTTTGGCCTTCGATCAGCAGATGCTTAGAATACATTTGGTAAAGGGCTAACTTCACAGGACAATTTTCTATATTTGAGCTCACTACCAATAACATTGCTGTATTTTGCCATAAGTAGGTTATTATTACGATAAATAGTTTCACATTTACAAGGTATTTGGTATGGATATTATTGTTCTTTGTTGTTCTTCAATTATTGACTTGTTCAAACATGACTTTGTTTGTGGTTTTCACATTAGGTGCTGTGCCAGGCTACTAAATTGTGAGCCAGTGGCACATGTAGGATGCTTGATACATCTCACTCTCCAAGAATAATCATGCTAGGGTGCAGTGTGAACTTGGACATTCAGTTTTTTTTATCTCCACAACTTTTACACCATTGTAATTTTTTCCTTTCGATGCATTTAAAATGTCAAACGTAACCAAAACCGTGCATTTGCAAATTCCGTTTTTGTTTTTAACTAAATATTGCTTTACAAACAGTTTATCATTATAAAACACTAACGTTTACCTGGTCATAATATGTAGAAAGCATGATATTGAAATGTGCAAATGTCCTAATTGCCTATGCAAATCTATTTGAATTGTGACGTAGTAAGCACAGTGATTTATATTGTTTTTCTGAGTCTATTTGTAATTATTACATTATAAACTCTTGCTTTTTGCCAAAGTTACTAAAGCCCTCATTGAAATTCACACTAAAAGTAACTCAAGCAAAATATTTTGGCAGAGATGCTAATGCACAATTAAGTTGTTCTTCCACTCAAATACTGCCCATTCCCAATGAAAAATGCATCCGTTTTAATGATTTAACACATTTAGAAATACATTTTCCTCTGACAGTATCTTAATACACGAAGTGGATTTTCAAGATTTCTCACAGAAGAATATTATAAGAACTCTGAATCTGGGGCACAGTGGAATGTATTATTTGATGGCTTTCAAGGGTGGCTGTGCTGCCATGAAATTTATTAGAAATTCCTAATTTTTCTAGTGTAGATGTCATTAAATCTGCCGAAAGGCAGGAAAATAACACTTTACCTAACTTCAGGCTACCTGTACTTTTGGTGGTGAAAATCTGATATTCAATGGCACTTGCCCTGCCTATCCCAAAATAATACCGTTAATGCAAAAAGAACAAACACTGGGGCATATTACCAAGCAATAGCGATAATTATCACTATGCATGGTTAGCGGCTATAATTATATCGCCGCGCTCCGACGATTTTTACCGCTGAGATACCTTGATATTATCAAGGTTTATCTCAAAAGCGGTAAAAATCCTGCGAAATGCATGAATATCGCTGAAAAATCCGCGATATTCATGCATTATCGTGACGATGCTCTTAGCCATGTTATCCACCTTCCATTGGATAACATGGCTAAGAACTGCTCTGGGCAGGCGTTAGCTTTTGGAGATAATCGCGCTTAGCGCGATTATTTCCAAAAGTAGGTAATAGGAGATAGCGATGTTATCTTGGCACGCCCACTTTGCATGTCATTAGCGATAATTATCGCTGACAAGCGGCGATAAGGCCCTTGGTAATATGCCCCACAGAACTTAGGTAGTTTTACAGAACAGACATCTTACCTTGACAACAGACAGCATGCCCTCGTTATTTTGTGGGTTAGTGTGAATCTCAAAACTTTGGCCCGGGTTCCCGTTGATGATGGTGTACACCGCTCTCCAGGCCCCTGTCGTAGGATCATCCTTGTCTTCCACCGTCAAATTTACAATCACCCCGGTCACTCCTTCATTCACTGTTGCATGAAACTAAAGACAAATCAGAGAGTTAGAATATATTGATTTAATTTGCTCCATTCACAATGCACAGGTATTTTCAAATCAGATGAAATCATTGCAGCGAATTGAAGAATAAGGATCTACCTGCAGGTACATTTCTCTTCCTATGAATAATGCATTGGTTGGGTAAGGCGTGGAAGGCATAAGCACTTAGGCGCATCCAGCATGATCGATTGCAGGTAAGTAGGAATGTGATGGGAAGAAAGCATGTGAATACTAGAACAGCTGATGAGTGATGTGAAAAATCACTGCCAGCGAAGTGCCATTAAATAAACCTTGGACTACTGGTGGCAGACTAGAATGCTGAAGTAGCTCCCTGGTGGGGCAGTCATTTTGGAAATGACTCGACAATGATGCAAGGATGGATTAATCCCCACGCTTAAACATTCATCACATCTCTAAATCACGTCTCCATAGAACAAAGAGATCACGGTGTCATTTGCAGAACCCTCATTCTCACGTCCAATGCTTGTGTTTGATAGTTTTTCACTTGCGCGTCATCTTTAATGCAGTGAATTCTCATCTCTGAGTGGGAGCTAATTATTTATCTCAGTTCATCGTCATGAAGCAAGATGTGGTTCTGCACAGTCACACTGGTGCACCGTTGTTTGCAATTTAATAAGATGCCTTGTTTGCTGCAGGTGATGTGGCGTCTGCTAATTTGTAGAGTGGGTGGAGTTAAATTCCAGAATATATATTGTTTTCAACATTCAATTTAGTTTCTGGTAAATGCACTAGTGAAGTTGCGTTTACTTGTAAAGTCACATGAGCTCACAAAGTCATTTCTACTCATAATGTAGTTTTACAAGCACAAATGGCTGGGTTTACAATTGCTACCTGCACACCAAAGCTGATTTGGCAGCCACATTCGCTTGCAATATTTCACCAAAATAAGGAAACAGTACACAGTGGTAAATCACACATATTGGGTGAGAAGTGGGCAAAATGTGATCGATTTTGAAAGTTTGTGAGCATCTAAGAACATATGAGATGTGGGAATTCATAAACCTCTTAACTCTCTCCCTTCCTGTGAACAGTTAGATATATACTCCTGACAAATACTGTAATAAATTACCTTTTAGGGTGTGAGAAAGTGAATTATTATTTGAGGTGGTTGCTAGTCCACCCTAAGTCATAAAATCACCATTTTGTTCGGTCCAGTTAAACGTTTAAATAATTTAAACCTGAGCTCAAGCTCTGGTAGCTACAGCACAAAGCAGACAGGCTTAATTTAGGAAAATGTGTAAAGCATTTCGAAGTAGCAAAATAGTTAAAAAGTCTAAATCACAGCACAATAAAAATCCAGATTAGTGGATTGCACAGTAGTGTTGTAGTTCATAGGTGTCATGTTACTTTCCATGCTATAGGTATACTTTAGGCACCACATTCTCTGAACAGTTAGGAAATTAAAGTAGGAAAATTAGGTGTGAGCCAATGTAACATGCTTTAGAGTGATAACTCATGCAAAATATGACTTTTCACAGAAGTGCTGCCATTCCACTCTCAAGAATTGTACTGTGGGGAAATGCTAATACCAACACAAAAAAGGAAGTCATATGGCCTTCCCAGAAGTATGCCTGGAAACCTGTAACTCGATCAGTTTTCCAGGGACACTCCTGGAATGAATTAAGAATTGAAAAATGTTGTTAGTCAGCATCCATACATAACTGTAACTTGTTGGGTGCAGAAAGGCTTGGACTGCACATCAAAATGATCCCTTACCAAGCATTTCACACCAGGCCATACTACAGCAGGCAGCAAATAGAATTGCACCTTTATTCATGCATGGCAGCACAGCCGCCCTTGAAAGCCATCATGCAACCTGCAGCCTACTATGGGACCAAGTCGATGCCAGAGTAGCAGAATGGTCGGATAGTATATTGATTTTAAATTTGTTTCCTGAAATAGGCCCTGCTGGTCTAGTCCCTTTCTGCATGGGTCATCCCCAAACTTTTTGCCTTTGCCCTCCTGTTTTCTGCACCCATTTGTGTTGAGTTTTAGGATTCTGTGCACTTTAACACTGCTAACCAGTGCTAAAGTGCTCTCTCCTTCATGTGTAGCTTACACCCAATTAGCATAATTAAATTACTTGAAAGTCCTTAGTAAAGTGGTACTATATGTACCAAGGGCCTGCAATTTAAAGGCTACTATTAGACCTGCAGAATTTATTGTACAACCCGCTTAAGTAGCCCTTTAAAGATGTCTCGGTCCTGCCATTGCAGCCTGTGTGTGCAGTTTTAAACTGCCATTTCAACCCGGCATGATAAACTTCTTGCCTAGCCCAAACCATCTTATAAGTCACCCCTAGGGTAGGCGCTACACAATCCAGAGGGCAAGATGCTGTGTATTTGAACAGTTGGACATGTATTTTTAAATTTTAACATGTACTGTTAGTGAAAAACTGCAAAATTCGTTCTGATTACTGTGAGGCCTACCTATCCCACAGTATAACATTGGGTTCCCTTGTTCCAAATTACTAAGTGGTAAGTTTCATTTGGGACCAGATAGGAAGGCTGAGTTTGGTGTCTACAGAATTGAAAACACCCTCTTTAATAATAACGTTGGATTTTAAGTCACAATTCTGAAAAAGCCACTTTTAGAAAGATTTTTCTTGTCTTAATCATTTGGTGCCTGCAGCCTGTACCCTTGGTCAAATGACTAGGTGTAGCTGGCAGTTGGTGGTCTTTGTGTATTGCTCAAGGACATTGAGACAAAGGGGGAATAAGTGTTGGCATGATGGGTCACCCCTGATTTAATAGAGGGTGGAGAGGTCACCTACCACCGCTCCATGGTTTTTGGGAGTCTCAGTACACTCACAAAGGGTGTGACACTAGTCTTTTGCGTCCCGAGACAATTTGGGGGCAGGGTATAGTGGTAGGAAATTTCAAGCACTTCTGGGTTGGAAGCCCCTACAAAGTTGTCCTAGTTCAAAGTGAGCACCAGGTATACCTATTGGACCCTCATATTCATCTCCTAAGGAGACCTCTGGACCTGTGGAAGACTTTAAATTACTGCTTTAATGCTCTGCAAGAAGAACCGCTACTCTGCTGCCCTCCATCCTGAATGAGAAGGACTGGACCTTCATTTTGAACCCAAGACTACCAGAGTGACTCCAAGGGCTAGTTGGCTGCTGTAAAGCATCAAGGACAGAAAAGGCTCTAACCCAACCAACATAAATTCAGCACCTGCACTCTGCCTGCTGTGAGTCTTGCCCCCGGAAGTGGTGCCACCCCAGTCTTGGACCCTTAGAAATGGGCTAAAGGTGTTCTGTCAGCCCTGCTGTGGTCCCCACAGATCCAACGCAGTGCAGCACAACGTCCTGCAGCTCCTCAGCACCACCACTGCACAATACATTGCGCCACAGGACCTTGCATTGCAGCCCATTGGAATCTCCGTTGCACAATGCATCCCCTGAAGAGGACCTCACAATTTTCCACAACCTGTAATTAAGGTACTTTGTTCAGTGGGCCTAACTTTGTCCCTGTATCCTGCCTGTGTTCCATCACGGTCAACCTGAATTTGTCCCAATCTGGCACGACCAGATGACCACAGTTGGTGCCTTGTGCTTCTAAGCACTGTTTTCATCGAAGTCTTTAAATTGCATATCTATGATACGACTGGTTGTTTTTTTGTCATTTTGGTTTTAAACAATTTATTACGTTTTACACTATTTTTCTAATTTGGAGTGGTATTTTCCTTGTGTTGTATTTTTGCTTGATTACTGTTTGAAGTGCTGCATAAATACTTTACACATTGCGTCTAAGCCTGACTTCTTTTGTGCCAGGGTGTTGAGCACAAGTTAATTATGGGTATGTTTGTGACTTCACCCTAACAAGATGTGTGGTTGCTGCTTGTCTCAGTCCCCTCAACCAGTAACCCGATTTCCTACAGTGTTAGGTTTGGTTGAGTTTGCTTTTCATAGCTTCCTTCCTCTATTTCATGCATTCAGTCAGAATCCTTAGAGGGTATAGCAAGAGAGCAATATGTGTGAGCAACATTTGCATAATTTGCCTTCATGTTATTAAGTGAAGTTTTGGCAAAATTATGCATAATTAAGCAAAAAGAAAATCTATCATGTTGTGCTATATTTTAGTGCAAAATGCATCCTTGTTTACTATGTATCGCAATGATGCATTTAAACATAGTACTGTGAACAATAGCCACTTACATTATGCTGCTCATATGCGTTCAAGGTAAATATATACTGCAAACATATTGGTACCACAAATGGCACATACTTATGCAAAGTGGCATTACTTTGAGAATTTTCCGTAAGAAGCATAACATAAAATTCCAGAAATTACATACATTTTAATTTCACTCAGGCCTAGAAAGTAATAGAAAAAAAGCTCCAAAATGTTCAAAGAAATCTGCTGCTGTGTCTTAACTGCAACAGAATACCTTCTTCCCATTATAATGTACTATCCACAGAAATGATTGTGTTAAACAGTATACAATCTAAGGCTTTGCTGCCTCAACGCTCCTTGTCAGCACTTAGGATATCCGAATCAATTCTGTTTATGATTACCAGGCTCTAAAAATACATAGTACAAGGTTTAATCTTGAGGCCCCAGGGCCTGTAAATTAAATGCTACTAGTGGGCTGCAGCACTCGTACCACCCACTAAAGTAGCAATGTAAAGCATGTATCCAGGCCTGCCAGAACAGCCTAGCTATTGCAGTTTTTAAACTGTCAATTCAACTTGTCAAAATAACCCTTTTTAATTAGACTAAATCTTCCTTTTAAATATTTATAATTCACCAATAAGGTAGGCTGCATGGTGCGTAAAACTATTACATGTAGAAATGAATGCTACATTTCAACAGAAAGGGATAAAGCCCCAAAGTTCCTTCGCAAGGTGGCAAGGTAAACTATGGATTACATTATAAAATCTTATACTGATAATTTGGGGAGGGGGAGCATCTAAAAATATAATTTAAGGACTCATATTAATAGTTATTTAAAATGTAATTTAACTGAGGAATCGAATTTGGACTAATAATGTTGGAAAAGTTACATCTCCCTGCCTACCTCTGGAAGCCTTTCTGCCTATATATTCAACTGTAACATGACTGCTGATAGTTCCTCAGTAGGGAGATGTGGATTGCTCCCAAATAGAGAACAAATGGCTTGTAAGTGGGGAGGTGTTGGCCTTCCCTTGACAGGTTGGTCTGGGATTGTGCCCAAAGACTAGTTATAGTTCAAAGCAGCCTACCTTGTCACAAGCAGGTGAACCTGATATCAAGTATGGCCCCATCCTTTGCTCCTCTAGTCAGCTTGGCTCCAAACAAAGTAAGAGGAGAGCTGCCACAGGGGAAGCTGCTTCAGAACTGGTTTGGAGTGACAAGGGAGGGTTTGCCCATTATTTTAGCCACACCTCTGGGTGTTCCCAGGTAGCTCAGACTAGGGGAAAAAAGGTTCTGCCATCTTCGATTTAGATAGAGAGTGAAACTGTGGGGCAGTTTCCACTCAAGCACAGAAAGTACTGTAAAAGTGTGTAGGGTCACTGCTGGCAACTCTTACCTCAATCTCTAGGGTGTGTCAAGTGGGTGCCCCCACCCAAAGGCTGGTACTGGGCATAAATGTTGCCTCTCTGGTACTGTTTGACTTGGCCCTTTTTGCAGGGTCGTCCCTGAACTTTTTGCCTTCCTCCTGTATTTTACCTGACCTTTTGTTCTTGGTTTTATGACTCTGGGCACTTTACCACTGCTGATCAGTGCTAAACTGAATATGCTCTACCTATGGTAAATTGATGTATGAGTTAGTGACTCCATGATTGGCTGGTTTGGTTTACTTGTCAGACCCTAGTACAGCGCACAGGCACAGGGCTTGTAAACCAAATGCTGCTGGTGGGCTTGCAGCACTGGTTGTGCCACCCACAGAAGCAGCCTGTTAAAGTGTCTCTCAGGTCTGCCATTGCAGAGCCTGTAGGCAGTCTGGCACTTCCTTGTTGGCTGGACAAGTGTGCCCACTTGTCAGTCCCTAAACCTTCACTTTTCTGCATATTAGTCACCCCAATAGCAGGCTCAAGGGCTGGGTGCATTGTAGGTAAAATGTATGACAAGCCCTAATGTGTGTGGCATGTCCTAAGAGTGAATTATAGCCATTTTTATTTTTTACTATTGCAAGGCCACCTGTTCCCCATAGGCCAGAATGGACAGTTTGATTATCACATCGTATAATCCTAACAGACTCAGGGTACTAGGTAGAATTACGAGTTTAGTATGCCTGAACTCAGAATGATAAAATACATATTTTAGTGAAGTTGGTTTTAACATTCTGTATTTAAAAATACCACTATTAGAAAGTAGGTATTTTCTTCTCTAACCATCCAAGCCTGCCTCTGCTAGGTTGTGTATTCCTTGTCTGGAGTTTGAGTAAAAGGGGCTGGGGGATTCCAGGAGACAACGTGAGTCAGCACAGGGCTGAATAGAGAGATCTGCATGTAGATGGGTGGGAGGAGGTGCACCTGGGACCTGAATAGGGCTGGGCCTTTCCTCCACAATGCAGGCACCGCCTCCTGTGGTGTATCTGATGTCCCTGCCCTGCACTGTGAAAGGAAAGGAGTCATGTAAACAGAGTGATCCAGGACTGACCAGAACTGGTTTGGATTAGGCAAAGGCCTCTCTGCCTTCAGAGAACAAAGAGAAATTGAGGATAAAAAGGGGGACCCAGACCCCAGAACTTTAGATCACGTTTTGGAAACAAGAAGAAACCTTTGCTGAGGAGAGGAACCAGAGAGACTGAGGGATTGACCTGCAGTGGTTGCCTGACTGCCAAAGAGAGGAGAAAGGACTTTGTGCTACTTTTATTCAACTAGTGAAGTATCCCCAAGGGCTTGAGATAGAGCTTGCCACCTGCTGAAGTCTCAGGGACAACAGACTTCAACCACAAGCTCCCCAGGAGTTCTTTGGAAGTGCCTGCAGTTGTGCTGGGCTTTCTGAGGAACTGCGAGTCGCAAGGAGCTGGAAGCACGACTCACGAAGAAGAACCGTGTTGCCGCCACAGCCGCTGTTGTCGCATCGCCGGAGAAGAGGATTGACGTTGCATCAGATGCCACTGCATCAACGGAGAAGCGTGTCGCCACCGCTGCAGCTGTAGCATCATCTCCGAAGCACCTCGCATCGCCGGAGAAGAGGATCGACGTTGCACCAGATGCCACCGCATCACCGGGAAGTGTGTCGCAGGGCCTGTCATGGCTCTGAAGAATCGTTGAGATGCCGCACGGCCGTCAGGCGTGCACGCATAGTGTCGCATCCAAGATAAGATGCCATTTTTGTTAATTGCACCGGATCTTCGTCACATCGCCACGTAAGCCAGAAGGCTCCAGTAAGCTCCCACTGGCATCTTCCTGTATTCGAGTTCATCAGATCCAGCTGGACCTCACATAGTCCCCTAATCTGGCCTCTGTGAGATTGAGTTCTGACCACTGAGTACTGTCTCCAAGGCCCTGGACCATTGTGTTTGTCAGTACACTCCTCAATGCCTAAGTGACACCTTCACCAAACTCAACAGTGACAACCTTAGTTGAAGGCATCATAGGATTCAACGCCAAACAGCACCAATTGACTGGTTTCTCAGGCTCAATGCCAAGCAACACTAGAATGACAGCTTAACTGCTCTGGATGCTGAGCAGTTGACGATTGTCTCTGAGAACCAGCACAGTGGCTCCCCATCATCATTCATCCCTTCCTCAGATTCAGATTCAGTTGACTGCCTGGCCCTGTTGAAGACAGTTTCTAAGTGAGAAGGTAACTTTGTGACCAGGATGCACCTGGTCCTTGTAACCAACCCGTGCTCCATTGTGGTCATTCTTAAATCTTACTCATGTCACAGTCCAGCATGACCATTTGCCCATGGTTTGTGCTTTGTGGTGCTATTTTTAAATATAGACCTTAAAAATTCATAACTCCAGTACTGCAGATTTGATTTGTTTCATTTTGGTGTCTTTGGGATTTTTCTTGTGTTTTGTTCTCACGTTATTACTGGTTGAAGACTACATAAATACATATTGCCTGGCTGCTCTGTGTCATAGCTACCACATAGTTGAGCACAGGTTTATTTAGTGGCTTTTGTGATTCACTCTGACAAGGCTTGTGATGTAATGTTATGTCAGGAATTTGTAGTGTGCTTGGTTACACCAGTCCGGAGTGTTCCCACGCTAGATTCCAGCTGCAAGGTAGGTAAAGAGCGCCTACTACAATATTAATGGACAAAAAGCACTTCTGAAGAGCCAGGTTTGTCAGATGTTTTCAGTAGAGGACTTCAGAGGGTTCTAATTTGAGACTAGGTGGTTGCAGAATCCACAGTTTGGCAGTCAAGAAGCTAAAAGAGATGCCACCAAGAAGACTTCTACGGAACTTAGGGATCATATTCAGTGTAGTTCCTAGTTCCTGAGGATCTCAGACATCAACTAGAAAGTTATAATTTAATCAAGGGAAAAAAATAGTGAGGCCCTTTACGGTTGAGGATCCTATGTATGAAACATAGACATTTAAAGGAAATCCTCTCCTCAATAGGAAGCCAATGGAATTGTTCAAGGGCTGGTCCAGTCGGGGTGTGTTATTATTATTTGAGGTGATTTTTAAGCCCTCTCAACTTGTACTTAAATTTCTTCTACAGATTAATCTGTCATCATATTGTGATCAAATCAATCTGTGTTATGCTTTGGCATATAACGTAACACACCTCTGATGAAAGTAGCGTAATAGTACGTAGTCTAGAAACGTTTTGTAATTTAATTGAATCTGCTAACTGAAGAGTGACATTACTCTATAGCAGCATAACTTGCGACATACAAATTGAAAGCATTTTTCATGAAACAAAGAATTCAAAATCCGGGGGACTTTAAAAAAAAAAAACACTAGTTCAATTTTATGACACCAGGTACAACACAAAAAACTCTGGTTCAGGTTATTAGCCCCGTCTCATACTATTAAGTGCTCTGACGACGCAATATTTCTGGCTGTAGCACTTTTTACTAGACTCACCTAAAGAAAATCATACCAATTATTAAAGTTACTCCCCTTTATTATGGCAGAGTGGACCTCAATGTAAGGAACAATTGGAACACATAATTCCTGTATTTACGGACCAGTAGATATAATGTGGAATATGATAGAATAAAATGCACTTGTAATACAGTGATGGGATATCTCTTACATTTGTGGCAGACTAACTCATCCGCCAAACTCGAAATCAGGCCCAGAGTCTCCGAATGTAACATTAGCGTTCCCTTGAACAGGGTTAGCATCTTCTTTTAACCTACTCCCTCTGTCCATTCATCTCCAGGGATACATATGCACTAGACATGCGTACACTGGGCACTCAAACAGGAGGTGGCCAATGGTTTCAGGAATATCCAGACAAGCTGGACAGGCAACCTTACCCCCACTAGTCCACCTATTAGAAAACGCCCTTACTGGTAAGCTTCCTACTCTTAATTGGAAGTAGAGCTTACGGTCAAGGGGCTTCGTGATGGTATCCCAAAATTCCTCAATTTTAGGCCTCTCTGTAATTTCCAAGAACAAACCAGTGAGAGAGTGGGAGGGAGTGCTGCTAAAGGCTTTTAAGGCCACACGGTTCCAATACAAGTTCTTAAGTGCCTTCTTTGGTGGGAACCTGGCATTTGATGGATCTTCCAACAATTCTCCTAGGCCTAGATCAAGAAGAACACTCCGAATATGTCCTAGCCACTTGATTTTCCAGGAACCGTCACTTTTAATTACATCCATCAACCCCCTGGTGTATGTGTCCAGTTCAGGCGTAGTCCAAATCCGTCTCCAATATAAAATTGGGCGCAAGGATGCAATTAGAGCTATTGGCGATAGACCCAGCTCATAAAATAGGGGGCTCAGTGGGGTGCTCTGGGGTAGTTTTATTATTTTCCTGAGAAATTAATTTTCTGAAGCTAGTATCCCCTTAAATTCTCATTTCCCCACAATTCTACACCATACAAAGTGGAGCTAACTACTTTGCCATTATAAACCGATAGCACTGGAGTTATCGGCTTGGTCAAAGACCTGGAGTGTTCTAGGCTCAAAGCTCCGGAGAGCTGGCGATGCTTCAAGGAAGCCAGCTCAATCTGCTGCCTCCAGGATAAATCCTGTTGGATGCAGACACCCAGATAGCTAAATGCCTGTACCCTCTCCAGAGGACCATTGCTCATTCGTACAGTACCCTTATATGTATTAGGTGCATTAAAAGACATGTACTTTCATTTAAGAACATTAACCTCCAGACCACAGGCAACGCAGAAATCTTCAAAAATTAACAGAGCTTTCTGCAACACGCTCGGGGTTTTTGATACTATAAGACAATCGTCAGCAAATAGGGAGTCTCAAAACCATGTACAAATGTTTTGCGGTCGCAAACCAGTCGCAATTACCACCTACTTCAAGTAGATGGTAATGCATTCGCAAATGGGAAGGGGTCCCCAGGGGACCCCTTCCCCTTTGCAAATGCATGCGAGAGTATTTTTTAAGGGCAGGCAGTGGTCCCAGGGACCTCTGCCTGCCCTTAGAAAATTAAACGAAAAGGTTTCATTTTCTTTTTTTTTTCTTAAATGCATGGTAAACAGGCTGCATTTTTTTTTTAAACTGCTTTGTTTAAAAGCAGTCTGAGACATGGTGGCCTGCAGAGCCCAGCAGGCCACCATCCCTGGGAGGGCTGGCATTCCCAATGGGCTTGAAAATTGCGAGAGGCTCATTAACATTAATGTACCTCGCAATTTGCGACCCCATTGGGAATCCCAAACAGTGTTAAACACACTGTTGTACACTTCATTTAGCGACTCGCAATTTGCCACTCGCAATGTGTCGCCAATTGCGAGTCGCTAAATTAAATGGTCGTACATCTGGCCCCAAAATCCTTAGTACTTTGAGTATTTGTTTTGTGTGCACAAGTGGGTATTTTTTTTTTAATTACTTTTTTAATTTTGAAATTTAACTCATACAAATTGCTTGGGGGTCCCCGGCTTCCAGTGGTGACTCAATGGGGGTCCTCAGGAGTCAAAAGTTTGGGAACCACTGCACTAGAGCATATACATTTTTCCTGAAATTTGTGAAATGATGAAGCAAAAGGATATGGACTGCTTTTGAAGCAGAGAGTGTCAATACTATTTTTTTCTATTAATATAATTATTCTTATCATTGTTCTTGTTATTTGTATTCTTACTACTAGCACAATTATTGTTATATTTAATATTCACATTATGAGCTGTCGGGCAACTATGAACTATACAGAGTTTAATAGTATTACTCAAAATCATTTCAACATTAACAAAAAAGAGAAAGAAACTAATGAAGCTATCTTGAGAAATGCATCACACATACATATTCACATGCACAAGCAGAAATTCACACACACAGGCCAACCCCAGCCATACCTCTGCCCCACTAAGGTACCATCAAATTGCAATGCTTGATCTACATATCTGAAAATATATTACTATATCTAGTGGGAGTATCTGTAAATTTTAGGTTACAAGGAATTCGGAAAGGCTGTGTCTAGTCTCCTGCAGAAATGGTCAAATGCCAGAGCAGCTCAAAGCTTGATTTTGTACTCACTGAGAATGCTGATCCTCTTGTCTTGCTCATGTACTGCCTTCAAATTTAGCATTTTATTTAGAAATTATTGTACTGGGAGTACAGCCAAAAATCGTCAATCTTGCGGTACCCCTGCTTAATATTGATTTAGTGCAGATCCTTGAAAACATCAGCAAAAAACCTCAGCTGGTTCCACAATTAAAAAACGCTGACTTTGCAGCTCATCCACCAAAGACTCTGAGGTCACATTGAAAGTCGTAGGTTAGGGCAACTACACTCAATTTCGTTGGTCGGACTCTATATCCTGTGTGTGTGTGTGCTTATTGATGTAAGATATGGAGGACATGGGGAGAGAAAATGCTGATGTGTCCCCCAAATACAGGAAGAAAAATTCCTGAGTGTGACAGCAAATTATCTTGCAAGCAAGATTTGGCATCCCCAGGCACCATTTTTTAACAAGGGTGGTCACGGGCAGAGGGCTGCTTCTCGAGTAGTGTTGATGCGCTCATGTAGATTTTCTACTTCAGCAACGGCAAAATCTACTCTAATGGCCTCGTGATCTTGCTCAATGGATGCTTCGCATAGATTTTTTAGCACTGCTCGTGCTGCTGGTGCAAAATTGCAACAGAAGCAGCGAAACATGTATATTTCCTCTCATTTTATGTAACTCCGCGGAGTTCTGCCCATCTCTAATAATTACACAAAAGCAATTGACACCAATTTTACAAACTCCTAGTTAGCATACCATTCTGGAACATAAAACAAATGTGAAGAAAAACATGCCCTTTCTTGGAACCAAGAGAAGAAATACATATTTAACTTTACAAATAAAAGCCATTGACAGATGCCCTGTGTTGGGACGGGAATGTCACCTGCTTGGTTGTGTCCCCTGACGTAAGTGACCAATTACCAGTATCTACTAACATGGCTTTTGCACTTTTGGCAGCAGCACCTCACTACTCTACAGTGAGTGTGAATTCCTAGGTCTGCCCCTTGATATGAATCTGGTCTTGAATACGTCTTGGACCTGGAATGGTGCATCAGGTCCTCGTCGCATAGTGACAGAGTACTGCTGTCCCTGTCAGAGGTGCAAGCGTGGAGCATGGTGGTGGCAGCATACCATATATTTAGTGCTCCTATGGTGAGCAAAACTTTTTTTATCTGTTTCACAGGAGGGTCTACTAGACAACTTGTATATAGTTATGCTGCTACAGTTGAACCCTGATCCCTTTGCAGAGTTCCTAAGTGCATGCATGTATGCACACATGAACAGGGTAAGGACTTCTAAAAAGAACACCTAAGCTCTCAGGTTATCAGGTCAGAGACCCAGGTTCACCGGTAGCAATGTTACTGTTATGAGTGGGCCACAATTCTTTGGAGATAAAAAAAGTCTGTTCATACTAGGATCACTAAAAACACAGTATGCTGGAACCACTGCACTAAATTCTTGAACTTGTTACAGGGGCACTAGTCCTATATCACAAGGGAGAGTGCTCCTGGTATTCCCCTCTTGGTCCAGCAGAGGTCCAGGACCAGGCGCACATGTAGGGACAGGCCTAGACCTTCATACAAACCCTAAATAAATGTAAGCCTGGCACCTGAAAAATGAAAAAAAGAGGATATCAAATACTCAGGTGGGTGCTCAGGGCAGGAGACACAACTGTATACCATGCAAGGGACATTCCCATTCCAGATCAGAATTTCATGATCCTTACTCCACAATGTGAGAAGTGCAATAGTCGAAATGAACACCTTGTTGAAAAGTCTATGTGCAATTCCATGGTTCCAGCCATAAGCTCTAAAGTGAAATCTAGGCCTTGTAATGAGACCATTTCAGAGATTTGGTATTTTCACCCTTAATTGCCCATGACCACCTGGATGGCTTCTGATCTGTTTAAACCACAAACCTAGTAGCAAACAGAAATGGCAGAAACCTTCTCTAAGCTCATTCTAAGCTGCACACCCTGGGGTACCCCTCTAACTTACATGCCCTGAGTAACAGGGTACCATTTACTGTGGACTTACAGGGAAGTTAGCCATTTCCGGTTGGGTAAAGCCAATTTGAAATGCACTTTAGGGTCAGGCACTGACACTGAGGTCTGCTAAACAGGCCTCAGTGCACTCTCAAAGTGGAAAAAACAGTAGCATCAGTCAAAACACTTGGAGATGAACATACAAAAGAGGTATTTCCTTACAGTATCACTATACTCAATTGTCCTGCTAAGGGCACTTCATGGGTCAGTGTCAACAGGAAGTTTCTGTGTTCCAGTAGAATAACTTGCCTCTTATTTGCAGCAGCCTCAGGATTCCCCATCTTAATATATAGTAAACCATCCTTGTAGGTCCTCCAGCAGCTAATACCCCTCTAGATCCGGCAGTGCCCAAGACTGCATACCTAGTCTACTTAAAGTACTTCACTCTCCTCTCTGTATAGAGCAGGGATAGTGGCTACTACAGCACGTAAACATCACTTACAATGAAACTTTTACAACGCACTACCATTACAACGCGGTCATTACAACGCAAACCATTACAACGCATTGCGCTGGGGGGCGCTCTAGGATAGGGAATAGGTTAATTTACTATCCGATAACCTTCCCTAGTGTCCACGGGGACTGGAGTTGGAATAGTAAATTAAACTATTCACTATCCAACACCCAAAAGCGCTATGCGTTGTAATGGTATGCGATGTAAAAACCGCGTTGTAAAGGCATGCGATGTAAAAGCATGCGTTGTAACGTCATACATCCCTACAGCAAGTGCCTTCTCAGAGTCTGTGCTGATCTGCTGACTACCTTATCCTAATATTGTTATGTGTAACTTGTTACACGCACTATCACCCGCAAGGGTATCCTGGCACGTGGCAGGTTTGTGTGCCTAGCCCTGCCTACGGTAGTTTCCTTAATTAAAAAGCCAGGTGTTTAGCTTCTCTGATATGGAGTGCCTGGCCATTCCGTGCTTTAGGAGGTTCTGTGTATGCGTAAGATGTGTGAAAGTTGGAGTCCTGTGAAGCAGAGGTGACTGGGAGGTTGGTGGAAAGAGATGCGACAGGTCAGGTAGGTGGAGTCCATGTTGTGTTTTGTATTGAACATGTGTGTTAGGACTAGGACTTTCAAATGAACATGTTTCTGCATCGGGAGTCAGTGGAGTTCCGTGCGCTGTGGTGAAAGTTCTGTGTGGGAGGCTGCTGCTGAGATCTGCATGATTTGTAGTCTTCGATTGAGTTTCTTGGTTAACCCCACTCAGAGGGTATTCCCGTAGTCCAATTTGCTAGTGACTAGGCATGAGAAATAGATTTTCTCTTGTTGCTTGGGAGCCATTTATAGATCTCCCTCAGCATTTTCAGAAGCAGGATGCTGTGACGGCATTGACTTGTGTCATGTGGGATAAAAAAGTCCTCTGCATGTTAAGAGACATGTATCCCTGTCCTGAGTGCCCAACTGTACTGTTCTCTGGATCCCTAATGCTGATTTCTGTCATAGGCTAACACAGATCTTGTGTGTGCACCATGACATACTCCTCTCTCAAAGATTATGGTCTTGTTGGACCAGGAGGGGCACTGAAAGCACTGCCCTCATGGTGGAGGAAGGCTAGCCCCTTCACCAGGAATTAAGGAGCACAAGCGCAGTGATGGAAGCATAACGTATAATGATCAGTAGTAGTGAATAGGATCTTTTTAATCCGTGTCACTGGAGTGACTCCTAAAAGCTTACTCTCATTCCTAAAAGTTAAGCTGCTGTGCTTAACTCACCCCTTGCCTACAGCAAGTAGATGTGGAAGAGCCTGTGTGATGCAAACATGTGCTAAGTGCATGTGTGCTCACAAGAAGTACACTATATATTCTGTGAAGTGTGGTACAGTGTGCACATGGTAAATATATGCATGTTGGCAGTGTGTGTTTTTAAAATAACACACTCTAGTACAATCCAAAAAGGCTGCAGTACTGAACAGCATATGCAGACTTACCGCATGTAGTTATGCTTGTGGTGGTATAATACATGAGGATAACAGTGTTGTGAAGTAAGTGTACTTTGGTACTGAGTGCAAGTGTGCCTGCACTGGTACATTATATGGAAGACCTTGGGTTCCATTTTGGAATTCCCAGGCCTGCCTGGTGGAAAGCATGAGGATTAGAGGAATCTCCCAGACAGGGTTGTGTATTGCTACCTTTGTGTAAGCTGGGAGGGACTTGCACTGGAGGATGTGATAGCCAGGCTCTCTGTGCATTTTAAAGGGCTCCTTGATTCAATGATAGATCACAAGGAAGGGGCTGGTTACTTCCCAGGAAGAGAAAGATGTGGCTCATGAGGGAATCATAAAGAGTAGAACTAGGTGCCCAGGATTAACCTTTAGATGCACTGAGGCGGACATCCCGGTGTGAACTGTGGTCACTCCCATGAACCTTGTTGTGGGTTAGTCAACTTCAGAGTCCTGCCAGCTGTGACAGAGAACCTTCAGGAGGAAGATGGAAGTGGAAAGATGTCCATTTGAAAGACGCAGAGCCCCAATATAAAACCTCAAAGACTCAGACACTAAATTACAATGTATGTCTGGAAAATGCCTATAAGTAGGGGAGTTTGAGACCCAAATGTATTCATCTGGTGAGCAGCCAATTGGGCTTTGTGAGGAGGGAGGACCTTTCCCTGTGCCCAGGCCTGCTAGTTTCCATTCTGGGTGAGTGTACATCACCGAGGGAAACCAAGACAACCTGCACTAAAACCTGGGGTGACAGCGCCTTCCTGCTCGCCATGACCAGTGAGGAAGAGAAGAACATTAGAAAGAGCACATTTCGGGGGAGCCCTATTTCTGAGGACTACTGGTGTGAAGAATCTATTCTTGCACCAATCAGGCAGTAGCCCAAGTGCACTGACCCCGTTTTCTAGAAGTGGCAGCCGCAAACTGAGCAGAGAAACAAGTTTTGCGTGGAGGGCGCTAGGCCAGTATGACCTTCTGGTGGGTGGCCTGAGAGGGGGACACCAATCAATCAATCAATCATGGCACTTATAAAGTGCACTACATACCAATGAGGGTCTCAAGGTGCTGGGGGGAAGCTGCTACTGTTCGAAGAGTCAGGTCTTGAGGAGTCTCCTGAAGGTTAGAAGGTCTTCGGTCTGCCGCAGGAGGATGGGGAGGGTGTTCCATGTCTTGGCGGCGAGGTGGGAGAATAATCTTCTGCCGGTGGTTACTCTTCAGATGCAGGGGCCAGTGGCTAGGGTGCGGTCTGCGGAGCGGATCTGGCGGGTGGGGGTGTAGGGGCTGAGTCGGCTGTTGAGGTACGCTGATCTGGTGTTGTGGAGAGCCTTGTGTGCATGGGTGAGGAGTTTAAAGGTTATCCTCTTGTTGATGGGGAGCCAGTGTAGGTCTCTGAGATGGGGAGTGATGTGGCTGTGGCGAGGGATGTTGAGGATCAGGCGTGCAGCTGCGTTCTGGATGCGTTAGAGTCGTTTCAGGAGTTTGGCCGGGGCTCCTGCATAGAGTGCATTTCCGTAGTCCAGTCTGCTGCTGACGAGGGCCTGGGTGACTGTACTTCTAGACCCCGAACATCAATGCCAGGTCAGCATGAACGAAATTGTAAGTGCAATTGTAGTGTATTTCCTATATTCCCAATAGGCTCTGCGCATTGGAATAGTGTATCCTGTAGTTTAGATGTAGGACTGAAGTCAACTAGGTCTCTACTGAATATACTAGACTTAATTGTGTGTGTGTGCCAGCTAGCTCAGAGGTCGCTAGAAACTTTTTCGAATGAACAAGAAGGGATTAGTTTCTGCCAACCGCTTAAAACATGACAACTTTGTTTCCTAAGAATAAGAAATATATCTCTAGAGTCGCGGAAACAATAGATAGTTATTTCACTCAGTCAATCGTGCATGCTTTGTTTCACCAGAGGTGCAGAGAAATAGAGAGACGGGTGTTTTCAATAAAATATATTTATTGAACAGTCTTCTTTCTCAAGCATAAGAAATGAACTGCTGCAATCGTAATACTTGCGGTAAAGTGCAAAGCGTACAGTACGAAGAGTATTATAAAATAATATTGTAAAAGCATGATATGGTTTCTAAGCCATAAAATACCTAAAATGCATAAAATACATACAGTGATAAATAATGACTAAAAGTACTCACTGGTGTTTCTAAAATATGCATACCCCAGTGTACCTAACCTAAGTCTAGTACAAGGGAAGAAGTAAGTAAGGTGTAGCCTTGTTTTAGTATTCTTTGCCAAGAATCTATTCCAAGAATTCTCTTAGGGTCTAATCAGCTCCCTACCTTGGTTTAGAATGAAGGAGGTCTTGTATCTCTCTCTCAGGACTCGATTTCCCAGCAACCCGTAAGGGTAGCCTGGAAACACTGGAGCTGGATTTCCCGGCAGGCGAAAGTACAGCGTCTCTCATTGCGTCAGCTGGAGGGTCGGCTTCCTTCGTACTTGCTGCAGCAGGGAGCGTCGGGCAAGTAGATAGTCAAACTGCTCCAAACCACCGTCTGTTTGTATGGACAAGTGTGGGCAGATTTATACCTTGAAGGTGCCGAGTTTGACGTAAATTGGACATAATAACGTCATTAGAGACTTAATTCTCTGAAAACTCCATGAGTTCTTAGATACATTATTATTCATGCAGGGGGAAGTCCCTGACTGCTGAAGGCGAGTTTTTACAAGAAATCGTTGTAGATTTTCAGAACTAGTGGAAGTAGCCAAGCTGTATTAGGACTACTTGAGCTATGTCTTAATATGGTTATGATTGCTATGCCTATATAAGGATACAATATTTCATACCTATATAAGGGCATGAATCGGGAAAATTAAACTAGGGTCCTAAAAGGCTATACAACACGATGACAGCAAACCCATATGCCAGGAGGGGTTTCAGGAGACGCTAAGACCATTGGTTCAGGCCGTCGCCTGGGACCACGAAACTGCTGCTTTAACCCCTTGCATGCTCGGGATGAGGCCTGGGCTGTCCTAATCCCACCCACTTTTCAAATCGCCCGCACAGCACGAAGATTCACACCGCATGCAAGGGGTTAACAAAATTGGGTCCCACCCACATACTGCAGCGAAGGAAGCCCGAGGATCAAAGGACATCCCTGCAGTCATGTCCGAGCATGGATTCAACTTTCTTCTCCCTGGAAAGGGAAGTGCGAATTACCTTGCAATCCCTGGAGCAGTAATAACCCCAATCGCTAAAACCAGCATGGCTCGGAGCAGAGAGCCTGCACCTGCAGGGTGCTGCTGCATGGCCTCTTGTGACTGAACTTCTGAAAAGAGAAGCTCGAAATCCAATTTCCTTTCTGTTCCTGCCCCCATTGGACCTCTGGGAATTTCCCTGGCATTTACCATATTGTTTCAAACCTGTCTGTGCTTTCCCCCTTTGGCTTAGAGTCATGCTTCTCCCATCTTTTGTTAACACATGTTCGCTAACCACTTGCCAATGAACATCGCAATTTCTCTGGATACCTCTCTGTCAGACTTGACAGGCATTGCCTAACTGAGGCATAAAACGGTGTCATGAATCTCTTTTCAACGTTAACTGGTTATAGGCATGACATTCCTTGGCATTCATCCCTCTTACCTACTCATTCCAGTCACTCAGTATTCCACAAAGCCAGGTCTCAGATGGCACACCATTTGCTCACTGTGATCTTTAAACCTTAGTGGGTACCCAGCTGGCTTCATCCCAGAATTTCAGATAAGTGCTTCTTTCATGTGCTCATACACCATTTGCTCGGCCACAGGCATCCCTCCAGTGAGTAATGTTCCTTCCATAAGCAAGAAAATCAGGAGAGCTGCTGTCGTAGACATATCATTCAAAGCCTGAGTCCTACAAGCAATCTCAAAACTCACAAACCTCCCCAAAATATCTTGTCCCCCCACATACATGTACAAAAGCTCTTTTGGAACCTTCAAAGAAACTCTTGAATTGGAAGTGGGATCACTTTTCCATGTTGTAGGTGTCTCAGCTGCCATCCTAGCTTCTCTTTCACTTTCAAATCCTCTCTTCTTTTCTTGCCTTTCCATTTTCTACCCCTCACACTTTCCTGTCTACTTCTCCTCCTTTCCTCTGATTACTGGTGACCTAACTTCACCTTCTTCCTGTCAAACTCCCTGGCCATCTCCTATTCCTCAGCCTTCACTTTCTGAAGAGCCAACTTCACAATTAGGGTCTAAGCTCGACCCAAGGAGGACCACACTGCTAAATCAATGACTCACTCAGTCCAGGGGGAAGCAGGCTGAGCCACAACCTGTGGGCCCACCTGTTACGTCATTGTGTGATTGGAAGAGGGCTGCTGAATGAAGACAGCCCTTCACTTCCCACTGCTTCTGAACAATGCTGCCTGTCCCAATTCTGATTAGAAGGAATGTAACAGCTGCTTGTTGCACATGTGCCTGGCTCATCTGTTCCCCGGCACAGGAGGAATCAACAGCGGAAGGAGTGAGACAGACAGCAGATATGTACTGTGGGTGGGAAACACTCCGATCAAAACTTCAGCTGTGAAACCTAAACTGAAGTACTTTACAATAAGGGACATCCTCATATGGAGCTGATAATAAAGCACCAGAGACTTTCTTTTTCTTTTTAAAGAGCGATAAACTCACCTAATTCTCTACAGGTTAGGAAACAGCTTTTTTTTCATCTAGGAGTACAATCAAGAGTCTGTAGTACTGCATGTTGGAGAATTAAGGGCCATATTATCAAGAAAGGGCAATACATTATCGCCGCTTTTATCGGCAGGAAACTGCCGCTAAAGCGGCAATAATGGGCTTGATAATATGCTCTTGTGAATTCCCATAGAAGCCCATGTTAACACCAGAACCTTTCTTGATAATATGGCCCTAAGTTTGCAAAATTAAGGTCAGAACCTATCTCGGGAAACAAAGTCTGCAGGGTTCCAAAATGCAACTTAGACACAAAGGCACTCACTACATATGCTCCGAAATCCAGTATGCCAATATCAGACACGTCAAATATTGATATAATCAGTTGCAGCATTTAATAGATGTGACATTAAGTCATGCCATTTGAAGTGAGTTCACACACTTTTAGAATATGATTTACCAGTTGTTCCAGCTTCTCAGTACAACAAATGGAATAGATGAAATGTAATTCAAAGTATTGCTCTGTCTCAGACAAAGAGAGCTGTTTTCATGTTATAAAATTTCTAAGGTAATTTGGTAGAGAGCTAATTGATTTTGATTTTCACAAAATCCCAATGCACTGTAAATTGAGAATAAAATAAGTTAAGTTCAGAATAGAATTTTATTTAAACTGCTATGTCATCAGGTCTTCTGAAAGTCATTAAGCAGTGCTGCAGGCTAGATCCAATTAGAAAAATAAGTACCAATCATCAAGCTGATGAACATATTGTGATTAGCAAAACGGGGAGCGAAAAAGAAGTTGAGGGAGAAAAAAAGTATTAGGATAAAAAGGAATGACGGGAGGCGGGGCGAATCTGGACAGGATGTGCGAGGATAGTGACAAGGAAAATCAATGACTCTACGTAAAAGGTGTTAATATGAAATTGGAGCACAAAACACCTGAAACATGCAAGCAAAGTGGAATTAATATGGAAAGGAGACCACAGAAGAAACATACTGTTCAAAATAATTGCCATGAAAAATATAACGTAATCTCTATAATAAAGAATGCCTTTTTGTAACCATATGTCCTGACCACTGTAATAAATATATCTTCCTCAAATGACATGTCATGATCAATGTTATAAATATGTCTCCCTCAAGAATATTTGCGTGTATTACAAAAAATTTACTACCTGTAATTCAAAGTACATATACTGCTATGGACTGCGCATTCAGATGGAAGAAAGCAATGGCCTTTGGACACCTTTGGACACCCTGGCACCCTTGAAATACCTCCCGGTATTACCGATTCGGTAATACCAAATCGGTAATACCGAATGTCTTCACATTCATTCCTATGGGCCTCCAAGCCCATAGGAATGAATGGGTAGGCATCCGTTATCACTAAATCTCAATTACCGATTCGGTTATAACGAATATTAAGGATTCGGTATTTTTTACGGAATTCTTACCTACATCTGTAATACCGATTTCTTAATACTGAATGAGTAAAATTCGGTATCAAGAATTCGGTATTTCACTATAACCTACATCGGGCCCTTAGTCCTCAATTACGAATGCCTAGGAGTGGTATTTATTATTTATTGGCATGTTAAATACCGATAACCCAGGGATAAGACATTTATCGGCTGCTTTGTTGAATGGGTCAAACATGAGGATGTTAGCACTTTCTGCACCAAATTCCTCATGTCCCTGTATTTCACAGGTTTCTTCCCTTCAGTACATAGCGGCAGGTTTGTCATACCCAGTGCTTAATTTGTAAACTAATAAGTGTCAGGGCCCTGACCAGGAGGACACTGCAGCTTACATCATATTATTCCAGGTCCTCAAAGCTAAAGGAATGGCTGGGGAGGCAGGTGTTAGTCATTTTTAACATATATTGTATTCATTAACAACTGTTGTTCTGCTTAGCTCTAAATTAGATAAGAAGTGCCACCATGGAGCAGACTGTCCTAAGAGCCGTGTTGACAATTAAGTGCTGTTTCCCAGCACCGGAAACCAATAAAGTGCCAGTACTGAGCACCGGACACCACAGGCTCAAATGAAGCACTGGTCCTACTGAAATCTACCTGTTTAGAACTCTAGGGGCACATACTTTTTCAAAACCAGCAGTTACGGATGAAGTAAACTCTGAAAGTCTTGAAATTGCAATCCCTACACAAATAGGAGTTAGTGAAGGGTCACAAAATTTGAGGGCATTCGTACCTGAGTCCTTAGAGGTTTTTTTTACAAATAACTGGGGAAGAATGTACCTTGAGTTCACCTCATTTTTAAAATACTTATCTCCCTTTAGTTATTACCAGCATTTTTTGGTGCTAACTTTCCACAGTATTTCCATGTGGTATCAATCCAAAGTAGATATGTTTTACCAGTGTTTCGGGGCTGTTGGGGTGTACTGAAACATTTTTTTACTTTTTTCCTACCCAGAACATCATTGCATCTGTGCAGCCAATAACGGATGAGCAGATTAGCAGGGGCAGGATCCCAAGCACTTTCCCAGCTTCTAATAGAGCTGTTCTTACAGTCCTGGTCATCCCCTTTTTAATTCTGGCCTTGCTGCTATGTCTGGCTCCCCTCTGAGGGTCATACCTGACAAATCTGCCAGTCTTAGGATGGTCTTCTACACACCTTTTTGTCTTCCTCCTCTATTTTTGAGATACTTTGCCAGGAAAAAGGATTACTGTGCTGCTGAAGGACTGCCACTGTGCTAAGCTGTGCTGAGCTGCTGTCTGCTGCACTCTTGCCTGGGAGAAAAGGGCTGGACCAGCATCTCTTGATCCTAGAACCCAGAGTGACTGCAAAGGCTAGTGGACTGGACTCATGATATAAAGACCCAGAGACATAACAGGCTTCCAACAAACTTGCATCTGCACTTGGACTCTGCTATCTGACAGTGGTGCCTTCCCAGTCCTGGACCTTGGAATTGGCCTAAGGTGCTCTTCCAACCTCTGTGGATCAAGCAGAACTGATGCATTTTTTCTGCTGCGCGACACAGTCCTGAGCAGAAATGACTCATCTCCTCTGCTGCGTGGATTGGACCCCTTCCAAAGACTTGCATCACTGCTGATGCATCCTGCGTGATGCATCCTCGGTGCATGCCCTCACAGCCCTCTTCGACAGCCGCTTTGACAACGACGGCGGACTCTGCATCGCAGCCTCCTCTTTTGAACCAGTGTATCATCCCGACTGTGCGCCACATGTCCGACAATGGATTTCACATTGCAAGTCAAATCTACGGGATCCTATATGTCGATGCAACAGGACCTTGAACCACACCTCGCCACATCTTGGAATTGGCGCATTATCTTGGCTGCATGACCCATCTTCGTCGCAGATACACGCAACACTCAGCAATCCAGGATTAAAGGTACTTTTGTTCAGTGGTCTAAATAGGCCAGTGGGGTTGGCCTGAGCTTGTGATTTTGTCCTGGTCCAGTGCGATCAGATATCTACCGGTGACGCTTTATGACTTTGAGTGCTATTTTCCCAAAAAACTCTAAAATTCAATATATACGGTTCTATCAATTGGATGTTTGTCATTTTGGTCTTGTTTTATTTATTAAATTAAGCTCTATTATTCCTAATCATGTTATAGGCACAATGCTAACCTCAAAGTTAACCTGTGATCATCCCTCTGGGGTGCTTGACTGACTGCTCTGTGTCAAGCACCCAGAGGGATGATCACAGGTTAATTTGAGGTTTGCTTGTGCCTTACCCTGATTAGGATTGTGGTTGCTACTTGACCAGGACTAGTAAGGCAGTGAACCAACAACCCAATTTCTTACATTGCCTTGCTAGTCTAATGCTAGATTATTGTCCTGTTCCTGCTATGGAGCCTCTGCGGTGCCAGCAAAGGATGCAAGTTCTGACAAAATAGTAAAAATAAAACAGTTCTGTTTCTCTGTGTTTGAGATTGTTAATGAGACTGGAAGTAAATGTGAGTTGGTGAGTGTCAAAGTGAATAGGAATAAGAGAAAGTAAGTGCAAGGAATTGAGATAGAATGGGTGTGTGGTGGAGATAATAATTGGGAGTGTGTCAGGAGTGTAGTTATCAGTGGTGCATCATGCACAGTTGCACAAATGGCCTCAAGGATCTACTGAATCCTATTTTTGTTAAACCAGAGTGCCTGTACATCAGGATTTCAAAGCATATTCACCTGTACATAAACATTTATGAGAGAAAGTCAGTGAGTGTGAAAGGATAAATGTGTGTATTTGAGTGAGAATCAGTGAGTTTGAGTATGCTTGTATGAGTGGGATTGAGCATAAATGAGTAAATGAGAGAGTAAGTGAGTTAAAAAGAATAAGTAGGAGAGAATGAAGGAGAGAGGGTGTAAGTATGAGTGAGATAATATGAGTTATAGTGTGTTTAATCCTTCTGAGTCTGATTGTTGTGGCATACTAGAGCTAATTCTTGGCTTTTGTGGGCACCCACAATAACATGCTGTTTCTGGAATATTGGAAGGAATTCCTGGCATAAGGAAGAGAAACCATGGTAAAATATTGGTGCTGATATACTTGATTTAATTGTTGGCCTCATGAGGGCAACCATGTCATCTTGCGGGTGAGGGTTACGGTTAAGGGAAGCAAATCATGATAACATGCTGGCTCCGACATAAGACATGCCAGTTGGAACTTTTGTTATCTGGGTCATCCATGATACAGGGGTAGAATCAATGTCAACATTTTTGCAATGGCATATTGAATTTATTTCTAGGCAAAAGGGGGTACCCATGACAAAATGCTGGCATTGGCATACTGGAGGTAATTTGTAACAGAGGGCAAATTTAGAAAGTGAAATTGTGGCAAGTATTATGCTTCACTACTTTAAAAGATCAACAGCCCCAATATTTATGTCAATGAGTATGCAGATGATATTGTCATACCAACCCTAAAGAATGCTGGCAAACAGCTGTATAAGGTGAAAATGTTTTGTGGGTAGGCCCCTGCATTTCCAAAGCTCCTCGGTTTGACTCTATGCCACGATTCCAAGCAGCTGAGGTTCAGGAAAGTATTGAAGTCTCACCTGCTCTGCTTTGTAAACAGACCCTGGAAAAAGTTCTTCTCTCAAGAACCCCTACAAAGCACACTACAAAAGTGTTTAGGCGGTACAAAAATATAAAGGTGTCTGATGTGTCTGATCAATGAAGATTTTATATAAAATAAACTAAATGTGTGCAATGCCTACACCAGGCTGAACAACATTATAAAGTAAATTGATGAATTTATAATCAGATTGATAAACATCTAAAACATTTGAATGCTAACAGTAGGAAAGTCATCCATTTAGCCTTGATCGCCCAAATTTGTTTGACTGATGCTGGTGGTTACTGACTCTGAAAGTGCCTTCGGCTCTGCTAACCAGGCTCAGGAGCTGTGCTCTGACCTCTAAAGATGTATGTTGAGTTGTAAAATTCTATATGAAAAATACAACCTACCTGTCCCTAGTATATATTAGGTTATGTAGGTTCAGAGACCCTGGTGGACTTAATATGCTTAAGTGTGAACTGCTGTGCTTTCTAGTCTCATTTTAAATACAGCCTGGCTTGCAGGTTGGTTTGTAAAATAAAACTGTGTCCAAATTCGACTTTGGATTTAATAGTCCAAAACTACCTTTTTATGAATTATACTTCACCCCTAAGATCTGCCCTAGGTGTCCTAAGAGTAGGGTTCAATGTTTTAAAAAACAGGGACAATATAAAATATGTTCTATATGCCCTAGTAAGGAAAAACTGCCAAAGTCTATTTTTCCCCAATTGTAATTGTCACATTAAATCCAACAACTTGTCAAAGTTGGGTTTAATATAACTATTACAGGAAAGTAGGTTTAGAACTTAGTGTCCTGACGTTACCTAAACCAGCCCTGAAGCAGCCTCTCCTGACTGTCCAGTCTTTGACAGTCTGAGCCATGCTGCTCCCTGAGTAGGTGTGAAGAGACCTGGGGCTGTATTCTTACAGCCATTTGGTTGGAGGAGATCATTTCCTGGAGATGGAAGGGAGAGGAAGGGGCTGGTGAGATAAGGCTGGACTTCATAGGCAAGAGAATAGATTACATAGGACCCAGACTAGCCTCGACTTTCTTGTTGCCTATCTAGATGGGAGCCCCACTACTTAAATGAGGAGAGGGGAATACAGTCATTTGTTAGCCACACCTTTGGGTTGGGTTACACAGACACACATACCGAGGAGAGAATTTCTCCATTTTGATTTTTGGGAGAACAGTGCAGAAATATGCCACATGTAGTAGGAAGTGGTCATAGCAGAGGGATGCAGATTTACCCCTATTGGTAAGGGTGCCCTCCTGCTGAAGTCCAGAGCGGAGGACAAACATGGGAGAGCTACAGGAGCAACTCAGATCACTGCCTGGAGCAAAAGAAGAAGGACTGCCCTGCTGGACCCTTGTACTACACCTTAGAAGGTTTGAACACAGGACTGCACCTTCTGCACTCACAAGGCTACTCAAAGAAAGGACTGTGTCTGAATCACAGGAAAAGGAGTGGGCTCCTTGATCAGCTGCAGATAAAATAGAGCTGGAAGACATCACCTGCTAACCCAAAGAGAGAATCACTTGGGCTGACCAGTTGAAACTGGATTTTTCCTGGACTGTGCATGCATTGCAGGAAATTAAGTCCTAGCCCTCAAGAGGCAATCCAGAGTTTGCGAGCTGTTGGCTGGTGCTACTGAACCCTTATTTTCCTCAAAGTAACTCAGAACCAACAAGATATTGAAGTTTGGAATCTTCTTGCAAACGTTTGCAGAAAAGCTCATGGAGGAGACTGGCTCTACGTCGAGAGTCAAGCTGCCATTGTCTACTCATGAATCAGACTGGTCTCACTGGTTTGTCCCACTGAAAGCTCCAGAGCTCCTTTCCATCGATGTCGAGGCCACAGACTTCCAGAGGTTCACCCAGGGACCACATTGCAGCAAGCTGCCATTGTTTAATCAAACCCAGGATCAGAAGAACATGAGGACTCATCATCGAGTGCAAAGCTCTAAAACAAGACTAAGGGCCTGATTTAGATCTTAGTTAATCAGGTCCCGAAGTTGATTTTTTGATGTGTTCAAGCCTGCCTGCTTGTCCACCCGCCCTATTTAGATATTGACTATTCCATTGATGAAATACTGCCACTGTCCAACTGACTCTGCCAGGAATTCTCAACAGCGTTGACAGCAGTATAGGCGGAAACGTCTGGTAGAGATACTCCAGCACAGATTCTGACCATCCAAATTATTATGTGCCTTTCTGTTGAGGCAGCTGTGGTGGAGAAACCTCCAAACTCGAGTTGGTGAATGGGAGGAAAAAGAGGTGAAAAGCCAACTTTTTTTGGGTTCCACCACAGATTCTATCTTGAATGCCATTCTGTGCTGCTGTTACTTGACCACAATGCTCAGCCACCCCATTATCTACGGGGTCTGAGGTAAACTTTTGTGGGGAGTGTAGGTGTACATTCAACACTGTGTATGTTGTTGCTGTACAATGCTATATGTAAAAATATATGCAGTACACTTTACCTACATATACATATTGACAGATTCACAACATATATGTGTAAAATAAGTCGTATTAATAGTCTCCTCATAACCATGGCCTCTTCCCATCAGCAATCCGCAGCCAGGACACCAACCTCACAACAGGAACATCTAAAGTGGCTCAGCGCAGTCCTGCCAGGCTGACGGCACTTGAGTGCAGTTAGCCAGCTGAGACGACAGTTATATAACTGCAACATCTAAATATGGCGGGTGGACTGTTGTCAGTTTGATGGAGTATTTGGGACCACTGTCGGGATGGTGGTCATACAGCCAAGATATAAACCAGGCCCTACGTCCTAAGGTAAACATTTAACCAGGACGTAACTCACAACCTATCTGACCCACGTTCCATCGTGTTCTGCATAAAAATGTTACTTTGTCCTGGTCCTGCACAACCAGATAGCCATGAGTGGTGCTTTGAGCTTTTTGTTGTTAGACTGCGCAATTTATGATTTTTTTCTTTAAAAATTCATATCGCTGGTTCCCAACCTTGGATTTGTGCCATTTTAGTATTGTTTTGAAGAGAAAAAAGTGTCTTTTTTTATAAATTGGTGTTGTATTTAACTTGTGTTATGTCTTTTACTGATGCATACTTGTCTCCTACGTTAAGTCTGACTGCTCGTTTGCCAAGCTGTCAAGGGTTGAGCAAGGATTAATTTACTAAGACTTGACTGGATCTATTAGTGAAAGTGGTATTATTACTACCTGAAGGTGAAAGTGGGTTACTAATAACCACTTTCCTAAACTAATGATTTGGCAAAAATGGGATTGATCTAAACCATAAACATAACTTTTCCATCTGGGTGTTCTCTTTGTGGTAAACAAATCTTAGTTCAACTTGTTGTTATGATTGCAAGCATTCTCCCGCACAGGAATCAATAATTTATATTGGGAAGAAGGTGCAATTAGGCAGACTCTTAAATTAGCCACGAAGGGAACACATTCTGAAAGTGTCCAGATTGTTTACCGCAATTTGTCATCTGTTTGTCTGGCTCAGTGGCCACAACAAAGATGCTAATGAAGGACTCATTAGGAAAAAAAGACTAGCAAGAAGAAATGCTTCTTAGTCACTCAGAAGTGTACAGTCTGTAATCAGTATGCAAAAAATATATCCATTGTTCCTCTGATGTACTATGTCAGAATAAGACCTGGCCTTGCATTATTCATGATCAGGGCTCTCAGACGTCTGTGCAGCCGAGTCATCACTAACTCATGGTAGTCCATGGATCAACTGTGCTGTGCAGCACAAAAGTATGGCAAGTTCCCGCAGTGATTAACGCACACACTGAACTGGTTAATTGTAACACTTGTTACTTAGAATGCAAGAGGCTGCTTACAATGACACCAATTACTACATAAATGAATAAAAATACTAATATTATTTAGCAAGTTGTCTTTGTTTTGTACTAGTTACATGTGGTAGGAATCATATCTACAATCACAGTGATAATAATGTAAGAAAGTGGATTATTTTTTGGGTGGGCATTCACCCCCTCAAGTAATAATAAAATTAACTTGTCAAGTGGAGGTTGAATAGTCGCTAAATTACTCTGAGCTCATCTTACATCTCAAATGACAAAATTCCAATAAGGGAAACCAGAGATATGTATTTTTAAATATTTAACTGAAAACAGTGCCAAAGCGCACCAAGCACCAGAAATAGTCCAAAGAAGCAATAGACCAGGATCCAGGTGTGATTTCAGGCTGACCACAATAGAGTGCAGGTCAGATAAACAAAGCGGGTTAATCCCAGTCAATGATTTTACCTTTTGACCTAGACTTTTTTTTTAACTTCTTAGTACTCCCGCAGGGCAAGCCTGACGCTGTACGTGACAAAGTTGTATGGAAATTGGACAACTTTGCCACAAGATCCAACTAAAGCTCTGGAGGTCTTGGAATTCTCCAAATTGAAGGCTTAACTTTTCAGGCTTTCTCAAGAAGCTTCTCTGGGACATTTCTAAGACTGACTGGACCTCAGGCACATCACTTAGGGGCCAGAACCCAATCTAGCAGAGGTCACGAGCAGGGCCCAGTCCAGGTCCTTCAGGAAAAGGGCTCTTGCAGCTTGTTTTTTCCCTGTAGCCACACAGGAGGTCATTTAATTGACCCTTGAGTCCACTTCCGTGTGTTGGCTACAAGAGGGAGCAGATTCAGTCCTTCGGGTTTTACCAAGCAGAGTAAAGTTCATTTCTGATCTCTACCTAACCAATGGTATAAAACTTCATAGAGATGACTGTATCCTCTGTTTCAACAGTTCCAGTTTGCCCAACTGCAAAAGATTTCACAGTGATCCTTATTCTTAAAATTCTAGATTGGGGAACCCTTTCTCTCTTGTGCAGAGCCCCTGCGTCAGCTCAGAGGTTTGGCAAAGGAAATGAGCAATCCCTCCCTCCCTTATGTCCACTACAAAATGTTTCTGAGGGCAGCTTCCCACCTACTGGGTTTGGAGTAAGAATGCGTCCGGGGAACCAAGGCTTACCCCCTCCCAGGTCTCTTATACTAACCTATGAATGAACAGGCCTCACCTCTGCCCTTTCAAGTTAATAAATGTCCTGCAACCTTCCCATCTGTCCTTTCTGAGATGATAGGGATGAAATGCCCCGGGCAACCCATCCTGTCTCATGGCCTAAGCCATTATCCTGCCTTGGGAGTAGTTTTTTCACCTCATTAAGGTCAAGCGCTGGCTAGGCAACTAGTGGCAGGCTACTGTCAAAGTACAGTTTATAACTCTAATCTGTAACTTGTGACGGAAATGGCTAGTATAGTCAGAGCGGCATGTCAGCGTAAGCATTTGAGTGAAAGTGTGCTACTGAAAAGTACATCGTGTTTAAAGCATCTCCGTAGCATCAGTGTAGGATGTATGACATTACAATGCATGCTTTTACCACGCATGCTTTTACATCGCAGTTTTTACAACGCATACCATTACAACGCGGATTGGTGTCACTACAACGCATGCTTTTACCACGCATGCCTTTACAACGCGGTTTTTACCACGCAGTCCATTACAACGCATAATGCTTTTAGGCGCTGGATAGTGAATTATTTAATTTACTATTCCAACTCCAGTCCCCGTGGATAGCAGGGAAGGTGTTGGATAGTATATTAAATACATTCCCTATCCTAGAGCACCCCCCAGCGCATTGCGTTGTAATGGTTTGCGTGGTAAAAGTTGCGATGTAATGGTAGTGCGTTGTAAAAAATTCGTTGTAACCGTGCTACACCTTACAACGCATATCGCTTTGGGGTGCTGGATAGTGAATAGTTTAATTTACTATTCCAACTCCTGTCCCCGTGGATAGTAGGGAAGGTGTTGGATAGTAAATTAAATCTATTCCCTATCCTAGAGCGCCCCCCAGCGCAATGCGTTGTAATGGTTTGCGTTGTAAAAGTTGCGATGTAAAAGCACTGCGTGGTAAAAGTTGCATTGTAAAGGATGTTTCCTTCAGTGTATGCTGTGTACCCTGGAACTGTCACACATTTTTGCAACCCATTGTACAAGAGTGGAAATCATACATTCAAGACACTACCACATTTCACAATTGATTTATGTAAATACCATCCAGCAACAGGGCTACATGGCTAGTCTGCACCAATGATGGCAACACCTTATATACATCAATTCCCAACTGGAAGGGCATTGTAGCAGTTGAATGGGTTCTCTTACAGCAAAAAAATGTGGGCACCAAAAAAGTGCTGTTGCTGGATTTACTACATTTCTTTCTCAGCCAGTTATTTCTGGAGTGAGATGCTTATCGCTTTATATGAATTTGCAATGGAATTGTTGATGGAGTATATCAGTTACACATACCGAAGATTTATTCACCCAAATAGCTATTAAATAATTGAAATTGAAGAACTTCAATGTATCTCCTGTGTCTTCATTAAGTTTTTTTCTAAAGTCTGCAGGCTCATTTCGGTAGTGCGTCTTCGGACTGGTTAATCAATTGGCTACCAGCAATTCCCTCAAGTTTACTTTGTTTTTTTATGGACCGAGCACACACCAAGCATGCACACCATAAGATGTGGTTAATTTGATCCAACAAGTTTGGCACAATTCAGTCAAAAAGGATTGCAGCTCACGACTAACCCTTTTTTTAAAAAGGTTTATTTTGGCAGGTCGAGTTCACATGCTTAAAAGAAGAAAACGGAACACTTTTCCTGCCAAAGTACTAATGAAGCAGATTCATTAAACAGTTCAACTCACAAGGTGAAAAATAAAATGAAACATTCAAAACATGAACACTGCAAAACCTGGAATAGTGCTGGCAGTTTGGCTTTTTGTATTACGCCAGGACAGTGAGACAAAGGGGGAATCGGTGTATTACTATGGTCTATCTCTGTCAGGATGATGAGGAGGAGCTGTTAACTACCAAACTTGCACATCACAAAGACTCTGCCTCAACACACTGACAAATGGATTCACACTAGCTTTTTGTGTTCCCAGAAAAGCTAGTGCCAGGACAGGGTGGTAGGTAATTCTGGACACCTCTGTAGGGGGGTAACTTCAGAAACTTTTCGCAATTCAAAGTGGGCACCAGGCCTAAGTAGGGGACCCTCAGACCCAACTCTTTACATCACTTCTGGACATGTGGACTCTGCCAGGAAGAAGGACTGCCCAATGTGAAGTCTTCTCTGCTGACGAGCTTGCTGACCAAGGACCTCCTTGCTACCCAAGGCCTGTTGACTCCAAGAGCCAGCAGTCTGGCCCCCTTTTCAAGCTACAGGCTTCTTCAAAGTTGACTTAACTCCTGCATCCCATAGCGGCCTACCATCAACTCCTGTGCAGTTTGACACAGCTCGCCCTTGACAACAACACATCTCACCGCAAGTGCTCTTAAGCCCTGGCTTCTTCTTCTATGCTGACGCAGCTCGGTACTGTCCCAGCACAATGCATCTTGTCCCCTGAGCGACACATCACAGCATAAGTCTCAGCAAGCCCCAACGGCTGCTGCAACGATAACGTGGGACCGCACATTGCAAGTTACTCTTGACAGTTCTTCATCCCCCCAGTTGTGCAACGCATCTTGACATCAGACCTCACATTGCAGCTCCTCATTTTCGGCTCCTTGACGCCAGCTCACGCAGCTCGATGCAAAGATTTTGCATCTAGACGTCCTGGCCGCAAAGTACTTTTCTGTATCCAGCCCGTGCTCCATTGTGGTCGGCCTGAACTTGTAACTTGGACCCGGTCTAGCATGACCAGATGACCACAGTTGGTGCTTTTTGCATTATAGAACTTGATTTCTTCAAAACCTTTAAAATTGCATATCTCTGGTTTTATTTGGATTTTTTATCTTTTTGATGTCAAATCATTTATTTAATTTAATTTAATTTTTCCAAATTGGTGTGGGATTTTTTTTTGCTGTGTTTTGACTTCATTACTGTTTGAAGAACTGCATACATTCTTTACACATTGCCTCTAAGTTAAGCCTGACTGCTTTGTGCTAAGCTACCAGAGGGTTAGCATAAGTTAATTAGGGGTTCCTTGTGATTTACACTGAGAAGAATTGTAGTGTCTGCTTGAGCAAGATTTCATCCACCTCATTCAGGATTCAGTTTCCTACATCCTTAATATGAGATGACTCAGACTACGTCAAAGAAAACGATCCCCATTATTTACATTTAACCATGGACAATCCCATATATCCCACCATATGCCTATATCTTTGAAAGTGTATTACATTACAATGTAACAACTATGTTATTGAGCTCTGATGTGGGAACGCACCAATGTAGTAATAGAACAATATCTTATGCCAAAATTATGCACATATATAAATCACTCTGCAATGCCCGGTCCCTTGTCATTTGATAGGAGACCCTTAGTATTAAAAATAAAAAAAATTAAGTCATATGTATGGAAAAGTTATATAATGTTCACTGCAGATATCACCTTCAGTAAGGTAGAGGGTGATTTTTATCCCATTTTGTGAACATGCTGCAATTTGATCATGATGCCTGCAAAGCAGGCGATTTCTGATAGGCCTAGTACATGCTTCATTAACAGACAATGCTCCAGATGAGTTGCGGCTCAAGGAAGGAGTGAAAAGAAGGCTTTTCCCAAAGAGTCATATTTAACCACATTTATAGGTGTTACCTTTGGGACTGAAGAAAAATTGTCAGAAATACCATCAATCTGTACATCCATCCAGCGGCGGCCGGCACAGGTAAACGTAGTGAAGCGGTGAGGCGGGCGGGGTAGAAGAGGGGGGAATTCAACAGATGACCATATAGGTATAATTAAATAAATAAATAACACCTATTCCATCATCTCTCGACTTCCCCCCCTGCGCACTCTTCCCCGCCCACCGCGCTTACCTGTGCCGGTCGCCGCTGGTGGCGATGCACTGAGACAGTCTGCTCCAATAATTGGAGGAGGAAAGCCTCACTCCACAAAAAAATTGGCTTTCTTCATAGTAGTACCGACCCTCGTGTGTACCCACCTGCACATCTTCATGGAATGAAGTAGTAAATCTCTGCAGAGTTAAAGCTACAGTGCCAGACACTGATCGAATCTTCATTATCTACCACTGTTAACACTCATTGAATCATATGTTATGTCCCAATGGGTTTGGTTTCTTATCTACATGGAGAGATAATGCTTGAGTTGTATAATTATTCAACTCACATTCAGTAGACCATTTGACCATTGTTATATATCTAGCGCCAAGAAACCGTCAGGTGTTAGCCACACTTTACAAATGCTTTTACATAACATAACATTACATAACATAACATATCCTAATTTGTATAGTTTTTAATCATAAAAATGTAAATGCACAGCTATATATCAGGCAGTTGTTGGGTCTAAGAACTACCTACATGATGGCGCCATTGATACCTTGGTGCCAGAGATCACACATGGAAAGACATTGTGGTTCAAAGCAACAATGAACGGAAGTTTCTTATTATGTGAGAATACTGCTTTGGAAATGTCACGCCTGCAGTTAACTTTGGCGCGCAGCTCAGTAATTTTACATGCTTAATTACAATAGTTTTGTGACTGTTTCGCATGGAATGGGGCATTGCTGCTGAAATCTTATTTTCTACACTGATTTTCTTGTCGCTATTTTCCGCAGGCGTATTCCACCACATTATATCTTGTGGTTATATGCTTGGTACACCCAGTGCAGTTAGCGCCCACTCGCTAAGAACTCCTGTGACCAGCCGAATTGGGGATTTTAAGAAAGTTGGATCGAGCGTAATAGTGCTTGTTTCAGGATATATTTGATAATATATGATGGATTGGGTTTGATTCGAATCAAAATGGACATATCCATCATGCTACTGTTGGTTGGCCTGGCTCTGCAACTTTCTTTGGTATCAGTCACATGAGAATTGACAAATCCTAAATCAAGAAGCCAAATGTTTAGTTTCGAGTGGAAATCATTATGAAAGAAGGATTCTTTTTTGTTTCTAAGCAATGAGTAAAGAGAAATTGTAATTCTGTTATTTTCCATATCAGGGCCAGGCTTGCTAATCCACTGAATAGTAATAGCCTGTCTGGTTTCCAGAATGGCCAATGAATATGTAAAATATGCCCAATTAAATTCATTGCGTGTAAAATCATTTTCTATACTACATTTTCCTATTGCTATTTGATGGCCAGATAAGCCAAAACATATCTCTTTGCATAATATGAAACACAATAATTGTTTCAAACAAAGTGCGTTCACAATCGCCACTAATTACTTCAAAAGTGATTTATAAAATCTATTTATCTGAAAGTGAAGTGCATGGGAAGACTTAATGGTTTAACTGAGTAGAAGTAAGTTCTTCATTGGTCGCTACCATACTATTAACAAAGTGAAGACAAAAAGAAAAGACTCAGATATAACCAAGAAGGATTTTTCCAAGATATCTTTTCTTCCCATCATGACAATGGCTGTATCCTGCAGCCATATAACATTATGCAGTGCTTAATTTGGAAAAAGAATAAGTGTCAGGCCCCTCGCCAGGAAGCCACTGCAGCTTGCACCACCGATTCCCCTGCCAATAACAAAAACAACACAACTACTAACCATCACACTCCTACAGGTGTGCCAGGTCTATTCCAGCCGCCTCCCTCCTCCCAGAGCTATATGAAAGGCGTGGGTGGCAACTATTAATCATTTTACTATATGTTTAATCAAGAAACAACAGTTCTCATCCAGGGGATACTCATCAATAGTCATAATCTATGAATAATCCCCGCCCATGTGCGGGATCATTCATAGATTATGACTTTGATGAGTATACCACTGGATGAGAACTAGGATTACAGGTAAGTAACTAATCCTTGTTGTACTCATCCCTAAATTAGCTAAACAGCACCACCAAAATGCAGACAGTAATAAGCTCCAGTGTTGACAATTAAGTGCTGGTGCCAAGCACAGGCTGAAATTAAGCACTGGCATTATGTAGCTTTTCCCAGGTCCTTCATAATACATTTATTCTCTGCATACTCGGGTACTCCACACCACTTGCATTGACTCTTTTGTGCACACCTACTGTCAATTTCTCCTGATATCTCCGTGATTGGATCCCTGGATCTACTATGAGCTCTTCAATTTAGTCTGTTTGATAATGACCCTTGGCTTACTGTTTCAGATCCAAAGGCTGACAACCATTTCAGGTGAAAAGACTATTATTTTAATGAATAATGTATTTCTTTTTTGCATTCAACACAACATTGACATACAAGTGCCTATAGCCACGCTAAGACTACTTTTGAAACTACGATGACCATCGAGGAGCTTTGTGAATTGGGTTAGATGTACCCAGATGTATATTCGCCCACATATTTTAAAACTGTGTTAGTTTGCTGGCCCTACTTAGATCTAGTGATGCTTTCACTGAGGGGCTCTTATCTTTGGTTTATTGTTCTCACTCACTTGCTCCATGTTACCTCTCATGACACAGAGCACTGAGGGTTTTGTAGACATGTTTATGTGTAATTAACTGTTGGACTAACTATCGTTTATGGACATGTAAAGATTTAAAAAACTCTCTTAAAATAAGGTCTAAAATTTCCTGCATACTTGTTTGTGCCAAACAGATATGCTTCAAAATGATCTATGAAATAGTTTAACCGGTTTAATTAATTAGTGATACCTTGAAGGACCCCTTCGTCCTCACACGTTACATACCCTTCCTTCATAGGTCCCTGGGTTGCTCCTGTAACCTTACAGCGAGGTTGCACTTGGGCAGAGAGAGTTTACAGAAATATTTTTCTCTCTTCTGAGAGGGGTGGAAATTCTACTGTTAGATTGCTTGCAGCTTGAGGGACAAAAGACCTCTGGTGAAATAATATTACCATTTATAGGACAAGATGTAATATGCCTTGTTCCTAGGTAAATGGGCCACTCGTGCTCCTTAGGGGAGTGGAAAACCCCAGGAGGCCGCCCATCACATTCTTTAACATCCCACCGAAAAAGACTAACACTTTCTGCTGTTATTGTGGGTAAGGAAATACATTTGATTTATACTTTTCCTTGTCAAAAGGTAACACACTGCCTGCCTGTGACTGACTGTAAACTGACCTCATTATCACGGGAATTCTTCATGCAAATTAATCTCACAAGGGTGGATTGGGACTCCTGTGGAGAGCCCCCCCATGAGAGCCTTTCCTCCAGCAAAATACTCCATCTAGTACTGGCCGCGCAGTTAGATAACAGGGACAGTTGTTGCCGGTTCAGAAACCCCTCTTTTACTACTTCTGCCTTCCTGCGTTGCCTGTGCTAGGCAATGGATGGGGGCTGACCGACAGCTTGCAGGACAGCTGGATTCAAACTATATTTTTGAGCTGGCTTTTAGCTGTTTTCCCATTTAGTTTAAAGTAAGCTTGCAGATCAGTAAACACATATGTTGTGTTTAAAGAAACATTAGATTAACTATTTTGGAAGCTCTGATTACATACCTGACAACTCACACTGTGCCACAGCGTGAAACACGATATTCGGCTCCCGTCACCTGGTGAGGAGCCAATCTCACGCTGTGGCAGGTAAAACGCAGGGGCGGCTCCTCCGCTATGGCAGCGGAGCATCGACCCACTGCGTTTAGGCAGTGAGAAACATAAAATGACAATAACTAAGAGTTATTGTCAATTCATGTTTTGTGTCCTGCTGATTTGCGGTGGGCGGGCTGCTCTGCTCTCCGGGCAGGGGAGGAGTGGTTTTCTCACTCCTAAAGTGCGCAAACCAATCATGCGCACTTCCCTGTTCTCCATGCAGGCTGCATTACAGTCTGCATGGAGAACATGCCCACCCCTCCAGCCCCTTGGCTGAGAGCCCTGTCATGGTGTTCAGACCAATCAAAACGCAGTGCAATTGTAGCGTTGTGATTGGCTTAGGGGAGGGATCCTGGCTTCCTGTTCCTGTTGGAGGCAGGAGAGCAGGAGTGGAGAAGACGCGGGAACTAGCCTCGAGGTAAGTTCTTTAAAATTAATTTGATTAATTCCGATTACCCCCTCCCCCTGCGTGTCACCCAAGCCCCCTACCCCACGCTTGCCACACCGGGGATCTATGATGTTACAACGCGTTATTTTACAACGCAGACCGTTACATCGCAATTTTTACAACGCAGGAACCATTACAATGCAAACTTTTACAACGCATGTCATTACATAGCAGATGCTATTACAACGCATGGCATTACATCGTAAGTATAGGTAAGTATACCTTTTTAAAAAAAATGTAATTAAGTTAATTTAATTAAATTAATTTAATTAAAATACATTTTAAAATAGTAATTATTTTTATTTAATAAATTTAAATTTATTTATTTAAATTAATTTTTATAAAAATTGTAATTAATTTTATTTAATTAATATAATTAAATTAATTTACTTTAAATATTTTTTTGGTTGTAATTAAATTAAATTATTTAAAATAATGTATTTAATTTAATTATTTTAATTAAGAAATGTAATTAATATAATATAATTAATTTAATTTAACCTAAAAACACCCCTGTACCCCAAAACCCAAACCCTGCCCTGAAACCTAAAAACACCCCTGTACCCCAAAACTCAAACCCTACCTTGAAACCTAAAAACACCCCTGTACCCCAAAACCCAAACCCTACCCTGAAACCTAAAAACACCCCTGTATCCCAAAACCCAAACCCTACCCTGAAACCTAAAAACACCCCTGTACCCCAAAACCCAAACCCTACCCTAAAACCTAAAAACACCCCTGTACCCCAAAACCCAAACCTTGCCCTAAAACCTAAAAACACCCCTGTACCCCAAAACCCAAACCCTACCCTGAAACCTAAAAACACCCCTGTACCCCAAAACCCAAACCCTACCCTGAAACCTAAAAACACCCCTGTATCCCAAAACCAAAACCCTACCCTGAAACCTAAAAACACCCCTGTACCCCAAAACCCAAACCCTACCCTGAAACCTAAAAACACCCCTGTACCCCAAAACCCAAACCTTGCCCTAAAACCTAAAAACACCCCTGTACCCCAAAACCCAAACCCTACCCTGAAACCTAAAAACACCCCTGTACCCCAAAACCCAAACCCTGCCCTAAAACCTAAAAACACCCATGTACCCCAAAACCCAAACCCTGCCCTAAAACCTAAAAACACCCCTGTACCCCAAAACCCAAACCCTGCCCTAAAACCTAAAAACACCCCTGTACCCCAAACCCTGCCCTAAAACCTAAAAACACCCCTGTACCCCAAAACCCAAACCCTGCCCTAAAACCTAAAAATACCCAAACACCCCAAAACATATACCTCAGTACCCCAAAACATATACTCCTATACTCATACTTATTTTAAAAATTACTTAAATTAATACATTTAATTTATAATATTTAAATACATTAATAAATCTTTTTATTTATTTTTATTTATAATTAATAATAATTAAATCAATTATATAATATTAAATAAAATAAAAAAAATTATATACTTACCAATATTTACGATGTAATGGTATGCGTTGTAATACCATCTGCTATGTAATGCCATGCGTTGTAATGGCATCCGATGTAATGGATCCTGCGTTGTAATAGCTGCGTTGTAACAGCATTACGACGTAAAAGTTGCGTTGTAAGTGATACACACCCCCGGGAGCCATACCAGCAGCGACTGCTAAAGTGAGCAAAAAAACACTGTAAATAGTGCTTTTCCAGCTCATTTTCGAGAGGCTTTGAAGATCCTTTAAGGGGTGTGAAAATACCCCAGGACATCAGTACCAGCCTCAGGAGGCTTTTTTTTCTTTTTATGGAGGAGGATGCTTGAGGGCAGGATGGGTTTCAAAAGTGCCTCCTAGGTACTCCTCGGCATGAGTCCCCGCCCCTTCAAGACCCCACCCCCTCCTCACACTGAGATTGTTCTTCAAGTTGGCAGGTATCTGATTACATTGATCAATTTCGATCATTATTATCTCTTTCTAAGGGAGCTGAAGTACATACCTATTAAGTACCTTTTTCCCACAAAGGAACTAAACAAAACCTGTGTCAGGTGAGTGATAGTATTTGACATTACTTTAAAGTTAATGAGCTGAGAATGACGGAGGGCTGAGACACGACATACAAGTTCAAAACAGCCTGAAAACACACCCAAAAATATGAATTGCAGAAAATCCTTTTAAATCCCACCAGACCTGCTTAAACCAGGAGGTTGATCATTAAATCAATGCTTAGAATGGCAGGAGTTTCAAGACACCACAGCTACTTGGAGCATGTTATGTTAAGGTGATGCTTTTGGGGTATTCCGTACATCAGGAAGTGTGCATAGGACGGATGCCCTTTTTTGCCCATTATGCTGCCAGGCACATATGATCTTTGCAATTTAGACTCAAACACTTATCACATGCTAATTTTCTCAGTTCGGAATCCTCTAAACCTTAGTGAGTTGAAATTCTCCTAGTTCAAATCCCCCATGTTCAGTTCCCCACATTATCAGTTACCCTCATGCTACTCCAATTGTAAGGGCACAATGGTTAGTTACTATTAAAGAGTTGGTGGCCCAGTGGCAAAATAAAATAGCTAATACTTTTCAATACTGAAAAATGCTCTGTGTGTTCTTGACCAGTCTTAAGCACTAAAGCAAATATAAAGCGATCACTAGCACTGATATGGCTCACTTGGGGCCATATGTATCATACTTCCGTTTAGCGAATTCCAAATAGCGAATTTTAAGGAATCGCTATTTGGAATTCGCAAAACGGTATGCATGTACAAAATCGCTTTTCAATAGCGATTCCTTAGCATTCCTAATTTGCGATTAGCAAATTGCTAATCGCAAATTACCCATTCATTTCCATGTGCCAGGAGGCCCATAGGAATGAAAGTGCAATTTGCGATTAGGAATTTGCTAATCGCAAAATAGGAATTTTTTCAAGGGTGCAGGGGTGTCTCAAGAACACCCTGCTGCACCCCTGTAAAAGACATTTGGGGGCATATGGCGCACATACATGCCCTAAGGGCATGTATGGGCGTCATATGGCACCTTTGTTTTTTTGTAAAAAAGCTTTTTGAAAAGAATTCGCAACTTACCACCAACTAGAAGTTGGTGGTAATTTGCGAATCCTTAATGGCAATTTTTGAATATTTTTTGTTTGATACATTGCATTTAAGGAATCGCAAAATTTGCGATTCCTTAAGTGCAATCGCAAAATAAGGAATAGCAAATTTTGCAATTCCTTATTTTGCATCAAACATGTTTGATACATACCATTTATCTAATTAGCATTCGCAAAGGCCGAATGCTAATTAGCTTATACATATGACCCTTGGTTATTGGGCCAGCTGCATTGCTTGTAGCCAAACAGTAGGTCAAATGCAGGCTTGTGCAACATTTCTGATATGTTTGTGAAATTTGTGAATTTCACGTAATGTAAAATTTCGAACGTTTTCAAATTTCATAGCCAGTGTCTTCACAGGAACATAAAGTAGACTGCAGGATGCATTTCTTTCCACGAACTAGTCCCCATACCCATATGTTGCCTCACTTACGAACATCATGCTTGCCTTGCCATTCAAGTGTCATGCAAAATATTGCATAATTTCATTTTGAGGAGTTTTTTTCTAAATTTTAAGAAATGAAGCAAAGAGAAGTTTCATATTCAAACTTTAATAGTTTTAATACTTTGATTCTTGTCACAATAATGATCACTAAGCAGCTGTGACTCTTCTTGTGTCATACTCTGCTGAATATGGTTGAGAGTTTTCTCAGGACTGCCAGGGTCGACCTTTTTGCCATAGTCTAACCTGGACTAAAACAAGGCATTAAACTCTTGTTTCTACTACTGAGTGCCATAAAAGGTGCAATGCCAATCAGGCCTTTTGGATGATAAAACAGGAGCCAATTGCTGCGGCAGCTTGTAGCTCTAGGTTAACCATTTCATCCACAATGATTCCAAGTTATATAATTCTTGTGTCAGGGCAATTAATAAGAAACCATTGACAGAGACCCTTCTAGGGCATTGCTGTAAGGACAAGAAGCATCTATCAGATTAACTTCAGTATTTGATGGATTCAACTACACAAAATGTGGGGACATACACCAAAGGAATGCAAAGGAAGTAAAGAGGTGAATTTATGTTCCAGCAGACTGGAAGAACTTCTGTCACGCCATCAAAATGAAGTTATGTATCATCAGCATACATGTAGGACTTTATCCCAAGGGAGTGCGGTTGCATTCAAATGTTAACAAGCAAAAATGACAGTATAGCTTCTCATAGGACACCCATTTCACCTAGCATGGAAATTATGAAAATTGTGAGCAGGTGTTGGACCTGGTCCTTTCTGCCGGGTCATTCATCCCCAAACGTTTTGCCTTCCTCCTCCTAATTTTTGCTGAATTAATTTGTGTTGGCCTTAGGACTCTGCACACTTTTCCACTGCTAACCACTGCTAATGTACTTGTGCTCTTTCCTTAAAACATGGTAACGTTTGCTTATACCCAATTGACATATTTAATTAACTTATAAGTCCCTAGTAATGTTTCACTGCATGTGCTCAGGGCCTTTAAATGTAATCCTACTAGTGGGTCTGCAGCGCTGATTGGGCCACCAATTTAAGTAGCCCTTTAAACATGTCTCAGGACTGTCATTGCAGCCTGTGTGCACAGTCCTAAACTCCTATTCTCCCTGGCAATATAAACGTTTTCCAGGCCCAAACCGTCCTTTTTAATACATATAAGTCACTGCTAGGGTAGGCCCTGAATAGCCCAGTGGACAGGGTGCAATGTATTTAAAAAGGTGGAGATGTCCTTTTAAATTTTACATGTCATGGTAGTGAAAAACTCTTAAAGTCATTTTTCACTACTGCAAGGCATATCTCTCCCATAGGATAACATTGGAGTTGCCGTGTTATATTTTCTAAGTGTGAGTTTCAAATGGAAAGAGATAGCCAGTTCATACTTGGTGTCTCTGGAATCCTAATTTAAAAATCTAACGTGGTGAATTCACATTTGAAATCACAATTCTGAAAATGGCACTTTTAGAAAGTAGGCATTTTCCTGTCTTCATCATTTTACTGCCTTCAGCCTGACCCTGGGTCATATAACTGGGTGTACATGACAGCTGGATTACATGTATTTCTCTTAGATAGCCACACACAATGGGAGCTTAGGTGTGGTAGGATCGTCCATTACTGGCAGGATAGTAATGAGGAGTGGGGCACAGCCCCACTTACACTCGAATAAGCTGTGTCCTGCCGCCACACAAAGGCCTACATACCCTTTGTAGTTAGTCTGAAGCTAGGGCAGGGCATCTGTGCACTTCAAAGGCATGCATCTAGATGCTTCTTTCTAGTTCAAAGGCAAAACCGTGTATACAAGAAGGACCTCAGATACCAACTCTTCAGTACATTTCTAGAACTGTGGATACTCTGCCAGAAATAAGGACTCCTGTGCTGCTACAAGGACTGCCACTATGCTGGATTGCTGTTCTGAAGGAACGGCTGCCTGTTGCCTTTTTGCCTGGGGAAGAAGAACTGGACTCGCAACTTCTTTTTTAATCCAGGAATGCAGTGACTCAAAGGGCTAGTTGGCTAGCCTCCTGATCTGGGCCTTAGGGACATAACAGCCTCCCCAACAGTTCTGGAACACATTTTCAACATGTTCCTGGCCCCCAAGTTGTGCCTCTCAGAACCTGGACCCTTGGCATGACTCTCAAGCTCTTGAAAGCAAGCTTTTGGGGTCTTTGTGACTGCAACCTGGTCTGTTAGCACCAGTACCACGCCACTCGCTCGGAAAGTCAGAGCGAGCCAACGCCAGCCTGTCTCTTCACACAACAGCATTGACATCCCACCAGGAACCCCAGGACGAAGCTTGTGCCTGCCCATCTGCAATACCCGGCCTGCCTTTCGTGCCATAACGACCACAGCCTGCAACGCTCTCCTTGCGACCTTCTCCAACACAAACAGGACTCTTGGCACAAAATTTGAGAATGTAAACCATCAGCTGGAATAGTCTGGGACTGTATCCGACCCAAGTTCCATCACGGTCAGCCTGGACATTTGGCTTTGACCAGATCCAGCCTCACCATATAGCTGCTGTTCGCTCTTTATGATTTTAGGCACTATATTGCAATTTATTCTTCACAAATTTGTAACTCTGGTTTTACTAATTTGTTTTTGTGTTGTTTTGGTCTTGTTTTAGTTACTCAATTAAGCTCTATTATTCTAACCTGGTATGGGATCCCTTTTGTGTGGTGTTTTCACTGTTTTGCTTTTTGAAGTGTTGCACACATACTTTATACATTGCCTCTAAGTTAAGCTTGACTGCTCTGTGCCAAGCTACCAGGGAGATGAGCACAGTTTAATTTGGGGTTTGTTTGTGCCTTACCCTGAATAGGAGTGTGGTTACTGAATGACCAGGGTTTACACCGCAGTCAACCCATAACCCAATTTATAACACTGGATATTTATAAAGTTACATATATACAACTATTATAGCAAAACGTGGCTTGCAACCACTTCATAGCCATTTGTTATACATAAATAATTCCTATTGAAGATTGGTTTCCTTGAGGTAGATATAGCAATTGAAGGTTAATGAGGAAAGGTATTTTGTTGAATATAATCAAAATGAAATTGTGGGTTTACTGCAAATATTTCAGTTCTTTAGAGATAATAGTAATGGTAAGGGTGGGAGTAGTTTGTAGCAATTTGAAGTGTACATTGTTGACAGCAAGCAATTAGAATCTGACAATCTGAATTTTAAAACCTGCTGTTCCATGGTCTCAACTTATAAACCTGAATTCTTTTGGGCATTTTCGTTCTCAGAGGTTTCTTAAAGTGCAGATAAGATGTTCTATTTCTGAAGGTCCTCTGCATTCTATATCCCTATTCTTCTAGGGATTGGAACCTATGATTTTATGATTTGATTCTTTTAGGACAAATGATTTGTGTTTTGGCTGTGCAAAGATTCCTAAGGGTAATGTAGTTCCAGTCATATATATGTGACCCAGACCCTAGTTCATAATTTGTGTTTGGTGCCTACAACTTTGAATTCGGTCTTGGCTTTTGCCCTAAAAAAGTGTAGCAGTTTTGATATGCTTCAATATGATTGTTTTCTTTTTTAGTATCTCTTTATTGGCATTTTATGAATTACCATGCATACATTGGTAGGATAATTCAAAAAAATCAAAAAAATATTGTAATGGTAGTCAACAATGATCAAGATATAGACACTTTACATAAATGTGAATCTGGTTAATTCATAGGAACGCATTTGTCTGTTGTAAGATAGCTGTCGTATATTGCAGAATCAGAAGCAGTATGTCAGACCCTCAATAGATAATATGCACTCTGTGGGTCTTGGATTGGATTCACTTGGCCAGTGCCAAAGTACCTGTGTGGTTACTTGCCAGAGATACTACATTATTAAACAAAACAAACTTAACTGTGCAGACTTGCCTAGTCCTATCACAACCACCTGCTGTGACACCCCTTCTGTCCCCCGCCATCCACCCTCTGTGAGGTGCCTTCCACCCATTCACCTAAAGAGCCAATACTATCCAGTCGCACGAGCACACCCATCTCTATTCCGGCACCGTGTCCCCGGTTGTGGAGTCCTCAGTCTTGAGTGATATTTTGTAAGGCCCCCATTATGGAATCCCAGTATTTTGCTATAGGATATTTTCTAAACCCCGGTGCATCTTCTATGTTAAGCGTTATACTTTCCACTTTTTCCCATACCAGGAGAGACTGTTTCCATGCCGTGTGATGGGGGTGGAGTTGGTGTTTCCACCTGCTGTGATTAATTGTTCAGCTGTGATCAGCCCCAAGTCCAGAAACCTGGAAGTTACTTTGTGTTTCTTGGATCTAGGAAACATTCCAAGTACACATTCCTCCCAAGTGTGCAGTTTTGTTCATTCTGTACATTTGGCTAGACAGGCTGTAACTTCACACCAGTATTGTAGCAGAGCGTTTCATGACCACAGCATATGCAGGATGTCGGCACCCACTAGGCTGCATTGGGAACACGCTGCGGAGCTCAACTGGAAGTATCTATTTAAGTTATATGGGGAGAGATATTCCTTATGGTTGATGTAGCATTGTATAAGTCAGAAACTGATGTTCTGCTGCATTTGTGTAGCGCTGGCCACAACTTTGTCCCATTCTGTATCTATCCAGGGAATCCCTCTGTCTGTTCCCACTTGTCCCACAGAGCAGTGAGCGGGTCCCTCAAGTGTGCTGTTTGATGTTTGATGTTTTTTGGTTTTTGTATAGCGCACATACACTCCATGGAGCATCTTAGCGCTTCTGATTTCACTGCAAAGATGAATTATCTGGGGGTAGTAGCTGAGCTTTGGATGTCCTTAGACTAGAGTCTTACATTTTGCATCAGATAATCCATAAATCCATGTTTTTAGGAGTTTTTTATAAATTTTTTCAGACGGTGATGCTCTAAGTTTAGCTGGCAGTGCATTCCAGGCCTTAGCGCCTAGGACTGCTAGGGATTTGCCACCCTTGGTGGTCAGTCGAAACTTGGGTATGGTCATTAGGTTAGCAGTAGCTGATCTGAGTTCCCTATTTGGGAAATATCTGTGAAATTTGTTTGACAGATATTTGGGTCCGCACTTATGAAAGCCTCTATATGTGATCAGAAGGACTTTGAATAGTATCCGTTTCTGGATGGGAAGCCAGTGCAACGCATTCAGAGCAGCTGATGCGGAAGATTTCCTAGGCCATCTTAAAACAAGCCGGGCCGCCGCATTTTGAATCATTTGCAGTTTGTGCAGGGTAGATTTAGCGGCTCCTGCATACAAACTGTTGCAGTAATCGATTCTCGATGTTATGAGAGCGATTGCAACTGTACGGCGGGCGGCAAGTGGGAGGTAATCAAAAAAATTTCTGAGGCCCTTGATTGAGCTGAAGCAGACACCGGCCACTTCTTTGGATTGCTGTTTGAAAGACAGCATATCATCAAATTTTATACCCAGGTTGCGTGTATCCCTGATGGTATTGGGAGGGGCTTCTGCGTCTGATGGCCAGCATGTGCGAGGGGAGAAGATGTTATTTTTCCCGAAGGGCAGTATCTCTGTTTTCGCAGAGTTGCACTTAAGATGGTTATTGTGCATCCATCCAAAAGTCGCAGTTAGACAGTCTTTCAGTATCTGTTCGGCCTTTCCGGTATCTTCATCCAAGACCAGGACCAATTGGGTATCGTCTGCATATGCAACCGTGGTTACATTATGCGTGGCAATTAGGTTGATCAGGGGTGCCATATATAAGTTGAACAAGGTAGGGCTCAGGCTAGAGCCCTGTGGCACCCCTGACCTAACCTCCTTCTCCTCTGAGTAGAAGTGTCCCAGTTTGGTTATTTGTTTTCTGTGGAGCAGAAAGTTTGTGAACCATTTCAACACGGTGCCCCCAATGCCTGCCTCAGCTAGGCGATGTAATAATATGGTGTGGGACACCGTGTCGAATGCTGCGGATAAATCCAAGAGAATCAGGACTGCCTTCTTCCCTTGATCAAGAGCCGCTCTAATGGTTTCTGTCGTTGACAGGAGTGCTGTTTCTGTCGAGTGATTGGCTCTGAAACCAGCCTGGTTTGGGTGAAGTATATTGTTTGTTTCCAGAAATAATGAAAGTTGTTTATTTACCAGTGTTTCGGCACATTTACATAGGGCGGGAAGTTGTGAAATGGGTCTCAGATTAGTTAAAACGGATGGATCGTGTAGTGGGTTTTTTTGTAGGGGTTTTACTATCGCCGTCTTCCATGTGCTGGGGTTTTCCCCCGACTGGAGTGAGGCGTTTACGATGGTGTTGATCATGGGGTTGACCTCATTTTTGATTTCATGGACTAACGCAGGAGGGCAGGGATCAAGTGGTGATCCTGATTTGATTTTTGACATAGTATGGGATATCTCATGCAGATCAATTGTAGTAAAAGAATTCCATCTAATCTTATCTGGGCTGGCTTCTACAGCTAGATTGAAGGTGTTGTCAATCACTTCAGGAAAGTATTTTATGATGTTAACTATTTTTTGTTCAAAATAGTCTGCAATTGCGTTGCAGAAACTCTGTGAGGGAGGTATTTCCTGTGACAAAAACCCTGGATCTCGAAAGCTCTTTACCACACGAAAGATCTCTTTTTGGTTATTCTGAGATGTATCTATTTTGTTGGTAAAATAGTTTATTTTAGTTTGTTTAATTTGAGCATGATATTTTCGCCTAGCTGTTTTATACTTATCTTGGTCCTCTTTTTTGTAATATTTACGCCATGAGCGTTCAAGCTTGCGTACTGTGCGTAATGTCTCTTTGAGGTCTTTGGTATACCAAGGGGCAGAGATTTTCCGTTGTATAGGTTTTGGTTTGGTGGCTCCTCCCGAGGTTATTTTTTCCCCTATTTTTCTCATCCATTTTTCATAGTTGAGATTATCAGAGAACACATTCTCAGTGGTCAAAGGTTTGTTTTCTTTAACCCACATGGGTAGATTCAGATGTTCGATTATTTTTGTCCAACATGGAGTTGGCTTCTGAGGTGTAAATCCATTTGGTTGGGTTCTGTTGACTTCACTTGTTGTAAGATAAAAGGGTATAAAACTATGGTCAGTCCACGTCTGAGGTAAAGGGGTAGATACCTTGATAGTCTCCAGGTTAGAGCAGACGCAGTCTAAGGTATGGCCCGCTATGTGTGTGGGGTCTTTCGTGAGAATCTTTAGTCCAAGCACTTGCATGATATCTTTGAAGCATTGTGCATTTGGGTCTGTCATATTATCTAGGTGAATATTTATGTCTCCCAGTAATGTATCAGTCAACCAGTGTATTATATGGCTGCCCATCCCCATCACATGCAGATATTATATACCCAGATGAGACCGGGGTTTGGTGTCTAGGCGTTCCCAGGCCTGCATCAGCGAGGCTACCAGTGAGTTGTACAGTAGGAACTGGCCTTTGGAATGTCTGACTCCTGTGATAATCCCTCATATGTCAGTAATGCTCCATCCTCAAATAAAGCACCCATAGTTTCTATCCCGCCGCATTGCATGGCACCAGCTCCACCCCTATTGTGACCACCCTGCCCCTTAGCATGCAAAGCAAGGACAGGGCCGGCGCGTATGGGGTCATCTCCAGAGTAAGATACAGACTACGTCTTTAGCAGCAATGGGCCAGAGCTAACAGCCCAGATTGTGGCGTGGGCGCTCTAGTCACAAGATGGAAATCATTATGTATTTTGGTCACAGTCCCTGATGTCAGTAGCGTCACCATGTCTTCCAGCAACAGGCCTGCCAGCTATTTTGACAACCACTGTAATTGGGCGGCTAGATATTAGAGCTCCAAGTTGGGGACGGCCAACCCACCATGGATCGCTGGTGCATACAATTTTTGTAAGGCCACCCTGTGTCGCCCTCCATCCCAGATGAACTCCCTGATCTATTGTTCTAATTCACAAAACGTTTTCACTCGGATATAGACTGGCAAGGTGGCGAAGTAGTATAACATCCTGGGCAATACTATCATTTTTAAAAGTGGAATGCAACCCACGATAGGCAGCGGAAGACATGGCCAGAATGTCTTCTGGGATCTTACAGACATTATTGCCCTGTTAAGGTTGCCATCTATGGTGTCCTCTGCGGAGTGCTATATGTGGATTACTAAATACCGGAAGGTCGTAGGTTGCCATTGTGTATGTGCCCCGTTGACCATAAGTCCTGGGCCCTGCGTATGAGTTTTGAAAGGATATAGGCAAGACTTCCCCCAATGTACCCTAGCCCCGTCAGCCGGGTGAACCGCTGTAAGATCTCTGCAACTGTGCTCGAGATGTTGTGGACATCCCTCAGATTTAATAACAGATTTAATAACAGGTCATCTGCAAACAGAGACACAACAAACAGGCTATCCCCCAAGGGAATTCCTCACTTCCTTCCTCTGTTTCTCAGTTCCGCCGCTAGATATTGAAATGCTTCAATATGATTGTGTTTATTCTTGTTAACAGGCAATCATGCTGCATGGTCCCCACTCAGTTAAGTCTATTGATAGACATTCTATTTAGTGCTACGTAAGAAAATTGCAGTACAACAACCTTGACCTTTATTTATTTCCAAATATTGGAAGAACTTTAAAAAACTGTGAACAGTGGAGGATGCTCAAATAAGATGTGAAAGCCTAGGTGTGCATCAAATATTACAAGCACACAGCTACTGTTCCATGTCCTGAAAATTAGGTATTCCTTACAGATAAAAGATAATACCATAACATTAATACATACTCCGAATATCAACACAAGCCTTTCTCATGACTTGCCATTCCGGCATACAAAGTCATAGACTATGCATCAGTCAATGTCATGGAATTTGAAATGTTAGTTTGACTTCTGGCTTCCATAACCTGACACTTATGGCAATGTGTTGTCCATATAAGACTAAGCTTGTTTGTGCCTGATGTTCATTACAGTGGGTGATGTCTGACTGGTTTAGTAAGCAGTGCATTCATGAGGTTTGTAATGTAGATGATTGTATTTATTTAAGACACTGACTTCTGCTACGCCCCTAAATTGAACCTAGTGATTTTCTAGCAGGGCTTGATAAACTTCTCAGTTTCAATAACCTTTGAAATCCAAACATTTATTTTAATTGGGAGTCAGAACATGAGAGGAAAGTGGAGTTATTAGGAGTGTATACTTTTTAGAATGTTCATTTGACTTTATCTGAAGAATGATCAATGCTGTATGCACAACTGATGCTTTTTCATTGCTTCCTCTCTAGTGAGCTCTTGGAAGATCTTGTAAATAATCACATTGTGCCATCGTCACTGTTGTATACGATTTGAATTATTTATGCATTCGGTTTTATTTAATCTGTTTGACTGGAGGTTTTGTTATTGTGTCACTGTTAGTCTTATTTGTACTGTATCAGCACTCCTGACATGGTTGTCAAAAAGGCAACAATATATGCCTTGTGCTACACTGACTCGACTTGGTTATTCTTTGGTGTTTGCAGCCTCTCCTCAATGTTTCTAAACATTGCTCCCTCTCGCAGCAGGACATGAAGGTATTGACCATTTGAAATGTGGGATCTTGTTAAAGAAAAAAATGAAAATCCATTACTGCTACGATGCGGGAAAGCGTATTCACCTGGTTGAAATTGTAATGACACCAGTGCAAGAAGAAGTGAAACTTCAAAAGTTTGCAATAAGCAAAGTTCGTGAAATATCCCTAATTTTCATATATATAAATATATATATATATATATATATATATATATATATATATATATATATATATATATATATATATATATATATATATATATATATATATATATACATTTTACCAGAGTACATATCTTGTGCTTGGGTAAAAAGTGTTGCAAGATAACTGCATATTTTGCAAAATTTCCATGGAATTTAATGAAATTACCCAAGAAGGAAAAATACATAATTTCACCCAGCTCATGGGATATACCAGACATACGGTATGCTACTGTTGATATGTTATACTACTGTCTGGTCGCTTACAGAATGTGTTCTCCTTAGTCATGCCTCATATCAGCATGGCTTCTGAAATGCTTTTATCAAAATAGAAAATGCATCTTGAAGTTTGTATGGCTTTGATGAAAGTAACATACTAGCTTTTATTACGTTTCATGGTGTACACCGAAAAGGCCTTTTATCTAATACAATGGCACTACCTCTGGGAGGTGATGGGGACAATTGTATTACCTCAAGCAATTACTACAGGTATAAAAGCCTTGAACGAACATCCTAGAGTCAGATTGATAATTAATGACTGCCAGGGGATGTATGACATTACAACGCATGCATTTACATCGCATGCCTTTACAACGCAAGTATTACAACGCAGTCCATTACAACGCATAGTGCTTTTGGGCGCAGGATAGTGAATAGTTTAATTTACTATTCCAACTCCAGTCCCCGTGGACACTAGGGAAGGTTATTGGATAGTAAATTAACCTGTTCCCTATCCTAGAGCGCCCCCCAGAGCAATGCATTGTAATAGTTTGCATTGTGATGGCCGCGTTGTAATGGTAGTGCGTTGTAAAAGTTTCGTTGTAAAGGTTGTTCACCGCTGCCAGGGCATGGAAATTTTATCGCGGCATGAGATTGGGCTGTTCTATGTCACATGATCTTTTTTAGATCTTCATTGATCAACTGGCAGAGGAACTGAGATGCAGTCTTTGAAATACAATACATACAATCAAATTATATTTTGATTACCACCTAGTAATAAAAGGTGTTCCGGAGGCCGTTAGTACAAGTATAGATACTTGAAACAACTTTGATAAGATCCCTGTGTACAAAACCCATGCGTGGAAATCAGAGCAGTTGGTTTGGAATTAGGAGTGTATATTTCCAGGAGAATTAGGGAATTTTTTTAAACTGAACTAAGGGGCAGAGTGAAGCAACTACTTGATCATAATCAATAATTACACATTTCAATAGTGGGCGAAGGAACATTGTTAAATGGTCATTTTGCGAAAGTCTCTTTTTACATTCGAACAGCTTCCTACTTATTGTTATCTCAGATAAATTCTTTAAATAGCTTGAATCAAAGCTGAACACGTTTATTTGCTTAAGATGCTTAAGAAAAGTCTGAGAATTTCTCGGAAGTTCAATCGAGTGATTAATGAGGCTGGAGGGGATTGACTTATGAAAAAGCATTATTTGACCGTTTGCTTACAAGGTACACTGATGTAACCAATTTGGAATCACCAAAGGGTCTCCAGACTAAATGTAGTAAACCAGCATATTTTAAGAAGATTAACTTTGGAAGTATCCAACATTTGGTTCACATTTGGTACAGTATTTATTTATTTATTTATTTATTTATTTCATATACTTGTAGAGCGCAAGCCTGTCACCCAGAAGGCATCCTGGCGCTTTGATCAGAGAACCAAGCACTAGACTGAAGCAGTCGCGCAACCCTTACTTAGGGAATAGGTGCGTCTTTAAGGCCTTTCTGAACGGAAGATAGTCCTTGTAGCTCCTAAGAGAGAGTGGGAGGGAGTTCCATAATTTAGCTGCAGCCACGCTAAAAGAGCGACCGCCCATCCTCACTCTTTGAAACCTTGGCACCACCAGAAGGTGAGCCGATGAGGACCGCAGAAGCCGTGGGGCCGAGTACCATGCAAACATATTTTGCAGCGGGATAGGGCCCAAAAGGTGTACAGCTCTAAACACCAAGCAAGCCGCTTTGAACTGAACCCGTAGATCTACTGGGAGCCAGTGCAGCTCTCGTAGCGCAAGAGTGGAGGAGCTAGACCTGGGTCGGGAAAGGGCCAATTTAGCGGCCATGTTCTGAACTCGCTGAAGCTTCCCAATCAGGTTTTTTGGGGCCCCCAAAAGAAGTCCGTTGCAATAGTCGAGCCGGCTTAATATAGTCCCACGGACTACTTCCGGCCTGGCCTGAACAGGGAGAAAAGGCAGAACTCTACGTAACATGCGTAGCAGCATCATACATGTTCCCGTGGTTTTGTTGACATGTAGGTCCAGTTGTAAATTAGGGCCAAACATTACCCCTAAATTACGTGCTGACTCCGATGCCAGCACTGGTTCGGAAAAGGTACTAGGCCAAAAGTTCGCGGGCAGTGCCCGCGGAATGCGGTCCGTAGAACAGTGGAGCACCTCCGTCTTCGAGCTGTTGAATTGCAAGGAATTAGCTCGAAGCCAGTCCGCTGTGGCTGCCATGCAGCGATGGAAGGTGCCCAGCGAGACCGCATTATTCCCTTCCAAGGAGAAGACCAGCTGAGTGTCATCGGCATAATTAAATGCCGAGACCCCGAAAGATTTTATTAGCTGGACTAAAGGGCGGAGGTACAAGTTGAACAATATTGGGCTGATGGCCGAGCCCTGTGGAACCCCCTGTCCTATTTTCCTTGGCTCAGAGCTGAAAGGCGGAAGTGAGACCAACTGTTGCCTACCCTCAAGATACGAAATCAGCCAGTCTCTAGCCCCCTCATCGACCCCGCACTCCTCCAGCCTCTGGACCAGGGTCCGATGGCAGACCGTGTCAAACGCGGCCGACATGTCGAGCAGCACCAGAAAGGCTGCCCGACCACTGTCGACACGCGAACGTAGATTGTCCAACACGGTCACCAGTGCGGTCTCCGTCCCATGTCCAGGGCGGAAGCCAAACTGGGCCTCGTCGAACCACCCGATGTTTTCCAGGAAGCCAGAAAGAGAACGAGTTACCCACTTTTCCAAGATCTTGATCGGAAAAGGAAGCAGGGAGATCGGCCTGTAGTTGGAAAGACAGGCCGGATCCAAGGTTGGCTTTTTTAACAGAGGCGACACCACTGCTAACTTCCAGCTTTCTGGCACTGACGCCGATTCCAAGGATTGGAGGCAGATCGAAAACAAAGGCGGAAACAATTCCGCATGAAAGGCCTTCCAAAACTTGGGGGGCAACGGATCAAGCGGAGACCCCGATGACACCGAATGAGCAATCTTACAAAATTCTTCAAAGGAAGGGAGGGGGAAAGAATTCAGCCGTGGTAGCCTGGGTGAAATGGTCGAGGCACCCAACCCGAGGGCAATGGTAGCCATCTGGGGTCGACTGGGCTGCTCCACCGGAGCTCCCACACCGATCGGCTGGGGTCGACTGGGTGAGCTGCCCGGAGCTCCCAGATCAAAGGCAACAGTGCACGTCTGGGGTTGACTGGGCTGCTCCACCGGAGCTCCCACACCGACCGGCTGGGGTCGACTGGGTGAGCTGCCCGGAGCTCCCAGATCAAAAGTACCAGTGCACGACTGGGGTCGACTGGGCTGCTCCACCGGAGCTCCCACACCGATCGGCTGGGGTCGACTGGGTGAGCTGCCCGGAGCTCCCAGATCAAAGGCAACAGTGCACGTCTGGGGTCGGCTGGGCTGCTCCACCGGAGCTCCCACACCGACCGGCTGGGGTCGACTGGGTGAGCTGCCCGGAGCTCCCAAATCAAAAGCACCAGTGCACGTCTGGGGTCGACTGGGCTGCTCCACCGGAGCTCCCACAATGATCGGCTGGGGTCGACTGGGTGAGCTGGCCGGAACTCCCAGCCCCCCATCAACAACCCTGATGCAAGAACGACTAGACAGGTCGGCGGCCATTCCCAGGCAGGCCTCCGCAGATACGGGATGTGTTAAGCCCGCCAAGATCTTAGCGGTCTTCTCCTCGAAGGCAAGAGCCAACGAGTCACACAAAGCCTGTGAGGCCCGGACAGAATTAGCCGCACAAACCGGATGAGACAAGTCCTTGACAATTTTAAATAGGGCTTGAGATTTATTAGGCGCCTGTAGCAGGGACGTTTGTATAAAAGTCGCCTTAGCCCGCTTGATCTGATCCTTATAGCCTCTCAGTGCGAGTCTAAACAAGACTTTAGCCGAAGGGGAATACTCCCTTCTCCATGCTCTCTCCGCCCGTTTACAGCTCAGTTTCAAGTGTTGTAACTCCACCGTGTACCAAGGAAAAGCCCGATTCACCCTCGCTCTTGCCTTTCGAAGGGGCACAGTCTTATCGAGCGACTCGGTGATGGACCGGCAAAAGGAGGAGTAGCTTTCTTCCACTGAGTTCCTCAGGCAGAAGTTGGCAGGTATTAAAGAGGGCAAAGGAGCTAGACTAAGCAATCGGGACCAAGGTCGACCCACTTGTGAGAGTCCTACCCCTGCGGCCTCGGGAAGATGATCCCCTAAGCATAGGGAAAAAACCACAAGCGCGTGGTCAGTCCAGCATTGGACTAAGATGTCAATAATCACCGCCAAGTGGGCGCCCGCAAAGATGAGATCCAACACATGACCGCCCCTATGAGTCGCGGAGCCAACCAGTTTTTGCAGATGGATGTCGGCCAGGGCTTGACAGAGTGAAGTAAACGCTCCGTCTAAAGGACCCCCCTGCCATAGATTGAAATCTCCCAAGACTAGCAGGTTAGAATGAGTGTTTGAGAGGTCATATACTAAGTCGAGGAACTCCGGCAGAGAAGAGGCCGAGCCCGGCGGCCGATAACATAGCACGCCGGATATCAGTGTTCTCTCCAGGTTTCTGAAGGAAAAACCCATGAGCTCAAAGCCCGAGATTTCGCCGATTTTGAGCTGGGAAACATCCAGCTGTTCGCGGTAAATGATGCCAATTCCGCCCCCCCCGATTCAATGGGCGCGGAGTATGAATAATTTTGAAACCCGGGGGACAGGCCAGGCCTAGTTCAACTAGGCAGTCCTCCCGAGTCCATGTCTCCGTCAGAAACAACACGTCCAGCCCAGATGACTCGACCATAAAGGCGATCTCCGCGTGATGCTTGCAGAGCGACCGCACATTAAGCAGACCACATGCGAGTGACTGAGGCGGAAACAGAGCTGTGGGTCTCCGTGTCGAGGAGTCATAAGATGGTCTCAGAGCCCGCAAGTCTGACTGAGAATAAACCAGACGGGGAGAATGCAAGTGGCCAGAGGTAGCGGCCCTAGGCGCGTCCGTTGCGCGAACGGGCGCAAACGGGCTTACCTCTGGCGCACCTCCGGCGCGTCTACGGCGCGTCCCCTGCGCGCCGTCGCTGCGCGCCTGTCTGGCAACCATCTTAAGAAGCCTGACCAAAAGGTCACGTGGGTCCTGGCAGGGCGAGTGGCTCTCCCTCACCAAAGATGGCGCTCCCTCAAGAGAAAGCTTCCCCCAATCCAAGATGGCGCTCTCCAATCGGCGCGAGGAGTATACAGTGCCCCCGAGTCCCTTCTACCCCACAAGTGTGGGTGTGCAGGCGTTTAAATGCGGGTGAGTTACTCCCTCAATTCCCACTAAGCGGTAAAAGAAAAATATTACACAGCAAGCGCTCGGCGCAAATCACGAGCAATGATTTAAAAGATTTAAAAGCAAGGTAGCTGTTACATATACAGCGCGAGTGCAGCGCGAGTGCAGGAACTAAAGATCTATCAAAGCGAGGAAGGAGGTCCTACTTATAATACCTCCGCCTCCAATGCGTGGGTCCTGGCAGGGCGAGTGGCTCTCCCTCACCAAAGATGGCGCTCCCTCAAGAGAAAGCTTCCCCCAATCCAAGATGGGGCTCTCGAATCAGCGCGAGGAGTATACAGTGCCCCCGAGTCCCTTCTACCCCACAAGTGTGGGTGTGCAGGCATTTAAATGCGGGTGAGTTACTCCCTCAATTCCCACTAAGCGGTAAAAGAAAAATATTACACAGCAAGCGCTCGGCGCAAATCACGAGCAATGATTTAAAAGATTTAAAAGCAAGGTAGCTGTTACATATACAGCGCAAGTGCAGCGCGAGTGCAGGAACTAAAGATCTATCAAAGCGAGGAAGGAGGTCCTACTTATAATACCTCCGCCTCCAATGCGTGGGTCCTGGCAGGGCGAGTGGCTCTCCCTCACCAAAGATGGCGCTCCCTCAAGAGAAAGCTTCCCCCAATCCAAGATGGCGCTCTCCAATCGGCGCGAGGAGTATACAGTGCCCCCGAGTCCCTTCTACCCCACAAGTGTGGGTGTGCAGGCGTTTAAATGCGGGTGAGTTACTCCCTCAATTCCCACTAAGCGGTAAAAGAAAAATATTACACAGCAAGCGCTCGGCGCTCGGTATTCAGAAATAGTTGACATATTATTTTCGCTTGTAACAAACCTCTGGGATAAATAACCCTTATCTGCCACTCTTAAAGCACACATGGAATTCGAAGACCCAGGATAGAAATGCATGTTTTCAAGACCTGTCAAATGGAAGGTAATTAAAAAAAATCTGTGGGATGAAATAAGGCAATAATAAGTTCAGTTTACTGCTTTGCTATCAGCTGAAGCATGTTTTGTCAGAAAACCATGGCCTGGCACTTATTAGCTTAACAACACACCCATTGGAAGGATGACTCTATGTGGCTGAATGCCACAAACATATAATTTCTCAATCTTATAAAAATGTATTCCAGGAAGACAGAGGATGAGCAATAGAGCTAATTGATCATTGGCCATCAGGTGGCATAGATGTAACTAATGAGCTCTGGCAGAACTCCATTATATATATATATATGGACAAAAAAAACATTATTTCTAGATATCACGACCATCACTTGCTAATGATTCCGGATGCTTATTATACACTAAAAGGTATGAGTGAAATTAACTCAAAAACTGTTGGCACATGCTCTATACGTAGAGGCATAATAAATTCAGACCCTGCCCCTGATTTTTAAGTGTCCTTCCTTAATGTCATACTATTCTCACATTATGAAATATTTCTCAGTGCACACAAACCCAATATTATGTTTTCTCCTCTGTGTGGTAACTGCAATTGCAAGTTCAACAATTGCAGAACATTGAAAAAGCTAATCTCTCACTGAATTCATTACCTGCGTGGGGAGTTACAAGGAGCTGGCTTTATTGGGGGGAAAAAACCAAACCAAAAAGTAGATGTAAGGACCAAAATAAAATCCCTATTAGACGAGGCAGATTATTCATCTACTACTCTCACTTGCATAGACAAGTTCACAGAAGTAATATCTGTTGAAGTGTGAGGACTGAGCTATAACTAGTGGAATTGCAGTCCTGGAAATTGCAGAGAGGGGGCATCTCCAAGACTTGTTTTCAGATGGCTGAAAACTACAGTAAGACTTTTAAATATAGTTTAAAAATATTGACTTCCACTTCCCATTTGTACAGTAACATGGAGGAATTATGAAATATTTTGTTTATCGGATATTGATAGTTGCTCTTCAGTTTCTTGAGGAAATTAGGTACTTTCCCCCTGAAGGCATTTTGAAAGATACACATATGATGGACAAGAGTTGGTTCTTCCAATTATGAAGTTGCTTCATTAAGAGTACAAATAGCGCTAGAAATATGGGTAATTTAAGTTTACATACTAGTTTCAATGTCAAGAAGAGGGGACAGGTTATTTTAGGAGGTTTGACTGAGAATGCTAATTTTCCTGTATCAGTATGAACCTGATTGAAATAAAGTCCAAATTGAAAATTATTCTGAAGATTTTTTCTTTCTGTTAATCTTCATGGAAGTTGTCTCTTCTAGGCAGCAGGTAATGCAATCAGAATGAAATCACTCAATTTGCCCCAGGCAGGATTTACGTTGTTCTGTACCTGTGAAGGCAAAGTAAATCATCTTCCTCAAATAATGAACTCAAATAATGAGCGCAAGACACCCAGAGGAGGATGGAGGATATGCATGTAATCTTAAGAGATTACGGAGCACAGATGGCATTGCTCAATTATTTGTGACAAAAGCTAAATTGGTGGTTTTAAAACGTCGGGGCTTAGGATGGTGACAAGTCATTTCTCATATAAAATCTTCTCAAAGATGGATTTAAACATGTCTATCAAAACGTATTGCTGGACTTCACCTAGGAAGTTTTTGAGTGTTGGGCTTTAAATGTGTAATCAGCCTTTGGTGGTTAGGTTCACTACATGTAGCCAAGAAGTTCAAGATGATGTCCTTAATCACTGGTTCGTCCTTCGAGCAGATATAATGTTGTTATGATTGTTGATGTGTATGCTGTTGAATTTCAGAACCTCAAACTTATTGCTTTGCCCTTTGTAGGAAATTGAGTTACAACAAACAATGGTGGAAGTGGTTGAAGTGTTTGAAACCCTATTGAAGCAGCAACCACAATAATTGTTAAACACAAGCAAACTCCAGATTAGCATGTGCGTACTCCTCTGGTAGCTTGGCAAAAATGCAGTCCGGTTTAACTTGGAGGCAATGTGCACAGTATTTATGCAACTCTTCAAACAGTAGTAAAGTAAAAACACAACACAAAATCCCATACCAATTTAGAAAAATAGAGTAAACCGAAATAAATTAATTAATCTAATCAGTGTTAGTGGAGATAAGTAATTTTACAAATTTAAGTGAAAATAGCGCCTAAAATGAAAAAGCGGCAACTGTGGTTATCGTGCCAGACCAGGACAAAGTCTCAAGTTCAGGCCAACTGTGACAGAGTGTGGGCTGGATACAGCACCCAAGTTAGGGCCACTGACCATAGTACCTTAAATCCCTCATTGCAAGATCCTGCATGGAGGACATGGCACACAGCGGTAGTTCCATGGAAGCTGCAGGGCTGCAATTTGTAGTCCTGAAAAGGGCTGCAACTAGGATGCTTCACTCAACAGTGGTGCCGAGGAAGCGAAGTCCTGCTTCTGGGATGCCTCTCACATTGGCGGTTCTACAGTGGAGCTGTTATGAGATGTGTTGTGGTGCATTGGTTCTGCCCACAGGACCACAGCCGGATTGACAGAGCACCTTCAGGCCCACTTCCAATAGTCAAGGACTGTGGTGGCACCACTTGGGGGTAGGACTCACAGCAAAACAAATTATGGTGCTGTGTTCAAGGTTTTTGGAACCCTTTCGTCCTTGGCGCTCTGATCAGGAGGCCAGCTAACTATCCCTGGAGTCACTCTGGTGGTCCTGGGGTTAAGATGCAGGTCCAGTCCTTTCCACACAGGCAGCAGGGCAACAGAGTAGAAGTACTTTTTGCAGAACAGCACAGCAGTCCATCGGAGTCATCATTTGGTGGTCAGATTCACCATATGTAGCTGAGAAATTCATGATGATGTCCTTAATCACTGATTCCTGGTTCTAGCAGATATAATGCTGTTGTGATTGTTGAGGTCCCACAGTGACGTAATGATACGCTGTGTGTACATTTCTCCCAAGGTGCATTTGAAAATATATTGGAGTCTACCTGTGCAATATTAAGTGTGAACAAGAAGATATGTACGTTATTTTTTCCTTTACCTTTATGTACCTGAGTCACAGTATTGCTCACTTTAAGATAAAGTGTTTGAGGCGAACAAAATAAAAAAGATAAACATAATGCAATCATATTCCAACTAATGAATTTGTTTTCTTAATTCCATGAAAAACAAGTGACTATTTGATTCCATGCCTAAATGGCCTGAGAGATGATGTATCTTAGCAACATTTGTTTTCACTGCTTTATGGTTCAACAGTATGAAATAATTTCACTGTAGACTGTTAAATAAAGAAAAAATAAATTAAAAATACTTAAAATCGCAATGCATTGTTTTAACGTTTGGTAGCACAATGCAGTGAATATCTGCACTTTAGAAGGGCACTCATTCTTTTGACCTCAGAAGGTAAAAGGTTGATTCAGTTAGAATATCCTAATACAGCAGATATGAACAGTGGGCCCTGAAATCCTGAATATCATTTTCTATTCTCTACTCACACATAACACAAGCATAAAAGTGAGTACTAGTCCCCTGCATATTTGTTGTCAGTGTGCAGGTGTCTCAAAGTGATTCATAATCCCTACTCTTAAACCCAATATTGGCAATCGAAAATATGGATTTGAAAGCCTTACTTGCGAGTAGAGACCATTATGCTAGAAATTGCAAATACACTGCGTACAGTAGCAGTACATTTTTTAAACAAATGCCTGTCGTAAAATAACAGGATGCACAGCTGATGCCAATGTCTGAGCAATGGCTTCTGCTTCCTGGGTAGCTGTCATGATTTGTAATCTCGAGGAGATAAAAATGAAACAAGGAATAACTATTTAGAATGTGCCTGTGAGAGATCTCAGAACCGCTCACCCTTGAAGAAGGTGAATAGAACATACTGAGAAAAACAATTCCTACAGCAGGCTGGTTATTTAATTCATCGCCCATTTCAATAGTGCTGTGCATCACTTCACTTTTTCTTTGAGCGCACCCTGACTGAATGGCTTTATCTTTAAAGTATAAGCCTAGTTTATTTATTCTTAACTTCCCTCACCCCCAATCAGGGCACAACACTGTTTTTTTTTAGCTATAAGGTGTAACATAATTTTATTCTGTGCATTGTAAAACAAAGGGCCTGATTATGATAGTGATCAGACGAGCGTCCGACTTCCATCGCTGCGGGAATGGAATCGCCCGATATATAGTCAGCAGTTCCACCCATCTAATTACGTTGCAACCATTGTGTAGGTGGTTGGAAAAATGCATTTTTCCATTGCAGTTTGTGCTGCAGCCCGGAAAAGGACCGTAGCACAAGCCGCAATGAAAAAAGGCATTTTGCAAAAATCCATGCACCGTGTGCCAAGCACTATGTGGCCTCAAGCAGGGCCCTGTGGGCCTCCGCTATCTGGTCAAGGGGTCACATGTGGCGCCTGGCACATGGTGCATGGATGCTTGGGAGGGCACGACATGTGCCCCATAGACCCCATAGCGGAGGCCCACAGGGGCCCAGCTAGAGACCCCCAAAGTCCCTTTCCATCTGCCTCCTGGGGATACGGTCCCCAGGGCCTAACAAGGCTCTGGGAGGGGGCAGCGTGTCCCCCTCTCCTTTAATTTAAAAAACGAATGCCCCAGGGGGATGGGATCCCAGGGCTGGGCCCCAACGTGGGGATGGCTGGTTGGTATGTTAAAAAAGAATCCTAGAAAATCACTGAAAAAAACAAAGGTTAAAGTAATGTTATAGTTAAATGTGATACAAATATCTGTTTATGTTTTGAAATAACTATAGCAATTCTCTGACAAAACCAAAGATTAAAGCAACATTACAGTTAGGTGAATTTGTCAGTGACAAAATTAACATTTCAAACTAATAAAAAAAATCCAGTAATCACATCATCCTAGCTTGTTTTGTACACATTGCTCTATAAATGGGTATCACATTAAAGCTATTAAAATTAAGTGCAAAATAGCTTAGAAGAATATGAAGCATCCTTACTGCTATTAGACATACGACCACCATTGGGAAAGCAAGCTTGTGCTATGTGCAACATTAACCCTGTACCATAAACTTCATGGCTAGCCAAGTTCATGTTGACTATTAACCACAGATTAAATGGTAACCTATCCTGTACACAGTGTTTAATCTGTATACAACTGTTCATGGAAAACCAAGGGCCATATTATCAAGCAAGGACGATACATTATCGCCGCTTTTATTGTCAGGTTCTGGTGTTAACCTGGGCTTCTATGGGAATTCACAAAGGCATATTATCAAGCCCATTATCGCCGCTTTAGCGGCAGATTCCTGCTGATAAAAGCGGTGATAATGTATCGCCCTTGCTTGATAATATGGCCCGAAGTTCCTCCAGATACTTCTTATATAACTAATGCTCTACTACATATAACCCTTGAGAGTCACTGAACCTACATTCAGAAATGAAATGAGTAGAAGTAGAAAAGTGGAAACCGTTAACACTGTTTACTCTATGGAGGGAGTTTATTTTGTACCACGCTGTTTGCAGCGAAACTCACATGAGAAATGCACCACAGAGTATTAAAAAGTATGCACTAAGAACTGTGAACACTCTATGCAAGAACTGTCCAAAGAGTAACTATTCAGTTAAAATAATCAAGGTCTGCTTAAGATCATACTACCAGCAGCCTTCATACTCAGGTGAAACCTTTTACAGATAGCCCATCCTCTAAAACAACACAAGCACATGACATGTATATAAGTTAGTAAGAGGTGCATGCAGTCTTCTATGTTAAGTAGAAATTGTCATGCTGAGATGATTCTGTCCAATAACTCAGGGCCACTTGCAGTACTCAATATGTAGTACACAGAATATTTGCCCTTGTGGAAAGTTTTTCTGCAGTAACAGAAAACATTGCGTGGAACATAGTGATCCCAAGTTAACTGTCACCTGCACACAGAGTTACTCTTCAATACACATTTTTTTAACATTTCAATACCTCGATACACCTATGATGCATTTGGATCACATGCAATCTGTAAGCACGTATACTATTTGACTGGACACAGACAATACAACATTAGGTAGAAAAGTAATATGGTAGTTACCTGCCACTATGTAAACTATAAAACAAACTTAAACACTCACTGAATGATGAAATCAGTGAGGTCATCAATGATGTAATTTGAGATAACGATTCAGAAAAGGGGGTGGTGATGAACAGAGTGTCTGAATTAAGCAGACCACTCTTACCCAGTCCAAAGATCAGGGCTTGATCCATCACCGTTATTTAGCTCACTGCCCCATCCCAGCTCAGAACCTGGCTATATGCAAATTAGTCTGTCCCTGGCCCAGTGCATCATGGGAACAGGGCAGACCAAACTACCAAGCCAATTCTTCACCAGAAAGGAGACAAGCTTCCGGGGACCGGTTTCTAGCATTTCAGCCGTCGTCGGCCCGGCTTGCTTGAATCCTGATGGAGCAGTGAGCAAGGGACTCATGTCTGAGTATACCCTGCCACACCTATAGTGGCCAAAAACGATTCAGAAAAGGGGGTGGTGATGAACAGAGTGTCTGAATTAAGCAGACCATTCTTACCCAGTCCAAAGATCAGGGCTTGATCCATCACCGTTATTTAGCTCACTGCCCCATCCCAGCTCAGAACCTGGCTATATGCAAATTAGTCTGTCCCTGGCCCAGTGCATCATGGGAACAGGGCAGACCAAACTACCAAGCCAATTCTTCACCAGAAAGGAGACAAGCTTCCGGGGACCGGTTTCTGGCATTTCAGCCGTCGTCGGCCCGGCTTGCTTGAATCCTGATGGTGCAGTGAGCAAGGGACTCGCATCCGAGTATACCCTTCCACGCTTATGGTGGCCAAAATTATTTAGGATTCAAGCAAGCCGGGCCGAAGACGGCTGTAATGCCAGAAACCGATCCCCGGAAGCTTGTTTCCTTTCCAGTGAAGAATTGGCTTGGTAGTTTGGTCTGCCCTGTTCCTATGATGCACTGGGCCAGGGACAGACTAATTTGCATATAGCCAGGTTCTGAACTGGGATGGTGCAGTCAGCTAAAAAACGGTGATGGATCAAGCCCTGATCTGTTGACTGGGTAGGAGTGTTCTGATTAACTCAGATACTCTGTCCATCACCACCCCTTTTTTGTAATTATTTTGGCCACCATGAGTGTGGAAGGGTATGCTCAGACATGAGTCCCTTGCTCATTGCACCATCAGGATTCAAGCAAGCCGGGCCGAAGACGGCTGTAATGCCAGAAACCGGTCCCCGGAAGCTTGTTTCCTTTCCAGTGAAGAATTGGCTTGGTAGTTTGGTCTGCCCTGTTCCTATGATGCACTGGGCCAGGGACAGACTAATTTGCATATAGCCAGGTTCTGAACTGGGATGGTGCAGTGAGCTAAAAAACGGTGATGGATCAAGCCCTGATCTGTTGACTGGGTAGGAGTGTTCTGATTAACTCAGATACTCTGTCCATCACCACCCCTTTTTTGTAATTATTTTGGCCACCATGTGTGTGGAAGGGTATGCTCAGACATGAGTCCCTTGCTCATTGCACCATCAGGATTCAAGCAAGCCGGGCCGACGGCGGCTGAAATGCCAGAAACCGGTCCCCGGAAGCTTGTTTCCTTCCCAGTATAAGAATTGGCTTCGTAGTTTGGTTTGCCCTGTTCCCATCATGCACTGGGACAGGAACAGACTAATTTGCATGTAGCCAGGTTCTGAGCTGGGATGGTGCAGTGAGCTAAAAAACGGTGATGGATCAAGCCCTGATCTTTGGACTGGGTAAGAGTGGTCTGCTTAATTCAGACACTCTGTTCATCACCACCCCCTTTCTGAATCATTTTGTCCACCATAAGCGTGGAAGGGTATACTCAGATGTGAGTCCCTTGCTCATTGCACCATCAGGATTCAAGCAAGCCGGGCCGACGACGGCTGAAATGCCAGAAACCGGTCCCCGGAAGCTTGTTTCCTTCCCAGTATAAGAATTGGCTTGGTAGTTTGGTTTGCCCTGTTCCCATCATGCACTGGGACAGGAACAGACTAATTTGCATGTAGCCAGGTTCTGAGCTGGGATGGTGCAGTGAGCTAAAAAACGGTGATGGATCAAGCCCTGATCTTTGGACTGGGTAAGAGTGGTCTGCTTAATTCAGATACTCTGTCCATCACCACCCCTTTTTTGCAGCTACACTGTGCAGCATAAAGGAGGGGCTAGATCTGATGCTACCCTACGTGCAACAAATATTGGAACTATCTTTTAAATGTGGTGCGGTTCTTAGGATGTGGAAACACGCAACTGTTTTACCTTTGAAGAAAAAGCCCTCGGCTGACCCCGAGTGGCTGGAAATTCGCCGCCCCATCTCTCTGCTTCCTTACATCTATAAATTGCTGAGAAGGTGGTGAACCAACAATTTGTGGCTCACATCAATCAGCACAATCTTCTACACCCACACAATCGGGGTTTAGAGCCGCATATTCAACTGAGTCAGCACTTATTTTCGCTACGGAGTCTCTGCGGAGACACGTGGACGCCGGTCAGACGGCTGCTTTGGTCCTGTTGGACCTAAGCGCAGCCTTCGACACGGTATCCCATAAACTCCTCCTTAAGCGACTTCGGCCACAAAGGCTGTATGGAGAAGCAATTAAGTGGATGCGGTCCTTTTTTCAGGACTGTAGCTTCCAGGTTGCACAGCGCTCACACCGACCAAAAATTCTGCCACTCCTACAAGGGATCCTACAAGAGTCTATTCTGAGCCCCACTCTTTTTAATCTTTATATTGGCCCTTTGGCAGATATTGTGTAAAAATATAAGATCACCATAGTGTCATATGCAGATGACACCCACATTGTAGTGACCCTAGCACAGGACTCTAATGAGTCAGCTACCCAGTTTTCCTCCTGTCTTAAAAATATCTAGCCTCATGGATGTCGAACAACTGCCTGCAGCTGAAAGGCAGTAAGACGGAGGTTATGGTCACTGGGAAATCCCCTCCATTTGGGGCTCAGGATGGTGGCCCCAGAGGTTAGGGCCTGTGCCCACTCCAAAAACAGAAGTAAAACATTTTGGAGTGTAGTTTGGTACAAAATTCTCCTTCTAGTCCCACACTAGGGAGGTTAGAGGGATATGCTTTGGCATCCTTAAAATGCTAAGGAAAACCTTGGACATCCTTCCTGCCTCGGCAAGGAAAATCCTAGTTCACACACTTGTGACCTCACAGCTGGACTATGGTAATGTCCTTTATTTGGGAGCATCAAAAGGAAGCTTACAAACGGCTGCATCTCATTCAGAATGTGGCAGCACGCCTAGTTCTCAATCTACCTAAGCGAGCTTCAGCGACAGAAGCCCTTAACACCCTTCACTGGCTGCCGGTTAGTAAGAGAATTCTTATCAAAGCTTTATGTTTCTGTCACCGAAGTCTACAGGGGAAAGGACCCAGTTACCTGCATGATCTCCTGACCCCTTATAACGCTACTCAGCAGTTGAGATCGACAGAAGCCCATCTGCTCAAAGTCCCAAAAATCAAAAGGGCAAGGATGGGTGCATGCTCATTTGGCTATTTGGCAGCTAAATATTAGAACACATTGTTCCACCTTTGCTGTCCACAGAAAAAATCTGAGAATGTCTTCCGTAGAGGACTAAAAACCTGGCTTTACCAGTTTTAAGCCTCGCCGCCTTGTCTGACTCTCGCATGTAACTACTTCTATGGCGTGGGGACAAACCATTTGGTTTAGCCAGGCGCTTTACTTTTACTTTACTTTATACTGATTTAGACAGAAGCCCTTGACACCCTTCACTGGCTGCCGGTTAGTAAGAGAATTCTTATCAATGGTCAGCTATCAGCTCCCGGAAACCAAAAGCAAACAACTATCTCCAGAGGGTGGCCACCTCGAGAGATTGCAGGAGCCAGCCTTGGCTCCAGCAGAGGGGCTGTGTGGCCACCCTCCATCTTTAAAAAAAAGTAATTGGAGGGGGTTCCCGTGTATCCCACGCCATTTTTATAATTAAAGTCTGCATGCACCCAGGGCCTGCGGCAGGGGTTCCGTGCAGTCTCCCTCTTTAATTTTTATGTTAGCCACGTTGAAGTGGTGGTCCCTGGGGGGAAGAGGGGTTTGCGCAGCACCCCCCCACCCCCATGTAATTTTGTATTTACAGCCCCGGGGAGTGGGTTGCCGTGCTCCTCCCTCCATTTTTATAATGAAAGTCTGCATGCACCCGGGACCTGGCCCAACCGGGGCTGCAATTATAACAAGCGCAGTAGACCACTCTTTTATTTTGTTAATAGACAACATCATTTGAAAATGTTGCCTTAAATTTAAAAAAAAGCTTTTTGCCCTGCCCCAGAACCAACGCCAGGGGCTTAAGGTATTTGCACCCTGCCCCACTTTTCTTTATTTTTGCGTTTTGTTTTTGGGATTCGGGTGAAGCAGAGTCCCGACGCTGCTGGTTGAAGTGTTGGCAGCCAATCAGAGCTCTGCATGAGCTTACCATTATACATAAATGTTCAGCACCTCCAGATATTCAAATTTGATTTTCTGTTAATAACTCTAACACTACTGAATGGATGTACACCAAATAGCATAAAGTGTGCTTTCTGTAGCAAACATTTGGTCTAATTCCAGCCAGCAGTTCAGTCAGTAGTCAAGTTCAAAATCCCTATGGGAATTAATTTGGAAAGCGCACTTTTTTGACCCCCAACTTTTTCTCAGGCCCTACTTCACGGATCACCCTGAAACTTTCCATGCACAACTAGAATCACAGGCTCACTTTTTGGGGAACATCTGGTGAAGATTCATCACGACAGACAGTGCCAAAGATATAGCCAAGTCAAAAATAATTTTTCTATGCAAACATGGTCCTACTTATAAATACCTACTGGCGCTTGCCAGTGGGATATATTAATACACACACACACACTAAGCACTGGGAAGAAAGAAAGCTTATGCAAGCTTCAGGTTCCAATGCTGTGCAAAAATAATGATGTTTCTTGTAAGCTCTATTTAAGACTGCACCTCTGCATTCCACAGTTCGAAGGCTAGGGCTAGCACAGAGAGTTTCCATTAATTCTGCAGTTGCTTCCGGCCCTGGAGTAACCTGGACAATGAAGTACAGTTCAACATGCCACCTCCTCATGTCAGGTAAATGGATGTGCTCATTCTGCCTGGCCTGGCAGCTTGTTGGGGACTTTCCAATTGCATCCCAGATAGCCTTTAAGGGATGGGTTTTAAATTGTTTCAAGGATGTTAGTCCAAGGTGAATGGAAGGAAGAGCATGCGCCCTCTGCACACCCCAGAAGTGATAAATGTGTGAGTGTTTTTTTTTTTCTCTCTGAAGGCAGAAAAATGGGAAAACCAAGACTAGATGTAGACACGTGCGAGCGAGCCCATGAATTTAGATGACATATCAGCAGGAAAAAAACGCCGTTCTGTTCATTTATTTTGATAAAGCAACAAGATGGCGTTCTGCTTCGGCTCCTCGAGAAAACTGGCATTTAAAAAGATTACACCTTAACAATAACATTTGCTGCACATCCTGTGTCCCTTGAGAACCCCAGAAGTAGGAGACTCTTAATGCAAAGCATTCATGCCAATAGCTTCTTGTTTTAGCGTATTTAGAGTTTTGTTCCCATCAAAGTCATGTTCCTTTCATGAAAGCTAATCCATTTCTTTTTTGTGTGGTCATGAACATGGAATATGTTGTCCCAATAAATAATGCTGCTTATTTCAAATGTTTATTAGGTCTCGCCTACGCAGCTCGCAAGCTCTGCATAGGAGGGTACCTTTTGGAATCGATCACTACTTTTGCCTAAACACGTGCACGTTTTGCATTGCTTTGTATTGCAACGCGTGCACGTCTGGCGTTTCCCTTGCGGGAGGGAGCAGCGGCGCCATCTGTTAGCTATTATCGCGCCTTGCTGCTCGCTCCCGCAAGGGAAACTCTAGACATGCCTCAGCGTCTACAGGCATGCAGGGCCATATGTTTCCGAATTGTTTTAAATTGTAGCTTTCTACCCGCGCATGCTTTTCCGCCTGTTGCTGCTTTTTCTCGCAGAATAGGGCTCTTCGGCAGACGTATAGCCACGGTTAAGGCCTCACTGATCCAGGGTATTCATTGGTGTGCCGAGTTACCCTTGCCCTGCAGGAGAGGGGTGGCATTGTGCTGATAGAGGGGGTTGTCAGAGGCCTGTTGACACATTTTCTCCAAAAAGACAACCTTCGATCGTGGCGTACAATTAGCAGTGCTAAGTGTTTCAAATGCCTTCCTAAATCTTGTGAATGGTGTTAGACAGTTAATCATCAATATGTGTCCTCCCTGCTGTATCGCTCACTGTCTGTCGTTCTGTGTGCCTCTGTGAGCTTGGCAGACTGTCTCGCTTTGTGCCTGCTAGTGTCCTCACAGAAGCTTTAGTGCTGGTGGAGTAGCGTTAAAATAATGTTGTTTGGCGCAGCTTCGTGCGAAACAAGTGACGTCTGAATATGATTGGAGTGAGTGCGTCACATCAGTTCACTTTAATGAAATAGACTCTGTGCCCTTGTTAACGTCTAGTGCATTGTCCACATTTGTGGCGGGCTGGGCTGAGCCCTTCTGATACCCACTGCTGAAGGTGGACTCCCACATGAACTTATCGCCTAGCCTGTGGCTGGTCTCTTCCCAGCGCGGTGGCCATTTCATAACCAGAGTGTGAAACTCTGGTGGTGGCTTTGAGTGTGTAACTGGGCGCCTGCTCGATGGCCCTGGCTGTGTTTATTCTCCTGCCTGACACACAGCGCCATCTAGCGAGCTAGTCCATCTGTAAACCATGTTTGGGGTCAGCTCTCTACTGCTAATGAGGGTAGCCTGCGGAATCTGTGCCGATAAGGTAGCGCAAACTTGAGCCCAAGGTATTGGAACGCTTTACATGAGCACCCGTTGCATTACAGATGGATTTTAGGCACGGAGAGATTAAGTGATTTGCCCAGAATCACAGGATGCTTGAGCCTCCCGCCAGATTCGAGCCTGGTTCCCCAGCTTCAGGGTCGGCCAGTCTAGCTGTTAAGCCACATGTTGACAGCGTTAAGCGGATGTATGACATTACAATGCATGCTTTTACCATGCATGCCTTTACAACGCGGTTTTTACAACGCAAACGTTTACAACGCATAGCGCTTTGGGGTGCTGGATAGTGAATAGTTTAATTTACTATTCCAACTCCAGTCCCCGTGGACACTAGGGAAGGTGTTGGATAGTAAATTAAACGTATTCCCTATGCTAGAGCGCCCCCCAGCGCAATGCGTTGTAATGGTTTGCGTTGTAAAAGTTGCGTCGTAAAGGCACCGCGTGGTAAAAGTTGCGTTGTAAAGGATGTTTCCCACGTTAAGCTGGTTGGGACTGAACATGCAAACTGAGCGCAGCTCTTTGGTGATGCTTTCTGAGGCTAAAGAGCCTCACTGTACAGATCATCACTAGCTTAGACTTTGTTGTTGCGTTCATGCTGGTGGCAGCGATTACAAATCAAGCGAAGTTAGTTTCATGCTCATCGGTCTACTTTATTAATTGAGCGACTGGAGATGTTTTTTAGGTGTAGGTCTAGGTTTTAGGTTTAGCACTAGAAACGCCCCCCCCTTATAATTGCACTACACTCTGAGCTTGAAAGGGTTCTATTGATGCCATTTTTCCAATACTCTCATGCTCTTTTAAGGCACAGACATTGTTTCTAAAGTGACTCTATTTAGGGTAGTTTTCTCATATAGCCATGATTTCTCATGTAAAAAGTCTTCCTTTCTATTGGCTAATATGTCTTTTAGTCCCTCCCTTTTCTTATTTCTTACCGCCCACAGAGCAGTGCCTAACTTCTGTTAACTTTCGCCCAGTGTGTTGAAGTGTTTGGTCTTGGAACCATTTTCTTCTGTATTGCTTCCGTTTGTTGAACATAGTTGATTTGTGGCAGTGCCTTTGGGACCTTATAAGTGTTTAGTTATCCAGCACAATATCCTTGGTGCAACAACATCAACTGTTGCACAGCTAAACACTTATAAGGTCCCAAAGGTGGGACCTATTGGCTAGGTCAATGCTTGTTATATTAGCCACAGAGACCTTCATGTTGTTGAGTTGCTCGATAGTTAAAAACTGTAGAACTGTGCTTCCTAGACCATGTGTGCATGGGTGAGAGCAAGATACTCACAGTCTGACATATGCCTTTATGATTTAAAGACTGGTGGCTGACAGATAACATGCAGTATATGCCTTAGAAATAAAACATTACCTAGGAAAGCAGCATACGGGGGCAGGCAAGGAGATGCACCAGAAACAGTACTAATACCGGAAGCAGGCTAAGGGAGTAGTTTAAAGGGCAATACATGAACCAAGCAAACCGCAAATATGGGTAGGCTGATTATTTCTACAATTAACATTCGGGGGCTGAATGATGGAGGTAAAAGAAGCAGGGGAGGTGTTGCGAGCACTAGGGGCAGATATTATCTGTCAGCAAGAGACCCACATCCCCTGGCTGAAAAGAAGGCTCAATATTATTCCTGGGTATTCCCAAGTTATTTGCTCATCTCAGTCCACTAATACTAGAGCGGTGGTTATACATGTTTCGCAGCGATTTTTACCCATTAAGAAAGTCAAGTCGGATGAATGGGGTCGGTGGGCCATCGCTTTCATTCCAAATCAGCCTATTATTTGTATAGTATATGGCTCAAATATCGACAATGCGGAAGTGTTGTCAGAATTGGAGATCTAACTAGCCTCTTGGCCAACGCCCTTAATTATTTGTGGGGACTTCAATATACACTTAGATACGGAGGAAACCTCAAGTTTTTAAAGCTTTAAAGGCACTTATGGCTAGTCATTGTCTGGCAGATATATGGTCATGTAAAAAAATCGGGGATCCAGGTTTTACTTATTTTTAGTGTCCACACAAGAAATACATTAGACGTAAATACTTTTTTGCCTCAGTCTCTCTTTTAGAGGGAGCACAGATTAAACGACTCCCTAAGGTCCTGTCAGACCATAATCCACTGGTAATGAGCATTGAGGTCCCGACATACGCAAAGGCATATACAAAATGGACGTTTGATAAAAAACTGTTAGTTACAGAAAGGTTCACTGAGCATATCAGTGGGTGGACTCAACAATTTTTTTATATGTACAGATACAGCACATCAAGAGAAAATGTTTGGGGTACATTTAAAGCAGGGCTTAGGGGGGAAATAACCAGTTTTGGGGCATTTCATAGGAAACAACAGAGGGACGAGATACAGGCACTTACAGAGGAGCTGAGTTTTTATGAGAAACAACATATGGTAGCCATAGGACAAAAACAGACAGACCTACAAGATAGTCTAGAGCTTAAAGTAATTAGGACTAAGGCCAGAATTAATGGAATTTTAATAAAAAAGTGGGCAAAAAATTTCAAACAGGGACACAGGATAACTATGCATATGGAGAGATGATGGGCAAGCATTTGACATTACGACTTAAACAAAGGGCGGAGGCAAATAACATCCTTAAATTAAGAAGAAAGGAAGGTCAGATAGCTACAGATCTCCCAGGTATATTAAAAATACTTACGGATTTTTATCAAGATCGGTATCGCTCTAGGGACGCTCCACCAGGTACAATTGAGGTAGTAACTGGGACTGTGCCTCCTCAGTTGCTGGAACTTGAATCTGATATCTCACTAAATGAGGTCCAAGAGGCATTACGGACGATGGCCCTGGGAAAAGCATCAGGCCCGGACAGAATTCCAATGGAGATATATAAAGCCTTACAGGCAGAGCTGGCCCCCTCCTGGTTGATTTGTTCTTATCAGTTCAACAGAAGGGGACCCCGCCACAATCTTGGCAGGAGAACAACATTGTGATTATTTTAAAGAAGGGGAAGAAGTCAGAAGACACCGCCTCATACAGACCAATCTCATTAATCAACACTGAAATTATATTCTAAGATTCTGGCGCTAAGACTATCTAAGATAGTTGGGTCTCTAGTGAGCCCATGGCAACATGGCTTCATTCCAGGCAGAAGCACAACGGACCATGTCTGAAGGATAATCTCGCTTTTTGATATAGCCGAAGCCACAGGTACACAGATGTCTCTGATAATATTGGGTGCGCAAAAAGTATTTGACCAAGTAGAATGGACATACTTGTGGCAGAATTTAAGATCTAAGGGCTTCGGCCCACGTATTTTAACAGCCATCCAAGTTACGTATTTTGTAGCACATGCAAAGATACAGGTAATGGGGAAGGAGTCAGGTAGGAACAGGATCACTTGTGGCACGAGGCAGGGGTGTCCCTGCTCCCCTATCCCATTAGCACTGTATATAGACCCCTTAGTTAGATCTATACTGAACGACCAGGTAATCAAACCGATCGAGGCTATGGGCTACAATACTAAGGTGTTGGCCTAATTCCGATGACATCGCGGTCATCACCCCTGATCCGCAAGCTGCAATAGATAGGATTGAAAAGCTGGCTGCAGAATTTGGAAAACAGTCGGGATATAGTTGAATACCAACAAAACACAAATTGTCTGTACAAGGACCACACAATTTCAGGATCCACGAAGGAAGGAGTCAGCTACCTATTTAGTAATTTCTATTAGAGCGGAGGTAGATACAACATGGGAAATTAATTTGGCTCCTCTTTTAACCCCTTCCATGCTCATGACAAGGTCAGCTCGTCATGCAGTGCACTGGAGCTGTGCTTATGACGAGCTGACCTTGTCATGAACAATGGGATTTTCAATCAATCAGCACCCAGCGGGAATTGCCTTAGCACCAATGTGACGATCTAAAGAAACTGGATAATTTACATCTATCCATCATCGGAAGGACAAATGTCATTAAAATGACGATGTTCCCTAAGCTGTTTTACCTATTCCGGCGTATACCTTCGGAACCAGCAACCTTGGTAATCAAAAAGGCAGAGGGGTTGTTTATATGGGGGTATAAGAAGATTTGGAGATCATTTAAATTAATGACCTTACCGCAACATCGAGGGGGTTTGGCAGCTCCAAATCTCCTATATTATTTCTGGGCTGTAATGCTGCAACATATGAGTATCTTATTTAGGCCAAAAGCTTGTAATCTGGCTGGGGGAGTGGATCTGGATAAACAAAACCCTGCCATCTATCTACGAATTAGTCATCGGCAACCTAGCACCAGGGCTTGTTTTAAGGCAGCTGGAGGGTAGCTATATAAAAAAACGCTTTAAGACCTTAAGAGCGGCCTAGAATGTATGGCGGAACGTTAGTAAAAATTTGGAAATACCCAGAATTCAGAGATATGTGTCTCTATGGCGCTCCTCTGTCTTTCCGGCTCCAATATATCATAATATAAGTATAAATTGGGAAAAGGCAGGAGTCAAGAATATAGGAGATACTATCAACCAGAACGGGGTTGTTTCATTTGGGGAACTTAAGAAACGATATGGGCTCGATCCTAACACTTTTTTTAAATATATCCAACTAAGGGAGATAATAAAAACATTGGGTGTACAACCTATCAACTTTGTTCGCATTCCACTTTTAGAACACTTAAAGAAAAAACTGCTTTGAGTAAAGGATTTGTATTCAATGCTGATGGAGGCCACTCCGGATGATATTGCCAGGATAGAAAGTGGGTGGACGAGTAAACTGGACAACCCGATGTAGATATGTGTAGATCATTAGAGTTAGCTAAAAAAACTTTTCTATCTGCAAATCTTAAAGCCCAAATTTTTAAAACGATATTTAGACTCTATTTCACCCCGGCCAAACTCTGTGCATGGGGGAAAAGCGATAACAACAAATGCCCTAGATTTGGTCAGCAAAACACACAAGATGATGGACGGAATGTTGCACAATGGCAAAACATTCACCCCCAGTCACAGATCTGGGTTTAATCCATCGTTATTCTGCTCACCAAGCCACCTAAGTTCAGATATGGCCATATGCAGATCAGTCTTGACCCTGTGCCTCATGGGAACAGTCCAGACCGAATTGCCAAGCCATGTCTTCCCTGGACCGGAATCAAGTATCCTAGGACCGGTTTCTGGCTATCAGCCTTCATCAGCCAGGATAGCTTGACTCCAGTGGCGTAGTGAGCACGGGACCCACGTCTGGGCTTACCCTTCCCACATAGGGTGAACAGCAAAACACACAAGATGATGGACGGAATGTTGCACAATGGCAAAACATTCACCCACAGTCACAGATCTGGGTTTAAACCATCGTTATTTTGCTCACCAAGCCACCCCAGTTCAGATATGGCCATATGCAAATCAATCTTGGCCCTGTGCCTCATGGGAACAGTCCAGACCGAACTGCCAAGCCATGTCTTCCCTGGACCGGAATCAAGTATCCTAGGACCGGTTTCTGGCTATCAGCCTTCATCAGCCAGGATAGCTTGACTCCAGTGGCGTAGTGAGCACGGGACCCACGTCTGGGCATACCCTTCCCACATAGGGTGAACAGCAAAGCACACAAGATGATGGACGGAATGTTGCACAATGGCAAAACATTCACCCCCAGTCACAGATCTGGGTTTAATCCATTGTTATTTTGCTCACCAAGCCACCCCAGTTCAGATATGGCCATATGCAGATCAGTCTTGACCCTGTGCCTCATGGGAACAGTCCAGACCGAATTGCCAAGCCATGTCTTCATTGGACAGGAATCAAGCATCCTAGGACCGGTTTCTGGCTATCAGCCTTCATCAGCCAGGATAGCTTGACTCCAGTGGCGTAGTGAGCACAGGACCCACGTCTGGGCATACCCTTCCCACATAGGGTGAATAGCAAAACACACAAGATGATGGACTGAAAGATGCACAATGGCAAAACATTCACCCCCAGTCACAGATCTGGGTTTAATCCATCGTTATTTTGCTCACCAAGCCACCCCAGTTCAAACATGGCCATATGCAAATCAGTCTTGACCCTGTGCCTCATGGGAACAGTCCAGACCAAACTGCCAAGCCATGTCTTCCCTGGAGTGGAATCAAGCATTCTAGGACCGGTTTCTGGCTGTCCGCCTTCATCAGCCAGGATAGCTTGACTCCAGTGGCGTAGTGAGCAGGGGACCCACGTCTGGGCATACCCTTCCCACATAGGGTGAACAGCAAAAAACACAAGATGATGGACGGAATGTTGCACAATGGCAAAACATTCACCCCCAGTCACAGATCTGGGTTTAATCCATTGGTATTTTGCTCACCAAGCCACCCCAGTTCAGACATGGCCATATGCAAATCAGTCTTGACCCTGTGCCTCATGGGAACAGTCCAGACCGAACTGCCAAGCCATGTCTTCCCTGGACCGGAGTCAAGCATCCTAGGACCGGTTTCTGGCTATCAGCCATCATCAGTCAGGATATAAAAAGAAAAAAAGAAAAAAGAAATAAAAAATTATGGGGTATTAAATCTACTAACTGTAAGGTGAATTTAGCTTCAACTGTGCCAATTAGGACCGAACGTGCCAAATACTATGGTAAACAATGAAACTAAAACTGTAGTCAACATTTTGAACAGATCCATGGAGCAGCTAAACAGGTAATAAGGCTCATTACAAGACGGCTATCTGCCCATTTATACACATGTAAGGGTTAGGCCTGGTCAGTGGGGACACTGACCAGGTGGACATGGCAGTTCACAGACTGCATACAGGCACTGCGGTGGCAGGCCTGAGACACCATTTTAGGGCTACTCATGTGGGTGGCACAATCAGTGCTGCAGGCCCACTAGTAGCATTTGGATCACCATCCCTGGCACACTCAGTGCACTTTACTAGGGACTTCTTGATACAAATATGCCAATCATGGATAATCAATTACAATAGCAATTTACACAGAGAGCATATGCACTTTAGCACTGGTCAGCACTGGTAAAGTGCCCAGAGTTCTATTGCCAACAACCACAGGTCAGGAAAAACAAGGGAGGAAGAAGCAAGAAGTTTGGGGATAGTGCTGCAAAAAAGGGCCATTTTCAACAGGGACGATTTCTAGAGATTTGCATGTTGAAAGAAAGACACATTTTTAAATTGATAAAATTGTGTCACTTTACGAAATTCTTATTAAAAATGGTGTATCTTCAAGAAAATCTTAGAAGTAAGATTATCACTTATTTGTGAAACAATGACCACTGTCTACATTGGTCTTCTCTGCTAATTAATGCATCAATTGGTAAAATTGTGACTTAGCCAAAAACAGCCTTATAAGGACGCAAACAAATGCCACCTTCACTTATACAAGAGTGCATTAAGCCCAATTTTTCAATGTATTTCTCTTGACCTTTATCTAGCTGAATGATTCCAGAGCGGAGACCTACAATGTCATCTTCTGTGTCCCCCAACCTTCTACCATGGTGACAGCCAATCCTAACATTCCCTGACAGCTGTCTCACATTTTGCGTGAACCCATCCGGAAATAATAAAACTTGCATCACATTTCCACCAGCAAGTAAAACCAATCTCAAGGAGCGGTCCAGATAAGAGTTATTGGAATCTAGTTCCCCAGAGCCTGAGGAGCAGCAGAATAATAAGGGTGGACGCGACGCATCCCTAGGCCAGCGGCTACCGCTGACAGGAGCCACAGTGACATAGCAATTGAAAGTGCATTTTAATCATTTTGCATGAGGAGAGAAAATGGCTCCTTAGAAAGTAACAGACGTTCAAGCACAGACTTAACACACTCTAGGATATACCTCTCCCCCCCCCTCTGATAGTGCTATGAAGGGGGTGTCTTAGCGTGAAAGGGCTCTGGAGAATTGAACAGCAATACTTTCCTTAGGGCTATCATTTCGCTTTCGTAATCAAACATTAATAAGGTCAGAACCACGAGATTATAGCACAGTATATGCCATTGAGATGGCTTCCACCGGATCTGTTCCTTGGGGATGTATTATGAATCTTTTAAATGTGTTTTAAAGATGTGCGATTGTCTTCAAGCGTGAACTTTCAAAAGACTAGACCAAGCAAATGCTGCTTCAGCACATGCATTTTTCAGCTTGAGTTCTTTTTTATTTTCGCAACTATATCTTCATTTGATAAAACTAGGCCATGATCACAGTCAGCATTGTGTGAGCGGATTGTCACAACTTGCCACACTTTTTGAGTAGAAAATATAGAAAATGTAAAATCAGGAGAGGTCGCTAAAAAGTACTCACTGCAAAGATGTCCAGAGGTTCTACACAAACTTGGGGGCATATTTACAAGGGTTTATCGCCGCTTTTTTGGCTTAAAAATCCAAAAAAGCGGAGATAAAACTATTGCCCTATTTACAAGATGGAGCTAACATGCATATTCGCATGTTAGCACCCTTGTTTCCAGAGTGCAGAGTGGACGTCACTGGGCAGTACAACCTTGTAAATATCGCTGATGTTTACATTGCGATATTTACAAGGCTGCCCCAGCATTTTAGCGCACATTAGTTTTTGGAGAAAACCGCTGTTTTCTCCAAAAACTAACGTCTGCTTAAAATGCAGACTTACCTATCCCTAACATTGGGGTGGATTCTGCTGATACAACCCTGTGGGTCGTATCAGCAAGGTTATCGCCGTTTTGCAGGCAACATCGATGAAAAACCAGCGATGTTCCATGCAAAACGGTGATAACCTTGCTATCTCTGGAATTTGTATCGCCCTGGAGTAGCGCGTTGTTAATAACCCGCTCCCAGGGCGATAAATATCAGAGATAGCCTGCGATAAAAAAATTATCGCTAAGCACGGCCAGCGATATTTATCACTGGCCATTGATAATATGCACCGTGGTGTTTAGTAGAAACCAAAATTTAAATAATTTTTTTTTATGACCGTATACTTAGCAATAGAGTGAAATATTGATGGGCGTGCACGCAAGCAGGCGTATCCTCCTTCAAAGCTGCCATTTGTCAATCACAATTGCGTAACCATAGGCAAACAATGGGCAGGTATGATATTCCCACGTGTACAAAGTGCAATTCCAAGAAATGACCTATTTAATGATGTTGCCCGTGGGGCAGTTGTTATTGTATTAAAATTTCGACTGGAGGGTGAAAATCAGGTACCAGAGTCACTCAAGATCCCGCGGGCTCACCTTTTGCCAAGGCGCAATTCTTAAAGTCACTCTAATAGCATTTAACATGCAAGAGCGTCCAATGGCATCATCAGGACATAACTCTTCATTAAAAAAGTTGCAACACCAATTTTTACTGGTCAAACACCGCAGTTTTGAACACACCTTCACTACCTAACGTTTACTAAATATGTGCATTAGACCTAAGCAGTGTTGACCAAATCGCACCCTGTCACAGTAATAGTTTAAGCAGACGACTGGCACTTTAGGACCAGGGTGTAGTGCAGGGCTTAATTTGGGCAATATTAAGTGCTGTATCCAAAGATTTTCCTGAAGATCACACCTGGTGCTGTCGATGCCGGAGTTGCCCTACACAAGGCTGCATAGCCTTGATTCCACCTCATGCTTTTTTCATCCACCACCAGACACTCCTTGCCCGTTTGCCTCATCCTTGCAGCTTCTTTTAATTTCCTGCTATCTCCCATTTCTCACAGATTTTCCATCCCACTCTTCCTCCTTTTTCGTGGGCCAAGATTGCATGAGAAAAATAATTGTATCCCCCATAAATTAGTACACCGGCAATAACCGGCTCAAATTAAGCCCTGGTGTACCGCCCAAACATTAGTCCTCAGGCTTGCACTCTTGGTGAGCGATAGGTGGATGTAAACAAATTAACAGTCATATCAAAGTCTTAGGCGTTTGTTATCTGTGCAGCATTGCAGGAAGTCCCCAGGTAGTCAAAAGTCACTGATGTTAGCATAAATTTGCAGCATGCGTGCTGTAGCAAAGATTCTGAAATCTCCACGCACCGTTTGCAACATGAAATTAAGCATCTTTTTTCAACGTGGCATATGGCCAGGGACCACGGGGGGGAGTGATTTGAGAAAACAAATAAATATTAAGTGACTGTTAGGCAGCCGGCTACCGACCGGGCCCCTTCAAGCAAACAAGCATCTGGATCTCAAAGACAAACAGAAAAAGAAATGACTTAAAAGCAGAAAAAAATGAAAAACGCTGATGTACTGTTATCAAAAAAGCTGACTTCTGCTAGTGGCTGGCTCTAACGCTCCACACATTTTCCCCTGCTATCAGATGAAGACCATACGTTAATTTTCATTGAAATTAGCTCTACCGACAATCTTCATAGCAATTTATGCATTTTCAAATTAGCATAATTTGTAAACACTTAGCAAATGTTGGCCTAAACGTGAGGAAACTAGCCTTATCTGCTCGTTTTGTGCTTCTGTCCTGCTTTTATGTTCCTGCAAAAAAAAAAAAAAAGAATATATTTGCCTACAACACAGTTGGCACTAGAATTTCTGTACACAGATGGTTGGCAATTTCGGGTGCAAAAAACATCAGTCACTGGGCTGGTACTGGAAATTGCTGATATGTGACATTAGGGACCACGTTTAGTCAATCAATCCACTCATGTGCAGCTTCACAAAAGCAAGCCGGTCTCTAAGCATTAGCCAATAACCATTACAATAAATAAGGAACAGGCAGTCAGCTGTATCAAATGGCATGGTCGCAGGGGAGGGCTTAGCCAGCGTTAGTTTGCAGCCATGCCAATTGTAAGTCCCGCGCTGGGCTTACTAATAACACTCACGGCAAAGGCATTCCATGCCAGGAGGCTCAGACTGCCTGCCTGTTGAATATTAATGAAGGGAACTTTGCATCAGTGCCACTTTGCATGACGCGAGGAGTAACGGAGGCCTCCAAGGGACAAAAGATATCTAGGCCTACATGACCCTTTACAATATGCTTGAAGCATGCACTGTGTTCCTTAAATGAATCCTAATCACAGTGACAGAGATGGTGACGCGGTACCACAGATTTGGTCAGAAGAGCTGGCAAGAACTCTTGTTTCCAAAAAGCCAACAGCTGCACTGATGCAATCATATATCTCCTTGTAAATTTCAAGCTGAGGGCATTGCCACTCTCAATTTCATCTCGACAGGTGTCCCAAAGTGAGCATCTCACTCTGTGATTGTGAAGTTCAAGGTGTAAGGACAAAGGTATCAGTTCATCTGTGCAGCTGTTCCATGCACTCTATTTTTTCCTTTGTTTCTACAACGTCTACTGTTTTTTATTATTATAACCACTGTGTTTGACACCCTTCTTCCTGAGGGACCACTTACAATGCAAGTTTGGTCTTCTGCAGATGGTGACCCCCTCCATTAGTCCAACCCTCCTGTTGTCTCAAGGATGCACCCCTGCCTCTAAGCTTTCCCCACACATAACCTGACTGGCAGCAGCAAATAAAGGTATTTTGGGTACAGAACCATTCAAGGATTGAGCCTACTGGTCTACCTGTGTAAATTCTTTCCAAAGGCTTGGGTGATGGAAGCCTCTTTGTAACAACCTAACACCCAAAAAACACCTCTAAGCGCTACACTATGAAGGCATGGAGTAGATAACTTGCCTCTAGAGTTTTCCCGGGACTCAGTGCACTGCGTACCTGTTCATAGCAGATCAGCTGCGGTTATCAAAGTTCAGCTTGAAAAAAGTGTAATCTTAGAAGTAAAACACACATCAGTTGGTCTCAGCTCTTCTCCTCTCCATATTGACTCTCAGCATAAGAGTGGATGCTGCAGAAGTCTGGCAGGATCTTTCATGATAACCAGGTGCTCAATGCATGGGGTTTATAAAGGGGTGAGCACTGAAGTTTAACCTACATTGAGGAACTTTCCATTAATTGGAGACCTATCCAGTATGAACTACCCTGATAAGAAAATGTCAACTCTGACTACATGCTTATTTTACACATCCACTGTCAGACCTTAAAATGTAGATATCATGTAGCTTGTATCAGACTTGTATCCCAGTATGTGTTAGCAGAGTCATTGTTGAGATGAATTGACACGTTCTCAAAGTTCTGCAAAAGATAATGATCTGCTGAATGTGGATCAAAGGCACACAGGATCATTTAAGATGTTCAAAATGGAGTCTGGCTTTCAGAGTTTACAATGAGACCCATGTCTGTGCATACCTATCACACTTAGGGTATCACACTGACAGATACAAAAAAATGATGGATGAAGTTCTTTCATTAATCTTGGCCTGTACTCTGCTCCAACAGGAACAGTCCTTGCCACTTTGTTTGTCGTGTGTCACATCGTATGAGGCCACACTTTCTGGCCTCTTTTCTGAGGACACTTTTTCTTAGTCTGTGCCGGACGGCACAGACTAAGAAAGATTGGATCAATTCCCACTGCGAGCGATTGATGTACCTCAGCAGTGTGTCTCCATTAATTGTTGATTTAGAGCTACCACAAGCACTTTCCTCTTTAATTGAACATCGGAGAACCCCTGCAGTTGGCCTAAGTGCTCTTCACAGTCTTGTCCTGATGAAGACCCCACCGTGAAGACTGAACCAACCCTCCATTCTAGGGGTCGAAACATTGACAACACACACTTCCTCAACAAGCTCTGATGACAGATTTTTCTAACATTGGATGTTCATTAGAGTTATGTGTGTACCTAGGTACAACTGACCTGTGTTAGGCCGGAGAGGTTCAATATCATGTACAAATGATGTATATATGTCACAATACCTTTTCCCTGTCCTTCACACGCTCATCACCTACCTCCCAAACCCTCCCTTCTCTCTCTACACCAAGAGCACTGTAAATACATACTGCACTGTTATTTGCTTTAGCAACTGTGTTGCCTACAACCAATGTTTTGACTTAAAATTGCATTAGGTGTCTCTAATCCAGAAATAAAGTGGATTTACGCATCAAAAGAATAGCAAGAGAGGTGAATGCTATTTTATTTTTATTTCGTTGAAAGAGTTGCTACCGCGATCACTTACTCATTTGTACTGCAATACTTACCCAGGTTGGGTAGTTCTTTGTGGGTTACCCTTTGATACTCAACACACTTTCTAACCTGGGCAGCCATATTGGAATGTATTGCACACAGTGTATAACTTTTTTACATTAACCAGCCACCAGGTTTAGAAGCATTATATTTAGCTTTACTAGAGCTGTACAATAATGACAAAGTATACACCATAATATTCCAAGATTGCTGTCCAGTGTGATGTTTACTGAGTAATCATCCTGGATTGCTGTTGTGCATAGAGGTCTATTGTTTATTTCTCCAAGGTGGCCAGTTTATTGCTGCTCAACTTGGCAGCCATGTTGGAACTTTAAAATAATGATACTCTTTGTCAAAGCCCATGGCAAGTCGGCCGCCCCCTCCGGTATTTGATTGTATTTGTTAATCCCAGCGATGTTTCTTTTTTCTATTTTTAGTCTATTAATTTATATTGCATAAGCTTCCTGAGTTTAGGTGTGTTTTGTTGTGGATGCATAAGTGAGTGGAAGCAAGAATGAGTCAGATGGTGGATGAATGAATGCATGATTATTTGTAGATCGCATGTATAATGATTATTTATCAAATGCTTAAACTCACCAGTCAATAAAGACACTGTTTCGATTATATGCCAGACCTATTGACAATGTCTGTGCTCATCTCCTGGAAATTTTACTTCAGAACCACCATCCAACCCATCATACTCTGACATCTAGATGGAGGCAATGATATGCTCCATGTACCACACCACTGGGTCAGCTGAAAGGCACCCTAAACTCTACTTCGCATCTCATCAAGGGCTGAAGGAATTACACAATGTCACCTATCCCTAATGGAAATTCTCTGCCCCCATCCAGGTCCACATTGACTTGAAGACTGCCTGTATCACTTACAATGCCAGAAAGAATGGCAGACCTGACTACTTTACTGAGGAAATATCCATCTCAGGGGCACTACACCATAGCATAACATCACCAGAGTGAAGAACCGCAGACAAAAAACAGGTCTTCTACATGTGTGCTCCTAGGGTTTGGAAAAATATCCACATCAACATCAGAAAGGCTGCAACCCTCCTCTAATCAGGAATAAACTGAAGTCTCACCTCTTCAAATATCACCACATCTGTTTGTGACATATTAACATTGCTACTTCTGTAACCTATTTCCCAAACTCACCCAAGGCCCTTACCCTGCACAGTGCTCCATTACTCCATATTTGGTTTGTGCTATTCAGGCACAGTGCATATGTAAAAAGCTTTAAAAAAAAAATACCCGTTCATCTGAAGGGCTACGTTGATTTTGTTATGTTATGTTGAGTTATGTTAAATAGACCCCCAGTAATTTGCAGTTTGGGTGGCAAATTTGGTGGTAAAAAAAGCTACATTTGCTGTCAAAAACCTAAAAATCGCTGTATTTTTGTAGTGGGCAAAATATGTGCCTGCCACAAACATTCTGCAGACTTTTGCTCTGTCACTGCTGGAGACGGTGCAATGTCACAGTCTGTAACATTGCAGAGTTTCCAGCAGCATAGTGTCTGGAATCGGAGGGTGTCTGATGCCAAAGAGAGCAGATTACAATATGAAACCTGCTCTTTTTGGCATCAGACATCCTATGCATGCAGGGCAGCAGGGGTGGAGGGGGAGGGGTTGGGGGGGCTGGCATCAGAGAAGATTTAAAGGTATGTAAAAAAAGAATTGTGACATGGGGGCGGTTAGGAGTAAACTTAAGACAATGGGGAGCCCAGGGAGAGCGGTACAGTAGATGGTGGGGGACAAGAGAGCCTTTAAAATGGCCTGCAGGATCATTAGGGGGCAGCCAAAATTATGAGACAGCCTGCAGGCTAATTGCTCAGGATGGGGCGAGGTGTATTTCAAAGGCAGGCGACAGAGGAATGTATCACCTCTGCAGCCTGCCTGTTGCTCACCCTCCCCTTATTGGCTCGGTGGCAGGACAAAGCCAGTAACAAGAGGGTGAACTTCAGGTTTTGTTTTTTTACATATTTTGCTGGCACTTTTGTAAAATGTGCAGCATTTTTACAAAAGTGCTGAATCCGCATTGTTTTTGCAAATTGCGAAATCCTGGGGAGTCTGGTTAAAAGCTCTAATATAGTGCGACATCTCACTCACAAACAATCTCAGCGGCTGCTACTGGACAGTGGCATAGGTGAAATAAAAAACATGTTTTTAGGAGTTTTTTGAATGTGGGGTGGTCTGTAGAGGTGCAAATATAGAGGAGAAACTTGTTCCACTAAACTGTGGCGAAGTAAGAAAAAGATCGATCCACAAATCTGGCAGTGCGAATGTGCAGATCATTAGGATTTCCCTTCTGTTCAACTCAATGCCACCGTGCCTCTCTGCCCGTTCTGTCTTCTATTCTTAGCTGCCCCTGTATTTCTGTGTTCTGTATTTTGCCTCTGTGCCACTCGTTTTTCGGGTATTTCTGTGTCCTCGTTTTTGTGCCCCTTTTTCCTTCTGTTCCACTCATTTTTTTGCCCATTTGCCTTCTGTGCCACTTGTTTTTACCCACGTTTTAGTGCCCCTTTGCCATCTGTTCCACTCATTTTTTGTGCCATTCTGCCCTCTGTTTTACTCGTTTTTTGTGCCCTTCTGTCCTCTGTGACACTCGTTTTCCCTCGTTTTTGTGCCCCTTTTGTCTTCTGTTCTACTCGTTTTTTGTGCCTTTCTGCTCTCTGTGCCACTAGTTTTCCCCTTTTTTAGTGCCCCTTTTGCCTTCTGTTTCACTCATTTTTTGTGCCGCTCTGCCCTCTGTGCCACTCGTTTTCCCCTCATTTATGTGCCCTTCTGCCCTCTGTGCCACTCGTTTTTCCCTCGTTTTTGTGCCCCTTTTGCTTTTTGTTCCACTCATTTTTTGTGCCTTTCTGCATTCTGTGCCACTAGTTTTTCCCTTTTTTGTACCCCTTTTGCCTTCTATTCCACTCGTTTTTTTGTGCCCTTTTGCCTTCTGTGCCACTCGTTTTTCCCTCGTTTTTGTGCCCCTTTTGCCTACTGTTCCACTCGTTTTTTCGCCCTTCTGCTTTCCGTTCCACTTCTTTTTTGTGCCCTTCTGCCTTCTCTTCCACTCATTTTTTGTGCCCTTCTGCTCTCTGTGCCACTCGTTTTTCCCTTGTTTTTGTGCCCCTTTTGCCTTCTGTTCCACTAGTTTTTTGTGCCCTTCTGCCCTCTGTTCCACTGTTTTTTTTGTGCCCTTCTGCCCTCTGTGCCACTCATTTTCCCCTCGTTTCTGTGCCCATTTTGCCTTCTGTTCCACTCATTTATTGTGCCCTTTTGCCTTCTGTGCCACTTGTTTTCCCCTCGATTTTGTGCCCCTTTTTCCTTCTGTTTCCTTTGTTGTCCCTCGCCGCTACGTTCCCTGCGGCCCCACCCACCGAGAAAGGCCCCAACCACCTCCGATGCATACTAATGAACACCCGCTCCGCACACCAGCATGCCGCTCTGGGACCTGTTCGACACATCACCGAACGTCGCCTTCCTGACAGAGACCTGGTTTAACGACTCCTCCGCACCCGACATCGCCATAGCCATCCCAGACGGCTACAAGATCACCCGCAGAGACCGCACCAACGGAGTCGGAGGAGAAATTGCCATTGTCTAGGGTCTCGACTAGCACCGACGACGCGCTGAGCACCGCAAACATATTCATTACCAGATCCACACAGACCCTAACTCCACCCTCAGAGGCACCCTCATCTAACCGACCCCCCGGACCCCGCTCCTAGTTCAGCGACTCCATCGCCGACTTGATCAGCACGCATGCCCTGACCTCCACCGACTACATCATCCTCAGAGACCTGAACTTTCACCTTGTGAACAGCAACGACAACAACTCCACAACCCTGATCGATAACCTCGGACTGAAGCAACTCGTCACAACGCCCACCCACTCCGCCGGCCACACCCCGTCTTCTCCTCAAGCCCGCACGTCTCCGCCAGCCACACCACAGATCTCCTCCGGACTGATTATCGTTGGATCCACTTCACCTTCCAGAAGCCCACCACACACCACCGCACCTAACAGATCCCCCTCTGCTGCTGGAGCAAAATCACCGCAGACCAACTACACGCAAACCTCGCTCTCAACCCACCCACCGAATCCTCCAACAGCGACGACACTGCCCACAGCCTCACACGCTGGATCGATGACTGAGCCAACACCCTCACCCCGCTGAAGAAACCCCCCCACAGAGACACCAGCAAGAGAGTCAGCTGGTTCACCCCAGAACTCTTAGCCTCCAAGCAAGCCTGCCAGAAACTAGAGAAAAAATGGCACAGCCATGCAGCACACAAGGATGCCATCCGCAACCACCACCAACTCATCAGGGCGGCCAAGAGGACCTCGTTCAAAGACCGCCTCAACAACAACGTACACAATAGCAAGGAGCTCTTCAACATCGTGAAGGAACTCTCCAACCCCAGTTTCAACACCAACGACATCCCGCTGTCGCAAGCCTTGTGATACTCCCTCACCACCTTCTTCCACCGCAAGATAGCAGACATCCATGACAACTTCAACACCCAGACAGCCCCAACAGATAGCAACACAATATACCCTCCGCACACCATCGACACGACCCCCTGCTAGCCTGGGCCAGCGTGAGCATCGATGACACCATCAAGACCATGTGCACAATCCACTCCGGCTCTCCGTCAGACCCATTCCCGCACCACGTCTTCAACAGAGCAAGCAGCTCCATCGCACCCCACCTGCTCAACATCATCAATCTCTCCCTCAAGACCGCGCCTTTCCTAGAGATCTGGAAACACGCCGAGATCAACGCCCTACTCAAAAAACCTTAGGCAGACCCAAGAGACCTCAAGAACTTCCGGCCCATCTCTCTGCTCCCCTTCCCTGCCAAGGTCAATGAGAACACCGTCAACAGACAGCTAACCCAATACCTCAAAGAAAACAGAATCGTGGTCCATTCCCAGTCAGGGTTCCGCAGCAACCACAGCACCGAGACTGCCCTCATCGCCGCCACCAATGACATCAGAACCCTGCTGGACAACGGCGAGACGGGAGCACTCATCTTCCTAGACCTCTCTGCTGCCTTCGATGCCATCTGCCACCGCACACTACGCGCACGCCTCCACGCCGCAGGGATCCGAGACAAGGCTCTGGATTGGACCACCTCCTTCCTCTCCGGCAGAACCCAGAGCGTCCGCCTACCCCTGGGATTCTCCCTCAGCCGGACGCTGTTCAACATTTACATGGCCCCGCTCGCACACGTGGCCCAACAGCACGACCTCAACATAATCTCCTACGCCAACGACACTCAGCTGATCCTCTCCCTCACCAAGGACCCCATCACCGCCAAAGCCAACCTCCACGAAGGAATGAAGGCCGTCGCCGACTGGATGAAGACCAGCCGTCTGAAGCTGAACTCGGACAAGACGGATGTCCTCATCCTCGGCTCCAACCCTTCAGCCTGGGACGACTCCTGGTGGCCGACGGCACTGGGGGGCAGCCCCAACACCCACCGACCATGCACACAACCTGGGAATCATCCTCGACTCAATGCTCCTAATGACTAAGCAAGTCAACGCCGTCTCCTCCTCCTGCTTCAACACCCGCCACATGCTCCTCAAGATCTACAGATGGATGCCGACAGATACAAGAAAGACAGTCACCCAGGCCCTCGTCAGCAGCAGACTCGACCACGGAAACGCCCTCTACGCGGGAGCCCTGACCAAGCTCATCAAACGACTACAACGCATCCAAAACGTCTCGGCACCACTGATCCTCGATGTACCACACCACAGCCACATCACACCCCACCTGAGAAACCTGCACTGGCTCCCCGTCAACAAGAAGATATCCTTCAAGCTCCTCACCCATGCACACAAGGCACTCCAAAATACCGGCCCAGCCTACCTCAACAGACGGCTCTCCTTCTACATCCCCAAACGCCAGCTACGCTACGCCGACCTCTCACTCGCCACCGTCCCACGCATCCGAAGAACAACCACCAGTGGGAGATCCTTCTCCCACCTCGCCGCCAAGACATTAAACACCCTCCCACTGAACCTACGACAGACCCAAGACCTGCTGACCTTCATGAGGATACTGAAGACCTGGCTGTTTGATCAGTAGCACCCCCCAACTCCCCAGAGCCTTGAGACCCTCGCGGGTATGTAGTGTGCTTTAAAAATGATTGATTGATTGATAGGAATGCCTTTTTAGCAGACGAGTGACCTGGAGAGTTGGTAGTGGAGGAGCCTAAAATAAAGATAGGCAGGTAGTGCGTGCCTGAGAGCCTAATGGGTCAGACAATTAGCTTGAAAATTACACGTTTTCTGATGGGCAAACCAATGTAAAGCTTTTAAAATAGTTGCAGAGGAAGACCGAGAAGGGAGACTGCAGCTCAGGAATGTGGCGGTATTCCTCCCTATCTGCAATTTGGGCAACAGGATGTCATTTGTTGCCACGAGTTAGTCATTGCCTAGAGATCAAAAATTAGGGCCAATTTTTGATCTCTACCAAGCAAGCTAGACAGTGATTTTGTCACACTGTCTCTTCACTATTTTTTAATCTGACGTTCAGGCAAACGCCATTAAAGTTTTTTGTTTGCTTGTTCAGCCATTTTATACACTTCACTTCATTTTTTGCACTGCACATATCAGTCTCACCACCCATATGAACAACTGCGGTGACCAGACCATGGCCAAGTGATGCAATGCCAAAATACATCTGGGCATTTGCACACAAACCAAGGTCCGGGTGTCCTACATGATGAGGCTCCGCCACTTGGGTGGTCTGATAGGACTTAAACAGCATTTGTTGATAGCCAGTTCAATCTCTTTTTTCTGTGCAACATATCCAGTGTCAGTTTAACTTTCTCTGAATTATTCGACTTACAGGTTTCTTGTTGTTTATGAGGCTTCCTCTGCTACCTGGTGTTATTGGAGGGTGTGCTATAACATCGCCGGGGAACTGCCATTTTGAAAGCCTGGCCTGCTGCCAGACCAACCAACCACAGAGTGCAGAAAGTTGGAGAACAGCCAATAAGAATTTATGAAACAGTCATTCAGAAAAAACTGTTGGCAGCTTTCACCATCCCAGAATGTTCTGTGGTGCAGAGAGACGTGGGCAACTGAAATATGAGTATTTCCTGTGGTTGGACATAGAATGAGAATGGGGGTTTGGGGGGCAGCTGACCATAGGAAAGTCTGCCGCCGGGCTTTTTGGGGAAGAAGAGCAGTCGGGCAACAGCTATGGGGTTCTGCTATGTTTGGGCTACTTTTGTAGCCCAATGGACAAATAACTGGGCATTATGTGGTGAAAGTCACCAATTTTTGGTAACACGGTGGCTGGCATGAAGGTAGTGTACTATTTTCCTAGTGTACTTTGCAAGATGTTTGGTTTGGTTTCAGCAGAGTAGGTAGTGTAGGTAATTTAGATTAGGCACTTTCTGCAATGCTGTTGTCACAGGACCCGATAGAGGCACAGGCCATGCGCCTGTTGGAGACTGCAGGTCAAATGGATCTGCTGGCTGACGGGGTGTTGTAGCGTGAAGGTAGCCCCATGAGGAAAGCTTAAGAGGGGATTGCAGAAGCAGTGTTACCGTATTCGCCGCTGCGCCGGGCCCCCGATCAAGAAGGTTGTCAGGTTGGCAAGTAGGGATGCTCACGTGTGCTTAGAGCAGCCGTTGTAGTGAGAGGTGGCTCTAGGAGGCCAGCAGGAGGGGAGGCCAGCCTAGGGTAGAGCTTTTAAGTTTAAAGTAGCCCAGGAGTGCGCAGTACAGACTGCAGCTGGGGCAGAGCTTGATGCCTCAGCGGTGTGACACGAGGCCTAGCCTGCAGCAACGAAGGGTGAGCCGCTGCTCCTGAGAGTGAGTCCTCTGAATAAGGGAGGAGGGAGGTCTGGAGTTCAGGAGGCCAGGGAGAGGGCCTTGTTGGCTGTCAGGAGGGAAGAGGCCACCATTCATGCGAGCACAGCCTCAGAGAAAGGGAGGGTGAAGAAGGCCGAGCAGGATGGGGCCAGTCAGAGAAAGCCGGCAGCACACGGTCACGCACGGTCTGCAGAGGGGGAGACAAAGCACCAGGGACTGGGGCTGAGGGGAGGATGGAAGGTATTAGATTTCAGAGAAGTGTACCAAGAGTGGCTGGAAGAGACTAGGGAGGCGTTGAGGCAGAGCAGTGGGCTGGCTGAAGAGGCAGGAGGGGTTGAGGCAGCTAGTCCCCTCCTGGAATCCGATAGATTGGGACAAGGGTGCCTGGTTAGCGAGAGCACTGGAAGGGTTACAGGCATACTGGCTTGGCATGGAGCAGGGTGAGGAGGGGATGGTACAAGAAATAGGGTAGCAGCCAGAGGAGGAAGGGGTTGGGCTATCCAGAGGAGTAAGTGAGGGTCCCCCGTAAATGGGTGCTGACTGTAGTGGCAGCAGCAGAATTAAGCTGGAGCGAAAACGGGAGGATGGATCCGGGTTGGGTTGCAGAAGAAATATTTAGGCCTCACTCACATTGGGCAAAGGGAGGTGTAGGGGCCCGGCCCCTCTTGAGGGTTTACAGAAGAGGAGGCCGCAAGGGGGCAGGGCCGGGCAGTGAGGCAGGTGAAACAGTCTCAGGTAGCGAAGCATGCAGGGGCAGAGGAGGAGCCAGTGTGGGGGCTGAGCCTTAGGGAAGGTCAAGGGAGTCAGTTCTATGAAAGTGCCATTACACTGGGCCTACATTGTCACTCCCCGGTTACCTCAGAGTCGGTTGGAGCAGACTCAGGTGAGCTTCATGCAGCTCAGCGGCCCCTAGAAGAAGAGAAGGCTCGTCTCAGTGCGGCTAGCTGGAGGGCATTGTTGGACCGTAGGATCACCGTGCGGGATGGTCTGTTACAATCTCAGCATTGCAACCCACAGGATTATCGAGCACTAGAGGCGACTAACCTAAAGAGGTGTAGGTCTGTGTCGGTGGAGTGGCTGGGAGGGCAGTATGTGGCCCCTCAGCGTAGGTGGTCTGAGGTGCTGGACACTAGTGTTTTGGATTTTGATGAAGAGAGTCTTAAAGAGGGTGAATTGCATGATTAGGATGAGTTACAAATCATGGAGGGGGAGGGTAGGCCACAACAGGAGGAGCTGGGGAGCTTCTAATCCCTCTGGTGCTAGTGTTTTGCAGACTACAAGTTCCCGGCACGCTCAAGTCGGTGGAACGCAACGGAGACCACCAGAACTGATGAGATGGAGGGCCCCTCCACGGGCACCGACTTTAGTGCTAGGTAAGACACCCCATGCAATGTTTACCCCTGTAATGGTGCTGGTGGGGGTGGAGGCTAAAGTGCAGCTGGGTAGTGGGGAGACTCGCTTATGCAAGGGTCATTACATAAAGGATGCAGGTGTGGGCACACACAACCACTCATGGGGCACGGGGACTGGAAAAGCAGGGACTCACTGCCAAGGGACTGTTAGAAGGGCAGAGTCAGTGGGGCCAGGCAAAGCTAAGTCATGGCCTTCTGAGCAGAGAACCACCTTAGAGGTAGTGGCAGGGGATGAGGCAGGAGGGCAAGACAGACAGGGGGAAGAAATGAGACAAACTGGAGAGCAAGGAGTGAGGCTTAAAAACTCCCATATATGGGGACCTCCAAACCTTTAGGGGCATATCTTATGGCGTTCACGAAAGTAAAAATACGGAAGGGAGAGTACGTTGAGATGATGAAGTTATTGTACAGGGAATTAAGGTCAAACGAGGGGTCAAAAGAAGAGAAGGTGGAATTATCCAAGCGGCCGAAGGTCTTGGTCACTATTGAGAACTGGACAACAGCAATTAGGAAAGCACACCTCAATTACAGCAGTTATGCCTGGGTTCAGAATGATGAGGAGTTCAGGGCCCGCATACCCTGTGACACGGACGCGCAGTAGGGTGAACCAGACATGGATTTATGCCAGCACACAATGGGCCCTGCCAAATTTGGCAAAACCATTTTCACGACAAGCGGGTTGCCGATACTTTATTGGATCTTTCAAGGCGCCCACCCAGTAAGGGATGGGGAGCAGGGAGAGGCCAGGTTAATGCCTATGGCACATGCTGGGCCTTTAATAAAGGGAGCGTCACCAGGAAATACTGCAAATTCCGGCATGAATGCTCCAAATGCGCAGGCAAGCACCCATTGGTCAATTACTTCGGGGTAGGGGGAGGGCACAACTCAATATGGCGGGACAACAGCAGGATTACAGTGGGGATAATAAGGACAGTCAGGGGGCTAAAGAGAAGGAAAAGAAGTACCGGGTCCTGCAGGGAAAACCTTGTACACTGAAAATCTGACAGGCGGGCATTTGGGCTTTCAACTTTCAACAGATAGGACGATGCTCGTGTCTTTCTGCGGGTGTTCAGTTGGGGTTGAGACTGAGGTACCAGGGTCCAAGGGTGGGACGGTGGACGGACAGTTTAAAATCTGTAAACAAGCACAGGCAGGTGGTGAGGGACAGAGATCCAGGGGAGAAAGATATCCAGGAGTGTAGGATGGCAGCCTCTTTGACGAATGGCCAATGGAAGCTTTGATCGGTTCCCCCATTGGGGTGATTCCTAAAAATGATCCAGGGCAATTTCCTCTCATTCAGCATCTCTCCTGGCCAGAGGGACAGTCAGTTAATGATTTCATTCCTGAGGATCAAGTGTCAGTCACGTAATCATCAGTGAACGTTGCCTTAGCACTGGTTGAGAGAGTGTGACAGGGGTCCTGATGGCAAAGAGCGACATTTAGTTGGCCTTCCGTCTGTTGCTAGTACACCCCGCTGACTTTCAATTGTTGGGCATACAGTCTGAAGGGAAGTGATACGTAGATAAGGCACTGCCCATTGGCTACCCTGTTTGAATACTTCAGCACCTTCTTGCAATGACTATTCACTCAAGCTACTGGCAATGCCAATGTGACTCATCTCTTATATGACCCCTTTTGTGTTGAGAGTCCTGTGAGCGTGACCTCTCAGTATGCGCTGACAAGGTTCCAGGAGCTGATGGGGTACCTGGGTGTGCCCTTGACACCTGAGAAAATGGTGGGGCCCACAACTGTGATATCATTCCTGGGGACTGAAATTTACTCTGTGAAGATGGAACCAGGCTGCCCAAGGACAAGAAATGTGCCATGCAGCGACTACTGGGGGAAAAAGGAAAGTGACATTTAAGGAGGTGCAGGTGTTGTTGGGTCACTTGAATTTCACTTGCAGGGTCCTAAGAGCAGGGAGGACTTTTTTTAAGAGGTTGGGCCTGGCCCTTTCAAGGCTGCCGCTGCCACATCATCCTGTACGCCTAGCAGCAGAGGTGAAAGAAGACCTGAGGATGTGGGACTTTTTTCCGCACTCTTTTAATGGGAATTCCTTGGCATCTTTGACAGACTTTGAATGGGACACACAAATTATGATGCATCAGGAGGCATCATGTTTGGCCTTCATTTGCAAGGACATTGGTGCACGGAGGAATGGCCACAGTCATGGAAACAGGGCGTGCGCAGTATTGCCTTCCTGGAACTATTTCCACTGCTGGTGACATTGGCGCTCTGGGGCAACCAGTTTCAGCACAAGAAAGTGATATTCGGCGTGGGTAACATGTGAGTAGTGTAGGTCATTAGCAAACAGTCTCCAAGTGACATGCAAGTGTTAACGTTTTTGTGAGTATTTGTGTTGAAGTGCTTACAGGTTGATGTGATATTTAGAGCAAGACATGTGCTAGTTGTGAACAATGACATTACGAATGCCTTTTCTCATTCACAGTGGTGGAGATTCCATGGACTGGCCACAGATGCAGACAGTATCAGGACCAGAATGCCAAAGCACTTATGGTCTACAGGAGAAACAGGATGCTTTAATTGGTAGCAGGGTCGCTAGTAGTGTGTCTACAGGAGCGCAATATTCACAAGTTTGGGCCGCGTTCTTGGCAGAAGGGGTGTGGCAAAGATAGAGAACAAAGTACAATTCATATTGAGATTGATCGAAAAAGGCCAGTCCAGGGTGAAAATTTCAAGTAAATTAGTGGCCATTCCAGTTTTTTGGCAAGCTATATTGGGGAATGTTCTGTCAGGAGGCGAGTTTGGATGCAGGATTCTTGAGGGTTGGTCACATGAGCAGGGTCAGTTGGGGGGCAAGAGGAAACGTCTGATGCTGGATATGTTGGTCAAAGTCCTGGCAGAGTAGCCGGGCATTTGTAGCTCAATTGGTGAAACAGTACTGTTTTCCACTCTGTTGTGGATGTTTTTTGGCACATTTCGTGTCTCTGAGCTTCTGGGGCGGAGGGGGAGCCGAGGGTTATTTTGGGGAGAGGTGTCTGCAGATGGAGCAAGGATACGAATGTGGCTGTACAAGTCCAAGACAGATCAGAGAGGTCTGGGCAAGAGCGTTATTTCACAAGCTTATCCTGGGGCGAATTTCTGCCCCATGTGCTGGGGTATGATGCTGTAACAGCAGTCCACCCCTGGGGGTCCGCTTTTCAGCTGTTGGTGATCTTGTGAAAGCATTGACGTGGGTGGGGCTGGACGTGCGCTGCTTTAAAACCCACTCCTTTAGAATCAGGTTAGCTACGGAACCAAGCTGACAAGGCTGGAGCAGTGACAGAATCATGGGCTTGGGGCGCTGGTCTTTCAACTGTTTCCAACGTTATGTGCACACGGGGGAAGAGTGTTGATAAGTGACATACAGGTTGTCATGTTGTGTTCTTGTTTTTCAGGTTCTGTTCCTGGGCCATTGGAGATTGATTTGCATATATGGATTGTGGGATATTCTTTCATGAAATGGGTAGAGCGGCAGGTCAAGTCCAGCGCGCAGGGGGAAAATCTAGGGTTCAAAGATAAACTGTATTACATTTCTTGGCTTGGGAAAGGGGGAATGCTTTGGAGTGAGTTGTTGCCTTGTTTGAACAAGTTATTAGTGGTTGGATAGTGACCGGATATATTGTTCATTCATGTATGTGAAAATTAACTGGTGGTGAGGAAAGGCTAGTCCAGGGTGATAATTCCCGGTAAATTAGTGGCCATTCCATTTATTGGTAAGCTATATTGGGGGTATGTTATGTCAGGAGTGAAAGATAGGAAAGAATATTTGAAGACGTTGGTCAGGGTGTTATGTGCTTTTGATGGAGTTTATTCCGAGGAATATTTGGAGAGGGGCCCACTACCCAGCTGCAATAGATAAAGGAAGGAAGAAAATTATTAAGGAGATACGTGTTTTTTTTCAGGGAAGCAGGCATCAGCAGGGTGGTACATTCAGATTTACATTTTGAGGAAAAGGAGTTTTTCGGAGACAACGGGGTTCACTTGTCCTTTATGGGCATGGAATTGTATCTGGTGCAGTTGAAACTGGAGTTAGCCAAGGTTCTGAACATACACTACTAGACAGACATCTCCTAGGGCGAGGGGGTCATAAAAAAGGTGGGGGGGACATTACCCCTCCCCCTTCTTTTTCTGGGTGGAGGTTGGCAGAGAAGTTGCCATCATTTAACAAAGTTTATTCTTGTTGACTGCACTAATTCAGGCTCAAAGGAACAGCTAGATTAGTTAACGCCTGGATGTCACAGGAAGTTCAAGGTTATGTAGGAAGGGTATTTGAGTAGGGGTTCATAGTTGTGGTAATGGGTTGGGGAGTTTAAAGCGCATAGTTACAGTTAAACAGATCTGGAGCAGGTACTATATTACTGTAGTAAGTTGTTGTGGGGGGGAATTTAAAGGGAGGGCGTAGCTTATTAGAGCTGAGATAATTGTATAGTGAGGTTTTAGTTTTGTGAAGCAAAGGACTAGGTTGTGTGGTGAGGTGCACCTGTTTCAATAAATCAGCGCTTTTCACTCAATCCTTGTGTCCGTGGTCTGTGCTGCTCCCCTCTTCTCCAATGTTTTCTTGTTCAATTAGGATGATTTGGGATTTATTTTTAACAAATCCTATGCATGCAAAAAGGCAAGGGGACTTGTCCTCCTGTTTTATGTCTCACACCCCTCATGAAAAGATTCAATGCCATTCCTTCTCTAGCGCAACAAAGTAGCAGAAAGTCATAGCTTAAGTGTATGTTTTACTAGCGCGTGCTTTAAAGTTGAAATCTGAATTTCAGCCCAAACTATTTAAGTAGAAATACCTTGTAGGCCTCAGCTTCCTCGATAAATATTTGAAAAGTGGGAGCCATGCATCACTTCATCTCCTTATACTAGTCTTTCAGATCTGCCTTATACATATTGTAATGAGGGAGCTCTCCTATACAGGAAAAAAGTAAATGAGGCGCCTTGAATAATTCAGCCTACTTCAAGGCAATAATGGCTGCTTTCTCGAAAACGGAAAGCAGTTAAATGTTATCTCTTTTTTCGAACTTTTGCATCACAGGGTCCGAGGCCTCACTCATACAACTGCACCAAACACATATTTATGTTAAACATGAGAAGAGATCTTTGTGTAATGTGCAATAGTATTTCTACAATTAAAATGTCAGAAAATGACACATATTAGAAATAATTATATGCATAAAAATAGGGAGCCAATAGACAAAGTTTACAAGTGCTGTCAGAATTCTATATGACGAGTCCATAGCTGGAGGGGAAAAACGCAGGCGCCGGATAATTATGCACCCCGCATTCAGATTTCATGCTGATTGACCGAGAGTGATCAAGAAAGCATATGAGATGCACGTGCACATCCCTGAATGCACTTCAAAGAGAAATGCACGCGGCTGCGGGGCTTGGGATGCCTGTCTGATCAGTACAGTGAATCCCAGGATGGAAAAATAATGTGTGCTGATCAGGCAGTGCTGTGTTTGCCCCAGATATCCGTGCTGTAGACAAGTTCACAAGAAACCAGGACAGACATATTGTGAATTTAGTTGTGCAGTGTCGTATTAATGTATTTTAAAAGAAGATGGGAAAAGTACATTTTTTGATTAAAATGTATTATAAATGCACCACTTTAAGGGTGTTTCACTTTCCTGATGCAGTAGCTTGGCTCCGAAGTTTATTGAAATTTGATTTTTCTTCAAATAAAGTTAAATGCTACAATGAAGGAGTCATGATTATGTACATTTATGGTATATATTTAACAGAGGCGTCTGGCCCTTTAAATACAAAACAAAACACATCAATGTACTTCATTATTTTGTAACCCGTAAAAGCTACAGGGAGAAATTACCACTGTAGGTTGTCTCCCTTGAAAGAATGACGGACTTTGATTAATAGACTCCGATTCATGGGGGCTCAGATGCAAAAGAGTCTTGCTACATTAAAACACAGGGCAGGGACCTCACTTAGATTTGTGAAAACAGCCAAGTCCCACCCGATTAATACCCCCCTCAAAATATATCGGGCACAGGGCTCATTCAGACCTGACCATTATGGGATGTGAGGTCAACAAATGTTTGCTATCATTATTAGCACTCTCCCAGAGCTGTCCCTTGCTACCTGTACAATTCCATCTTGGACTAAGGCCTTTAGACCTGTTGGCAAATTGCACCCATTAGTTTACCGGGTACATATCTAGAAGTCAAACAAGCATAAGCCGTATAGGGTAGGATCTGCTGACACTCTCAGAAGGTCAGGCGCTTTGACGAAGATTCCTCGGCTAAGATCGTTCAAGGCAAAATTGATGGAGCTCTACCTGGAAGATTTTTAGAATTCTCCTGAACTTACTGGCCAGGGCTCCTTGGAATTGTTAAATGCGAGGTTCTAGGAACGGCACTAGGCTAAACTTACAGCACCTGGAGCTGCAGGCATGTTAACTCAATTTTTTAAAACTTTTAAACAGCTCCCTTTTTACAAACCTTTTTTAGATACCATTTGCACTGGCTATGCAAAATCTCTTTATTAAAAATGTCGCTATGGCATTTTCCCTCTCACAGCATTTTCAAGCACTTTGCTAGCTAATGCCGGTAGTTTCATGTCATGTTGTGCCTGTTCCTATCACAAGACCGCAGAACATTTTCTTTTCTTTTACTCAGCATATTTAGCTAGTCACTCTAAATGAATAATCCCAGCATTCTTCAAGTTGCGTCTACACAATTGGACATCTGCGCTGTTTGGCATGTGAGGAAGGACAAGACCCACTTGCTGTGTGTGCTGTAAGGAAGTACTTGGGGGTGAATAGTAAACGGACACGTTTCTTAATGTAACTTTTAAATTAATCATGGTTGCACTTTCTGTAGAGTTGCCACTCTAGTGTTCACGCTACGTCACCACGTAGCGTGAACGGTGGCCATTTTGGATCGCGCACATCGAGCGCGATCATTCGGGTGCCGGCGCTGTGTGGAGCAACACACTCGGCGCTCTGTGTGTAGGCATCATAATTTACAAATAAATAACCTGTACCATACTTCTAACGAGTCTGCCTCCTATGTACAGCAGAACATTACAATGGCGACGAGGTGATTGGAAAAAGTCGAAGTGAACCCAGTGCTTAATTTGTAAAAAAAGAAGTGCAGGTGCTGAAAATGTTGCCAAGGAGGCCACCGCTCACGTCTTCCTCCGGTGAGCCCCACTTTCAACACTCTCACTGCCTCCGTCTCTATCTTCTAACCTTGATGTGTTGTATGTCCCCTAAGTCTTTGCTCTGTGAGTCTATCATCTCACCTCTCTAATTGTTTTCTATCCCCTTTGTCACACCCTGTATTTCTGATTTGCCCTCTATTCATTTTAGTCCTGCCCTTTTTTCTCTTCACTTTTATCCATGCTCTGCTCTCTCTCTCCTCGATCTTGGCTATTTACTATCACTCTCTAGCAGTGATTAGCTGTGTCTCCATTTTATCATTTGTCTGCTTTTTTTCCTCTTCTCTGTCCTCCACATTCTTTCATCTATCTTCTCTCTTCTTAATGCTCTCTTCTTCACATCATGGCTTCTTTCTTTGTACCTGATTTGCTCTTCTCCTTTTCTTCTACTTTGCTCCATTTTATCCCTCTCCTCTCTTGTTATTTCTTCTCCTCTTTACTCTTGCTGTCTCTCATCTCTAACACTGCTGCTGCCTGTGACCCCTGTCTTCAGCCTGTACATGTCCCTGCTATTTTGAACTCTGCGTTTTCCTGTTGTCATTCCTACAGTAGGGGATGATGACATGTTTTACATTCTTACCTAGACCATATGCAAAAAAAAAAATGTACACCAAATAAAAATGCTTTTTTGCATATATTAATCAGTGTAGTATGACTGGGTTTATTGCAGAACAGGCGGCTGCTTGAGCACAGCAGGTCATGTCACTGCTAGTGCTGCCTGTAATTAGTAGGTCCAGGGATGACGACGGCATCAGCATCCACTGCTCACCTTGCTGTGATCCTGCCTGCTACAGCACAGGCATTGTCCCCAGCAGTAATGCTGCCAATGCCGGTAAGTATGGCTCTGGTGCCTACTGAACTCACTCACGCTCAACAATTACCATGCTGGGGTGCAGCGCACAGATTCTACTGGTGACGCCATGGCGCAAAAAAGTTGTATTGTGCCACAACTTTGAGGATAGCAGCAATCTTGGGCTGCCGGATAAGATACTTTGGCTGCGCAACAAGTGGAAAGTCCACACTTACTTTAATTTATTCTTCCTCAAGAGCCCTCACTCCCAAGTTCCAAATGCGCTCTTGCAGCTTCCTTGCCTCAACTCCGTCATGAGCCAGCCCCCAGCTACAATTATCCAATGGGAGGTTTAGGCTCAGGAAGTGGCAGGGTGCAGCAGACTAGGGGAATAGAATGCAAGCCATAGATGTCGATGACTTCTTGGATTCATGATCAGCGTGATGACATCATCACTAACGTGGTGATACACAATCATGCCTGCCTGGACAGGCATATACCGGCCTGCCTATGAACATTTACCAGCCAGTCACCATGCAATGTGTGTTATTCTTTTTATTTTTAATTGAGCAATTAATATTGAGACCACCACCTGCAGGTTCAGAAATTGTAGCCCCGGCCCTTTGAAAGAAGTGCAGGTGCTGAGCACCTGAAAGCACCTGCTCAAATTAAGCACTGAGTGAACCCACAGCAGAGGTAGGCTGGCCTTCGGAAGCGTCCCCGACACACAACCACGTGCTAAGGTGCAGAAGTACAGGCAGAGCCACTGCAGGATCGCAGGAGAAACACACGGAGCGCGGCAGAAGCGGTTAGTCGGGTGGGCCCATGTACTGAACACCAAGAAGGGGCTAGGAGGGGCACCACTGTGACACACCACGCGACCGCAGACAGCCAGGGGGTCCCGGACGTCCCACCCGGCTAGACCACAGGCTGGTCAGCAGAGCTGGCGGAGCTAGGAGCCACAGAGGCAGGCGTGAAGGACGAGACCCAGTCCCAACCAGGTGAAGACGAAGAGAACGGCGCGCCGGGCAGCCCCAAAGCTCAGAACGTTGCGCCGAAAGGGCGGGAAACCATGTGCGCCCAATCCACCTCAGCGACGATGCCAGTTCCATTCCTACCGAAGCCAGGTGAACCCCTGATGAAGTGGGAGGATTGGAAAGAATACATCACTAACTACATTGAGGTCCTGGAGGATGAAAATGAAGAACCGTTCACAAGTGTCAGGAAAAGGAGAATCTTGCTACATAACTTGGGCCCGGAGGGGATCAGAGTGTTCAAGAATTTAGTTCCCAAGCAGCGACAATCGAGTGATGACGACGTATACGGACATGCCCTAGAAGAGCTCGACGAACATTACCGCCCAGCGGTCTGCTTATCCATAGACCGATACAACTTCCAACAGCGGAAGCAAGAACCTGGCGAGTCAGTCGACGAGTATGTAGCGGCGTTGAAGAAGTTGGCATCCACGTGTCAATTTGGAGGACTCCATGATGACTTCATAAGGGACCAAATAGTGATGCACACCACAATGAAGTTGGTGCAGGACAAACTATGGTCGTGTGGCGACACCACGTTGAAAGAAGCGATGGAAATGGTGAAGAAGGCAGAACTGGCACGCAGGTGTGCGGAGGCGGCGAAAAGGGAAATGGCGGCAAAGCCTATGGTCAACAGGATAGAGGAAGAAGAACCAAAAGGAGGGAACAGGAACACGAGCTCCAACTACAAAGGACCCAATAACTGGCAAGGGAAGCCAGATGCGCCAGGAAGGCAGCCAAAGAGGAGCAAGTCATCGTGCTACCGATGTGGCAGCTGGAACAATGAGGCGAATGACAGACGATGCCCGGCCTTCCGGGCTAAGTGTATGTTCTGCGGAGTTATGGGACATTATGAGAAGGTTTGTCGGAAGAAAATGGGCCGCAACACGGTGAGATACTATGCATTGAGGACCAGGTTTTGAGTGTGAGCGGTAGAAGATCGAACAAACCGGTGCTGGACATGACGATTGGGGGAGTAGCAATAAGAATTGTAGCGGACTTAGGCTCCCCATACACGTTAGTACAGAGGGCAGTATGGACAGAGAAATTCCTGCCCCGCCATGGCCCACATCTTGAACCACCGGACATAAGACCGGTCACGTACCTAGGTAACCGTATCCCCATAGCAGGCTATCGGCCTTTGACATTCGAATTTAGGGGACGCGGCGCTGACTGCAAACTGTACGTGACGAGAAAGGTCCATCGGTATTAGGTTGGATGGACCAGGGAGACTTAGGCATCAAGCTGGATCCTGGAGGAGCAGTGCAGGTATTGCTGACGGAACCAGAACAATGGCCAGACCTGGAGAAGTGGAAAAGAGACTTTCCCAAAGTGTTTGGGGGTAAAGTAGGAAAACTGGAGAAGTTCGCACACAAAATCGTCCTCAAGACAGATGCCATACCAGTGTCGCATAAAGTGCGGAATGTACCGATAGCGGTGAGGGAGGCGGTGCAACAAGAACTACGCGACTTGGAAGGAAATGGTATCATTGAACCCATCACATGTGCAGAGTGGCTGGCCCCCCTGGTGTTGGTGATGAAACCAAATGGTAAGGTCCGGCTATGTGTGGACCTCCGTGAGCTAAACAAAAGCATCGTAGTAGAGAAGTTCCCGTTGCCCCGCATTGAGGAAATGCTGGCGAAGACGGAGGGAAAGAAATGGTACTCCACCATAGACCTGACGTCAGCATACCACCAGATAGCATTGCACCCGGAGAACAGGAAGTTGACGTCGTTTATCACCCCTTTCGGATGCTACCAATTCTGCAGAATGCCATTTGGGTTCGCATCGGCTGCGGCCGTCTTCCAAAAGCTGATGCACCGCCTCTTCAAAGATGTGGAAGGAGTCCAATACTTCCAAGACGACATCTTGGTCCTGGGAAGTGATCAAAGGGACCATGACATCAAATTGACCAAAGTACTGAGAGTGCTGGAAGAAAGAGGGCTGAAAGCAGAATGGGAGAAGTGCCACTTAGGCATGCCATCGTCACCTATCTGGGACATGAAATTGGAGAACGAGGGGTGACTCCGAAGAAGGAGAACGTCAAGGCAATTTGTGATGCTCCTCCGCCAACCAGCAAGAAGGAAGTCAGGTTGTTCCTAGGCTTGGCCGAGTACTATAGCAAGTTCATACAGCATTTTGCATCAAAAACCCACCACATGCGGATGCTGACGAGAGAAAAGACGGCGTTCGCATGGTCAGAAGAGACTCAGAGTGAGTTTGAAGGCGTCAAGAAGGAGGTGGCTCAGGCTATACCCCTCAGAGGGTATGACCCACAAGGACGGACAACAGTCACAACAGATGCCAGTGACAAAGGACTCGGCGCAGTCCTTATGCAAGACAGAGAAGGAGGAGCAACGGAAACCATCAGTTTTGCATCCAGGGCCCTAACGGACACGGAAAAGAAGTTCAGTGTCATTGAGAAGGAAATGCTGGCGGTGGTCTGGGCCATGGGAAGATTTCACCAATTCTTTTGGGGCACAAGGTTCCGGTTGAGAACAGACCGCAAACCGCTGGTAAGGGTCCTCACGTCCAGTGGGCATGCCAGTGCCACTCCGAGAATAGCAAAAATGACGCTGAAACTGCTTGAATACCGTTATGATGTCGAGTACATCCCGGGCAGCAGGAACAAAGTAGCAGATTATTTGAGTAGGGCATCAGCAATGGAAGAGGCGGAAGGAGACAAGGTAGAAGAAGATGAAATGGTGGCCTTGATGGAGGACCCAGAGAAAGTAATCAGCAGCCAAGAATGGGAAGAAGCCTACCGGGCGGATACGAACCTTCAACAGGTAAAGGAGTACATCACAGGAGGATGGCCGGAGAAGAAACACTTGAGTGGAGAGATGAGAAAGTACTTTGTGGTGCGAGAAGAATTCTCACTTGATGACAAGGGTATCTTCGTGTACCGGGGGGACAAAGTGGTACCCCCTGAAGGACTCATCACCAGACTGCTGGCTGTACTGCACGAAGGTCACCTAGAAATTGGGAAGATGAAATTGAGGACCAAACAAGGCTACTGGTGGCCAGGAATGGACACACAAACGGAACGCCATGTGAGGGAATGTGGCCAATGCCAACAAGCTGACAAGACCATGACACCATTGAGGCCGCCCATTGGAAGGTTCGAGACACCGAGAAATCCATGGGAAGAGCTCTCCATTGACATTTTGGGACCCATCCTGGATGATCAAGGCACCCCGAAATACATATCTGCCCTAGTAGACAGATATTCGAAGTGGCCAGAAGTGCATGTCAAGGAGGAGATGGATACGGATACCATATTAAAGTTTCTCACCACCATCTTCCTCAGGGAAGGCATCCCCAAAAGTGTGTTAAGCGATAAAGGACCACAATTCACATCTGACAAGTGGTTAAAGTTTATGGAAAGGAATGGGGTCTGCTCCAAACACACGTCCATATACCATCCGGCAGGAAACGGGCAAGTAGAACGGTTCAACAGAGTCTTGATGGGCTCCATCCAAGCAGCCATCATGATGGGAAAGGACTGGGAGAAGGAAGTGTTACATATGGTATGGGCGTACCTCATCAACCCCACAGGAACGGGGTACAGTCCCTTCCAGGTCCTTAGAGGAAGAGATCCGTTCACAAAGGACAGCAGGGCGTTGAAGGACAAGACGGTGACCAGTAAGTGGTCCCCGGCGGTGGTGCAAGCAAACCTAGAAAAGGCCCAGAGAATATATTCAGAACATTACAACAAGAGGAGAAATGTAAAGGACACTCAGTTAGAAGAAGGTGAATGGGTGAGAGTCAAGTTGGCCACACTCCAACGAAAAGGGGACAGCAAGTATAGCAAGCCGCTCCAAGAGAAGTGTTGGGCCGAGCGGCCAGGTTGAGTGACGGGAACGTGTGGTCCCAGGATCGCATGGCTCGATGTAACAAAGTAGTGCAATGGGCCCCGGAGGCACGGGAGCGCGAAGTGACGGATCAAGGCACATTGGGACATGGTTCTGACGAACAGGAAGGAGGAGAAGACAACGCGGAAATGGATTGGGGAGCAGAAGGCGGAAGCACCCCACATATTGACAATGCCAGACCAAGACAGGAAGAGCCAGGCAGCAAGGGGAGAGTGTTGGTCCACGAGGATAAGGAGATGGAGGCAATGATTCAGGGTGAGAAGGAAGCTACATCCACTCCGGTAAGGTGCACCAGAGGTGGGCGCAGGGTAGTGAGACCTGCCAGATTCAGAGACTTTGAAATGGGTGAAGGACTATAATGCCCCACAGACTGAATAACTTTTTTGGACAAAAAGGGGGAGATATGTAGAGTTGCCGCTCTAGCATTCACGCTACGTCACCACGTAGCGTGAACGGCGGCCATTTTGGATCGCGCACATCGAGCGCGATCATTCGGGTGCCGGAGCTGTGTGGAGCAACACGCTCGGCGCTCTGTGTGTAGGCATCATAATTTACAAATAAATAACCTGTACCATACTCCTAACGAGTCTGCCTCCTATGTACAGCAGAACATTACACTTTCCTGCTCATTTGCACATGTCTTTGCACTTTAGCTCAAAAAGGACACTTTACTCCCGCATTTTTTACTCCACATGGGTTTACCCCACATTTTTTACTCTGCGATAACTTTTACAATGCAGGGCTTTACAACGCAGGGCTCTACAACGCAATTCGTTACAACGCATTCCTCATTCCGGGGGAGTTTCTTTGGGGAATGCATTGTAACAGTTTTGCGGTGTAAAGCACTGCATTGTTAAAGTTATTGCGGAGTAAAAAATGCAGGCTAAAGCCATGCTGAGTAAAAAATGTAGGGTAAACAACGTTTCAAAGCAAACACAAGGAGATGATGGACGGAGCGCTGAAACTTTTCAGACAGTCACCCCCAGTCACAGATCTGGGTTGAATCCATTATCATTCTTTAGCTCACTTTGCCACCTCAGTTCAGACCCAGCTATATACAAATTAGTCTTGATCCTGTGCCTCATGGGAACAGTCCATCCCAAAATGCCAAGCCAGGTCTTCCCTGAACCAGAAACAAGCATCCTGGGACCGGTTTCTGTGTAACACTCTTCATCAGCCAGGCTAGCTTGAATCCAGTGGCAAAGTGAGCAAATGACGTTCCCCTTTAGCTCCCATGTACTTTTATATCGCTGTCAGTCTTATGTGAAACATTCTTCCTGGTTTTATAATGTTTAGCTTTCGACTGTATCTTTAGCAAGTTTCAAAACTGGATCTTCTAGTTACACAGGATTTTTTCATGTTCCTGGTATACCAGAAGACATTTTTTGATGACCTCCGAGTGTGACTGGACTACAGCTTGCCCTTTTCTCCTTGTTAAGTGGTCTGTTTAAGACTTGTTGTTAGATTTCTATATCTGTTTTTTATGACTTGTACTTGTTACGTTATCCTTTTCTATCATGTTTTCTACACTTTAGTGGTTTGTATATAACCAAATAAAGTTAGGATGACGATGACTACAACCATGTTATGTGAGTTCATTATTATTGAATTCAAAGAAAAATACAAAAGGTACTTTAAAGGAAGCACCATAGCTGAATAAGCAGGAAAAATATAGATAATTAAAGGGGAAATCTGTCAACAATCTGCACACATTTGAAATCTGAAAAACATTGCTAAATGTATCCTTTTGCACATGCAAAAAATATAAATACAGATGGTTGAAATGTTTCTGTATCCTCATGCACAATTGTGCATTGAGAAAGTCTTAATCATGTTAATAAATGATTTCCTCTTAACCTCGCCCCTAGCTCTGAATTAAGCTCCACCATTAGTTTACGGCTCAATTTGCATTTATTTTTTCCCATTTAAAGCACTGCTCATGTGCACATCTACCTAGAATGTTATTGCCTAGGCTAATAAGCAAGTGTATACTCTAATTTCTCCTTTCATTTAATTTATTAATGAGACGCGTTTTTACTTATTGTTTTTGCAAATATATGCATTCCTGCTTTAGGTGGCAACAGTTTTTCCATATTAACACTTTTAAAATCTATTGCACATTGAATAAACAAATATATTACATCCGTCACAGGTTGGTCAAGGCCATGCCTACTGCCATTGTAATGCTTCTTTTTGTCTTTGTGGTAAGTATTTTTCACCCTTAGGGTGTCCTCTCTTTGTTGTGTTAAATCTCTAAAATAGGAAGTGACTTAAAAAAGGAGACAAAGTGCACTTGAATTATCTCTATGAATCCCGAGGCAAAAGTATTGCTATGTACTGTGGCTGAGCTCTGACAACACAAAAACCATCTGAACCACAAGGTTAGCCTACTTCCTGAAAGGAACTCTTGAATGAATAATTAAGGCCTTGCACAGAGCATACAAAACAGACTTTATAAAAACAACAAAAATGAAGAAAGTATTGGAAAAAAAGTTACCTTCTATTCTATGCCGAATGCAGAAAATTGTGAAAAAATTAAACAGCATCCTCCAAGTGGGTTACTGAGATTAAGTAAGTAAGTACAATTTTATTGTTTAGTTAATTAAAACCCTAACAATTTAGACACAATTACACATAAGTACAACTTAGTAACACTTCAAATACTGAGAAAAAGCAACCACTGTAGCTGACCCACGAGGGTAAGAGGACAGATACAAGTTGTACAAAGTTTTCACTTTATGGCTTAGAAACGTGTTATAATGAATACGTCTTCAGTAGGGCAAATCTGATAGCTTTATCTAGCAAAGTCTCTACGCAAATATATACGATTATCTGGTTGTACTGTAGTTGACTCAACCAAAAACACTTTGAGATGCTACAGTTGAGTCATTTTAGGGAAAAGCTGGCAGGTTGCATTGCTTCACCACTGGCGAGGGCAGAGGCACATGGTGGCTCTGCAACCTTGAAAAAAAGTCCTTGAATCTTTATGGGCATTGACACCAGACTCCAATCTAAATTGCAGTGGGCAGAACTGTCTACTTTCTTACACAACATCTAATTTACTATCTTTTGCATTATATTTGAAAATTTCAGGTGGAAGTGCATTGTATACCGATTACACTCAAATCCGCACTAAGGGGCATATTAGCAACAACTTGCGATAATTATTGCAAACCGCGCTTATCGCAATAATTTTTATCGTCTCCTATCGCTGGACTTAATCGCGGAGATAACACAGTATTACCAACGTTTATCTCCACGGCAATAAAAAATCCAGTGATAGCAGCGAATCCCGGTGAGATTTCCTGGCGCTAATCGCGGTTATTGCAAAAAACAACAAGTGATGGACTGAATGTGGATAAATGTCACACACTCCCCCAGTCAAAAGATCTGGGCCCAAATCCATCGGTTTTTTTGCACTCCACACCACCCTGGGTCAGATAATGGCTTTATGCAAATCAGCTCTGACCCTGTTGCCCCATGGGAACAGTCCAGTCCGAACTACAACAGCCATATCTTTCCCAGACCGGAATCAAGCATCCGAGGACCGGACCGGTTTCGAGGTAACACCTCTCTTCAGCCCGGCTAGCTTGACTCCAAGTGGTGTGGAGTGCCTGGGACCCACGTCTGGGCATCCCCAGCGCACTTAGGGCGGCAATTGCAAAAAACAACAAGTGATGGACTGAATGTGGATAAATGTCACACACTCCCCCAGTCAAAAGATCTGGGCCCAAATCCATCGTTTTTTTGCACTCCACACCACCCTGGGTCAGATAATGGCTTTATGCAAATCAGCTCTGACCCTGTTGCCCCATGGGAACAGTCCAGTCCGAACTACAACAGCCATATCTTTCCCAGACCGGAATCAAGCATCCGAGGACCGGACCGGTTTCGAGGTAACACCTCTCTTCAGCCCGGCTAGCTTGACTCCAAGTGGTGTGGAGTGCCTGGGACCCACGTCTGGGCATCCCCAGCGCACTTAGGGCGGCAATTGCAAAAAACAACAAGTGATGGACTGAATGTGGATAAATGTCACACACTCCCCCAGTCAAAAGATCTGGGCCCAAATCCATCGTTTTTTTGCACTCCACACCACCCTGGGTCAGATAATGGCTTTATGCAAATCAGCTCTGACCCTGTTGCCCCATGGGAACAGTCCAGTCCGAACTACAACAGCCATATTTTTCCCAGACCGGAATCAAGCATCCGAGGACCGGACCGGTTTCGAGGTAACACCTCTCTTCAGCCCGGCTAGCTTGACTCCAAGTGGTGTGGAGTGCCTGGGACCCACGTCTGGGCATCCCCAGCGCACTTAGGGCGGCAATTGCAAAAAACAACAAGTGATGGACTGAATGTGGATAAATGTCACACACTCCCCCAGTCAAAAGATCTGGGCCCAAATCCATCGTTTTTTTGCACTCCACACCACCCTGGGTCAGATAATGGCTTTATGCAAATCAGCTCTGACCCTGTTGCCCCATGGGAACAGTCCAGTCCGAACTACAACAGCCATATCTTTCCCAGACCGGAATCAAGCATCCGAGGACCGGACCGGTTTCGAGGTGACACCTCTCTTCAGCCCGGCTAGCTTGACTCCAAGTGGTGTGGAGTGCCTGGGACCCACGTCTGGGCATCCCCAGCGCACTTAGGGCGGCAATTGCAAAAAACAACAAGTGATGGACTGAATGTGGATAAATGTCACACACTCCCCCAGTCAAAAGATCTGGGCCCAAATCCATCGTTTTTTTGCACTCCACACCACCCTGGGTCAGATAATGGCTTTATGCAAATCAGCTCTGACCCTGTTGCCCCATGGGAACAGTCCAGTCCGAACTACAACAGCCATATCTTTCCCAGACCGGAATCAAGCATCCGAGGACCGGACCGGTTTCGAGGTAACACCTCTCTTCAGCCCGGCTAGCTTGACTCCAAGTGGTGTGGAGTGCCTGGGACCCACGTCTGGGCATCCCCAGCGCACTTAGGGCGGCAATTGCAAAAAACAACAAGTGATGGACTGAATGTGGATAAATGTCACACACTCCCCCAGTCAAAAGATCTGGGCCCAAATCCATCGTTTTTTTGCACTCCACACCACCCTGGGTCAGATAATGGCTTTATGCAAATCAGCTCTGACCCTGTTGCCCCATGGGAACAGTCCAGTCCGAACTACAACAGCCATATCTTTCCCAGACCGGAATCAAGCATCCGAGGACCGGACCGGTTTCGAGGTAACACCTCTCTTCAGCCCGGCTAGCTTGACTCCAAGTGGTGTGGAGTGCCTGGGACCCACGTCTGGGCATCCCCAGCGCACTTAGGGCGGCAATTGCAAAAAACAACAAGTGATGGACTGAATGTGGATAAATGTCACACACTCCCCCAGTCAAAAGATCTGGGCCCAAATCCATCGTTTTTTTGCACTCCACACCACCCTGGGTCAGATAATGGCTTTATGCAAATCAGCTCTGACCCTGTTGCCCCATGGGAACAGTCCAGTCCGAACTACAACAGCCATATCTTTCCCAGACCGGAATCAAGCATCCGAGGACCGGACCGGTTTCGAGGTAACACCTCTCTTCAGCCCGGCTAGCTTGACTCCAAGTGGTGTGGAGTGCCTGGGACCCACGTCTGGGCATCCCCAGCGCACTTAGGGCGGCAATTGCAAAAAACAACAAGTGATGGACTGAATGTGGCTAATCGCGGTTAGCGCACTTTTTTTTATCGCGCCACGGGTATTGCTAATAGGAGATAGCTGTGTTAGCGACTGCTTTCAGTCGCTACCAGTTTGGGTATGCCCACTTTGCATGTCATTAGCGATAAATATCGCTGACATGCAAAGCGGGCCCCAAACTGGTCGCTATCGCCTGGAAGCTGTCGCTAACTGCTGTTAGCGACAGCTTGGTAATTGAGGGATAAAAAAATCGTTGTTTTATCTGCAAAAAGTACCGCTAAAGCGGCGATCTGGCCCTTGCTAATATGCCCCTAAGTTCTTCACCAAGAAAGTCTATGTCCTGTATTTGCAGAGGACAGATAAGGCATGGATGAGGCCATCTATTCGCAGTCTGGCAATACCAAAATGCAAATCAGTATTTTTGAGGGTAAGAGCAGGCCTCACCTAATGACATTTCCTGTCCCAGACATATTCACTCAAAATGTAGTCTGTGACTAAAGGTAAAAATCTATGGGTTGCTTTTGCTGTGGATATGATACTTAGCACCTAGATAGGGAAATGTATCATGTACTGGCCATACTCAGACTCATCTTTCCTCTGCTCTCTTCACCTCCTATAAGCATAGTAGTCAGAGCAGACACTTTAATATCGCATTTGAATGTAGGCAGAGCTTTCTGCATTCCGGATTAGCTGCACTCGCAGGCCCCAAAGGACAAATGTGAGTCTCCTTAATAGTTGTGTTAAAGGGAGAAACTATTACACTAGACAGAGTATCTCTCCCACTGGATTACGATGTGACTCAGAATTTCCTTTAAACTGGGATGCTAGATCTACAAAAGCACGAGCAAATGCGCCATAGTACTTAGCTAATCATCTACTCCCCAATCACGTATCCATGTGCTTGGAGTCAGGCTCATAACCTACACTGCACATCCCATGTGAAATGCAAATCTACAATGTGGGGCGCTTTTTCAGTTTCAAGGCAACCCCTATGGTGTATTAGTAGAGTGTAGGAACAACCCGAGGACTTGACCAACTATCCAATATTTAGAAAAACAACTTATCGTATGTTTTACTTGAAAAACAAAATTGAGAGCGCTGGCCGTGCTTGTAATGTGGGTACAATTACAGAATAGAACAGGGGTGTCCAATCTTTTCCGTATTGAGAGGTACTTATGATCACTAAAAACCATTGTGAGTTACTGAAGGCCAAGCCACTTGCACATTGTTACCAGACATCCCTATGCCCAGCTTCATTGACTTTAAACTGAATGTCCATACAGCCAGATGCTACAGTTTGACCAAAATACTTTGACCAGGTGCAGATAGACAGGGTTGCCATGTGTGTCAGTGAGAGCGTGGTCTTTAGGGATGTATGAACCAGTGTGCATAAGAATGGGATATATGGTATGGGTAAAAGAGAGCCTGTGTCATATGTACTTGTGGCACAGAACATACTATTCCCAATACGTGGCACTGTTTCATGAATAACACAAAAATGGAACAATTTTTTCAAAAATGGAAGAAATTTAAAGTGCAATAATGTTCATAATATGGAACATGTTTCTACACTTTAAATTCCTCCCACTTAAAAATAAATGGCTGTATTTTTCATGTTATAAATATGGCACCGTGTCTACCAGCCACTGGGAGCAAGACACCTGCTGTGTGTAAATGCAATCCTTTGAAAGGGAAGAACATTTAACTTTAGAGTTAACTTTATGTTTATGTGGAGTGGGAAACAACATCCTCTGTTACAGGACCTTTTGCACCATTTATCCTCAGGTGAGAAGTTGCACAGGCGTTAGCAGGCTTCACTGTTGAGATCTTGATCTCATTGAGGTCTGTAGCATGCCAGAAGACTGGTGCTACTAATTCAGAAGCAAAATGCTGGAAGTTGAACTTTAGGCAGAGCAGGACACAACTCTCTCAAATGGTCAAAAGTTTTCAGACAGGAATTCTTGTCTGCCTTCTAAATTGATAAATCGGCTGCAGGTTCTATTCCATAAGTACGTCCTACTTGTAAGGCTGCTGGGGAACCTTCCATCCAATCCTGGGCAATTGTCAGGCAAGTTTTTGGAAGAGGCAAATCAGCAGCAATGTCATAAAAAGGTCTGAAGGAATTTCTATTCCAGACAGAAACATGTCTACCAATTCTATGCATTTCCTTTCTAGAAAGGAATATTATTATGCAGGTCTAAACAAAGATTCAAGACTAAAAAGTAATGAAAAAGTAACTATACCACTGCACCTACAATCCCTCATTACTAATCTTCAAATTTGATATTGATAACATTTACCAAGCAAAAAGTTACAAATCTGACGTTGCATTACATTGTATTTCATAGCAGGAGCAATGTCCTGCATTGGAGACTGCCAGGAAAATATCCAATCTAAAACCACACTGTTTCAGAAGCGAATGGAAAACAGAAATGCTTGTAAAGATTTCAACCACTGGCAATCGCTCAGGCTGCATTCCACTTTATTATTTGTCAGCCAATATGCCACTCCAGGCAGAGACCATCTATATAGAAATCAGCCTTGATCCTGCTCCTTTAGGATCAGCCTATACCAAACTGCCAAGCCAGATCCCATCTGAATGGGAACAAAGGCAGCCCCCCTTATTTCAGCATGCTTAGATCCTGTCAGTGAGGCATAGATTGAGCCCTATGGCACAATGACCACAGCTACTATATCTGAGCACACATGTTCCACTCTGGCATCACACTGAGGAAAACTCCAAAGTGATACATGGAATGTTTGCGAATGTCTCAGCCACTGTCAACCGCTCTGGCTGCATTCCAGTGTATTCATTGTGATCTTTGTTGTTGACTGTGTGCAGGTCCATAAAAACAGATTGTGGGTCATTAAGCTTGTAGCCGACAAAATTAAAGTATGAAAATGTCCTTCAGTGGGAAATAAATGTGTTAACATGAATGAATGAAGGATTAAAGGAATTTTGTGTTGTTTGCAAATATGAAGGAAAAGGATGTCCAGGCGCGCAGAGTAAACTGATAGAATTACAAATTGAATAGTAAGTTTTCAATTCATTGAGGAAAGTAGCATGACAATTTTTAGAATGGAGGTGGAGAGGAAGTGAGGTCTACTCTTTTCTCCAGTTACAAAGAACATATTAACCCCTTAGCTGCGGTGGCTATTCTGGCGCAGCGCTAAGGGGGAGGGGGGGCCGCGCGGCGCTCCCGTACTCGTGACGGAACCGCTCCGTCATGAGCCTCGGGTGGGCTGTGCTTGTGACGGAACGGTTCCGTCACGGCCCCGCCCGCCTAATAGAATGCTCAGCGCAGGTGCGGAATTCGCGCCGCGCAGGTGCGGCGAGCGGGCCATGACGGAACCGTTCCGTCACCAGTACAGCCCACCCGAGGCTCGTGACGGAACGGTTCCGTCACAAGCACGCAACGGGTTAATAACGACAATAGACACCCGTAGTCCCAGTCAAAATGTTGGTAAAATGCAACAATGTCTCAAACAGATGCAATAAAGGGACACCATTAAAGAAATAACTTAATTACAGTGTATACATAAAATGAAGACAAAAAGTTCCAGGAACATAAGTAATGCAGTTGTATTGTCAATAAAAGACGAAGTGATTACATTTACACAATTCATGTGGCAACATCAACAGTGCTTTAGAGGTTGTGTACTGAGAGAACTGGTGAACACTATGTGCTTGTGAAAATATTAAACTGTGCAAGTGAAACAAGTGAAAAACGAATAATGAAAACTATGGCGTATTGGACAAGAATTCAAAATGAAACTATGCATGAGTTAATATATTTCTGAAGAAATTAATAACATGTCATAATTCAGGGTCCAAATTTGGTTTTTACATGTCGATGCCATTTCAACCTTCATGACTGCTGGTCATAATCAGGACATAGACAATACAACACTGGGTAAGGGATGCCTTAGAGTTTCATAGGTACGTGGAAGGATTCTGTTATGGCCTAACAATTCTACGGCCTAGGCAACAGTCACTTGCTCATGTCCTAAGAGGTATGGAGGTCCGCAATGGGATGGATGTCGACCCACGAGGTTGGCTGAGATAGAGACTCCTCTGGAGTGGAAGGGAAAGAGGATGCTACACTAAAGGATCCTAAAGAGGTACCCCAGGAACATAAGATGAATCAAAATGTGTGTCACAGGTCTTCCTCTTTATTTGGCTCCAGAGTGTCTCAGTATGGAGAGGGAGGAGCCCTTTCTATTTGCTTGTTGTCAGGCAGAAATCAATCTACTCAAAAACCATACTACAGAGTCAGACGCGTGTCCTGACAATCATTTTTATTTATCTCCTGTCCCTGGAGTACCTCTTTACACATTGCCTCAAAGTTAAGCCTGACTGCTTTTGTAGCAGGCTCTCAGAGGTTTAAGCAATAGTTGTTAGTGTCTTTTGTGGTTCACCCTGACAATGTTTGTGGTTGTTGCCTGAAAAAGGTTCACATCCCCCACAACCATCAACCCATTTTCTCACAAATGAGTCCTAGGTTAACAATGAATGTGACTTTAGAGAAAGGCCCGATTGGACCCCTCAGTTCCAGCAAATATATTAAGGCTGTATATCAGAATGTTCTGATTAATGGAACAAAAGGCTTTCAAGACAGCCAGCTGGAAGAGAGTTCAAGCCTGGCCTTCTCAAGTGCTTAACCCCTTGCCTGCTGGACTAATTTCCCCGCTGTGCTGGGGTGCGGGGGGCGCGCAAAGCTCCCCGGTGCTCATGACGAGCTCAGCGCGTCATGAGCCAGGGTGGCCGTGTGGCCGTGACGAGCTGAGCTCGTCACGGCCACACCCGTTTTTGTAGAACGTTCAGCACAGCGGGGGAATTAGCCCCGCATGCGAGCGTTGCGGCCAGCACAAGGCCACCGTGGCTCATGACGAGCTGAGTTCGTCATGAGCATGGGAGGGGTTAAGGGTTCCCCAGTTATTTTAAGAAGTGTCGTTTATTTGAAGAAGCAGCTAACAAAGGCAGAACAAAAGTTGCTCAGTGAGTTGTCCCTACCTAGGTCTAATCATTTTGCATGGGGAAGGAACAAACTAAATCAGTGAAGGGTGTTACAGAGTGAGTCTAGCAGATTTATTGGGTTGGAAACTTTCATTGTGTGCTGATTAAGATAAATCCGAAATATTCACCAATGGAATCAACTGCTTTATGTGAAATCATGTCAGCATGTTCTTATTTTTCAGGACAGCTTTACCAGAGCTCGGTGGAGATCTGGGACTGGGCCAAATGGATACGCAATTGCACATTATGGAAGAAAGATGCTTTTCTTTTGGAGAAAGCAGTTTTTGTGCTCTAGAAATATCCCACTAGCTGGCTGTTCCATGAAGATGAACAGAAATACTGTACGTTCCAAAGCCTTTGCAAAATAATTTGACTATTTTTTTAACAATCTAGCCAAGGACTGCCCTATGAGGAAATGTGTGAGGTAACCTTAGCGAAACACTGTTAAGTTAGTGCCCTTACTAAAAACAAACATTGGCAAAGCCAATAGGTCCCTCCCTTTTGAACTATTGGATTTGCCAAAGCTTTAGCGTACGCTGTGCAACATCAGGGAAAAAAATGGAAAGAAAAGAGGCATGGCAAAGCAAACGTGCATGCATGTGCACATATGATGCGGCTGGCTGCCACATTATTCTGATTGCATAAACATACATGGAAAGGAATATGTGAATGTATCACCACCCATGTACACAATTACAGAATGACACGGGCATCGTTTTATGATTTTTTTTATTTTCTATGTCATGAACCAGGATTACAATACAGTTCCTAATTAGGCCTCCACTCCCACTGTATGCCCACAAGAATTGTACCAAGTTAAACGGGTGCAAATTTTGCAGATTAATAGCAAACATTTTGATTCTTTGCTCCTCCGGATTTGGAAAAACAACCACAATTTACTCCGAGCAGCAAAATTGAGAATGGCTTGATAAATGTGCATCTGCTAAAGATTACACCACATTTTGCTGTAATTTGCGGTTCTTGGTTGCTGCACTACATATGTGCAGTGTTACCATGTGGAACAGAAAGATGCAGGTTTTTTCAATAGGCCAACATTGTATTGAGATAGCTCATATGCGTTGTGTGCGAGTATGAGCATGTGCCAGGAAGGAGTAATAGCGAGATGGGCTACTTGTGAATTTAAGCAAGGGAAGGAACAAATCTCAGGGTGACTCTGTTAAGGCTAGTTTTTTTAGTTTCTAAGTTTCTTATCATAAAAAGTGAAAAGGTATTAAAATGTCAAATACAAATGTAAATATAAAACCAAATCTAAAGATTTCCTATTCCGTCCTACTGAGTTTTTTTTACCGTTTTACTAATGCTTTTCTAATATTTTTGATTTAGAAAACGTATTGTCTCTGTTTTGCCAAGTGTCTGCTGCCAAGTAACTGACACTATCCTTAATTGTTTGTAATAATTGTATTTGAACATTTTCAGAAGAGGAAAGCAGACTCAATACATCTCTATATTTATTGGAGGCATGCAACTGATGTTATTGTACTTGGGAAAAAACAATGCACTTACCTCTATTTGTATCCAGAACATCTTGTTATATGTAAATTGCTCTATTTTAATAACCAATTTATACAACATACATACGTTCGGTTCTTCTTACTAAACACTTCTTTTTACATGGTTATGTCCTTCCGAGATATCAATTAAGGGCTTTCGGTTCTTCGGAGATAATTCAGTAGGATGGCCTGAACTTTTAAGCTGTGTTATTCCTTTATTTAGTGTACTTGTTTATTCTGAGTTTTGCATAGCATAGGGTTTTAACTTGCGATGACTTTATAGTGCTGGAAGAGTTGACAATACACATTTATGAGGGCATACAATAAATAAAGGAGGGGGAGTCCATGTGGATGGGCGGAAACCAAAACTAGACTCACCTTTCTGGCACACTGTCATTTTCCAGGTAGTATTCATGCTGGGCCGCTATCTTCAGAACTGGAGGGGTTGCCATGATCGAAACATAAAAGCCCCAATGGCCCGATTTTGGTTGCGGACACCTATATTGTGGGGCTAATTAAACGGTTGCTGATTTTGGTATGTAGCGTGACCCAGAGCAGAGCACTCATCTAAAGTTCTTCAATTGTGAAGTTTGATCTGTTATGAGTTCAGCTTAAAATCTATTTTTGAAAAGTTCAGAATCATGAGTGGATGAATTTGCGTCTCAAGAAGAATGTGAGAGCATACCACCGTGTGACATCCTAAAGTCCCAGGGAACTGTCTGAGTGCTTCAAGCTTTCGAATAATCATTGATAGATCATGTGGCAAGACAATGATGTGAGATTTATGGCTTAGGTGGTGTCAGGGATCAATGTGTTTAGCTCTTACTAGGCCTTGAGGATGGTGACTAGGACCTTCAAATTGATTCTTGCATCTAATGGAGGTCAATGAAGAGCCTTAGGGTGGACTTTAAGTGGTCATGTTGGTGAGATTTAGTCGGAGGCTGGTTGTTATATTTTACAACCTTTGCAGACTAGTAATTAGTCTCTTAAGGAAGCCAGAGTAGAAGGTGTTGCAGTGGTCCAGGCATGGTACGTAAAGCACTCTTATTATCCCTGCAACAGAGACAACCTGGTGCCTGCGTTGCAAGAAATCATCCCTGCAACAAAGGCACCCTTGCACTATGGCTCAAGGATGTCTGTGTTGGCACTAAGCAGACTTATTTTGGTGCCGGTGGAAGGGAAAACACAGGGGTGCACTGTATTCTTGTAAATACAGCACATCCCTGTGTTTTTTAAATGATGCAGCGCAGTGCTGCTGAATTGCTCGCAGTAGCGCGCTGCAACATTTCCTAGTAAATATACCCCTTAGTTCTCTGCCAGATTCTTATACATATAGACATCGCAGCAGAAGTAGACTTTTGCCCTATTAAAAAAAGTATATAGGTTTTTGTCCTCCAATCTTTTAGCTCACATAGGTGTTTAGGCGTACGCTTTCTACATCCTAACTCAATGAGTGAGGAAGTTAGTCTTTCAGCTGAGAATCTGTCTGTTAAACTTTGCGGTCACCAAGCATTGTGCATTTATTTTTCAACTTGTTTTTCACTCACTCACAAAACATATTTCACTCTGGGCAAACCCCTTTCCCTATACAGCTATTAATTATGGAGGAATGATCAATGTCACATCTCCTCCTAAAACCACTTTTTACATCTACCTTTTTTGGAATTGATTTCTCTGTCTTCCCCGGGTGAGAAAGTGTATAGAAAATGTTACTGAATATCCAATATCGTCTTACTATGTGCCACTTCTGGGCATTGTTATGCTATCCCCCCCCCCCCCCCTACGGAGCATGAATTGTTTCCCCTTTACCACCTCTAATTATTACAAAGACAGCAAGATGGCTTGTTGGGGATTCATCTTTGAATTCGGCTTTGATCTTCAGGTCCCATGTTTGAATCCAAGGAGGACCTTCTCAGCTTTGTGTCCTTCTAAGGGTGGCAAATGCAGCACCATTAAATGTGTAGATAGTAACAGTTGTTGTTTACTATGCTTAGCCATGTCAGATTTGTACCCTGGGGCAATATTGCAAACAATATTTTCGTATTCTTAATTCTCAATAAAAATCTGCATAGAGAGGTGAACTATTTAATCATATAAGGTGCAAGAGTATTTCCAACTGGACATTCTGATTTAGTGTGTTGGGCATATTGGTTGCTTGTGATATTTCTGTTTTAAGATTGTAGATAGCATGTATGGGGCTGAAAAGGACATGAATTGCTCCCAAAAGCCTATGGAGGGTGAATAAAAGACGCAAAATTATTTGGTATAAGTACATTCCAATCACAACTTTCTTGGGCGTTTAATCCACTGAGATGGTTGGATTTGCAACTGTTTTACAGGCTGATTACATTGTGTTCAGCCACAAAAAGCACACCAAGTCGCACAGGTAATCCACAGAATCTGCTCCTGCTCAGCATTGTCAATCAAACCCTACACTATTTTCGTCGCTTTAAAGCCCTAACTAATATGATCAACTTTTTATTTTATTATAGAGAAAGTTAACTTCCTAACTTCAGGATGCTGATTTTGTGGAAGTTCTGTTTAAGGGCTGGTTCTTCTACACCCTTACCCGGAGCTTACGTTTAAGACACAATGGCATGTTTATATGACAGTATGTGACTGTCACTGGTGTACCCATGGATTGAACTAGCAGATGGTGATGTATTTCTGTGTATTGTACAAGATGGTGTTCATTCAATGTGTTGAGATTTCATAGACTTGAATTTCCTTTTACCTTCTGCTACAGAACTGGTAAATATTTATTGTTAACCTTTTCCAATGATCACTATTTATTTTTGAGTAATTTGTTGTTACTGGTACCAGCATTCGATGCGAAGATGATATATGACAGTATTTCCGACAATCAACTACAGTGCATGTGTAATAATAGACTTCCGGAAGACGTTTGTGGCAGCAGTGATTTTCACAAGGCCTAATGATACTGAACTGACATACCCTGATGTTTATTAGTTCCAGGGACAAGATGTCATTTAAAGTGCAGGCAGTGAAGGGTCCCTATTTTCTATTATAGCAGAATCTTGGTCATCCAAGAAAGTCAGAATTCTGCACAGTTTACATCACGTTTTGGATGCATTTTGATGTCTGTGTATTCATAAAGGTCTGTAGCAATATTCCTGCAAGGCCACAACATTCTCAGCTTCCCAGCACTACAACGAGAAAACGTTTTTTGGCTCACCATCTCTGTTCTTGTTAAGCCATTTTTGTCATCATAATTGTAAACAGAATTTCCACAACTGAATTCGGAAATGGTTCCCTGCCTGTCAGTGTCATGGGAAGAAGCCTACACCTGTTTTTAACAAAAGTAGGGTTCTTTGCATTTCCAGGGTACTAAATAATATGCATTCTCTTTCCAGGGCATCCGAGCCATGGAAGACGCACAACCCGCCGATGGGAAAATATTACTAGTTAAAATTGCACAATGCTGAAGCAAAGCAATTCCAGAAACATGTCTTGAGAATAGCAAAAGTGCCCTAACCCTCATTTAAAGCCTGAAAGTGTCAACTGTACATAAACTCTAAAGCTGGCCAGAATGTGAGAAATTTCTCAATAGAGTGATAAAGCTCTGATGACAATATACAATGTGTCATGTGCAGCACCTTCAGAAAATTGCTTTCTACTCAGCAGGATTTTAAATGCTGACTCATGTATGAATTCCCTAACTATCGATGAAGACGGTAGAGCATGAATACAAGGGTATTATAACAGTATCACCTTTGAGACCCTGGCCTCTCATGAGATGGAGAGGCAGGCATCAGGTTAGGGCCTTGCTGCTTGGATCTATGCAAGAGATTATAACACACACGAACTGGAGGGTATTTTGAGGGTGGGTGCACTACTGGGCTTCACCCAGCCTTAATCTCCCCTCAAAGGTCACATGGTCATCTTCCCATCAGACAAAATGTGAGATGCTCCAACTGAATTGAAAGTGCAAAGCTGCTGTGTAGGTTCACACCAATTCAGGTTGTCTTTGGACAACTTGCTAGTGTAGCAGTGTAGCAGAAATGTATTACAACTCTTCTTGTCTCTGAAGATTAGGTTAAGTGCAGTACCCTTGTGCCCACTACACAGGTTCACCCAGCTTTATCAGGAGGTCTCCAGAATCTACTGGTGTCTACAATTCCAGTACTGACTTAAGTCACATAATGTGCTATTTGACCACTTGTCAGCACACAAAACCTGAGCACATATGTTGCCCACATTTCATAATCAGACCATAACTGAGTGATCCTCTCACATCTTTATGCAGAGAGAATGAAAGTTAATGTTTTAAAATTGCTTTGGTGTAACTTTATGATGAAGTGAAAAAAGGGTAAGCGAAGACTATGTGGGATTTGTTGTTTTGGTGAAAGACAAATTAAACCCTTTTGTGCCTCTACGTAATAACTGTGAAAATAGCCTGCTTCAATAACCTTAGTCGTTTCAGTTGCATAGAAATATAACATTCAAACGTCCACTACTTCCAGTCTGCACATTTCTTGGTTGCTCTGGACAAATACATTCTACATAGTCTCTAGTTGTAAATGTCCTTCTTCATGATCATTGATCCTCAGGGTCAGTCCCAGAACTATTGCTCTAGGATCCTAAATAAGACCCTTAGTTATTATAAGATGTCATGATTTCTTTTTCACAACACCTAACAAAATGTGTGACTATTGGCCAATGGAGCTCCCCTATGTATAACATGTTGGGTCCAGCCGTTTCCTTGATCTTCGCTACGTGTTAGAGATACTGAGAACTTTCTTCCAATGGTAAAAGCTTGTCAGAGGCTGTTCTGATCATTTCAGAAAGAGACAACAAACATCACTGCAACACCTCTTGTGACTGACCACCGAACCTTCCTGTATTTACTACAAATGATTTTAATCCTCCAGAGTACAAATATTTCCATGAGTCTAAAGAAAATTTTGGACGCATTAAAAAAAAAATTAGGGAGCTAATTTTTGCAAACCTTGTGGCAGCAGGGAAGGGTCTTGAATCACTATGTTTGCTTGTTAAGTGCACTATGGTGGGAAATTAGACATTTTCCCGGGTAACCTTCGGTTCTCTCTGGTGTGAGAGTAGGGCAAGTGCCCTCAGTCCTCTTAACAAACACCCTGACACTAGGCGATTGCTTTGTTGGCTAATGGTAAGTGGTTCTAAATTCTCTAATGGAGGTACATGCGTGTTGTGTTATTTTCTTTGTACAACACTTAATTGGTCAAGCGTGCCTGATATTTTTAAGATTTTATGGCTGCAGGTTGATATGGTACAGCCTCATCTAAGTCCTTCTTGCACAGTAATAGCTATCTAATTTTCAACTTCATTTCCAGGGTAGTCTACGCCTTGCAAATCAGATTCCAGAAAGTTATTAACAGCCAGCACTCTAAGAAACAGAGCTGTAAACCTTGGCTTTTTATGGCTTCCTTTTCCCGCGCGTTTGGTTGTTTGCTCTTCATCAAAGCAGATGGAAGATGCCTTCAGAGGATAGTTGCCGCTGCAACGGCTTAGCGGTTCGACCCAGGCAGCTGCAGCAAGAACGCTTTGTTATTACCACCAAGCTGCTGTTGACCTTTGGAGAGTGGTACTAGGAGCAGTGAAGACAAAAGCTTTTTGGCACGGTCCACATACGGCTGACACAAATTAACAGGTGGTGAATAATTAGGAGGGAAAACAAGTTAAGAAGTGGGGAGGGGATTGAGTGAACATCTTGAGACACAAATGTGTGGAACAAACAGGCTTTCCTCGGCTAATACCCACACGTCAAGTTAGCGTCTGTCTGGACTTTTATCTCAAAGATTCATTCAATCAAGCTATGAAAAAAAAATCAAAAGATTTTGCTCATCATCACCTCATCAGAAGAAAAGAAAGTAAAAACCTTCCTCAAATAAACCTCCACTTTTAAGGGAAGAACTTCCTTCTGTTTGCTTTGGTTCAATGTTTATACCCTCTAAAACTACTTATTTCCTCTAAATATGTAAAGGAATTCTTAATCTCCATACATTTTGTGAATATAGTCAAACACATTCATTAGTAACCTCTTTCGACTGACTCTTATGTTAGGTGACTGTCTATTGCTCAATTGAAATGCCTGGTACGTAGTATAAAGTGCGTCTTAAAGGAACTCTTTATAGAGTGCTGGATTTGGGCTCTTTCATACCTGAAATCTGTTGCGTTGTTCCCCTATGTTCTGGTAGTGAAAAACTCTTAAATAATGTATCCCAGCATTATCCAATGGGAGGGGTAGGCCTTACAGTAGTAAAAAATTACTTTCTGATTTTTTCACTACCAGGATAGGTAAAGCTTAAACCCAGGTGTCCAACTTTTGAAATACCATGAACCCTGCCCTATGAATTTTTAGGGCCTACTGTATCGATGGATTATTAGTATTGAAAGGGAAGGTTTAGGCTTGGCAAAAGGTTTAATTTGCTAGGTTGGAATAGCAGTTTAAAGCTGCACTACAGGCTACAGTGGCAAGTCTGAGACATGTTTGAAAGGGCTACTTTAGTGGGTGGCACAGCGAGTGCCAAAGGCTCACTAGTAGCATTCAATTTACACAACCTGGGTACCTGTAGTACCTATACTAGGTACTTACAAGTAAATGTCATGTGCCAATTAGGTGTAGGCCATATTTACCATGTTAAAGAAGAAAGCACAAGCACTTTAGCACTAGTTAGAAGTGCATATAGCAGAAAGTCCTAATACCAACCAAAATGAATTCAGCAAAAGAGGATGGGTGAGGGCAAAATGGTTGTGGTGACGGTGCAGAGAGGGCCAGGTCCAACTAACAGGAACATGTCTGCAGTGCTTCGCAATATATGCAACCAGGCCAGGTCTCACCTGGATCTGACCCATTATTTCACATTTAACAGGGCATATTTTCAAACACTGCAGTGCTCTGATTTTCGTCCAGGTAAGAGAGCCACTTGTCTACTGTTATACATCATTCTCTTCTAGAGATGCAAGTCCCCAGAAATCAATAATCAACTCTTTTATAAGCTGACACATTCCAGTGACGGTGTCTTTTGTAGATATAGCGCAATAGGCCAGGTTTCCCTTCTTCTTCATCCTCTTATCAACCGTCACATAGATTTAGACACTGATGTCTCAGATCTTTGAAATGCTACTTTTGGTCCCAGACTTGGTCGAGGGCAGTCTGCAGTGGTGGCTATACAAAGTCAATCTGTTGGGACTATTTTTTTCTGATACCCAATGGGCTTGTAATATCGGTTGCAAGTATTTTGTTCAGGGCAGGTTGGTGCGCAGCACTCAACCATCAGTCAGTTCATGAGGTGTGGTTCATTGGAGAGATAATGAGATTGTCCACTGGTTTGCAATGGTATTTCTGGCCCTGTAGGCATTTGTCCAATAAGTAGCTCCTTCAAAACACCACAGGAAATACCCAAATATATGTTGAGTGCTTGTACTGCACAAGAAGTTATGTAGCTGATTTTGCTTTTAGTCTCTGCCCTTGGTCAGAGAAGCAGCTTCTGTAAGTTAATATTACATATATAGGGGTACTGAATAGCTTATCAAACGACAAGTTAAGCAAGGTTTTACCATTGTGCCTTGAACTTTACCCTCATATAGAAGTCAGAAAGACTTGTGTCAGCAGTTCAGTGCTCCACACATTGATCCTTTGCTTTCTGCACATGCACAATTTTCAGTGTGCTGCTTTGGGAAAAGGACCCCAGTGATCCTTAATCTTGGGTGTCAGATACCACTTACATTAGATGAGTACATACTAGTTCTTTTTCAGTTTTATTCTTTCTTCTTATTCCAGATGTTTCGGTTAGCATTAAGAAAGAGATTACACATGCGAAGATATGGAATCTTTGACCACAGTCGCATTCAAAACCATCAAGAGTCTTTTTTGATACAATATTCCAAGTCAGTGATCTGCTCCATCAGGATTTTAAGTTGGTGGTTCTTTAAAGGTTGGGGCTACCCAAAGATTTAGCAGTAGCAAAACATTAATCTAGTAAACCATTTGCTCCACATCTCCAACGGGGAAAAATACATTTCGAGAGCTTTGTGCAGAAGAATTGTAGATGATCATATTTAGTATCCAGAATGTTTTTTGGATTTGCCTAGTCTAATTTCTCACATATAATACTGATTAGTTCATGGGTGTAATTTGGTTTGGAAGCACTTTCATTCTAATTCTTCTGCAAACCTGGTGTAGGACAACTTTCTGTTATAAAGAGATGACTTTTTGATATTTGCAGCAGACATTGGTTTTCTGTAAAAAAATCCAGCCATCAGGCCATAAGTTCTTTTAACATTTATGTATTGCCATTAGATTGGATTGTAATACTTGTAATGTATCCATACTCTCCATATACGTAGGTAGATCATTTAGATCATCTTGACACAAGCACATTTTTTTCACCTTTCTAAGACACTCAAGGACACTTTTTGTGACTATTGCATGTTAATCATATTTGAGATACAGGGAAGCAACCTCTGTCACATTAAGCAGATGTATTTGTCCTCCATTTCCTGGTCTAACTCTTTGGTAAGTTTTGCTCTATCTTTGAGGATTCAAGGAAGAGCACCAAAGGGGATCGCTGTTCCTGATGTATAGGGAGGTTTCCTTATTTGACATATTAAATTAAGAATGCAGGACAGCGTTACTGCATACATGTACCTTCAAACCAGGCAACTCCAATATGTATTCTTTCTCCTTGCAATATTTATGCCATGAATGGTTCGAAAGAGGATGACTCCATGAAGGTAATTGATCTTTGCACATTACAGAGTACAACTCATTCTGACGTAGTGCACCATACTTATCAAAAAGAGAGAATGGTTCTAATTGGTCAGCTGGACCTAACACATTTACTACACCTGCAGCAAAAGGTTAAACCAAATTGCACACCTCAACTTTTCTTCAACGTTCATAAGGTTATTAGTAGTGGAGAGTGTTTAAACAAATGCCATCCAATTGATCTTAGATAATCTCAATGGGATAACCTAGTAACTTGCAGAACCTGGGGATAGGTACAGTATAGGAACAGTGGTTTGCCACCTAATAATTGAAACTTTTACGCCCCCTTACAGAAGGGGTTTACAACATATGATTAAACAGCACACAAATGGAAAAAAAACTATTTAAATTCAACAATTCTTTTGTATTTGAAAACATTGTTAAGTTAGACACAATAACCAAATGATATTATTCAACATACACAACAAAGTACACGGGAATATTTACAATAGTTACATGAAAATGTGCCAGATTGTGACAATACACACCACAATACTCCACAATTATTTACAAAAAAACAAAACAACAACATGAAACATTAATTTTCTTCATTATGTTACTAGCAATCACAAAACATCCTAGCAAGACCTCTTCAATTGCATGGTTCTTGTTGGGCTAAAAACATGCTAGTCCTGGAACCTTGACGGTTTGACCCCTACTAACGTGTGCGTGTCAATAACATCAGGACAATAAACTGTTGTGTATGCCCTATTTAAAAAGAAAGAAATGGCTAGTTTTAGATATCAGTGTGTGCATTGTAAAAACAGTAAGCAAAGGTGCCTGAACCACAAGCTCACCTTCTAGAATGAATCAATTGGCCCAGATTGGTCCCAATAATATCCGAGGTATCTTTGTCCTTTAGCAAATATGAGTACCTGTTACTGGCGTGCTCAAATAGCAGGTTCACAAGTTAATGTGGAGATGGTATAATTCATATTGTTTGTTTTGAAGGTTTCTTGGAGTTTAAATCAAGTATCCAAACAGTATTCCAATAACCAGACGCTCATAGGCTTCCTGTAAATCTCTATTGGAAAATAATACGTATGTAAAACTATGCGGGTAAGTCATGATTAATTACACCACCACCGTATCTGTGTGCTTGGTAAGGTGTGGGAAAGTACAGACAAGGTCAATATCCAGCGTGTTACGTCTATCTCTCCTACAGCGCCAGGTGAGAGTACCCAAAGCCCTCTACCATGTGCTGGAGAATTAGAGAAACTATCGGCATGCAAAGTATACAAAGGAGTGAGAGAAAATCCCTCCTACTATTCTAAACCCACCAGACCACCACCGTGTATTAGTGGGTCTGTGAGTGTTGGATACGGCGTGCCATATTAGAAACAGGAATATGAGTATATCAACTCCATCCTACCGTCCCTGATAAGATAAAACACACTAAACCACCACCATGTGTGTGTGACTGTGAATATTAGAATGGGGAAGAGGAAGGTCAAAAACTGTGCCAAGATAGGCAAGGAGTAAGACTGTCACTCCTGCTGACCAGATATGATAACAAACCTCCACGGTGTGTTGTTTTGAAATATAAAAAGTAAAACGTTAGATGCACTCACCTCTGGCGTACAAAGCTCAGAGAAAAAAGGCTAATAGTCCTATATACACAATAAACAACATCTCTGATAGACCTGGTCCTGTCCAAGGTCTATCTATACCCAACTTGTCAGGTTATACTTTCATATCTGTGGGAGGGAATAAGCAAGGATAAGTATTTTAAATCCCACTTAGCGCGCCGACAATCTGAGTCTTATCAATTAAAACAAAACAGAAGAGACTTACCTCCGGCATGACTGCTCGGAGTGTGCAGAAGATAGCAAGTGGACCTCTGTGTCCCCGCATAGATAAAGACAAACGATGCAGCCGGCATCTGCGTGCATGCAGGCACGTTCGGAATTCACGTCTGGGATGGGTTGCTAAGGGAAAATAGATGCAGGCTTTCCCAGAATGCGGACAGCCGAGCCCCGTTTCAACAATGCATCCAGTCGCTTTGGAGAAAATCAACAGAGGTACATGCTCGACACTCCGGTCCCCTGTATTAGTTATCGGCCCGAGTGTAGATTATAATTGTGAAATAACTGAGTGAATTTACAAGGAATGCATTACCACGGATGACGAGTGAGTCCCATGAACCATGTTCATATGCACCTCATGCGGAGTTGTAAAACACATGCACCCAATTGACAACGTTAGCATAATAACTGCGATGAGCAATATTAACGCAGGAACAAGGAATGGTCGCAATGATCACAAAAAAATTGTAATGAGAAACTTGTCGCTTAGTCAAGCCTGGCATACAGCCCATGTCTTGTATAAATGTGCTAGTGTACGGATCATGGAGTGAATTACTATGTAACATACACAACATGTAAAAATAAGCCCTTGTGGTCATCATAAAAATGATAATTAACCTTATTGATGGTGACCAATAATGGTCGCTGTGATCACAATAATCATGAGTAGCTCGTCGTTTAGATTCCAGGTACACATGTAGGGCCTCATTTATGAGGCCTTGGGTCAGTTTTGCGCTTCTGATGCGTCACTTTTTGTGGCGCATCGGCGACGTAAAACATGCCTCCTGTTGCGCACTATTTACAAAGTGACACATCGAAGCAGATGCGACACTTTGTAAACCCCTGCGCTACATTATACCTGCATCAGGTATAATGTATGCAGGAGGGGCATTCCCCCGCAAAAAGCCTCGTAGAAGTGACGCAGTGAAATCTATGAGATTTCACTGCGTTACTTCTAGAACGCCGTTGTGTCAAAATCGTGCGCCTGCCTCACAGCAGGCGTAAGACTGACGCAGGCCCTTTCACATGGGGATTTAATTTACTTATATAAGTTGTATATGTGTTAGATCTGTCATCCTTAGGGTAGTCTCCCCATAAGCATTTGCCGGCTTTGCTCCTCTTTTTGCTATATCTTTTTGTTGGCCTTAGGACTCCGTTTACTTTACCACTGCTGACCAAAGTGCATGTACTTCTCCCATAAACATGGTGACATTGGTGTATTCCCAACTGGCATATTTAGTTTACTTATAAGTCCCTTGTAAAGTGGTATACCATACACCCAGGGCCTGTAATCTAAATGCAACTAGTGGGCCTGCAGCATTGTGGTTTGCCACCCACACAAGTAGTCTCTGAAACCTCTCTTAAGCGTGCCCTTGTAAGGCCTGTGTGTGAAGCTTACTGCCACTTTGACTTGTAATTATTTAAAAACACCTTTCCAAGCCATGAACTCCTCTGTTATTACACATAAGTCACCCCCTAAAGTAAACCCTAGGTATCCCGAAAGGCAGGGTGCTGTGTACCTAAAAGGTTGGACATGTACTTTTAAGTTTGACATGTCCTGGCAGTAACAAATAGCCATATTCCTTTCCATTACTATGAGGCCTACTCCTCTCATACGCTAGCATTGGGAATTCTTTGAAACACTTTTAAGCTGTAATTCCTGATCAGAAAAGAGTAGCTGCATCATGTTTTATATCTTTGAAATGGTAAGGACAAATCCTCTTTAATGGTAAAATAGGATTTAACTTTTCTATTTTAATAATGCCACTTTTAGAAAGTGGGCATTTTTCTGCTCTTACCACTGTCTGCAGTCTGTCACTAATGCACCCCTGGGGTGGGTGACAGCTACACTTTGTGCATTCCCTCTAGACAGCCACAAACACAGGAGTGGAGGGTGTGACAGAGAACTCATCTGCATTCTGCTAGTTCTTCTTGGCACTTACACCTGAATAGGCAGAGTCCTGTTTTCCACAGAAAGGGCTGATTATCCTGTAGTGATAGTCTGGAGTTAGGGCTTGGAAGAAAGGGGGACCTGTGCATTCAAGGGCCTGCTTTGAAGTCACCTCCATGTCAAAGGCACAACTGGGTATAAGTGCTGGGACTCTGACCCTACCAAGACAGTGTACTACTGGATCTGTGAAGGACTCTGCCAGGAGTTAGGACTACTGTGCTACAAGGATGCCATTCTGCTTGACTGCTGCTATGGAAGGGATGTACGTTGTTACAACGCATGCTTTTACTACGCATGCCTTTACAACGCAGGTTTTTCAACGCAAGTCGTTACAACGACTTGCGTTGGGGTGTGCTGGACAGTGAATAGTTTAATTTACTATTCCAACTCCAGTCCCCGTGGATAGTAGGGAAGGTGTTGGATAGTAAATTAAACTATTACCTATCCTAGAGCGCCCCCCAGTGCAATTCGTTGTAATGACTTGCGTTGAAAAACCTGCATTGTAAAGGCACTGCGTGGTAAAAGTTGTGTCGTAAAGGATGTTTCCCCTCTGGAAGAACAGCTTTGCTGTACTGTCCTGCTGCCTGCGAATCTCTACCATGCTGAGGACAAGGACTGAACCCATCTCACTAGTGTCTTGAGTGACTCCAAGGGCTTGCTGGCTAGCCCCCTGTTCTGAAGTCTGAGGACCATCAAAGATTTCCTACAATGCTGCAACAGCACCTAGACTGTCCCATCTGTGAGTACTGCCCTGCCGAGTGGTGTCAATCCAGTGCTGGGCTGTAGACAGTGATTTTTGCTGTACAGAACCATCAAAATTCGCCCAGTAATGACTTTATACTGATTGGATCAGACACACTTCTGTTCGCCGCCAACCCAGGAGCTTATAGATGGCATCGCCTCAACGGCCTGCATGGCTCGATGAGGATGGGCAGCACCTGCATTGTAAAGGGGTTCTTAGATGAAGCCTTAATCGACTGTGCAAATCTGTATTGACACTTTGCCTCAACTCCTCTTATCGAGTCTGCAATGTCGAAGCTGGCTCCATCCAATGTATTTTTCAGCGGGACCTGCACAAGTCTTGTAGCAGGCTTGCCCTCCATCACGGTTGGCCTGAACTTTGGATTTACCTCAGTAAAACCTCAAGTAACCCCTAAGTGATTTTTGCTTCTAAGCACTACTTGTTGATTTTTTCTTTCCAAACTCATAATTCCGGTTTAACTTTTTGGATTTTCGTCTTTTCGGTCTTGTTTTACTCATAAAAATATAATCTATTTTTCTAAACTGGTGTGGAATATTGTTGTAGTGTTTTCATTGTGTTACTGTGTGTGTGTATATTGCACAAATACTTTACACTTTGCCTTTTTAGATAAGCCTGACTGCTCTGTGCCAAGCTACCAGAGACTGAGCACAGGTTTTCGTTTAGTGTGTATCTAGCTTACCCTGACTAGAGTGGTGGTTCTTGCTTGGACAGAGTGCATACCTCTACAACCAGAATTCCCAATTCAAACAATATGGTACCACATGTAAGAAGGGCCTGTGAATTAAGAGTTACAAGGGGGCCGTAGCAGTCATTGTGCCACCAACCAAAGTAGCACTGTAAAACCTACCTTCAGTCCCGCTCTTGCACCCTGTGTGTGCAGTTTGAACTGCCATGTCAACCTGGCAAAATAAACTATTTGTAGTTAATCAAAAAGAGACTAGCTCGAATAGACAGGATTAACAAAAATTAATTTTTAATTTTTTGTTCAAGGACTCAAGTATGTTTCGTCACGGGGTAGTGGCACCTGGTAGGTGTGCTCATGAAGCCCTCACCCACCAACCTAGTTGGTGGCATGCTTCATCATCGGGCCCACCCAGTGACACCTAGCGTGTCCCGGGTGTGCTTCGACGCCTGATTACAGCGGAGCAGGTATGTCGCTGAGTGTGCCGTGAAGGGTGTTATGGAATGTGGGTTAAAACGGCTTGGCGGGGATCCCAGTGCCCGGAGGCAAATTAGACTTTAATAGCTGGGTCACCGTCAGCGGTTAAAAATAAGGCTGTTGGATGTTAGAGGCGAGTTACGACCTCCCACATCCTGAAACGGGTCAACATGTTTCAGCCAGTGCCTTATGAGTAAGCTGGCTTTCTTCAGGACGGATAAAATATGTGTGTGTGATTAAAACTAGTGGGTGTATACTTCAGACTATGTGTATACACGCCCTAAAGTGTTTTTCTATGTGTGAGAGGGGGATTCCCTTCTCAAAACACGCTAGTTTTGGTAATATGCTACTTCAAGGCTGAGAAGTGGCAAGGGTTGGCCAGAATTACTGGGCAGAGCCTGCTTTGGACCTGTAGTGCCTCCTTCGCAGAACTGTCTATTTGAGCTAGTCTCTTTTTGATTAACTACATATAATCCCGGGGATACGGCCTAGCTTTCTGGTCCTCTCTCTCCGTCTTGATACACAAAAAAAAAAAAAAACTATTTGCCAGTTCTAAACTGTCCATTTTAGTACTTATATGTCACCCTTAACTTAAGCCCTAAATGCCCATAGGCCCCGGTGCTCCCTAAATGCCCAGAGGCCCAGGTGGACAGTATTTAAAAAGTAGGACATGTATTTTTAATGCTCTACATGTCTTGCCAGTGAAAACCACCAAAGTAATTTTTCACAGTAACAAGGATGGCTCTTCCATGGGAAAACACTGGGTTACAGTAGAACAAACTAGAATGCTTAGTTTCTGTTTAGAAGCAGCTAGAAAAATTATTCATGGACTCATGGAAACGTAATTTGATATCCAACTTAATGGTCAAGTCAAATTTTATTTTTCTATTTTCGAAATTACACTTTTAAAAAGTTGTCATTTCACTGTCTAACCCAAAGGGGTCTTGCTTCCAATGGTAACTGACTGCTCAATGTCTCACCTGTGGTGAGGAATGGATTGCTCCCAGACGGTGTACAAAAGACTTGGGTATGGAGATTGTTTTCGCTTCCTTGAGTAGGATGGACTTTGGGCTCTACCCAACCCCTTCCTGAATTTCAAAAGAACCATAGAATGTCACAGACAGATGTAGCTCACTCCCAGGGGCGTGGCTTGGACAGCACGATAGGAGGGAGTGAGTTTTAGATATCCCGACAATCATGGTGCCATATAATGTTAAAATAAAGCAGGGTGCATGAGAGAGGCTTAAGAGGAAATGGAAAGGTATACGGATTGTTAGGAATACTAAGTGAGAGAAAACATATTTTGTGAAGTAATCTGCATTTTTAAGAGCTTTCAAAACAGAGATGATAGAGTATGTGTATGTTTGGGTGTTTGTCACTGTGTGCATGCAAAATTCTCAGGTGAAATTTAACAGGCACCTCACCATACCAGATTGAATGCACTTCATCCCAAATGTTCAGCGTAAAATACATTTATTTTTAGGTGTAACACCCGGCACACCCCCCTGAAGATACACCCCAGCCCACATTTAGGCCTGCCTCTTTTGTCCTGCTACCCAGCTTGGAGTCACTCCCAGTGGGAGGAGAAGCTGCCCCAGAACAGGTTTTGGAGTGAACACAAGGGAGGGTTTGCTCATTTCCATAACCACACCTCTGGAAGGGCACACAGAGCTATGTTTAGGGGGAAACGGGTTGTGCCATGTTGATATTAGGTGAAAGCGGGGTACTTTGGGATAGTTTACAGTAAGTCACACATGAAGTGCCTCAAAACTGGATAGGGTATCTCCATGAAACTTTCATGCCATTGGTTATGGAGTGCGATACAAAAGGGGATGATGGACGGAGCGTTTCAACAAATCAAACACTCACCCCAGTCAACTGATCTGGGTTTAATCCATCGCCATTCTTTAGTTCACTCAGCCACCCCAGTTCAGACATGGCCATATGCAAATCAGTCTGACCCTGTGCCTCATGGGAACAGTCCGGCCCGAACTGCCAAGCCATGTCTTCCCTGGACCGGAAACAAGCATCCTGGGACCGGTTTCAGATTCATAATCCTCATCAGCCAGGCTATCTTGAATCCAGTGGCCAAGTGAACAAAGGACTCACGTCTGAGCATACCCTGCCACACTTAGGGCGAACAAAGCGATACAAAAGGGGATGATGGACGGAGCGTTTCAACAAATCAAACACTCACCCCCAGTCAACTGATCTGGGTTTAATCCATCACCATTCTTTAGTTCACTCAGCCACCCCAGTTCAGACATGGCCATATGCAAATCAGTCTGACCCTGTGCCTCATGGGAACAGTCCAGCCCGAACTGCCAAGCCATGTCTTCCCTCGACCGGAAACAAGCATTCTGGGACCGGTTTCGGATTCATAATCCTCATCAGCCAGGCTATCTTGAATCCAGTGGCCAAGTGAACAAGGGACTCACGTCTGAGCATACCCTGCCACACTTAGGGCAAACAAAGCGATACAAAAGGGGATGATGGACGGAGCGTTTCAACAAATCAAACACTCACCCCCAGTCAACTGATCTGGGTTTAATCCATCACCATTCTTTAGTTTACTCAGCCACCCCAGTTCAGACATGGCCATATGCAAATCAGTCTGACCCTGTGCCTCATGGGAACAGTCCAGCCCGAACTGCCAAGCCATGTCTTCCCTGGACCGGAAACAAGCATCCTGGGACCGGTTTCGGATTCATAATCCTCATCAGCCAGGCTATCTTGAATCCAGTGGCCAAGTGAACAAGGGACTCACGTCTGAGCATACCCTGCCACACTTAGGGCGAACAAAGCGATACAAAAGGGGATGATGGACGGAGCGTTTCAACAAATCAAACACTCACCCCCAGTCAACTGATCTGGGTTTAATCCATCACCATTCTTTAGTTCACTCAGCCACCCCAGTTCAGACATGGCCATATGCAAATCAGTCTGACCCTGTGCCTCATGGGAACAGTCCAGCCCGAACTGCCAAGCCATGTCTTCCCTGGACCGGAAACAAGCATCCTGGGACCGGTTTCGGATTCATAATCCTCATCAGCCAGGCTATCTTGAGTCCAGTGGCCAAGTGAACAAGGGACTCACGTCTGAGCATACCCTGCCACACTTAGGGCGAACAAAGCGATAAAAAAGGGGATGATGGACGGAGCGTTTCAACAAATCAAACACTCACCCCCAGTCAACTGATCTGGGTTTAATCCATCACCATTCTTTAGTTCATTCAGCCACCCCAGTTCAGACATGGCCATATGCAAATCAGTCTGACCCTGTGCCTCATGGGAACAGTCCAGCCCGAACTGCCAAGCCATGTCTTCCCTGGACCGGAAACAAGCATCCTGGGACCGGTTTCGGATTCATAATCCTCATCAGCCAGGCTATCTTGAATCCAGTGGCCAAGTGAACAAGGGACTCACGTCTGAGCATACCCTGCCACACTTAGGGCGAACAAAGCGATTCCTGGTTAGGGAGTGGTCAGATGTTTCCACATGCACAGGCTGGGATTGGGCATAAATGTGTCATACCAGCAACCTCCTCTGAACACTTTGAAGCCTCTCAACAATCAGAAGTAGGACTGTTCTGTTGTCTGAAGTACCTGAAGGAAGTCTAGACCTGCTTGCTTTACACCCAGCACTCCAGAAGTGACTCCAAGGGTCAGGTGTCTGACCTCTTGTTTCAGCTATATGGACACAAGCTTCCAGAGCTCTTTCTTGCCAATGCCCAGCTGACGAGTTTCAACTAGACATGCCCTGGACCCTGCTGCTGACCTCTGCTGGAGGGAGTCTTAACCCCGAAGTGCTGTCCCCAAGATCCTGGACACTGGGCTGGCATCAATATGTACTCCTCCTAAAGTTTCCTGAAACCTGTAACTTAGAAACATTTGACCACCTTTTTGCTCTGAGAACTAACCATGAACCAGGACCAATGTGCCTATCCGATATGTTTCACTGCTAGGCCAAAGATTCAGGTTGCTTCCGCCACAGAGTTCACCGCATCAGCAAATCAATCCAACAGCATTTTCCTGATAAAGTGTCAAGCCGTGTGGAGTCCACTTCAGCTATGGCATGCAGCCTGTACCTGCTGGAAGAATCCAAGCTCCAAAAAAGTGACTAAGTACGAAGGTGGGAATCCCCAACAGCAAGGGTGCGAAAAGTAATCGGCCGGCAAGAGACCTTCTATGACTAAAATAATTCAAATTTCTCCTGCTCACAGCCTTCTTACCAAAAGCCAATGGCTTCTCTGAGACCTTGTCCAGCGGCTATCTGTGCTAACGCTTACGACCAGGTTGAACCTAGTCCCTATACCTGAGACACGCCCCGCTGTGGTCAGACTTGAACCTTACTCTTGTCCCAGTTAAGTGCAACCAGATGACTGTGGTTGGTCATTAAGCTTTTTGGCACTATTTTGAGACTTAAACTTTTAAGTTTCATAACTCCAGTTCAACTTTTTCGATTTTTGTAATTTTGGTGTCATTTTATCAAAATATTCTCTATTTTTCGAATACTCTTTGAGCATTACATAAATATGTTACACATTACCCCTAAGTCAAGCCTTTGTGCCAAGCTACCAGAACGATAAGCACAGGCTTATTTAGTGACTTTTATGGTTCCTTCTGGAAAGGGTTGTGATTATTATTTGAGGTGGGATTCCACTCGCTCCACTAATACTCCAATTTCTTACAAGAAGCCATAAAAGTACTTAAGATTAAATACAATGAGAGGAAGTCACAACCTCTGAACCTCTTGAAAAATGTTGCATCCCTTTTTACATTACTAAATGAATGTATCTCAAAGTGTCCCACCCAGCCCCTCGTGACAAGGAGGCCACTGAGAATACATTATAAGTAAACATACCCAATATGGGGATTTCTGGTTGATTTACACTATTTTTTGGGAGCCAGTGCTTATTTTTCTCTGCCAAATGGAGAAAGCAGGTATGAAAAAGCCTGCAAGAATGAGATAAAGAAGCAAGAAGTGTGTAGTGATGGTGAATGACTCGTGGTGAAATCAAGGTCCAACCAGAATTGGTATTCGGCACCCCTGATATTAATAGCACCGCCTGTGGACTTCTGAGCAAATCTTTGGGTCCAGCACTTACGGCTTAACAAACTAAGCATTGAATGTATTAACTGTTCATGGTGAGAAATTACCGAAATAAAGATTTATGAGATGAGATTAACTGTTCATGCAGCACGATTTACAACTTCTTAGTCCTTAGTGTTAATGTCCCTTTTAAGGTTTCAGTACCACACATTGGAAGTTTAGATATTAATAAAAGTTACTAAATTTGGCACAGAGGTTTACTAGCACTAGGAGAAGATACAATTAGGGAAAAATCCCACCTTGGTAATAAGCCACTACTCTTGGTCCCTCACCTGGCAATTCAGTCAATAGTTCACATCTATTCCTGCAATATGTCATGTGATATGGCCAAATGATTTACAGATATGTTGTTTTTTGATACACATCATTATGTTTTATATTCTTATTGTTTTAGAGTAAATTTAAGTTTAATTTTCAAGGAAAGTTTTCAACACTATAGGTTTTTTTGTGCATTAATTGTTTGATTTCATTAATGCTGCTATATTGAAAAATACTTACAAAAGGCCACAATATCATAAGCAGAGGACTTACAGCGGAAGAGATACACAGAAGTTATCGCTGGTCAGCAGCCACTCAGGTTCGGTGGCATAAACGCGCAGAAATAGACCAATCTTTGCAATGGCGGATACACATTCATGCATCGTTTCGGGACAACATGCAACTGAGGTTAGTGGTGTGAGTGGGTGTTTGATTATGGAAGCTGTACTGTATCCTTGCACAGGCATTTGTAGTACAGCATGAAACCATTAGTGACTAATTTATAGTTCATCAGCGCAAAACAATTCACCTTATTTCTCATTGTGCACTATCACCCGCCACTCCAGTAGCATAAAATAAAAGGTGAATTATCCCAAACTATTACCTGTGGAACAAGTGTCTAAAATGATATTATAAATAGGAGCGTGCAAAATCCATGTAATATGCTTCTGCATAATTACGGAAAAATTCTGGATAGTCATGCCTAATTGCGCAAAATGCAAATCTAACATTTAGCATCATATTTTGGTGCAAAATAGGTCCTTGCATCAGTTTCTCACACAAACGTGCATTTTGCGCTAAAATACTTGAAGAGAACAAGTGCTGCAAAAAATATGTACTCGTGTTCTGGTTGTTTGCGCAGTTCCTGTTCCCTAGTGCTATTATTTTGCCGCATATGTGTAATTACGTGATCTAGCATAACGGCATATTTCAGGAATTACTCATAGCAAGGGAATTGTGAAATCCCCTAAATTACGACAATTACGCCAGTGAATTTAAATTTCGCCCCGGCATAATTTCCAACACAAATCTGACATTGCACTGCTTAAATTGTTATATATTTTAACTGTAAATTGTACCTAGGCAAGGAGGTACCTGTTTTAGGTGATTCTTAATTGCACTTTTGAACTTCTCGCTCATTTGTAGTAACTCAGTAAAGCTCAAGTGCAAATTGTCATTCCCCCACCACCTTCAATATCCTTTCTTTACATTCCAAACATATTTAAAATGTTTCTGTTCATTAGAATAAACCTGATGTTTAATTGTCCTGGAACATCCTCTGATAGTGAGCCAATTTAAATTGTTCCAATCTACTTCCACAGCTGTAGTCCGCTTGCAGGCTTAATCATTTAAGGCTGACACTAAATCATTCACGGGGAGAGGCGGGAAGGAACAATTAGGAACACATGTTTAATACGTATTCTTCATGAGATCCAATGATTCTAGAAGACAGAAACACATAGATGTAGTCAGTGATAGCCTGCCTTTGGCCACCACCAGCTGTCAGCCACACCATGTGACTACTGAACGGCAGCAATGCGGACTACAGCCTCATACACACAGCAAACCACTCACACACTTCTAGGGCTTGAGAACACTAAATCCACATTACATTAGATCCCCATAATATTAAAAGTCATATAGATAGTATCATTAGCGATTGTTTGGCAGAATATTGAGGACAAAATGATAGAGGGCAAACATTTTGAGGGGCAAAAATATTGAGAGACAATAATTTTTGAGGACGAAAATATCAAGAAGGTAAGTACATATAGGTATATTGTAATTGCATTTATATAGCACTTGTTGTGAAGTTAGCACACCAGTAGTTGGGAGTGGGAGGAGCTAGGGGGCCAGAGGAAGAGGAGGAGTGGACGCAGGAAATGGTTAGTTAGAGCAGGGACAAGGCAGGAGTAACATGTATGTAATAAAGCTCCAGTTAGTACTATACTAGTGTTTGTATTTATTGTAGCTGGACGCTACAACTGGCGACAAGGGTGGGATTGAGCAAACTCCACTTTGTGCAGAGCCTCGTGAAAACGCCTTGTCCCCAGCAGCTGTCGCGCTGAAAACGCGCTGCACACTGGAAGCGTGTGTCCCAGGTGCAGAGCCGGTAAGCAGGAATCGGGAGCCCACTCCGACCCTGTGGAGTGCCCCAGAGGTGTGGACGGCGTCCACGAAGTGCTGCCAGCAAGCGCTGCTGAGAGCGCTGAGATCCGAGCCCGAGCGACATCGGACGTCGGAAAACCTCACGCCCGATGCGTGAGGTTTGGGAGACCATCGGCGAACAAACGCGGGAACTGCCGAGGCAAGTCGGGAGCCCACCCCGATCTCACCTGATGTCCGTGGTGGTGGTGGAGAAGTGAATCCTGGCGTGGACTGCCCCAGAAGCCGACCGCCGGTGAGTCCTGAGTACCCCCGAGTGAATGAGCCTGGAGAGCCAGCCTCGTGTGTGCCTGCAAGGACGGCGGCCATCTTGAAGTCAGGCGCCTAGGAAGGACAACCCTGTGCAAAGCAACGGCGGCCATTTTGAAGTCAGGCGCTGGGGAGAAAACTAGCATTGGCAAAGCAAACAAGCATTGGCGACTGCGAGAAACAAGCATTGGCAAAGCAAACAAACATTGGCGACTGAAAGAAACAAGCATTGGCAAAGCAAACAAGCCTTGGCGACTGCCAGAAACAAGCATTGGCGAAGTAAACAAGCATTGGCGACTGAAAGAAACAAGCATTGGCGAAGCAAACAAGCATTGGCGACTGCAAGGAACAAGCATTGGCGAAGTAAACAAGCATTGGCGACTGAAAGAAACAAGCAGTGGAAAATAAATAAGCACTGGCGAAGACAAGTGAGATCGCTGCAAAATGTCTGACGAAGATGTTCAACTTCCACCCAGTGGATCGCTTTTGCGAGCACCCGCCCCTATCAAGGTAACAACGGAAGGGAGCATGGGCCCCAAATGGCAAGAGTGGCTGGAAGAGTTTGAAGACTATATTGAAGGTTCGGATATCACTGATGAGAAAAAGAAACTGATTGCTCTGCGCAACCTGGCGGGGCGAGAGATAGTCAAAATACTCAAAGACCTGCCCGCTACCGACGTAGATACTTATGTTAAAGCATGTGAGGTCCTAAATAAAAAGTTTCTTCACAAGCGAAATGTTGACTATGAACGACACACATTTCACTCCACTAGGCAAGGGAAGGATGAGCCCATGAGTGCATTCATGGTGCGTCTGCGGAGACTAGCCAAGTACTGTGAATTTGATTCCTTCTCTACAGATGCTGCCATCAAATCTCAAATAATAGACGGATGTCATTCGGATCAACTTAGGAGGCGACTACTGAGGAAACCACATGGATTGGATGAAATAGAGGAAATGACACGAGCTTATGATCAGGCGGAGAAGTACGCAGCCGTCATGGAAACGGAACACAAAGGGAGTCATGAACAGGCGCGACGCGTACACGCCAGGAGTGACAGTCGAAGAAGCTCCAGAGACAAACAATGGAGGTCGCACACGTCCTCCCGTCAAGAACAATCAGGCTATCAACGTCGAGAACCATGGAAGAAGGAGAGAAGATTGGAAAGAGTGAGAAAGTGCTACCGATGTGGGTATGATTACCCTCATGTGGACAGCTGCCCGGCCATGGGCCAGAGATGTCGAAAGTGTGGTCGCACTAACCACTTCGAAGCAATGTGTGGGGACTACAACAAAGAAAAACGAAGTGGCCACTCAGGTACTACACGATCTGACACACGAAGCAGAGCCCCAAGAGTGTCGCGGTCCGACACTCGAAGACACCATGCGCGAGCTGTCCAAGATCAGAAGGAACAGTCCCCTGGATCGTCACATTCCAGCAGAGAGTCACGTCGGTCTCGGTGGGAGAGAAGGTCACCTTCCAGAGAATCCAGACCTTCGTCCCGAGACTCTGCCTACACCATTGAATACCTGAATTTGGCAGCAGATCCGGACCAGCTTAAGAGATACCCTCGGCTGGACATCAAAGTTGGAAATCACGACTCAAAGTTTGTGCTAGACTCTGGTGCCTCCTTAAACTACATTCCAGTTACTGAATATGAAAGGATGAGTCCACGACCTCCCCTGACATTTGCACCTGTGAGGGTTTTCACGTGGATGGCTAAGAAGCCACTTCCCTGCCTAGGGAAGTTCTCAACTACGCTTACACACGACAACACAACTATATCAGCGGTCATCCATGTTATCAAAGGCCCTGAAGCAGACTGTCTTTTGAGCCTACCAACTGCTGAACGGCTCCACCTGGTAGAAATTCTTTTCAAAGTTAGCGACATCCGAGACGTGACTCGCCTGTTTCCCAGGTTGTTTCAAGGTTTGGGCAAATTGAAAGACTGTCAAGTGCGACTGCACATCAATGAACAAGTCAGGCCTGTCGCCCAACACCCTCGGCGGGTACCATTTCACCTACAGGCCGCTGTTGAGGAAGAACTCCAAGATTTGTTAGCTGCGGACATCATCGAACGCACTGATGGCCCGACCCCATGGGTTTCGCCAGTCGTCATCGTCCCCAAAAAGGGCACGGCCAACAAAGTCAGACTCTGTGTGGACATGCGCCTGCCCAACACTGCAATAGAACGAGAGCGACACCCGGGGCCACACTTGAGCGACATGATCGCAGCACTTAATGGAGCCACTGTGTTTTCCAAATTGGATTTGAATAAAGGTTACCATCAATTGGAATTGGAAGCAGGGTCTAGATATATCACCACCTTTGCAACTCACCTGGGGTTGTTTAGATATAAAAGACTGAGCTTCGGTGTGTCCTCGGCGGCCGAGATATTTCAGGAAATGATTCGGCAAGTCATTCAAAATATTCCAAACACGCTCAACTATAGCGATGACATCCTTGTCTATGGTTCTGACGTCAGAGAACACGACATTGCACTCAATCGTGTCTGCCATGCCCTATTGGCGGCCAACTTGACTCTGAACAAAGAAAAATGCGAATTTCACCAGGCCACGCTGAAGTTCTTCGGTCACATCTTTTCTGGTGCCGGCATGAAACCTGATCCTGACAAAATTGTGACTTTAAACAACACCAAGAGTCCCCGAGATGTCAGCGACCTCAGGTCGTTCCTGGGAATGGCCAGTTATTGTGCTCGCTACATTAGGGACTACGCTACGATCAGCCACCCCCTCCGCATGCTAACCAAACAGGGTCAGCCTTTTGAATGGACTCCCCAATGTGAGCAGGCATTCAAGGAAATCAAGAAAGCGGTGGAATCGGCGAATCACTTATCATATTTCAACCCAAAGCGAAAAACTGAAATAACTGTAGATGCAAGTCCGGTGGGACTTGGAGCGATCCTGGCACAGTATGAAAATGACTCAGATCAACGCCGCATCATTGCCTACGCGAGTCGTAGTCTGACTGAGCCGGAACGAGCCTACTCCCAACCCGAAAAAGAGAGCCTATCCGTGGTATGGGCATGTGAACATTTTCATGTCTTTATTTATGGCAAACATTTCACCCTAATTACAGATCATCAAGCTCTCATCACCATCTATGGAAATCCAAGATCCAAGATGCCCCCAAGGATCGAAAGGTGGGGCCTACGGTTACAAGAATATACCTTCACTATACTTCACAAACCAGGGAAGTCTGAAAATCCAGCGGACTACATGTCCCGGCATCCTCTTCCATCATCAGCTTCCAAATCCTCCATTGCGGAAGAGTACATTCATTTTGTAACAGATCAAGCTCTTCCTCCAGCTATTCCTATGGAGACCATTCGAGAGATTACAGCACAGGATGTCATCTTGCAGCAAGTCCTTCACAAAATCCGCAACAATCGATGGAGGCATGATCCTCAGGACGATAAAGCCGATTCCTTGACCCAACGTGAACTACAAGCCTTCCGGCATGTGAGTGGTGAGCTGTCGGTCACGACTGATGGCATACTGTTGCGTGATCAGAGGATTGTAATTCCTACTCAACTGAGACAAGGAGTGGTTGCTCTTGCACATGAAGGGCATCGAGGAATAGTGTCGACCAAACGAGCACTAAGGGAACGAGTGTGGTTTCCGTTCCTTGATCAACTAGTGGAAGCCACCTTGAAAGATTGCCATCTCTGCCAACTCACCAGCAAGAGCGATCCTCCAGCACCCTTACATATGACCACCCTGCCCAGTGGTGTGTGGCAAGAAATCGCCATAGACTTTTATGGACCCCTGTCATCGGGCAAATATGTGCTGGCCATCATCGATGAGTATTCCAGATACCCCATTGCCTGTTTTGTGTCATCCACGAACACTGCCAGTACTCTTAAAGTCCTTGATGAAGTCTTTGCAACGTGGGGAGTTCCCAAGATCATTAAATCAGACAACGGGCCTCCTTTCAACGGAAATGACTTTGCTGCTTTTGCGAAGCACCTAGACTTTCATCACCGCAGGATTACGCCTCTCTGGCCACAGGCGAATGGGACAATTGAGAGGTTCATGGCCACGCTCAAAAAGACCTTCCAACATGCTACCGTGGAAGGGAGAGACTTGCAAACAGCACTCAATGAGGTCCTTCGAGCTTACCGTACAACTCCTCATGCTACGACTGGCCAATGCCCGGCGACTCTCATGCTTGGACGTCCCATGAGGAATCGCATTCCCACGTGGGATGGAGCCCTGGAAGCATCATCATCTGAGAAGGACCCGTGTGAAATAAGAGCCACTGATGACCGCAACAAAAGAAAAATGAAGGCCTACGCAGACCACCGGAGGAGAGCAAGGTCATTATCATTACATGAAGGGGACAATGTTATCGTCAAGCAAGAGACGCAGAAAAAGACTGACTGTCCATTCAAGGATGAACCATTGGTGGTCATCAGAAGGAAAGGGACTATGGTAACTGCGGAGTCCGAGCAGCGGCGAGTTACGAGAAACATCTCGCACTTTAAGAAACTGCCACCAGACACCTCAAGAACCATGATGAGTGACATGGACAATCCCAGAGTGGAAGAACCACATTCAAATGGTCAAGAGAACATTGCTCCGATCATTGAGACACTGAGTACCGATAGTCTGAGAGCCAGGTCGCCACGACCTCATCGTGACGTACGTCCACCCAAGAGACTGATCGAGGAGATGGACTAAGAAGTCAGTATGTTCTGTTTGTTTTGTTACAAAGGGGGGAGATGTTGTGAAGTTAGCACACCAGTAGTTGGGAGTGGGAGGAGCTAGGGGGCCAGAGGAAGAGGAGGAGTGGACGCAGGAAATGTTTAGTTAGAGCAGGGACAAGGCAGGAGTAACATGTATGTAATAAAGCTCCAGTTAGTACTATACTAGTGTTTGTATTTATTGTAGCTGGACGCTACAGCACTTACTACCCCTGACAAGGCATCAAAGCACTTTTCTGTTAGTGGCACGCTACTCTGGAAGCCAAAAAGGTTTAGTGGTGAATTAGTATAGGAAAATCTCAAATTAATTTGAGCGGTGGACATGTGAGCCTGTTGTTTGGATTGTAAAGGATAGAAGAGAGAAGGGTTTGCATTTATATAGCGCTTGGTACCCCTGATGAGGCATTAAAGCACTTTTCTGCAAGTAGCACGCTACTCCAGAACCCAAACAGGATTAGTGGTGAATTAGTATATGGAAATATGAAATTAATTTGAGCTGTGGACATGTATGTTAGTTTGATTGGAAAGAATAGAAGAGGAAGGGTCTAAAAAGTGTTTATTTGGAGATCATAGCTGCAGGAAGAGGTTTTGGATGAGTAGAGATGAGGGGGGAAAGAGTCAGAGGGTTCAGAAATTCTTATTTGGGAGATCTGAATTGTAAAAGAGGTTTGAGATGATGCAAGGAGGGGTAGAAGAGGAAAGAGCCTATGCTTACCTGCAATAGTTTGACCCCATAATATTCTGTAACCAATATCTGTGCAGAACACCACATAGTTGTGCCATGCAATTACTTTTATGTATCCAATGATGTACCACCAATGGTAACTTTCAAAAAATTCTGCAGATGTTGATATTTTTTCACGCCACAGATCCCTATGAGACAACCGCTTATGTATGATGGGGACAGGTTCTTGGGAAGTGTGGCTTGCAACCCTTTCCAGAAATGCAGATGATTTTGCTCTTATTTTTTGATGAGTTAAATATAATTCCACAGGTTCATTGCAGGCATTACACTGGTCAAGGGACCTGGCTCTCTTCCATTAGCATTGAAGACATTTACAATGTGTGTTAGGAGTGTGCTTCTCAATTACTGCCATTTGTCAGAGCAGCAATGGCTTGGGATGAGCGGATTAGAGAGGAGCAAGGCAAAATTGGCCAGATTCCAATACATTAGCAGGGAAAAATATTAAATGGCACAAACAAACCTACACAGCACTGAAGGATAGTCCCACATCAAACTTGTTATCACAAAGACTCCATTGTCATCTACCAATGTGTGCACAACAACGATATGGGGATTTTAGAAAGCAGTTCTGAGTCTCAGGGCTGCCTATCTGAGAGTAATTGAGGCTTCTGCTGGTCCATGCCTTGTTTTCATTTTAAGAGGGGATATGTTTTTCAGGCTGGAATTGGCACAATTGTATGACTCATTGAGTACTGTTCCTCTGACTCTTTTGATATTGATAATGCAAAATCCTCACTTCATATCTAGAAAGGTTCCTTATTAGGAACATTAATCAGTGGATAATCAGGTTTCTTAGGCACACTTTGGTCATATTTACTAGAATCTGACTGAGCGAAGCATCCTTTAAAGAATTGCTAATTCAAAGTTTTTTTTTTTTGTTTTTTTTTGGGGTAAAGACTTTTATTCAGAGTTGCAAGTTAGCACACCGCTATTCAGCCAACAACCCGGAGGCAGGCAGCATCAATAGGTTCAATTAGACCTCATCATGCGGTCTCATGTCGTATATACTTGCACACATCCTACAACATTTATGTATGTAAAATAAAGAAAGAAGAGAAACAAAGAAACAAACACATTTAACTAAACCAACAGCTTCTGTGTTTCGGTACGTCAATCTTGTCAGCACATGGAGTATCGTGTCACCATCACTGGAGCGAGCCCATAAGTTCCCGTCTAAGAAGAGGGGGGGGAGGGGGAGGTGACATATTAGGCATTCCCCATCAGGCATCCCACCCAGCCATCCACACGCATACATGGGGCTAGGGCCCACTCCCACTCAATCACAGCCTCATCTGTTCTACTGTTCGCCAGTCATAGCGCCATAGCATTCAGACTCTCGCGTTCCGGCCACCTTCAATCCCAATTCGCTCTCACCACCACACTGTCCACACTTACTCATCCATCTCGTCTCCAGCCAGCAAGGTCGTCAGGGGTTGCCAGATATCAGCAGGTCTGGATCTCAGTGGTAGGAGTTCCAAGTATGTAGTCAGTTGATCCCGACAGTATAGTGCCGAGTTAATCCAGCCCAGTACCCTCGGAGCACCCTCTTGTTTCCAATGTAGTGCAATCTGTCTCTTCGCCAGTAGCAGCAACATAGCGATCAATTTCCTTGAGGCACTGGGTATATCGGTCACCAATCCCAGCAGTGCCATCAGTGGATCGGGAGGCAACGGTTCTCCTAGTATTTGTCCCAGCTTTGAAAACACCTCTACCCAATACCGCTGTACTGGAGTGCATGTCCACGTGAGATGGAAGAAATCTGCATCTACTGCACCACAACGCCAGCAGCGAGATTCAGCTATTAATCCCATTTTGAAGAGCTGCGCCGGTGTGCGGTATAGTCTATGCAGAAAATTAAAGTGTATTAATCTCAGCCTGTAATTGGGCGACAGGTTTTCTAACTGATTGCTGCAGAACGTCCATTGTTTGTCGGTTATGCTTAGTCCTGTCTCCGCTTCCCATTGCGCTTTCGAACCGGGTCGTATCCACGGCGCCGTGTCTTGTGTTATTTTATAGATCCTGGTAATCCGTTTATTCGGGGATTTGTTCGCTAGTATGTCCTCCAGTGCCGAGAGCGATGGCGGTACCGCCGGGAACATCGGGTATCTTGCCTTACATGCCGCTCTGAGCTGATAATAGAGGAGCAATTCAGATGCCGTAGGCACCTCCGAATTGCAGATGTCTCCCAGCTCAACAAATGTGTCGTCCGGGTACAGGTCACTTGCGACCAAAAGCCCGCTTTTACGTGCCCTTTCAGATATCGCCGCATCCTGTAAGGGACTCAGTAGTGGATTACCGCCCAGCGGCATGGATGGAGCATATAGTTCAGTAATGTCCGCCCGTTTTGCTATGTTTTGCCAGGCCCACCTCACTGTTTCAACCGTGTTCACATCATCCGGCGAACGTTTGTATTTTTGGTAGACCGTCGTTGTTAAGGGGGTGGGTGACGACACGTCTGTCTCGATCGCCACGTGAGGTTGATACGGGATCGGGTGTTGCCAGAAATGCAGGTATTGGGCCTGAGCACAGTACGCATATAGCTCAAAATCTGGAGCTGCCAGACCTCCCTGTCGAAAAGGAAGCGTCAGTACCTTCCACTGTATTCTGGGTTGTTTGCCCGCCCACACTAAATCCAAAAGCGCGGAGCGTATGCGCTTAAAAAAAGATAGTGTAAGTGGCAGAGGTATGTTCGCAAATAAATATAAAAATTTTGGTAGTACAACCATTTTAGTTATGGCTATCCGGCCTGTCATTGACAGCGGTAAGGTGACCCATTTCTTCACCTTGGTCTCGAGCCATTCCACTGCCGTGCCATAGTTCAATAGCCACTGGTCCTGTATCGAGCGGCTAATGTGGATCCCCAGGTATTTTCCCTCTTCCGTCACCCAAGTTATGGGGAATTCGGTATGACATTGTACCGTTCCGTCCGTCAGTGGCAGTATCGTAGATTTAGTCCAGTTAATGTTAATGCCCGTCAAGCCATCATACCGCACCAGTTCTCGCATGAGGGGGTCGAAATTGTCGGCTGGGTTTTGCATAAAGATTGTCACGTCGTCGGCATACAAGGACACTAACAACCCTCTGGATGTGAACCCTATACTATGCTGGGTGTGGTGTTGCCGTAGTCTCGCCGCGAGCGGTTCTGTGGCGATGGCGAATAGCAGTGGCGATAGGGGGCAGCCTTGCCTGGTCCCTCTAGAAATACTGATAGCCTGGGAGATCTGCCCATTTACCTTTACTCTCGCCGTGGGACAGTTGTAAAGGATGCAAATTTTCTGAATAAATAGCCTACTGAATCCCATTCTCGTGAACAGTGCTTGCAGAAATTTCCATTCGAGAGAGTCAAATGCCTTGGTGGCATCTAGCAAGGCAGCTGCAGCCTGGACCTTCGGGTCCAGGTAGTGAAGCAGACCAAATAATGTGCGTAGATTGTGCGAGGTCGATCGACCCGTCACAAATCCCGACTGATCCGACAGCGCTATTTGGGGCAGCATTGGTTTCAAACGTTCCGCCAAGAGTTTAGCGTAAATCTTGGCGTCTAGGTTTATCAGCGAGAGCGGCCTGTACGAATCCGGGCTCGTGGGATCTTTGTCCGGTTTTAGAAGTGTGATTATCATGGCCTCACGGAGCGATAGGGGAAGGATCCCAGTTTCGATCGCTTCCATGTACATCTTATGTAACCTGGGGACAAGGATATCAGCGTATTCTTTATAGAAGGATGCTGTAAGACCATCAGGTCCCGACGCTTTACCCGATGGCATGCCAGCTATGGTCGTCTGTATGTCATATTGCGTTATCGGCAAGTCCATGTATTCACGTGCCCCGTTGTTGAACCACGCCAGTGCAATTGTGTCAAGGTATTCCGTTATTACCTCGTCCTCCGGTTGTAGTTTAGAGGCGTACAGGTCCTCATAATAGGCTGCCATAGTGTGTAAGATATCACTTGGTGTCCTGACAGACTCGCCAGTCGCAACCGTAAGTCCCAAAATATATTCCGCACCCCTGGGCTTTCGAAGCATCGCGGCCAGCGTCCTACCAGGGCGGTCCCCCTCCCCATATCTCCGAGCCTGAGCGTATTTATGTAAGCACTTCACTTCTCTCTCAGCTTCCTCCTGATACTGAGTGAGTTTCGTCCTGAATGCCGCCCGGGTACCAGCAGTAGGCAACCTAGTAAGCTCAACCTCTAGAGCCGCCAATTCTTTTTCTAGCGTATCTAGTGTGTTTCTTATGGACCGTAGCACTCCCGTTTTTAGTGCCATACAGTGTCCCCTTGTCACAGCCTTGCAGGCCTCCCAAAGCGTACCAGGCGATTCCACAGTCCCTTCATTGAACTCAAAAAATTCTTCTAGCTTAACTCTCAGTTCTTCCTTGAACACCTGATCTAGTAAGGCCTGCGACGGAAACCTCCAGCTAAATGGCTGTGCGTATTGTGCGGGGGTGGCCAACGTCACTCCCACCGGAGCGTGGTCCGACAGTGATCTTGGTAAGTGTACCGCTGCCAATACCGAAGCATGTAAGTCCCTGGACAGCAGCCAGTAGTCCAGTCTCGACCAGGCGGCCCTGTGGGCCGTGATGCAAGTGCCCGCCCGCGCATGGGGTGCAGTTGCCACCATCAGTCAACCAGGGACGCCTCCAGGATAATGCCTCCCAGTGCCTCAGCTGCCCTTGGGTGGTGTTACCGGGCAGCGCCCTGTCGATCTACCGCGTCGGACAGCACTACGTTGAAATCACCCGCCCATAGTATTGCTGCATCACCAAAGGGACGCATTTTATCCCATAGATTCTCATAGAAAGCAGGGTTATCATCATTCGGGCCATTGACATTCACCAGCAACAACTGCAATCCACACAACATTCCCAGAATCAATGCATATCTCCCGTCCTCATCCTTCAGCACCCGTTGTGTCACCCAGTGTAGGCCTCGTCGGATCAAGACCGCCACCCCCCTGGCATAATTCGAGTATGGGGCATGTATCACTTCCCCCCATCTAGTGTGTTTGAGTTGCGGGGCTTCCGCGGAACTTAAGTGCGTTTCTTGAAGCATGCAAATATCTACATTCTTCCGTGATAAGTAGGCATGTACCAATCACGCCTTCCTCCTGTCATTCATCCCCTCACATTCCAAGACAAGCATGTTATAGACGGTAACCTGGGCTTCCCATCTGAGGCATTAAGCTCCCCAATCGTTAAGCAATCTCCAACGACCATAGTAATACCAATAGATGAAGGTGCAATCGGTTCGGTAGAGCGCTCGATGCATTACGGTCACAGCTCCAAGGCTCCCAGTTTATCGCAACATTGTCAGTGACTATCAAATAGAAGATCTTCGGTGACATATTTAACACATAGCTTTCACAGGTTAACAGTTCAAACCAAACAGACCCAGGCCCCATCCCACCCTCCCCACCCGCTCCAACCCCCCAATTCGGTCGTGCATTCATCCCCCCCAGTACCAACCCAACAGAACCAAGTACCAACAATGATAGATGGTCTAACCATGTTTTGGGATACATCCCTTGGGGTGCGCAGGTATGTGCCCTCTAACCCTGTACTTTTGACAGGGCGATCGAGCGCAACTCTGACTCTGTGCGCTACAGGGCCCATCGTGCCCCAAGCCAAGCGGAGCAACGATTATCTAGTATCAGAGATCTGGATTAGTCAGTAATAAGGACAACACCTCCCCGCTTAAGTGGTTAGCCCCCCATCTCCCCCGGTGGCATGTTTACGTTTTCCCTCCCTCAAGTAAGGGTCCCAGCGGCGCCATATTCAATAACATAGGATATTATTCGACATCACTTAGCTGGTCAGTGTCCCCACGCTTTTCGGCCTCAGTCTGCCCCCTCTGCTCTTTAGCAAGCTGTTTGGCAAATTTCAATGCCGCTTTGGCGTCCGTGAAGAAGGTAGGTTTACCCGGCCCCTGCACCCTCAGCTTCGCCGGGTAGATCAAGGAGTATTTCGTGCCTGTTTGTTGGAACACCTTTTTTGCGGGCAAAAATTCCCGCCTGGCTGATTGTACTTGGAGCGTGAAATCAGGGTACATTGCTATCCGGTTCCCTTTGTATTGCAAATCTGCCATGTTGCGTGCCAGTCGCAGTATCGTGTCCCTGTCTCTATAGTTTAGAATGCGTGCAAGGATTGTCCTTGGTGGAGCTCCCGGCTTGGGCACTGGTCCCAACGTGCGGTGTGCCCTTTCCACCAGAAACATTGGGGATAGTTCCTCTCCAAACAGATCTTTCATCATCTGCTCAATGTAGCGTTCCATACTTGCAATGTCCGTCGATTCTGCCACTCCCGTGATGCGTACGTTGTTTCTTCTGGACCTTGCTTCCAAATCTTCATTCTTCATTTGGATCAGGGAGAGCACTTTGTCCATTCCTCGCAGCTTCTTGTCAAGGTCCGATTGGCATTCCTCCGTTTCCGTCACATGCGTTTCCAGTACCCCACAACTCCTTCCTGCTTGTCCATTCTTCTCGTCATACTGTCCATCCTTGCAGCCAGAGCGTCCATCTTACCATCTATGCCTTGCAGACTCGATTTGAGATCTTGAAACATGGCCTTAATGTCGTCCGCTGGCAGCACAGGCCGGGTTTCCCCCGAAGGTTCCTGATCCGGTGCTTCATTGCTCGGCGACTTCTTGGTCGTCTTATCAAAAGTGATTTTGGGCTGGCGCGTGTCCGGCTTGACCATGGCGACGTCCGGTCTCGTCGCGCCCCTAACTGCTGCCCGGGAGCACCGTGTTTCCAACCTGAGCAATTGAATTGGCAGCGGTCGTGGCATTTGAAAACTGCGTGTCTCGTTATTGCGCCAGGCGCCAGCAACGTGGTCCGGCGTAGGGATCGGCCCCACTCGCCAATAGGCAACTGCACAGCAAAGTCGCTTTCGGCACTGCGGTGGTCGACCTCAGGGCGCCCAAGGCTGTATTTCCATACAAATCAACAGCGTCATTCACTACAGGCGATCAAAAGGAAAATTGTTTGTCAGTCTACACCTCCAACTGCCTTAGCTACAGTACGCAGAATTCTGGACAAAATGGCGGTCCGCGCCCGCCACCCACCACTGGCAAACTTCTGCAATGTTCATGGACGTGGGTCTATGAGTGCCACGCGTTGCAGAGCCCCACGCCTCCCAGCGGTCGCAGTCGCGGTCAGGCAGCTTACCGGGTGTCCCACTGCCTCCTTGCCGGCAATCGGGTGCCCCTTCCTCGTCTTCCGCTGCGGCCGCGCGTCTGCAACCCCGCGCAGCGCGGCTCCTCACCACTATCTCCTCGGGCGCCTTTGTCCCAGCGCCCGGAGCAGGTGTGTGCGTTGACGCCGCCGCCACCAGGTCCCGTCCCCAGCGAGCGGGTCAGGTCCTCCAGTCGCCGAACCAGGCGGCACTTTCAGCAGGCGCCGAGCCGGGCACGCAGTCACTTCCAGCCGGCCAGCTCCGGCGCAAGCTCCCGGCGCCACACGCCGCAGCAGGCCCCACAGCACAGGCAGGCCGGGAAGGCAGTTCTCACCGTGGGCTGGGGCGCAGTGTCGCCAATCCCTCACGTAGTAAGGTGGGGATACTCCGCTTGCGCAAAGGGCACGAGACCCGAGCCCCAGGTGCAGTGAAAAACGGATTTATGGTGGATTATTCTGCTCGATCGGCGGAGCTACGCTCTCAGGCAGCCATCCCGCTTGGCAGTCAAGCCACGCCCCCAATTGCTAATTCAAAGTTAATGCGAGAACCCACGCATGTGCCATTTGCTCACACCATCCAGAGTTTTTCCTGCTTTGAACTAGGCCTTGTTCAAAACCTAACATTCCAATGACAATCTAAGGATATAAGTTGCTCAAGTTTCGTGCTTAAACAATATTATTATTTCGATAGAGTGTTTTTACAATGCACCCAAACATTTCTAGTTGTGATTCTGCCATTGGCTTTCTGTCACTTAGGTGGTCCCAAATGGATGGATGGGGCTCCTCAAAAAAATTATTGGGGATAGGTAAAAAAGAAAAAGGTTTAGTACTTTCCTAGAGGAGAAGAGGGTCAGACAGAATCTACATGCTATTCCTAGCTGACATGTTGCATAGAGAAATTTCTATGTATTTGATTTGTATATTTGATGTGGCTGGTTGTGGAATTAATAGGTTGTTAGTCAAGTTAAGATGTCTCTTTGCATGTACACCGTCCTCAATAGCTCTGGGTCTGGACTATCAAGTAGGGAATATAGCTATACCTAAGCCAAAGATATCAAGGCAAGGAATCCACCCCCAACAAAATTCCAGGGAGTTTTGTCAACTTTTCCGGCCCAGGGAGATATACGAGCAGAGCTCATCAAAATGGGGCCCGCACAACAACAGGAGAGAAGAACATGAAACGAGTAACCCGTAAGACGTCGTAAGATGCTGTGACTGCTCACAAGCGAGGAAAGCAGTGGTAGCCCCAAACCCGCCCCTGCTGATAACCTCCAAGTAAGTGCCAAACCGGCCATCGGGGAGGTGGCGGCTGCACTGGAACACGAAACTAAAGGGCACCGAAAGCACGCGAATGGGGGCGCCCATTGCGGTTGGAACCACACCTCAAGCTCAACGCCCGCCAACGGCCTGAAAAGAAGCTCGGGACCGCCAAACAGCCACTGGCACCACAGATCGGCCGGTAAGGCGCGAAGAGGAGAGATACAAAGAAGCGCAAACAGGTACCGATAGGGGAATCCCTTGCGAGGGGTGAGATGGAGCAGCTCACAGGGGGAAAACGAAAACGAAACTGAGGAACCCCCGGAGGCCGCCATTTTGCCCAGACACCAGACTGCGGCTGCACACAGAAGATTGGCATAACCCGCCCAAGACTCCTTCCTGCCCCTGCCGCTAGAGCAGATAAACACGCTCCTGAAGGGGAGGCGCCACCGCTCTGACTACCGAGGAATCAGCCCTAGTGTGGCCCTAGTGCGACCATAAGCGGCACAGGGGGAAAACACAGAAACGCCGTGGTGGGTCATGCCCTCTCTCCTCCAACAGGGAGCCCTAATAGAAAGGTGGTCGATACGGGGAAGGGAAAGGTGAACGAAACTATGAGCAAGTCAGAGGAGGCCGCCCTCTCACCAGCAAACAAGCCATCACATCGCAGGTAGCGAACGGGCAGGCCCACACCCAAGCACGGCCATTAGCGGTTTCTAGGCCACTAGCGTCGGCCAACCCAACAACAGAGGAAGAACACAACCCGTGCGCCTACAAGGAGCGCCCGCTTTTCCGCCCAGAGAATAGTGCTCGGAGACGGAAGACCTCTAGGCCTACCAAACATTGGTCTCAATAGCATCACAGGCACAGACAACATTGGCCTTACAAACAAATCCCTCAAAGCAGCCCTTCAGAAAGCGCGCGGTTAAGAGCCACCACCTTGGACCACACCCGGGGGTTTCTTTACCGCCATTTTCAAGCTAACAGCATCGGCTGCTTGGAGGGGGCACACACGATACAACAGAGACAAAGTGCTGCAACCAATCCACGTGAGCTGGGGGTAACAAACCACTGGACACACAGAGCACCCCAACACCGCTACCGCTGGAGGCCCCCCTTCCACAACAGCGTGACCACAGATCGAACACCCTCTCACTCTCCTGCCTGAGAAAGCAAAAGCTGTCACCGAGCTGTGTAGCGAATGCACCACCCACCTGATCGCAATCCACAAAGGGAGAAACGACCAACAGTACGGACAGCCCCAAGCAGGCTCGGAGCAGCAACAGCAACGAAGCGGAGTTGCAGAACAGTCGCAGAACAGAGACTGCGGAGTGAAGACGCCCAAACTGGCCACATCCCAGTAGACTGAAAAGGACGCCGTAATAAGGAGGGTGGCCTCAATTGCGGAACTGGCAGGAGCAAAGACGAGAACAAGGTCCATCCGAGAACCAAGTAGGTACAGATTGGACCGACAAACTCCAGGCAAGGGGCACATAGAGCAAAGAGGGGAAGCAGCCAAGCCGATAACCACACTGCAGAAAGAAGGCAGACTAGTTAGCTACCTAACCAGAAGAGGTTTCGAAACCATGGCAGGGCAAGAGGTCAAACTCCCCAGCGAGAGCAAGACGTACAGGAAAGACGCACCTGACTCACCACTAAAACCGAGGAATGAGACAACCCTGGACATGATCCTAAAGAAAGTTAAGGAAGGGAATGACTTGGACAAATCAACTAAAATAACAATAGACAATATGCAACTAGAGCTGGCAGCCATAAGAGCAGACCAACACAAAGCAAATACCAGGATAGATGCAGCAGAAAAACGCATCAGCGACATAGAAGATGACAAGGTACAAGCAAACAAATCTCTGCAAGACATCACCAAGACCTCCAACTACCTCCAAAAGCAGCTTGCAGAACAAGACGACCGCGCTAGAAGGGGGAACATATGCTTACTTGGAATCCCGGAGGGTGAAGAAGACAAACCGGGGTCCTGCATAATCCTCATAGGTGAACTAATACCTCAGCTGACGGGAATCAAGTTTGACAGACAATTCGAAGTGGACAAGTCCTACAGGGTGCCAGCAACTAAGACACCACAGGGACATGGACCACGACCAATAATCTGCAAGCCCCTAAGATCGAACCAGACGGAGGCGATCTTTGCGGTGGCACGGAAAAACCCAAACCTAAGATGGAACGGCAACAAAGTAATTATCACGCAGGACTTCTCAAGGCAAACAGTGGAGACAAGGAAGGGTTTCCTAGCACTAAGAGATAGACTACGGCAAAATAACGTCACTTTCAGCTTTGCGGGGCCAGCAAGACTGAGAATCACAGACAAATGGCGGACTTTGGTTTTTGATTACCCCAATGAGCTGAAAAGATACATCCAAGGACTGCCCCCAGAAGATATGGAAGCACAGAACCCAGGTGGGGCAAAAAGGAGTGCATCACCGGACAACGCGGAGGCTGGAGGATGCTGAAAGCAACGAACAATGCGGCAAATACAACAAGGAATAAGGATTTGATCTAACTAACTAATCTACCTCAAAATGCAACACCTACCTCAACAACACAGGCGCCCTGCGAGGAACCACGGCAGTGGACCTGCGACTCGGCGGCAGGACGCCTATATCCTTTATGTTATGCTCAGACTACCTGGCTGCTACCAAGTGGGCCAGCGAGGGGGACTGTTTTTTTTTTGCCAAACTGATAAACTGAGACACTGAGGGGACACTCTCAATGAGGGCTTGGAAAGAGATAATCCACGAGCCTCGGGGTGGAGGGAGGGAGGGAACTTTGCTGTCGCACGCCCAGATAGCAAGCAGCCAGGGGAGAGGGGTGGGCGGGGAAGGGGGCCGGGGGGATGGGAGGATCTCCGAGTACAGCTCTTTTTGTTTTCTAGTCTGGGTTTTTTCCTTTCTTCTTCCCTTTCCCTATCTTCTCCTTCCTACTCATGGACAGACACAAACAACCACTAAGACACACAGCAAGCCCAAGCCCACCTAATAGGGGAACAGAAGTAAGGGCTGAGATGGCTCGGGGGTCGCAGACAGGACATCTAGACACACACAAGGGTACCTCACTAAAGAGCGACAGAGATCTCAAAGAATGACACACAGATTGCAAAGTCAGCTTCAGGCCGACATCAAGGTAGTTTCTTTCAATGTCAAAGGGCTCAATCACCCCGTCAAGAGAAGAAAGGTGATAGAATATCTAACCAAATTAAAGAGCGATGTGTGCGTGCTCCAGGAAACCAAACTGTCTACTGAAGACGCACAGCGCCTGAAGGCGAACTGGATAGAGGAATCACTATGCTCGCCAGCAGTTCACAAAAAGAGGAGGGTCATTACACTGATAAACAAAAAGGCCAAACTAGCCCTACATGAGAGCTATGCTGACGAGGATGGGAGAATCCTAATAACTAGCCTCAAGAGGGGGGAAGAGATGATCCACATCGCCAACATATATGGACCCAACACAGATGACAACACATTCTGGGGAGAGGTCGAGAGCAGACTAAGCAAGCTACCCCAAGAGGACCTCCTAATTGTAGCAGGGAACCTCAACCAAGTGCTAGACCAAGCCACAGACAGACATCCCCAAAGAACCAGCCACTTCCCCCAGGGGGAGAATACACTAAAAAACCTATGCACCAATCTCCAACTTAGAGATCCCTGGAGACTCCAGAACCCAGACGCCAGGGATTACACTTTCTACTCCCACCCACATAACTCCTACAGTAGAATCGACTACATCCTAATGTCTGCCTCTCACACACACCTTATGGACCAAACAGAAATTTCCCCAAGAACAATATCAGACCACTCACATATCAGCCTTACACTCAGCGGGAGACATAACGAGCACATTAGCAGTAGGTGGAGATTCAACAGCGACATCCTTAAAACCATCACCGACATAACAGAGATAGAAGAGACCATAAAAGACTACCTAGAGTTCAATGACATTCCAGACACAGATAGAGGCACCCTCTGGGATGCCTTGAAAGCCACAGTCAGGGGCAAAATAATCACCTCAAGTCCAGAATGAACAGAGAGAGAAACGAAAAAGTCCTAGAGCTCGAGAGACAGATTAAAGAGCTAGAAATGAACTATAGCGCCAACTTAACAGACAGAAACACACTCACAGACCTAACGAAAAAGAAATATGAACTCAACAAGATTTTAAGTGAGAGAGCAGGCACCTGGATAAACAGATACAAATCTATAAACTTATGCACAACGACCAAAGCATGGAAAGCGCTGGCCTCATACCTCAAGGGCAAGCAGAGGCAGCAAAACAATCGCAGCAATAACAGACTCCAACAAGAAATCCCGAACGACAAACAAAGAAATCTTCAAGGCCTTTAAAGACTTTTACGAGGGCCTCTACAGGGAAGACAAAAGCCTCAGAGCAGATGGGGGAGCCAGTCTCCTAGACAGGCTTACCCTGCCCACCCTGATGGACCCACAAAGGGCATTACTAGAACAAGACATAACGGGAGCAGAGATAGAAAAAGCCATGGCGGGCCTCAAAGAGAACAAAGCCCCGGGTCCGGACGGATATACAGCAAGATTCTATAAACACTTCCTCCCCCTAATCAAGCCCACAATGGAGGAGGTCTTCTCGCACTGTGTCCAAAAGGGGAAAATGACTAACTCAATCGGCAAGGCCAACATAATAGTCATCCCAAAGGAGGCTAAAGACCCACAGCACCCACAAAACTACCGTCCCATTTCCCTAATTAATGTTGACTGCAAGATATATGCCAAGGTCCTAGCAGCGAGGCTCAACACACAGCTCCCAAACCTCATCCATAGCTCTAAAGTGGGCTTCCTGAAAAACAAGATGTCCCACGATATTATGAGACTCCTATGCCACTTAATAAACCACGCTTCCACGAGCAGTGACCCAGCAGTCCTGATTGTACTTGACGCTGAGAAAGCCTTTGACAGAGTGTCGTGGCCCTTCCTCGACCGCTGCATGCAAAAGTTCGGTCTAGGAGAGAACTATAGAAGGATGGTGATGGCACTCTACAACGAACCAAAAGCCCGCGTGGTAGTCAATGGGGGCACCTCCGAGCCACTCACCCTGGGAAGAGGCACAAGACAAGGTTGCCTACTTTCCCCAGCTCTCTTTCTACTCGCCCTGGAACCACTACTCTTCATGATCAGGAACAACAATGAAATATAGGGAATTCCAATCGGGGGGGACACGGTTAAACTAGCCGCATATGCGGACTACATACATATCACAACAGAAAACCCGGGCCCGTCAATTGCCGCACTAATGACCACCATTGAGGAATACGCACAGGTAGTGGGTTACAAACTTAACAAAGACAAATCCGAATGCAAACCACTAAATGTGCACACAACTAGGGAAGTCCTAGGGAACTCAGGGCTGGCTTGGCAAAAAAAGTTCCTGAAATATCTTGGTCTCTACTTTAGGAGAGAACTTAAATCAACACTCGACTATAACGAAAAGACAATATTAAACAAACTGAAAGAGAAATTAGACACATGGTCACCAAAATACATCAGCTGGTGGGGTAGGGTGGAAACAATAAAAATGATGCTAACACCCATGGTTAACTACCTGTTCAGCATGCTCCCACTTGTAACCACAGAGGACTTCCAGAGAAAACTGGACACTCTTATAAACAAACTAGCAGCCCGTCCGACCTTGTCCCGGAGCAATCAGGCTTCCCGACCCCCGCGTGCCCCGACATTGTCCAGCATTTCGGGCCCCCGCCCGCCCCGACCCCCGCCTGCCCCGACATTGTCCCCGGAGCCTTAAAAAGGCGACATATGATAGTCACAGCAGTGCACTATAATGTAAAACCGTCTCACTGTATTGCAGCTATTACTCCAGCCTTCGCCTGGAAAGTACCATTTCCATGTGTTTAGAGTGGGGATAAACCGAACCAGATTTCCTGGCTTTCCTTCGGGCTGCTTGCTTTCCCCGTCCCCGCCCGCCCCGTCCCCAGCCTGCCCCGACCCCCACCTGCACCGACATTGTCCCCCGGAGCCTTAAAAAGGCGACATATGATAGTCACAGCAGTGCGCTTCGGGCTGTTTGCTTTCCCCGTCCACATGAAAATTACCACGAAAAGAGGGCACATTTAAACACGGCTCCGAGGTTGGCGGATCACTTTTGCCTGTGGGGTCTCTTTGAGCGGGGTTTACCCTTGACGGAGCTCGGCGTGCCGAGATTCCAGCATGGTAACATAATGCCCGCGTGTCAACCTAATGACCCTTAAAGCTGAAACGCTGAAATGCTGGCGCTCTGCAGTTCAACTTCCAGAGCTGTTATAAGCGTGATCGTGGTAGTTTGGAGCCTTACATCACCCCATCCCCCGCCTGCCACGACCCCCGCTGCCTTACCTCAGCTGCCGCTCCTCAGTCCACCGCTCCTCGCCGCTCGTCACCGCTCCTCCCCTGTGCCATGTCCGCCGCTCCTGGACGCCGCTCCTCCCCGTGCTCCTGACGTCAGCACGCAGGTCGCGGCCGGCGCTACTTCGAGGGTACTACTTTTTTTATAATGTAAATTTTTTTAATATAACGTACTTTTTTAACTTTATATAGCCTATGTCCATCTGCACACCCTGAGGATTCCAACGATGTATCGGGTGTGTGGATTGGCGCTGTGGTTCGCGAGTTTACCCGCCTCAAAGACTCAAAGTTCTTCCTTTATAATAGTAGTATAGATTCCTCTTGAGAGACAAGAAACCCAGAATAGGCCTACAGAAACTAAGACTAAGCAAACACCTAGGAGGTCTAAACCTCACCAACTTCAAGACATTCCAAACGGCATGCCTGGCCAAACAAGGGATACACTGGCTCGCCCCAGAGCAAGTGTACTCACCGGTATGGCTGTCACTAGAGAGGACAATCCTGGAAGTCCTTAACCCCATAGCCCTACTCACAGCAAACAAACACCCCGAGGCGAACAACCCCATACTCAAAAACACCAAGAACGCTCTACTCAAAGTAGACAAAAGAATGAAAAGTAGCATTAAAAACAGGAAATGGGAATCTGTTTGGATCAACTCTAAAATAAAATATAAGAACTAGGTACTTAACATTGATGCCTGGTCTGAATGAGGCATTTCCACTCCCAACCAGCTAGAAAGCCGCGGTACCCCTCTCACATTCGACACCCTAAAGCACTCGCACAACTTGACGGACATTGAACTATATAACTTCCTGAAAATGAAGGCGGCGATCACAAGAGCAGATCTTAACAAGGGGACCCCACCGATACTGCAATACACAACAAACTTAAACAAAGTCGGCCACCAAACGTCACACCTTTACAAACTTCTAAGCCCAGCCACAACTAAACTCAACAACAAAACACTAGCATACTGGGAAGGGCTACACACCAGACAGCTCAGCGAGAAGGAAAAGCATCGCATTTGGTCATCAGCGACCAAAAATAAAATCACCCCAACCCTAGCACAAACGAAATACTGGCTCCTCCACAAAGCCTACTGGACCCCATCCCGCCTAGCGGCTATCGGGTGAACAGCCTTTACAATGAAACTTTTACAACGTACTACCATTACGACGCAACTTTTACAACGCAAACCATTACAACGCATTGCGCTGGGGGGCGCTCTAGGATAGGGAATAGGTTTAATGTACTATCCAACACCTTCCCTACTATCCACGGGGACTGGAGTTGGAATAGTAAATTAAACTATTCACTATCTAGCGCCCAAAAGCACTATGCGTTGTAATGTTATGCGTTGTAAAACTTGCGATGTAAAGGTAGGCGTTGTAAAAGTATGCGTTGTAACGTCATACATCCGGCTATCGGGATACGCGATAACGACATATGCTGGAACTGCCTCAAACAAAAAGGAGACCTGGCGCACCTTATCTTCTACTGTCCCAAAGTCAAGTCCTTCTGGGGCAAAATAAGAGACTTTATAAACAGCATACTGGGGCTCTCACTACAACTAGACTTCGGAGGGTTAGTCACCACCTTTACTGCCCCCGAAATCCAGTCCAAAAATGACAGCGATCTGATTGACCTCCTCCTCAAGGCGGCTGTCAAAATCATCCTAACAAACTGGAAAGACACAGGGAAGGCATTCTTCAAAAGCTGGTTCAACTGGATCACCTTTCTAAGGGGGGCTGACAACATAACATCCAAAAACTCCCCTAACGCCTCCACAAAAAGCGAGATGTGGCTCTCCCTTGACAACTACTTGAGCTCACACAAACCACCATAGGCAGACCACTGGGGCAAGATACCCCCCCTCATCCAACCCCCGCGTAGGGTGGACTGGGTAGCTTAAGGGTTAACAACAGCAGCTCGAACAATCCTGTCCTCTTTACCTTCCTTTCCTCTCCTTTCCCACTTTTGTTTACTTCCTCGAGGGCAATGCACAAGATCACTTATGACAATATGCACTAAGATCGTGATTACCTAGCGATTCCTGTTTGTGCCACAATGATGCCTATGACACTCTGAACGTAACCCCACCGGCGCATGGTCTCACCAGTATTTCCTTCTCTATAGCTGTAATGTATACCTGTACTGTATATATAACATTTTCCTAATAAAATCATTTGAAAAAAAAATTAAAATTACAAAAAAACATAGATTTCCAGCAGTTATAGTTAGAGTTATCTCAAGTAACTATAACTCGTGGCCTAAGGTAACTATAGTTTGTGCCCCCGCCATGCAAAGTTTTCTCATCAAAAAAGTTACAGCAAATGCTGCATTGATATCATCAATGTTGTCATAGAAGATGTTATGAGTGATGTAATATATGGGGCAATTAGCAGTGCGTGCTGAGGGCGCGAGTAATAGTTATCTTATGGCACGAGAATGCCAGTCAACAGGATGGTCATTTTCAACTATGCTAAAAATGAAGCAGGTAACTCTGGATAGTTCCCAAGTTTTAGTTAGAGAGCAGCTCCTTTATATGGAGCACCCTACAACACTACTGACACTAAATCTGCTGACCTCAAATGTCTATTTTTCAAGTAGAGTTTTTAAGCATAGGATTTGCACAATGCCATCTACACAGAGCAAGTAAGTGACAAATTATTTTGCCATTTATACAGTGAAGTCTTTAAGCATAAGATTAGCACAGTGTCATCCACACTGAGATGAAAAATGGCAAAATCATTTTTTCAAAGCAGGAATACTATGACAGCTTTGTATTGGTAGTGGCCTGGACTACAGAATCTTGGCTAAAATGAAGCGCTCTCCCCATCAAACCTATCCTTTATGAGATAGGTTTCACCATGGCCCATTCCTGCTCCAGCCAACAGCCTCAACTTTCTTCTCTAAGACAAAAAATGTATATGTATGTTGAACGAAATTGCTGTCAACTGCAAGTGACATAGTTTTGTTCTAAGTTTGAAGGTTCACTAGAGTGCACTTCTGAGGTTTCCTTTGTGTGCGTTCCAGTTCCACAGGCTGTTTTCAATCTGGGAAACCCAGGCTTGGCTGAGCTTATCACAAAGCAAACATGAGGTATTTTTTTGCTGGTTTGGTGTCAGCAGAGCAGATAAGGAGCCGCCTCAGGGAACCAGGAATAGGGAACAGAGAACTGTTGCTCCAACCAACCAATGAAGTCCCCTTGTGCCGACATGTGTGTAACACAGAGATACACTGCTGCTGAAGCAGCTATCCGTCCATCGTGCTTCTGGAATAGACACCTCTCTCGTGCGTGCCCTTTGTGCATAGATAACTCTTGTCATTTTTGTTGCCTGCCGTTTCCTGCTGTTGCTGCAGGTGTCTTTCACTTCTGCATTTTTGAGCCTTGAGTCTGCATTATTGTGTTTTTCTGTCACACAGTTCTACTGCTGTTGTAGTTGGTGTGTGTATCAGTTTGTGTCATGTTGCACATTTCCGTCAAAGCATTTTGTCTGCTGCAGACGCAGGGGTTTGTCACCTTGTGTATTCCTGTCACAAACCTTTCCTGCAGATTAGGCCCCACTCGCAGACACACAACATTGTTGCTGACACCAGCATCTGTCCGCCCTTGCTCTGCTGTCAGAGCCCTCCAGTGATCGGTGTCTCTTCTGTACCCATTGTTCACAGCCCTCTCTGAGCGCATGGTTGGCTTTTGCCTCATTATGCATATTTTGCAGATCTGTTTCTGCTCTTGTGAAAGGTCTTTGTCACATCAAAAATTCCTGTCACACAGGCTGCGATTGGTCCATTCCCCGGCGTCCATGCTTGTCATTAGTATCTCCTTCTCCCTAAAGTTGCATTTCTGACAACGGCCTCATACTCCCGAGAAATGCATATCTCAAACCACGTTTATTTCTGAGGCACGTGTCTGGCACAGCGCGCATTTCTGTCACAGAAAGTCCTAACTTAGGGAAGCGCTTGGATATGCACGTTTCAGTCACCAGTGACGCTTTGTGCTCAGCGCAGTGCCTCGTAGAGTGTACGTTTCTGTCACAAATCACCCTTGGTGTCGATGCGATTGTTCTGCACAGCGCGCATGTCTGTCAGAGTTCGATTTATGTATGTATGTGGCTCGGAGTCGTGCGTAGCGCGAACCTAGCCACAGGGCCGCCGAGAGCTGTACAGAGCCAAAGGCAGTGACGCGGTGAGAAGAGGTTGACGGGGATCTGTCGCTGGCACTGAAGCGTACTTACTCTACGAACATTTCGGGTTCTGACCCCTCCCACAGCTCAGGACGCTGTTTATAGAGCGCATTACTATCACAGACCTCTAACACTGCTCAGGAATCAGGATGCCTTTTTACCTCACTGGATGTTCGCGATACATTGGTATTTTAGGAGATCCATTCCTCCATAAATGTCTTATGAATGCCTGAATATTTCTGTTAAAATGTTGCACTTTCCAACGCATTTCTGTCGCGCCAGATGTCAGCAATTTCTCTGACGGCTCCCCCATTGTCATCACTTACATTTATATTTTGGCTTGCGTGTGCGTGTCATTCCCATCTCATTTATTGTTGGCGCAGGCATCTCTAACGAGGTGATTATTTTACCCTTATAATAATTTTGTGTCAATAATGCAGAGGCTTATTTAACAGGATTTTCCCCGCTGCCGCTTTCGCTCTTTCTTACACAGATGTATCCAGGCTCTTTGCAGACAGACGCTCCATCGAGGGAGATTGTGACTGCTTACTGGGGTGTCCTCACTTACAAAAGTATTCCATGTAGGATGTGGAAGTCATTTTTGCTATTTTTTTATCGTAAATAATGTAAAGCATGGGATAGATGCTTGTGTAGAAGACCAATGTGGGGGCATAGCTTCGTAGAGAGGATGTGTTTGGGGTGTTACACCACCTCAAAGAATGCATTTTCTGGTAATTAGTTTCGATACAGGTGCTTTCAGTCGGGTATTGTGAGATGCCAATCGGATATCCCCAGGAATTTCACATACACACTGAAAAAACACAAACACACTGGGGCAGAATTATGTTAACTGGCGCATCCCCAGGGATGCGCCAGTTAATGTGCGCCACAGTGCGCCACAGCTCCGCCACCCATGGTGCGCCGCATTTATAATGCGGCGCACCATGGGGCAAAAACGGCACAGATGCGTGACGCATCTGTGCCGTAAAGGTGGCGCATTGCTGGAGTTGCGTCGCAAGCGCGACGCAGCTCCAGCAAGGCTCGGGGGTGCCCCATCTTCACAATGCTGCGTCAAGACCTACGCCTGCTTCAAGCAGGCGCAGGGTTTTGACGCAGCATTGGACTGAAAGTGACTGAGTGAAATCTTATAGATTTCACTCAGCCACTTTCAGGAGGCGTTCCTGCGCAGGAACGCCCCCCCCTGCGCAGGAACGCCTCCTTATGGCGCAGGGCTTTGCAACGTGACGCATCTCCTAGATGCGTCACTTTGTAAATAGGGCGCATTGTTTGCGCCGCTGTTGCGTCAAATAAAGTGACGCAATTGCGGCGCAAAGAGGTGCAAGGGCCTCATAAATCTGCCCCACTGTGTTTTGAAAGTCCTAAAAAATAGTGGTTATTTTATAAAATATTGTCTCTCTTAGTACTCCCACCAATTCACACGCCTCTCCCTTTCCACTGCCCTTTAGGCCCCGCTCATGCACCCTGCTTGTCGTATAATGTATTTAAACATTATATGCCAGGCTGATTGTACTAAAATCAAAGCTAAGTAAGGGGCATTCTCCTGAGCCCACATTGACACCCAATGTTGCGCGCACTGACCCTGGGGACATGCAAACAGATGTTGGTTGTTCAGGCCAAGAATGAGCTCCAGCATTACCTGTTTCCAGATGACTAAAGGCTTCATCAAGTGTGCCGCACATAAAACTTGCCTTTGCAGCAGGACATTGCGTGCCTATAGCTGTTATGGTGTTTCCCTGTTTGCTGGCATCTATGCCTCTTTCAGTCCAGTTTCCAGACCATTTTGATGCCTCATTTCCAGCTTCATGGCTCGGTTATGTACAATCCCTCCCCTTCAGTTGTGGATGTCCAACTTTCATTGTCCAATGTTATTCCTTAGGACGCCACTGCAGTTTGCATCAGCTACAGTCCCTGCTAAAGTTGACAGATACCAGTATCTACTAACCAGCACACTCCTACAAATCTGACAAATTGGACTTCCTCAAGTGACCTAAAGCTCTAAGATTGGCATGGACAAGCTACAGTGAATTATATATCCGATTTTTAGACACTATAGGCCTGGTCTTTAAAAAAAAAAGGTTGAAAGCACCACCGGTTGGCTGTCATAAATATGTGCCATGCTAAGTAATAAGTGCAGATGTTAGCACAAATTAAGCACTTCATTTCTTTGATCTTCCTAATTTGTCTTTTTGCTCTTCAGGGTTTGCCTACAGTCACCTAGAGGTAGTGATTACAATTAAACTGGAATAACGAGTGTGGGTGCATTTAATTACATTAGTTATTCATTGTGGTTCTGGAAGGTTCTGTAGTTAGATAAGTAGATTCACACAACACAAACACTGCAGTTGGGGGCCTAACATACTTGCATGTCATAATAACTAGGTAAAAAAGATCGATCTAAAAAAATATCAACTGCAGAATATTGACTACCACTCTATGGTCAGGGTAAGTGAATATTTGTAAGTGGTGATTTGCTGTTCTTAACTCTAAATATACTCACTTTGATGATATAGATCTTCGAGGTAAGTAGATTTCAGGTAAGAATGGTAATCTACGTCTACCCACAAATACTCACCTTGACAATGTAGTGGTGTTCAATATTCTTGAGTCGATGTTGTTGCAGGTCGAGATTAAAAACTCAGGACTATAGTACAACACGCACCATTAGTGACACATTAAAGCTCTCTTGTGGTACTATAAGGTATCTGGTTGGTTTTATCACCACTTCATCGTCTGCGTGGGTGTTTCAATGACAGCGCGTATTTTGGTCGGTCGTCTTCTGATATATCTGGTGATCATATATATGCAGGATGATAATAGAGTTTGGTTCACAGCTGCAGACATTGCTGCTTTTGTATTGACAGCAATGGACTTTTACAGATTGAATGCTCGTGATAAACCAATGTTCTCAGCACATTCCGTGTGTTTATGTCTCTGCATTTAATTCACAGCTCTCTCTGTCAATACAGATATCCAGTCAGAGTCAGCCTCATTGTTCCAAATCTCTGTTATTTCATCTTTATATTTTATTAATGCAGCTCCAGACTAATAATCCTGACAGCAAGAATAGTTTATTGACACCAATTTGCAGAGCATGAAAAGTGCAAAGCATATAAGATTTCACTAGGCTTTTTTTTAGCTGTTAATTAGGATATTTTGCTTTTTCCGAAGTCCAAATTTAGAAGACAATGGAAAGGAAGGTATGAGAAATTCTCAGGTTTTACACACTTTTTTGAATTGTAAGCTTATTTCAATAGCTCTTACGACCCCTGGCCAAGCATTGAAACACTTTTGTGGTGAATAGCATGCTACTTTGGAACCCAACGTTAGCAGTTAATAACATTTGTTTTGCTTCTCTTCTTGTGCATTGGCTAAGTTAGGTTTGCGTGGAAGGGTGTAATCAGACACACACACACACACGCACGCACACACGCACACACACACACATACACACCTTGGTAAAGGTATGCTTGATTAAACCACTCTGTGAGAAATTGGGTGGATATTTGGTTGAAAGGGGCCTAATGCTCCCCATCCCTAAGAATTCGGCAAGGATGACTACAAAAACAACAAGCAAAAACCAAACGAACATTGAGCTGTAAGTAAGAGAAATCTAAAAAGAGATTATCAATCATACCAGTGACTTTTCTAGCAAATATTGTTCCTACAGCATCAAGCAAAACAATACCGTGCTGTTTCCGGGTGGATAAAAATAATGTTTGCATACTGTTTACATTGTCAAAATACTAATATTAATTTTCAGTGCTTCAGAACATCACTGATGATAAGAAAATAAATGGAGCAAAATAGCACACTCTTAAGACACACTAAACAGTACCTCAGCTCTAAAATAGCACAATCTGGGCAGTTTATTTACTCTGGCCCAGGTGGTTTGTTTACAATATCTGCTTGTGGCCTGATAAAGGCTTAAGAGCCGGTCTGTGAATGGCAATTACATGCTTAATTCCTATTATTTCCACTGTAGAGATGAATACTACCCTACTGTAACTTGAGGCAACCACTGCAAACCAAAGTCTGGCACAATTACTTTATCATGACTTTAGAAGTAAACACTATTCAAGGCAACATGCACACAGTAAAGGAAAGTCTGGTGCAGCGATGCATACTCAGATACCTATAATTGATTTACCACTAACTTACCATTGTGTTACTGTGACAGACTGGTGATTGTCACAAACAAAATCTGCACAGAGACTTCCCCAGGACATGACTGGCAACCTCTTTTAATCCAGTTTTAGGGGCCTTATTCGAAATTACTAATTTGACCAGTTATTTTTCATCAGTGAGAGCTCTACAAATAGGAACGGCTTTCCTTTCTGGGCTAAACAATTTGACATGTTTCTTAACATACTTTATATTAAAAACAAATACTACCACATTGTGCAAAGCATGTGTTTAGCCATAGAAGTGAATAACCAAGCAACATTACTGATACACAGTGGCGTCACTAGGGGGCTAGGGGGTTGCGGACTCCACCTGGTGACACCATCACATGGTGTCACCATCACATGGGCTCACTGGCCCGCAGCTGGCTCAGATAGTTAATAAACAGTTAAATCTCTCTGTCTCTGAGAGTCAGTGAGGTGCTTACAATCTGCGTTGGGCTGCCCTGTCTAGATTTAATTCCCAGTCCCGCCGGCACTGACGCACTCACTGCCAAAGACTCGACCCGGGCGGGGGCATAACCTCTCTCTGCTCAGCAGAGGTTGCTACTGGCTGTGGTGTCGTGGGGGGATTATAATGGGATGTGACCTGACGTCCAGCCGCCTGAACACAGGAAGTGAGGTCCCTGGTCGTTAGAAGCGGCGGGGGACTCGCGAGAGACAGTGAGTCGAGCTGCTGTCTCAGCTGGTGGTAATCATGAGTCCCGTGGATCGTGTCACAACCTACTGGTAACACTTTGCCTCATGAGTAAACTGCCTGGCTAATTGATTGAATGTGCCTGCTGAAAGTTTCTCTAAAATTAAAATAATCATTAGAAGTGCAGAGATGAATTGAGAAACTCCATCCAGTAAGCCGACCTTAAGAGTCTTGTTACTTCGATCCCTGTGGCCTGTCGGGTGATGGTGGAGGTGGACATTGGGCAGCAGTGCAAAGCCTACCACTGCAGCCAGCTAAGTTAACCATATGATACCAAAAAAGTGAGCTGTTAGTGCGGAGCACAGGAAACCGAAAAGGGCCGCCTGGCCTGTGCTTCTCGAGAACGCCCAACAACATTAATTACTGCCATGTTAACCCGCTCTTTAATGCACACTCTTACATAGAAGACCCTAAGTTAACCATTTTTAAAAACTGCCTGACCGTGCAAAGAACCGTCCTCCTGGGCTACACGTGCTGCTGCCCATCCTCTGTAGTGGCCTCTTGAGGCTTGCGTCCGATCACGGCCAGCATGAGTCTGAGGGCAGCTACCCTGTTCTGAGTGTCTTTAAAAGACACAGGCATGGCTCTCAAGCCCAAGTGGTGCCACGCACTAAGCTCTTGCTGAGCTAGGACTACTGCTCCCACTTGAGCAAACTTCGAGCACTTGTCTGAAGCCAGGTATATTGACAGACACTTAGCGACCCAGCCATCGGCAGCAGCTAGGTTTTATTTTACCACCTGCAACCCCAGTGACTCAGAGACACGCTTGATAAGTCTAAAAAATTAAACCGGTTAACCCTGCTACATTGATATAAATGTTTATGTTAATGTCGAAGTATTTGTGTACTGGCAGTTGGCTCGCGAATATTTACTATCGCAAAGGGTTAATCCCTACTGGAAAGTCAGAACGTGTATGTGTACAATAAGTCATGCTGTATATTCGCAAACTGTATTTTATAAGGTTTGATGATACCTGTAAGTTACTTTTCTCACAGAGATCTTGTTTTACTTGTGGAACTTGTACTTTTGCATAAATAGATTGAACAGGTGCGTGCTCAGGTACGAGGGCTCGGGTGCGGGGCATGAGTTCATAATAAACCGGCCGGGCCGGCCGGGAAGCTCACCTAATTCCGCTGTTTGCACCTTAAGTAAAGAGCCAGCATTGGGCTGCCTGCCTTTGAATTCTGCCTTCTCCGGTGATGGTGTTTCCCGAGTCCAGCTCCCTCACAAACTGCAAACACCACCGTGTGTATCCCAGCACGGGTCTCTTACTCCCCCTGAATTGTTTTCTGGCTCGAGGGGTAAGTCGTGAGGGGGTGACACCATGACTAACCGCACTGGGTGACACCAACCCTAGTGACGCCACTGCTGATATAGACATATTGAACTCGGTCATACTGAACTTTCCTTAATGTAAGTACTTAGAAAAAGATATGTGAATAAATATGCATGAAAACAAACAGATACAGTAGGTAACACAATTGGAAACATGACATAAAAAGTATCCAATCAGCAAATTAGGCAATGTATTGAACACTGCCCATTAATTCTCCCATTTTTTCTTAGTTCTACTTCTCTGACCTTAACTAGTAATTCCAAATCAAAACAACACTCTTCTACCAACAGAATCTTCCCCATTTTCAAATTTTGAGAATCTGTATGTTTTTTTGTTGCTAACACCAACACGCAGTGCATCCATTGCTTCTGACTGTTATCAGGCATATCATTTCGCAATGAAGTAAACAGACAGTGTAACACATTTTTCAGTGATCCCACTGACTTGATCAGAAAAACCTTTCTAATAAAATTTAACTATAATACATTCCCATAACATGGACATGGGTGCCTTTCACTTTACTGCACCTTTCTGACTTTCTCAAAGCTAACTGCTATTTTGATCAGAGTCAAATGCAAATGGATTAATCTAAGGTTGAGGTATATGCCACTATTGACGAAAATATCTTATCCCACCTTTTGTCGCCTAGATTCCCATTAACTCATGTAATCTATTTTTCTCTAATATATAACATCCGTCCCCCGAGATAAATCATGCAGTTATGTACGTTCTCTTGTTACGTGCAATATTCATTTAATGCACAGCATCTATACATGAGCCTAGCAAAACAACCACTATAAAAATTCACTAGTGCCCATTGATTTATGTTAACATTGTCTAACATTCATCCTTCATACAGTGGCGTAGCTAGACCTTTTGGTAAGAGCGGAGTGTGTGGTCTTGGCTGCCCCAAAAACCCCTGCCGTGTCCCTGCACCCTCCTTGCTATGCCAATGCCATCATATGGAGCGATTACACTGACTAACATCTAGCAGGTTGAAGGTATTCTTTGAAATAAAATATTGCAGTTCTATGAATTAACAAATACTTACTTCCTTTTTGGTAAACTCTGGTGCATAATCATTTTTATCATCGATGACGATCGTGGCCGTGGCTGTGCCAGTTAATCCCACTTCGCTGCCGGACATGTCTTTTGCTTCAATGATGAGTTCATACTGAGGTGTAGAAAGGGTCTGCAGAAAAGAAAAATGTGAAGCATCAGTTTTCTCTAAACTTCAAGTAAAAGAAATTTAAAAGATACTGCATATCGGCCATTTTCTCCTTTTAAAAACATAGCACCTTAGTTCCAAAGTAGTTTCGGGATTCATGGTTTCCTTGTCATGTTTTTCCATATTCTTTTAGACTAGGATATGTACCTAAATTCAGACCACCACAATAAATGTTCAAGATTACATATTCAAAAGTTCTGTGTACTGAATTCAGATGGTGTAATGCATGAGCTATCTATTTAAAACCTTTCTGATAAGACACATCACAGAACTATAGGACGCATTTATTGAAGCACCAAGACCATCAGACTGAAGCACTATAAAAAAGTAACTTGACAGATTGTGGGATAGGAAGGACACACTCATTATGTGTACTGTGGATCTTCTCCCACATAGCCAGGTTACTTTGATCACATGAGGCAAACTAGGCTTCTCCCAAGGTTATTCACTGTGTCAGAACTTGGGAGGTGGAGTAAGCACAAAGTTTCACGATGAGGGGCAGATGGTATAAGTCTGAGTAATAATTCAAATAAGAATATAGGGAAAAGATACAGATCAAAGATGTAAACTACGTTTTGAAAACAGGAAACACAACTTCAAAAATAAACCCAATTGAAAGTGCAGATAAAAAGATGGCTAATACAGTCATGTATTCACTTTATTTTTAAAAGTTGAAATCATATTAATAATATGGTAGGAGAGAATTTCTAAAACAACGCTACCAGTGACCTGTTCAATGGATGAGGCTGACTTGTTGCGTGTCCCAAGAACTGTCAGATACCCTTGCAGTTAATTTTAAAGATAAAATAAAAAATAGATCAGAAGGACAAGGTGGTAGGACATTTAGAATAAACTTCTACATCTCTGTATTTGGTGAGAGGGAACCCTCTTATGGAATGAGCAAAATGTCAAAACCTTCAAAGAGGAGAAATTTCCCCATTTTGCAGATTTTGTGAAGCTAGAGCTGGCCTACAGGAGGAAGCTGGGAGCTGTAAGCATAGAGCGCTGCACACGCTTGGATTAATTTTCCATGCGTTTCATTTTCCTAGTTCTTTTGGCTTGTATCAACCGAACTGGAAAAAACACTTTATATTAGACCCAGTCGAAATTTAATTTAAACAGCAATGTTAGCATAAAGCAAGGAATTTAGCATTACACTTAATATGTAAAATTTCCACAATTATACTATTACACTACATCTCACAATTTCATACCATTACAGCTAAATTTTACTATGAGACCTCGGGAACAACGCTAAAGGCCATTGTGTTTTTCACACTATTTGTTTTTAGAGTGAAATGCATTCACCTGGTGTAATTTCTCAGAATATTGTGTAATGAAGCAGAAAGGAGATGAGACAAATCTCCACACCCCTACCATTCAATAGGACAGATGTTTCCTTTTGTAGGTAGGTAATGCTGGTTCCTCTTACTCCTATGAGGGAGGACCACAAATGCAATTGTTTTGTCAGTACTGCTACAAAGTTGTATTTTTGTATGCCATTGGAAGTGTCCATCAACCTTAGCCCACTTGGTCACACAGGTTTAGCAACTTGTCAAAAAGACATTAACAGGCTCCCTTGTTTTCAGGATTCTCACAAAAATACCAGTTTTTCTCTTCTAAGATGGAGGTACTGATGCCTAAAGAGATGGTTACAATTAGTAAAAGAGACCACTAGTGCCACTGGGACATGGAGTCCATATGAAGGGTGCCTTCTCTAGTTCTTAAAGGAATGCTTAGTCTGGCCGAAATTCAAGTGAAAATTAGGGCAAATCCATTTGCACATCTTCGATAGTGAAAGATGAGACATATTATCTTATTATCTCACAGCCTGTATCCAGGTCAGTAGGTAAAAGATCAACATGATAAAACTTAACTACAGTGGTGACATTTGTGATATCCTAAAATGTGTTCAAATTTTGCATTGCGCAATGGCCAATTCGTTTCCCCGTGTGTCTCTTCCATTAAAAATTCTCACTAGATACCAGCGAGAGACTGCTTCAAGAAGAACAATTTTCTGTGTGAACCAGTCTCCTCCCATCTAACTCCATGACTTTTTACATGAAACACTTACTAAGGTATAAAAGTGCTGCAAGACACCAGAAAATCAAATTTCTATCCAAATCGTCGTTCCTTGAAATTGTTCAAATCTCATGAAATTTCAAAAGAAATATTTAATGAAACTCGCACAGAACAATTTTCTAATTCCCTAATCAACATTCACAAACATGCTTCATATCAAGACTAGATTAAATACATACAAAATATACAAGGTATGGATATACATTGCAGGAAATATAACTTTTGAAAAGAAGCGTTATTCAAAATTGTAAATATTCTCTAAATTGCTTTTCATAATCTTGAGGCAAAAGAAAAGAAACAATCACAAAACTAAATGCTGACGAATTACTGTATGATTCTTTTAGCTACCAATCAGGAACACGCCTTATGCAGAACATATCTTGCTTCATTTTTTATATTCAGCAACCTCAAACAAGTTTGAAATTAATTTGTTATTGATTAGATACCAATAATCTACAATACCTATTCACAGTTATATATTATTTGTGAAAAGGTTTGCATTGGATTACTCTTTGTAATCATTTGCATTTAAAATTATCATAGCATACTTCAATCTGATTCTTAACTTTACAGTTTTTTGTTGTATGTGTAAAAGGAATTCCACCAGGATATTAAAAATAATTTCTTAATCATATCAAATAAGATTTATAAAGTGCCACTAATCAGCCACAAGGGTATCAGGGCTCTGACATTCAAGCTGCTTGGGTGGTGTCAGTTGAATAGCCAAGTCTTGAGTCTCCTACTGAACTCTTGGAAAAAGGGTGAAGTTTGGGGTGAAGGGGAAGGCTGTTCCAGGACTTCACAGCGAGGTAGGTGAAGGAGCGTCCTCCACTGTTGCTCAGGACAATGTGGGGGGTGTGAGCGATGGAGAGAAAGCTCAGGAGGTGGTTGATGTACGCTGGCCCTTGGTTGCGCAGAGCTTTGTAAGGCGTGAGTCAAAACCTTGAATTGGTATCTCTTGTGGATGAGGAGCCAGTGGAGTTTCTTCAGGTGAGGGGTGATATGTATCCATTTGGGGAGGTCAAGAATGAGCCTGGTTGCTGACTTCTGAATGCTCTGGAGTCTCTTTAGGAGGTGTGTGCTAATTCCTGTGTAGAGTGCATTGCTTTAGACCAAGCGGCTGGTGATGAGGGTTTGTGTAACTGTGCATCTGGTGGAGACTGGGAGCCATCTTTCGGAGCATGCGCATGCATGAGGAAGCAGACAGAGGGTACTGAATTGATTTGGTTCTTCATGGTGAGGTTCCTGTCTAAGATGATGCGGAGGTTCTGACCTTGGTCCGTGGGTGTGGGAGATGGACCCAGTTTGACAAGCCACCAGGAGTCGTTCCTCAGGGAGGTGGTGTTCCATCAGATAAGTACTTTAGTCTTGTCAGTGTTGAGCTTGAGGCAGTTGTTTTGCATCCAGTCGACGACACTGCTCATGCTAAGGTGGAATTGGCCCTCGTGGTGGAGGGGACGTAGGACAAAATGTGCAGTCTGTGGTGACTGATGATGCTGGCCAGAAACCGGTCCTCGGAAGCTTGTTTCCGGTCCAGGGAAGACATGGCTTGGCAGTTCGGGCTGGACTGTTCCCATGAGGCACAGGGTCAGACTGATTTGCATATAGCCATGTCTGAACTGGGGTGGCAGAGTGGGCTAAAGAACGGTGATGGGTCAAACCCAGATCTTTTGACTGGGTGTGAGTGTTTGATTGGTTCAGATGCTCCGTCCATCACCACCCCCTTTTGTACCGGCCATTTGTGTAGCAGCACCTATGTTAATGGTTCAAAATGATCTCGAAAAGCCATGTACAATCAACCCGTGAAGGGATACAAATCCAGGCATTTGTTCTATAGTTATTACTCTGTTGTGCCCGACCAATTAAATCACTTCTCACGTTCACTGTCAGGTTATCAATGCATTTCAAATCTATAAATTTCATATAAAGAAAACAAACATAGGAATACATTATACAGAAGTGCAAATTGCTATACATTTTTTACGCCCAACAGTTGGAGAATATGAGCTGGATCTACAAGGGAGAATACTTAGCTAACTGGAAAATAGTTTAAGCATGGGTGAAGGTCCAATGGGCAAAGGGGATGTCAACAAATGACAGAAGCAGCCAATGGTATAAAAAAAGAAAGGGTCATTATATTCTGTGGAATGTTGTTACAGACCTTCCCAAGTCTATGAAGCTAAGGATTAGGAGGAGGATGGGGCTATTATTATAGAGCACTTGTAACTTGCATCCCTATAGAACCATCCAAAAGGTTCCATATCAGACATAATCCTCTGCTGACTATTGAGACAGAGACTAGTTAAAGATCAGAGTAGAGTTCGAGAATGTTTTCTTTGAGGACATGTTCACAGGATGCTTCAAAGGGATTTTGGCAGGTTGTTTCACCTGAAAGTGAATAGTATTCTCTTTTTTCCATTCTTTAACTCAGACTCTGTTATAAATGTCCATTTAATGTATTGGATCAGTCTACTAGCCAGTACCTTTGCTTTAAGATAAGCTGAATTGCTTTTACAAAATGTCTTACAATACTCCCATCTGATACCATTTGCAATTTTCATTACAATAAAGTACTTTTTGTCACGAATCAGGGACTGGGGTTTACTATCTTTAACCAGAATCATTCTTGATAGTTCTGTCCCTATAGAGGCCAGAGCGAATCTCAAGTTTCATCAAATTTGGAACGTTTATTTGAGCAGTAAAAAATATTCTTCTTGTTTTATTTCATTTTGACTTCTTCTGCCCCACTCCTACCAAGTTTTCTTCTCCTTTCCCCTCCTTACTCTACTCTCTATGCTCCCCCCTACACCCTCCCATCTACTCTTTACTCCACTTAACTCCAGTCGCGGCCGCCAAAATAAAGAGGTGGTGGGGCGGGTGGAGGCGGTGCAGGGGAGTGCGGGAGGGGGAGCATGCACGGGGGTTGTAATAAAAAAAAAGTAAAATAAAATCTCACCTGGAGCTGCCTCCTGCCTCCCACTCAGCACAGTCCTTCCTGGACCCAGAAAGTACTGGGACCAAATCACAAACTCACTGCTATCCCAGAGCTGCTCGCACGCGAGAGCAGCCCGGGGATTGGTCTGAGCAGGCAGGATAGACGCCCTGTTCAGACCTCCGTGGTCTGCTGTGTGTTTTGGACAGCGGCAAAAACACATATGCACACTCAGGGAGTGAAGTGCACATTGCGCTCCTCCTCTCAATGCCCCTCCCCCCCTTCGCAAGCTGGCTCAGAGCTGGAAATTAAAAAATAAACCAGCACTGAGCCAGGCAGTTGGTCAAAGTCTCTCTGCCATTGCGGAGGAGCCGCCACTGCCTAACTTCCCGCCCCTCTTTTGTAGAATGCTTATTTGAGCATATGGCTGTGAGTGCGACATACAGATGTGCATGTTTCTGGCCTAGCCGGAGGTCATTTCTCAATAGCCAATCATATAAAGACTCCCAGTTAAAATTCAAACTTTTGTGGGGAGCACGCATAGCTGCAGGTTTGTTGAGAGGGTACTTTATTAGTGCCCGTGACAAGTACACACACAGTTCAAACCACTGTTATCTCGTTCTCCCTCTCTCTCTTTTTCTTTTCTTTCTTTCTTTATGGGTGCAGGTTGAACACAGCCTGCAGGCTCGTGCAAATCTCTTTGGATACACAAAGACCCGATTGGGTTTGCTTTGTTAATTTCCTATAATGACCCAATTAAAGTTCTCTATGCATAGAGCTGGCGAGTGGTGAATTAAAAAGTCTGCCCATTACGTGACAATTTAAGGGCCTTCTGTACAGAAGCACGTGCATCACTGGGACATGATGGGGGCCAGAATCAACTACTGAATACCCAGCGGACTTCCTTTGTGTGCACCGCGCTATCTTGTGCGGCGCTTTAATCATGTGTTGGTCTCACACAGTACAAACGCTGCAAACTGCCTCAAGATGACATTATGATTTTGCCTATAAAAGTGTTTACGCGATGCAACATCTCGTTGCAATATCGCTGTTTTATGAACTACTTGACATTTCCGTTTCATAGTACCTTCGTCAGCATTTAGCAATTCCAAACACGTTCCAGCGAGCCTCATTCATTCTGATCATACCTGGGCGAAATGCACCACGATTATTCTGTATGAGGTTAAAGAATCTTGTGTTTTGTTTTCAGTATTTCTGCATAATCAGCTTCTATTGAAAGATCAAGGGCTTGCAGATCAATACTGTAAACCCTTATGTCCTTAAGCCATGTCTTTCAAAATGCTAACTGGGCAAAAATGTCTCTTGCAATGCTAAGGTGTTTTCTCATGTTCATCTGCAGCAGATACCAACTATCTGCAGTAATGGAGAGGAAATTCATATTACCAAAATTACCATGAATCTGTATGGTATATGTTTTTACAGATATTCATACCTTCAATGTTGTGCATCTGTTTGTTTGACATGTAAAATTACTAATGGTGCAGTCTTCCTCCATGTTGCAAACACCCAACCAATTACAGACGGTATAACAAACATCCAAATATGGACAAAGTAATACCTTAAAAACAAGATCTTTTCGCCTATGAACTCCCATTCCCTTCCTGGCCTCAATTAAAGGCTTGCTGCCAGTCTTGTCATCCATGGTACAAATCCTGGCATAATCAAACTATAATCTCACAGCTGAGCTGCATAGCAATAGTGTCATCGCAAACAGACGAAAAAAATTGTCAACTTAATTTTGTAGGTGTTTTATGGAGACCTCAACTCCACCCTAGGACGCCAGTGTGCTAATACCGCAGAGTACATTGGAATGTAACAGATGGAAGTATGAAAAGTGTAGTAAGGACACCTGGGGCTAGATTTAGGTAAATGTTATTTACCGATTTATAAATACTGAATTTTACCGATTCGGTATTTATGAATCGGTAAATATTAAGGGGGGAGATGTAGGTATTTCCAGATGTTGAAATACCGAATCGTTAATATTCGGTATTTACGGATTCGGTAAATACCGATACGGTAATTACCGAATCGGTAAATATCGATTCCAGCAAGGGTGCAGGGGGTGTCACTTTGACACCCTCTGGCACCCCAAAAATAGGCATGTGCGCCATGTGGCACACAGACATGCCCTAAGGGCATGTCTGTCTGTCACATGGCTAGGTGTGCATGCACACATGTGCATGCACACCTGGATTCGGTATTTTAACACCCAATTGGATTGGGTGGTAAAATACCGAATTTGTAGGGCCTTTGGGACTCAGAAGAGTCCCACCTACATCTGGGATTTACCGAATCGGTAAAAATACCGATTCGGTATTTTACAGAATCGGTAAATTTACAGAATCGGTAAATTTACCGATTCTGTAAAATTATGCCCCTACATGCCAATTCTCAAATACCGGTCGGTAACGGCCGAAATCGGGCGTTACCGACCGGTATTTAGGCTCCTACATCTGGCCCCTAGAGTCGAATCGACTGTGAGGGTATTGCTCAATCGCTTATCCTGTTATAGAGGTGTTTTGGTAGATCACCTGCTGAAAGGACCAGCCTTCAAGAGATTTCTGATCTGAAGGTGACTGGGGTAGAATTCAGACTCACAAAAGGGGTATTTATAAGGTTGTGGGGCTTTAGGTGCAATATCTACACCACATAACGCATGCCTCTTCCCTTATTGCTCCAGCTTCGTTTGGGTACCAACATTTAAATATCTCTGCCGAAACCAACAAAGACCATACCATCACCTAATTTTTGGTTTAGGTGAAATATTTTCAATGTCCTTGTCTTTCCCATACGCTGTACAGCATATAGTATGCTCAGTATTCTGATTCTCTAACTTTGCCTTTTAATGATCTAAGGTTTAAAGTCTAAAGATAATTTGTATTTGGAAGATACATCACTCAGACTTCCATTGCTTCATGAACTCCTAGTTAGGCACTTCAAGCCATGCTTAAGCTTGGATTCCAAGTCCTATTCATCCTATAATATCCACCTGCCAAATGTTTATTCATATAGGATCTAATATACTACCCTCCAGTGTCCTTGCTAGGCTGCCTGATGCCTTCATAATTTTCTCCTCTAATGGCATTTTTAGTACACAAAGTAACGTGGTGTAGGAAAGTAATTCTTTTTGCCCTGCTCACAGCCATTTTGTGAATGAGACTGAGGGTTACTGACCCTAAAGTGACCTGTCCTCTGCTAACCAATCCCAGGACCAGTGTTATGTCGTTAAAAGGTATAAGCTATTTGGTATAGTTTAAATTGGCTAAAACTCCTACCTGTAAGTCCCTAGTAAATGATAGGGCATGTTGGTTTAGAGACCCCAGTGGAATTAATGCACTTAAGTGTGTACTACTGTGATGTCTGGTTCCTTCGTTAAGGAAGAGAAGTTTTGCCCCGCTGCTGCAAGCGCAGCAGGTAAACACAGAATAATAAAATGGTCATTACCATTTTATTTTTCTGTTAGCCGCCGGCTGCGCTAGCACAAGCGTGATGGTTGGGGTTGGGCAGACTGATTCCTGCATGTTGAGGATGACTTCTTAGTGCGCAAGACAGATGGGCCGGATGTCTACAGCTGGTCAATCTGTCATAAGCACTTCAAAGTCTGCAATCCCAGTGTAGTAAAACAGCCGAGGGATCGCAGGCACAGGCCCCTAGCCTCAAAATGAGTTCTGGGTTAGCCTGCTCCAGCCAATCCCTGAGCTGCTTTTAGCAGCTCCAGGATTGGTTTGATTCATATGCAGAAGTAAAACACCTTCCTTTCTCCTCGTCTTCATTGGGAGAGGGGAGAGGACACAGGCAACTTATTGGTGACTTTTGTGACATGCTGCATCACACTGATTTTCTTAGTTGCTCGCCACCCCTGCTGGTGTCATTTTCTAAGCCAGACCTGCCTTGCAGGCCGGTTTTAAAATTCAACCAAGTCCAAACTCGACTCTGGAATTAAAAGTGCTCCAAAGTTCAAATCTACCTTTTATGGTAATTATACGTCACCTCTGAGGTCTGCCGTAGGTGCTCTAAAGGTATGGTGCATTGTCATGAAAAGCAGGAACAATAATAAAGATGTTTTGTGTTCCCTGGTAGGGGATGAACAGCCAAAGTGATTTCCCCCATTGTAGAGCTGCTAGTCCTATATGCCAACAAGGGAAGACTTTATTAAACTTTTGATTAAAGTTAGCTAGCAACTTAATTCAGAGTATCAAAATAATAGTTACAATAAATTCAACAACTTGCCAAACTTGTATTTAATGTAACTATTATAGGAAAGTAGTTTCAGAACTTACTATCCTGAAATTCCGTAAAATAGCCCATTCTGATTGGTCAGCCTTTGACAACCTGAGTCAAGCTCCTCTCTCAGTGGGTCTGACAAGGCCTGGGACAAAATAATACACCAATCTGGTGAGAAGAGAATTGCTTCCTGGAGAAGCCAGGAACAGGAAGGAGCGGGGGAGATAAGCTGGACTTCAAAAGCAGGAGAACAGATGTCCAGGAGGCCAGCCCGTTCTTTCTTGAACCCCAGCAACAAGGGCGCCACCTTAATTAGATTAGTCGAGGGGCTGGAAGGGGAGTGTAGTGAATTGTTACCCACACCTGTGGGATGGGTTAGTCAGACACACTCCAAGGAAATCATTTATCCCTTTCGATTTTTGGAGAGCAGTGCCTTCTGGGTTAACATGGTAAATATAGCATGGCTGCAGGACCTCCTTGGAACACTGCCTGAAACAACAAGAGAAGGACTGCCCTGCTGGGCCCTTTCACTGCACCACAGAAGGCTTGCACTCAGAAGGACTTCACCTGTTGCACTCTCAAGGCTCCACAGAGAAATCACTGTTCCCTCTTAAAGGAAAATAAAAAAGGGAGTTTCAGTGACTCTATGAACAGTAACAAGTAGCAAAATGCTGGAAGAAGAACCTGCAACAGCCCAAAGAGAGGAAATCCCCAAATGATAAGTTACACCTGGATGTTCTTAGACTGCACAGGTGCATTATGGGAGATTCAGTTCTTGCCCCCAAGTGTCAATACAGAGCTTCTAAACACTTGGCCAGCGCTAGAAGATACTAACCTTCCCAAAGAAACCAAGAACCAACTGCACAACACCTCCTGGACCCATCTGCAACAGGTTCCTCACCCCAAGAGGCATCCCTCAGGTTGTTGGCCCTTGAGTGGATCTGTAGCTCTTAAATTCAAGCTTTTTGACTCTACACAAATGTGAATGGGTCCGTCCAAGCTGGAACTGTGCCACTCACCCGAAGAATCAGTGCACGCAACTGCAAGTTTGTCTCTTCACACATTAAACATCGTCCATTAGTTTGTATCCCCACCACTAGGCTTCACTCCATTCACAATATCCGGCCTGCTCTTCGCAGCCTTCCGACCATTGCGAGAGACCCTCACCTTGCTGCCAGCGAACTGCCCCCCCATGAACGGGACTCTTGGCACAGAACTTGAGAATATAAGCCTTCAGTGGGACTAAACTGGGACTCTATCCAACCTACGCTCAACCACGGTTGGCTTGATCTTATAGATTTGAGTCGCGGTTGGTGCTTTATGAATTTAGGCATTATGCTACAGTTTCCTCTTTTAAAATACCTACCTCCGGTTCTCTACATTGGATGTTTGTCATTTTGGTGTAATGTTAAAGATAAAAGTATACTCTATTGTTATACTTTGGTATTGGATTTTTATAGTATTGTGTATTTTCCTTATTTACTGTTTTGGAGATATTATATGCTTTACACACCTGTCACATGAACTTAACCCTAATGACATCACAATTAACATCACTGACGTTCCATATTAACTGCATGAATAATATAAGAACACAACATAGACAAATGTCAATTTTAGATATCATCTGTATTAAGGTGCTGATAGAATATGAATAAACAGGAGAGGTGGCCCGTATTGAATTGGACGTAGGCGCTGAACGAGAGAGCCACGGAAACTATTCGAATTTAACCGGCATGACTGACTAAGCATGCACAGGAAACACACTTTGCCCCTGATCTAGTGAAAGGCAAATAGAGGTCTTAAAAGAAAAAGAAAAAGGACTTCCAATTTACATAGACCAGTGGTCTGTGTTTTGAGATCTTCTATATAACACAAAGAAGGGAAAAAGGGTCTATGGTTTGTGGTGAGGTCCACAGAAAGCTCCTACCACCAATAAGTGCACTGGAGTCACTATAAACTACACTAAAAGTGAAACTGATGTAGGTAGATAAGACATCAATGAGGAAACAAAACCCTTATTGCTTTTGTCCTGATGAAGGTAGTTTGGTATTGAATGATTGCCACCGAAACGCCTTAACGCTACTTTCTGTCAATCCAACAATAAGGAATTCTGGATAGGAATACAGTGTTATATCAACCCATCTATTACCTTAATGTTGATATGTTGGATCAGCTAATGCAATAGTTTATGTAGATCTGCGCAACCAATAGGGTCCCCAATGTATCTTATTGTTTTTAAGATATTAGGTTCTTTCTTCGGGTTTTAACAAATGTTTACAATGTATGTGATGCATGTGTTTTATACAATGTATGTGTTTTATTTACTCTTTCCGTAAAATATTGTGTGATACACAACACGAAATTCAGTAATAAATCAAGAATATTACATCTGGAGCTTGGTGGTTGCAACTAAATAAGAATACTGACTTTGCCCTTCAGCGTTTATTTGAGAATGTGTGTGGTGTTTCGAATGCTCACATGAATTGGTGAATTTGTGTGTTATATAGGCTACCCAAGGGAAGCCTTTATATTCTGCTGATAGGATATGTCAAGGCAACATTTACCTAAATTGTAGTAAGTAAGCAAAGTAAGTGAGTCTGACATCTTGTAATGAGTTTTTGTGGTGGGTTGGATTCACTCCCCTGAGAAACTTTTGAAAGAAATGGGCTGCCTTTTAAAGCATTATATTTACTTAAATAGGCTAGAATTAAAAAAATAATAATCTGAAAAGACACTCATTAAATATGGAAGTCCTTTCATGGTGTGCCAGGCTAATGAAGACTGACAGTCCTCAATGGATGACGCCATTTTGTTTTGAAAATGTCTCATTGGTGACCCCATATGTCAAAAATTACCTCCATTGCTGGGGTCTGCAATTCGTCTGTGTTCCACTCTTGCCCAAACATTACATACAATGTGCCTGATATTTGCCAATATCGCTGCCCATGTACTATGGGTTACCCTTATGTTAAAAATTATGCCTAGTATATGGGGAACAAAGAGGTACAAAAGGGGGTGGTGATGGACGGAGCATCTGAACCAAACAAACACTCACACCCAGTCAAGAGATCTGGGTTTAATCCATCACCGTTCTTTAGCCCACACTGCCACCCCAGTTCAGACATGGCCATATTCAAATCAGTCTGACCCTGTGCCTCATGGGAACAGTCCAGCCTGAACTGCCAAGCCATGTCTTCCCTGGACCGGAATCAAGCTTCCTAGGACCAGTTTCTGGCATTACAGCCGTCTTCAGCCAGGCTTGCTTGGATCCAGTGGCAAAGTGAGCAAGGGACTCACGTCTGAGCATACCCTGCCAACTTATGGCGAACAAAGCGGTACAAAAGGGGGTTGTGATGGACGGAGCATCTGAACCAATAAAACACTCACACCCAGTCAAGAGACCTGGGTTTAATCCATCACCGTTCTTTAGCCCACACTGCCACCCGTGTTGAGACATGGCCATATGCAAATCAGTCTGACCCTGTGCCTCATGAGAACAGTCCAGCCCGAACTGCCAAGCCATGCCTTCCCTGGACCGGAATCATGCTTCCTAGGACCGGCTTCTGGCATTACAGCCGTCTTCAGCCAGGCTTGCTTGAATCCAGTGGCAAAGTGAGCAAGGGACTCACGTCTGAGCATACCCTGCCAACTTATGGCGGACAAAGCGGTACAAAAGGGGGTGGTGATGGACGGAGCATCTGAACCAATCAAACACTCACACCGAGTCAAGAGATCTGGGTTTAATCCATCACCGTTCTTTAGCCCACACTGCCACGCCAGTTCAGACATGGCCATATGCAAATCAGTGTGACTCTGTGCCTCATGGGAACAGTCCAGCCCGAAATGCCAAGCCATGCCTTCCCTGGACCGGAATCAAGCTTCCTAGCACCGGTTTCTGGCATTACAGCCGTCTTCAGCCAGGCTTGCTTGAATCCAGTGGCAAAGTGAGCAAGGGACTCACGTCTGAGCATACCCTGCCAACTTATGGCAAACAAAGCGGTACAAAAGGGGGCGGTGATGGACGGAGCATCTGAACCAATCAAACACTCACACCCAGCCAAAAGATCTGGGTTTAATCCATCACCGTTCTTTAGCCCACACTGCCACCCCAGTTCAGACATGGCCATATGCAAATCAGTCTGACCCTGTGCCTCAAGGGAAAAGTCCAGCACGAACTGCCAAGCCATGCCTTCCCTGGACCGGAATCAAGCTTCCTAGGACCGGTTTCTGGCATTACAGCCGTCTTCAGCCAGGCTTGCTTGAATCCAGTGGCAAAGTGAGCAAGGGACTCACGTCTGAGCATACCCTGCCAACTTATGGCAAACAAAGCGGTACAAAAGGGGGTGGTGATGGACGGAGCATCTGAACCAATCAAACACTCACACCCAGTCAAGAGATCTGGGTTTAATAAATCACTGTTCTTTAGCCCACACTGCCACCCCAGTCCAGCATTTTATTATGCATGCCCCCTGGCATAATCCACACTTGTCCTTTCATATGCCAAAAATGTCCTCCAAAGTGCCAGCCCCAGCATTTTGCCAGAGGTGGAACCTATGATAAGATTTTCCTCTAGTTTGTCAGTGCTGAAATTTTTTCCATGTGTTCCTCATGACAAGATCTTCCTCTAGTCTGCCTTCATCAGTATTTTGGTGTGGGTATCTCATATGCCTCAAAAATGTCAGTGTATGCAATATGCGTGGATGCCTCTATGATCCAAGAAACATGCCAGGTCCGCCAGCAGACTTACAAGCGTACCAACTCACTTATTCACACTCATTCTCATCACTCCTTTGAACTCATTCATTTTTGCTAAGTATTTTGCACTCACTCTTGCCCCGATTCAATGATTTGCACTGCACTCACTCAATTTTGCTAACAGGCAATCCCACATACAACCATACCTGCTCATGTGTGCACACACAAATCTACTCTCACCCACATGCGTGCACTCAACATACATTTAAAACTATTATTTTACTTTTTATGTTAATTCCCTAAAGTGCTAGTGAAGGCCCCATTCCAGATCCTGCTGCTCCACTTTTTTATTACATTGACCGTGAATGATAGGCCGATTATTCACAATTAATGTAATAAATATGTGCAGAAAAACAACTTGGAATTTGGAGCCTGAGCTGAGGCACTGATGCTGTCCCCTCGGAGGTCACAAAGGCAGTGCTAGGGGTTCCATGGGACAAGCCACCCTAACGACTCCTAAATAACGTCCACTGAGCCTTGAGTGCTTTTCAGGGTTGCAAGACCCACAGAATGCCTGCAATCGCACAGTGGGCATTGCTGCTGCTCCCAACCTGTAATGGAACTCCAGATATCAGACCTCAATTTATGAACTAATGTCTAAGTGTCTGCTGCAAATGCTGGGCCCTCCGAGATGACTGGACACCCTCAATTGGTCATTATCTATTTGTATTATCCAATTGGGCATCACACATTCCAAAATACCTTTTGAAATATATATTGTTGCTGCTGTTTGACCGCAATTTCAAACATCTACTGATAGTGTACTGTAACTTCCCTTAAATGGAAGAAAAGCTTATTTATGCAACTATTCTTATAAATGTTTCATGCTGAGCAGCATGTCTTCTGAATTGCAATGAAGCTGCTCAATAAGCATCCCTGACAAATAAATAATGGCTCATTTTTGGACGCACGTTGCCATAGATACTGCACAAACCTCTTTACTGCACAAGGTATGAGAAATAATAACAATCATCATCATCGTAAAATATAGAAATTATTTTGCAATGCACGCAACTAAAATGCCTCCAGGTCATTAAACAATAAATAAAATATTGCACTATGAAGTGGGTTTTTTCCTACAAACGTTAGCGTAATTTGTGATACAAGAAAATAATATATATATCTACAGGTTTTCTCTATTTATACTTGTCATTTTTAATCACTTCAAAGTTCTCTGCTCATATGTCATGTAGCCTCTGGGATAAGGTGTGAGTGCTGCTTTAGCACACTTCGGATTGCATATGATTAGTGGTTGCAGATAATAGGATTGAAAGAGCTAATAGCACAGTGGTTTTCGGCACACAGTGACTGTATGTATTCTATATTCTCACTATACTTTATAAATGATTTTCATTAAAATTCACTGAAGTTATGTCATATACCTAGATGTCCTGGAGCTACGTTGCACATATGTTCGACCAGTCGAATAGTGCAATGCAAGGGAATATTCTACACAGCAATCAAAGTCCATTAAAAAATATGGAAACTGTGATGCTGCGTTCAATGGTGTCAGGGTCAGTGAGCGTGGGGGCGGGGTCAAACATGTGGCTAAAGAACATAGGGCCTCATTTATGAGGACTTGCGTCAGTTTTGTGCTTCCGATGCGTCACTTTTTGTGATGCATTGGCGGCTAAAACATGCCTCCTGTTGCGCACTATTTACAAAGTGACGCATCTAAGCAGATGCGTCACTTTGTATACCCCTGCGCTACATTATACCTGCATCAGGTATAATGTATGCAGGGGGGGCGTTCCCCCGCAAAAAGCTTCGTGAAGTGATGCAGTGAAATCTATGAGATTTCACTGCGTCACTTCTAGGACGTCGTTGCGTCAAAATCTTGCGCCTGCCTCACAGCAGGCGTAAGACTGACGCAGGCCCTTTCACATTGGGCTTGCCCCATGTGAAAGGACGCATTGCCGGAGTTGCGTCACTTTTGTGACACACTACAGCAATGTGTCACTTTTGCGCTTACAGATACGTCAGAAATACTGACGTATCTGTAACTCCTTGCGACATGATGCGTCATACATTAAATATGACGCATCAGGTATGTCGCAAGGAGAGCGCACTGCGTCATTTCTCATAAATGAGGCCCATAGTATTCATTAAGTGTTTTTGGTCTTTCACCTCCGGTAGATACATATAAAATAAAGTGCAGCTTAAATAAAAAATAAAGAAAAAAGATGTTGCTCAGTGGGAAATGCACTATAGAACATTATGAAACCTCTATAATTTAATTCACTGCAGAAGTCTGTATGTAACCAGAGAGCCGCAGAACTAAATCTTGGTTGGTTCAATGAAGTACAATGACTTGTGGATTTTAAGTGCTGTGAGGTCGCAGCCTGCGAAAATAAAACACTGTGGATATGTAAGTCATTTTTTAAAACTTGCATTACACACAGTATAAGGTAGACTGCTTCAAAATACGCAAAAAGGCTTAAGATAAAATTGTGCTTCCAAAAATTACATTTCAGTAATACTTAGACTGTACATAATGAAATGTTTTTCATAACTGTACCTTCAACACCTTATCAGGGTAGTAAGTGATATATAAAACAATTACAATTAAAAGCATGTACCTCACAGCTCAGTTGTTAACTCTTTGCACTACCACTCAAAAGGAATAAATCTTTGTCATCACCAAGCTTCAAGTGATTCAACCAATTGAAGCGAGTACCAGCTCCCAAGGATTCCTTTTCATTGCATATTACCCTTTACAGTTGTAATATTCACTCATTATGTACATTTGCATTTCTTCCAGGCAAGCCGGCACCCTGGCAGAAAAAGTTGTTTAGATGTCTGCTCCTCCTTCGGTTTCACAGCAAAGGAGACTCTCTGAATGACACTTCAGAAACATTTAAACTATTGGAAGTAACCATCCCTCGATGGTTGTCTTCTTGCAAACAATAGTGGGATGGTTTTTCCAATAATCAAAAAAGAATGGATGCATCATGCCCTTGCGATTCCGCTCATTTCGACCTCTGGTTCCACGTATGAAAATATAGTATGACTTAACCTATATTCTGAAGTGGCCAGTACAAATATATATATGTATGTAATAGGATTCTACAATCCCACCGTAAAGTCCTGTCTCGTTGGGGCATATTACCAACAAGTAGCGATAATTATCGCTAAATAGGCTTAGCGACGATTTTTTTTATCGCTGCCTATCGCTGGATATGTTAGCGGAGAAAACATGCTATTAGCAACGTTTTTCTCCATTGTGCTAAAATATCCAGCGATAGCGGCGAAATGCGTGAATATCGCTGAGAGTACAGCGATATTCACGCATTAGCGACAAAATGCTCTTAGCCATGTTATCCACCTCCCATTGGATAACATGGCTAAGAACTGGTCTGAGCAGGCTTTGGTTTTTGGCGATAGCGGGAATATTTCCATCGCTACACCTGGCTTGCTAATAGGCGATAGCGACGTTAGTGACTGCTTTCAGTCGCTAACAGGTTGGGTACGCCCACTTTGCATGTCATTAGCGATAAATATCGCTGACATGCAAAGCGGGCCCCAAAACGCTCGCTATCGCCTAAAAGCTGTTGCTAACATCAGTTAGCTACAGCTTGCTAATAGAGCGATAGAATTATTGCCGCTTAGCGTCCGAAAACGGCCACTAAACCAGCGATAATTGCCTATCACCACCCGTGGTAATATGCCCCTAATTTCTTTATATTAGGCGACTTGTGATGCACCCAATTGCGATAATACAGAGTTTATGTCAGTACTCAATTATATTAACTTATTACAGTTGAGTTCTAACATAAGAGCCAGCAGGCGAGGAGAAAGTCAGGTCAGGTCATAGGCCAAATTAGTGCAGCTGTTTAAAGCAGGTATAAACCTTTGATTTTCTTTTTCTTCTCTGTTTTTCTGTGTAGTGACAACCAGAGTGAAAGGTTAATTTTTTGCAATACTGCGGCAATTATCATAAGGTTATATAATCTTTCTGTATGTTTCTACACATTCTAAAATAGTGTGACTTAAAACAAACTGACATGTTAAACTGCTTCTAATATCTTTTTCAACAAATACATAACAGCTTTTTTAATGTGCTTAATTTTGCACTAGAGATTCGAATGTATTTTTCCTGTTTGCAAACAAGCTCTCTCTTTCATATTAAAGAGCTACGCAACAAGGATTTAAGTGGTTATGGTCATTGAACTCCTCTGTGACTTCCTTGTGCTGTTTTCACTTTATTACTGTTTGAGTCCTGCATAAATACTCTACATTAACTCTAAATTAAGCCTGACTGATTTGAGCTAAGCTACCAGAGGGTTAAGCACAAGTTTAATTTGTGATTTTGGTGGTTCACCCTGACAATGATTGTGCTCATTATTTGAAGTGGGATCTCCCTGCCTGTAAGGAGATTCTGTGTGGGCACATGCTTCTCCCATCCCGCCCTCACCTAAGTACATAATCTTCAACCATTCTCTTTCGCACTATTTTGTAAATTACTCTTTTTATTTCCATCTACGTTTGCTATGCAAAGATTCCACTTTAAATATATAAACTAAATAAAATGTGCTATTTTAATGCCCTTATGTACTTCAGTAGGATGAAAAACAAATTTCACAACAAATCTAAGTTGTGATGCAACCAGGTACTTGCAAAGCTATCACACTGACATGAGGATTTCCACAAGATATGCCCTGATTTGCGTCTCAGTGTGTGTGTTCCCATTATTGGTGTATTTTCTTTCATTTTAATGCACTAATGATGATTAAAATTTGAAAAAAACTGTATGCTGTGCTTGCGGTTCAATTAATGGTCCAGTGGCAATTTAATGAGTGGATTTAAAAAAGACACCACTATATGATTCAAGTATTTGAGTAGGAACTCACCCAGAGGAGCTCTCTGCTTGTGGGTAATTGTTTTCAGCCTTGCCTCCATTAATAACCTGAATTAATTTTATGAACTTGTTAAAGTTCAGTTTTCATTAGCAGCTTCCCATTTGAAATATTGCTATGCATTTAAACAACGCATTAACAAGCAAATCCGCTGATCTTACGAACATGATGAGCTTTAAAGGGCTGCACGAGTTCTTCTGCAAGTTTTATTCAGAGGTGGGGGGTTGTTTAATGTAGGTGGAGACACAGGACAGTGCGCAATTCGAAGCAATGATGTGGCATATCCAGGATAATATACATATGGAGTTTTTTGCAGGTCGAAACCCGAGGAAGGGTAACCAGGCAAAATATTGGCTAATGATTTATTTCAATCTGCAAGTACCTTATTTCCTCTTGCTTGTGGTCCAATAATAGGTCTTTAAATAATTGAAGGTGAGACGCGCTCTAAGTTCTGAGCTTTGGCACTTACTGAATTTCAAGAGCACTGTCCTTCATTCTGTGTCCCGGGGTAAATCAGATATTGAGTCAATAGTGTACAAAATGTTGACACTTAAGTATGAGGGAAAATGTGAGAAATGTGGTAAAATCACATATGCATGTTATTGCCATTCTGACGTATCAAACTCAGGGCGTGATTAAGTGTATGGACTCACACACAAATCTGACTAATATCCCCTCCACTGTATTACAAGTGTCCTAGATATGAAGCTCTTGTAATACTTGGAAAAGACTGCAAGTTGGGGAAATAGATTTTTTCAGGGGGGGAGATTATTCCACACAGTTTTTCAGTAGGAACTATACCACTTTTAAGAACTACACAGGAAAGGCTAGGTGGCTATGGACTAATATGGGGCAAGAACTGAGAAGAATCAAGCACCCAACAACTCTACCTAACATTTATAGCACATACAGATCTCAAGAGTATGGCAAGATATGCTAAACAGGTCTCACACACTATTGCTATCTCATCATATACCTACATTAACCCACTTAAAGAGAGAGTATTTGAGGAGAATAAGACTTGACTTTTCCAAAAACATACCTGGTACACAATCCACCATAGCTTCCTGGGAAACAGAGAAAATAGGAAACCAGGTACCATGGGAAGAGCTTAAGTTCGAACAATGGGGAACTGATATCAAGACCGTGGAGCCAGAGAGATACCCCTCAGTGTTAATTGTCCAGGACGGCCAACTTACCAGAAGACAGGAGGGTATAGTATACTTAAAAGAACAACATCTCCACTTATCCACTGCAATTAGGGAATACCCAAGTACAAGTAAATATAAACAATGAAAGAAAAAGCATCTTATACAACATGCACAAAGAGTGGGCGCAGCAAGACTGGAGTTGGCTAGCACATACTCTCGCCTCCAGGACCAAGTTGCACTCCTAACACTGACCCCCAAAACCAGATTGAAAACAAATCATTGCAAACACAAACAACAGTAGTTTCTTAGAATATGGCAGTGCTCAAACAAATATAAATACTGCCCAACACGGCACTAAACACTGTGCACTGTTCAAAAGTGGTCCAACAGGACCCTCCTATGCTGTTCAACTGTTTATCAAATAATAATATAGACTCGAACAATTTTACGAAACTTATGGTATTCTTTTATGTATGCCAAATATTTTTTGTACTAGCACAAGATGTGCAATGTTGCATTAGTCAAGCATATTACGTGAGTAACACAAAATAAAAACCATGTTTTCATTACATCATGAACAACATTCATTGGTATATAACAAAACAATCAATGTAATCTAGATGAATTGACAATGGATTACAAACAAAAGGTTCAAAACGGCCCGATGCATTTCAGGACAATGGCGTCCCTTCGTCAGGGGGAACCTGTAAAAGGAAAAATGAGAATCACAAATGCACAATTGTATGATCATTTAATTAGCACTTATAGCAGACAACAACATGTAGATGCCAAAATACAGGAACTGGAAGTGAAATGTAACACAAATATATGTGGCAATGATTAACACTATAAGAGTTCATTGTACCCGTGGGGCAGAGAAGGTAGATCACCCATGTGTGAAAAGCGGAGTAAATGTGATGCAAAACAAGTAAAAGAAACATCATCTAAATATGTTTGTTACTGAAACCAGCGTGAGACTGAAAGGGAAAAAGACCCAGTGGTGTGCACTTAGACAACTGCACCAGGAGATTTAAAATGCAGTACCTGGCTGAAATCGTATCCTCAGCTCTGTAGAGAATAAAACCGGGTTTGTGACAAAGGAAAAAAAGATAAAACTGGATATGACATTCATGAAAAATGCCCTCAACGTAAACCCCACCTTGAAAATAGGGAATGCTGCATGAAACACGGAGGAGGCAATACCAGTAACGAGCTGCAGGAAAAAATGAATAAACGTTGTGTTAACAGGAAATATCCACAAAATAGCCCATGGTTTAAAGTTAAAAAATGACAGCTTAGTTGGTCACTCACCAGCGGGGAAACACAGTGAGTAATGCTCCTACTGAAGTTAAAACTGTCAGCGCAGTGATAGAAAAACTCTCGGAGTTGCTGAATGTCCCACAAAGTGAGGTCTTTACAACATGTATCCTACAAAACCATAATCCACACATTAACCACACATCAATAGTAAGAACTGTCTGTAGATGAGGTAAATGGGTATTAATCTAGGGTGCAAAGAGACTCACCAATTTCGTTTGTTATAAAACCGCTCAGGGGTCAATACACGTAATGTCGACCAAGACGCAAACAAACGCAAGTAAGTAAGGGCATGTGCGGGTGCTGGATGTATACACGGAATGGAACAAACATAAAGGGAGGACTGTAAACCATGGCACAGCGGTGCCATGTTGGAGCGTACAAATAGCCTATGAAGTGGAAACCTATCCAGAGGTAAAATGCCATATTCCAGAAAGTTTGGCAACAGGTGGATGAAAGCGCAGCATGGGGCAAGTTAACCCAACAGCACACGTGGTGGTAGGAACCGTAAAAATGCGATATTGAATAAAACATTAATATCGATGCTTTAATATCGATGCTCACGGTCAATGAAATGCGGGTTCCTAGGTCAATAAGAATGTAGAAAACCAACGGAGCGAGTAACCGTATCCACAGAGGCCTAACAATGTAGGTGGGTGAGAAAAGGGAAAAACGATGTACAAAGTCAAATGATGCAATAGATTACCTATATAGTACAAGAATATCAGAGTCCAGAATGAAGAAGCAGGGGAGAAGGAAAACAAAGGCCCTCTACCAAAAATAGTGGCATCACATATACAATAAATATCATGATCTTAAAAACAGTGAGAGTGACAAAGAGTAGTATGCACCTACTCGCAAATACGATAAATATAGACATTAGTGGTCAATGAACCAACCATATATGAATATAACACACAGGCAAATGATCTAATCATCCTATGGATTACGATGTATCAAATGAATGTCCCTATAAGGGAATTTAACATGATCTTAATAACACTGGAAGTGACAAAAAGTAGTGTGTGCCTACTCTCAAATGCAGTGTATAGTCATAGGGGTACTTGACTGTGTAAGGGTGATGATCACAAGAAGCAACTCATGTCAAAACGATCAATCAGACCTGATGGATACATGGTTCCTAGTGTTTGGATCCAATATAACTCTCTTTGTAGTAAGAATCTATTAATGTCCAAACCTGGTCTCACTTGTGCCTGTTCAATTATTTGGAACCGGAGTTGAGATATTGAATGCTTGTCCTCATCCCAATGGGTGGCCAGACTTGAAGTAGTATTTTTAGTGAGGATTCTGCTTTTATGTTCCGTGATTCGGATCTTATGTTTGCGTGATGTTTTACCAATATATGCTTTCCCACATGGGCATTTAATGCAATAAATCACATGAGCAGAGTTACAGTCACTGGTGTGTCTCAAATAGATTTTTTTACCAGATGATGGATGAGTTAGTATGTTGCCGGTCGTAACATTGTTGCAGTGTGTGCAACTCTTGCATCTCCGGGTACCCAAACAGTCATCATGTGTTTGTACACTTTTTGGTGTGGCCAATAATGAATGTAAATTTGTACCCCTCGTGTGGGCAAAAAGAGGCCTTTCGAGAAATATTCCACAAAAATCATCTTCATGTTGCAGTAAATTCCATCGTCTGGAATTTTTTTTTTTACCTGATTGGGAAACTGTGGAATATCTAGATCAATGAACCATCCGGGTGTTTGGCTGCGGAGATTGTTTCTGCAACAGATCATCACGCGGCTTACTCAATGCTTTTTGAAGGCAATTCTAAATAGTCTGCTCTGGGTAACCACGTGCACGGAACCTTTGGGAATATTCCACCAATTTAACTGCACTGACCTCGGGGTCTGAGCAAATCCTGCGTATCCTTATAAACTGAGAGAAAGGCAGGTTTTGGATCAATGCATTCGGGTGAAAACTTGTATATAACAATGTACTATTGCGGGCTGTGGGTTTAGAATAGACTGCTGTATGGAATTTGTTGTGGTGAAGCTTTTTGATCTGAAAATCCAAATAATGTATGGTTTCTTGTTGTATGTTGAACATCAGATGTATATGTGGATTGAGGTTATGTGGATTAAGGTTATTGAGTCAATCATGGCAATCAGTGTCTGTTCGGTATCTGACTAGAGAAGAAAAAATATTGTCGATGTACCTGCAATACAGAGGGATGTTCCGCCACCAGATAGGGTTAGTAATGATGCTTTCCATTTCATGCTGAGACATATAGATATTTGTATATGCTGGAGCCCCGAAAAACCCATGGAGGTCCCGGTCCACTGAATGTAAAAATTATCTTGCCACTCGAAATAACTGTTATGTAGACAAAATTTCAACAGTTGAAGAATGAAAAGCTTCTCCATGGTTATATTTGTAGATTGGAGCAATGCCCATTCAACAGCTTCCAAACCTGCTGCATGAGGTATTGAGGTGTAGAGTGCAGTCACGTCGATAGCTTGAGGGTCAATATTCACTGCAGAAAGTTTCTGGAGAAAGTGGATTGTGTCTTTCAGATATGTACACCAGTTTTGAACAACCATTTGGAGATAGAAATCCAAGAACTTCCCTACTGAATCAAAAATGGAACCACAGCCTGATACAATAGGCCGGAATGGCGGGTTTTGGGCATCTTTGTGCATTTTGGGTATCATGCAAAGACGTGGTCTCCGTGGGTTTTGAGTAGTAAGATGGTTTGATCATCAATCCAATCATTGTTGTAAGCTTCCAATAATAGCTTGTTAAGCATGTCCTGCAGCTGCATTGTGGGGTCATACGTAAGTAACATATCCGTGTTAGGGTCATTGACATGGGTGTTTACTTTAGGTTGATAGTATTGAGTGTCCATGACGACAAGTGCGCCACCCTTGTCCGCTGGTTACATAGTGATCATAGGATCATTTGCTAGTTCAGCTGTCATTTTGCGCTCATATTTAGTGAGATTGTCATGTTTTGTATTTTTGAAGGAAAGTTGTTGTATATCTTTATGTACCAACGCCTCAAAAGTGTCCAACATTTTGTGAGATACCGGCGGTATGAACGTGCTTTTAGGTTTAAATGGTTTAGAGCTAGATTCAGCACTCTGTGTGTTTTCAGGAACAATATTGGTAAAGAAGTGAAACAACCTTAGCAATCTCAAACATTTGAACATATCTGCTTGAACTTGTAAAGGTGTGTTGGTGCTCGTTGGTACAAATGACATGCCTTGACCCAAAATGGCAATCTGTTGTTGATTAAACTGTTTTGATGAAATATTCAGGACTAAGTTACAGTCTTGCCGCTGTGCAAAGATTTTCCCGCTTTTTCTTTGTCCTCTCCTGGTTTTCCTACAGATGGTGTCAAGATTGTTGCCGGACTGGCTGGTGGTCTGCCTTGGTCCGGAGCCTGGGACAAAAAAAACACTGTTGACGTGGATTGTGGTGTTTCAATCGCAACGGTAGATGGTCCAGCTGTCTGGGAATGCATTAAGGCCTGTGCGCGTGTACGTCCCATAGTTGTATCCTTATCAGATACTAGGTTCTCTTCAGATGAAGTCGTGGTAGTTGTGGTTTTGCGGTGTTCAAATCATCTCCTTGAGTAGATTTCAGCCCACGTGTAAACTTCATTACGTTTATAGTCAATGGTATCTCTTTTGCATTTGCGGAGTTTACCTTCCTGCAGTTCTTTTTCATATTTTTCAAGTTTCTGGTTAAGCACCTCTAGTTGCAGTTGCCAAGCATTAGATTCCAATAGCAATTCTAGCGCGCTCTTCAATGTATAGATTTCTTCCTCTAGGTCCCTGATGGTTTTAGACAATTCCTTGATGATGAGAAATATTAAGTCTAGAGAACACTTATTTAATATAGCATACCACTTATCCATGAAAACTGAATTTGGTTGAAAACAAAATAGTAGTGGTTTTATCGCCAGTCTTAGTCCCCGTGGTATACGTTTAGCTTTATGGTACTGCACGAGTGTGGAAGCATGTAATTTCTGGTTGAGTTGGCATCTTGTGATGGACTCAAGTTGACGTAGTTGTTGTGTGATGGTACCCCCATGGGTGTCGGCTGTCTTCACTTCTTGTATGGGAGTGTAGATGTCACTGGCCTCATCGGTGATGTAGTTGTTGTGTGATGGTACCCCCTTGGGTGTCGGCTGTCTTCACTTCTTGTATGAGAGCGAAGATGTCACTGGCCTCTTCGGTTGTGTAAGCTTTGGTGCTCGCTCTATTTTCAGTGATATTAGTTATTCAGTCGAAAGACATATTTAATCTGTGGGCACTGCTTCCAATGGACAGAGCAATAATGAAAAAGATATGGGGGTGGGAGCGCACACCTATCTAACGTGAATGGTTGTGTTAACCCTACTATACACAATGTTTATACAGAGGTGCAACGGTGTGACACTTGCTGTCTATAGATTTAGACCCGTTTACCACATCTACAGACAGTTCTTACTATTGATGTGTGGTTAATGTGTGGATTACGGTTTTGTAGGATACATGTTGTAAAGACCTCACTTTGTGGGACATTCAGCAACTCCGAGAGTTTTTCTATCACTGCGCTGACAGTTTTAACTTCAGGAGGAGCATTACTCACTGCGTTTCCCTGCTGGTGAGTGACCAACTAAGCTGTCATTTTTTACCTTTAAACCATGGGCTATTTTGTGGATATTTCCCGTCAACACCACGTTTAATCAATTTTTCCTGCAGCTCATTACTGGTATTGCCTCCTCCGTGTATAATGCAGCATTCCCTATTTTCAAGGTGGGTTTACGTTGAGGGCATTTTTCATGAATGTCATATCCAGTTTTATCTTTTTTTCCTTTGTCACAATCCCGGTTTTATTCTCTACGGAGTTGAGGATACGATTTCAGCCAGGTACTGCATTTTAAATCTCCTGGTGCAGTTGTATAAGTGCACACCACTGGGTCTTTTTCCCTTTCAGTCTCACGCTGGTTTCAGTACCATACATATTTAGATGATGTTTCTTTTACTTGTTTTGCACCACATTTACTCCGCTTTTCACACATGGGTGATCTACCTTCTCTGCCCCATGGGCACAATGAACTCTTATAGTGTTAATCTTTGCCACATATATTTGTGTTACATTTCACTTCCAGTTCTTGAGTTTTGGCATCTATGCATTGTTGTCTGCTATAAGTGCTAATTAAGTGATCATACAATTGTGCATTTGTGATTCTCATTTTTCCTTTTACAGGTTTCCCCTGACGAAGGGACACCATTGTCCCGAAATGCATCGGGCCGTTTTGAACCTTTTGTTTGTAATCCATTGTCAATTCATCTAGATTACATTGATTGTTTTGTTATATACCTATGCATGTTGTTCATGATGTAATGAAGACATGGTTTTTGTTTTGTGCTACTCACGTAATATGCTTGACTAATGTAACATTACACATCTTGTGCTAGTACAATAAATATTTTGCATACATAAAAGAATACCATAAGTTTCGTACAATTGTTCGAGTCTATATTATTATTTGATAAACAGTTGAACAGCATAGGAGGGTCCTGTTGGACCACTTTTGAGCAGTGCACAGTGTTAACTGCCGTGTTAGGCAGTATTTATATTTCTTTGATGCCACACTTGATAGACAGCAATTGTCACACCGTTGCACCTCTGTATAAACATTGTGTATAGTAGGGTTAACACAACCATTTACGTTAGATAGGTGTGCGCTTCCACCCCCATATCTTTTTCATTAGTGCTCAAACAAACCATACAGCAAAAGGACGCTTTTTTAAATTCTTGACGTATGGGGATATAATCTGTATTCAAGAAACTTGGAGCACATGCTTGCTACCAATGGAGGGATACCAGGAAGTGCACTATCCAAATGAAAATAACAACAAGCATGGAAGACCATCCGGTGGGCTGGCAGTCTATGTAACCACAACAATGAATGCAAGGGTAACAGTGGTGAAACAAAACTCAACATATCTAGCAATAACTTTTTGAAACTACACAAGCTTGACACAGCCAACAAACTAATACTCATTATTAACACATACCTGAATCCTTTAAAAAATACTCATGAGAAAACCTTAAAGAGATTTTGTGAATCACTAGATGAACTACTTTGTGCCTCCCCTACGCATGAGATCTTACTTCTAGGTAAGTTCAATAAACAAAAACGTTGCTCATTCTACAAATATTTCTAATTGTTCTGGTAAAAATGTATATAAACTGCATAATATTCTTCAGGCATATAGTCTTCACCCATTGCAACTACCGTCACAGCCCCACCCCAGGAATCAAAATTCAAATCACACATTGAAGTGACTCAATGCTAAATTAAATAATTGCATCTAAAGCCCTCACTGACTGTTGCAGAAATCTCTCCATCCCAACATGGAAGGTAAATGATCATTACCCCGATCCCCACCTTTAGGATAATATACAAGGAAGGGATAACTATACCAGTTATTGGTAACCCAAATGGCTCAGAAACCAGTAAGTCAGTCAGGAGAGTAAAATGGGACAGCACATCCATAGTCCGGTTTAAACAATGGCAAATTGACTTTAAATATGCAAACCCAAACCTCTTATGGCTGAATGGCCCCATCACATCACAAGTTGACCACTAATGACCTCCTTCCTACACAACTTATTGGTGGTACAGAACATTAGACAGCTGAACAACAAAAGCCTGCGGGACACCACCAGAGGCAGAAACTATGGTATATTGGCACACTGAAAAAAACAAGCATCATTAAGAAAAGCTAGCAAAATGTACAAATATAAACCAGCAAAAAAAGCAACGAAACGTAAGTTAAAACATGCAAAGAGATGCTTTTGGAAAGCTCATTGAGGCAAAAGAAACACCCTGCAGGCCAATGGTGTAGAGTGCTTGCCCTAATGAGAGCTAAAAGCAGTCTGATTGTTGGCAGTTAGTGAACAGACTAAATGAAATCCCACATACAAAGGGAAACTGCATTCTGGAAGAAACATGGATGGCACATACAAAAAACATGTATACCATAGACACAACACTAGTAGAAGTCATAATAATGCCAAATAAGAGGCCGGAGCCACTTACACTCTTGGAGAGCCGTATCAACCAAAAACTGGTCAAACAGACTTTAAAAACTATTAGAACCGACGGGAACAAGGACCAGACAGTATACCAAGACATCTATTGATAGCTGAAATAGATTTCTTGATATACCTCTGTACCAAGCCTCTTTCACATACACACAGGTCCTAGAATTGTGGCATTCAATCAACAAGAAGAGGAACACAAAGGATCCTGCAAATTGACGACAGATGGCCTTATTCCACGTAGAGGCTAAGGGACAGGCAGGCTTCCTCTTAAAAGAACTAGAAAGCTGAACAGAGAAATAAAACTTGATTCCCTACTACTAACTGGATTAAGGCCTAAAGCCTCAACTGTAGACACTATTCTTGAATTATCATATTGACCACTAGCACCAAAACTCTTTTCAGCCACAACTCTACATCTGCTTAGTGGACTATTCAGCAACATTTAACGGGGTGGACCATCAAACATTATGTAAGAAATTGACTGAGTGCGGCATTCCCCAAAATCTGGTGAATGCAAACATGTCACTTTACGCTGATACTTGGGTGTTAGAAATGTGTTAGAAATTGGATTATAGGTTGACTGGGTATGAGCCCTAGCCAACCTACAACCTAATTTCTAACACTCATCCAATGAAATCATACCACAAAAATAAATAATAAGGCCAAAAAACAGGGCTGTGTTATCGCCCTGCTGCTGTTTAAACTGTACACTGCTGATCGAGGGACAACATGAAAGAAGGCCAACTCATTTCCTGCTAGAATAGGACAATACAAGATTCTGATCCTACAATATGACAACGATTTAGCAATCCTATACTATATGAAAATAGGATTACAGCGATCTCTTGATGAACTGCATAAATAAAAAGTGAGTAATAAGTTGGGGGCAAACACCACTAAAACAAAATTAGATATTTAGGAAACTAAAGGGGAAAGCCAAAAAAGAATGGAAATTCAGGCCAGCGAAGATCAATTACACAACACTAAAACTAACTGGTATGACTAAAGAATCTGTGATCATTGGGGAAAAAAGCTTGCAAGTTAATATTAGCATTATGCCATCTCTACACAAAGCTATATAGTCCATGTGCTGAAGCTATTATAAGGGTAGTAAAAGTTAAATTGGTACCAACCATTTCATATGGTCAACTAGCTTTCCCATGGAAAATAGCTGCATCATTATACAAGATGCAATGTATTACCTGCAGACGAGTATTGCACCTCTATACATGACAAGCACATACATGCCTGGAATTTTGTTTGCAAAAACAAGACATAACTTGCAGATCCCAATTTCTTAGATGTTACCGTTAGATTATACATGTGAAGGGGGTCATTAACAATAGTATTGCATGATATTTTTTTACTGCTCAGACAACAATTGGATTAGATAACTGAATAAAGCTAATGCCAATTTAGAGATGAGTCTAGATTCTCTCAAAACAAGCAGATTTTCATACCCAGCTTTAAAAGAAATAAAGAAAAAACATAGTATTGCAAGATCGTGGAAAATTGATATACACATGAACTTCACGGAGATTTCAACCATTGTTCAAAGCCCCACGCCCACACTCCTATCTGACAGAAGCTCTGACCCAGGCATGCAGGAGAAATAAAAAGCTTGGAAGGTTTTTAATATACTAGTAATGAGCTATGATCAAACAGGAGCACCAGAGTCAACACTACTCCAAACTGCAGATTTTGCACCTACGAAAAGGCCTGGAGTTTAGTTCTGCTCGTAGCACCCTTTTAAAACATGTGTTTTAAACCCCCGAATAGGAACCTGTAAGGAGGCATTATCATTGTGTTTTAACTCAACAGACATAATTGTTCCAGTCCGATATGGGAATTTTTTTCAATAATAAGCTGAGAACTTTTAAAGCCTGGAAAAAGTTAAAACAGCCTTGAGGCTTCTACCACTTTTACAAACTTGATCATAAAGTGTAATTTTTGTATATTTGTGTTATCATTTTGACTAAACTGAGAGGTAAGCTCCTGAGGCGGAAAGCCGGGAGCGAGGTGCTATTGTTTTTAAACTTAATATCACAGATTACTTGTGTGTGAAATTCTTACGGTGTCATTGCTTGTGTTTTTTTAAACTTTGCGCACAGATTACTTGTGTGTGAGAATTTTTACGGTGTCATTACTTGTGTTTTTAAACTTTGCTCAATCACAGATTTACTTGTGCTTGTCATAACTCACCTTCCTTAGACACAGGCGGTGTACGCAGCGGAGCCAGCGCTGACGCTGCACGCTGATCGATTACTCCCCCTCGCGCCCTCCCGCCACGAGCGGAGGCCACGCCCCTTTCTGGCAACGCCCCCAGCCTCTTCGCTTAAAGCCCACACTCCTCGGCTGACCTAGCAAAACTGAGAGGTAAGCTCCTGAGGCGGAAAGCCGGGAGCGAGGTGCTATTGTTTTTAAACTTAATATCACAGATTACTTGTGTGTGAAATTCTTACGGTGTCATTGCTTGTGTTTTTTTAAACTTTGCGCACAGATTACTTGTGTGTGAGAATTTTTACGGTGTCATTACTTGTGTTTTTAAACTTTGCTCAATCACAGATTTACTTGTGCTTGTCATAACTCACCTTCCTTAGACACAGGCGGTGTACGCAGCGGAGCCAGCGCTGACGCTGCACGCTGATCGATTACTCCCCCTCGCGCCCTCCCGCCACGAGCCGAGGCCACTCCCCTTTCTGGCCACGCCCCCAGCCTCTTCGCTTAAAGCCCACACTCCTCGGCTGACCTAGCAAAACTGAGAGGTAAGCTCCTGAGGCGGAAAGCCGGGAGCGAGGTGCTATTGTTTTTAAACTTAATATCACAGATTACTTGTGTGTGAAATTCCTACGGTGTCATTGCTTGTGTTTTTTTAAACTTTGCGCACAGATTACTTGTGTGTGAGAATTTTTACGGTGTCATTACTCGTGTTTTTAAACTTTGCTCAATCACAGATTTACTTGTGCTTGTCATAACTCACCTTCCTTAGACACAGGCGGTGTACGCAGCGGAGCCAGCGCTGACGCTGCACGCTGATCGATTACTCCCCTTCGTGCCCTCCCGCCATGAGTGGAGGCCACGCCCCTTTCTGGCCACGCCCCTTTATGGTCACGCCCCCAGCCTCTTCGCTTAAAGCCCACACTCCTCGGCTGACCTAGCAAAACTGAGAGGTAAGCTCCTGAGGCGGAAAGCCGGGAGCGAGGTGCTATTGTTTTTAAACTTAATATCACAGATTACTTCGGTGTGAAATTCTTACGGTGTCATTGCTTGTGTTTTTTTAAACTTTGCGCACAGATTACTTGTGTGTGAGAATTTTTACGGTGTCATTACTTGTGTTTTTAAACTTTGCTCAATCACAGATTTACTTGTGCTTGTCATAACTCATCTTCCTTAGACACAGGCGGTGTACGCAGCGGAGCCAGCGCTGACGCTGCACGCTGATCGATTACTCCCCCTCGCGCCCTCCCGCCACGAGTGGAGGCCACGCCCCTTTTGGCCACGCCCCCTCAACCCACAGCCCGGACTAACATAAATTATGTGCTTCCATCGGTCGCGCAGCGGGCGCGCCGTTTGCGCGCCGAAGGCGCGCCTAAGGCAAGCCCGTCTGCGCCCGTCCGCGGCCGGGCGCGGTCCAGGGCCCCAACCCCTGCCCATTCTCCTATTGACCTGATAACATATAATGGGCAGGACCTCTGGAACCTAAGGCCACCGATTATTGAGTGCTGCAGGCACAAAATGGAGGCTGTAGCCTCTACCAAATTCCCTCATTGCCCGTTTAAAACCACTAAACAGATAGACTCTAAAGAACGGTCAAGGAACCTCAAAGGTGGCTTGCTAAATTGTCGATCCTTACCTAGACATGCCTTGCAAATTTGGGACCTGCTCTCTGATGAGAAGCTCGATTTGCTCTTTCTGACGGAGACATGGCTGGGCGCCGATTCTGACCCTGAGATCATCGAATCCCTTCCACCCAGCTATAACATAGCCAGGGTGGATCGACTAGTAGGCCGTGGAGGTGGGATTGCAGTGATCAGCAAGGCCCCGCTGGTTTGCTCCCTTGAACCTCTTGCAATAGAGAACTGTGAAGCTGGAAAATTCGCACTGAAACTGGGCCCTCAGGACCACATCTCGGTTGTCCTTCTTTATCGACCTCCTGGGACCCTGGGAAATTTTAGGCAGAGCTTACAAGAACACCTTGCTCACCTTGCACTCCGACACAGGAAGGTTCTCCTTCTAGGTGACTTAAATATTCACTTTGACGATGTCCAGCAAAGGGAAGCCACGGAGTTGAGACAGGACTTACAACATACGAATCTGTCCCTTATAAATTTAACCCCCACCCATACTCATGGCCACTTACTGGACCCGGTGTTTGCTAACTGGGAGGGCATAAAGACGAAATGTCCGAACCCTCTTCCCTGGACAGACCATTTTCTAGTCCCTTTTGAAATTTGCACTTTAGGTAAGCCGACACCCCTGCTGGATGGCAACAATAGCTACCCATACCGCAAATGGAAAAAATGTTCACAACATACTTTCAGTGAGTTGCTAAGCGTAGGAGGGATGCCAGGAGGCACGGATAGCGAAAACGCTAACCTGAACCTAGAAACCCGAATGCTTGAGGCCCTGAATAAGGTAGCCCCTATGTCCATCCCCAAACAGGGAAACAGAGCTAGGAGATCAGCCCTATGCTATAATACAGATCTGCAGACTATCAGATCAGCATGTAAAAAACTAGAAAGGCTCTGGCGCAAGGATATGAATGAGTCCACTAAAAGTCAATATAGAACAGCAATGAGAAGCTACCAAAAGCAGGTCAGGGCTGCTAAAACCACCTTTTATAGGAACAGAATCTGTGAGGCGGACTGTTCATCTAGAGAACTCTTTAAAATATATAAAGAAATCTCTGTCGTCTCTAAATCCAATGTCCCGGAAACAGACTCCATCATTGAATGCAATAAGGTGGCAGACTATTTTGCCAATAAAGTAAAAAATATTTACAGCTCCTTCTCCAGTTGTCCTGCTAATGGAGAAACCTTCATAGAACTGAAGACAGAGGAACTGCTGAATTCAGAACAGAGGTTAGAGTGTTTTACTGTACCTTCCAGTAAGGAACTTGAAACCATCTGTACTAGTAAAAAATCAGGCTCTCCTAGAGATCCAGCTCCTCCTAGAGTGCTGGGTGCTAGCATAGCTGTTCTAGAACCTTATATCCGCCATGTCCTCACAACATCCTTTGACTCCCAGACCCTGCCGATAAATTGGAAAAAGGCGATTGTGCTACCTATTAGGAAAAAACCAAACGTAAGCCATGATGTTCTGGAAAATCTACGACCTATCTCTCTGCTACCATATACTGCGAAGATTGCAGAGAAAATTGCTAATATGCAACTGATGGCATTTGCGGAAAAGAATAATCTCCTGCACCCCTCTCAATCGGGGTTCCAAAGAGGTCTCTCCACTGAGACAGCCTTATTAAGAGCCACCGAAACTTTACGGTTAGGAGCTGACGCAGGCCTAACCATGGCACTTGTCATGCTAGACCTTAGCGCAGCGTTCGACACTGTAGCACATATCACCTTGCTACAGTGTCTGAACAGAGGTGGTGTGACTGACAGAGCACTCGGATGGCTTAAATCGTTTCTGACATGCAGAAGCTTTCAGGTCCAACGGGGCTCCTTTCAGTCGGAGGAGAAGATCTTAGAACAGGGGGTGCCACAGGGCTCCGCTCTAAGTCCTACCCTTTTTAATCTATATATGGCCCCCCTGGCTGAGCTAGTTCATTCGTTCGGCGTAGAGATTGTCTCCTACGCCGACGATACGCAGCTCTTACTCACCCTCACCCAAACCTCGGCAGCGGGGGCAAATAATTTCCGAGCTTGTATGCAATCATTGGCCACCTGGATGGATAGTCACTGCCTTAAACTTAACAGCTCCAAGACTGAAGTCTTGGTAGTAGGTGGCTCTGGACTTGTGATTGGTGGCCTAGCTGTCTAGGCGCTATGCCTATACCTTGTCCTGAAGCAAAGAACTTAGGGATATGGATGGATCCGACACTCTCTTATGAGACTCACATCAATCGACTAGTAGGCAAGTGCTATTGGGTCTTAAAGACTCTCAATAAAACCCTGGACCTCCTTCCTTTGGAGGCTCGGCGCACTATGACCCACGCATTGATCACTTCACGCCTGGACTATGGGAATGTCCTCTTCCTGGGAGCATCTAGTAAAAGCATTGGCCGACTCCAGATACTGCAAAATGCTGCAGCCCGCCTAGTGCTTAGACTCCCAAAAAGAGCCGACTCCGCAACCGCCCTGAAGACCCTCCACTGGCTCCCAGTGAAAAAAAGAATAATGTATAAAGCCCTCCTTACATGTCATCGAATCTTATGGCTTAAAGCTCCTAGTTATCTGACAGGTCTGGCTACCTGGTATGAACCACGCAGATCGCTTAGATCGGGAGGCAAGGGCACGCTTGTGACCCACCGATATAGGAGAGAAAAAATGGGAGGCCGTTCTTTCAAGGTTGTGGTGGCCATAGGTTGGAACAAACTCCCTATCAGCCTCCGCTTGGAGCCGGCAGAACCTATCTTCCGTCGAATGCTGAAAACCCATCTGTTCGCCTCATAGGTTTCTCTGTGTTTTTTCCCTCGCTTTCCGACCACCCTCGGACGAGTCTTCTTTCCTCTCCTGTTTTGAGCGGGGGGACACACCGGGATGGCGTAATCCATGCGCTCTACAAATGTCCTTATTATTATTATTTATTGCTCAGTTTAGCCAGTGGCCAAAAACAAAGGTTTTTCTGTATACGGCTTCAGGAGCACTAAGGGTAGTTCAAGTTCAGTGCTAATAATGGTTATTTAGCACTACTCACATTTCAATCCTTTCTAGGAAATAGGAAAAGCTGAAAACATTTACATATTTAATTTCAATAAATGTTGCGAGAGTTCTAACTTTTAGTTTAATGACACAATACACAGTTTGTTGCCTTACATTTGAAGGCTGTAACAATGTGAAAACATTTGGAAATATTAGTTGAGATGCTCTAAAATCAGATATTTACGTGATCAAATATAGTATTTCCCTTCCTATTCATAAAATAGTGGCAACATATACAGGCTGTCAGTTCAGAAATTGTACAGGTGAGCAAATCAAGAAGAAAATGTTTCACCTCGAAACTAGCAGTTGGAATGAATACTTTACTCTTGGCTATTGTTAGACCTGACCCTCTATGCAGGGTCACGCCCCAAACCTTTTGCCTTTACCTTCCACTTTTTGCTGAATTTGTTTTTGTTGGTCTTAGGACTCTGTTCTCTTTACTACTGCTAACCAGTGTTAAAGTGCTTGTGCTCTCACCTTAAACATTTTTTATGTACTATTAAGTCTGTAGTAACGTGGCACTACCTGTGCCCAGGGTCTGTAACTTAAATGCCACTAGTGGGCCTGCAGCGCATATTATACCGCCCACTTATGTAACCCTTTAAACATGCCTCAGGCCTGATATTGCAAAGCCAGTGTGTTCAGTTTGAAACTGCCATGTCAACCTGGTAAATTAAAATTATGCCAGGCCCAAACCTTCATTTTAATACATAGAAGTCACCCCTATAGTAGGTCCTGGACAGCCCAGAGGCCCCTGTGCAATGTATTTAAAATGTTGGACATGTACTTTAAAGTTGTACATGTCCTGGTAGTGAAAAACACTTAAATCCGTTTTTGACTACTGCAAAGCCTATCTCTCGCATAGGATAACACTGAAATTAACTTATTATGTTTTTAAGTGCAATTACCAAATGAAAAGAAATAACCAATGCATGTTTGGCATCTCTGGAATCATAATATATAATCCTAATTAATGGTGAAGTCGAAATCTAAGTTACAATTCTGAAATTGCCACTTTTAGGAAATTGCTATTTTCTTTGGTGCCTGCAACCTGTTTCTGGGTCATGTGATTGAGTGTGGGTGACAGTTGGGCTTTGTGTACTTCTCCTAGCCAGACACACACAATAGTGAGCTTAGGTGTGCCTATATGGGCCATCACTGGCAGGATGGGAGGGAGTAGATGGGCACAACCCCACTGGCACTTGAATAAGTGCCCTGCCTTCACACAAAGGGCCTAACGACACTGAAGTGTTACGTCTGCTAGCTTGGAGCCAGTGCAGGGGAGGCAGGAAATTCCATGTGCTACAAAGCTACTGTTTAGAAGCTTCTCCCACCTTCCAGAACCAGGGCACCAGGGTATGAAAGAAGGACCGCAGACCTGTGCATACTTTGCCAGGAAGAAGGACTGCTGTGCTGCTACAATGACTGTCACTCTGCTGGACTGCTGTTCTGAAGGAACTGCTGACATGCCATGTTGCCCTGCTGCCATCTGCCTGGGTGAGAAGGACTGGACCGACATCTCTTGAACCCAGAACTCAGAGTGACTCTAAGGGCTTGTTGGCTGGCCTCCTGACCTGAAGCCTAAGGAACATAACAGGCTTCCAAAATTCTTGCATCTGAACCTGGTCTATGCCATCTTTTAGTCTACCCTGCCAACTGGTGACACCCCAGTCTTGAACCCTTGAAAGTGATCCTAAGGTGCTTGCCAGCCTCTGCAGGTCCAGCAGAACAGACGTATCTTCTCGGTTGTGCCACTCATCCCCCAGCAGAACCAATGCATCGTTGCTGCTGCATGGACTGACCCTTCAAGGCACTTTATCTAACTGGGTTCATGTAGCCAGCCCACGCTCCATTCGAATCAGCCTGAATTTGTGACTTTGTCCTAGTTCAGCGCAACCAGATGTCCAGAGTTGTCATTTTGTGCTTTTCGGGACTATTTTCAAGGACATTTTTTAAAACTCATAACCCTGGTTCTGCTGATTTGATTTTTTTATTGTTTTGGTCTTGTTTTATTTATTACATTTTGTTCTATTTTTCTAACCTGATGCAGTATCTGTTTGTGGTGCGTTTTCACTGTGTTACTGTTTTTAGTGTTGCACAAATACTATACACATTGCCTCTGAGCTAAGTCTAACTGCTCTGTGCTAAGCTACCAGGGGTTGAGCATGGGTTAACCCCTTTGCCGCGGCCGCGATTTCGCAGCAGTGCGGCACTTTCGCAAAATGGGCAGGCCGCGTCGGCCGTTGGCCAACGGCAGCACTAGCGAGGTAGTGCTGCTGTCGGCCAACAGCCGACGGCAGCACGCAATGGGTTAATTTGGGGTTTGCTCGTGCCTTACCTGACAAGCATTATGGTTGCTTAACTAGGGCTCACTTACTAGTCAACCAGTAACCCAAATACCTACAACCAGTCTCTATTGAAAGGCTCTAATTTTAATAGAATGATTATCTTCAATGGTTGAACAATAAACAAAATATAGGCCACTGCCAGTGATAAATGTTCAAGATGCGGGATGTAGGATTGTTGGACCCATATATTTTGAATGTGTTCAATCTCACAATTTTGGGAGGAAATAATTGTGAAGATTAGAAAAAAACCAATATCTCCGCTTCCTATAACTAAACTTTTTGCCCTATAAACCTCTAAATTACTAGATTAGTATAATCAATATTATATATTTATATCAATGGACATGGCTCTATCTTTAATCACTTTCTATTGGAAAGTGCCCTTAAGCCCAAAAACAATAGAATAGAAGGGAAAAAAGGGAAAAATGGGCAAACACGTGTATATGCAAGAATAAACTGTTTATTACATTACACACTAAGGGGCTCATTAGGATAGCGGTTTTTCCGCATCCTCTGGGCCGGCGGAAGCCACCGCCGGCCCAGAGGATGCGGAAAAACCGCAGCGGACCCACCAAAGACCCACCGCCACATTAGGATGGCTGGTGGGTCCTGGTTTCCGTCCGCAGCTTTTCCGCCGCGGTTGGCTTACAACCGCGGCGGAAAAGCACTAATATGGTGACGGTGTCTATCAGACACCGTCAGCCATATTAGGATGCCCAGAAAGAAATGCTTTTCCACGGCGGATTTTCCGCCATGGAAAAGCATACGGAGCTTCACTGCGGGGGCCCGTTGCGGGCCCCCTGGGTGAAAGGGGGGTGGGGGCTCGACATGGGGGGTACCTATGGTACCCCCCTGCAAATGTATGCAGCAAGCGGCAGGCACCGCGCGGTGCCTGCTGCTTGCTGCATACATTTGCAATGTATGCATTTTTAACATTGCGGCGGGTGCAGCTTGAAGCTGCACCCGCCGCAATGTTAAAGATTGAGGATGTGACCGCCAGGCAGGCGGTCACATCCTAATTGCACTGGAGGGACCGCCGCTGCCTCCTCCTCTAGGGTGGCGGATGGACGCAAGTCCGTCCGCCATCCTAATGAGCCCCTAAATGAGGGAGCCAGGCCTACAAGTAATACAATGGAAAGAAAGAACATGTCACTAACTACATGTAGTTGAATTGATTATCATTATTAGGATAATGCTAACATTTGTTAATAATAGATCTTAGAAAAGGAGAAAGTGTGATATGATTCGCTATACAAAAACAAGTTATTATTATGTATTGCTTCGAGACTAACAGTAATATAATCAGTAAATTGACTGGGAAAAACTTCCACTCTTTCTTCTAATCCAAGGTTAATATGTACTTAGAAAATGTTTCTAATATTTGCATAATTCGCTGTTGTTCAATACAAGGAAAACATATTTCTATACAGAATGCATGCACAGCACTAATTCATATTGAAATGAAGTTTAATTGGGAGCAAATAATGCAACAACTGCATTAGGATTTACTTTAGCAAGTCAGGAAATCAATCTTCCTTCGGGTGCCTCATAACCTCACAACTTCAAAGGCAGAATTAATAGGCATTCCGAAGTTCAGAGTGCAGCCATCTAGAGGCAGGATGGTTTGAGGGGAATTAAGTCTTTTCAAGTAAATTTAATTAGCTTAGAGAAAAAAAGTCAGCACAATCTGGGATGAGGAAAATAGCACTCTGGATCTCCAGTTATGAAGTTCAGCATTTGTTCCATCAAATTGTGTGCTGATTACAAGATGGCCTACGCTAAGGGGTCAACAGAAATGTATGTGCAGAACAAATGTACCTGGAAATTAAAGTGTCATCAATAATCTTTTCGTTTTTGTCCTCAGGGAAGAGTGCCATATTTTAGTTCTTCAATTATTAAAGCACAAGTTATCCTTTAAAGAAATTCAAATAATGTACAAATCATAAACAAGGGGTTCCTGTTAAAGAGCAACCTTGAGGGAACAAGAAAATTGAGGCCATAAATAGGCTTTCCTAATTTACACAAGAATAGATCGGCGAAAATCACAATTGAAGATATAAGCATTCAAAAAACAAATTCAGGCATATTTAAAATGTGTGCAGAAGGTTCTCTGCACACATGCACCAGATTTGCACTTTGGGTTAGAAAAATGGGTTTGCCTAAACAAATCTTTTAGCATCCGTTTCTTCATGTAAAGGCGTGTACACATGTACACCAGCTGCACCTCCCAACTGCAAAAGTTCTTATTTACCAAAGGGTAACCCATCTATGACTTGGCAGTTGGCTGGACTACTCCAATTGGAGCAGGGTCAAGACAGATATAGCTGGGTCTAAAGTGAGGTGGCATGGTGTGCAAAATACCAATGGATTGGGATGTGACCTGAGTAATTACTATTGGCTGAGATTAATTAAAGCATTCCATCCATCACTTTTTTGTATACTTCAGTTTGTCACACTAAATGGGATGAGTATGCCCAGACGTGGGTCCTGTGCACACTGTGTCTCTAAAACCAAGCTGTTTCTGGCTAAGGAGCCCAGAGCTGGGGCGAAACAGGTCCTGGGTTGTTTGTGTTCTGGTTCACGGAGGACCTGGCCTGGCAGTTTGGAACTGACTGTCCCAATTGGAGTGGGGTCAAGACTAATTTGTATATAGCTGGGTCCAAACTGAAGTGGCGTGGTGTGCAAAATAATGATGGATTGAGATATGGCCCAGATAATTACCAATGGCTGAGTGTAATTCAATCATTCCATCCATCACTTCTTTGTAATCTTTCTGTTGGGATCAGGTAGGCAGTTCCAATTTGGTGTCTAAAAGTTTTTAATTAAGAGTCCTCTTTAGTAGTAAAGTTGTTTTTTAGTCACAATTCAGAAAATGCCACTTTCAGAAAATTAGCATTGTCTTGGCTCTACCATTTAGTGCCTGTAGTCTCTTCCTGGGTTACATTGCTAGGTGTAGCTGGCAGTTGGTCTTTGCGTATTGCTCCCAGACAGTGAGACAAAAGGAAGCTAGGTCTTCGCAGGATGGGCTACTCTGAGTTGATGAGGGGGAGGAGCTATCACCTACCACACTTTCAGATCACTAAGGTCAAGACTAATTTGTATATAGCTGGGTCCAAACTGGAGTGGCGTGGTGTGCAAAATAATGATGGATTGAGATATGGCCCAGATAATTACCAATGGCTAAGTGTAATTCAATCATTCCATCCATCACTTCTTTGTAATCTTTCTGTTGGGATCAGGTAGGCAGTTCCAATTTGGTGTCTAAAAGTTTTTAATTAAGAGTCCTCTTTAGTAGTAAAGTTGTTTTTTAGTCACAATTCAGAAAATGCCACTTTCAGAAAATTAGCATTGTCTTGGCTCTACCATTTAGTGCCTGTAGTCTCTTCCTGGGTTACATTGCTAGGTGTAGCTGGCAGTTGGTCTTTGCGTATTGCGTATTGCTCCCAGACAGTGAGACAAAAGGAAGCTAGGTCTTCGCAGGATGGGCTACTCTGAGTTGATGAGGGGGAGGAGCTATCACCTACCACACTTTCAGATCACTAAGGTGCTGCCTGAGCACTCTCACAAAGGTTTCCACATTGGTCTTTTACAAACCCAGACAAGATGGGACAAGGACAGGGATGAAGGGTTTGCTTGACAACTCAATGGGGCTTGAACCCTCTAGAAGCTTCCTATACTTCAACGTGGGCACAGGGTATACATATTGGACTTCAGACCCCATCACATCTGGACTTGTGGACCCTGCCAGGGAGAAGGACGACTGTGCTGCTGAAAGGACTGTCACTCTGCTGGACTACTGTTCTGACAGTCTGTTGCCCTGCTGTGCTGACCTGTGACCTGCTGATCTCTTGCCTGGATGAGGAGGACTAGTTCTGCATTTCTAAACCCTGGACCTGCCTTGGAAAGGTAACAGCACGCACGCGCGCTTTGCTGCTGTAATTTTATTGCACAGCGCTGCTTATTTTAAAAACTACCGCTTTTTAATTTCTTTCTGCCTAAATTGTATTTTCCCCTGCTCTAATGTGTTCTTGGTGTGCCCCTACACTTGCACTATAATTGGGCCCCCCACCGCGTTTTGAGCGGATTTGTCAATCTCTTACCTTGGTGTTTGGCACCTGGTCGCCATCTTGGGGGTGGCGAGTGTGGAGTGTGTTTGAGCGCTCTAGCGCTTCATAGGAGCACAGGTCAGACACTATTTAGGGCGAGCATTTCATTTGCTCGACCCTTGGAAAGGTAACAGCACGCACGCGCGCTTTGCTGCTGTAATTTTATTGCACAGCGCTGCTTATTTTAAAAACTACCGTTTTTTAATTTCTTTCTGCCTAAATTGTATTTTCCCCTGCTCTAACGTGTTCTTGGTGTGCCCCTACACTTGCACTATAATTGGGCCCCCCACCGCGTTTTGAGCGGATTTGTCAATCTCTTACCTTGGTGTTTGGCGCCTGGTCGCCATCTTGGGGGTGGCGAGTGTGGAGTGTGTTTGAGCGCTCTAGCGCTTCATAGGAGCACAGGTCAGACACTATTTAGGACGAGCATTTCATTTGCTCGACCCTTGGAAAGGTAACAGCACGCACGCGCGCTTTGCTGCTGTAATTTTATTGCACAGCGCTGCTTATTTTAAAAACTACCGTTTTTTAATTTCTTTCTGCCTAAATTGTATTTTCCCCTGCTCTAACGTGTTCTTGGTGTGCCCCTACACTTGCACTATAATTGGGCCCCCCACCGCGTTTTGAGCGGATTTGTCAATCTCTTACCTTGGTGTTTGGCGCCTGGTCGCCATCTTGGGGGTGGCGAGTGTGGAGTGTGTTTGAGCGCTCTAGCGCTTCATAGGAGCACAGGTCAGACACTATTTAATGCTCGCTCTACTCGCGCAGCGGTGACGCGCAGCGGTAGCGCCGGACTCGCGCCGGAGTCAAGCCAGAGTCCTGCCCGTCTGCGCACGTCCGCGCTAAGGGCGCGCGGACTGCGGCAGGACCCTGTGTCTTGCTATCATCAGTATTCAATACTCTAGCCAGGCCCTCCTCCGGATCAGACAGTGTTTGCCCCCCTGCCCACAATCAGCTCAGCATCCCTTGTGTGGTCCTCACACTTGTCCGTGTGGTCAGTGGGAATTACCAGCGCCGCTGCTGGCCCCCAGCCAGGTACTATTACATCGGAAGAAGGTACCTTCTCCTCTTAGTACCTTCAAAATCTTGTACCACAATGTCAGGTCTCTCTCGAAACACCATCGAGACATATACGAGCTGATCTCGTTAGAAAGCCCTGATGCCTTCTTTATGACAGAGACCTGGCTAGGTGATGAGGATGTGGCTATCATCAACTTGGCCCTTCCTCCGGGCTATGTAATCCACACCTTAAATCGCAAGGGAAGAGGAGGTGGTATAGCTGTGGCTTTTAAAAACTGCCATACCTGTGCCTGGAAGCCCATGAACCTGATTGGGGCAGAATGCGCCCATTTTTCCATCAGCGTCGGGCAAACACAAACACTATCAGGCCTTTTGATTTACCGCCCCCCTGGAAGTGATTGTGCCTTTAGGAAAGCTCTTCCGGAGCTGGCCAGCTCTTTGTCTCTGTCTTCCTCCAATATAACCATCATTGGCGACCTTAATATACATTTCGATGCCACGGAGTTGCCAGCGGTTAGTAGTTTGCTGGATGATCTTGAAGCTGTGCAGTTATTTCAACTGGTCCGTCTCCCGACCCATGAGGGTGGTCACATTCTTGACCCGGTGTTCACTAACCTCCAATCGGTCGAGATCTTTCCTCCTAGACCCATGGGATGGAGTGATCACCATCTTATTGAGCTTTGTGTGACTATGGTAACACGCTTCACCGGGAAGCCTGATAAAACATCTTTCAGGCGTCCCTGGAAAAAGCTCAAACTAGAGGACTTCCATCGTCTTCTGGCCACCACTCCTTTGGTTCTTCGAGATGACGTTGCTACCGGTTACAACACCTTTTGCGCCTGGGTTGTCCAAGCGCTTGATGCACTCATTCCAGCTAAATGGAGTAAAAATCGCTCTTCTCAACCTAACCCCTGGTACTCGGAGGCACTCAGACGGATTAAAGCCACCTGCCGACAAGCCGAAAGAGCGTGGAGGAAAAATTATGACAGAGACTTAAAGGTTCATTACCTGGCTAGGGTTAAGGCGTATCATAGAGCTGTCTGCCGGGCCCGGGCTGATTACTATGCTGGAGAGTTCCAAGCCAGTTCCAATCCGTCCAAACTGATCTTCAAGGTCTTGAAGGAGCTCACAGCGAACAGACTTCCCACTACGGAGATTTGCTCCCTTGCTCACTGTGAGTTGTTAGCTAGCTTCTTTGTGGAGAAGGTAAATACCATCTACCGTTCTTTTCCCAAGGATGTTTCTGACAGTACGATCCTCACATTGCGTACATCACAGTGCTTGGCCACGCTTCCCATACCGTCGGAACTGGAGTTTAATCTCCTAGCGGCCAAGATTAAGTCTGGTTCGCCGGATGACCCTTTGAGACCGGCACAGTTTTTGGACTCGGCGTCTATCTGCCTCCCACCGATTCGACAACTGGTGGATCAATCCCTTACCACCGGATCAGTGCCACCTAGCTGGAAGGCGGCCTGTGTCATGCCCATCATTAAGAAGCCGGGACTGGATCCAGTGAAGCCGGAGAGTTATCGACCTATCTCCCTCCTTCCATGGGTGACAAAGATCACAGAGGCCCACGTGAATAACATCCTAACAAAACATCTGACCTCTGCTCACCTACTGGATCCCACACAGAATGGTTTTAGACCTGGTCATAGTACAGAGACGGCACTCCTATATATGGTGGAACATCTCCGCTCTGTACTAGATGCAGGTCAAACGGCGGCACTGGTCTTATTAGACCTCAGTGCCGCCTTTGACACTGTATCCCACACCATTCTTGTCCGTAGGCTTGGTGAGGCTGGCATATCAGGCCAGGCGCTTGATTGGTTCCAATCGTTTCTTTCGGAACGATCATTTCAGGTAGTAGTGCCACCGTTCAGATCAAAACCTCACGCCATTACTCAAGGAGTTCCGCAAGGTTCGGCGTTGAGCCCCACTCTTTTCAACTTATATGTCCAACCTCTGGTGGCGGTTGCGAAGAGTTGGGGTCTCACAATGGTATCCTACGCCGATGATACTCAATTGGCAGTGGTTCTCAATGGGGACTCTGACCAAGCAGCATCATACTTTGCGGATGGCCTGAGGGCTGTTGCTGGCTGGCTCACTACCAACTGCCTACAGCTCAACGCCCTCAAAACCGAGGTGATGGTGTTAGGGAAACATCCAGATCTGTGGGGTGCGAGCTGGTGGCCCAATGAGTTGGGACCCCCCCCTAAACCGGTCGCCGAATTTAAAAATCTCGGCGTGTGGCTGGATTCCAAACTCACCTTATCGTGTCACACCAAGAAGGTGGCGTCCACATGCTTTGGAATCTTGCGTGGTCTGAGGCCTATCCTTAAATTTTTTGATGCCTCCACCCGCCAGTTGGTGATTCAAGCCAGCATTGCATCAAGGCTCGACTACGCAAGTTCACTGTTTTTGGGTGCCAATCAGGCGGAGGTCCTGCGTCTCCAACGGGTGCAGAACGCGGCTGCCAGGGCTCTGGTAGGCCTGCCACGGTTTTGCTCAGCCCGCAGCACAATTTGTAAACTACATTGGCTGCCAATAATCAGGCGCATAGAGTTTAAGACTCTGTGTTTTACGTTCAAAATCCTTAAAACTGACACCCCTACCATTCTCCAGCATCTTTTGACCCTGTATACGCCATCTCGTAGCCTGCACTCTGCGGGTCAAAATTTAGCACTTGTGCCGCGTTTTAAAAAAAGTAGACTGGGTGGTCGCTCTTTTACTGTGTTGGCCGCTAGGCTGTGGAATGCGCTTCCTGCGCACATCCGAGCCTTAGAAGATCTCTTAGTTTTTAGGAAGGCAGTTAAAACGTATCTTTTTCCCTTATCTTATTAATATTCCCTGACCTTTTCAATCTGTGAGTTATGTTGCCTTTTCAGCTATAGCGCCGGGACGCCCCTTTGCTGGGGCATCTGTGCGCTCAAAAATCAAGTAACATAACATAACATAACCTCAGAGTGATTGCAAGGGCTGGTTAGCTGATCTCCTGAACAGAAGCCTCGTGGACAGAACAGGCTTCCAACAACCTTGATCCCAGCACCTGGACTCTGACATCTTTGAGTTCTGCCCTACCAAGTGCGGCAAGCCCAGTCCTGGACCCTTGGAATGAGGCCTGAAGGTGTTCTGCCAACCCACCTGTGGATTCAACAGAACTCACTCCTCTCCCTCATGGCGTAGTTGCATTTTCCGCAGGAACAGCGCCTAGCCTCTGCTGCTCAAATCATCAACCACATAATCTGATGCATCACCTCTGCTGCACGAACTGCCCCAATGCAAGGACTTCACATGGCACTTCACAGCTCCTCAGAACCACCACATGTCCTCGCATGATCTTGCATCGCCTCTGCTGTGCGAAACTTCTTTGATGCAGGACTCCACATCTCTCAGCAACCAGTATTTAATTAACTGAGTTCAGCTGATGTAAATGGAACCCTGTAGCTAGTCCAAATTCCATCACAGCCAGCCTTAACTTGTGACTTAGTCCTGGTCCAGTGCAACCAGATAACCACAGTTGGCACAAGGGCTTTATGGTGTTATGTTTGCAGAAATCTTGAAAATTGCATTTCCCCAGTTCCACTGATGGGATTTCTGTTCTCGATGTATTCATTAAAACTTACTGTATTTTTCCCAAATTTGAGTGGGAGTTTTATTCTGTTGTGTTTTTGCTTTATTACTGTTTGAAGTGCTGCATAAATACTTTACAGATTACCTCTAAATTAGGTCTAATTGCTCTTTGCCAAGCTATTAGAGGCTTGAGCACAGGTTAATCTGTGGTTTGATTGTGATTTAACCCTGACAAAGATTATGGTTGCTGCTCGAGCAGGATTTCACCACCTCAGCCAATGACCTAGTTTCTAACAACGTTCATGTCGCCTGATCCATAACAAGTCAAATATGCCATTCAATTAGTGAGGAAGGTTGACACCTGCAAGAGTTGCTGTTTAGCAGCACCTCACCTCCAAAAGGAAAAAATACGAGCTAAACAGACTAGTAAAATGTAAAAAAAAATCCAGGACACACACGATGGATGGTCCTGAACGCAGCACACATTCTTCAGCTTTCATATGTCAATATTGCACAAATGTCAATGTCTCCAAACAACTAAGGGCAGCCCTAGCAAGTAGTGCAGCTGTGGTTTTCACAAAGTATTTGCCAAACACTTTAGTTCTAATGTTCACAAAGGGTAACACCAGTGAAAAATTTGCATAATATCTGTTAAGGTGCATTCCAAGTGAAAGGAACAAATATAAAAGTGTATTTGACTATCCAAGCAACTAGACTTGTTTGCACAAGGGTGCTAGTAAAGGACTCCTAGAAGCAGTTGCGATCAACCAGGTCATGAATAAAAGGGCTTTAGTGGGATCACTTCATTGAGACTACACGGGTGTTAATATAGGACAAAGCAAAACTTTGAATATGTCGCATTCACTGTGATAAAACAGATGGTTTATACCTAAACTAGCAACAAATAAAAATGTAGGGAAATATTGCACTGTGATATGGAGTAGGCATTTCCTCCAATCGTTTATATTCAACAGAATCCACTCCGCAGTCCATATATAGTAGAGTATTCCTCTGTGATTAATTTAAGCTGGTGTCTTCCGGTGCTCAGCATGAGTACTTAATCAACACATGCGCTTTTCATGAGTACCAGTTAAGGACACATTCATTTACAGGGAGATTAAGTGATTTGCCCAGAATCACAGGATTTTGAGCTGACACCAAGACTCGAACCTGGTTTCCCAGCTCCAAAGTCTGCAGGTCTGGCCATTCCACCTCCTCCTTTCCCAACTTTCATGGTTAGTAGTTGGTTCTGTTTTAGGTGGCTCTAACAGGAGAAATGGGCTGGTGCAAGCTGCCTCCTGACAAGAGCCCTGGCACTTATTCTTTTTTTACAAATTTACCACTGGTATTCCTTTAATGAAAGACACGAAGGGACTGACATGTTGAAAAGATTACAAGGCAAGGTAAGTGGAATGCGCTTATTGGTTCTTGCAACCTCCGAGTCCCGGCAGCAACTCCCCGACCCAGAACACACGTAAGGAACACTTCAAGTTGGAATGGAGCTGCCCACGGCACGGGCACACGCACGAGCCAGGGACAGATCCCAACACATGTTCACATGCAAAGTCTAAAGAGAGACACACACCTTTTGATCAGATGCATTGGAATGAAAATTGATTGTGATGCTTTAAACGTGTTTTTGTCAACAATATCGCAGAAGTGAGCCCGAAACAGGGAGAAAGTCCCTATTGTGATTCTTGAAAATAATTCCAGGAATGAATGTCTGTCACATTCCTTCTAGTTTTTGTGGTAACTGTGCAAGGTCATGACTTTAATGGGTCTGAGCCTCTGTGGAATAGTGTTGCTCAAAGGGTGCTCCTTGTGGGCATGGACTTTTTTTGATACATGCATTTTGGAGATGTTTGAGATTCATTTAACATTTTAGATATTGCGTGCGGTCATAGTAGACTATTGTGCGCGGTGAGCGTTGTCTGTCAGTGGAATACAGTTTTGCATATGGCTGTCAAATTTTGTGTGTTCAAAATAATCTAGCACAGAAAGCTGTAACATTTACCTTCACATTACTTTGGTTATAAATGTGGTGCAGTGATGAGTCAATGGTCGGTGCAACGGTGATGCAATGGTCTGAGACTGATGACATCTAGGGGTGTGAGGCATAGACAGGAGGATGTTCTGGCGCAGTACTGAAATTGCCAACTTGATTTGACAGAAACACGTCTGCTGTGTTACATACAGCCTGATTCATCAAGCCGAAATCGGCTCGCAAAGGGCCAGATTCTGAGAATCTGGCCCTTTGCGAGCGCTATTTTTGCATTTGGGATTCATCATCCCAAATGCAAAAATCGGTAATAGCGATTTCGCTATTTTGTGAGGAATTACATTTAAGGAATCTCTATTTGAGATTCCTTAAATGCAATTCATCATCCATTTAAAAATTGCGAATTCGCAATTTCGGCCCTCTATTTACCGCGAGGTCAAACCTCGTGGTAAATAGCGAAAACTTAGAAAAGTGCTTTTAAAAGCATTTTTCTAAGTTGCATGTTGCACACACACATGTCCTTTGGACATGTGTGTGCGCAACACCTGTTTCAATTTGCATTTAAGGGGTGCTACAGGGTGTCCTTTGGACACCCCTGGCACCCTTTAAATCGCTATCTTATTTGCGATTAGCTAATTGCTAATCGCAAATAAGGAATACTCCCCATTCATTCCTATGGGCCTTTTGGCCCATAGGAATGAATGGGGAGTTATTCCTTATTTGCGATTAGGAATGTGTAGGAATCGCAATTCTTTTTGCGACTCCTACATGAATCCCGTTTTGCGAGTCTATAATAGCGATTCCTTATGAATCGCTATTATAGACTCGCAAAACGGGTCTTTGATGAATCAGGCTGTTAGTCAATAAAGCGAAACCAAGAAATAATTGACGGAAATGTACCTGACCATGCTCCTGGCAAGATTCTATAGAGGAACAGGTGGGAGGTACTTCTACAGAGAACTGTATCAGGATCTGGGAGAGTGGCTTCAAGAGGTATTTCAAGTAATCAGTTAATGAAAGTTAATCAGACATCAATACGGTGTGGATAGCTGCTTAATTGTATATACAAATTAATTAAATGTTTTAAGTGGGCCATACTGATAAACAGTGCTAAATGTGATGCATCAAATAACAAATGCAGGGTTGAGGAGAAGATTTAAACATTACCAAACACAGATAATTTGCATTGTTGTTTCCTTAATTGTTTAATTGTAGAGTAGATGAAGTGATGTGACACATAACTGCAGCAAATAACAAGCTCAGACAATACTCTAATTGTTCGGGTTCAGCAGCTCAGACATACGAATAGTAGTTCTGTGTATTTAGTGTCATGTAAAAGGGTGCCTGGAGTGGGAGAATGGTGTTGTCTGCGTGTTATTGTGAGCAAAAGAAAATGATTGAACAGTCTACTTTCTGATTCAAAGAGAATGCCTTGTAAAAGAGTAATGTGAGGTTCATGGAAGATTGATGGCGGTACTCCCAAATGAGGAGGGAGTCACGACTTGGAGTCATGAGGATTGGAAAAAAAGACACATCATCTTCACACAATGCTTGCGTGCATATTTTCTACACCAGAATATCCTACAAATTAATGCTACATACGGATGTGTCCAATTTTCTGGAAAAAAAAACAAAAGCATCATGGAGTAAATTGGGTTACTCGCCAAGGGGGCTGAAACCTACTCAAGCAGCAAACACAGTTATTTTCAGGGTGAAACACAAACAAACCTCCAAAATAAACTGTGTTTAACCTTTAGTAGCTTGGCACAAAAACAGTCAAGCATAACTTTGAGGCAATGTATAAAGTAGTTATGCTGCATACAAACAGTAAAAAAGTGAAAACACAACAGAAGAAAAATCCAACTCCAATTAAGAAAAAGAGTAAAATTTAATACATTATTTGATACCAAAACTACTATAAAATAAAATTATTGGTACCCGAGATATGCTCCGCCCCTATCAAGTCAGTGAAATGCCCATTCTTTCTGCACCTATTTTCTGTTTGTCTCACTGTCTGGGAGCAATACACAAAGACCAACTGCCTCCTTCACCTAGTCATGTGATCCAGGATACAGGCACCAAATGGGTCGAACAAGAAAATGCTAACTTTCAAAAGGTTGGAACCTAAGGAAGGCTTGGGTCCAAAGCTAACTGGATGGGACCACTAGTAATTTGTATATGAAAAAAGTATCCAGTAGCTGGTCATGGTTGGAGTTCCCCTGTCCCCCACCCTCTTTAATCTTTACCTTGAGCCTCTCCCCGAAGTTCTTCGTACCGCCAACATCTCATACCACATGTACGCGGATGATACCCAAATATACATCAAGATCTCTTCGCTTGAGGAGATCCTCTCCATGAACGAGACCCTGAAATTGAATGTCCAATGGCTAGCCACTAACCAAATAAAACTCCACGCAAAAAACCAGAATTTCTCCTAATCTCCACCCCTAAAGCCAACCCCGAGATTGAGTTGTGGATCAAGGCCACCACAGCCCTAAACTGCCCGCTGACCATTGTGGACTCTGCCAAATCCCTGTGCATAATCCTAGACTGTAACTTGAACATGCGGGACCAGATCAACTCAATGGCTAAAGCAGCTAGATTCCACTTGAGCTACCTTTGGAAGCTGAAACCTTTCATTGAGGCTCCAGACCTAAAAATGGCAGTTCAAGCTCTAGTCATCTCCAGACTGGAATATGGTTGCTCCACCCTCACTGGTCTACCCAAGATCTCCCTAGCACCCTTGAAAGCTTGCCTCAACGCGGCCGCCAGACTACTCACCGGCACTAGGAAAATCAACCACATCTCTCCACATATGAAAGCACTGAACTAGCTCCCCCTAGAGGCCAGAATTCAGCTGAAATTGGCATGCATTACACACAAGGCTCTTTACTAAAACTCCCTTGCGTATCTGGCACAAAAACTAGTGGTATCTGGAGGAAGCAGGAACTCCCGGTCAGCCAGTAACCTCGTACTCCAACCCGCCTTTTTTCAGAGAAAAATAACCTATAATAGGGCATTCACCTGGGCAGCACCTAGAATTTGGAACTCTTTCCCACCCGCCATCCGAAGAATCCCTTCTGTAGCACGCTTCAAGAAGGAGGCCAAAACCTTTCTCATGGGTACATTCCTTGCCTAATGCCTGCCATGCCTGACCACAAATCTGATGTTTCTAAGACTATCGATTTTCCCAGATCACAACCCTCCCCGCAGAGAATTTATGGGGCCTTTAATTTTTTACTGAATCTAATTATGATTGCAATCTTACCTTTGTATCCCCTATGTTCCCCACACCCCTGCCCCTCCCCATCCCTTCATACAGTTTCTGTATATTTCTGCACATTGACTTTGTTTGTACACTGTGATATATCCTGTAAAGCGCTCTGATACCCTCACGGGTCAAGTTTTCGCTCTATAAAATACTAAATAAAAATGTATTTCACTTTTCTTAAACTTTTTTCAGAAACTTTAAATGCATTCAAATCATGTCAAATATCAAGGAAAACACGAAATAATGAAACAATTGAAGATTACATAGGTTACATGAACATTTCATGAGTGTGCAAATGAATAATAAACATCAACATGTATTTGCAAGTGTGTATCAAACATCCACAGTTATTGTAAGTAACACAAATCCTGTACAGTTGATAAAACATAGATTGCTCAACATGAGGCACCAGTCCTTGACTCAAAAATAATATAGTGGCACTTATGCAGAAAAAGAACCAATTGTCTATACCCTACTTGTGTCTTATCTCCTGCCTGTATGCACAGCTCTGGGGCCTCAAATGTATAGGGTTGGCAACAAGGGAGGGAAATTAATTAAGAACTTTCTCCCTGAGCACTTGAGGATATCCTACACCAGATGTCGCGGTCAATGCATTTCGACCTCCATCACCGTAAGGTATTTTCGTCAGGACCTGGACGTGACGTTCTCTCTTTTACATGTATTTGCAATCGTGTATCAAACATTCACAATTATTGTAAGTAAAACAAATCCTGCTCAGTTGATAAAACATAGACTGCTCAACATAAGGCACCAGTCCTTGTCTCAAAAATAATAATAGTGACACTTAGGCGGAGAAAATAACCAAATTGTCTATACCCTACTTGTGTCCTATCTCCCGGCTGTATGCATAGCTCTGGGACCTCAAATTTAGAGTGTTGGCAACAAGGAAGGGAAATTAATTAAGAACTTTCTCCCTGAGCACTTGAGGATATCCGATTCCAGATGCCGCAGTCAACGCATTTCAAACCCCATCACCGTTAAGGGGTTTTCGTCAGGACCTGGACGTTGTGGTCTCAATACATTGTTTCATATACAAACTTTCAAAAGGTGGCATTTTCAGAACTGTGAATTAAAATCTGATGTTACCATTAAATAGGGGTTTAAATTACATTTTGTAGACACCAAAGGCAACCTTCTTTACCTGCTTCCAATTGACAGTTCTCTTAATAAATGTAACAAGGTAACCCAATGTTATCCTACTGAAAACGCAGGCCTTGCAGTGGTGAAAAACACGTTTCAAAGGTTTTCACTACCAGGGCAATTAAAACCTAACAGTAAATGCTTAACATTTTAAATACACTGTACCCTGCCCTATGGAATGTTTAGGGCCTACCGTAGGAGTGACTTATACGCATTAAAAAGAGGGGTTTGAGACTGGCAGAATAGTTATTTTGCCTGGTAGGATGCTAGTTTAAACTGCGCACACAGGCTGCAATGGCAGGCCTGAGAAATGTTTAAAGGGCAACTTAAGCGCCTGGCAAAACCAGTGCTGCGGGCTTACTAGTAGCATTTAGCTTACAGGCCTTTTGTACATAGTACCTCTGTACCTGGGATTTACAAGTACATTCTGTGTACCAATTGGGTACAGTCTAAGATGACCACGTTTTATGGAGTGAGCAATATGTCCCAAGACCAACAAAAACGAGATTAGCAAAAAGTGTAGGGTAAAACCACCATAAGGCTGACAGGTCCAACACGTTAGTTCCAAGATACATTGCAAATATGATTCAAGACGTGAAGAACATCAACTTTTAAATGTGTCAGTTAGGATTGGCTATTAACCTGTAACATTTTCAATCGTTTCTTTAAAGGGCACTTCCAGACCATGTCTGTTAGTGTGGTAGCAATATATGTACAAGATACATATTGTCCCCAATATAATGAAATGTTGTCAACTGTAACAATTAATGAGAAGTTCAAAGGTAAGTAGTCACACAACAGATTTTATCAAAGAAACACTGAAAATCCAGGGGTCCACAGGTGATTTTTTATATATATATATATATATATATATATATATATATATATATATATATATATATATATATATATATATATATATATATATATATATATATATATATTAAACAACAAGGTTTGCCTGCTGTAAGGACGCCACACACAGGTAGGTTTGATTTTCCCATTTTTTATTGGATGGAGGAAAACAGTTTCCAGGCAGCTGCTGTACCTCGCTCGAAATCAAAATGTCCCGCCCTAACCGTTTCGTGATGGGGATCACTTCTTCTGGGGCCACGGGCATTTGGCACCGAAACACACAACAGTCTAATTGCACTCACTTAAAAAGTGTTCTCCCGCCCCAGTGGGCGTGGCCATTCGCACGGCCTGCTGGATCTTGGAGTGCCTTATTTCTCCCAGTGGATCGTCGTGTGATTCCATACTTCTGCCTAAATCAAATTATCACAGTGGGTTGCGGTGTAACGGCAGATGACTGTCCTGTTCATTACATCCTCCATGGGCCAACCTGTTCCTTAATCCCCAACGTCGTTTGGCGCTGCGGAGGACTGCACAAGATGCAGCTGGGCGTTCCTTGCGGCTCAGGCGAGGCCGCTATGAATTAAACAACAAGGTTTGCCTGCTGTAAGGACGCCACACACAGGTAGGTTCGATTTTCCCATTTTTTATTGGATGGAGGAAAACAGTTTCCAGGCAGCTGCTGTACCTCGCTCGAAATCAAAATGTCCCGCCCTACGCGTTTCGTGATGGGGATCACTTCTTCTGGGGCCACGGGCATTTGGCACCGAAACACACAACAGTCTAATTGCACTCACTTAAAAAGTGTTCTCCCGCCCCAGTGGGCGTGGCCATTCGCACGGCCTGCTGGATCTTGGAGTGCCTTATTTCTCCCAGTGGATCGTCGTGTGATTCCATACTTCTGCCTAAATCAAATTACCACAGTGGGTTGCGGTGTAACGGCAGATGACTGTCCTGTTCATTACATCCTCCATGGGCCAACCTGTTCCTTAATCCCCAACGTCGTTTGGCGCTGCGGAGGACTGCACAAGATGCAGCTGGGCGTTCCTCGCGGCTCAGGCGAGGCCGCTATGAATTAAACAACAAGGTTTGCCTGCTGTAAGGACGCCACACACAGGTAGGTTCGATTTTCCCATTTTTTATTGGATGGAGGAAGCGGCCTCGCCTGAGCCGTGAGGAACGCCCAGCTGCATCTAGTGCCGTTACACCGCAACCCCGCTGCTTACACTGCATTCCACTCAACAGAGTACTGTATTACAAGCCACGGATTTACAGAGGCATCCACTGGGGCTGTTATTGGCACGCAATCCAGGCGAATGATACTGCAAAAACCAGAATGCACTTTTGCCGACGCCCATGGGGGCGGGATTCTAAATTGAAATAAAACATGTGCCTGAAATTGTGCCTTCTGTTATCCGTGATGAGCCAGTGATCAAGGGCGGGACTACGCCCGAAACGCGTTTGGCAGCATTTGGAAGTACGTGTGTCAGGCTGCGGTGCTGCTGCCGGTGGCTGGTGTGTTTTAACCTCCTCGAGTGTGGCACTTCCTAAAAGACAACCCTTGTGTAAGAATTAAGTAGCGGCTGGTCTGGTCGCGGGAGTGCCCCGCCATTGTCAAGATGGATCTACATTGCTCCACATTGGAGCGGTGAGCGGAACGAGGGGGGCCTGAGCTGCCGGGACATATTGGCAACACAACGGCGCTGCTTACACTGCATTCCACTCAACAGAGTACTGTATTACAAGCCACGGATTTACAGAGGCATCCACTGGGGCTGTTATTGGCACGCAATCCAGGCGAATGATACTGCAAAAACCAGAATGCACTTTTGCCGACGCCCATGGGGGCGGGATTCTAAATTGAAATAAAACATGTGCCTGAAATTGTGCCTTCTGTTATCCGTGATGAGCCAGTGATCAAGGGCGGGCCTACGCCCGAAACGCGTTTGGCAGCATTTGGAAGTACGTGTGTCAGGCTGCGGTGCTGTTGCCGGTGGCTGGTGTGTTTTAACCTCCTCGAGTGTGGCACTTCCTAAAAGACAACCCTTGTGTAAGAATTAAGTAGCGGCTGGTCTGGTCGCGGGAGTGCCCCGCCATTGTCAAGATGGATCTACATTGCTCCACATTGGAGCGGTGAGCGGAACGAGGGGGGCCTGAGCTGCCGGGACCTATTACCAACACAACGGCGCTGCTTACACTGCATTCCACTCAACAGAGTACTGTATTACAAGCCACGGATTTACAGAGGCATCCACTGGGGCTGTTATTGGCACGCAATCCAGGCGAATGATACTGCAAAAACCAGAATGCACTTTTGCCGACACCCATGGGGGCGGGATTCTAAATTGAAATAAAACATGTGCCTGAAATTGTGCCTTCTGTTATCCGTGATGAGCCAGTGATCAAGGGCGGGACTACGCCCGAAACGCGTTTGGCAGCATTTGGAAGTACGTGTGTCAGGCTGCGGTGCTGCTGCCGGTGGCTGGTGTGTTTTAACCTCCTCGAGTGTGGCACTTCCTAAAAGACAACCCTTGTGTAAGAATATATATATATATATATATATATATATATATATATATTACCTACTGGCGATAGCCAGTAGGTATATATAGTTAGGACCTAGCTACCATAGGAAATCCACAACATTCTATTGGGAATAACTTTGGCGCCGGTTGACGAATTTGCGTGTAATTTTCCAAAATTTAGGCCAGCTCCGCTCCGCTTCTTCCCTGGAAGTTTCGGGGGGATTCGTCATGCGGGGGCCGAGAAAAAAGGGGGGTCCCAAAATGTGTTTTCCCCATGTTAATTTCCATAGGACGAATATACAAGGCTACAGCCCGAACCGCTGAATGGAATTACACCAAACTTTGCAAAATTGTAGGGACTGGTACGCAGAAGTGCCTTTTCTATATTTGGTGAAAATTGCTCCAGTGGTTTTTATGAAAATTAACTTCAAAAACACATATATATCTGGGCGGAGCCTAACCACACATCTCATCGTGAGATCTGATTGGCTTGTCAGCACTTCATCTAAGAAGTGTTGGCAACCATCTTAGGAACAATATACATGATAGTACCTCATTAAAAAGCATTATAGTTAATAGTTACATTATAAATCATTTGTTGATGGTACCATACTCATTTTAGGAATTGTGGTGTGTTCTAAGGTGATTTTACCATGTGAAAAAGCCTTCTGCTGGGATATCATGAATCATGTTTGAAAGAAACCTATTATCTCATGCTTTTCCCACAGTGGTTTGGAAGGGGATCTATAAGCTAAACTGAAAGCATATTTTCTGTAAATTCACATTATCTTTCTCAGTCATGTGAGAATGAAGTCTGACATTCTCAGTAAAACAGGTACATACAACAAGGACATAGACTGTCAGTTGATTCCTTTGTGTTCTACTGCAGCCTCCTAAAGTGCTCTAAAGAACAACTAGAGGGCTAACAGTCCTACTTATTACAAAGGTATGGCACACCTGAAGCCATCTTGATTGGAATAAAGTGGTAACTCTTAAAACAAAACAAAAGGAACACAATGAGGGGGTATATTTTGCCATAGAAAGTATGATTAGTGCTGCAGAAAGAAAAATTAGGGCACATTTTGAGTGACTTCTCAAATCCTCTACTATTTCATTAAAACATTCTGACATGCAGTCTCCCAAGATGGCCACCAGAGACAAAAGTGCCCAAATGTAGCCCAAATATCACCCAGATGTAGCCCAAGTACAGCCCAATGACAGAATGTCCCAGAGTGTTCTAAAGAACAACTAGAGCGCTAACAGTCTTACTTATGACAAAAGTATGGCACACCAGAAGCCATCTTGATTGGAATGAAGTGGTAAGTCTGAAAATTTCTTATTTAAAAAGGAACAAAATGAGGGGTTCATTTTGCCAAAGAAAGTATGATTAGTGGTCCAGAAAGAAAAATTAGGGCACATTTTGAGTGACTTCTCAAATCCTCTACTATTTCATTAAAACAATTCTGACATGCAGTCTCCCAAGATGGCCACCAGAGACAAAAGTGCCCAAATGTAGCCCAAATATCACCCAGATGTAGCCCAAGTACAGCCCAATGACAGAATGTCCCAGAGTGTTCTAAAGAACAACTAGAGCGCTAACAGTCTTACTTATGACAAAAGTATGGCACACCAGAAGCCATCTTGATTGGAATGAAGTGGTAAGTCTGAAATTTTTTTATTTAAAAAGGAACAAAATGAGGGGTTCATTTTGCCAAAGAAAGTATGATTAGTGCTTCAGAAAGAAAAATTAGGGCACATTTTGAGTGACTTCTCAAATCCCCTTCTATTTCATTAAAACAATTCTGACATGTAGTCTCCCAAGATGGCCACCAGAGACAAAAGAGCCCAAATGTAGCCCAAATATCACCCAGATGTAGTTCAAGTATAGCCCAATGACAGAATGTCCCAGAGTGTTCTAAAGAACAACGAGAGCGCTAACAGTCCTACTTATTACAAAGGTATGGCACACCTGAAGCCATCTTGATTGGAATAAAGTGGTAACTCTTAAAACATTTAATTTAAAAAGGAACAACATGAGGGGGTATATTTTGCCATAGAAAGTATGATTAGTGCTGCAGAAAGAAAAATTAGGGCACATTTTGAGTGACTTCTCAAATCCTCTTTTATTTCATTAAAAAATTCTGACATGCAGTCTCCCAAGTTGGCCACCAGAGACAAAAGAGCCCAAATGTAGCCCAAATATCACCCAGATGTAGCCCAAGTATAGCCTAATGACAGAATGTCCCAGCGCGTCTGAAAACATTTAATTTAAAAAGGAACAAAATGAGGGGGCTCATTTTGCCATAGAAAGTATGATTAGTGCTTCAGAAAGAAAAATTAGGGCACATTTTGAGTGACTTCTCAAATCCTCTTCTATTTCATTAAAAAAATTCTGACATGCAGACTGAAACATGCACTTTGAACACCAGCAGCAGACTTCCCTGGTGAGCAGTAGCTTTACTACAGTGATCTAATGAGCAGCTAGAGTGCTAACATTCAGAATTTATGGCAAATGTGTGACACATCTGAATACCATCAAAGTAAACAAGCATTGAAAATGCAATAGATCTCGCCCTCGTTTAAGTTAAAGCCATTCTGTTTGTAATGAGGTGGCTTTTTAGCTTTGCTTTTATTAGTGTTTTTAAAACTTTCATGTAAATAACATGCATATGTATGCATATATGTATATGTATGCATGCATTTATATTTGTATTTATATAGATATGCAGATTATATATGTTTATATATGTGTGTATATATATATATATACATATACATATATAGAAATGCATATGCATATATATGCATATATATATGTGTATATGTGTGCGTGTAGAGAGAGGTAGAGAGGTTGAGGTGTAGAGGTAGAGAGGTAGAGGTAGAGGTAGAGAGGTAGAGACTAGTAGAGAGAGAAGTAGAGAGAGGTAGAGAGTGGAGAGTGGGTAATAGAGAGTAGAGAGTGAGTAGTAGTGAGTAGTAGAGAGCAGTAGAGAGAGTAGTAGAGAGTAGTAGAGTGAATAGTAGAGTGAGTAGTAGAGAGTGAGTAGTAGAGAGTGAGTAGTAGAGAGTAGTAGAGAGTAAGTAGTAGAGTGAGTAGTAGAGAGCAGTAGAGAGTGAGTAGTAGAGAGTAGTAAAGAGTGAGTAGTAGAGAGTAGTAGAGAGTGAGTAGTAGAGAGTGAGTAGTAGAGAGTGAGTAGCAGAGAGAGAGAATAGTAGAGAGTAGTAGAGAGTGAGTAGTAGAGAGTAGTAGAGAGAGAGTAGTAGAGAGTGAGTAGTAGAGAGTAGTAGTAGAGTGAGTACAAGAGAGTGAGTAGTAGAGAGTAGTAGAGAGGGAGTAGTAGAGAGTGAGTAGTAGAGAGTAGTAGAGAGTGAGTAGTAAAGAGTGAGTAGTAGAGAGAGAGTAGTAGAGAGTGAGTAGTAGAGAGTAGAGAGTGAGTAGTAGAGAGTAGTAGATAGTGAGTAGTAGGGAGTGAGTAGTAGAGATAGAGTAGTAGAGAGTAGTAGAGTAGTAGAGAATGAGTAGTAGAGAGTGAGTATTAGAGAGTAGTGGAGTATAGAGAGTAAGTAGTAGAGAGCAGTGGAGAATATTCCAAAGTTTGGCACAGCACCACTTGCACAATAAGTCCAATCAAATCATATAACTTAGAGTCCTTATTGAAGCGCTGAATCTTGGTGTATATTCAAATGCTTTTATTTTCCTTAAGTTTATGTACCACAGCCAGCCGACGTGTTTCGTTCTGTACAACAGAACTTCTTCAGGGCGTTCTTATTTCCTTCAAGTTATGTCGGTATCCTGTTGTCATATAAGTAGATATTTTTTCCAAATGTTAGATGAGACGTAAGTACATTCTTATTCAAAGTGACTAGGTATCAATTTTACCCACACAATTCAGGCAGACTTGAGTAATTTAGAGCATCCTAAAAGTCAGTCTTTCAAAAATTCCAAAATATAGGACATGATAATCCAAATCCAAATGTTTCTCAAGAAAAGTCATTTTCAATCGTTCGGAATATCGGCGTTTGGGCAGATATGACCCAGGGACCCCCAGTATGGAAGGGGAATTAGTCCCCCTCTGCAAACCCGTCAGTGGCCTGCATTGCAGAGAGGTGTAAAAAGGGGCATAGCCTCATTACACCTCTGTGCAATGCAGCCCCCTGGCGCATACTGGAGGTTCCAGGTGGGCTAGTTGGCCCCCAGGGACCCCCAGTATGCAAGGGGAATTAGTTCCCCCTCTTTAAACATGCACGGGGGCTGCGTTGCAGAGAGGTATAAAAAAGGGTGTGGCCTCATTACACCTCTCTGCAATGCAGCCCCCTGGCGCATACGGGAGGATCCTGGTGGGCTAGTTGGCCCCCAGGGCCCCCCAGTATGCAAGGGGAATTAGTTCCCCCTCTGCAAACGCGCCAGGGGGCTGCGTTGCAGAGAGGTGTAACAAGGGGCATAGCCTCATTACACTTCTGCAATGCAGCTCCCTGGCGCATACTGGAGGTTCCAGGTGGGCTAGTTGGCCCCCAGGGGCCCCCAGTATGCAAGCGGAATTAGTTCCCCCTCTTCAAACATGCACGGGGGCTGCGTTGCAGAGAGGTGTAAAATGGGGCGTGGCTTCATTACACCTCTCTGCAATGCAGTCCCCTGGCACATACTGGAGATTCCTGGTGGGCTTTCAGGTCTTATATAGTTAGGAATTAGCATCAAAAAAACCTTTGACATTCACTGAAAAAAAACATAGGTTTCAGGCCTTATATAGTTAGGAATTAGCATTTAAAAACCTTGCAAATTCACTGAAAAAACCATCGGTTTCAGGCGTTATATAGTTAGGAATTAGCATCTAAAAAACCTTTGAAATTCACTTAAAAAACCATAGGTTTGAGGCCTTATATAGTTAGGAATTTGCATTTAAAAAAACCTTTAAAATTCACTCAAAAAACTATACGTTTTAGGGGTGTTATAGTTAGCTGGACATTTCACTCATACAAAACCATTGAAATTGCTCCTATATAGTTAGTTGTACTAACTATATTTCGCGCACCCGCAATCCACTGCTGATGATGTCACATATTATATCATTCATGACATGGTCAGTGATATCACTGATGACATCTCAAATGACATCACTGATGACATCACTGATGACATCATCCACGTGACAATCACATACACCTTTTCATACACTAGTAAAATCTTTCATCACTCTATGTAAAATACAGAGTATCATATTTGAATCCATTGTTACAGCAATACAAGTATCTAAAAACCCACTCAGTGATTCATAGATGTATACACACATCTAATCACTTACCTGTAGATTCACTCATACATGCTGTCAATGAACAATAGAACACTATCAAAAATACTTATACACCTAAATCGACATTACACACCAGCACACATCCTATTCACATATGAAGTCATCCTACTCACTTATGCAAACAATGGATCATACTTACATATTTACTTTGCTACACACTTATAAAAACACAATTTCATCTATTCATTTAGATAGTAAGTCATACTTAGTGAATTATAAAATCATTATCACAAGTATAAAGATACCCATACAGTCACTCACACAATCATTGAGTCTTATGTATACTTATTTATATACAACAACTGCCACATACACTGCCTTTTATTTTTCTAGTTTGTTGGACATGTACCATTGAGAAATATATTTGCTCATCACCACACCCATAAAGATATTCACTCACCCAAACAACTGTTAGAACGTGTAGTTTTAACTTCATATATCTAGTGAATCAACTATTCACACATCTTTGGGCAGTCACACACCCCCCACCGAACCACACACACATTCACTCTCCCATACAAATACTCAGTTAACTAATCAGTAACTAATATAGACTTTCACATAGCTAGTAACCAACTGGAGAACCAGTTTACACAACAACTGACAAAGTGATACAGATATTCAAACAGTTTAGTCACTATCCACTATATTTAGTGAGACACTATAAATTGGTCAAGTAAACAGTCAATTACACTGCTACTAAATCCTCCATCCAAATATTTATTTTTATATATCCACTCATTCTTCAATGCAAATTGCTATATATATATATATATATAATGCATATTTAAATAACGAAGCAAACCACATTCACTGGATGATGTCATCAGTGATGTCATCAGTGATGTCATTTGAGATGTTATCAGTGATGTCACTGACCATGTCATGAATGATGTAATATGTGGCATCATCAGCAGTGGATTGCGGGTGCGTGAAATATAGTTAGTACAACTAACTATATAGGAGCAATTTCAATGGTTTTGTATGAGTGAAATGTCCAGCTAACTATAACACCCCTAAAACGTATAGTTTTTTTAGTGAATTTTAAAGGTTTTTTAAATGCTAATTCCCAACTATATAAGGCCTGAAACCTATGGTTATTTCAGTGAATATATACATATATGCATATATATATATATATAGCTCCCAAAGGTGTCCCACTTCAAAAGACACTCTGGACACACTGGGGATTGTATGAACAACTTTTAATTGCAACCAGCATGACGCGTTTCGTCATTGCGACTTCCTCAGACGCTGAATGCAAAGTTCAAAAGCTTCTTGCTGTCAACAGTTTTTAAAAGTCAGCCTGGCTCCTCCTGTTCTGGCACAAGCGAAGAGGGACTCTTTCCATAGTCCTCCCCCTTCTAATTCACCTGGTTTTAGCTGCCATCTTGGAGTGTGTTTTGCGTTTGTCAAATGTGCAACTTCAATGTTCGTGGCTATGTTCCACTGGTTAAGTCTTCCATTGTTTTGGGTAGGAAACACACTGTTCAATATGATGGTACGATTTTGCCAGAAGTTGTTTGTGGAGCTTGTTGGTCCGCTGTGTGTATATATATATATTAAACACACGGACCTGACAGCATGAAATTTCTTCAGCAAACATGCAGGAACGGACCACCACACAGGAAAGTTTTTATCTTCATTGCTTTATTCTCCCAAACTGCAACATGAGGCGTTTTGACCGGGTTGCGTTGCAGAGTGGTGTAAAAAGGTGGCGTGGCCTCTTTACACGTCTCTGCAAGGCAGCCCCCTGGCGCATACTGGAGGTTACTGGTGGGCTACTTGGCCCCCAGGGACCCCCAGTATTCAAGGTGAATTATTTCCCCCTCTGTAAACGCGCCAGGGGGCGCATTTGCAGAGTGGTGCCTTAATTTTTTGGGGGGGTTCGGCAGGGCACGCGTACCCTACACGTATCCCATGTTTTAAAAAAAATAATTTGTGGCCTTGGGTGTCCTTGTGAGACCCCCTGAGCAGGTCTAGGGGGTCAGGGTCTTTCTACCCTGCCCCCTTTGCGGCTTTTGCACACTTGTTTATCACTATTCTTGTGCCTCGGTTCTACCGAGACATAATATGGCTGCCAAAACTTCCTGGTTTGGAGTGTTGACAGACAGTTTTCAGCCAATTAGCATGCAGCTCGTGCTCGTAATGGTACGCGTACTGTCCTCAGACGGTACGCGTATGGTACTTCGTCTATAGATATATCTATGATTTTACTTTTGATTTTCTAATGAACTACTGAACGGATTTCCACAATTTAACAAAAAGCGTAATCTGCGAACCAAACTCTAAATTTTTGCCAAATTTGGTGTAATTCCTTTCAGCAGTTCAGGCTGTAGCCTCACTTAAAGGTCAATATGGAAAATTGCATGGGGAAAACATGTTTTTGGACCCCCCTTTTTCCTCAGCCGCCACTTGACGAATCCCCCCCAAACTTTCAGGGAAGGAGCGGAGTAGGCCATTTTCTTGGAGAATTTAGCATGTATTCGTCGACTGGCGCCAAAGTTATTCCAAGTAGAATGTTGTGGATTTCCTATGGAAACTAGGTCCTAACTATATCTACCTACTGGCGACCGCCAGTAGGTCATATATATATATATATATGTGTATGTATATACATAGGAAATTGGAAATTCCTATGCCTTCAAACATAATGTGTTTGTTAGTGTTCCCAAAGTTACAGGCTAGCCACAGCTTGTTCCGCTCATTTTGGTCCACTGTGATGGACTTACTACTGCGGATTTCTCAGCCTTCGTAATGCCGAAGTCCTCAAAAATGAAACCATTTAGATCTGCCAGTACTTCTTTTGTAAATTCCTGGCAGACACAAATGGGAGTATTGCTGGCCCTCACTGTACACACACACACACACACACACCCACACACGCGCGAGCAGGGACATTATAAAATATTTTTATAAGCCCTGTTGAGGAGTGTGTGAATAGCTCCATAGGCTAACATTGATATCTTTTATGTGAGTATAAATATTGACAGGAGCCACCATAAAATATACTATCTAATTAATGGTTAAGATCAACCAAACTGCTTGTCACTACTATATTTTTAATAACTATTATAGAAAATGCGTTATTAAAATGTCTTTTCCGTGAGCAAATATGCAGTATTCCTGCTGTACTCTCCTGACTAGCCAGCCTTTTGCAGACTGAGTCAGGGGTTCTTGATGAGGTGTGAGGTGTCCTGTCAGAGTAGACAATGGATTTCCTGTGAGTAGAGAACTTTAGCTGTAGAAGCCAAAAAGCCGGAAGAGGGTGGGGGAGCAAGACTGGTATTCAAAGGGAGAATGACAGGTTGGTACCAACACAGGCTGACCCCCACATCCTGCAACCTCAGCCATACAGGAGCCTGAGTAATTAGATTAGTCAGAGGGTTAGAAGGGGTGTGTTAGTGAAACTAAGCCACATCAGTGGGTGGCTTAATCAGATCGTACCCTAAAGGAGAGACTTTCTCCATGTTGGATGTAGAGAGAATAGTGCTTTCTGGGACAAGAATATGCTGCACTTTGCCCAACCAGAAAATACTGTTTGCAGTTGAATGGTTAGAAATTCCTGGTTTGCTGAGGTATGCACCCAAGCCAGGCAGAAACCACCACTCTAGTAAGGGTAAGCTAGATACACACTAAAAGACAACCTGTGCTCACCATGTGGTAGCTTGGCAATGATCAGCCTGGGTTTTCTAAAGAGGCAATGTGTAAAGTATTTGCGCAAAACATACACACATACACAGTCACACAATGAATACACCACAAAAAGACTTGACACAGGTTTAGAACAATACAGCATATTTATGAGCAGAATGAGACAACCACAAGAAAAATCCAACCAGTAGAAGTTGAGATACAAATTTTAAAAGATTAAATGCAAAAACAGTTCAGGCTGTCCACGAAGGGCCCACTGAAAAAGTAACTTGGATGGAGCAAAGCATTGTAATATAGGGCACAATGCCTTCATCTTTTCCATGAGGTCGAGTCACTGTGTCATTGTCGAACTATGCTCAGGTGAAGGCAATACTGCATCATAGAGCCACGCAGAGAGTGGTCATTAGGCCATGCAGGCTGTAGAATGGCTGTCGATGACTGGCCTCTGCGTCACCATCACCAAAGGTGAGGATGAATTGGTTTTGGAGCAAAACAGCTGCAGAACCCACTTCCCAGGCCCAGAACATGGGGCCTCATTTACAAGCCCATTGCACTGCCGATGCGTCACTTTTCTAGATGCACTGGCGGCGCAGTATGACTGCTCATATTTACAAGGCCATGTAAAGTCACCATGCATGACTTTTAAGGCTTTGTAAATATGGGCCCCTTTCACGCATTACTCTACGTGAAAGAGGGTGTTCCATGGGTGTTGCTGTGGGTATTCCCATGCAAGAGCTATGGACCCGTACACATTCCTAGATTTACACAGGTTTGTAAACCTGCAAATACATCAGAATACTACGCCTCTCCAGGGGAGGCGTAGGAGTGGCAGAACAAGGAGAAATAATTGTATTTCTCTTCCTTTTCTTGCTCATTCTATGTGTGCTGCATTCGGCAGCACATATAGAAGGAGCACCACACCATTAATGATTGTTTTTGTGCAGGACACAACCTATTGTAGTGTAAGTTTCAGCCCCTCCCATTCCTCCCGCTCAAAGAAGACCCATCAGAATGCAGATTAATGAAGATGTCTACTCAGAATGCAGATGAGCATCACTGTCCTGTGTTTGTGGCTGTATACAGGGAATGCAAAAAGTGTAGCTGTCACCCACCACAGATGTGTATTGGAGACAGCCTGTTAGGCACATAGAGCAGTAAGTGCAGAAAAATGCCCACTTTCTGAAAGTGTAATTTCTAAAACTGTAATGTTAAATCCAACTTCACCAGTAAGTGAGATCTATTATTCCCTACTGTTCCAAAGATATGAAATATGAAAAGTTACTCCTCCCCGATCAAAAAAATTACAGGTTAAAGTGTATTAAGAAATTTCCTATGCTTGCCTAATTGAATGGTAGACCTCACAGTAATGAAACACTAAATACGCTTTTGGCCATTACCAGGACATGCAAAACATTAAAGTACATGGCCTTCCTTCTACTTATATTACACCCTGCCCTTAGGGTTACTTAGGGCCTACCTTAGGGGTGACTTATATGTAGGCCTGAGCGTAGTTTGCAGAGTTTTGTAATGCTGAACTCTGAAAAGTTATAAAAAACCTCAGCGAAGTTCCGCGAGTGGCGGAGTGCAGTGAGAACTGCAGTTTGTGCTGGTATTCCTGCTGCTCGGGTAGAAATTCTACCCAAGTGGCAGCCCGCGCTCGCAAACTAACCATTCGCGATCGCGAACTTACTGTTCACAATCGCGAGCCGGGGGAAATCTCTGCTGCACATCTCAAAGCTGAGATTTCTGCACCCTGTGAGCTCCGCAGAGTGTGGAGTGCAGAAAACGCTGCAAACTCCGTGAACGGAGTGAAGTTCACCGACCAGTCCTACTTATCTATCTATACTACTATTATAAAGGAAGAACATTGAATCTTTGAGGCGGGTAAACTCGGGAACCACAGCGCCAATCCACACACCCGATACATCGTTGTAATTATCAGGGTGTGCAGATGGATATAGGCAATATAAATTTAAAAAATGTAAGTTATTTAAAAAAATTACGAGAAAAAAAAAAAGTAGTCCCATGGAAGTAGCCCCGGCTGCGACGTGCGTGCTGACATCAGGAGCGCGGAGAGGAGCGGCATCCAGGAGCGCGAGGAGGAGCGGTGAAGATGAGCGCGGGGAGGAGCGGCGGACAGGCGGGGAGGAGCGGTGAGGAGCGCTGGACAGGCTGGGAGGAGCGGAGAGGAGCGGCGAGGAGCGGCGGACCGGTGAACTCAGAAGCGCGGGGAGGTGCGGCGGATGAGGTAAGGCTCCGGGGGACCCACGGATAATGTAGGGGCGGGCGGGGGCCCTGAAGCCAAGGTCAGGACGGGCTGCTACTCCGGGGGACCCACGGACAATGTCGGGGCGGGCGGGGGCCAGGGCGGGCGGGGGCCCTGAAGCCTGATTGCTCCCGGACAAGGTCGGGACGGGCTGCTAGTACTAATATAATAAAGAGAGAGCCCAAACTTTTGAGGCGGGTAATCTCAGGAACCACAGCACCAATCACAACACCCAATACAGCGTTGGATAGGGCATTTGCAGCAGAAGGACATAGGCTATGCAGACGCCCACCATATACATTTAAAAGGTAAAAGAACCATGACAGCAAAGTAGTCCCTTGTGGGCGTGTCTGCATTGTGCTGTGGGTGTGTGCTGGGGGCGTGACAAACACTGGGGGCGTGTGGTACGTTCCACCCTTCATGCCATGTCTCATAATGTGTGCTAATGCCACCCTGCTCCCTTTAAATACCCCTGCACCCCATAATCATAACCCACCCTTACTCCTTAAAGTACGCCAACATCATTAAACACTAACCCATCTTAACCCTATAAATATACCCTGTACCCGAAAACCCAAACCTATCCCTGAACCCTATAAATACCCCTCTACCTCAAAACCCAAACCTACCCCTGAACCCTAAAAACACCCCTGTACACCAAAACCCAAACCTAGCCCTGAACCCAAACAATACCACTGTACCCCAAAACCACCCCTGAACCCTAAAATACCCCTGTAATCCAAAACCCAAACCTAGCCCTGAAACCTTAAAATACCCATGTACCCCAAAACCCAAACCTACCCCTTAACCCTAAAAATACCCCTGTACCCCAAAACCCAAACTTAGCCCTGAACCCTAAAAATAACCCTGTACCCCAAACCCCAAATCTACCCCTGAACCCTAAAATATCCCTGTACCCCAAAACCCAAACCTAGCCCTGAACCCTAAAAATACCCCTATACCCCAAAACCCAAACCTAGCCCTGAACCCTTAAAATACCCCTGTACCCCAAAACACAAACCTACCCCTGAACCCTAAAAATACCCCTATACCCCAAAACCCAAACCTAGCCCTGAACCCTAAAAATACCCCTGTACCCAAAACCCATACCTACCCCTAAACCCTAAAACTACCCCTGTACCCCATAACTCAAAACTATATATGAACCCTTAAAATACCCAAACACCCCAAAACATATACCTCAGTACCCCAAAACATATACCCCTATACCCATACTTACCCTATCCAAACATTTTAAAAAAACATGCTTTTACCATTCATGCATTTACAACGAATTTCGTTGTAAATGTATGCGTGGTAAAAGCATATAAAATGTAATGCCATGCGTTATAATGGCATTGCAGAGTCATGGTACTTTCGTAATGAAAGTATGCGGTGTGATGGTATGCGGAAAGAAAGTTGCGTAATAATGGGTGTTTACCCTCCCCCGGTAAGTACATTGGTGGCACGGGGGCCCACATCTCCAGCAACATGCTCATATTTTTTCACCACCCATTTGAAAATTGCACAGGTCTCTCTCGTTAATGGCCAGCACCGACATACACTTTTAGACAAACCTCCCGCCACAAGTTCTAGAATTGCGAACTTTAGAGCTGGGGAGCTATGTTTGAATCTTGGCAACAGCTCAACATCCTGTGATTCCAGGCAAATCGCTTTGTCTCCCCGTGCCTACCACAAATGAATGTGTTCTTCTGTAATGTAAATTGTGCTCATGCCATGTTGTCGAGTTCGCGCTATATAATATTGCAAGGAAAAATAAAGTAGGGAAACTCGAGTTCACACACTACTGAACGCGCACTCTTAAGTGCATCCGCAGTGCATTGTGAATCGGAGCGTTTCACAGGCCTGTCACAGATAATAAATGCTATCAAAACAAAATCCTACAAAACAATATACTACTGGCCGGCAGCAATTCATACCCGGACAACGTCGGGACGGGCTGCTAGTAGGTAATAAAATGGGATTTTAAGGATTATCAAGTAGTTTTATTGGATATATGTTATACCACTTTACAAGGGACTTACTAGTAAATCAAATATGCCAATCAGGTATACACCTATGTAATTATGTTTATTGGACAAACACATGGTTCTGATTCCAAGATGGCCGACAGATGAGGAGCTCCGGCTGTCGGCCATATTGGCTTGAGATATTCAGAGGATTACAAGATCATTGTTTTCAGGCTGCAGAGCCCGAACAAACATGGCCAATGCCCGGTGGAGCTGCCAGACAGATAGAGGGGAGATTGGCTCCATTTTCACCGCCACAGCTATCACCTACCCACCCGCACATCAAGCACAGTTCTCCTCGCCTCTCCGACGTGCCTCACTCTTCCCACATCTTCTTGATGAAACTCTAATGAAAATGTCTTTCTTCCTGGGTGGCTGTTGGGGAATTGGGGAGGATCCTCTCCTCTGGCTGTTGCTTGCCTTCCGGATCGAAGTCCTGGTTGCCTGGCATCCCGCTGCACTGGTACGAGAATCAACCCGAATGCAGAAATTAAATCCACACAGCACTGCTGCTCTGCACAACTGAGCTTGCTTCCTTTCTTCCTTAGTTGCTCGCCCTCCTGACCAGCTGCTGCCTTTCCTCCTCCTGGGACTGCTGCCTGAGCACCCATGCTGACTTCCCATGCAGTGGATTACCTGGGAGAGAGCACCGATTTTCAAACTTACCTTCCTCCAGTACCAAGCTGCTGCCTTAACCATTCAGCTCTGCTTTTGTGGTAGGTTTTAAATTCTGAATTACTATTTTATTTTGTAATCAGTTTTTTACCTTCCCACAACCCTGCCATCTTGTTTATGTAACTCTTGGGGTCCGTGTCCTTGGTTCCTCCATCTTGTGGTTTTGACTCTGCCACTGGCTGTTCCTTACCACTGGCCAGCTCCCTCTGCAATGATCATTGCCCCTCTTAATCAACTTCACCCCGCTCTTCGTGTTTCAGCATGGTGAGACACCCTGTCCATTTCCAACTCTCTACCCGACCCAGTAAAGAAGTCTGGCAACAGTTGTTTGTGGATCCCTGGACCCTCTCCGGTATTTGTTCAACTTGTCTTCTGACTTTTGGTATCCACGGAAGCTCTCTTCTCCATTACCGGTCGTCCTGACTTGTTATGTACTCTTAGCCCTTTACTTTTCCCCCTCTACCATGTTTGCTCCTTGGACTTGTTTTCTATGTTATTCTTATGCTCTAGTAACGGAAGTATTTTTGTAATAATGTCTTTCTCCATGCTATGTTTTTGCTGTAGAAAATTGTGTTACTAGTAACACTAATCTGTTGTAACTACTTCCTTATGTAAAGCATTCTGATACCTCCGGGTCTAGCCAGCGCTATATAAAACTCTTCAAATAAACAGGAACTTTAACACTGGTTAGCAGTGGTAAAGTGTTCAGAATCCTAAAGCCAACAAAAAGAATCAGCAAAAACAGGAGGTAAAAGGCACATGTCTGGGGAAAGACCACTCTAATGATGTCAGGTCTAGCAAATGGGAGCTAAGTGTAATTTCAAGCTGACTATGATTGAGTGCAGTTTGGATACACCAAGTGGTCATCTAGACCAAAGATTTCTACCTTCGGACTTCAGTGGGACTTCAGTATTTTTTGTGGAGCTCAAAATACACCAGCTGGGCAAGCCTGAATCCAACACAGTTTAATTAAATTCCAACACTTTTGCTACTAGATCCAGCTGAAGCACTGGATATCTTGTAAACCTCTTAGCCAATTCAAAGTATGGGTGTGCGAAATCTGTTTAATATGCTTTTGTCTAACTACCCAAAATCTCTTCAAAATCATGTGAAAATACATGTCAATACAGAAATGCAAATCCATCATTTAATGCTATATTTTGATATGAAATGCATCCTCGTGTCTATTTTTGGTGCCAGAATGACTCTTATGCTAAAAGAAATAGGAAATAGTGCAGAAAAACAAAAGCACCGAGAACAACAGCTGCTAATATTCTTTCAATTGCGGTCATTCACAGAAAAGTTTTACTGCATATGGCACATGATCATGTGAAGTGGCATCATTTCTGAAATTTCAGATAACAAGCATAATGTGAATTCCCTGAAATTATGCATATTATGCTGACGTAATTTATGTTTCAGCCTTACCTATTTCTAAGGCTCCCAGGACCTCAGGGAGAATCCTTAGGGGAATTGACACACTCCAGAACAGGCTATCAGAAAGGTCAAGTCCAGTTACAGGTGACTGGTCCACTGGTCACTCCAGGGAAAAGGCCTTTTTCAATTTATGTCCTTATAGCCATTTTAGGAGGTCAGCCAACTTTAAACCTCTTAATGCTGAGTATAGGTAGGAGAAGGTCCAACCCTTCAGATCTCCACAAAGGTTACAGACAGCAGGGCCAGTACTATGCTGGTATGCCACAAGTCCCAAAAGTGTTCTGAGGAGCTGGTGGTGAAGTGCTACTTTTGTTCAATTCACTAGTCAGCGGGTGAGGGTGACTCCTGGACACTCCCATAATAATGGTAAAAAAGTTCCCAAGGGCAAACCTTCCCTATTTTGCAGCTCACCCAGTTTGCATCACTACAAACTATCCCATCATGCATAATTTTCAATGCAATCCCAAATGGCAAAATCTTTCTGCACCAGAAAGGAGCTAGTGGGGTTTGTTTAATATAATGAGCAGTCCCCTTCCACCCAGTCCCTCTAAGCAGGTTCTGAAACTATGTCCCTCCTCCACTGAAACTAAAGCCAGTTGGCTAAAGTGAGTTTGGGGATCAAAAGACTGCTCTGCTCAAGACTTCCCTCATCATTAGACTATAAATGTACAGGTTGATCTGGTTCCTTAACCTGTTGGACACTCCTAAACTGCCCTATTTGGGTAAAATCGGGTCACATTCCTCCCCCAGGCCATACTGCCAGGCCCCAATCCATAGTCTCAGCTCTAAGAGCAGAAATTCACACCTCATCAAAGAAAAACTGATAGGTCAACTGCAGGCAGGTCAATGCTATTTAGCCTGCAGTTCTACAGACAGGGAAATTATAACTTTTTCAAAAGTTACTACACAGTTGATTTGGATCTTCTATAAACTAAAAACAGTGGTTGAAACGCCGCTGTAGTATATTCAATTCCCAATAAACAGAATAACCACAAGGTCTATTTAGAAGTGACTTACTCAATATTTAAAAAAGAGGGTTTCCCTTCCATGTTATTTCAACAGTTCAGCCTGCAGGTTTAAAAGCTGCAGGAGTCAGCCTACACATGCTGGCCTGAAGTGATGTTTTACTTGTTAGTCTAGTAAATGGCACAAAGGGTGCTTCAGTCCAAAGGTGACATTTAAGGATCCATGCAGTTGGTGCATTTTCTTACAACATATGCTGTGGCCTTATTGGAAAGGTAAATATACCAGTTGGGGGATTTACCAATTTTACCATGTTTTAGAACTCAGAGCACATGCAGAGCACATGCAGTGGGGAATGGACAGCAGTACCCCAGTGCACAAAGGTAAACAACCAACAGCATCGGTCCACAAAAAATGGGGGTGAGCATGAAAAAAAGAGGCACTTTCATTGTGTTGATACAGTATATATAGCCAAGTAAATCACCACTATGGCATAATAGATTAGTGCTTAAAGTGTTTGATGGTGTTGTAGTAAAACAATATGTTTTCATGCAGATCTCATGAACGCTTTTAACAGTTTGCTATTTTGGCTCTGCATGTTGCTTTTATTTCCTTTTTTGCAGGCTTCTCAGCTCATATTTGATAAGAAAACTATATTTTCAGCCAGTTTCAATCAATCAATCAATCAAGGGTTTTAAGAGCACACAGCTACTCTGAAGTGTGTCCTAGTGCTACTAGAATGGACCCAACATTTGTCTTCTCACACACCACCAGAAATGAACTGACCTCAGTAAGCTATCCCAAAGAACCACGTTTTTACCGCCTTCCTAAATTGGCCTTCAATACCTGTCTTATGGAGCTGCAAAGAGAGGTGATTTCATGTGTGTGCAGAAAGAAAAGAAAGAACCTCCTCTCTCTTTGCGTTTGATTTTTGGGACGCAAAGTAGCCGTAAATCAATGGATCGGAGAGTCCTAGGAGGACAGTATTGGGTTCAGCGGCGGTCGGCACAGATAAGTATGGTGAGGCAAAGGGGCAGGGCAGGGGCAGGTGGGAGGGGGAAAGTTGACAGATGATGGTATATACATATAATTAAATAAATAAATAATACATATTCCGCCATCTGTCAACTTTCCCCACTGCTTCGCCCTGCCCCGCCTCACCGCGCTTACCTTGGCCAGCCACTGCTGATTGGGTTAGTCCATTTGAAAGGTGTAAAGGACCTGTACCATAGAATGTTCTCTGTGCCAGGACCAGAATTTTAAATTGGGTCCTCTCAGTCATTGCCAGCTCCTTCAAATAAGGAGAAATGGGTGCCAGCTGTGGGATCTTAAATAAGAGACTTAGGGCCAGATGTAGGTAGGCATTTACCAGTCGGTAACGGCCGAATTCGGCCGTTACCGACCGGTAAATGCAATTTGAGATGTAGGGCCCTGTATTTTACAGAATCGGTAAAGTTACCAATCGGTAAATTTACCGATTCTGTAAAATACCGAGTCGGTATTTTTACCGAATCGGGAAAATTGATATGTAGGTGGGACTCTTCTGAGTCCCACAAGCATTAAAAAATCGGTATTTTACCATCAAATCCTATTTGATGGTAAAATACCGATTCAGGTGTGCATGCACATGTGTGCATGCACACCTGTGCCATATGACAGGCAGACCTGCCCTTAGGGCAGGTATGCCTGCCACATGGCACCTGAACCCGTTTTGGGGGTGCTAGAGGGTGTCAAAGTGACACCCCCTGCACCCTTGTGACATTCGGTATTTACCGATTCGGTAATTACCGACCGGTAAATGCCCAATCATTCCTATGGGCTTCAAAGCCCATAGGAATGAATGGGCATTTACCGGTCGGTATTTACCGAATCGGTAAATACCGAATTTTACCGATTCGGTAAATGCACATCTGTATTTACCTACATCTCGGTACTTATATTTTACCACTTCTTAAATACCGAATCGGTATGATTCGGTATTTAAGAGGTGGTAAAATAAATTTACCTACATCTGGCCCTTGCTGCTTTTAATTAGGCAAGCAGACAGACAAAAGTATAGGAAACTGGCATAACCCAAGCAAGATGTAATGAGTGCACGGGTCACCACTTCTGTGCCAGAGAAGGAAGCAAAAACTGACTTTTTTCAAAAGAACTCAATAAAGCAAAGCAAGATCCTACTAATACTGCAATCTGTGGAACCCTAGTCAATTGTTGATCCCAATTTATGAACAACCATATCGTGAGGGGGAAGTAAGAACATATATGATCTGGCCAGCAAACCATCCTCCCACTGAGGTAAGAGGGAGCCAACACGCAACATTTCAGTCCTATCTGCATTGCACTGAAGGTTACTGGCCCACATCCAAGCTTGAGAGGCTTCAAATCAGATTTTTTCAGTGTGTTCAAACTTCCTTATTGGCTGTTGATATTCAATCAGATTAAAATACCCTAATCTGATTGGCTTTCCAGCAGCTAATCATAACTTCTTGCATTGGGACTGATGTCTCAGGAGGAGCAGGGGAAACACGATTCTGTTGATAACCCCTGCATCAGTGTACTCGTGCACTATTTACTCTGGACAGGGGCAGAACACACTTGGATTGCATATCAGCGCAAAGTTGAAACAGAATGATTCCACTCGTATTGCATTCCTGCAAAAAACAGTGCAATTGTCCTCTGCACTGCCAAGAAGGAGCATAAACTACATCTAGTTCGTAGGAAACATCAAACCCAAATGACATTATAGTGAATCAATGATATGTCGACGATAGAACCTGATAGCTGCATAAGACGCAGCATTTTAGCTAAAATATAGTTAGGGACCACCCTCATTAAACAGTTGTAGAGAGAATGGCCTGTTGCTTCATTATTTGCCAATGCTTGTTTCACAAGTGTCAGTATCATCCCTCGACCAGGAAGACGAGGACCCTGCGTTCCCTAGGAATGTAGAATGTACAGGCGTTCTATCTTGCCAGCAATATTGCTGCCAGAGTAGATTCTAGTCAATGCAGCGCTGTTCAATGTACCGTGTATGTATTTTCGAGGGCCCTGCAAAAACATTATTTCAATGTCCCCTCGGGAAACCAGTTACCATTGGATGAGATATGAGGAAACATACATACAATGTTGTGCTTTCTCTGTAGCCAGTATTATTATGACATGAAATCTATTCTACAATGATTAACTGATTGTGCCAAGAAATTCAATTTGTTACATTCACATTAAAACATGGAAAACGTGAACGGATACATATGCCTAGGGACAAAGAATCCCCCGAAACCAAGGACAGAAACATCAGTTCGTACATAAACAAATCTTTTTTATTTTATTTTACATGTTACCATTATTCTTGTCATATTTAAAATGTATGTTTGTAACTCAAACCGAATTCATTGCAGATCTTAATAAGAATATATAAGATTATTTACTGTAATGGCATGCCGCATGAAATAGGAATGGGCCTTTGATGCTTGCCATGGGTAGACAAACAGATTCTCCCCACCCTGACTGTGACTGATTTGTGTGGACAGACACAGAAACTTGAAGTCTTGCACATTCCTAAGACAAATGTCCACCTGAGTAGTGATAACAATACTAAATGTCATAATATAGACTTAGGCCCCCATTAGGATGGCGGGCTGACTTTGCCCGCCAGCCATCCCATCGTGGAAATGGACCGCCCGCCATAAGGACGATGGTCCCGAGGGGGAAATGAGGATGCGCCCACCACAGTGGCGGGCGCATCCTGTATTTTTAACATTGTGGCTGGCGGTGCAATGCCCGCCGCAATGGTAAAAATACATGTAGTGCATTTAAAAGCACAACTTGACAGGCACCACGCAAAATGCGATGCAGTGCGCGCTACGAAATTCGTTTTATTAATTAAATTGTTTACTTACCTGCAATTATCCATATGCTGGTTTTTAGCACCATCCACCCGGCCCCTCCCCCTCCCCGCCTCCCTGCCCCACCGTAACTCCCTCCACGGGCGGCGGCTGTCCACATGCCTTTCCGTGGCGTCAATGCTGCCATGGAAAGGCATTGGAAAATGCCCATACTAATATGGCTGGTGGTGTCTGATAGACACCACCACCATAGAGAACCCTTTTCCGCCCGGTCGCAATGGCGACCGGGGCCGAAAAGCGGCAGATGGTCATTCTGGCACGGATGGCGGGTGGATCACCCTCGCCAGGCTGGCGGTAGCGATCCGCCCGCCATCCTAATGGGGGCCTTAGAGTCCACAGTTGTGGGCTTTTTCCAGCCATTAAAGGCCCGCTCCAGTGTTAAAGGCCCTAGCCGAAGGGAATGGGCCTTTAATATCCAGTAGAGCCTGCTACAGAGGGCTCTAAGGCTTTAGAACATTCTGCCCCTAGAGGGCAGAATGTTCCAATTTGTAAAACAAAGGCAGTAGCAGCTGCTACCGGATTCGGGTGGTAGGGCAGAGATGGTTGGAGGGGATTAGGTCGGGGAATGGAAAAATATTAAAAAAATGTTAAAACACGTACCTGACTATGGCCAGTTTTGCCGCCGACTGCATCTTCTTCCTGCCCGAGGCCAGCAGCAGGAAGCACCCAGGCTCCCAAGCTTCCCTGACCAATCACAACGCTGCAATGCAGCGTTGTGATTGATCTGAGCACCGTAATTCGGGAGCTCAGACCAAGCTTGGGAGCCTGGGGCAATTTTTTCCACCCGGCTGTAATGCAGCCTGGATGGAGAACATGGCAAGTGCGCATTACTGTTTTGGGCGGCCCGAGAGGGCCGGTCAAAATGTCATGCACATTTGGAGTGCCACCACTACTCCCCCTGCAGTGCTCTGGGTCACGGGACCCTGCCCTGCCCCCAGGAAACAATGGAGCCGCTGCAGAAGGAAAAAGAAAATGATAATAACATTACGTTATTATCATTTGTTTTTCCTTTTTTCACTGCTTGGAGAGCAGTAGGGCAACGCTACTCCCCCTTAGTGGGAGGAGCCGCCACTAAACAAAGGCCTTATGCACACCTCGGCCTTTTGTTAAACATGGAATGTTGATGCCCTGGGCTTCGACCGGCCTTAGAAGTTTGGAGATCTCCCTTGTTTTCAATGGAGTGCTCCACATTTCAATGTTCTAATAGCACTTAAGCATCAGCAGGGAACAAAGACGCTCAGAAAGCACAATGAAACAATAGTGATACTACTTCATTGTTGCATTAATTTCTATACCCCCGTGCATCACACCTCAGGGGCAAGCAATGCTTAATTTACAAAAGAATAAGCGCCGGCCTCACAGTTTTGCTCAGAAGCCCAAGGTCAGCACTATCGAGGGTCAGGGGTGCTGAATTGTGAAGCTGCAGAGTCTTGATTCCACCTCATGTCACTTTAATCCACCACCAGACACTCCCTGCCTTTTTATCTCATTCTTTCAGGTTGTGTTTAATCTCTTCCTTTTTTCCTTGCCAGTTTTTCCATATTTCTCTTCCTCCTTCTTTCCCCCTTTTGTGTTTTTCTCTCTCTTGCTCTGGGTAAAAGTCTCTTATGGAAACATAAGTACCAGCCCCGAAAAATGAGTGCCAGTGGGCCCCATCTGCAACCACCAATACAAATGTAGAACCATGCGCAGTATTACTAAAATTGCGTCCACTGTGCCAACATCACTCTCTGCTGTTTGGCCTGCTGGGTCTGAGCTACCATATGACATAAGGACGCATCTTTAATTACAAATCTAAGGGTTATGTTCCAATGCCAGAAGAATCTGAAGAGGGCATTTCCTAACACGTTTTGTGGATATTTACAGCAGAAACTAATAGAATCCCATTTTCCCAGTGCACACTTGTATTGCAGAATATGAGCTGGAGTTGAAATGTCTTGAGGAGCCCTAGAAAGAATACTCCTCATTAGATAGTGCACATTTTGCAAACCCAAAAGGGGGAGGAGGGTAGGAAAAGGCATGGATGGCCAAACGACAACTGGAGGTGCATTCACACACTCTTACTAGACTAGTTCTGTCCCATTTCTAAATCTAAGATACCCAGACACATCTGCAGATTACGCCACCACAATTGGGCGTGTGTAAGCAGGATTTACATATTGTCATCATAAACCCAGGCTTACTGGCATCCCAGAATCCACATCCTAACTCTTAACAAGTGCGTGTGTGCTTAATATCCATCTTAAATTTGCTCAGATATGTGTCAAAAAAATAGTAAACAGAAACAAATTTTCCAAAAGCAGAGTAAGCTTAAGTGTACTCAGCCAGCTGATCTTTGGCTCTGTCACATCAGAATTGTTTTCACATGGCATTGCAGAGAGCACACATGCACATTCTTTAGTCTTAATAGATCGGATAGACTACCTGTAATAACATTCCTACATCCAAGCTAATTGCTGATATTTGAGAACATTGCCTAAGGCCAAGTGATTCTGCTCACCATCTACATTTTCGAGTCATATTGGCCAGCTAAGACCTTATCGCATCTTCATAGCTTAAAGTGGATACAATCTAACCAAACTCAGTTTCTGTATAAAACACATACAGTTTAGGTGTTTCATTCATACATTGACACTAACACTTTAATATGGCAATTCTAGTGGCATGGACATTGCTTCACCATAATGTTTAGATAGCGTAAGTGGCATCATGTATTCTGGGATCAGCAATGACAGTAGTGTTGACCAAATATCCACCCCTAGAGAGACTAGTGAACTTTCCTCGATCCCAGGGGGCATTGGTAGCCAGGCCTAGCAAGTACAAACGCCATGGCCAATTAATAGAGGGCAAGTAATGGGGAGTAGCTGCTACACCTGATGACCCCAAGACATCCATGCTCAGTTATATGCCTAAATTCCTCATTAAAGTTGTGAATTGGAACTAACCACTACTCTTTACTCATATCGTAACATCTCCCCAGATTAAAAAAAATAATTATCATGACTCATACGTAGATGTCGTGCAATTCATAATTTCCCTTTCAGAAGGCAATCCTACTTAGCCTTAAGGCTACCCTACCTTCTTAACATACACGTCCAACACAGAAGACGGGATTAAAAGGAGCTTCCTTATGGTCAACTGTGGTAAAACAGAAGTAGTACTATTTGGTAAGCTCACCTCTCTATTGACTCAGAGCTGGAGGACTGGCACCGTAGGACCCACACTGTGTCTACTGACTTTGCCAGGAACATAGGTACCCTAGTTAACAGACAAATATCCATGGCCAGCCAAGTCAATACGTTACCTACTGAATGCTTCCACATGCTCAAAGATGCTCAGAAAAATCTTCAAATGGCTGCCACTGGACACCCGCACAACAGTAACACAAACACTCATTACCAGTGGACTAGACTACAGCACACTCTATGTAGGCATCTCCACTAAGCTCACCAACAGACTGAAGTGGTTTAGAATCAGGGCTGGCTTTAGGGCATTGCCACCAATGCTGCCGCACTGGGTACTGACCTGAAGGGGGGCACTAACTTAAGGGGTGCGGGGGACCTGTGTTTAACAATAACTTAGAATTTAAAAGCACCTGCGGCAGAGTTCCGTTTGTGTCCAGCTTTCAGGCAGCAATAAAAAAGTCAAGATAACTCTTGCTATTAATGAACAGATCAGTATTTTATGAGAATTGCTGAGTCACATAGTAAAGCCTGCCTTAACCAGGGCTTTAAAACAAATTAAATGTATGTAAGAGATGGGCTATGGAAAGATGAGGGGCACGCTTGCCAGGTGGTACTGAGGGAATCTAAGTAGGAGGTCTTGGGGTGGGGTGGGTTGAAAATGATTGCCACACCAGGCACCACCAGCTCTAAAGTTGGCACTGATCCCAATGCTGCTGCCAGTTAATACTCAACCTCCCTCCTGAAGCTTACATCTTTATACACCTTAGAAACCTCCACTGGTTCCCCATCCAGAAACGTGCTACCATCAGCATGCTCATATAACAAGGCACTTCCCAACTCTGGTTCAATGACCACATCCAGTTTAGAACACATATTAGGCACCTCAGATCAGTTGAACATCTCCTCGCCCACATCTCGAACACAGAAATAGGAGCTTTTACCTTTTGCACATTAACCTCCCTTTCCCAAAATAAACCTTTTGGCAGTCCTAAACTTCCCTTTTTAATACATACAAGTAACCCCAAAAGTAGAACCTAAATAACCCATAGGGCAACGTGCACTATATTTAAAAAATGGACATGTACTTTTAATTTTGAGTTGTCCTGGTAGTGAAAAACTCTTACATTTATTTTTCACTACTACAAAGCCTACCTCTCCCATACAATATAGTTGGGTTACCTCATTACATTAAATGAGAGCTGATATGAATTTTGAGTTTGGAACTAAAGATTTGCAATTTAAACCCCTCCTTAATGGTAAACTCATATTTTAAGTCACAATTCTGAAAATGCCACTTTTAGAAATAAACCGTTTGGTGCCTACAGCCTGTATCCTGGGTCACATGGCTAGATGAAGCCGGCAACTGATCTTGGTTTATTTCTACCACATAGTGAGTCAAAGGGGGAACAGATGTTTGTATAATGGGATATCTCTGTCTTGACATGAGGGTGAAGCTGTAAACTACGACACTTGCACATCACAAAACCTCTGCCTGAGCACACTTACAAAGGGTTTGATACAAGACCAGGGCACCGAGGCAGGAATTTCCAAACACCTCTGGCAGTGGAATCCTCCACCCTTCTTCTACTTCAAAGTACTTCAAAGTGGACACCAGGTAAAAATAGTGGACTCTCAGACCCATCTCTTCTGTACAATTCTGGAACTGCTAAAGACTATGCTGCTCAGCAAGAAGGACTGCTATTCTATTGCCCTGCTGCCTGGGTGAGAAGAACTGGACCTGCATCTTGAACACAGGACCACCAGGGCTAGTTTGCTGGCCTCCTAATCAGGGCCTCAGAGACAGAAAAGGCTCCAACCACCTTGAACCCAGCCCCTAGACTCTATCTGCTGTGAGACCTACCCACCAAGTGGTGCCTTAACAGTCTTGGACCCTTGGAAGTGGCTCTGAAGTTGCTCTGCCAGCCCTGATGGGGTCATGTGAGCAGAACCGGAACAGCACCTCCTAGCAGCTTTGCTTTGGAACCACCACAGCATGACCCATCCCAGATGCCAGATATCACATCACAGCCCGTAGTTTCCTCGGAGCCACCGCTACTCAACACATCCTTGATGTAGGTGTGCACAGCACAAGCCCCTCCTCAACAACATCCTCGACGACAAAACAGGACTCCTTATTGCAGCTTCCTCAGAACCGCCACTGCGTGACACATATTTGACACATGATCTTGCAATGCTCCACAAACCTAGATTTTAAGTGCTTTGTTCAGTGGGCCTAAATTGTTCCCTGTTGGACTTAGCCCTTTCTGTAGGGTCATCCCGAATGTTTTTTCTTCACCCTCCTGTGTTTTGAACCATTTTTTGTTGGCTTTTAGGAACGCAAGATTTCACATCTCAAGCCCTCGTCGAAGCGATCTGCGACAATGATGCAGGACTTCATACAGCTCCGCAACCAGGAACTAAGTAACTATTGTTCAGTCGGCTTCATTGGATCCCTCCCTGTAGTCGGCATGTGTTCCATCACAGTCAGCCTGTACTTGTGACTTTGTAGCGGTCCAGTGCGACCAGATAGCCACAGTTGGTGCTTTGTGCTTTTTGGCGCTATTTTCTCTGAAGTCTTTACAATTGCAAATCTCCAGTTCTACTGATCTGATTTTTGTCTCTTTGGTCTTAATTTATTTATGAAAAACATGATGTTTTTTATTTGATAATAATGATGTCTGAATTGTTGTGGATTTTTTATTGTGTTTTCACTGTATTACTGTTTTGAAGTGCTGCATAACCAGTTTACACAGTTAAGCCTGAGGGTTCTGTGGCAAGGTACCAGAGGGTTGAGCACAATTTAATTTGGGGTTTGCTTGTGTTTCACCTCGACAAGGATTGTGGTTCCTGCTTGAGTAGGGTTTCATCCCCCTCAACCAATAACCCAATTTGTAATTCTCTGAATCAGGCCCACTCTCCTTCGTGGTTGGCCTGTACTTGTGACTTTGGTGCGGTCTAGCGAACCAAATAACCACTGTTGGCACTTTCTGCTCCTAAAAACTATTTGTACTTTGCCTTTTGAATCTGCATATCTATGGATCGGTTGATTGGACTTTTGGTCAAATAATCTATTTAATTATACTCTATTTTTCTAAATTGGTGTGGGAATTTTCTTGTATTGTGTTTTAGCTTCATTCCTTTTTGAAGTGGTTCTTAAATATTTTACACATTGCCTCTAAATCGAGCCTGACTGCTTTCGTGCTAAGCTACTAAGGGGCTAAGCAGAGGTTAATTTGGGATTTGCTTGTGTTTCACTCTGACATAGGTTGTGGTTGCTGCTTGAGTAGGGTGTCGTCCCCCTCAATCAGTAACCCAGTTTCCTATAGTTTACATCTAAGGTAATAACTTGTTATTGATGAGCCATGATGTTGAAACAAAGAGCTATTAAAATAAGGTTCACTATAGGAAAGACAAGCAAGTGTGAGTTTTAATAACTATGTGTGCAGTTGATTTTATGGATAAAAAAAATCTAAATCAGATTGACATATTTTACTTTACGTTTTGCCAAAATAACCCCTTCCTTCTGAAAGAAGAGAGATCTAACTTTTGTGGATTTTAAGTCAAGTATATCTGTTCTGATCTTCATGATTTTCATGAACCAAGCAAATAAAAGTTGCAGAATATTCAGAGATAACCACAGTGAATGTAAACAAAACAAGGATTGTGTGATTGTCAATGCACTTGTTAACTCGACCTGGCAGGTTGAAAAATGGTTCAAAATACGTGGGAGTGGGTGTAATCAGAGTTTCCCTAAGCCTATTTTAAACTTTCACCTATAACAGTACACACTCCAGCTCACGTACCCTCACTCATCAAGCGGCATTATCAAAAGAACCCTGCCAAAGAGCCCCTTCGCGGGTGCCCGTTGGGCTTTTCAGAGCCGGTCCGATGAGGAGCACGCCCAGTTATGAAGTATGGCACCTCTCGGGGTGTTTGAGGGCACTTCCTTCATTTGGAGGTTATTCCAGAGACCCGACCACCACTTTTACCCTTAGGAACTGCACACGCATGTATTTCAACTAATACTACTAGGTAGTACATGTGCGGGACCTGGCCAAAACACTCCCGGTTCCACTTTTTTCAGTAGGTTGAAAAATAGCTCACACTACCAATTAACATTACGTGTATCAGCATATCACTATTATTAATCCACTTTTTAAAATGCAGTCTGAAGCTCTTTCATTTCCCTAATGCTTTGTGATGGGCATGTGGAAGGGCAATGTGGATGAGGGTCAGTGAGAATGCCCGATTCTGGCAACAGTGGAACTGCTGGCACTAATGCAGGTTGAGCACAGCTTCACAGGTGAAATCAAACATTGCTATGTGCTCGTGGCAATGCAGCCTAAAGTTCGAATTCAATATTTGACTTTTTCTTAAGGTAGTGATTTGAAAAAAAGATAAAAGAAGCAGCCAAACCTAATTCTCAAATTCCTGGTGGCTCATCTTAAATCGAAAGCTTATATGTGGGTTTCAAGAAGGTGTACATTAAGTGTGGGAACCATAAAACAGTTTTATTGCTAATGGTGTCGAAAAATCAAATAGCATAACATACAGGAATAGAGGCTATTAATATTGGATTTGGAGTAAAAGAGAAAAATCTTATCATAGTTAACAACAGAGCACATCAAAAATAACTTTAATAAAAATCCAAAGACAACGGTAAAAGAAACTAAATCTGTGAAATGAATTTCAGAACCTAGCAGTCCCTCAATAAAAGTCTACCAAAAAAGTTAAATAAACCTAGAGCATTACTCTGTAAGCAGAGCAGAGCGAAATCAATAACATGATGTATAAATAGGACTTGAAAAAATAAATCGTCTGTGAAAATACAAGGTTGCAGGTGAGGCCAGATTCCCTGGGGTACTAACAGAAATGAATTTAGCATCCTCTCCCCCACACACACATATTTTTTACAACCAGTAGATTTTAGTGAGGCTATCTATGCAGAGACAGGCACATACATTACAAAACCCTCAGGGAGAAGAACATGGATTTAGTTTCTTGATTATATTGCAGATGATGTTGAAGGCTTTTATAGCTCACTTGGGGGCCGTATTCTACTCAAGGGAAAGTACCGACACAAAAATATACAAACACAGCTACAGAGAAAATGACAGGGAAGAAAGGCATCAACATCTACGCCATGGGTTAAGCAAACATCACCACCTTAAAATGCAGTTGTATAAATCTGTTTATACTATCTTCCTTTGCAGGAACATTCCAGCACTGAGTGTAGATGATTATTAGTTGTACTTTTGGACACAAACTGCTACGTTTTTACCACGCTCGTTGCTTAATCAATTTAGTTTCTCATATTTTATATAATTTACAATCTGTACATTAGCAATGTTCGCAGGGATTTGAGGCATTTTTGAATGCCATGTTTCACTCCCAATGGTTACTTTATTGGCATGATGTATTGTGGAATTGCAGAGTGTTTTATGCTCATGGTGACCCATTTTAAATCAATTTAACAGTTGATGTTTATGATTCACATATTACTAAGTTTACACACGTTCAGGTTGCGTCAGTACCGGGGTATCTTCTTACACTCTTGTGGCAGCAATTACAAAATCCTCCACTTTTGATTCTTTGTTATAAGTTGTTCCTGGACCTGTTGTTTCTAAAACGTTTCTAAAAAAAGTGCACATATAATTCTTCATCTGGGATTTAGCCCCCTTGGTATATTGCTTTCCTGTTTAATATGTATTTAGCTTCAAATCTTCTTAGTTCTCTTGTTTTGTCTCAACATTTCCCTCTTTTTTGATACAGTATGCTAGGACGAAAATATTTAGATTTTCTGTGCTGCTCTCATGTTTTTGTAAGAAATTGTTTTCCCATTGCTACCAACAATTTTTTATTGTCATGTTGTACTTTCAACATGTTTCATTCTGCAAGGATATTGTATAACAAATCACAAATGATGTATTGCAGTTGATATTTTCTTTGACTTCTAGCTGTTTTCCATTATTTAATTTTAAAATCTCCATATTTTAAATCATCTTTTTTTCAAGCCAGTTATTGTCTTTTTCAGTTTGTGTCAAGGGATCTCAGAAGATAGGAGGAATAATTAAAAATATTGGAAGATTAGCAAATATTCGCCAGAGATAGGCCAGCAGTTTGGAGAATGACCAATGATAAGATATTGAAAGTTTAATTCTGTGAAAGACATATTGATTAAATGCCACTTCACATCAAACTCCATGGGCTTATAAAGGGGGTTTTTGCTTCAAGGTGCTGAGGATGCCATGCAACACTTTGCTCTACATAGACATTGGTCACACATTGTGAGTTAATGTGGGACTTATTTAGATTCAATCTCAGACCTGTCAGGACATGGGCAAAGAACATTAATTGTGTATGTACTATAAGATAGTGTGTATTTGTAGAGTGCATCTTCACCTAACAAGGTGCGTGTGTCCATTCCACAACAGAAATGTATTTTTACTTAACTGTTTATTAAAGGTTGAAGGAGGATGGCGAAACGTGTGCCTGTGACCATAAGAATACACATCAGCTCACTGCACTAGATGCATTGGTCAACTAAGCCATGAACTGTAACATGAACAGTGTTGGTCCAGGAGGAAAAGGTAGGCTGGTTCATCACTCTTTCTCTACTTTTACTACCTCCCACTAATCTCTAAGACCTCAGAGTGGAGATCTCTTGCCACATCAGGAATATAAAATTGGACAAGGAACGTAGAAGAAAAATTACCAACACAATAAAGGGATCTGCAGAAGTAATCAGAGCTGCCAGCATACCACAAACAATAACAAGCCTATGTATCTCTCAAACTTGCTCATCCATCACACTGACAAGCATTACATTTCATAACACAATAATGGAATCTCTGTGGTGAGGGCATGGATAGCTGCCGAAGATGATGGACCCGGCCCAGTTATTATACTACCCAATGCACCACCAAGGCATTCTGTCACCCTGAGGTACTCTGGATGGCCCCTAGGCGATGATCATATTGATCCCTGAGCACGGCAGGAGACACTGGGTCTGACGGCACAGCCTACACCCGTGGACCTTACCCACTGAAACACTATTGCTTCAGCAGGGAGGCTTCTGATTACCGCCTGGACCAGTTTGCTTGAGTGACACACTGGGGCTTAGAGCGCGGCTCTGGAGTGGGCAGCAGAGCCTGCATGAGGGGTGCATTTTATGCACTGTAGCCCTGGAGGTATTGAGGGGTGCGGAAGAGCTGTGCCCCCAATGTGGTGTCGGCAGCCTGTGCTGCCCAGGTGCTACCGAGATTATGACCACAGGCTGGGGGCGGAGCAGCAGCTGCCATCGCCAGAATGACTGCTCCAGTTGATGAGAGGTGAGGCTGAGCCAAGTTGCATGCCTGAACGCCTTCATTACGTGCTGCTCTGGGAAGCTATAACTACCGCTACCTGGCTGTTTGGAGGGGCCGGTTGTCCCGACTACTACTTTCCTATACCTTATAACACCTGGACGATACCAGTGACTGAAAGACTGTTGTGGGACTGTGAGAGACGGGAGCACCACAACCCCACTCCTGTCCATACTTCTTAGGCTCGTCTGGTGGGGGCCCTGCTGGTTGCAATCCTCAGCACCTGAAGCCTGCCTTGAGCTCAGACCTGGCGAGACATCACTAGGTGCTTCCTTTCCTGCTTTATGACACATGCTCATCTAGGAGTGAGCGATAACACACAGATGGAATTTGAATAGGTTGCTCCCCTGCCTCTGGACTGGCCCAGTTCCCCTGTAAATAGATCACCTTACACCCTGCTCTCGCCCTATGGACTGACCTGTTGTGCTATTCGGCCCACAGCAATACAAAGTCAGTGACAACTGAAACCCACGGTTCCAGAGGCGGTACCCAGAGGTAAGTGAAGTCTTTGCTGTCCCTAAGAATTTGTGAACAGGAGGCAAACTCTATTTAAAGCCATTGGAGATACTCAGTGACAAGGGAATACAGTTCAGTCCAGTCCTTTCACTGGCCAAGGCAGAAGTAGCAAGTGCAGGCCAACCCCGCAAAGCAAAACAGAGGGGAAGTACTTCTCCTGGCAGTTCTTCCAGCTGTTCTTTTTGGCAGGTTCCTTGATCCTAGTGAGTTCTCTGAAGTCTTTTATCTCCCTGAGACTTCCAACAGTAGGCAAGCTCTACTTCAAGCCCTTGGAGAAAAGTCTAACAGCAGGATGATGAAAATACAGTCTAGTCCTTTTCCTGCCCACGACATAAGCAGCAAGCGACAGGCCAACACAGCAGAGCACACAGGAAAGTGGCAGTTGCTCCTGACAGCTTTTCCAGTTCTTCTCTCTGGCGGGTTCCTTAGTTCAGCAATAATCTGAAGTTATGGGGTCTGGGCCCCAATATTTATACTCAGTTTCTCTTTTTTATTTTGGGCAGAGAGTGTCTGTGCTCAGCCCAAACAAGCTCTAACCCCTCTAGTCCAGCTTCCCGGAAGGAGGTGGAGACAGCATTGTCCAAGGCAGACGAGGCTCATTCAGGTGCTAGTGAAACTCCTCCCTACTCATCTGAATGCAGCACAGGTCTATTCAGCCCAGCCCTGTCTTTTCCATGAAATGCAGGATGCACCATGAAACCCCCAGTGGCTGTCTGAAAGAGTCTTGCTACAGATAAATCCACCTGTCGGTCGCAGGCAGCATTGTATCTAATGCTACACATTCAGCCCATGCTCATGATTGAATGATTTTCTTCTCAATCTCAGATCCCTGCTTTTCTGGTGGCTTTCCTCGTAATTCTGTGTTTATCCCTTCCATGAAGTATGCAGGTTCACCCTTGCATTTGATTTGCTAGTGTGGCCATCCACTGCTGATATTGTATGACTACTTTTTCAGTTTCTTTTTAATTTCATTACTTTGTTAAGCACCTCATGAACATTTCGGTGTTGGTGTTCAGAGTACGCTCTTGCACTTTAATTTGATTCCCCCTGGGCTGACATGAACCATCTATCTACAGCACCACTCACCAATGTTTACCTTGCTGATGCCCACATTGTTCCACTTACCCTGATTCTGCACTTCCATCCTCTCTGCCAATGCTCCTCTTTGGCATGCCGATGCCAGATGGGAGCCTTTGTGATGCCCAGAATGTTGTTCTAATGCACTATCCGATGATGTCCAGCTCCATGGTGGGTGGTAGCCGGTATAGGCTTTGCCAGAGTATTTAATGCTCCATTGGCATTGGCAATGCCAAGAGCTGGGTCTGGCCATGTTAAAGGTATAGAAAACAATGACACCATTCACTTTCTCATATGCCAAGATGGTCACCGAGTTGCTTGGTGCCGCAACATGTGTGATGTAAATAATAAAGCAACAAAGTGGCCATTTTGAAAGTATTGGATGCAACATTTTATTTGCTTTCTAAACTCTTAATATATGAGGTTGGACACCAGTAAAGCCGATCGTATCTCTCATTCATCACTGGCAAAGGGAAACCGAGTGGCTTTGCAATGCGTGTTTCAGACTTGAACTTGTACTGTGCAAATGAACTTTTAATTTCAAAACAGTGTCATTTCAGTCACCACGTGGTGGGGCACAAAACATATAAATATATATTAAAGTTCAGGTGCTTTAAAATGAGTCTTGCACATGCTCTACCTTTGCAAATGTTTAAATATATCATGAAATGTTTTGGTGAAAGACAATTGTTTTTTTATTGTCCGAGTGGGCTACATAAATTCAGAACCAATGTGTGCTTCTCGCCACCTCTGTAGTTACAAAATAGAAGACCGCGTCTGTCTGTGGTAGGGTGTCATCTAATTGTGGCATGTAAAATAACAAAGGTCGAGTTTCAAACGAAGTCTGAAATTTGAACCCACAGATTTCCAACCACCTGTGATTGAAGAATTTTTGGAATACCACACTCTATAAAAACTTTCAAATAAAAAATGGAAATACATGAAAATTACTGAGGCTATGCTCAGGATTTATTAATGCGTAAAGTTTATTCAACATTTTAATAGCGACTCCTTACTAGGCAATGTGTTGTGCCGTGGCCTTAACTAATGAACAGTGATCAGTTCATACAGTCCTTCTATTTTGAAGCATTATACGCTGGGAGTGATTTACACGAAGCACCATAATTAAGCGCCAATTACCCTATAGCTGCCCATTACCCAGGCCACGAGGCTTGAGGATAAAGAAGCAGAGCTGGTCATTGTGAAATGAACCCTTGAAAATACAAATGTCCAGCAGCTGTATCCGTGATTAGCACTGAATTTTCTCCCACAGACATTGCAATGGGGCAGAGCCGGCCCTAGGACAGTGGAACCGGTGCAGACGCACTTAACGCTGGCCTTGGGGGGTGCTGCCTTTAGAAATAACCTATTGGGTTAAAAGACCCTGCTGCAGAGTTCCTTGCCCAACCAACAATTGTCAAGACATCGCTGGGGATTAATGTTCCTGATAGAGAGAGATCTTTGTCTAGTGGCAGTTTGGACTCAAAGTACAGAAGCACAGAGGGTTAACGTGCCTGCTGTAAAGAAGATGCACCATGCAGATCACAGAATTGTATTTTAAATAGAAAGCTTAGTGTGCTACTGCTTTTGTCAAAGAGATCCTTTTGTTACTTGCAGTTCATAATTCACTGTCCTAATATAGCACAGTGAGCTACGAACTGGCATGAAAGAACTACATGCAGACTGCAAGGTATGGTTGAGGTGTTATGATTTTTAGGTCGAGCATTCGAGCCCTCTTGTATTGACTTTAGTGTATACTTATATACTTTGGTACATACTTATATGTGTATGTACTTTGTGGGCTCTGGAGATCAGCCCTAGGACTTGTCTGCTTCTGCTTAGGGACTTTTATTTCTGTTCAACTGCCTCTGTTTATCTGTCTTCATAGAAAATGACCAGCAGAGTTCGGTAAAATACCAGAAGCGCTTTCTGCTGCGGGACTTTCTTTTTTCTATTTTTCTAGGTACTGCCTCTATTTAGCTTTCTTGATAGAAAACAACCAGCAGAGGTCAGGAAAATACCAGAATCACTTTAGCATTCTCTAGATTCCAGTCCATAGAAATGTTCTTCCTCGAGCACCCGTAGACAATAATATTTTTTTCAAATCTTGTATTTTCAGCGATATGCCCACCGAAGGCCCTGATTTTATATTAAAAACAGAACTTTGGATTATACCATATCCATCTGAAAGGCAATATTTCTCTCCATGTGTTCCCATACCTGGCGAGTCACGCAGTTTGGTGCATACTTTCCCTCCATTTTAAAGAACAGCACCCAGGCTAATGTGCTGCATAGCTAAATATATATAAGGTCCCAAAGGCGAGGCTGGTTGCATTGCAAATGCATGTTTTCCCAGTGTCTAATTATCTTAATGTTGCTAAAAAGGGTTTGTTTGGGCAAAAATCCATTCTTACTAGTAAAGCCAACACAAACCAGTGTGCTATGTTTAGATGCTGAGCTTGTGCTTCTCCAGCCTAGGTATTATATTTAAAGCACTCTTTAAATATAATACCTAGTCGATTGTTTGACAAGTGACTCTTACACATTGTAGTACTCTTTGTCTGTTATGTTATGTTATGTTAATATTTATTTATAGAGCGCACGTACACCCATGGGTTTCTTGGCGCTAATGTCAATGATCCAGATAATTCCCTAGACGTATGTCTGCTTGAATAACCACGTTTTCAGGGATTTTCTGAAGACCAGAAGATTGTCGCAGTTCCTAAGTGAGATAGGGAGGGAGTTCCATAGGGTAGCAGCCAAGAACGAAAAACAACAACCTCCTTGCTTTTTCCTTTTAAAGGAGGGAATAGTGAGCAAATTCAGATGGGCTGAGCGCAAGTTGCGTTGTGGTTTATAGACAGTGAGCATCTGTCTAACTAATTTGGGGCCCTTGCCCTGTAGTGCTTTAAAAACTATACAGCCAGTTTTGAAGGTGATCCTTTGGGCTAGTGGTAACCAGTGAAGTTTTTCCAGACCCGGTCGGGCTGATTGCCATTTGTGTTGTTTCCATATCAATCTTGCCGCCTGATTCTGCACCATCTGGAGTCGTTTTATTAGTGCGTCTGGAAGCCCGAGATATATGACATTCGAGAAGTCCAGGCGGGAGAGCACTAAGGCAATTATTACCTGTACGAGTGCAGAGTGGGTTAGCAAATATGCGATTTTCCTGATTTTTCTTAGTTGGAAAAAGCTGGATGACACAATAGCTCCCACCTGACATTTAAGCGACAGGTCGGTACTTAGAATAACCCCCAGACTCTTAACTGACTGTGAGGCTATGGGTGGGGCACCCATCTGTACAGGCCAGAACTGGGGACCCCAGCTGAGATCACTCATCCCAGGCAGGACTAGTTCTGTTTTGCCTCGGTTGAGCTTGAGGTGGTTTAGGTCCATCCACTTTTGAATATGCGTCATGGTTGCCTGAAATTCTTCGACGGAATCTGGTGTATTCAGGGGAAAGATTAGCTGCAAATCGTCAGCATAATTAAAGATGGTAACATTCCGGCCTTTTAGAGAGTAGAACAAGGTTCTTAGGTATAGGTTAAAGAAAAGTGGCGAGAGTGACGATCCCTGTGGCACTCCGCAAGAAGATAGTTTCTGAGCGGTGAACGTGCCGAGTCTCACTGACTGCGTCCGCCTGGAGACAAAGGAAGCCATCCAGTTAAGCGCGGTTCCCCTGAGGCCGGCCTGCTCGACACGGTTTAACAGAATGTTATAGTCGACCGTGTCGAACGCGGCCGACAAATCAAGGAGCACCAATGCCTGATGGATATCTTTATCTGCATTAGCTCTTAATGTCTGCTGTAACATTTCCTATATACTGATTTACACACATGAGTCATTGTCTCTATATAATGCATGGTTGATGTAAAGTGCTCTGACACCCTGCACTGGTTTGAGTAGCTCTATTAAACAAATTAAATACATGTGAGAGAGGTGCTACTGAGAGATGAAGGGCACTTTTGGAGGGGGCAGCGAGGGAATATGTATAGTAGCAGCTCCTTGGGGTTGGAGTGCACCAACAAAGGTTGTCGCACCGGAGACCACTGAAGCTAAAGCCTGCCCTGCATAGGGGAATATTGTTGTCCAGAGTGTGAGCACCTTGAAAAATAGCTACCTCACAGTAAGGTTTAATGACCCTCAAATTGGGGTCTTTGAATGGGATTTGAACTTCCTATGAAATAGCTTCTTCATTGAGACATCAAAACCATTTCAAATGGATTCTTCAGGTTGAAGTGGCAAACGTTTCAATGAAGTGGGGACATAACGGAAAAGTATTGTAGCCAGTGGGAAAGTATTGGTCCCAAGTGGAAAAGCAATTAGGGTTGATTGGTCCTGAGTTAAGAATTCAAGGATAAAACTTTGCTCAAAAATTCAACTGGCTAACTGTCAATTATGAGTTGAAATTCCCAAGCTAATATTACAACTAGCTCAGACTTGCCAGTCAATTTCCAATTTTTGACTTCTATGGCACTATGAAATGAAAAAGTACAATTCTCCAACAATGTCTCCTCTAGTCGAGAATTTTTTTTTTTTTGCTCTTCTGTAATTCATTTAAATATGTTTCAATATACTGCTGCACGGGGGCACTTCTTGTACTGAAAATTGAATCTTCTCCACTCCTCCATTTCGGACAATGGACTGTCTGCTCTGAACACAGACGCACATGATGAATACATGCTGTTCTACTGTAGCAGTCCTTACCCTTGGAAATGAACTGTATACCTTGACAATCTGTCCACTGTTCTGCTCTTTTATGAATTACAACATAGCAAAGACTTTAGCATTCACTTAATTCTAGCAATACTCCCACTCATTTTTCGACAACATTGTGCTTCAGGTAGCTCGGCCACCGTCAAGCACTGGCACTCTATTCTGTCTGTTAAATGTGACAAACCAAGTCTGACATTTTTCATGCCAAGATCTATTTTAGCAGTGTTAACATTCATGTCCTCCTCTCGGCTCCTGCTGTCTTAGTGTTATTAAGTCCGTACAGGCAGACAATAAGTGTCTGCGGGGCTCATTTTTTCCACTTTAGAGGATGGATGTTGGAAACAGCAGGACGTGATTGCAACAGAAGGAAATAAATATCTCTCTTTAGATACATGCCGCTCAAATAAAGTACTGTAAGCGATAACTTTCATGCATGGATGATGCAAAATTGCTGGATGTGATGCTCCATTTTCAAGCTCCATTTTTTAATGGGCACTGTCCTGCATAATAATACTCCGCTTGCAGATGAGAAGGTTCGCCCTTGGCTCTGTAAGGGTGAAACATCTCTGCTCTGTGCAGACAGCTGTGGCATCTTGCCCCTTTTTTTTCTTTTTACTTTTGTGGCCTTGACATCTGTGAGACCACTGGAAGAACCCTAATGTCTATGTAGATCAGTGATACTGAAAGTACGGCCCGGGGGGCGCTTGCGGGCCTCTTGAGCTGTACATGTGGCCCCCTTTGTGACTGAGCAAAAATATTCAGATTTTTTTTTTAAATAACTGGGCAAGCATTTATTAACCCGCAAATACATTTTTACTCGCTATTTTAACATGTTTTTACACCTCATTGCACAATGCCAGGCCCACTCAGCCCCCCAACTGCCACCCTGCTGGCATCAGTCGAGCCATCAGTCACACCTCAGCCGCAGGGTCAAGACTGATTTGCATATGGCTGGGTCCAAACTGGAATGGCATTGTGAGCAAACAAACAATGGATTTAGGCCCAGATCTCTGTACTGGGGTGAATGTATGACATTGTTCTGCATTCTGTCCATCAATTATTCTTTTTGCATTTGTCACCCCGAGTGAGACGGGTATGCACAGATGTGAGTCCCGTGCTCTCCTTGCCACTGGAGTCAAGCTATCCCGGTTGACGAGGGCTAAAAGCCTGAAACCGGTCCTAGGATGCCTGTTTCTAGTTCAGGGAGGACCTGGCCTGGCAGTTCTGGCTGGACTGTTCCCATTGGGCGCAGGGTCAAGACTGATGTTCATATGGCTGGGTCCAAACTGGAATGACATGGTGAGCAAAAAATCGATGAAGTTAGGCTCAGATCTCGGTACTAGGGTGAATGTATGACGTTGTTCTGCATTCTGTCTATCAATTGTTCTTTTTGCATTTGTCAATCACACCTTAGACAGTACTTTGCAGCCCCATGGCAAATGTTTGAGAGTACCCATGATGCAGATCCACCAGGAGGTAACAAAGCTCTGCTACATTTGTTCTGCATCCAAAGAGTGCTTATACACTGATAACCCTGACTTTGCAATTGAGAGAATGACAGTAAGTGACAGCTGAAGCACACACCACCTTCACTCTGTGAGCTGTCTGGTAGTACTGAGAATGGTACATATGAGGTCTATCCACTGTGAGGATGGTGTGCATTTTCACCGATGAGCAAAACTGAACACATGATGGATGGTCTGTACTTTAGGGCTACCCCATTCAGCCTTCTCTGTCATGGAAGCATTGCATGGGGCCTGCACTAGGAAACCCTAGCAATAGAATTAATAGTTTTTTCTTTCTGGGCTGCAATGCACGTTCAGCTCGGAGGTCAAAAACACATATTGTCAAGATTAATCTAAATTGGTTGCTTGGTGTATAACAATCTTCATGTGCCCAACAAGAACTTACCCCACTTTGTGTGCCATATTGCACCCAAATAATCACAAAAAAGTGGTCTAGCAAACATAACGTTTATGAAAGGAAAACGACAGAATTACCATTTTAAGAAAAATAAACATGTTTCCTGACATTATATTGACTTAAAGGAGTATTTGTCAAAAGTAACCAAGCTATATAATCTTTCAAAATGGTCATTACTATGGTTGTGTTTTATTATGTTTTTTTGCAAGCATGGTCTCATGGAGGTCTACTATAATGGTTTTACAATAATTTGTAAAGTTTAACCACTTTCCCATACCTTTGTAAATTGTAAATTGATACAGCTACTAATTTGCTAGTCTTTAGAAAGGAATTAAAGACTTGGCTCTTCTCCCAGTAACTCTGTGCCGGTCTGCTCAGGATGTTATGCTGTGTACTTTTCCTATTCTTCTCTTTGCCAAAGCGCCGGGACACTCCGCGGAGTAGCCGTGCGCTATAGAAGAGCTTTGTATAACATAACATAACATACTTGTATAGCATACTACTCACCCGCAAGGGTCTCAAGGCGCTTGTACGAATACCACTGTGGAACCCATCCTGGCTTTCCTTGTGAGGTGTCCACTCCTGGGCACCCCCAAGGAGGAGGCCAGGCATCCTTAGCGTTGTGGGGGGCGTTGTGGAGATTAAGCAAGCTATTGCCCAGAGTTGCAGAGTGGGACTCCATGATTGGAATAGGTACCGGGGCGAGAATTATCAGGTCTGTGGAATTTTTGAGCCCAAGACCCGCCGTGGCGGGGAATTGAACCCTGGTCCCGGGCTAGACCTCTGCATCAGGGTCTGTCGCTCTAACCATTGAGTCACACTTCTCCAGTTTGGACTCGTCGTTTTCTCTCACAAATGCTAGTTGGTGCGGTAACACGCAAGAATTTGGTACACATGCATACACTCATTAGATTTTTCTAACATGTACCCTGGAACCGAAACATTCTGCTAAATCTTGAGCATTTTGTATGCAATTTCACACATCACACAGCGTTCTCATTAGCGATTAAACACAAATTACATTTGTGTACAAAATAATTGTGAAAATCTTGATTTTCCGCGTGAACATCCAACTTGTGTGGAACTTCATAACCTTTTATTTTTTCATATCCTTGAGAGAAATACCCTTAGTTCTTGAGAAAAAGTATAGCAACTCTTTACTCTTAGGCGGCAATGCTAATTTGCAGTACTCCTTAACTTTGCTCTGTCAATGCCAGCAGGATCCTGAATCCCCGATTCCTCAAATCACTGAATGTCCTACCCCTCGGTACTAAAATCTAGGGCACCCTTTTGCCAGGGAATGGCATCGTTTGGCATTTCATTACATTCCCGTCCACCTTCAGACCACTTGGAGTATGGATCTGAATTAGAAACTACAAACACAGCAGAACAAAATGGAGGCATTTGTCTATCATATGTATTCATTATTAAAGAGTGAGACTAACTGCAGAGAGGAAGATCTCAATGTCATGACATCACTTGACAAATCCCCAGCCACCTAAGGATGTTCAAAAGACAAAGCTATAATGCAAATGCTAGACCTCACACTTCTTAACTACTGTGATTATTGCTTTTGTGACCTTGGTGTGCATTTCTAGCACATTTATCTCCCATGCGACAGAGGAACCACATATATTTTCAAATTAGTTGGATCTAATAACAAGGTTACAGGAACCTGGAATTAAATGGAATTAGAATAATTAGTATCCACATGAATGCATAGGCAGTGGCTGTCTTTAATATGCTTCCATGATTTGTTTGTGCTTCTGATATCTTTCTGTTTTGCATACGCACACAGGCATGATCTGCGCGCAATAAATCATCAGTCGCTGAAGGATCCCTAAGTTATCCGGTAACTATTCATAACATATTAAATTGTGCATGAGATTCACTCATAATTATAATATAATGCCCACGTGCTAGTCATCTGCCTGTAACACATTCTCTCCGGATTTGAATAATATAGCTGCTGCTTGAGTCATAAAAAAAGGCTTATGCTCATCAGCTGTGGGAAAAATACATCACTTCAAGAACTCATTTGACTTGTAATTTACATATCTGAACTCTGCATTCAAATGTCTGGTAAGGAACTTGCCTGTGTGAGCTTGAGTGCTCAACTCTGAAGGAAAGACTTTCTTGCTTAGCTGTACAAAAAGAGCTGCTAGAGTATCTGTGATTGTGTACTATAGCCTTATAGAATGATGTAGCAGGCTTTACCGCGATTAAAGGCCCACTCCAGCGTTAATTGCCCGAGCCAAAAGCAAGGGCCTTTATCAAAAGAGCCGGCCTTTAATGGCCAGTAGAGCCAGCTATGGCGGGCTCTAAGGCTATTAGAACATTCCGCCTATATAGGGTAGAAAGTTCTAATATGCACAAACAAAGTCCTCTCAGAGCTCGAGGGGGCTTAAACCCCCTCGGGCTCTGAGAGGCCTTTGTTCACAGCAACAGCTGTGAAATGAAGAAAAAATTGGAATGTTGCTCTCCTAAGCTTTTATGGAGTGATCAACATTCCAATGTTCTAATGTGGGTTAGAATTATCAGCCTTATGTGAGGAGAAATTATCTTCAGCACAATTGTTTGCAAAGAGCAAAGTTGTTCAAATAAAGCAAGTGTACAGTTTTCCTGCTATTTAACAATTAGTAGCCTCGAACTACTTTAGAACTTATGAGCTCAAATGTTGGGATCTGAAAGGGTTCCATGAAATCTATTTTATCTGGCTCAATTTGGTGACGATGGCCTTTGAAGATCTGGCCTTAATGTCTGCAGACAAGGTTGGTGCACAGAGAGCTGCCCTCCATAGTCTCAGGCCCTAAGAGAGGATCCACCTAAACTTTAGATGGTACAGTTTACTATGGGTGTACATCATATGGGAAGGTACTGATCTATAACTGATTTATAAGGTGCAATACTTTATTTGGAACGTTAAACGTGTCTTTTTTCACGTTTGTGGGTGTGTTACTTTACCAAAACACAGTTGTCTAAAATTCAGGCATTGTGCAGCAAATCATTTTGGGAAGCTGAGATGTTTTACTTGGAATGCGGTCTGTAAAAAATTGGAGACTCGCAGAGATTTTCTAGTCGCAGATTCTACAGTGATAAGTCAAAGAGATATCCCTTTCGAACATGAATGAGTCAAAGATGGAGTCTGTATAAATCCTTAGCTTAGAGGACACTGAGTCCATGGATCCCAATGACCAATGTATAGTCCTATTCTCACATATTGCTATACCCCTTACTTTGAACTTATTATTGTGTACAGCAGAAATAACATAAGCCTTCATGATGAGAGTATTTTGGCATTGTTGTCTACAGGCATTTGTATGTAAAAGACTTCCTACTTTAGCCCTCAATATTGCCGGGCTTCTGAAGATTATCCCATCAATAAATTCAAGAGTGTTGCCTATGAAATGGGGCATCACATACAGTTTGTGGAGCTTACTCTGTCAGAATCCACATATCCTGTTAATTACCAGGCATGTGGTTTTAATGCTCCTGCCATGTATTAGGTGCAATAAAGTCAAAATCCATAATTCGGGTATGCGCAGTAAAAGGAGTTACCATACATATTGCTAATTATCACCCACTCATAATCAGGGTCTATGTGGAACTTTCCCCACTGATTTTTATTGTTTTAGTTTGACTGTGTAAAATGCTATGCTAGGGCTGCTCGTTGTCACCTAAACACCAGAAATATCTGCTATATTTTTGAGGCACAGGCATTTTAAACAAGAAGACCAAAGTTAATTGCCCTCTTAAGTTAAATACATGGAAATGCCCCATTTGCACCCTAAAGGTGTGGGTTAACATGCCTAGCAACACTATGAAACTATGAGGGACACATCCATACATTTTTAATTGAAGCACTGCCCTCTAGTGTAGAAATGGCAATCTATGTCTAACACATGCATATCTAGAAGAATACATAGGTATTTTTTCTTAATTTCCTCTACTATATGCGTTTTTTCACACATAAAGGTATCTACTGTACCGATGAACACAAAAGCTAATTCAACTTCAACTATGTTATTATCGAAAATCAGGGGTAGCCGTGAGTTTACAAGGAGTATGTTGTCAGTTTCCATCTAAACAATTAGGCTCTTGTTTGAGTGGAGATTGACAGGAACTGCATTTTAAAAGTTGCTACAAAAAAGCATGCACACAGCCTATATTTAAGTCTTGCTCAAGACAATTTTTGATTTTAGGAATACCGTATATTATTAATTCTTTTAAAAAAAAAGTAGAGTAAACAGTACTGAAACAGAGTGGGCTTGGCTTACGGCCCCTTAGGACATAGGCTTTCATGTGTTTTCATGGTTTTCCATTCCTTAGATAGAAACACAAATTGGGCAATGTAATCACAGTACCATGATTACGTTTTGTTGAATAAATGTCATTTTACGAGATCAGATAGCACATCACGTTTAGCCTCTATTTGAGGCTAGTACATTTGCTAATTTATGTGTTTCTTGTCTAGGAATATGTGTTTTTTTTTCAATACTTAATCCTGTAATTAAGACACATTTTTACCGAATCGGTAATTACCGATTCGGTAATTACAGAATCTTAACGATTCAGTAATTTTTACCGATTTTTTTTCTACATAGCATTTACGAATCGGTAAAATTCGGTATTTTCGAATCGGTACATTTAAATTACCTACATCTAGCCCTTGGTCCTTAAAAGCATGCAAAAATATCCAGACAGCTGGAGTAGAGACCAGAAGTGAATCTCACAGCAAAAAGAGTTCTTGGAGCTCTTTTTTTACAGACAAAAGTAGATGTAGAAAGACCTATCCACCCCTGGTGCTGTGGAACAGCACCTGGGGAGGTGAACGTTTTGAAATGTAGTACCATGGTAGATTATGGTCTCTGTTCATGATCTCTAGGCCTCTAAGAGGTAGAGCGATTTGCGGGTACTTTTACTTGTTTTTGCTTCTGATGCAAGAATGGCTTCTTCCTTGCCTTTTGGGTAGCATTGGATGAGAGTGACGTTTACATCTGCAGTGTTTCAATTGGTATTTTTGTGACTTTTTTGCACTGAAACTTTGAAAATCAATAACTCTGGTTCCCGTTATCACCTGTCACATCTTTACTCAATGGGATTTTCCCTCAAATTGGTTATTTTAGGAAATAATATTGTGTTTTTGTCTCAACCTTAATGTTGGCTGGTTCTGCCTGAATGTAAAACACCTTTTTCTGAGGGTTGATTTATGCTTGTGCCACAGCTATCAGGGGTTAAGCAGGAACATATTCTTGCTAGGTTACAATACATGTTTATGAAATTGTTAGTTGTGCCTTCACTTGCTGAATTAATATCCAATGTCTTATAACAATGCATTACTATTATTAAATAAAATAATCACTCCTAGGGGCACAACCAATTATTGGATGTGTTTCCTACAGCATGATTTATGTGAGTTATTGCATGAAAAATTCTGGCACCTTTTTAATAAATGTGCTTGGCAGTTATCTAGACGACTGCAGAATTTACGACATAATTCTACTAAACTACTATTTAAAGTTACATTCTATCACAAAGGACCGTCTATAAAATATGATTGTAAACTGTAGGATAAGTCCCATAATAAATCTCGAAGTGATATATCATCTTATCTTCCACATAGAAACTGCATTAATCTTATTACTTTAACAACTACTGAACATTTGATGGAGCACAAGTTTAGTTACCGAGATTGTCTTTCAATGATCTGGATTGTAACTCCTGTTAATGCACCTGTAACAATGAAAAAACGTATTCCTTTAATGATAATTTTATACCTTGCTTTAATATAGTATCCCGATAACTTTTTGCTATAATGTGTGAGTCTCCTTGGTAAGACAGCAATGGGAAGTGGAAATATCAATTGTCCTTGTCAACTATTCATTACATTTATAAAGTTTAACCTCACTGGGAATTAATGGTTAATTTGATGCAACTCAACCAATTATTTCAGGCAAACAAAATAATGGGGCAATAGTGTAACTTTACTAGCAATAATTATGTTAGTTTGAATATTATAAAAATGATTGATCAGCTTGACTTTTTACCAGTACATAATATGTTTTCAGAGCAAAAACAAATGTACAATTATTTGCGTTAAATGTTTCAATTCATCTTCTTTTCATATAAAGGCAACACAAACGCTGCTTAAATCCACGGAGCCACTCAGGGCTTTGGACAGCTACTGCGTAGGGTTTCTGTCAAGTCTACATCTCTTATTTTCCCTAATCCACTTTCAAACCTGAGTGCTTTAAAACAATTGAAAAGCAATGCAATCTCTAATATATATATTTTCACCAAAAAACAGAGGTTACATGGGATGTTATAGTTATCAAAAAGAATGTAACATAAACCACATTATGCACAGTATCACATTAGCTGCCAAACGCATTATACGCACATAACCTCAACAGTCTAATATCTTAGGCACTAACCTCCTAAGCCTCAGTCACGTTAGGGGTATCCTCACAGTAAGAAAAAATCTCACTGGCATAAACACATTAAGCACATAATCTCATCCCCAAACGCATTTAGAGGCATGAATCACAGTAAAGCATCACGTTTCCTAATATCACATAATCACTGACCCCCTGGCCAACTCGCCTTCTCAAAGGGGGCTCAAACGCCCTGTTTCCAGAATGTCAGGGCTGCCTAGGCAGCGAAAACCAAAGTGCGCCATTGCACTAGAGCAAAGGAGTGCATCTCACTCCTCTCTCATTAAATGCTCCAAAAGACTGTGGCCTAAACGTAGCAGCTGCCCATCCGGATTGAGAAGCAGTAAATCTGTTATGTTTCATTCCACTGAGTTACTAGTAAAGTTGATTTTATCATTACCCTATTAAAAATGCCACTTTTAGAAAGCTGGCCTGTGTGCCTGCAGTCTGTCTCCAATATACGTGTGGAGTGGATGACAGTTTGACTTTGTGTATTCCCTCTAGCCAGCCACACAAAAGGGGAGCTTAGGTGTAACTGATGGGCCATCGACAGCTTGGTGGGTCATCCTGGGCAGAATGGGATGGAGGAACTGACACTTACACCTGGATAGGCTGTGTCCTGTCCCCATATAAATAGCTGCATACCTTCCTGTTGTGTGTCTGGAGCCAGAGCTGAGAAGAGATGCCATCTGTTGACTTTAAAGGCCTTGTTTGAAGTCTCCCTCACTTCAAAGGTGCCACTGGGTATAACAACTAGACTGCTCACCCTACCACTTCAGTGCACTGCTGGGCCTGTGGAGAAACTCTGCCAGGAGGAAGGACTACTGTGCTGCTAAAAGGACTGCCACTCTTCTGGACTGCTGCTCTGGGAAAACTGCGTTTATGCTGTGCTACCCTGCTGCCTGCTACCCTCTTCTCTGACTGAGGAAGGACAGAATGACTCCACGGGCATGTTTGCTTTCGGGATGGGTGGAACTTGCAGATTTTTACTCCGCTAAATTCCACAGAGTTACCTTAAAACTCAGTGAGCTTCTGTAGAGCTCTGCACACAGCCGAATTCCGGTCCACCATACACGCTTGTGATGCCATGAGCTGGCAGAGCACCTCCACTATGGCAAGGGCCTTGCACCAAGAAGCTAGGAGGGCTCTGTAAGGTAATCAGCTAACAAGGCAAGTAATCAGCAGTGTCCAGAGATGGAAGCGGATGGATATCTTTGTCAAAGCCACTTTCAGCATCTCTGCAGGTTACATTATAGCTTCACAGTTTCACTTTCACACTGAGGCTGACTCGACACAGGCCAGAAGTCATGGTGATTCTCCTGAGGTTATGTCAGATTGTTTTTCTATGACCTGAGAGGAAGCTGGTTTTAGGAGCAGGTGGTAAACTCTGCCACGCAGGGGTTGGAGAGTTTTTGCTGAACTCCAAAACTCTGTGAACTCCATTGGTAGAGCAGAGTTTGCTACCCGCCCCTAGTGTGCTTCCCCCCTGTTCTAAGTCTCATGGACATCAACACTTCCCAACAACAGGCAACAGCACCTGGACTTTGCTTGTTTCATGTCTTGCCCTGCCAAGTGGTGCCAATCCAGTCCTGGGTCCTTGGAAGGGGGTATAAGATGATGCTCCTGCCAGAATTTGTCCATCAACAACTTTGCGGTGATCAAAACTGGCACATGCCTGTTGATGCTTCAATGCTGCTGCCCAGACTGCTGACAAAGCATCGCTTACTGCATAATGCAACATCTCCAGTTTCCGATGCATCTTTAACTTTGGGCATCTTGGCGCCGATTCATTGCCTTCAGTTCTTTGCTTCGCTAACGACACATTGCCTGTTGCTTCCCTAATCTCGGCTCAGTTGATGATGCATCTAAGGTAATTTGCAGTGATCCAGGTCTGGTCCCTGTGTCCGACCAGCGCTACATCACAGTTGGACTGAACATTTGGATTTACCCTGGTCTGGCATGACCAAATAGCCCTGGTTGATGCTTTAAGCTTTTCAACACTACAATTCCATTTAATCTTTAAAAATTCATAACTCCAGTTATACTTACTGGATTTTTTTCATTTTTGTCTTGTATTGGTCATAAAGATATAAGCCTTTTTTTCAAATTAGGGGGCCGGGGGCCAATTAGGATGGCGGTGAATCCGCATCCTCCGGGCCTGCGGAAGCCACCGCCGGCCTGGAGGATGCGGATTCACCGCCGCGGCCACAGAAAACACCCGGTGGGACCAGCGGCAGACGGCAGGTCCGTCCGCCGCTGATCCACGGTGTGTGTAGGGCTATTTGGTGACGGTGTCTGCAAGACACCGTCAGCCAAATTAGGATGTGTGGTGTAACATGCTTTTCCACAGCGGCTTTTCCGACGTGGAAAAGCATGTGGTCTTTGGTGTTTGGGGGCCCGTTGTGGGCCCCCAGGGTGTCGGGGGTTAGGGGGCGCACATGGGGGGTACCTATGGGACCCCCCCAGCATTTACATGCACAAAGAAGCAGGCACCGCATGGTGCCTGCCGCTTTGTGCATGTAAATGCAAAACATGCGTTCTTAACCTTGAGGCGGGTGCTGCTTCAAGCAGCACCCGCCGCAAGGTTAAAGATACAGGATGTGACCGCCAGGGTGGCGGTCACATCCTAATTGCACTAGAGGGACCACCGCTGCCCCTGCGGACGGTCCCTCCACCTTAGGGGTGGCGGACGGACGCAGGTCCGTCCGCCATCCTAATACGCCCCCTGGTGTGGATTATTTTTGTGGTGTTTACACTGTGTTACTGTTTGAAGAGTTGCACAAATTCTTTACATATGGCCTCTTAAGTTAAGCCTGACTGCTCTGTATCAAGCTACCAGGGGGTGAGCACAGGTTAATTTATGGTATGTATTTGACTTAACCTGGCTAAAAATGTGGTTCCTGCTTGGATAGTGTGCATTTGTCTGCCAGCCAGAAACCCAATTTCTAACATATTGCTTTCCAGTGTTTTTCTATGGCTAGCCAAAACTTCTACAGTGAAAATTACTTTGAGAGCATTTTCACTATAAGAACATGTTTATCATTAGACCTTAACATGTCCTACTTTTAAGTACCGTGCACTGTCTTTATGGGCACTAAACCCTGCTTAAGGGTGGCGTGTGACAACTCAAATTTGCAGTTAAACCCTGCTCAGCCATATTACTGGTGGCAGGCCTACAGTTATATTTACATTTTCACTGTAGTGGATGGCACAATGGGTGCTGCATTCCACTTGTGACATTTAAATTACTAGCCCTGGCTTCACCATGATTCCATATACTAGGGACTTGTAGGTAAGTTAAATATGCCAATCAGTAATATACCAATTTGACCATAGGCGCACAAGCCCTTTATCACTGGTTAGCAGTGGTAATGTGCACAGAGTTCTACAGCCAGCAAAACGAGGGTTCAGCAAAAAATGCCAAATACCCCATTCGGGGTTACCCTGCAGAAAGTGAAAATTCCCAATGGTTTGGCCAGATGCCAGTCATTTTATCTGAAGGCAATGTTATTAGCCTCAGTGATAACGTCAATTCTGCTTGTAGGCATCATGTGCTCTACATATCATTACAGGCAATGAATTTTGTGAAACTTAAACCTATATAAATATTTTTGGAAATGTTGAGGTCTGACATCATCTCGGAAAATGTATCCTACTTAAGATTAAATCTGCTTTGATTATGACTTGTTTTGGTTTGAAACATAGCTTTCAATTTTTATAGACATGTAAAAGTGATCATCAATATTGGAGATATTTGGACTGTGGATACGTTTTGTGAATGTATTCCTTGTTTTACAGGACGTCAGTGCAGATGTTGCAATGAGCTGCTGTCAAATAATCCTTTAGCATAGCAAAATGCTGATTTATGCAAGTGATTACATACATTTGTGGGCTTAACACAGACAGTAATATGGCCATACTTCTATTAAGAATGTAGTATGAAGCAAACACTTTGCATAGGCTAGAACATCCAGTATTGACAGGATATGGACACTGTTTTAATTTGTGCATCTTCAAACTGGATTGCTGGTTACTCACCAACTTGGCTTTTTATGGGCGAGGTTCCTTTTGGTGGATGGTTTCGGCGTTTGGCCTAAATGGTTAGGGGTCTATGGGCCTGATGGGCAGTCTCAAAGGCTACAGTTTTCAAAATCTTAGGGTTTTTTGACTGAAAGAGAGTCAGTTGCAATAGACTAAAGGTACACAGTGAATGTTTCCAACTCATGAAGTGCCTTTTGCGGCCCATTATAAATGACAGCTTGGAATGGGTAGTAAAGGAGTGCCCATCTCCAATTTACGATGCAGAATGCAATGTATCAGTTATTTGCAAACGATTGATCAGTTATCGATGCCCTACAATGAGTGGTTATTAAGACATAAAGTGGATGCTCTCCACATGGAAATCCTTGCAAGCTGCCTGTTGGGTGAGCAGAAAATGGCCCAGGAGACTCCTGCTTGCTCCCTATGCTGTCATTTCTTGACTTTCATCCTTTTGAAGCATATCTATATCCCTCCTGGTGGAACAGGGTCTCCTTTTTTGTACAAAAAATAAAGAAAAGTCAGTCAGACATTGCACACGCAGGGATGGAGTTCTTCTCAATTTTAAAATTCGAATTCCTCTTAGATCTTCATTCTGAATTGAGAGCAATCATGGCCAAATGGCTCATGCCTCATGCATATTGAAGTTGCAATGTGTGTGACTCTCCACCAATGGGTATTTTTATTTTGTGGCTCTTTATTACATCAGTAGCATAACAATGGTGCCCAGGGGCCGTCTCATGACGGTTTTCCTTGGCGCAGCGAGTGGCCGAATGCCAGTATTAAGTACCCTCAGGGCATCAAGTGAATTAGTTTAACCATTTACTTCTCTGAGTTAGTGCTTTATTTTCAGATAGTACAGTTTGGAAGCAGTAATCAAGGTCTATCTCTTTATTTCTGAGCTCTGTTGTCTGAAAGTAGAGTATGAACTCAGAGAAATAGAGGGTTAAATGAATTCATCACTTTATGCTTGCAGATGCAGAAAATGGTAGCCGGCTCTGCGCTGAACCATGACAAACCCATCATGATAGGGCCCCTGGTCACAAACCAGCAGGTGTACAAAAACAACGACTGGACTTCTTACATTAGACCCTAAATTTGCTTGAATCCAAAACAAGATGTTCACTTTTACTCCTAAACGTAGGGTTTCTTGAGTGTTATAAGCAATGAATGAAAGGATGCTTGCTTCAAAATACAATTACTGTCCTCTTGGCATCAGGGTAACAAATAAGTTATCAAGGTATTAATGTTTAGGTGATAAATGTATGCAAAATTAGTAAATCCAAAGTATCATTTTAAAATCAATCATTTTTAGATGTAGTATAATTTATTATCATGCGATTTTGCTTTGTACAAGGGACAATGACTTTTAGCATGTTGCCAAGCTCTTCGAGAGCATCATTTCGATGCAATAACAATTCACTGTAAAAGTGTTTTAAAATTCCTGTTCCACTGGATTTGTAGTCCATATGTGCCATCTATTTTGAAGAAGCCATTACATTTGTTGGTCAGATTTTTCTTCTGTGTCTGAGAAGTGTCTGCAAACCAACTTTTTATTTTCTACTGCTCTCTGGCTGAAGTTGAAGTAAAATTTAGCAATGTTGTCCTAAAAACCTCAAATTTTGTGAATGTTGTCCCTAACGTCTCCAATTCTGCAAATGTCTCGAATTCCATACCATTTGCTACACTTTTGTGAATATCACAAACTACCTAAATGTATCATATTTTGTGAATGTTATCCTAAATCCACATATTTTTGTTCGTTTATGTATGTTACAAAAGTGCAGTGTCCCGAACAATGGCTTCTTTAGGCTTTGGCAAATCAGTCAAACCACAAGTATTTCACTTTTTTGCATGACTGGGGATTCCAATATCATTTGAGACAAGGAGACATTCCAGTGAGGTCAGGGGTCTTATGTCTAGTCGAAATGTTGCTGATCAAAATATAGTGAAAATGTGGCAAAATATAGCAAAGTATGAAACAAAGGGACAGATTCTGAACACTGTCCCACAACTCAGGGGGCGAACAAGGGGTAGACATTGGAGTAAGAGATAAATCACTAGATAAGTGAGGGTCAACGAGCCACTGCTTGCACTGCGCCATGTGGGCACCTAACTGCACCGCTTCACTACATGCTGCACAGACGTCACTGACTCGTCATCGCTGCCCGACTCAAACATCAATCGGCTCCGTCGCCGCACCATGACCTGCCAGCACTTCATCTAGCACCGTCTCACCCTGTAATGCAAGCCTTGGTCTCACCGACTCTGTCAACGATCTGCTACTAGCCCCTGGCGGAGCTCGCGGAGCGGGATTACGCGAAGGTCCGCAGAGTTAGGAACAAACTCTGTGGAACTCTGCTCCACTCCGCCACCCGTCTCCACCTTCCTTTTAAAACTTAATGTATGCATTAATAAAACCAAAGAAAAATGCTTACCTGTACTGCAGCTACTCCGGGCTGCCCTCCTCCTCTTGCTCGCCATCTCTCTCCTAGTTGGGTGATCGTTGTGAAAACTGTGCATACGTGTGTGCAGTTTTCGCTAGCTGATCGACCCAACCTAGGAAAGAGACAGAGAGTAAGAGGAGAAGGACAGCCCGGGGGCGTCAAAGTACAGGTAAGTGTTTTTTTGTGTTTTAATTACTGTATAATTAATTTTTAATAGGGGGTGGAGGTGGGGGGTGGCCAACTCCACTCCTCTGCGGAGTCAGAGTTTTGCCCAATACTGCGCGTTTTCCTTGGAACACAGAGTAGGCAAATCTCCGCACACTTCCTTGGCAGAGTGGAGTTCTCTGCCCATGCCTAGCCGCTGCCTGCATTGAGCCGTGAGGACACCGCACGCTGCAATACTTGCATCTCACATCGCAACCGCAAATGCTGCCCCATACCAGCTCGTACCATTGTGTCGGCAGCAACAAGAAAGGTACTTTCTTCAAGTCTGTCAATGCTTTGGCTATCCCGTGTCGACGCTGTTGGCTGGAATTGTTAGACTGTGTCGTATCGAGTCGGAGGAACTGTGGGGCATATTACCAAGCTATAGCGATAATTATCGCTGAGGTTGGTTAGTGGCCAAAATAATATCGCCGAGCTTCGCCCATTTTTATCGCTTAGGAGCCTTGATATTATCAAGGTTTATCTCCTAAGCGATAAAAATCGGCCGAAATGCATGAATATCGCTGAAAAGTCAGCGATATTCATGCATTACCGAGCAAATGCTCTTAGCCATGTTAACCACCTACCATTGGATAACATGGCTAAGAACTGCTCTGGGCAGGCGTTAGCTTTTGGAGATAATCGCGCTTAGCGCGAATATTTCCAAAAGTTGGTAATAGGGGATAGCGATGTTAGCGACTGTTTCCAGTCGTTAACATCTTGGCACGCCCACTTTGCATGTCATTAGCGATAATTATCGCTGACATGCAAAGTGGGCCCCTAAATGCCCGCTATCGCCTATTAGCTGTCGCTAACTGGTGTTAGCGACAGCTAGCTAATAGGGCGATTAAATGATCGCCGCTTTAGCGGGAAAAATTCCCGCTAAAGGAGCGATAAGGCCCTTGGTAATATACCCGTGTTTTCATGTTATTCCTGCAATTTAAAGGTATTTTGAACAGTAACTATCTTTACAAGTATTGTATGTTGATTTTTGTCATTTTTGGTTTGTTGGTTAAGATAAAGTTTTGCTTATTTTTCTAAACTGGTGGGGTGTCCTGAGAGAGCACAAATCTGAAAATGTAGAAGTGCACCATATTTACAAGCACGTAGTATTAGTTTAGTGTGGAATATACAAGAGTGTCAATTTATATAGAGAAAATATATGAGTGTTTAATTAGAATAGATGCATATATAAGTGTGAAAGACTAATGTAGAGGTTGTAGAAATGTTAAAATGATGTTGGAGTCACATGTTAGATGGCTAAGTGAAAACGAAATGTAATTCTGCAAACCATGAAAATGTGTAGGCCACATGGCATTTCACAAGAAACGAAAGATGCTGCTACACTTTTAGTGACTTGGATTCTAATGTCATTTTACTGCAAAGTATTATTAAGCATGGAATTGAAGTATGTCTTAAATAGATGTGTTATATTTTAGTAATGTGTGTTAGTTAAAATACTGTTTAAACAAAGAAATTAAATGTGCATATTGCAGAGGCCCGTTTCATGTAATTTTAGTAGGCCTGAATAGATAAAGTCGTTTCTTTGATCTGCATGAGCTCGTTAAGGAGAAGTCGCACAGAGCACGAACGATAGGTCTGTTCAAGATGTTTTATGACTCTTAGATATGGTAGAGACTGGAATTTGGGGCCTACCGAGAGAGTGTCTGTTTGCAGGTGCAAGGGGAACTTAAATCAGAAATAATGAATAGGACCTTGTTCAGAGGCGCCAGGCACAGGCCTGTAGGAGTCTTCAGGAATTTTAGGGGGTACCGCTTGGACGGAGAGAAGCCTGGGAAGCAAGGTCAACTTTAATGAAGAGTCCAGAGGAGCACCAGCACGGAATTTGCCGCTCAAAACTGCACCACGTGAGAGGCGTCAACAGGGGCATTCCTATTGGAAATGTGATTTTGTATTAGGGAAAGCACCCCGGGGTGGAGTTAGAGCAGATGATCTGAGGAGCTTAGGAGAGCGGATGGGTAGGCAGATAGAGAGCTGAAAGACTTCGACTTTGAGACAAAGACTTAGAGAAGTGTGTGATCTTCTTTGGAAGTCACCACTGCTGACACCTTTGTAGGTAAAGATCTTGTTAAGTAGGGATGTCACTTAGTCTAGTGTAGGGACAGACTAACCTGTATTTTTCTTTTCTGTAAATGACTCTCAAGTTGCAACTCACAGCGATTCTTGCAACCCTAATGGTATTTGAGATATTTTTGATAATTTCCTTTTGTCGATTGAGAGCATTCAGAGAGTACCTTTTTATATTGATACCTGTATATCTTTTGAATCTTATTCTGAGATGTAAGTATCTCCAGATACTTTTGGCTTTAAATTAAACTTTTTAACCTTTTCCAGTGGTAAGTGGTTCTTTAGAGTGGTGTAAGTTCTTTCTTGATTAACCTAGGAGTGGATTGCCTTTTACTCAATGACAGGTACCAACGATTCAGTCGACCTGAGCTGGGATCTGGTAAGATAACAATAGACCAGAAATCCTGCGTTATCAGTTGGTAGCAGATTAGGATGGTTACCTTCTTGAGGAAGGTGATCTAGACTAGGTTAGTTTACCCCAAGGTCCCTAGAGTTCGAGAGGTGGCCTGCCGAAGAAGGCGCTGACGGAGAGAGAAAAGCAGCAGTATCGGACGAGAGTGAGTATAACAAGGGTCATGCGTGGACAGATTGCGGTGTTTTGTGTTGTATTTGTATTGTAATGTCTTGCGGAGTTGAATGCCGGTAGCGTGATTGTGAGAAGGTTGTGAGCGCGCGCAACCTGGTAAAATCTTAAGTTCGGGGGAGAGCTTAAGTGGTTCGGGTGTATCGAACATCCAGTGTAATTGTCGACCAGAGTAAGGGGGTCATGAGGTACCATTGACCGCCGCAGGACCGAGATAGGGGGAGTGTAAGAGTGAGTGTGTGAGTAACGGACGCGGGTCGAAAGATACTGTGTGTAAGTAACCTATCAGAGAAGGCGATTGTCTGGACGTAAACGGAAAGACATTTCGCCAGTTAAGGTGACAATTACAGATTGACTGTGGGCGTACAGTCAAAGAAAAGTGATCGCTTGGACGGAAGTAATAATTTTTCGAAGTATGAATGGGACGCATGCATAAACGCGGAGACGAGCTGAGAAAGGAGGGGTAACGCTGCGAAGAGGGACGAGTGACGTCAGCGAGAGTCGCGCTGAGATAGGGCGGTTAGTGAGGAGCCGCGACTCGATAGGACGGTTGGTGTGACGTCGGCAAGAGCCGCGATGGGATTGGGCAGCTGGTGTGACGTCAGGGAGAAGTCGCGTTCTGATAGGCCAGTTAGCGAGAACCGAGCTGAGATTGGTGGATTGTCATCGGGAAGTAAACAAACGCGGAGAAAATAGAAATATTGTAGGTTTTGAACATGAAGTGTTTTAAATGTTTGAGAGAGATTTTTAAGAGAAAAAGAAGGAACTCTTACTGCGGGGAAGAGGCACCGCCAGAGGGTACACCAGCTTACTATATGGCAGCGAATGTTGGCTTGCATACGATACTATGGATTAGTGAATGGAATAAGATTTCGGAAGGGAATGAAGAACTGACGTTTCCTAAGTATGGAACGTTCAAGTTAGAGGCGTTACATCGGCTGAAATCAATTATGTCCTCATTGAATCCTCAGCCTAGACCAACCCAGTTCGAGGCCCTTAATGCGTGGCTTAGGGCAGCACACGGCAGAAATATGAACAGGCGCCAAGACAGGTTGAAGCGATCAGTAAGGGCAGTGCGAGATGCCAAATGGGATGCGGACGCCAAGAGATGGAGGGTACAGGCTATTGAGGTGGACAAGTTATACCCAGTGAGAGAGGTGACAGGAGAACAGAGGCTCATGGAAGAGGATGAGGAGAGCGAGTCGGAGGACAACTTGATAAATAGGTTACTGATAGATAGACCGCCTCCGAACGTTGGGAAAATGGAGGATAGGGGACTCGCAAGGGATGATGGGCCTGCCATAGAGGGATATGTACCACTTCCTATATCAGAGTGGACATCGCCCAAAGGGGAGGAGACACCTCAGCCTAGTACAGTACCGACAGTAGTCGGAAGGTTTGTGGTGCAGAAGGTACCAGAAACAGAGAGAGTTGAGTCCTATGGGTTGCCAGACGCTCTACAAGTACCCGTTACCATAGGTCCTATAGTATCGATTTACAACCCCGAAAGAGACAGAGAGGAAGAACAGATGAGGTTAGATAGAGAGAGAGCAGAAATGGAAAGGAGAAATAACACGACAAATGCCTGGAGAAAATTGCCAGGACCAGTAACGTGGAGCACCCCATCTGATCCAGCAGTGGGTCCCGCAGCAGAAAAGGGGGGTCAGAGAGGACCGATGGACCTGAGTGGACCACGGCCGAAATCCTTTAAGGAGTTGAGGGCCGATTTGAGAGAATGGGAGGGGTCCACAGAAGCACCAACCAGCAGGCCGAGAACAGAAGCAGAATGGGGAAGCCGAGGCAACGGAACATTGTCTCACTGCGGGGCTAGTGCAAGTAGTCAGGAGTGGGATGGTAACAGGCCAGAGAACAGAGGAGTAATACGTCCTAATGATGGGAGAGACCAGCAGGAGCGAGATAGTAGAAGCATGGAGTGTGAAGAGATGTCTCGGCTCTTGGAAAAGGGTGGAGACCAAATGGTACTAGCATACAGAGATAGGTTTAGGTGCACTCATCACGCGCCAGGGGAGAATGTGCAACACTGGAATAGGGGGAACAATGAAAGATCTTGCCATACATCGGGTGATCAGAGGTCACAGACCAATTGTGAAGAAAGGGGGAGTAATGGAATGTCATACCATGCATCTAGGGAAATCATGCAGGATGGGACTGGTGGGATTACGAGAAATGGGAAAGTGTTTCACCATACACCCAGAGAGGATGGAACTGCATGGGACCTGGAGAGGTGGGAACAAGGGAGGACTCCCCATAACTCGCCTGAGCCTAGACGTAGGACTCGGAGCTGGGATGGGAGAGATGTGAATGGACCCCCTAGAACTAACATACTGAGAGCTGCAGTAAAGGCCAAAAGACTCGATGTCACTAGCTTAAAATCTGACCTGGATGAGATAATAGATGGGACGTTGCCTTTAGAAAGGATTGACCTGTATGAACAAGATGAGTTACTGTTTATAGCAAAAGATGTTACCCGAAAGGCAAGAGCAACTCATGAGAAACTGTCTGGACTGGCAGACAAGTATATGGTAGACTTGTCCAGAACGAGGACATTACAGAGTAACCATAGGTTGCAGTATTCAGATCAAGACTTAGATGAGAAGAGAACTACAGGGTTAAAGACACACATAAGGGAACTGATAGCAGGAATAAGAGTGTGGAGAGATCTGGACAAGTGGGAAGAGAGGTGGTCCAAACGGGGTACTGTCAGGAGGAGCACGAGTGTGATGTCTCCGGAAGGAAGGGTAATGCAGATGGAGGCATTTCCTTTGAGGGAAATATCGAATGGGAACTATGTACATGTGCCCTGGAGTAGAGGAGATTTGGCTGCATTTACCAACTCATTTCCGAAGTTAAGGGACAATCCGGTTGAGTGGTATAAGCAGGTAGAAAGGTTTGTAAAAATCTCGAAGGTATTGTGGATTGATTTAAACACCTTGTTTGACATTGTGGTGCCAGGTGATTTGTGGACAGCATGCAAGACTAGCGTCGAGTGGCCAACGGTAGAACCAGAAAGGAATGCTGCCACAAATGGACCGTCTGAAATTGTAATGTTGAAATATGAAAGAGTAATAACTTGGTTGAAGGAAAAGGTCCCACCACAAGACATAGATTGGGTAAAAATAGACCGAACAAGACAGGAACCCAAAGAGACAGTTCATGAGTTTTATGAGAGATTGCTGAAAACATTCAAACAATACAGTGGACTTGATGTAATGGATCCCAAGGATATAGGACAGTTTGTGTCAAAGTTCGTTTTGGGGTTGAGACCTGATATTTGTTTGATGATTCAGCAACATTTGATTTGTTGGCAAAACAGACCATTAGATGAGATTTTGAGGTATGCCAGGTACTGCAGTGATGAAATAGATTCCAAAGCAAAGAAGCTAAAAGAGAAGCTTATGGTAGTACAGATGCAGTCAGCTGGAAAGGGCGGACAGCAGCAGCAGGGTACAGGGACAATGAGACGGAAATCAAGCAATCAGAATAAGAACAGTGAGGAAAGCGTGGGACCTAGAGTTGACATTGCTACGTTAAAGAAAACGACAAAGTGCCACCAGTGGCAGCAGGTGGGGCATTGGAGACGCGAGTGTCCCTATAACCCTGAGAATGGGGAACTAGAGCAAGAGGAAGAGGTTCCAGAGGTTCCAGTTCAAGGGGTACCAGTGCCAAGAATCAAGGTGGCCAAAGGGGGGACTTCGGCTCCACGAGCTCAGTTTCCACAGCCACCAAAGATTTCGACCGGGGGAAAGGTTTTTAGACAAATGCCTCTTTTCATAGACGAGGAAAAAAATTATTACATTGATCCATTGACTGGCCAACGTGTAAGCAAAGAAGAGGACTGTACCCTCGGGGCAGTTCTGGAAGTGGATCAAAGAGGACCGTTTGTTGAGGCTGAAGTGGCAGGGTGTCCTATGACATTCTTGGTGGATACTGGAGCTACTCGATCAACTTTGAGGTCAGCAGTGGTTCCGGATCTACCAATGTCGGGGGAAACAATCCAGGTGGTAGGAGTCGCAAACAAGAGAATGACTAGCCCTTTGACGGAACCAGTGTCAGTAAAAATTGGAAATTACATGAATGAACATCAGTTTGTAGTATGCGATTCAAGTCCTGTGTGTTTGTTAGGAAGGGACTTATTGTGCAAACTAAATTGTACCATATACTGTACGCCTCAGGGAGTGGAGGTAGAAACGACAGATGATGATGCTACCTTCAAAATTGTGAACTCCAGAACATGCATAGAACTGTATCCTACTCTAACTGTGGAGGATCTTCCTTGGGACTTACGCGAGGCAGTATCATCAGAAGTATGGGATTTTACAGGAGAAGAGATAGGATTAGTCAAAGGGGTAGAGCCAGTGAAGATCATAGTGAAACCAAATGTCGATTATCCAAGAACGCCACAATACAAGCTGTCCCAAGAGACGATTGCAGGAATAAAGCCCGTGATCGACTCCATGATTAAACAGGGAATACTGAAAGAAATCGTGGGAAGTCCATGCAACTCCCCGATTATGGGTTTGCAGAAGCCTAGTGGGAAGTTTAGGATAGTACAGGACCTGCGAAAAATTAATAACATTGTTGTTTCATGTTGTCCAGTGGTACTGAATCCATCAGTAATACTGTTTCAGATACCATTCCAAGCTGAGTGGTTCACAGTGATAGATCTTTGTCAGGCTTTCTTTTCAATCCCATTAGACGAAGAGAGCCAGTATCTTTTTGCGTTTAAAATGGAGAATCGCGTATTAACATGGTGTAGAATCCCACAAGGGTTCACAGATAGCCCATCAATCTTTAATTAGTTACTGAAAAAGAATCTTGAAAGTCTGGTACTGCCCCAGAATTCGGTTCTGGTCCAGTACATAGACGACCTACTTGTTGCGTCAGAAACAGAAGAGGCTTGCAAGGAAGACACCATCGCCTTGCTGAACCATTTAGCTGAAAATGGACACAAGGTATCTCCGAGTAAATTGCAGTACTGTTTGACAGAAGTACAGTACTTGGGTCATCGGATAGAAAAGGGAAAGCGTAAGGTGTCACCAGATAGAATAGAGGCGATCATGAAGATGAACTCGCCTACAACACAGAGAGAGTTCAGGATGTTTCTAGGAATGGTTGGTTATTGCCGACAGTGGATAGCTAACTTTTCACTGAAAGCAAAACCCTTACAGAAACTGACGCACAAGGAGGTGAGCGATCCGGTACCATGGGACAATGAGTGCTTGATGGCGTTCCTACAGCTGAGAGATGACTTGTGTCGTGCTCCGGCTCTGGGGATGCCGGACTATGAGAGGCCATTTTCCCTCTATTGCTGCGAAAGGGAGGGCTGTGCTTTGTCAGTTTTAGTGCAAGTCCATGGAAATGCCCGTAGACCAGTTGCTTACTTTTCGGCTACCTTAGATCCAGTAGCCGCAGCGTTGCCCGGATGTCTCAAATCCGTTGCTGCAACAGGTGTCAGCATTGAGCGTTGTGAAAGCATAGTGATGGGACACCAGTTAGTGGTGTATGTACCTCATTCTGTGGAACTGTTAATGACCAGGACCAAGACCCAGCACTTGACCAACAGTAGGCTCACGCGCTATGAGCAAGTTATTCTTGCTGCAGAGAACGTGACCCTTAAGAGGTGCTCTGTCTTAAATCCTGCTACTCTGATGCCACTTCCTAATGACATAGAAAGCGAAGACTGTGAAGATCACGATTGCCTTGATGTGACTGAACTATGCACGAAGCCCAGACCAGATATTGTGGATGAACCATTGATCGACCCCGATCAAATTTACTTTGTCGATGGTTCATGTTTAAGAGACGATACTGGTCGGTTGAGAGCAGCTTATGCTGTTTGCACCATTACTGGAGTTGTGGAAGCCGCTTGCCTGGAAGGAGTACACTCCGCTCAGGTAGCAGAAATTGTTGCATTGACCCGTGCCTGTATAGCAGGTAGCAAAATTAGAGTCACCATCTATACTGATAGCCAATATGGTTTCGGTGTAGTTCATGATTTCGGGCAATTGTGGTCTCAGAGGGGTTACATGACCTCCTCTGGTTCGCCAATCAGAAATGGAGAATTTGTGCGGCTGTTGTTAGAAGCATTACAGGGTCCAGCTGCAATAGCAGTTGTAAAGTGTGTAGCTCATACAAAAAATTCGGATTTTGTGTCACAGGGAAACAGATATGCAGATGAAGTTGCCCGCTATTGTGCGGAGCATGATTACTCTTTCACGGAGGTGGAAGTAAGTGGGGCTCAGGAAAGGACAGAATTGAGCATGATGTTAGAAACAGTCGATACTTGGGAAGATTTGAAACAAATGCAAGACAATGCACCTGAATCTGAGAAGCAGGCGTGGGAAACAGCAGGGTGTATGAGAAGCGAAATGGATTTTTGGATTTCAGCAGATGGAAGGGCTGTGTTACCTGAGGAGCTAGCGAGCCCAATGGCACGACAGATACATGATCCAGTGCATTTGGGAAGGGATGCCATGCTGAGGGTGTTCAGGCAAACTTGGTATTGCCCAAAGTTTAGGATTGCAGCAGAAGCAGTGTGTAAGCGATGTGTCACTTGTCAACAGTTGAACATAGGGAAAAGAACACCAGTTACACTGAGTCACATTGGAAGGTCTGGGGGGCCTTTCAACAGAATGCCATTAGATTTTATTGAAATGCCAAGGGTCAACCGCCTTAGGTATGTTCTGGTGGTAGTATGCATATTTTCCAGATGGGTTGAAGCGTACCCTACACGCAGGTGCGATACACTCACAGTAGCAAAATTGTTGCTTAGAGCGTTGATACCGTGCTTCGGGGTGCCTGCCTCTCTGGAATCGGACAGAGGGACACATTTTAACAGCGAAGTTGTGAAGATGCTTTGCTCTGCATTGAGCATTGATCAGAAATTGCATTGTAGCTATCGACCAGAGGCTTCAGGTATCGTGGAACAGATAAATGGGACGTTGAAATGTCGAATTGCTAAAGTGTGTTCATCAACTTCCCTAAGTTGGCCTGATGCTCTTCCTTTGGTCCTTATGAGCATGCGTAGCACACCCAACAGGAGGACAGGTCTCTCTCCACATGAGGTGTTGATGGGGAGGGCAATGAGACTTCCAACTATCCCCACAGCTGCATTGCTAAACATTACAGATGACCTGATCCTGGATTACTGCAAGGGGCTATCTGACGCCATTCATTCTGTGTCTCTTCAGGTACAGGCAGCAGAAGTTCCAGCTTCAAGAAATCAGTGCCACGACCTGTGCCCAGGAGACTGGGTGTTGGTGAAGAAGCACGTCCGGAAGAACTGTTTGGACGTGCGCTGGAAGGGGCCTTTCCAGATAGTCCTAATCACTAACACCGCTGTGAAGTGCGGAGGACTGCCAAATTGGATCCACGCTTCCCATACTCGAAGAGTTCCAGCACCCCTGGAAGAAACAGCTCCTCTCACAGACGAAAATCCAGTGGTGGAGGAAGAAGCACAAGAGGGGATCAGTCAAGCTGTGGGGGTGTCTGAAGAAGTTGGGAGTGTAACAGATCCAGAAGAAGAAGGAAGACAGAACGGCAGTGAAACTGAAGTTGCTACAGAAGAAGAAAGCTGTTGTGAAACCAATTCAGAGACAGAACAAATCCAGAGCGATCCAGAACTGAGTGAACGGACAAGAAATAGGAGAACAAGGCGTGGAGCGGCTACCTGGCCTGAAAGAAAAAGGAGGCCAAGCTTGAAGCCAGCTCGAGAGGAAACTCTTGCTCCTATATCCGAAGACTCAGATCCAGAAGAAAGTGCACCAGGACAAGAGCAGGAAGGTCCGAGAAGATCAAGGAGGGTGCGAGTGCCTTGCAGAAGATACGCTACTCCTGAGTGGACCTACCTCGCTACAGATGTCCTCAGCGGGACGCAGAACTGGGAGGGTGAGGGAAGTGACCCTGACCAGAACTGACCCAATCATCACAGTGGAAGTAAGATTCCTGTTGCCAGGATTGGAGGTCGAAAGACTGCTGACACTTAACATCGTCTATCCTCCTCTCCTGAGCGGAATAAGAAAATTGATCTTTGAGACTGTTGAGTTTCCGTGTTGCTGTTCAAGGAGTCCAATACTGGAGGGAGTCCTTCTTCGTATGGAAATATTTGAGCTAGTGGTAGAAGCTCTGGGAACACGCGTAGTTTTGGACTGTTAAAGACTTTGTAAAGAACCTTGTAAATATTGATTGAAAGATAACCTAGCGCCGAGTGGAAGGAGAAAGAATTAGGGACTTCCCTTTTAGTGGATGGAGAAGGGCTAGGGTTGCCTATTGCTACAGAATTCAGAGACTGTTTTGCGGAGGGGATTTTTCAGTTTCCAGGAGGTGTGGTTCGAAAGATTGGAGAAGCAAAGAAAAGAGACTTGTGCTGTGAAAGAAACCCAGAACTGCACTGTTTTGAGACCATGGAGGCTGGCAACCCGAACCGCAGGGCAAAATGTATAATAGGCACACTTTTAGGGGTAGTGATTTCTCTTATAGTTTTAGTAGTTACTGTATCATATATAGTGGGACATGAAAATGATGTGAAAATAGAAAAAGAAGCAAAAAGTATACCAACACAGAAGCCTCCTGTGGTTGGTAAACAGGGGGAAAATACAGCGAAAGAGAAAACTTTATTAGATGCTGAAATAAAAAGATTACATGCAGATGAGTCACAGGGGAATTTTAAAACGAATGCTTATGCCAAATTGCTTTATGAATATATTGATGTCATGGAGGCAAAGAACTGCTACGTCTGTATGCAGTTGCCAGCTTCTGTAGATGAAGGCATCAGATACCATCATCTTCCATTGACCTATGGAATCTCATGTAGTTTGTTGCTGAGCATATTTTATGAACGAGAGGGGTTTGAGTATTATTTTTCGAATTTTGATTCGGTACTGCCAGAGGTGCCGAATTATAAACATCTAAATAAGTGGGATTGTTATAAGTGTGAGGACAGGTTACAGAAATTTTTCATTCCATGGAAAACATTAGATACTTCACATGCCCGAAGAAATAATTTCACTTGTAAAGTGTCAGAAATTGAGAAAAAGTTTATAGGGCAGGTGGATGATCGATATAGGAGACAAAAGATCCTAAAAGCTTCAGGACAATGGAAAACAGATTGGACCCGGGAAGAAAGAGAACACCAAAGAAAGGGTAGCAGTGGTCCAATAGCTTTAGACCGGGAGAAAAGGGGAGAGCTATGTATACACAGAAGTCGAACATATTATGAGAATGTGTTTGTAGGAGAAGTTCATTGTGAACATGCTTTCCAATTAGAGTACTATTCTAAGGATTTCCTGAAGGAGAGGCAGGTGATCCCAAATGTATATTTTGTCTGTGGAAGAAATGCATATGTGAAACTACCAGATAATTGGTATGGATCATGTTACTTAGCAATTGTCTTCCCCAAAATATACCATGCTGAGAACTTAGAAACCAAAAAGAGAGAAACATCAGCTAGAGGAAGAAGGGGTGTAAGCGCTGAGGAGGTAGTTGGAGATGTGTTTGGTGCTATGTTTCCTATTTTAGGGATAGCACTAAATGATGTTAAGATAAGAAGATTGGCAACAGTTGTAGATAGGTTGTCCGCCAGTACTGCTAGATCTTTAATGCTGGTGGAGGGAGAGATGCAATCGATAAGGGCAATGGTTCTTCAAAACCGACTTGCTCTAGACGTTCTGTTAGCAAAAGAGGGCGGAGTCTGTAAGGCTTTGAAGGTCCAGGAATATTGCACTTACATTCCAGACAATTCAAAACCGCTTGAAAAGTACATTCGAAACATTACTGAAATACATAATGAGATAGAAGATTTGACTAAGGTAACAGTGTGGGAAAAGGTAGGTCAAGGAATGGGTAAAGTTGGAGGTTGGTTTGCCAACCTGGGAAAGAATATCATTTGTTACATATTGAAACCTATCATCATAATAGTGATTTGTATAATCTCTTTGTGGGGATTGGTGAAACTGTACAAATGGTATAGAGCAAACAGGTTGCAAAGATCTATGCGAGAGCAGGGGAGGAGATTAGCTGCGATGCAGGAGAATCAGTACCGGAGTCTGAGGGCTCTAGAGGAGATGAAACGAGGGAAGATTGCAACGACTTCAGTTTGATACTTTGTACCTTAGAGAGGGTGTTGTGATGATGATGACTACTGTAAGTCATCAAAGGGGGGATTGAGAGAGCACAAATCTGAAAATGTAGAAGTGCACCATATTTACAAGCACGTAGTATTAGTTTAGTGTGGAATATACAAGAGTGTCAATTTATATAGAGAAAATATATGAGTGTTTAATTAGAATAGATGCATATATAAGTGTGAAAGACTAATGTAGAGGTTGTAGAAATGTTAAAATGATGTTGGAGTCACATGTTAGATGGCTAAGTGAAAACGAAATGTAATTCTGCAAACCATGAAAATGTGTAGGCCACATGGCATTTCACAAGAAACGAAAGATGCTGCTACACTTTTAGTGACTTGGATTCTAATGTCATTTTACTGCAAAGTATTATTAAGCATGGAATTGAAGTATGTTTTAAATAGATGTGTTATATTTTAGTAATGTGTGTTAGTTAAAATACTGTTTAAACAAAGAAATTAAATGTGCATATTGCAGAGGCCCGTTTCATGTAATTTTAGTAGGCCTGAATAGATAAAGTCGTTTCTTTGATCTGCATGAGCTCGTTAAGGAGAAGTCGCACAGAGCACGAACGATAGGTCTGTTCAAGATGTTTTATGACTCTTAGATATGGTAGAGACTGGAATTTGGGGCCTACTGAGAGAGTGTCTGTTTGCAGGTGCAAGGGGAACTTAAATCAGAAATAATGAATAGGCCCTTGTTCAGAGGCGCCAGGCACAGGCCTGTAGGAGTCTTCAGGAATTTTAGGGGGTACCGCTTGGACGGAGAGAAGCCTGGGAAGCAAGGTCAACTTTAATGAAGAGTCCAGAGGAGCACCAGCACGGAATTTGCCGCTCAAAACTGCACCACGTGAGAGGCGTCAACAGGGGCGTTCCGATTGGAAATGTGATTTTGTATTAGGGAAAGCACCCCGGGGTGGAGTTAGAGCAGATGATCTGAGGAGCTTAGGAGAGCGGATGGGTAGGCAGATAGAGAGCTGAAAGACTTCGACTTTGAGACAAAGACTTAGAGAAGTGTGTGATCTTCTTTGGAAGTCACCACTGCTGACACCTTTGTAGGTAAAGATCTTGTTAAGTAGGGATGTCACTTAGTCTAGTGTAGGGACAGACTAACCTGTATTTTTCTTTTCTGTAAATGACTCTCAAGTTGCAACTCACAGCGATTCTTGCAACCCTAATGGTATTTGAGATATTTTTGATAATTTCCTTTTGTCGATTGAGAGCATTCAGAGAGTACCTTTTTATATTGATACCTGTATATCTTTCGAATCTTATTCTGAGATGTAAGTATCTCCAGATACTTTTGGCTTTAAATTAAACTTTTTAACCTTTTCCAGTGGTAAGTGGTTCTTTAGAGTGGTGTAAGTTCTTTCTTGATTAACCTAGGAGTGGATTGCCTTTTACTCAATGACAGGTACCAACGATTCAGTCGACCTGAGCTGGGATCTGGTAAGATAACAATAGACCAGAAATCCCGCGTTATCCGTCCATTTGTAGTGTTTTCACTGTGTTACTGTATGCATGCAAAAATGCTTTACAGACTGCCTCTGAGATAAGCCTTTCTGCTCATGCCAAGCTACCAAAGGGGTGAGCAGGGGTTATTTTAGAAGGGTATCCCCCTTACCCTGTGTAGGAGGAAGGGTGCCTTCAGGAAAAAAGGTACCTACCTCTTCCAACTAGAGACCCCCACTTCTAACATCTACTATTTATGGCATTCTGCTCTTGGAACAAAATTCAAAAGTGGTCAGTAGTTGGTTCCTACACTACAAGGCCTAGCCTTTTTTCTGCCAGTCAAGAGTCACTCCCCTACTCCCTGCTGCACCGAGCACCTTCCATGTTATGTTATGTTATGTTGGAGGATTTGAAAAGTGCATGGCTGCCCCAGCAACAGGGTGCCGAACCGCTAGCGGACCGGTAGTGAAGGAGGTGAATCTAGATGAAAGCAAACAGCCAGGTTTTGATCAGTTTCCTAAAGGCCAAGTGATCTGGGGTGCAACGGGCGGCCTATGGGATGGAGTTCCATAGTGCTGGGGCCTGATATTTAAAAGAGTGACCCCCGGCTCTGCCTCAGTGAACCTGTGGGATGCACAACAGATGTTGATCAGTGAACTGTAAAGTGCGCAGACGCATATAAGGAGTGCAGAGGCCCTGCAGGATCTGGAGACCCAGGCCATGTATGATCTTGTGCGTGGTGCAGAAAGTTTTGAACTGAACTCTTTGTTCAATTTGCAACCAGTGTAAACGACGGAGGAGGTTTGAAGTATGGCATTTCCTAGGGAGGGCCAACAAACTACATTCAGCGGCGTTCTATACCCGTTGGAGTCTCACAGTGACTGTTTTGTTTGCCCCAAGCAGAAGACCATTGCAATAGTCCAGGCGTGACTGGACAACTGATTGGACTATCAGTTGGCCGGTGGCAGCGTCAAAGAATCCTAGAATGTGCTTTAAGCCCCGTAGAAGACTAAAGCAGGTGCCAGCCACTTTTTTTGCGTGGTGCTCAAAAGAGAGGGTGGAATCGATTAGGATCCCTAAGTCTTTAACTGCGTTCTTCGGCGTGGGAGGGATACTCATGGTCACAGGCCACCATTGGTAGTCCATTTGAAGGTGTCTCGACCGACCAAGAGTAACTCAGTTTTGCCGAGTTAAGCTGTAGGTAGTTGTTTGCCATCCAGTCTGCAATCCATGGCTGCAATGCTAGTCCAGGAAGGCATATGCAGCCACAGCCACTCGACAATCTGAATTGTGTAAACAGAGAATTCTGATTGGTTGAAGGACAGCCAATTAACTGAAGCAATTTGGTCTTTCATACAGAATAGGTTCATATGTTCAATATATCCAGCTAGGTTGCAGGGCAGTAAGTCAGAATGGCTAGGGCAACAAATGGTGTGACTGAATGCTTTCCTGCCCTGCGAAGGCACAGATTTGTAACACAGGTGGGTCATAGCAATAGAAATGGGAATATTTGGAAGCAGTTGGTATACTGCAAAGAAAAGCCATGATAATATTGTCTATTTTAGTTTTCCATGGATACAGGTCCCAAATATGACCGATTTTTTGGCAAGCAGCTTCCATACTCGGCAGTAAGAAAACACTTGGCTTCTTTCACTCACCCTTTGCCGTGTTGACTGTTCCACGAGTGAGGCGTGGAAACACATAGTGATCCCAGCAGAAACATCTCCACAGCATTAGTGCCGGGACTGGTCGGAGAAAGATGCTTTAGAAAAATCGTAACAGTTAGATTACTAAAGTGATGATGTATTATTCATGGCTGGGGCGGCCGACTTTGAAGCTGGGGGAGTCAGGTTCTATTCTGGCTGGAGGCTCAACAATCCTGTGATTCTGAGCAAATCACTTACTTCCCACATGCCGTAAAAAAATGGTGTCTGTGTGCAATGCAACTGGTGCTCATGTAAAGCACTCTAATACCTTCGGTCGAGTTCGCACTATATAAAACTCCCCCGACCCCCCAAAAAAGAAATACTTAAGTCAGTGGGTTGTATTGGCCTAACTAATGGGCAAGTATTGAGTCAGGCAGTTTCTGAGAGCATGACATATGCTTGCAATGAGATGGCCTGTACTTTCAGGGGAACAATAGCAGCTAATTTAAACGTGACACCCTAATCAAGATCCCCATCACATCAGCCAGTAATCAGTGCTTTCGGTTTCTCGCTTGAGTTTTGTATGCAAGGCTCGCGTATAGATCACCGCGGTCTGCAATAATCTCAGGTAGCTTTTTAAAGACGGCTCCCTGCTGGGCGAGTAATGAATAGCAAATGACACGGCTTCCCATGTAGACACAAACAACTCGAGGCCGGGGTCGCGTTCTCATTGGCTGATTTGGCAGAATATAAATGTATCTGTTTCCAAACCATCAGAGGAAGAATCATGCAAAATGGATTTCAATTATTTCGGGGCTGTTTTACAAAAAGGGTTATCACACGCTCCGCAGAAGAAAGGAGAAAAGAAAGCGCAGGCACGCGGCTCAATTTCAGATGAAAGAAAGGCGACAAAAGGTTTTCATTAAAAAGTTCAATTGAATTATTTCTTGAGCATGCTAATCGCTAATAGATTTTGAACATCTTTCCATTTTTCTCTTTCATAAATAAATACAGTGGACATATATTGTATTGTGCATCAGCCTTTGAGGTCCCATTCGCATTGCAATGAATTCTCGAATTCTTTGCTACATTAAATGGGGCACTTCTGCCAAGGGTTACGTGCATTCTCCTTGCACATGCTTGCACATGCTCGTGCTATCTCCTGTCCTGGCATACAATGGTAGGCACTGACTGGCTGGATTAACCCAATGTAAGTAGGCATCTAGTTGGCCTTACACTATGCAGTGGTGGGTGGCATCTACATGAAGGGGCCAAGCGCAAATACATTTTTTTTTTTTAAAAACACGTACTGGATACGTCCTCCACTTCTGACCTCTTCTTTCCTCGACTGGAGTGGTAAATTCCGTACCGTTTGCGAAATTTGGGTAATTTTGCGTTCCGTGGAGAAGGCGAAACTGCCCAAAACTTTGCATTCCGCGACTTCGCGAAATTTTTTGCTTGTTCGCGTTCACAAAATGCGTATTCGTGAGATAGTTCCCCCCGAGCATGGAAACAGCGATTGCGTACAATAAAAAAGCTTCGAGAACAAGCAATTCCACATGTTCTCGGAAATTTGGCGTGTTCACAGAGATTTTTTACCATTTCACAGAGATTTGCGTAACGCGATTACGCGAATTCCGCTCACCCCTAGAGTGGGGGGACCAGCATACTCTTTAACCCAATCCTGGCGCTGGTCACATGCTGTTAACCAGCATGAGAGCAGGGCCCTGATTGGATGGAGCAGCCTCTCTCGCCGCTCTCCAGGCGCTGGAGGCCTGCACTTGCTCCCAGCCTAGTTGTCTTTAAACAGCTGGGTTGAGAGTTTTAAAGTGCCCATGTCTGGCTGTGTCACAAGACGGCCATACAAAGAGACATGCGCACTTTAAACAGTGCACCGGCAGCCCTCTGCCTACCATTCATCCCTGCTGCCACTCCGTTCGGACAGCGGAGGCTATCAGGGCTCTCCAGAGGTCATCTCACATGCATGGCCTACCTAAGAATGTCCCCTGTCTATGCCACCAGGCCGGATCCCTCCCTCCTGTCTAGGAGTGGGTCATCCCCTTTTTGCAGGCAGTACACAATCAGAGCTAGTGAACGGGAAGGATACTAACTTCTGGAGGAACATGGGGCGTGCCTTGTTCCAAGTAAGTGCTAAATTTGTAAAATAAAAAGTGCCAGGGCCCTGACCAGGAGGTCACTGCAGCTTGCACCACCCATAGCCACTGTCATCGTTGCCAAAACAACTACTCACCATCTCTCCCACCTGAAAGTGCGAAAGTTCAGATTTTTCCAGGTCCCCAAAGCTAATAGAATGGCTAGGGAGGCAGGTATTAGTATTTTTTTTTATGTATATTGTATTCATAAACATCCATTGTTCGGCTCATCTCTATATTAGATGAGCAGCGCCATTATGTGGCAGACTGTCCTAAGGGCGGTGTTGACAATGAAGTAACGATGCCGAGCACTGGGAACCAATTAAGTGCAGGTGCTGAGCATAGGAAACCACAGGCTCAAAATAAGCACTGGTATAAAACACATGGCCATGTGTGTTCGTTCCCTTGGTGCCTATTAAGACCTGTTGCGCATTACCTCTGTGGTGCAGGCAGCAGTGCAGAAACATCTGTCCATAGCTATCCTTTTCATGCCCAAATGCTAGCCTTTAATTGTAAGAGCAAACAATTTATTTTTCGTCAATAACTCTGTCTCGTGGGTATGAATACTTTTCAAGCAGTTACATATATTTGATGAGTGCACTGCTGCTTGTATGTTTCTATCCGCCGACATTTATTTTCAATAGTACAATGAATAGTGAGTTCTCCTGCATTGCTATATCTCAGAAGCGGCCTTAACACTTTATTACATTACTTGTGTATACATCTAAATTAAACAAATGCAAAAGTGAAAATATAAATGCATCTGTTAATGCATTTTTTCCAGATACCACATCCTTGTTAGGTGCCATGAAGAAGAGGCTGCTGAAAGCTCAAAAGAGAGGAGCCAAGTTTGAATAGATTGATTACAGATCCTTTGCTATACATACAAAAACTGTAATTAGTACCTTAAACCCCCTTCCTTTTTATAAAGTGATGGATACTACATCTTTAAAAAGTCAGCATGCCAGAATGCCATATTCTTTCTGCCAGTCCTCCAAATATCAACATTACAGCATCACATGCAAACATCAGGGCTCAGGCTGCAAACACGCTGGTGCAACCACATGCAGAATATACCTGCTGTATTAAACATGAGCTTGGTATTTGTCAAGGATTACCTTGAAGGGAACAGACCTAATGCACATTAATTCTTCTGTTTATATATGCAGGCCTAGCTCATTGGTGTATGATCTTTGACAGTGGCTGACATCTGAGAAATATCCTATTAGAAGCAGAAAGGTCAATGTCTCTCAGTCGGCATTGGAAGGGCACAATTTAGTCCCTTCATAAATTGCACTTAGTGAAAGGTATATCACATGGCGGCACAGTGGGCTGAGTGCAAACCTGGCCAAAAGTAGGTTATAACTGTGAATCACGACGGACTTGGCTTTCATCAATATAAGGCTAACACAATTACCAACTATCGTAATAAATTCTATTATTGAAGTGCCTATGTACATTACATTTTGTGAGGAAATTGTGTACATGTGGGTGTGGGTGTGTGTGTGTGTGCGTGTGTGTGTGGATGTGTGCGTGTGCCAGGGGCATAGCTATCACTAATGAAGCAAATGCACTGGCAGTGGGATCAGTGCAGAAAGTGGTCCATTGAACCCTGACAATGATGTATATTAATACACTAACAGCAGTCAAAGTGGAAATTTATCTTGCTTGCACTAATAATAATAATAATGATACTTTCTTTGATTAAAAAAAAATCATAAAAGGGTGGACTCACCACCATGCAAGCGGCATTTACATCATAAAAACAACACAAAATCAACTTTAAATCAAGTTAAAAATGAATATCATAAAATATGCAAAATTAGCGGGGAAAGGTCTAAAAGGAATAATGTGAGTTCTTTCTGGGGACACGTTAATTTTGACTCATGATGAAAGGGAAAGAAGTAAAAAGTATAAAAAGATAATGGTAGTTCAAACAAGAGGCACGTTATTTTTAACTCATGATACAAAGAGATAACCGTTTGGAGAGAAGGGGAAGAGAGTGGAAAAGTCCGTGGCCTGCCAGAGCCTGGCCTATTGTCCGGAAATCTCTTTGGTTGCTGCCCTTTTTTCCAGCTCTATGGTGGCGAGATTCAAAATGTTAATTGTTACTTGTTATGGTATTACAAGAGAGTTCTATCCAAGATCCACATAGGCATCTTATCACCGCCGCCCTGCAAGTTCTCTCCTGGGCTTCTCTTAGAAGTGATCGAAGAAGTGATTTTCTTAGATTATGAAGTGCCGGGCATATGCATATAAGGGACAGTAAAGACTCTGTGCCGTTGCCACAGAGGCGGCAGTCCGGAGTTGCCCACAACCGTAGCCATTTAGGAGTGAGGTCTTTGGACGGGAAGCAGCCCAGCCTTAAAATGCTTATTTTCCTTTTATAGTGGTCCCTGAAGCATTTTTTCAAATATTCCTGAGGTTTTAGGTAGGTATATGACGGCAAAACGATCCAGGCATGGCTTTTGCCAGCCACTGCTGCTTTATCCATGAGTAAAGATGCTTGTTTGACTGCTTTCTTGGTTATCAGCTTGAAGGCGGAATAAGTCATGGGCAAAAGCCAAGATTCTTCCAGTTTTAATGCCTCCAAAGCTTGCCTCAAGATCTTGTATGTTGAGTCTGGTAGCCCGGCTTGTTTTTCTACCTCTAACCAGCAAAGGTGGGCCAGGAATTCGTCTTCTGCGTCCCTCATACGCCAGTAATAATTGGCTAGTGTTCCTTGTCTTGCTTGGAACTGGTTAGTAAGACCGAACTCCAAACGATTTTGGGCTTGCGAAATATGTCTTGGGATTGAGAAAAGAGTTTTGAACAGTCTGGATTGGGCGAGATTTAACGCTGCGGCATCCCGGATTGCCAATAATTCAGAGCCGTATGTTAGTGATGGCAGAAATTTAGCGGCTGCGATGTTAAGAATGTGGCCGGTGCAATTTTATTTATTTTATTTATTTTTCACATTTGTAGAGCGCTCTGTTACCCGGAGGTGTCCTGGCGCTGAGTGCTGGTGCAAGAATAAGTGGAGCTTAGTGGGTGAAAAGCCAGGTTTTGAGCTCTCTCCTGAACATCATCAGGTCCTGGGTTTGTCTAAGCCTGAGTGGAAGTTTATTCCAGGCCTCGGCAGCACCAAGGGAGAAGCTTCTGCCTCCCCAGCGAGCTCTTTTAGTTCTGGGGACCGTGACCAGGGCCTGTTCCCCTGATCTCAGTGTTCTTGCCGGTATGTGCCATCGAAAGAGCAGTTTCATATGTCTGGGGCCCATTTCATGTAGGGCTTTAAAAACTATGCATAGTGCCTTAAAAACAATTTGCTTGCGGACAGGTAGCCAATGAAGAGTCACCAGATCCTGACTGATGGATGCGAATTTGGGGGTGTCAGTGATCAGGCGGGCAGCTGCGTTCTGTAGTAGTTGTAGTTTATTAAGGACACTCTGCTGGGCGTTTAGCATCAGGCTGTTACAGTAGTCTAAGCGGGAGAGAGCTAGACCTGTAACAATGCTTTTCCTATGTTCCCTCTCTACATAAGGGAGAATTTTTCTGATAGTTTTAAGAACATAATGCAAGGAGAAGGAGAGTGCGTTAACCTGGGGTTTAAAGGACAAGGAATTGTCCACTAGAATGCCCAGGTTTTTTACTTTGTCCACCGGGGAGGGGAGAGGACCCATTTCGTCTGGCCACCAGCTCGGGGACCAGAAGTTGTCCGTGGCTCCGAAGAGCAGTACTTCTGTTTTCGAGGAATTAAGTTTAAGGCAGTTTTGTGCCATCCAGCACTCCACCTCACGCATGCAGCTTTTAAATCTGTCTGCTGTATCTTCAACATTTCCTGGTAAGAGTGACACCACTATCTGAGTGTCGTCTGCATATGCTGTGAGATGAAAGCCAAATGACCGTATCACCGGGGCTAGGGATGCAACATAGACATTAAAAAGGGTAGGGCTAAGCGAAGACCCCTGAGGGACTCCACAAGGCAGCACAAAGGGGTGGGATTCGTAGTCTCCTAGGGCCACTACCTGGGTTCTGTCGGCCAGAAAGGCCTGTAGGATGTTGAGTGCCTTTCCCTGGATTCCACAGGCCCTCAGCCGGTCCACCAACTTTTTGTGGTGGACCGTATCGAAGGCCGCGGACAGATCCAGCAGGATCAGGGCCGCTCTGCCTCCTGCGTCCATCACCTGCCTCATGTCCTCCACTGATTTAATCAGGGCAGATTCCGTACTGTGCTCTGGCCGAAAACCGTGTTGTGAGGGGTCAAGGTGGTCCCCTGTGTTTAAAAAGGCGCTAAGTTGTGAGTTAAGGCTGCCTTCGATAATTTTTGCGGGGAGAGGTAGTCGTGCTATCGGCCGATAATTATTCAAATTGGTGATGTCTTGGTTGGGTTTTTTTAGTAAAGGCAGGATAGATGCTCGCTTCCATATGGAGGGATATTCTCCTTTCTCTAGCATCTGATTGAAAAGTGGGGTAAGTCCCCTTGCAATGGCATCTGGGGCTAGTTTGGCTATGCCAGTAGGACAGGGGTCATGCGGCGAACCTGATTTTATTTTTAAAAGGCGCATAGCCACTTCCTTTTCAGTAATGGGCTGGAATTGTTGGAGTCTGGCTGAAGGGCCTAAGGACTTCAGGCCCTCCCTCGGGGGGGATGTCGTAACCCGACTGTCTAGTGAAAAAAAAATATTTTCTACCTTTTCTCGAAAGAAGCTAGCTAGGTTTTCACAGAGCGGTAGACTGGGGGGGATTTCTGTGGCTTTAGGATTGGCTAGAAGTGATACTGTTTGAAATAATTTTTTGGGGGTGTTGCTGGCTTCCTTTATCTGTTTCGTTAGGAAAGCCTTTTTTGCTTGCAAAATTCTATCTCTGTAGCTTCTTTGTTCTAAGTTAAGAGTTTGTTTGTCTGCCTCGCTGTAGTTTGTTCGCCAGATTCTCTCCAATTTTTTACACCGTATTTTGTGTTCCCTGATTTGTTCTGTGAACCAGGGAGCTGCTGGAGAGGCCCGGGTGGAATAGGTAGTTTTGGGGGGTGCCAAGAGCGAGCAGGCATGATCCAGCCAGGCTGTATAGCATCTGGCCGCTTCCTCTACATCGTCAGGGGGCAGGGTCCGGGAGTTTGCTAGCGTCATTTCCAGTTTGTCCCCTTTGATGTTCTTCCATTTTCTGACCTGTCTTGGGGCGTTTTTTGTGTTAGGAGGTTTCATGGGAGTGATGAGGGATATGGTGAATAGAATAGCAGAGTGATCCGACCAAGATACTGGAAGAACCGATATGACTTTTAGGTTGGGATGATTTGTAAAAATCCCGTCTAGGGTATGTCCTGCTTTGTGTGTAGGGGTCAATACCCGTTGCGTCATATCAATCCCCCCCAGTAGGTCGATTAACTCCCGGGAGTTTACGTCAGTGTCACACTCTAAGTGAAAGTTAAAATCGCCCAAAAGGGTGAACATTTGTGCTGATGCTGCGGCTTCGAGTACACTATTTAATCCTGTAAAAAATTGGTCTTTCCCACCTGGGGGTCGGTATATCAGACTACCACTAAAGGATTGATGATCTGAGAGCGTGAGGTTGAAAAGCAGCGATTCATTAAGGCCAGCGGGACCGGGTTGAAAGGCGCCTCTGATGCTGTTATGATAGATAATCGCTAACCCACCCCCTCTTCTTTTATCCCTGTTTTGGGTGTGACACACATAGTCCTGGGGGGTAGCTTTGACTATGTCAGGCCCTGATGCTGCATCAGTCCATGACTCCGTGATGAAAGCGATCTTAATGTCCTCCTCTTGGATGGCTTCTGCTATCTGCAGACTGTGTTTGACTAGGGATCTTGTGTTGAGCAGGAGGCATTTGACCGAGGAGTTTTTTCCCTTGAGTGGGATGGATTTACGGCCCTTCTGGGATGCAATTGGTTGCCAGAGGGATTTGGGCAGGGTTTGTCGACAGTTGGCACAACATGAGGGATGAAGATGGTCTTTATGTCCTGGTTTCCTTACTTCGCAGCCCTCTGTGGCGGGCATTGTGTTTAGCGCCCACAGTGCGTCTCTATCGTATCGACGTTTGAAGGCAGGATGGAAGGTGTGCGGGGTAGGGGGACTGGCCCTAGGCGCGGGTCCGGTGCGGACGGGCGCAGACGGGCTCGCCGCTGGCGCGCCCGCTGCGCTCGTCCGCTGCGCTTCCTAGTGAGGGGGGCCATTAAGGAGGAAAGGGCGGGAGGGGCGGAGCACTAGACTGCTCGTCCGTCTCCCGACCCAAGATGGCGCTACCTCCGGAGGAGAGCTGCCTCCAGTGCTCGGTTTTGCCACGAGGGCACAGAACAGCACCCAAGATGTTAAAAGTGACACTGGCTAAAACCGGCAGGTAAAGCAATCAATTGTAACATTAAATTCTGATTTAAACAAAGCAGCATTCGGAAAGTTTAAAAAATTTAAAATTAAATTCTGATTAAAACAGAGCAGCAATCGCAAAGTTTTAAAATGTAAAATTAGATTCTGATTAAAACATAGCAGCATTCGCAACGTTTTAAAAAAATGTACTGTCCCGGCTTTCCGCCTCAGGACGTCAGCAAAACTCACACTCGCACTAGCAGTCAAGCAATGTCCGTTTAATTGCTTTTGAACAGTTTTGAAAGCAAATTGAAGCTGCTTAGCTTTGGATTTCCCCTGTTCTAGGTGCTGTTTAAACTTTAATCGATGGTCCAATACAATTCCCAGATATGTATAATGGTCTACCTGGATTAGAGGGGTAGAATTTATCTTCCAGACAATTTTTTTTTTTCTGGAGCCACAGAAGCATAGGATGTTAGTTTTCTTTAGATTTATAGTCAGTTGTGCGTTCGAGAGGTACTGCAACAGTTTGGAGATCAAGCGTTGTAGACCGATGGGGGTTTTCGAGAGGAGCACAATGTCATCTGCATACTGGAGGATTATTATAGGTGAGTGGGCCAATTTTGGTGGATCTCCCTGGATGGTACTTAGGTCACTTTCTAGGTCCACGGTATAGATGTTAAAGAGGCTGGGGGCCAGTACGCAGCCTTGCTTTAAACGTGTCTGTGTAGAGCTCAATAATTGCTCCCAACAACTTTTGCGGGACGCCCCAGGCTTTCATTTAGCCCAAAGATTAGATCTGGGCACTTTGTCAAAGGCCGCTTTTAGGTCCAGGAAACAAGTGTACAGCGGGGTGGAATTGTAGGTAACTTTGTTAACAAGGAGGGTTAACGCAGATAGATTAGTCAAGGTGCCCAGTCCTGGCCGAAAGCCTGTTTGTGTCCGGGGGATTATCCCTGTACTGCTCACCCAGGATTCCAGTTCTACCAACAAGTTGGAAGCATAGATCTTAGCCTCCACGTCTGTTAAGGCTATTAGCCTATAGTTGTTAGGGTCTGAGCGGGACCCGGATTTATAGATTGGATGCAGAATGCTACCTCTCCATGATTCGGGAATGTTCCCGGTCTTGAAACTCTGACCAAATAGAGGTGTTAATTGGCTGGCCCAAAACGATGGGTCTTTCCTAAATAAGGCATTGGAAAGCCCGTTTGGTCCGGGCGCTCTGTCTGCTCTCAATGATTTTATGGTATTTGAGACCTGCTTTAATGAGAACAATTCCATGTCTCCTGTATTCTTTGGTGTCGGTAAATTTCCAATGATTTTTGGAACTGGCGTTATACTCAGGCTGGACCGGAAATGCTCCTCAGGACGCTCGGCGTTTTTATCCATAGGTAAATTATACGAGGAATTGTATAATGAGTCGATGTGACTACTCCAGAGCTGGAGCCGTCATATCTGAGTTAAACTGGCGATGTTTGCCATTTAGCATAAAGTTCATTTTTGCCCAAAAATATTTTGAATTCTGAAATTTACTTGCATGGAGTATGGAGCACACTAGTTTTTCCCTGTGCATCTTGCTTGCACAAGGGTCTATAGCATCCTTACTACACTACTGATGTGTGTTCATGTTCATCGTTATAAAGATGGGCAAGCCACTGAACGGTTAAGCCAAATACCTGGCTCTGGCTTTCCTCAAAATCCTTCTGCACCATGAAGCTAAACGTAGCAGACCTTTCATGTGATTTCCGACTCCCACCCACACTCAACCCTCACGCACATAGCATTAAAAGAAATCACAAATCTTTGATGTTAAAAAGGAAAGTAAAAGATACCCCCTCTTGTTGCTGACCTGAAACTAGAACACCTAGCCTCGCTCCTGGCTTCCCCTCTTGACCAAACTGTGTGATCCTAGGCAAATTCGAATTTCCTGCTTATTCTTTGGTAATACATCAGACAGCACTTTAAAATATGTGTTTTCAGGATGTGCCATGTACAAAAACTTCTTGTGTTTGATATAACGGACTATAATGTTACTCCATCTATAAAAAGAAACATAAAGGGTACTGTTGATAACTGACTTGCATCTTAAATGACTGATGCCATTGTCATCAGGGCCCGGAAGCAGGAATGAGCAGGAATGTTTCCAAGTTCATGTTAAAAAACGTTCACTTTTCAAAAAACCTGATGTGCTAAGGTGAAACACTTCCTTCCACGTGTTAAAGTACACTTTTTTGAGTTTTGAAGAGATTATACATATTTTTATATAATGTTTATTGCATGTTGTTCATGCCAACTATTTTAGAGACTTTGGGCCAGATGTAGGTCGCCAAATACCGGTCGGTAACGGCCGATTTCAGCCGTTACCGACAGGTATTTGGGATTTGACATGTAGGTGGCCTTAATTTTACCGATTCGGTAAAATACCGAATCAGTAAAGTTACCGAATCGGTAAATCCAGATGTAGGTTGCACTTTAAACAGTGCCACAGGCCATTACCGATTTGTTATTAACCACCAAATACTATTTGGTGGTAAATAACGAATACCTGTGTACATGCACATCTGTGCATGTACACCTGTGCCATGTGGCACACATACATGCCCCCTTAGGGCATGTATGTGTGCCACATGGCACACAAGCCAAAATAAGGGGTGCAATAGGGTGTCAAAGTGACACCCTGTTCCCCTTGACAAATCGGTATTTTTACCGAATCGGTATTTACCGATTCGGTAATTGACATTGATTCCTACGGGATATCAATGGCAATTACCGAATCGGTATTTACCGAATCCTACCGATTCGGTAAAAAATACCAAATTTTTAGCTACATCTGATTTACCGAATCTAGAATATTGAATCGGTAAAATTCGGTATTTTAGAGTCGGTAAATGAGGATTACCTACATCGGGCCCTTAGCACATTACAGGCTCCTAGAGCTAGAGTCGATCCTTGGCTCGGCTCTCCCTGTTAATTTGTTGGTTCACTCACCTTTATGTAAATGTGCATCTCTGTATTTTCTTGGGCATTTTGGTGTATGTGTTGTAAATGTACATATGTGCACTGTTATGAGTACAATGTAAAGAAGCACTATATAATAAGCAATGAAAAATAAAAATGAATACAAAACCACCTTCTATTGTTAGCAGTTCTAGTGTTACATGGATTATGTAAAAGTCACTAGTTTCTTTCACTGTGTTCAACCAGTTCAACTCTACTCCTCAATACTATTCTTAACTGCAGTTCTGATTGTGTTATGTCTGTGTTTTTAAGTTGCCCTTCTCGAGTTGCTACTTGAAGTGAGGTCAACAAAATCTTTTGATGATGGCTTTCATAGGAAAATATGCAAAATATTCAAGCTCTTGGTTGTTCACAGTAATAATAATAATAATTCCACATTTGTAAAGAGCATGTTTATCACCCCTTAGGGTTTCCAGGTGCTGGGGGGCCGTCGAGGGTATAACGTGAGCTATTGCTAAGAGTCACATGATGCTGAGCTGCCTCCAGCAATCGAACTGTGAGCCCCGTGCTCTGGAGTCAGCTGCTCTGGCTGCTACACCTCACCACTCCCAGTGTGGCATGCAGTGGGCTCATGCTTCATAATGTGCATGTATGCAAACAGCATGTGTTCCTCTCTCGGCAGTACTGCAATACTCCACTCCTTTATGGAACCAGTGTGTATGCTTTTGCATATGCCAACTTAAAGAACCATTGTTGAATCTCTCAAAATTGGCAGTTTTATAGGAAATAATTTGTAAGACATTTACAAATGTCCCGGTATTGAAGGACCTCTTTAGAGCCCATTTGCGAAGAGTTACCCAGCACCCCCTCAAGATGTTTGCTTTCACTTTAAGCAACAAAAAGGAGGTCACCCATATCAACAACAGAATGAGACTCGAACTGTGTCCAAGAGTCCAATGCCATTTTAAAGTGGCAAAAGAATTTATATCGGCAAGCAGTACCCATCATATTGATTTCAATGGTCGATTTCCACCAACTTAATTCAGACCTGATAAGATACATAGCAAAACTGTGATGAAGGTAATTCTCACTTCAGTCTAATCCACTATGAAGTCTTCTGCTATCTTTCCATTGAACAACTGTGTAGCTGTTGTGACATTGCAAAATGGGGACTCTTCATGAGTAAATCAGACTACTCTGAAACAAAATGAGTCAAGCCTGACTTAGTATGCTTTTTGATATCTGATCTAGTAGTGTCTGCAAATTGCAAAATATTACCATGTCAAATAGACATGGTTTTCGTGAAATTTTAGGATATTACACAACAATTATTTTGCCATTCATCGGCAAGAAAATTGTTGCAACATTCTACCATGGTTTCAAAAGTAATACAACATATCGGTGGGCTATTGCTTTGAGTGCAAAATGACTCTTAGATATGGAACAACTGAGTTATAGAGTTCTCACAAGACATTTTCTGCTCAAATAAGTCCCAAGTCCTCCATGGGCAAAAATGATGTGGAAAAACATGTAATTGGTGAGGAGAAAATGATTGTGAAATACGCTCCACCCCAAAAAAATGGATATTACACAAGCTTTCACACATGTAACTTTCATTGAATGCCAAGTCATTTGGTTTCAACCTGGAAACCAACCTCGCCCTCAAGGAACACATACCATAAAACCAATAATGGCCTGGGATCAGCTCTCTCTTCTAAAGAAAGTGATACATTTTGCTTTAAAAAGTGACTTTGGAACTGCTCTTCAATGCTTTATACTCTTGCATCTGGATTGTGGTAATATTCTGCTCCATGCCCCCGTCTTCACACAGGCCCTCCCTAAGGGCATCCTAACTGCTCTCATCCAGGACTTGAAGAAATATGATCACATCACTCACACCCTTATGGAACTCCGTTGACTCCCCTGGCCTTCTCGCACCATCTTCAAAACCAGGTGCATCTTTAATAAAGCTATCATGATCAGCACCCTGCTCAAATTGCAGGAAAGCTCGCCATCTCTGGCGGTTCTTGGCACACCATCCATCCTGTCCACCATCAGACCGAAGACTAACAAGTGTAGGAAAGAAAAGACAAAGCAGCAGACCTTTCTATCTATGCACCTAACATAACATCTGTAACAACATCCCTCTATCCATCAAGACCACCCCAATGATACATCCTTTTTAGGAAGAGTGAATGATGCACCTCTAAAGAACGGCGTCACTATGCCTTAACCATCCACAAACCATCATCCTACCCTGTTGCTCATCAATTATATACTTGTCCTTGACTCTGTACAGAGCTCCACTGCCTTTTCCCAAGCTTTGCACTACAAAAATACCACATAAACATGAAAATGCGTGTATGGATAAGGTCTTCAAGGAAATACAAGGCTACTGCATTGAGAGTGGTAGAGACAAACTAAAAGAACATCGAGTACCTTATTTCATTAGGGCAGAAAAAACGAAACTTGCCATGCACGAAACCTTCAGGACTAAAGCTCTGACATGTCCAAAAATCTGTACAGCTATCAACTTAAAATTCGAGCACCCAACATCAAACAATTCTAGAAACTACTAAAAAGGCATCTTTTCCAAAAGCAGAAGTAACATAAGTGTAAACTCTATTACACACCTTAATAGTTGACTGGAACCTCTCCATCTAATTACAACAAATTTTAGGATGCCCAAGGGTTTGAGTGCTTTATAAAGCATACATGCAAAACATATGCAGATATGCGATTTGAATGGCTACCTCAGTCATAGCAAAGAAGGGTTACACCTGCTAATGCTTAAGTAGGCAACTCACACCCAAGTTTGAGAGCAGAACCAAATAGCAAAAAGTTCATCAAGCGCATGAAACCTGAGTCGTTTGATGTTCATGTCTAACACTAACATTAGAGATATATTGGTAAATATGCCTTTAACAAACAAAAGGCCATCTCTGGTACTGTTTCTACTCGTACATTCATAAATGTGTACTTCTGATACTGAAACTGGTATGTACCATGAAGTATACATGTGTGGTACAGGATGGCCATGGATATGCACCTGTGCCATGCACCATGCATATCAGTGATAAAAATACATATTTGAGAGACATTTGCGAATGTCCAGCAATCTCTTGACTTAGGGACCCTGATAAAAATAGTGACTCTGTTCCACTGGATGTTGTAAAAGAGTACCTTTTGCTTTTATGAAAATCAAAATTAACCTTTGCTCCTTTCATCGAGTTGACATTTTATGTCTGGCATGCCAGTGTAGCTGTATGCTATCCTTTCGTTAACACATTCTTCACAAAAGGCATAGGCTGAATTATTTATGGGATCTATTGAGTGGGTCTTTGGCTCTGACCCATAACAGTGCTGTCCTCCCAGCTCATGCAACATCTGGTCATTTTATCATTCCGTGCAATGCATGCAGGGCTGCCTTTAGCGCAGGGGGCGCATGGTGCGACTATTCTTTTTGGCGCCCCTCCTCCAGTGACCTCCACCTTGGATTCCCTCACTACCATCTGGCAAAAGTGCCAATCTTCTCTCCAGAGACCCTCTCTCACATATATGTAATTTGTTTTAAAGCACTGGTAAAGGCTGGTTTTACTAATCCACACACCTAGCCTCATAAAATACAGAACTGTTCTTTGCAGCAGGCATATTAACCCTCTGTGCTATGTTATGGCAAGTCGAAAAAACTGCCACTAGACACAACTCTGATCTCTTTCTCTAGCTGGAACATTAATTACAAGAGTTAACTTGACATTGTTATTGCTTGCCAAAAGCTGGATGCACAACGAACACTGCGGCAGGCGTTTTTAAATCGTAAGAAGTTGCTAAACACAGCGCCCTCTCCTGAGAACAGTGCTCCCCTCCAGGTCAGCGCCCAGTGCAGCTACACCAGTCGCACTGCCCTAAAGCCGGCCCTAAATGCATGAAAGGCTATTTTAAAAGTACATTGAATCACACCTGAATTTCATTAGCACATAAATAATTTGTTTACATAAAACAATCGCTTTTTTTTCACTGCAGTAGGCTTTTTTAAAACAATTTTTTAGTGAGAACTCAACGTGCAAGTAAAACCTACTCTCTTTGCCAATGCGTCCTGCTCTTCCTTCCTGTTTCAAGTATGACTGTAACAAGAAGTTATTCTACTACTGACATTAAGATACTAAATAAAACAGAATCTGGTCCTCATACAAACAAGACAGCATTGGACCTATTAAAGTAACATTTTTGTCTTGTAGTTAAAAGAAGAGCAGTGACAATGTCTGTCACTGTTCCTTGATCAGGGATTTGGAAAGTAGCACACAGATTAATAAGGGTTCATGCTATTGTCTTCATCTGTTGATTTCTCCTCCAATTCCCCATTTCTCTTCACACTTTCTCCCAGTGACTGAGATAATTCAAAAGAATTGTCTAGGAGGAAAGAGCACATTTAATAGGCTCGTGGTTTTGAGAATAGTGAGGATGAAAGGCGCACAGCGGGACCTACCTCTGATTCACCAGAAACAGAGTAGTTGTTTCAGGACTGCTGTTCTCTAAACACAGAGGAGCCAGTAAAGCAGATAACAATGGGGTTCATGGCCTACTGGGGGATGCCCGAAAGTGCTTCACATAGCTATGTGACGTTGATTTCCTCTTTTTCAAGGCCTAATCGTGAATAATAGAAATCCAGAAGGAAATCAGTATTATGAAGTTCAAAATTCACACAATGAGAAAAAAAGGGGCTATAAAGGAATTCGTATCTGCTGTGGAGAGAAAGGACAAAGGGAAAAGAGAATGGGAGAGAGACATTGTGGGACAGAAACAATATGAGAGAGAAGGTGAGAGAGTGGCAGACTAAAAGGTGAACGGGATGGCAAGATAGATAAGGAGAGAAAGAACCAGGGAGAAAAGAAGAGAGGGTCGAGGAAGAGAATGCTAGAGAGAATATGAGAGAGAGTAAAGGAGGCCAAGAGAGAAAGGGAGAGAGAGAAAACAACTGAAGACGGCATATAAGAGGAATGGGGGCGGAAAAGGGAAATGGGCTTGTTTAATTGGGTTGGTTAAACCAATAATATCACTGTACTGTAGGACCTATTTAGAAATGTGCCTACACCAAGTGGAACACCAGAGCAACATAACAGATATATCTCCTATTCTGAAAACAACTACTGGTCAACAGAACTAGTCCAACAACCACTATTGCTTACAATAGAAAAATATACAACATCATTCTAGGTACATTTCAGACAAAGCAGAAACATAAGTGATTCCAGTCCAATGCCTCAAAACCTACATAGACCCGTGGGAGAAGGAATTCATCACTCTTAGCGTTGGAGGACACACCACTCAGGGAAGCAATAGAAACACAGAAACTTGCCATTTGTCTATGTTCTTTAAGAACTAAACAAAGATTTGCAACCCGCTGCTGAATGCAGATACAGTACACAAAGCAAAGTAAACACTAGGAACTGATCAATAGACGCTTCACTAAAGTAGGATGCTGGCACACAGTGAGGAATCAAAGGCACAGACAAAAAATGATAAAGTATGATCAACCACCAGCAGAATATTGGAAGTGGGCAGACCAAACAGACGTGGAAAGCAGCTCACAAATGCATCCATCTAGTCCTTATTCGCCACCAACGAATGTGAAGTGGTGGCTAAACTTCTCCTGGTTACAGTATCCATGCTTTGATTGAGGGGCACCAACCATGGATAAAGAGCTAATGAATTTATTGTAGTGTCCTATTTAAATTATATTTTTTTAGCTCTTCTTTTGGATATTGAAAAATCAGAACTGATTAATTGTTGTTTACTTTCTTTGTGTATTGTTGTAAAGATGTATATTTGTAACTAGCAGCCCGTCCCGACGTTGTCCGAGAGCAATTAGGCTTCAGGGCCCCCGCCCGCCCCGACGTTGTCCGTGGGTCCCCCGGAGCCTTCCTCCATATATTGCAGTATTATACCTCTATGTTTACTTTGTACGCTTTTGTAACCTGCACACGTAACTTTTTCCTCCTGTAATGCACCGTTTGGCTCACTTTTTTAATGCTCCGTTTGCTTCCGTTTGCTACCTGCACATGTCACTTTTTCCTCCTATACCTCTATGTTTACTTTCTACGCTTTTGTAACCTGCACCCGTAACTTTTTCCTCCTGTAATGCACCGTTTGGCTCACTTTTGTAATGCTCCGTTTGCTCCCTCTTGCTCACGATATACGCTTTTGTAACCTGCACACGTAACTTTTTCCTCCAGTAATGCACCGTTTGGCTCACTTTTGTAATGCTCCGTTTGTTTCCTCTTGCTCACGATTTTCATTTTTGCTTAATTTTTCCGCCACTCACCGCTCCTAAATAAATAAATAAATAACCTACCTCATCCGCCGCTCACTGCTCCTCCCCGCCTGTCCGCCGCTCCTCACCGCCTGTCCGCCGCTCCTCACCGCTCCTCGCCGCGCCATGTCCGCCGGTCCTCCTCGCACTCCTGGACGCCGCTCCTCCCCGCGCTCCTCACGTCGGGCACGCACGTCGCGGCCTGCGCTTCTTCCAAGGGACTACTTTTTTTTTGGGTAAATTTTTTTGAATAACGTATATTTATTAAGTTTATATAGCCTATGTCCATCTGCACACCCTGACGATTACAAAGATTTATCGGGTGTGTGGATTGGCGCTGTGGTTCCCGAGTTTACCCGCCTCAAAGGTTCAAAGTTCTTCCTTTATAATAGTAGTATAGATATGTTATTTGAATCCACAATTGTGCATACATAAATGAAGGTGGGAGGCGAGAAATTCATGACATGTTTTGTATGTGACTTTTGTGTGTAACTAATAACAAAAGTATTTCCATTTAAAAAAAAAAAAAAATGGTGACCGCTTTTATTGAGTATAGTGTTCACGAAAAAAAGGAGGTTGTGAAAAGTATTACTCAGTTTTGCCATTGTGTGTTTGTGCACTTTCTAAATGTGGCATTTCTAAAACAGTAATGTTAAATCCAACTTCACCATTAAGGAGGTTTTATCATTACAATTCAAAACATATCAAACATGAAAAACCTACTCCGCTCAGATCAGGAATTACAGCTTAAAAGTATATTGAGGAATTTCCAATGCTGGATTGTGAGAGGGGTAATGCCTCACAGTGGTAAAAAACCGAAATAGGCAGTTTGTCACTACGAAGAAATGCAAAAGATAAGGGAACATGTCCTACCTTTTACTTACATACCTCCCTGCCCTTAAACGTTACTTAGGGCCTACGTTAGGGGTGACTTAAGTGCAATAAAGGGGAGTTTAAAACTTGGCAAGTAGTTTTAAATGCCAGGTCAAAGTGGCAGTAAACTGCACACAGAGGCACTGCAGTGGCAGACCTGACATTAAAGATACTATTATTTTCTTAATTTCCATTCAACGTATCTGTAAGAAACCCTACAATAAAACTGCATTCACTTTGGGTTTTGTGGGCAAGTTTTGTATTTGTCAAGTGGGACCCTAAAAGTAAATGTAAATGTAGTTGAGCTTATATAGCGCACAGCTACCTGCAGTGGGTTTCCCGGCGCTTGCTTAGGGAACCTGTCCTGATATTCCCCTGTGAGATAGCAGGGTATCCACAAGGTGAAAGTCAGGCATCCCGCGGCGAGGGTCTGTTGTGGAGATTAAGCAAGCTATTGCCCAGAGTCTGAACCCGTGAGTCGAGGAGGCACCGGGGCGAGAATTATCAAGTCCGTGGAATTTTTAGCCCAAGACCCGCCGAGGCGGGGAATTGAACCCTGGTCCAGGACCGATCTCAGCTTCTGGGTCTGCTGCCTCTAACCCCTGAGCCACACTTCTCCACATAAGTAAGAGCGGAGAATTAACAAATGGGACATGTCCCATTTGAATACCAATAGATACCTTTATCTTTGTTACAGAAACAAAACAGTTTAATGTACTTATGCAAAATTTAACATGAAGGTAGAATTTAACTTACTGAAATGCTTTTGCTTGGTTTGGTGTACATCCATTCAGTAGTGTTTGAAAAATTGATGTTTGAAAATTCCTTCAATCAGGGTATGAAGTAACTAAATTTGAGAGATACTCAGACTAGTAATTCACATAGGTCAAACCTCTATGTACTAAAAATAAAAATAAAGTATAAAAATATGGTTTGATGAGAGAGCTTTTTCTCCGTCAATCTGAGACCAATTCTGTAAACAAGATTGCTCTTTAATTGACTGGCTGCAACCTTAGGAAAAAGTTAGAGGTCAGCATTGCAGGCTGCTGGAACAAGGTCCTTTCATATTGGAAAAAATTAAAGGAGTAATGAAGGGAAAGGGTGCATCCTCAGTTTTCTGAGTCTGTTCACATGAGAGTTCTTGGTCCCTAAGGGTCCCCTGTGAAACAATTGAAAAAAAACACGCACACACACATATTGTGGAGTAGTTTGTAGATCCTTTAAGGGGTACATCGTCCCCAAGCACACCACGAGAGACAAGAAACCTTACAAGGGGCCCCAAGCCTATGACAACTTTCATAGTCCCGCAACCACCCCCCTGAACACTGCCATTGACTGTAGGCAGCAGTAGCTGACCACAGAAAGCAGGCTGGTTGCAGGGTCTGGACAAAAGCAAAATCCTGCATCCAAATCCATCTTACGATAGCAATGCACAGCATGTGTTGGCCTTCTGTGATGATTTAGGAGCAAGGCAGCAAGTTCAGCAACCCAATACAGTAGATCCGGAATTATGCATTTTTTACACTTTTAGAGCAATCTAGCACCTAAAACATCAAAGAGGCAACCACCAACAAGTATTCGCATGAGACCGGCACTTCCCCCTTCCCTATGGCCCCCAAGCCTAGGACCGCCGCCAACCCCCAAAAATTCCATCAAAAGTCTTGGGGTATGGCTGGATAGTTCACTCTCCTTCAATACCCAAGCCACTAAACTTTCAGCTACATGTTTTGCTATACTGAGAGTACTAAATAAAATCTTTCCTATCCTCCCCCTGGAAGCCAAACAGGCGGCCATTCAAGGACTCATCCACTCCCGGCTCGATTTCAATAACGCACTTTACCTGGGTGCACCTGAATATACCCTTCGAAGGCTGCAAACTGCTCAAAACAGCGCAGCTCGCCTTCTACTTAAAATCCCACAAAGACACTCAGTTAGGACCGGGCTAATAAGCCTCCACTGGTTACCGGTCCGGCAGAGGGTTCTGTTCAAGGCGCTATGTATAGCCATCAAGCCTTCTGGGACATGGGTCCTTTCATCACACGTAATTTGATCACCCATTACATCCCAAATCGGAGTCTCCGCTCCAGCCAGACCCTCTTGGCAGTAGTCCCAAGAATAAAGAGATCCAGAACCGGCGGAAGGACGTTCACGTATAACGCAGCCAAGGCCTGGAATGCTCTACCTCTCCATCTTAGAGCCACCCAGAACCTTACTACGTTCCGCAAACAATTGAAGACTCATCTTTTTACATCTGCATGCTAATCCGGTAACTTCTCCTTCCTCCCCTGTGCTCTGTAGGTTCACGATTCCCCTAGCGCTTGGACGCCCCCGGGCATCAATTGCGCTCTACAAATCCCCAAGTTTACAAGTTTACAAGTTTACTGCGGCTGAGTGCAGTCCAGATAAAAGAAGTGGATTGGGCCCAGATAATTTCAGAATAAAAATACATTTCAAAGAAAAATGTCTGGGAAGATGAAATTGAATGGTATAAGGCACCCAGTGGTGACAAAGAAGGGGATGTTGTCATTGGGGAGCCGGGCTGAAGATTTCTTCATTTGGACTTAGTTTATTATTTGGAAGTCGAAAATCTCCTCAGGATGAAGCTGCAGGATGTATTCAAAGAGGGCTCCAGGAGGCTGACTACCCTTCCAAAGAGGAGCTGCTGAACTTGCTTTGCTGCTGTAAAGAAGAATACAGCAGGAGCTTCAGCAAAGGCAGGCCAACCAGCGATGCACCTTAGGCAGATTATCTAGCTAGTTGGTCCTCGTCTCCTCTGTGTTGGCATAACATCGTCCCAGGTTTTGAATTTTGGCAACATGGGCACCTTTTGCACCACTTCAAAGAGGTAAGGACTGTGGGGGCACCACTCGGTGGGTCGTGACTCACTTTTGCTTGGTACAAGGTGCAAGGTTCAAGGAGCACAGGACCAGCTTTAGTCAGCAGAGGAGTCCTCCCGGAGCAGCAGGATGATTCTCTAAAGTACACAGCAGGCCTCAGGCAGCAGGGAAGTCCTCTGACAGTCCTCTGCAGTTCCAGAAGTGAACTGAAGAGTAGGCCTTCTAGAGTTTCCCCAATAGATGGCCTTGGAATTTCCTGCTTCTCTGCCCAGGCCCCACTTGGCATAGGGTCACAAAAGGCTAGTGTGAAGATCTTTTTATGCGTGCTGAGGCATCTCCTTTGAATTGTAAGTGGGGCTGTGCACGGCTCCGTCCCTCCCATTCTACCCGTATGTCCCATCCTGCCAACACTTAGCTTTCCCTTGTGTTACTGTATGGAAGAAATGCACAAAGATCAACTGCCAACTACACTAGTCATGTGATTCTGGACACAGGCTGAGGCCATCAAATGGTTAGGACAGGAAAATGCCAGCTTCCTAAAGGTGCCTTTTCAGAATTGGGACTTAAAATCTGACTATACTATTAAAGAGATTTTTAAATACAATTCCTTAGACATACAACAAGACATTTCTACCTGTTTCCCAAAATTTTTATCACTTATTAAATGTAATGAGGTAATCTAATCTTACCCTATGGAAGAGGCAGGCTTCATAGCAGTGAAAACAAATTAGTGAGTTTTTCACTACCACTTTTTAAATATAAAGCACCCTCTCCTTGGTGGGACAGGAACCGGAGCACACCTGCAACCACGATTGCCTCTGAGGAAGAGGGACACACCCTCGAAACGCGTCAGGCTGGGTCGCGTTTGTAGCTGTCAGATCGAAACTGCCTGCAGCGTGCCACTTGTACTCCGAAATAAAGGCTTGCCACCTTGGTTCTGTGTTCGGGTGCTGCTCAATCTTTGGTGCTAGGCAACTGAGCTTATATATATAAAAAAAAATATATATATATATACATATATATATATATATATATATATATATATATATATATATATATATATCCACCGACTCCAGATTCCCACATTGAAAAAGACCACCTGGAAGCTTGTGTTGGTAAGGCACGGGGTTTATTCACAGCATGCTTGTATCAGAAAGGCAGGGAAAACCACTTCAAATATTCTTTTGGCCAGACACGTTTCGGGAGGAACCAGCTCCCTTCATCTGTGGCGCTGAATGTAACCAGACGAACTTGCTGCAATTCTCATTAAATGCCTCACACCGGCCCCGCCCCCACACAGGGGCAGGTGTGAGGCATTTAATAAGAATTGCTGCAAGTTCGTCTGGTTACATTCAGCGCCACAGATGAAGGGAGCTGGTTCCTCCCGAAACGCGTCTGGCCAAAAGAATATTTGAAGTGGTTTTCCCTGCCTTTCTGCTACAAGCATGCTGTGAATAAACCCCGTGCCTTACCAACACAAGCTTCCAGGTGGTCTTTTTCAATGTGGGAATCTGGAGTCGGTGGATGTGTAGCGGCCGTTCCCGGTCGCGAAGAAGACCCGCCGTGCAAATTGCGGATTCGAGTCAGCACCACCCGGTGTTTTGATGTGAATGGAAGACGAGCAAGCACTATTCTAGTACGTGCTTACTTGTGCACGATTTACAGCAACCAAGCATAGTGGCAGACAGCGGGTCCCCCCTTCAACCCACTGGGGTTTTGAACTATGCTTATGTTTGACTGAACTAGCGCACCCACTTGGGTTAATACAGTGCACTACAACACCCAGGAGGCCGCAGCTGTGGCCCCGCCCCCACACAGGGGCAGGTGTGAGGCATTTAATGAGAATTGCAGCGAGTTTGTCTGGTTACATTCAGCGCCACAGATGAAGGGAGCTGGTTCCTCCCGAAACGCGTCTGGCCAAAAGAGTATTTGAAGTGGTTTTCCCTGCCTTTCTGCTACAAGCATGCTGTGAATAAACCCCGTGCCTTACCAACACAAGCTTCCAGGTGGTCTTTTTCAATGTGGGAATCTGGAGTCAGTGGATGTGTAGCGGGGTAGTCAGACAAAATATTGAAATTAAAATATCGATATACAATAATATCGATGTTTTAATATCGATGGTATAGTATATCGATGTGCCATAATATCGACAGACAGAATATCGAGATTAAGGTATGTATGTTAGTAATATCGAAATTTTGTTGTTTAGTGTTATGTATTTTATTTTGTTGTTTATATGTTAACTAAATATGTTTAGAAATGTATGTTTGAAAATTAGTAATTTTGTTAACATTTTGCGTTTTAGTCTTAGAGCGGGTTGTGGGTTTATAGGGGAATAGGGTGGGACGTAATTTGATAATAATTAATTAATTAATATATGTTTGTAAATATTTTTAATTAATAATTAATTGGTAATTAATTACTATTAATTAGTTAATTAATTAATATAATTTTGTACATATTTTTAATTAGTAATTAATTGGTGATTAATTAATATTAATTAGTTAATTACATTAATTAGAGTAATTTTGTAATATATATAATTTTTTGTTATTGTTAATTAATTATTTGGGAAAAATTAATATTAATTAGTAAATTAAATTAATTATAGCTAATGTGCTAATATATTTACTTTATTGTTATTGTTAATTAATAATTAATTGGTAATTAAATAATGTTAATTAATTTTGGGTAAAGGAGTATTTTTAGGGTTCAGGGTCAGTTTTCAGTTCTTGGGTAAAGGGGTATTTTTGGGGTTCAGGGTCAGTTTTCAGTTTTTGGGTAAAGGGGTATTTTTAGGGTTCAGGGTCAGTTTTCAGTTTTTGGGTAAAGGGGTATTTTTAGGGTTCAGGGTCAGTTTTCAGTTTTTGGGTAAAGGGGTATTTTTGGGGTTCAGGGTCAGTTTTCTGTTCTTGGGTAAAGGGGTATTTTTGGGGTTCAGGGTCAGTTTTCAGTTTTTGGGTAAAGGGGTATTTTTAGGGTTCAGGGTCAGTTTTCAGTTCTTGGGTAAAGGGGTATTTTTGGGGTTCAGGGTCAGTTTTCAGTTTTTGGGTAAAGGGGTATTTTTAGGGTTCAGGGTCAGTTTTCAGTTTTTGGGTAAAGGGGTATTTTTAGGGTTCAGGGTCAGTTTTCAGTTTTTGGGTAAAGGGGTATTTTTAGGGTTCAGGGTCAGTTTTCAGTTTTTGGGTAAAGGGGTATTTTTAGGGTTCAGGGTCAGTTTTCAGTTTTTGGGTAAAGGGGTATTTGTAGGGTTCAGGGTCAGTTTTCAGTTTTTGGGTAAAGGGGTATTTTTAGGGTTCAGGGTCAGTTTTCAGTTTTTGGGTAAAGGGATATTTTTAGGGTTCAGGGTCAGTTTTCAGTTTTTGGGTAAAGGGGTATTTTTAGGGTTCAGGGTCAGTTTTCAGTTTTTGGGTAAAGGGGTATTTTTAGGGTTCAGGGTCAGTTTTCAGTTCTTGGGTAAAGGGGTATTTTTAGGGTTCAGGGTCAGTTTTCAGTTTTTGGGTAAAGGGGTATTTTTAGGGTTCAGGGTCAGTTTTGGGTTTTTGGGGTACAGGGGTATTTTTAGGGTTCAGGGTCAGTTTTGGGTTTTTGGGGTACAGGCGTACAGGGTAAAAATAAAATAAATTTAAATTTAATTTAAATCAATTAAATGAAATTTAAAAAAATAAAATTACATTAAATTATTAAGTTTTTAATTTATTTTAAATATATATGTATTACTTTAAATTTTTTAATTATGTTTTAATGTTTTTATTTAATATTTGTTAAATTATATGTATTTTAACATTATTTTTACATTATTATTAATACATTTAAAAAAACGATATTTTTAATTTCGATATTTTTGTACTACGATATAAATGTTTCGATATTTTTGTACTTACCTTTATGAAGATATGACTCCGATATTTTTGATTTCGATATTTTTGTGTCGATATTTTTGTATGTAGATATTCTGTCTGTCGATATTATGTCATACATTCGTGTAGCGGCCGTTCCCAGTCGCGAAGAAGACCCGCCGTGCAAATTGCGGATTCGAGTCAGCACCACCCGGTGTTTTGATGTGAATGGAAGACGAGCAAGCACTATTCCAGTACGTGCTTACTTGTGCACGATTTACAGCAACCAAGCATAGTGGCAGACAGCGGGTCCCCCCTTCAACCCACTGGGGCTTTGAACTATGTTTATGTTTGACTGAACTAGCGCACCCACTTGGGTTAATACAGTGCACTACAACACCCAGGAGGCCGCAGCTGTGGCCCCGCCACCACACAGGGGCAGGTGTGAGGCATTTAATGAGAATTGCAGCGAGTTCGTCTGGTTACATTCAGCGCCACAGATGAAGGGAGCTGGTTCCTCCCGAAAAACGTCTGGCCAAAAGAATATTTGAAGTGGTTTTCCCTGCCTTTCTGCTACAAGCATGCTGTGAATAAACCCCGTGCCTTACCAACACAAGCTTCCAGGTGGTCTTTTTCAATGTGGGAATCTGGAGTTAGTGGATGTGTAGCGGCCGTTCCCAGTCGCAAAGAAGACCCACCGTGCAAATTGCGGATTCGAGTCAGCACCACCCGGTGTTTTGATGTGAATGGAAGACGAGCAAGCACTATTCCAGTACGTGCTTACTTGTGCACGATTTACAGCAACCAAGCATAGTGGGAGACAGCGGGTCCCCCCTTCAACCCACTGGGGTTTTGAACTATGTTTATGTTTAACTGAACTAGCGCTCCCACCTGGGTTAATACAGTGCACTACAACACCCAGGAGGCCGCAGCTGTGGCCCCGCCCCCACACAGGGGCAGGTGTGAGGCATTTAATGAGAATTGCAGCGAGTTCGTCTGGTTACATTCAGCGCCACAGATGAAGGGAGCTGGTTGCTCCCGAAACGCGTCTGGCCAAAAGAATATTCGAAGTGGTTTTCCCTGCCTTTCTGCTACAAGCATGCTGTGAATAAACCCCGTGCCTTACCAACACAAGCTTCCAGGTGGTCTTTTTCAATGTGGGAATCTGGAGTCGGTGGATGTGTAGCGGCCGTTCCCGGTCGCGAAGAAGACCCGCCGTGCAAATTGCGGATTCGAGTCAGCACCACCCGGTGTTTTGATGTGAATGGAAGACGAGCAAGCACTATTCCAGTACGTGCTTACTTGTGCACGATTTACAGCAACCAAGCATAGTGGCAGACAGCGGGTCCCCCCTTCAACCCACTGGGGTTTTGAACTATGCTTATGTTTGACTGAACTAGCGCACCCACTTGGGTTAATATAGTGCACTACAACACCCAGGAGGCCGCAGCTGTGGCCCCGCCCCCACACAGGGGCAGGTGTGAGGCATTTAATGAGAATTGCAGCGAGTTCGTCTGGTTACATTCAGCGCCACAGATGAAGGGAGCTGGTTCCTCCCGAAACGCGTCTGGCCAAAAGAGTATTTGAAGTGGTTTTCCCTGCCTTTCTGCTACAAGCATGCTGTGAATAAACCCCGTGCCTTACCAACACAAGCTTCCAGGTGGTCTTTTTCAATGTGGGAATCTGGAGTCAGTGGATGTGTAGCGGGGTAGTCAGACAAAATATCGAAATTAAAATATCGATATACAATAATATCGATGTTTTAATATCGATGGTATAGTATATCGATGTGCCATAATATCGACAGACAGAATATCGAGATTAAGGTATGTATGTTAGTAATATCGAAATTTTGTTGTTTAGTGTTATGTATTTTATTTTGTTGTTTATATGTTTGCTAAATATGTTTAGAAATGTATGTTTGAAAATTAATAATTTTGTTAACATTTTGCGTTTTAGTATTAGAGCGGGTTGTGGGTTTATAGGGGAATAGGGTGGGAAGTAATTTGATAATAATTAATTAATTAATATATGTTTGTAAATATTTTTAATTAATAATTAATTGGTAATTAATTAATATTAATTAGTTAATTAATTAATATAATTTTGTACATATTTTTCATTAGTAATTAATTGGTGATTAATTAATATTAATTAGTTAATTACATTAATTAGAGTAATTTTTTAATATATATCATTTTTTGTTATTGTTAATTAATTATTTGGGAAAAATTAATATTAATTAGTAAATTAAATTAATTATATCTAATGTGCTAATATATTTACTTTATTGTTATTGTTAATTAATAATTAATTGGTAATTAAATAATGTTAATTAATTTTGGGTAAAGGAGTATTTTTAGGGTTCAGGGTCAGTTTTCAGTTCTTGGGTAAAGGGGTATTTTTGGGATTCAGGGTCAGTTTTCAGTTTTTGGGTAAAGGGGTATTTTTAGGGTTCAGGGTCAGTTTTCAGTTCTTGGGTAAAGGGGTATTTTTGGGGTTCAGGGTCAGTTTTCAGTTTTTGGGTAAAGGGGTATTTTTAGGGTTCAGGGTCAGTTTTCTGTTCTTGGGTAAAGGGGTATTTTTGGGGTTCAGGGTCAGTTTTCAGTTTTTGGGTAAAGGGGTATTTTTAGGGTTCAGGGTCAGTTTTCAGTTCTTGGGTAAAGGGGTATTTTTGGGGTTCAGGGTCAGTTTTCAGTTTGTGGGTAAAGGGGTATTTTTAGGGTTCAGGGTCAGTTTTCAGTTTTTGGGTAAAGGGGTATTTTTAGGGTTCAGGGTCAGTTTTGGGTTTTTGGGGTACAGGGGTATTTTTAGGGTTCAGGGTCAGTTTTGGGTTTTTGGGGTACAGGCGTACAGGGTAAAAATAAAATAAATTTAAATTTAATTTAAATCAATTAAATGAAATTTAAAAAAATAAAATTACATTAAATTATTAAGTTTTTAATTTATTTTAAATATATATGTATTACTTTAAATTTTTTAATTATGTTTTAATGTTTTTATTTAATATTTGTTAAATTATATGTATTTTAACATTATTTTTACATTATTATTAATACATTTAAAAAAACGATATTTTTAATTTCGATATTTTTGTACTACGATATAAATGTTTCGATATTTTTGTACTTACCTTTATGAAGATATGACTCCGATATTTTTGATTTCGATATTTTTGTGTCGATATTTTTGTATGTAGATATTCTGTCTGTCGATATTATGTCATACATTCGTGTAGCGGCCGTTCCCAGTCGCGAAGAAGACCCGCCGTGCAAATTGCGGATTCGAGTCAGCACCACCCGGTGTTTTGATGTGAATGGAAGACGAGCAAGCACTATTCCAGTACGTGCTTACTTGTGCACGATTTACAGCAACCAAGCATAGTGGCAGACAGCGGGTCCCCCCTTCAACCCACTGGGGCTTTGAACTATGTTTATGTTTGACTGAACTAGCGCACCCACTTGGGTTAATACAGTGCACTACAACACCCAGGAGGCCGCAGCTGTGGCCCCGCCACCACACAGGGGCAGGTGTGAGGCATTTAATGAGAATTGCAGCGAGTTCGTCTGGTTACATTCAGCGCCACAGATGAAGGGAGCTGGTTCCTCCCGAAAAACGTCTGGCCAAAAGAATATTTGAAGTGGTTTTCCCTGCCTTTCTGCTACAAGCATGCTGTGAATAAACCCCGTGCCTTACCAACACAAGCTTCCAGGTGGTCTTTTTCAATGTGGGAATCTGGAGTTAGTGGATGTGTAGCGGCCGTTCCCAGTCGCAAAGAAGACCCACCGTGCAAATTGCGGATTCGAGTCAGCACCACCCGGTGTTTTGATGTGAATGGAAGACGAGCAAGCACTATTCCAGTACGTGCTTACTTGTGCACGATTTACAGCAACCAAGCATAGTGGGAGACAGCGGGTCCCCCCTTCAACCCACTGGGGTTTTGAACTATGTTTATGTTTAACTGAACTAGCGCTCCCACCTGGGTTAATACAGTGCACTACAACACCCAGGAGGCCGCAGCTGTGGCCCCGCCCCCACACAGGGGCAGGTGTGAGGCATTTAATGAGAATTGCAGCGAGTTCGTCTGGTTACATTCAGCGCCACAGATGAAGGGAGCTGGTTGCTCCCGAAACGCGTCTGGCCAAAAGAATATTCGAAGTGGTTTTCCCTGCCTTTCTGCTACAAGCATGCTGTGAATAAACCCCGTGCCTTACCAACACAAGCTTCCAGGTGGTCTTTTTCAATGTGGGAATCTGGAGTCGGTGGATGTGTAGCGGCCGTTCCCGGTCGCGAAGAAGACCCGCCGTGCAAATTGCGGATTCGAGTCAGCACCACCCGGTGTTTTGATGTGAATGGAAGACGAGCAAGCACTATTCCAGTACGTGCTTACTTGTGCACGATTTACAGCAACCAAGCATAGTGGCAGACAGCGGGTCCCCCCTTCAACCCACTGGGGTTTTGAACTATGCTTATGTTTGACTGAACTAGCGCACCCACTTGGGTTAATATAGTGCACTACAACACCCAGGAGGCCGCAGCTGTGGCCCCGCCCCCACACAGGGGCAGGTGTGAGGCATTTAATGAGAATTGCAGCGAGTTCGTCTGGTTACATTCAGCGCCACAGATGAAGGGAGCTGGTTCCTCCCGAAACGCGTCTGGCCAAAAGAGTATTTGAAGTGGTTTTCCCTGCCTTTCTGCTACAAGCATGCTGTGAATAAACCCCGTGCCTTACCAACACAAGCTTCCAGGTGGTCTTTTTCAATGTGGGAATCTGGAGTCAGTGGATGTGTAGCGGGGTAGTCAGACAAAATATCGAAATTAAAATATCGATATACAATAATATCGATGTTTTAATATCGATGGTATAGTATATCGATGTGCCATAATATCGACAGACAGAATATCGAGATTAAGGTATGTATGTTAGTAATATCGAAATTTTGTTGTTTAGTGTTATGTATTTTATTTTGTTGTTTATATGTTTGCTAAATATGTTTAGAAATGTATGTTTGAAAATTAATAATTTTGTTAACATTTTGCGTTTTAGTATTAGAGCGGGTTGTGGGTTTATAGGGGAATAGGGTGGGAAGTAATTTGATAATAATTAATTAATTAATATATGTTTGTAAATATTTTTAATTAATAATTAATTGGTAATTAATTAATATTAATTAGTTAATTAATTAATATAATTTTGTACATATTTTTCATTAGTAATTAATTGGTGATTAATTAATATTAATTAGTTAATTACATTAATTAGAGTAATTTTTTAATATATATCATTTTTTGTTATTGTTAATTAATTATTTGGGAAAAATTAATATTAATTAGTAAATTAAATTAATTATATCTAATGTGCTAATATATTTACTTTATTGTTATTGTTAATTAATAATTAATTGGTAATTAAATAATGTTAATTAATTTTGGGTAAAGGAGTATTTTTAGGGTTCAGGGTCAGTTTTCAGTTCTTGGGTAAAGGGGTATTTTTGGGATTCAGGGTCAGTTTTCAGTTTTTGGGTAAAGGGGTATTTTTAGGGTTCAGGGTCAGTTTTCAGTTCTTGGGTAAAGGGGTATTTTTGGGGTTCAGGGTCAGTTTTCAGTTTTTGGGTAAAGGGGTATTTTTAGGGTTCAGGGTCAGTTTTCTGTTCTTGGGTAAAGGGGTATTTTTGGGGTTCAGGGTCAGTTTTCAGTTTTTGGGTAAAGGGGTATTTTTAGGGTTCAGGGTCAGTTTTCAGTTCTTGGGTAAAGGGGTATTTTTGGGGTTCAGGGTCAGTTTTCAGTTTGTGGGTAAAGGGGTATTTTTAGGGTTCAGGGTCAGTTTTCAGTTTTTGGGTAAAGGGGTATTTTTAGGGTTCAGGGTCAGTTTTCAGTTTTTGGGTAAAGGGGTATTTTTAGGGTTCAGGGTCAGTTTTCAGTTTTTGGGTAAAGGGGTATTTGTAGGGTTCAGGGTCAGTTTTCAGTTTTTGGGTAAAGGGGTATTTGTAGGGTTCAGGGTCAGTTTTCAGTTTTTGGGTAAAGGGGTATTTTTAGGGTTCAGGGTCAGTTTTCAGTTTTTGGGTAAAGGGATATTTTTAGGGTTCAGGGTCAGTTTTCAGTTTTTGGGTAAAGGGGTATTTTTAGGGTTCAGGGTCAGTTTTCAGTTTTTGGGTAAAGGGGTATTTTTAGGGTTCAGGGTCAGTTTTCAGTTCTTGGGTAAAGGGGTATTTTTAGGGTTCAGGGTCAGTTTTCAGTTTTTGGGTAAAGGGGTATTTTTAGGGTTCAGGGTTAGTTTTGGGTTTTTGGGGTACAGGGGTATTTTTAGGGTTCAGGGTCAGTTTTGGGTTTTTGGGGTACAGGCGTACAGGGTAAAAATAAAATAAATTTAAATTTAATTTAAATCAATTAAATGAAATTCAAAAAAAAAATTACATTAAATTATTACGTTTTTAATTTATTTTAAATATATATGTATTACTTTTAATTTTTTTATTATGTTTTAATGTTTTTATTTAATATTTGTTAAATTATATGTATTTTAACATTATTTTTACATTATTATTAATACATTTAAAAAAACGATATTTTTAATTTCGATATTTTTGTACTACGATATTAATTTTTCGATATTTTTGTACTTACCTTTATGAAGATATGACTCCGATATTTTTGATTTCGATATTTTTGTGTTGATATTTTTGTATGTAGATATTCTGTCTGTCGATATTATGTCATACATTCGTGTAGCGGCCGTTCCCAGTCGCGAAGAAGACCCGCCGTGCAAATTGCGGATTCGAGTCAGCACCACCCGGTGTTTTGATGTGAATGGAAGACGAGCAAGCACTATTCCAGTACGTGCTTACTTGTGCACGATTTACAGCAACCAAGCATAGTGGCAGACAGCGGGTCCCCCCTTCAACCCACTGGGGCTTTGAACTATGTTCATGTTTGACTGAACTAGCGCACCCACCTGGGTTAATACAGTGCACTACAACACCCAGGAGGCCGCAGCTGTGGCCCCGCCCCCACACAGGGGCAGGTGTGAGGCATTTAATGAGAATTGCAGCGAGTTCGTCTGGTTACATTCAGCGCCACAGATGAAGGGAGCTGGTTCCTCCCGAAACGCGTCTGGCCAAAAGAATATTTGAAGTGGTTTTCCCTGCCTTTCTGCTACAACCATGCTGTGAATAAACCCCGTGCCTTACCAACACAAGCTTCCAGGTGGTCTTTTTCAATGTGGGAATCTGGAGTCGGTGGATATATATATACATATATATATATACATATATATATATATATATACATATATATACATATATATATATATATATATATATATATATATATATATATATATATATATATATATAAATACATATAAATATATATATATATATAGACCTAAAAACCTAAAACTCCCTTTATATATATATATATATATATATATATATATATATATATATATATATATATATATATATATATATATATATATATATATATATATATATATATATATATATATATATATATATATATATATATATATATATATATATATCAAAACAAAACCCTTTCACGCATAGAGTGACGCATAAATTATGCAAAAACGAAGGAGAGAACTCTGGGTAGGTCTCAGTTTAGGTGGAAAGCAGCTCCTGTTAGAGCACTCTCAACACCAGCGACACTCTAGATCTGCTCACCTCAAATGTCTGTTTTTCTATCAAAGTTTTTAAGCATAGGATTAGACAGTGCTATCCATGCCGAGATAGAAAATGACAAAGTCTTTCGCCATTTAAACAGCAAAGTCTTTAAGCATAGGACTAGTACAGTGCAGTCCTTGCCGAGCTGTCAAATAACAAAAGCCATTTATCACTCCAGGCACAATATTACAGCTTTGAATTGGTAAAATACCAACTTAAGCCAACCTGAAATGAATAAAAGCAACCCCTGACACAGTGTTTCGCTCTAATTAGAGCTCTTCAGAGAGGTATAGCTTTGTCCAGACACAAGGGAGCACCCAGTATTAAGTCAAAACAAAACCCTTTCAGGCATAGAGTGACGCATAAATTATGCAAAAACGAAGGAGAGAACTCTGGGTAGGTCTCAGTTTAGGTGGAAAGCAGCTCCTGTTAGAGCACTCTCAACACCAGCGACACTCTAGATCTGTTTGCCTCAAATGTCTGTTTTTCTATCAAAGTTTTTAAGCATAGGATTAGACAGTGCTATCCATGCCGAGATAGAAAATGACAAAGTCTTTCGCCATTTAAACAGCAAAGTCTTTAAGCATAGGACTAGTACAGTGCAGTCCTTGCCGAGCTGTCAAATAACAAAAGCCATTTATCACTCCAGGCACAATATTACAGCTTTGAATTGGTAAAATACCAACTCAAGCCAACCTGAAATGAATAAAATCAACCCCTGACACAGTGTTTCGCTCTAATTAGAGCTCTTCAGAGAGGTATAGCTTTGTCCAGACACAAGGGAGCACCCAGTATTAAGTCAAAACAAAACCCTTTCAGGCATAGAGTGACGCATAAATTATGCAAAAACGAAGGAGAGAACTCTGGGTAGGTCTCAGTTTAGGTGGAAAGCAGCTCCTGTTAGAGCACTCTCAACACCAGCGACACTCTAGATCTGCTCACCTCAAATGTCTGTTTTTCTATCAAAGTTTTTAAGCATAGGATTAGACTGTACTGTACTAGTCCTATGCTTAAAGACTTTGCTGTTTAAATGGCGAAAGACTTTGTCATTTTCTATCTCGGCATGGATAGCACTGTCTAATCCTATGCTTAAAAACTTTGATAGAAAAACAGACATTTGAGGTGAGCAGATCTAGAGTGTCGCTGGTGTTGAGAGTGCTCTAACAGGAGCTGCTTTCCACCTAAACTGAGACCTACCCAGAGTTCTCTTCTTCGTTTTTGCATAATTTATGCGTCACTCTATGCCTGAAAGGGTTTTGTTTTGACTTAATACTGAGCGCTCCCTTGTGTCTGGACAAAGCTATACCGCTCTGAAGAGCTCTAATTAGAGCGAAACACTGTGTCAGGGGTTGCTTTTATTCTTTTCAGGTTGGCTTGAGTTGGTATTTTACCATTTCAAAGCTGTAATATTGTGCCTGGAGTGATAAATGGCTTTTGTTATTTGACAGCTCGGCAAGGACTGCACTGTACTAGTCCAATGCTTAAAGACTTTGCTGTTTAAATGGCGAAAGACTTTGTCATTTTCTATCTCGGCATGGATAGCACTGTCTAATCCTATGCTTAAAAACTTTGATAGAAAAACAGACATTTGAGGTGAGCAGATCTAGAGTGTCGCTGGTGTTGAGAGTGCTCTAACAGGAGCTGCTTTCCACCTAAACTGAGACCTACCCAGAGTTCTCTCCTTCGTTTTTGCATATATATATATATATATATATATATATATATATATATATATATATATATATATATATATATATAAAGGGAATTTTAGGTTGTTAGGTCAAGCAATACTTTTCAATTTTTCCTAATTGAATCATCAGCTTAAAAGTACACACTCTGCAATGGCAAGCCTGAGACAAGTTTTAAGGAGCTACTTGAGTGGGTAGTACTATAAGTGCTGCTGCGCCAATAGTAACATTGGAATCACCAGCTCTAGGTATATGGTATACCACTTTACAAGGGATGTATAAGTAAATTAAACATGTCAATCAGGCACAAGCAAATGTTACTATGTTTTAGGAGGTGAGTACAAGCACTTTAGCTGGTTAGCAGTAGTAAGATTCACAGAGTCTGTGGCCAACAAATACAAATTCAGCAAAACAGGAAGAAAGAAGGCAAAAAGTTGGAGGAAGACCATCCGAATGCTTAGAGGTCTAAGATTGATAGATAGATATATAGATACGATGCTTTATCATTACAAACTGCTCCAATGGACAAATACAGTTAATATCTTAAACTCAATACTGACAGACACTTACACGTGACAAAAGTTCATCTATTTGATTTACTTAACATAGATCGTTCATTATGAAAACTTCCTTTGTAAATATTGATCATTTGAAAAATAAATTGATAATTGATTTGTCTAGGATGTGATTACTTCTTATGAAGATTAGACAGCATCCTAAGCATTCCGAGAGAGCCATTTATCATGCGTCCCCTGTTTAAGGTGATACCACACCAGACTGTTTCAATGACTTAGGTCTGGAAACAAAATTATGAAATCTCCTTCTTTTTGCAATCTCTATATACATGTAGTTTGAATGTGATTTAGAAAATGGTTAATTATACTCTTCATAGTAATAATCAGATGTTAAATGTATTGCCTAAAATATATGCTCTGCGTGTTGTGGTACGTGTAAGGGCTTTGCCTCAACTGATACACAGTATTGCATTGGGTAAGTGGCTTCAAGTGGGGCATACTCATTCTGCTGCTTTCCTCTGCTCTTCTTTGGTCTTGTTCTCTTGGATGTGACAGCATCTGAGGGCACAGTCATCTTGTGTGTGTCTGACATGCAGAGACACATGAATGGAACTACGAGGTGAGCTCTCTGCATGAATGTTTTCACGCATGCAGAAAGGATCTATTTTCTCAATTTTGGGACCATATAGTTTTGAGATACAATTACCTTTAGATGTATTCCCAATTGCTACAATATATTATTTTATTTAAAACGGTATCTTAAATATTCTCAATCCAAGATGACCAAACCATTTTTGGAAATTTCTCACTATTGTATTTGCACCATTGGTCGCTTACTAGATTTTGTGGAACTTCTGCTATCTCCAGTTCCTGTTTTTATTCTCCTGTTCTATCTCTTGCTGCTTCGCCTGGTCAACTGGAAGATTTTTTTTGCCTCCATTTTTTTCCTTCAAACTGAGGGCCATATTATCAAGAAAGGGCGATACATTATCGCCGCTTTTATCAGCAGGAAACTGCCGCTAAAGCGGCGATGATGGGCTTGATAATATGCCCTTGTGAATGCCCATAGCAGCCCAGGTTAACACCAGAATTAATACATTTGAATTAATGAGTTATGTAAAGCATATTTATTTAATGAGTTAAGGTGTTGTAAATAATTTACAAAAATTAAAATGTATAGTTTACATGAACATAATAGCTTTAAAAAAAAACCTAATAATGCACTTCAATCATTTTCCCTGTACTTTAATATAGGCTGATCCTCATCACTATGGTGGTGATCTCTGACTACATGTGCACAATTATTAGTAGTAGATTTACACTGGTAAATCATGTTTCATGAGGCCCTGATATGAGGGGTTGGAGGCATTTTATTCTAGACCTAGATGTAAATCTATACTCAGGAATGTTGAATAGTAAGAAAAGTGTGATCTTACACCTAGATTTACTAGTGTGTTTATCTTTATGATTAAGTTCCAATCTTTATACACACACACAAGAACATTTTGCTGTCGATAGTGCAGATAGTAGTGGTGAGGATATTGATGGTGGTATTGATACTGGTGGGGAAGTTAGTGTAGTGGTTAGGATGGCAGTGGAAATGGTATACATCAAGTGGGTTACCTAAGTCAAAGATTTTACCTTCAGACTTTGACCTGATTCTGAGTTAGGCAGACAGGTACCTCCTCACAAAAGTGATGCATATCCAATCTGCCTCCTGAAAAATGATGCTTTAATCTTGTGACACACTACCTGTCCGTCTAACTCTAGATCAGGGAATAGTCTTTGAAATGGAAGTCAAAATCCTTAAGCAGGGTAAGGGTGTGGCGAGTGAGGATCTCTCGGAGTCGGATATATCATCCCAGAGTACACACTGAAGTTGTTTATTGTGGGGCTCAAAGCTATGAGCATGACAAACCTGGATTTTGTAGGTGCTGCAGTTGCTCTGCAGGTCAGAAAAGTTTGCAATCTTGATCTGAGTCAAGGTTTAATGTTTTGCCTCTGTCACTTATTTTGAAGTCAAAATCATCAAGCAAGGCAATACTGGAAGCTTATCAAAATGGGGGGGGAGTTTCACACTGACTGGCAAGACTGTTATTGTTCTTCTCAAATGGATGACGATACATATAGTAATAAACAGTGTTTACTCACTGTAGATAAGTGATTACATCCATATTGAAATGCTGCCCAGCGCTTGCTAACCATTGATACGTGTCTCATTTTTCCATATTCATCTGAAGAGAAGCCCTTGGTAAGGGGATCATTTATCTTGCGGCTGTATTATTCTTGGATAAGAACCAGTGTAGCTTTCAAGTGCTAACCACAGGTTCCATAAACTGTTCATTTGTAAGCCAAATGTCACGATCAATCTGAAGGTTAATACAAGTACTCATTGATTCCCTATCATCATAATATGAAGGAAACTCAAATAGAGCAGTGCAACCACCCACAAAATGCCATAGCCTTAATGGACAATCTTTCCAAACAATTGCAAAACCAAGAAAAACACATGAATGCTAAAGGGTGAAAGGGGGGGCGAATCCCATTCATTCTCTGAGTCTGTCCCACTTTTTTACTGTAGTTGTTGTTGAAGAATTGATGGCACGAGGTCCTCTAAACACCTAGAGGTGTCGCAGTACACAAACCTAAAACGGTAACTTACAAGTGCACCCGATGTCTAGAAGCAAGTAAATGGATGATAATGAATGTTATTGTAAAATTAAAATATCAAGACATAGAGGATATATGAGTGCCAAAGAGTAAGAAATGAGTACATGTGGATTGGAAGCTCCCTTAAGGATTGGAAGGTCCCTTAAAACTTGTAAGGGCAACTTTATTATTATAAACTTTAACAGGCCCCATATTGCGAGATGGATCCTAGCACCAGACCTGCACCTTGCTCCTTTTGGTCACAAGTCGTCAATCATGGCCTCACCACTCGGCTTCATTTACAAACCGGTGGTATTGCGGCGCATCATGGCTCCTTATAGTAGTCGGATGCCGGTAGACAGAACCTTCAGGAACGCTCGCCCAGGCCTGCCTTCCACCCCAGCTCATCCAAATCAGATGTTTTTAAGTAGACAGGATTGTGGTGCGCCTCCTTTGGAGCTGTCAAATAGGTTTTCCTCTCTGACTGTGATGGATGCTTGCAATTGACTCGGGGGCCCCTCTTTCATGGACCCAGTGAAACCCAACAAACACTGGGTTTGTTCACAACCGTCAGCCATCGCCTGCATTTTCGTTCCTTCGGCAAACATCCGTGGTTATCGTGGTAAGTTTATACACTGGTGGCTACTGCCTTCCAGGACGTTTATGTAACAGTGCCTTGCCGACCGTGGGTATATTTGAGGATTCTAAAATTATATCGGTTCGGTCTTTTTCTTCTTTTATTTTATTTTTAGACTCGTGTAATTGAAACTGAGGTATCTGTCAACCGTTAGAACGACGTAACATATTCCCGCCCCACATCAAGAGGGTGAAATATTACAGAAGATTCATTCCGAAGTTAACGTATAATTGCTCCGCACTATTTGGATGTTATACTCGTAAATTTGACTGGTGAGTTTGTCACTTTCATAAATAGAAGCTAGTTTCTAATTTTTCCTCTTAATACGTTTAGAGGTCACATTCGATACCTTGTTTTCCGTTTTGTGTAGATAAAATCGCTGCAACAACCCCGGCATATTCCGACCCAGAAGATGATTTCTCTCACTTCTGACCGACTGCCTGTGATACATTGTTTTAATTTTTAAACACAGTCCACGTCATTAAGGTGAGGTCACACGGCTTCATTAAATATCTGATTTAGCCATTACGGGTTATCGAATTTGTTCAAAATTCTAAATAGGATAATCTTTTACTTGATTAATAGGTGGTTTTACGATTGGATTGAAGATCATATTGAATCTTCTGGAAACTACACTATACAGTCCGTTGGTCTTCGTCGTATTTTACAAGAGACCCAAGATAGGTTTACTCTTTTCTTCCTTTAAAGTACGTTAGTCCATAGGAATATCACATAACATGTATTTCATAATATTCTAATTGAACTAGAGTCACATCAAGTCTAGTCTTTCTATATATAATCCATTTATAATGGTTAATTTTTCTGTCATGACATTCAACATCAATTTACCATGTTGTCATCCAATTCAATTCTTGTTGTACCAATTGTTGAAAACCTTGTTGGAAATGAATGTTCTGTCTTGTATTATCGTGCTGGCCGTTATATCTTTTTGCAAAATCTATTGCTTGAGTTATTTAAAGATGTTATTTGGGTCTAGTCTGGTTTCTATGGAGGACATTAATCTTATATGTGTAAAATGAAGTTTGAATGTATTTTATATAACTATATTTTACTGTATGTATATTAGATTATGGATTGTTATTTATACATGTTTTTGTTGTATGTTTCAGAACTCTATGTGGCTCCTGAAGAAGGCGTTCTCTTAAACGCCGAAACGCGCGTCGAATACATTAATTTGCCACTTTTTAAATTGTGTATTATCGTTTCATTTTTATTTGATTCTAATTATTGTGAATTTGTGCTATGTTATGGTTTTTAATTTTTGTATATTCAATATGTTGAATATGAATATTATCTGTATAACTTTTCGTTGTTTATTAAATAATATATGATCTGATTATTATGTTCATCTTTTACGTCCTCCTTATTTAACCAGTTCCCTTTTTTATTACTGTAATTGCCTAGGAATTGTTGCACATACACTTTTTTTCACAACAAAGCCTTGGGGACTCTGATGAATCTGCTAGTAACTTTATATCTTAGAATGTTGCAGGATTAGCTAACAAATTCTCTGATCCTCTGTGGACTGCATTTGTGATGCAATTTTGGGTGATATGCTTGCAGGAAACATGGCTAACGGATAGCAGCTTTAGCAGCTTACTGTTAGAAGGTTACAAGTCTTTCTTTGTTCCAGCAACCCCCTCTTCAGCTGGCAGACCAAAAGGTGGTCTTGTAATTTATATTTCTATAGCAGGGGATTGCAAGGTAGTGGTTCTGCCTACACCGAGCCAGTGCATACAGTCTCTGGCACTAAGAAAAGGGTAGATCAATTTGGGTCCTATTAATTTTTATAATTCACCATCAAGTCCCAAGGGTGGGCGTAACATCACTACCTTTGGTTCTTTTATAAGGCAACACTGCAACACCGCTCTTCAAAACCTTGTGATTGCTGAGGACTTCAACATCCACCCATGTGCTCCAGGGGCGGTAATGTTGGCCGACTTGGGATGTCCATGTCTGTGGGGAATTCATTTTGAACACTCCTCTCAGGGTGACATGTTCAACGATTTCCTCCACGAATTTGATTTAATGTTTCTTTTATCTACATGTGACCCCTATAGCCAAGCTGTTGTTCCCTCATTCAAAGAGAGGGGTGAAGGCTCACTTATTGATTTTATATTGATTTAATCATCGGTAAAAACTCAATTTACAAGATTCAAGATCCAAGCAAGCGCCCATAGTGACTTTATTCCTTTGTGTTTCAAAATCAGTGGTTCTTTACTTCCGCCTAAGAGAAGAGTTGGTCAAAGCGGGTCTGTGCGATCCACAGACGGCAGAAAGTGACTAAAGTGGTCACAGATCTCCCCAGATGGATTTTATAAGTCAGTGAAAGACTCATGCACCAGCGAGTTAGCACTGTGTACTTCATCGCAAACATCACCAGGGGAGGTCATCAGCACAGTCAAAACCATCTCTGCTAAAGTAGGTGACCTTGTAAGTATCCCGGGCCAACGCCCAGCCACCCAGGCCCCAAGATGGTTTGACTCCTCGTATTCTCTGGCGGCTAGAAAGCTGCGGGAAGCTTTAAATAGTAGCCCAAGAAATCAGACCCTGGTAAGATCGCGCTGGAATGATTATAAACTGGTACTGGCCAAACGTAACGTTCCTTGAAGGAAGAAACATGTAGAGGGTTGATTGAGACAAGCACGCTGATGGACAGCTTGAGATTATGTGGCATTATTAACAGCCCTCTATTTAATCATGATAATGGCTGTGCAGTAGTCACACATATCACAGAGGATGAGTGGGTGCTCCACTTTGAAACTATGTTTGAGTGCACAGCTGACCTAAATCGCCTGCCAAACCGTGAGACAGTTGGCGCTGACCTGCTTTTAGCGTAGAAGAGATCAATGAGGGTATCATCGGGCAGGCTAGTAACATAGCCTCAGGACCCGACGGTATCCCCCGGATCCCCCGGATCCCCCAGACCTCTATAAATCTGATCCAACTTTTTGGGCTCAGGTCCTTGCGGCAGTGGTTAATGCTGCGGCAAGGACAGGCTGCCCCGAGTCCTGGGCCAACTCGACCATTGTGCCAGTCTTTAAAAAAGGAAATTGTGATAGCACTCACTGACCAATTTCATTGTTGGATTTGGTGGTTAAGGTTCTGGGCAGATTGCTTCTAGAAAGGATGACTAGCTGGGCAGTGGAACACGCTACGTTATCAGAAGTCCAGTATGGGGTTTGCCCAGGTCGGTCCACAGTGGCCTTAATCTAACCATGATTCTTATCAAATATACAGTTGCTAGTACTGGTACCATTTATCGAGCATTCATGGACCTGTCTTCCGCGTTTGATCGAGTGAATAGGACCAAACTCTCGCAGTCCATGATTGATATTGTTGTAGACAGAAATATTGTTTATTTTTTCAGAAGATCTTCACCGTGCAACTAAGGCCCATGTTAGATTTTTGCAGGATTTAAGACACTCAAGCAATTTTGACATAAGGAGAGGTGTACGCCAAGGGTGCATTTTAGCACCCTTTTTGTTTAATCTATCAATGATTTAGATAAAGCCCTATTGTTAACAGGGGTAGATTATCCATATGTTGGACGCCGTGGTCTCCTAGTCCTCCAGATGACACGGTCCTTATCTCTAGGACCACCAGGGGGCTAAAAGCCCTCCTTGATTCATTCTCTGCCTTTTTGTCAGAGCGGGATCTATCTATAAATGACTCTAAATCCTACGCTTTGCAGGTGGGTGGACATCCCAAAAAAGCATCCAAAGTTTGGTTTGGATCAGCTAAAGTACCCCGCACTGATGTCTTTTCGTATTTGGGGGTAGTAATAGACGAGCAGATGAAGTGGGGCCCTTTAAAACAAAGAAAGAGGGGAGACTTGGTATGGGTGAATACTGCTATCTTTAATTGCGCATCGAAACTTGGAAACTTGTGCATCGAGACCTATCCCAGCTCTCTTAAAGATCCATCAGGCCAAGAGTGTTGCGACAGCCTCCTATGGTAGCAAAATATGGGGGCACGTTACCACAGATGTTTTACAAATAGCGGAAAATGCATTCCTGAAACGTTTACAGGGAGTCCCGTGGGTCACCTCTAACCTAGTGGTACATGACGAATTGGGGGTGCCTTATTTAAGCGACACACTGGCCCTCCGCCCTCTAACCCGCCCAGCTTTTATCTATCTACAGTGGTTGCATGATGAATGTACTTTCTTTTCTCTCAGCTTCTTGAAATCTGCAGGCTAGGTCCTGCCTTGAATAAATGTCAGTATTGGTCAGGGTCTATGCCACCCCAATGATATATATATATATATACTCAAGAAAGAGGTCTGGGAACTCATAGTCTTAACTGTTTCAAATTTTCTATTTTGGGTTTATGGTGCACGTATTTAACTTTGCTCCCTAGGTTTTGAATCAACAAGGACTCTCGTGGAATGTTTTTTAACCATGATGAATTGTGTAATCTCTTTTTGAAATTTATGTATCGATTAGTTTTAACAGTGATAAATTGGGCTATCTTTTTATGATATTTTTATGTATTGATAACTCTTATGGTTTTATATGTTGAAACCGAATAAAGTTGATTGATTGATTGATTGAGTAAATGTGCAAATGGGTGGGAAAGGCATAGGGATGGGGCAAAGGGTCTTTATGTTGATAAGTGAAGACCAAGGCAAGAAAATAAATACCTGTAGTTTTCAAAGAGGTTAGATGAAGGAAGTGAGATGTCTCCCATCTTTCAATACAAAACAAGTAGTAACAAATGCAGCTGTTCAGTTACTTTGCAGAAAAAAAGAAATGCAGAGCTCGTTTGTACTTGATGAGGTATCTAAGATACATGTTCTACACATAAATCAACATTGTACATGATTATGAACATTTGCATCCTTTTAATGCAAGGTTTGTTGCTTCTGCGCCAACGCTAGCTCACCTGCTCACTTCTAATTGTGATAGATTGAAGTGAAAGACTCAACTAGAATTATCGCAGCATGATGGATGCCCGCGATGCAGTGCTGTACGCATACAGTAGTTCTTGGCTGCTGGGTTCTGCAGTTTTAGCTCTGTTGATTGTAGTGAGCGATGCAGCAGATTAATCTTCCCTTAATGGCTTTAGACAGTGTATGACAGTGTATGATATCTGACAGTCTCTCACTCCTCCAGGGGTCAGCAAAGCGCCAACCCATCTTAAAGTAATCATCTTTCATCCAGATCTACAAAGAAAATCTCTATTAGAAATACTTATTTGTTCTATCAAATATTCCATTTTTGCTTACTAGGGTTTTGCTAATTCATTTTTTATATTATTTTGCCTTAGTATGTTTTTCTAAATTAACATCAAGTAGATCATAAAGGATAGATAGAGTGGATATCCTTTATTTTAAACTGAACTCTAAATACTGCATTCAAGCAGAAATGATTGTACATATAAGTAATGAGTCAAGACCCATAACAATATATGATCACACGTAAAATGCACTCCTTGTCAGTGCATGAATATTTGATGAAGAACTCCACAAATACAAGTATCAAAAAGTAAATGGTTATTTTTCTCAGTACTGCAATGTACTATGTTTATTGTCCTTATTTGGATTGTCATTTTAATTTGTATGGTTCTCTTTTAATGGCATTGCAGTCTTGTTTCATTATTGGTAACAAAGCAATAGTAGTTTACTCTTAAATGTATTCTGATTGAAATGTCCGAATAAAAATGTGAAATATTTTCTTTTATTTTTCAAAAACCAAATGTATTCAAATTCTCAATTTGGATATTCACATGAAGACATTACACATTTCTACAGGACTTTAGCAAATTCTTTAAAAAACGACAAATTCAACCGAAAGAGCAACCATCAAATGGCCGCTCTGATTGTCAATATCATTAGTACCCCGATTACACATCCCATGTAAATTAAAAGTATAAGTTATAAAAAGGACGTGGTGGCTTGCATCCTCAAACTCGAGGCTGAATGTGGGTGATTAAAGATCAAATACAGATAAGGACTTGAGAATGGTAATTTGATGGACTGGCATTTACTGTAAAAACAAAGCAAATCTCTCTCCCCATATTGAGCGTGGGTTGGACTCCTTCGTCCATTCCTTAGTAATACAGCACATATGTGTCCTACTGGCTAATTTGATGACTAAGGACACATGAGTTTTGTGATTAGGTTTTGAATTCCCGATTTAAATACACTGTCTTTCAACATGAGCACAAAGGAGACATTTCGAGAACTTTTCTCTGTCACTGCATATGTTAAAAACATTAATAAACAGATTAAAATAAACAACACACTGTCATCCTGGGTCTCTCATGACCATTACTATATTTTTCAGATAGTTATCTATGAACAAAATGCTTTTACAACCTACTGTTTTCGGCTCACTTGTCAAGAGAATGGCAAGATGATCTGTCAACACAAATCAAGAATTAGATGTTAAGTAAATACTGCATCCTAAATGGAAAACTGTCAGATAATTCTTCTGGGTATTAAACAAGCACTGGCCAGGGGCAAAATGCTACATTAATATCTCAGAGAGAGCTGAGCTGGATAAATACTCAAAGATTACATTTTAAAGACCATTGTAAAAGATAAGCTAGATACTCTTTTTATGAACAGAATCATTTATTATTTTTAATCAAGTGAGTTTGGCACTTGGTCATTACAAACTACATATTGCTGGTATAGTTATTTGAAATGATGAAATAGACTTGTTATGCTTTTGAATGAATTACAAATGTTAAATCTATTATCATGAGGGAATAGAATAGGGCGTTGCAAGCAACAGTAGCTGCACTTTACGCAAACTCTGGCTAACTGGGGTCAATCCGACATGAATCCTGCCTTTCCAAGGGTCATCCAGCTATGTACTGACACTATAATTGAAGGTGCTTTGGTCCCGCATTATTGGTGACTGGTTGTTGACTCTGGGGATGCTAAATTTAGTCTGTTATCCTCTGCGAATCCTGGGCCCACTCTGAAGTCGGAAGATGGCGGTTGCTGCACACTAGGCAGTTGAGCGCACCGAGGGACTCATAGCTGATGGGACAGAGGCAGTGAGTGCCTTCTTCCCTCAGATTCCATCTCCCCCTGGCCCCAGGGATGAAGCAATTCCTGATGGGGACATCTAGCCTTTCGGTGTGTTGCGTGAGTGCTGGCAAGTCTGCCGCATTTGTGTGACTGTGCGGGCAACAGGGGTCACAGAGCCGGGGCCGAGTCTGGGGGAGTCGCGTGGTGGAGGAGTGCTACAGGGTACACCCGTGGACATGTCGTGGTGCTAGTTGGCTGGACTGCCATTGAAGAAACTGACAATCATGGGGAAGGATGTGGTATCTGCAAAGCCAACCAGTAGTGCTGACATAGAGGGGACACCCCCCTTTTGGCTCCATCCCACAAAGCCATACCTGATCAGGGAGATTGTGGGGGCTCGGACTGCGGTGGTGGAGGTAGCCCTGTCCACAGCTGCAGCAACATCCTCGTGGCCCTGAAAACCGGATGAGTGAGGCAACATTGGCTGGCATGGGTGCGGCTTGTTGAGTGGAGTTTGGAGAGCTGCATGGATTCACCGAGCAGGCTGGTCATGGCCTGGACCTGCACGAGATTGTTAGCAGGAGTGTTCTGGGCTTTGGGGTCAGCATTGAAAGTGCATTTGGCAAGTAGCATAGGACAGCAGCTGGCCCTTGCTGCAGCGGTGCCACCCCTTAGGGCTACCATTAATTTAGTTGTACTAGATGAGTTCAAAGGGGATTGATACCCTCAGGAACTTGCCTGGAAGGTGAGCTCAAACAAACCGGTGACACAGATATCCGGCCTTCCTGAAACACATGTGTTCAGTGGCCCACCATTGTGTAGATGATGGGCATTTCTTGCGACGTCTCCTCCCCCACCTATCCTCCTTCTCCCTCCTTGGACTCTGTACGTTAGGTGTTGCAAGACCCCCTCCCCGCCTCAGAGATAACTGGAAAGCCATCTAGACCATAGCAAAAGATAAAGAAACCAGGCAACTATGGCAGGGTAAAATGAACCGTTATACTAAGGTGGTGGCACCCCAACAGAGCAGGGGGACAATGCATCCTCTATACCCAACAATGCAACCCACATCAGGCAATTCAGTCCTCCTGAGAATTAACTGAGGACAAGATAGGTGAGGTATTCTCAGATGTATCCCTCTTGCGGTAGGACCGGTGCAGTATCTCAGAGAGGGTGACGGTGGTGAAAACCAGGCTTTTAGTGGTAGAGGACATGAAACAAGACCTCAAGAAAGTGGTGGAGGAGAACCACAAGACAAACGTTGATGTTATGTGGTACTTAGAGGACACAGAAAATTGAGCACAAGAAAAATGATCTCCGCTTTGTTGGATTCTCAGGAGGAGGTTGAGGGCACTGCCCCTCTCTGTCAAATACTCCATGTGCTTTCAAGTGGAAAGGGCACACAAAGCTCTAAGCAGTAGACATCCCCCCATGAGCCTCACCCCAACTCATAATTGCGAAATTTCTAAACTTCTTAGATAGAGACATGATCCTTCATGAGGCATGTCGCAAGGGAGATTTATGCCACGATAACTCCAAGATCATAGTGCTCCCCGAGTACAGCCGCAACGTTTACTGTCAGTACCTCACGTTCAACTCAGTGAAAACTAAGGTAGGTGCCCTCCAGTCACAGTATATTCTACTGTTCCCGGTAAAGCTGAAGGGTGTATACCAGGGAAAGTCCTTCTTCTTCCAGACTCCAGAGGAGGCCAGGACCAGGTTGGAGGAGTTTCTGCAGTTGCTTGATGCAGGATCCAGACAGCAAACACCCCAAGAAACATGTACCAGGTCTAAGGCCGGTCAACAGCGGCAACAGAAATGGATCCGTAAAACTCCATTACTTGGCAAAGGAACCCTGTTCCCGACTAAGGGGCCAGGGCATGGCGGGGTAAGGTCTTCAGGCATGGAGGGTGGCCATGGACATGTCCCAAAGAAAGCTAGATGTTGCATACTGGTAAGGGCTTCGGCATTGTCATCCGGAGGGGTAGAATCATCCTAAGACCCGGAAAGTTTACATCCTCTTGTAAGAGAAATAGTGGCATCAGAGAAGGATACACGGTACAGCAGTTCAAAACACAAGCCCTGGATTCAGGGTACCAAAGTCCTTGAAGTGACAACTCTATAGCCGGGAACTTATTATTTCCTGCAGTTTGCTCTCCCCTTTTCTTGCTTCTTGTTCCTTGTTCCTTTTTCCCTTTTCTCTATTCCATATAGTGTTTTAGTTTCGGGAGTTAATGGGGGCTGGTTGACAGGTCTCTTGATATCATTTTGTACATGATTGTTATATAAGGAATCGTTTTAATGTATATGTGAGACTGTGGGCGGTATAGAGGGGGTTGGGTCAGAGGGGGACTGTTACTGGTTTTTCATTTTTTTGTAGTTACTGCGGTGGTCTTTAGAGGCAACATGCAGGCACAGTGGCACATGGGCGGGGCAGGGTAGTTGAATGCAGGCGGATGCACTGCATGAGTCTACTATGACGACGTCCATCACCCCGACACTTTAAGGCTCTCAGTGTTAACATGCAATTTTAACGGGCTGGGAAATAAACTTAAACGTGAATTGGTGGCAAACTATATTAGGCTTCTTCAACCTGACATAGTTATGCTTCAAGAGACAAACCTCCAGGGCGCTCAATGCCGTTTCCATGAGCGGGGAGTGTATACGACTCTGGCTCATGATGGTTACATTTCAAGGTCTTGGCGTGTGGCAATATTGATAAAAATGTCCCCCCTCGTCATGGTTACTCTGAAAAGGAGGGAGTCACAGGTTATTTACGTGGGAGTAAGAGGTGCGTGGAGTCGACAGGAGATTACATTAATCTATATTTATGCCCCTCACTGGCTACAGGCCCCCCACATTGGCTAAGGTGGTTGATATCCTTTTGGAAACTCCCAGCTCCCTTCACATTCTAGGTGGTGATTTCAATGATGTGCTGCAGATACAGTTAGATCATTCCATGATGCACAATGAAAGCCCACAAATTAACCCCTTGGCCCGATTTATGAAAAAACTGGGGCTGTCTGACTTATGGAGACGTAAGCACCCACACAACATACAACACTCCTTTTTTTCTGGGGTGCATACAGCCTTTTTACAACTGGATTTCGTGTTTGTTTCATACCCGACGGTGAGGTGGGAGAGGTGGCCAGAGCAATATATCTGGTGTTGGGATTGTCTGACCACTCCCCTCTCCTTATGCAGCTGGGAACAAAATCCAGACCTCTCAACACAGGGTGAAAAAACTAAATGTATGGGACCACTGAGATCAAGGTGTAAATAGGGGCCTTAGGGTAGACACCAAACTCTTTTTTATGGAAAATAAAGACCCTGGTAACTCAAAAGTCATGTTATGGGAGGCCTACAAAAAAACATCCTGAGAAATAGGGCAAAAAAACGGATTTCCCAAAAGAAGAAGCAGGAAGTATCAGATTTGGAACATCTAGAACAACAAATCCGCCACCTAGAGGAACAGTCCATCGCCTTACCTGACCCTTTGCTTCTTAGACAGTGGGAGGCCCTCCACACAGAATATCACAACTTGGTGCGAGCCAAGGCTATAACCCAGAGGTTGGCGGCACTGCACCAGTTGTAAGAGGTGATGGACAAGGCCAGGAAGCTTATTGCCTGGCTTACCAAAAAAGAAATGGAAGCATGATGGGTAGGTAGCATCAGAGACAATGAAGGGACAGTATGTGCTGTGGACACCCAAGTCGTCCAGGTATTCGCTAACTACTACAAGTTGTTTTACGAGCCCCGCTCCCTGGAGCACCCCACTGCAATAACTCAATATCTGGTCAGCATTTGGTCCCTGGTATTAAGTGCGGAGGATGTGGAAACCTTAGAAGGTGACCTTACCCTAGCTAAGATACAAGCAACGGTTTCCAAATTTAAGATGAGGAAGACGCCGGGGCTCAACGGCATCCCCGCTGAGTTCTTTAAACACTCTAGACATTCTAGGACCTCCTTTGCTGAACCTATTTCAAGAAGTAAGTTAAAGAGGCACACTCCCCTCCGACCTCAGGACAGCCACAATAACGGTTATCCATAGGGAGGGTAAATCACAAGACAGGTGCAAATTATACTGCCCTATATACGAGGTTAAAAACTTGACCACAATACTGACGACGCGCCTTCTGCAGGTCATCACACCCCTTCTTCAAAGATACCAATTCGGGCTCACGCCAGCTGCTCCACCCGCCTGAACCTATGTCAAACCCATAACTGGATGTCAAGATCAAGAACCAAACTGCCCCTCACATTTGCATATGTCTGGACACAGAGAAAGTGTTCGATGTGGTGCACTGGCCATTCTTGGAAAGCACACTGATCAAAATTGGTTTTGGTTCTAAATTTAGGAGCTGGATATCAATACTACAGAGAGCTAAAAGAATCCATCATAGTCAATGGCTTATTGTCTTCTGAATTTCCTACTGGCCAAGGGACCTGAAAGGGATGTCCCCTTTTCCCTCTCCTCTTTGCCCTTATAGTGGAATCCCTGGCTTGTCAAAACCAAACACATCCTGTCATCTGAGGCTTCTAAACCACAGATGATGTTGAAGGTGTAGAGGATAAGACTTCCCTCTGTGCAGATGATAACCTGCTTTACATTACCGAACCCCGACAAACATTCCCATCCTGTTCCATATATTAGAGGATTATGGGCGGCATTCGGGATATAAAATTAAATGGTACACAGCCATGATATACTCTCCAGGCCATGTGCAGAAATGGCCCTCCCTCCCTGGGTATCTGAAGGTGGCCCCTGAGAGTTTTAAATACCTTGGAATATTCATGACACTACACCGAGATATATGCCATTGCCACAACCTTGGGAGGGTAGTATCCAATTCCAGAGGGACGCAAAGCGGTGGAAAGAACTGCTCCTATCATTACTAGGGCATGCAGCCCTCTATAAAATGATTACACTATTACAATTATTATATGCCCTTCAGAACACATTTCCCACTTCCACGGCCCACCTTCACTGACATTAATGGTGATGTGCGATCACTCTTGTGGCAAGGTGGGCATCCCAGGATTGTGCTTATGACCTTGCAGAGACACCCCTATAATGGTGGGATAGTCCTCCCGATATAGAGGCCTATGTCTGGGCGGCACACCTGAGCCCCATTAATGACTGGGTGCATGCAACACAAGATCCCTCTACCTACATATTGGAGAGGGGTACTTAAGCCCTCTGCACTCACCTACACTTTCTCTACAGAGGTAAAAGAGTTCTAAGTCTACTCCCGGCAACCCAGGTGACACTAGGGGTGTGGAAGAGGGCAACAAGAGTTATTGGATGGGCCTGTAAGATCACTACAGAGACACCACTGTGGAAGGGGACATAGCTGCATGAGATTGGCACATTACACAGATTTGGGGAATGGGATTTGATTGGATCCTCACCATTGGTGACATTCTGCAATGTTAGGAACTTAAATTCCTGGCAGCCTTCCATACTGAATACAGCCTACCTAAGTCGCAGTGTTTTAAATATGCTCAACTAAGACACGCTGGGCTTGCTGAGGACCTGGCAGATACCAAGATACCAGATTATGTAGAAGTGGAGGGGAGATTGTTGCAAGAGGAACTTACCAAAGGGGCTACATAGTTCACTTATAATACACTGCACAACAATCTACCAGATAACATGGACACCCCCAAGGGAGTGCTAGGTACGGGGTGTGGGAGAACTACATGACTGGGAGTCGGTGCTTACGCACCCCAGAGAAGTTGCCTATAAATCCTGGTTGTGCTTAATCTAGTACAACATCCTACACAGGGCATCCTATGATAGCAATAGACTCCACAAGATGGGCAAAGAAGAATCTCCAACATGCCTACAAAGTCAAACTGCTAAAGGGGAATTCATGCATACACTATGTGGATGCCCCCTCATCTGAGGGTACTGGACTGCAATTTTGGAGAAACTTGATAAAGTTCCGGAGGTTGCTCTTCCAACAGAGCCCGCATAGGTTATATTAGGAATCCCAAACAAAGAAGATATACCTAGGCCTTGGGGGGGGGGAGTGGCAAAAGTTCCAACTGTTCAGAAGAGTGGGATGGACCTTTATCTGGCAGCTGAAAGGTCACATATGCCAGTAAGGGTTGCCCCCATAAATCAGTGAAATGTGGGCCGGTGGATCAACTATTATGGGCTGGATTTTATTGATGGTGTTATGGGCCCCTCAATTGATCCTTTAACAAATGCACGCCCTGTCACTCCCTGGGATCAAGTGGCCTACACATATACATAGCGCGTCGCTAAGAAAGGATGATGAAAATATGCTTGTATGTAAGGTAATGTGTTACCTCCCATGTGCAACCTTACAGATATGGATTTACTGCTAACTCTCAGCATATCAAGTACGTGTCCTCCCTCCCACTGTTGTTGTTGTATTTCAAAATTGTTATGTTGAAAAAATGCAAAAATAAAAAGATGTTTAAAAAAAAGAAGGAATACAATACTGATCTGACTTTTAAGAATATAGACCCTTGCATAGCAAGGCATTTGCCCATGGACACAGAACTGCTCATCAGGTCTATAGTGACCTAATACATGGGCACAAATGATTTACTTGATCTCAAATATACAGTTGTTGTTGCCCAAGTATGGAATCTCTGTACTGTTGCCTCGAGATAATTACATCTGTTTTTTTTTTTCATTTTCTGGATTATTATTGATGAGTTCAGTGATTGAAAAACATTTCATACAACTTCCACAATGTCGTTCTGTTTGAGGAAGTTGTTTGTAATGCTGGTAGGCGACCGCCTAAATGAAAAATATACAACTTTATATGCCCTCTTGATTTGCACTTAGGAACTCTGACATCATTGTTTCCCCTCAGTTTCCAACGCCCATTTTTTTTTAAATAAGACTTGCCACCATAGGATTTAAACTGCATGTTTTTTATAAGCATTGTTTAGTCGATAATGATACATGAAATTAACCCAAACCATGTGAAAATCCCTGTTATGTTATGTTTACGTTGATACCTTAATTGGAGCTCATTCTGGCTCCAGAAGATTTTTGTTAAATGCTCCCCAGCAGCAGCTGTTTTCAGACCTGTGCAATAAAACCATAACAGTCGACAAGCACAAACCTGTCATGACCTGGTTGCCCAGACCATTCTCACATATGTGTCTTTAGGAAGCATTTGTGGTCTTTTTGGACTGAACCATAATTGTTTTTCCCCACAGTGGTGGTCTATTTGAGAATTGTTTTATGAGTATAAGGCATATCATCAACATACCTGTTGTGTCAGTAGCACTGGTTTGACTTCAGGGTCCTACAACTTTATTCCTTAGCAGGATCCCCCAAGTCAGTCCTAAGTTTATTCCCAGAGATTTACTCAATTATCTGGAACATGGTTTTGACTGTTTTTCTGAATTGAAAAGAAGTTTCCAGATTATTCTGGGTGATCTATGACTGTCAGAGTTTTCTGAGGATTACTCATTGAAAGAAATTGGGATACTGGTTGAAGGGGGTAAAACCCTTCTCAAGCAGCAACTACAATCCTTGTCAGGGTGAAGTCCAAGCAAACCCCAAATAAACCTCTGCTCGACCTTCTGATAGCTTGGCGCAGAGCAGTCACGCTTAATGTAGAGGCAATCTATAAAGTATTTATGCTGCACTTCAAACAGTAATTAAGTGAAGACACCACAAAAAGAAAAATACCATGCCAAATTAGAAAAAAGAGTACGTGTTTAATAAATACATTAAGGACAAAATGACAAGAAAATCCAATCAGTAGAATAGGACATATGAAAGTTTAAAGATATAATTTCTGTCCCCGAGACTTCTGATCAGGAGGACAGCCAACTAGCCCTTAGAGTCACACAGGAGTTCTGAGTTCTTCCCCAGACAAGAGGTCAGAAATCCACCCGAGCAGCTGTCCAGCAAAGTTTAAGTCCTTTCAGCAGTACAGCAGTCCTTCTTACAGAGGTCTAATGCTAATGAGCTGGGTCTAAGTGTTGAATATGTATATCTGGTGCTGGAAGTTTCTAGAGGTTTCCACCTTCCTGAGTTGGCTGGCATCCCCTTCTTCCATGCATGGCCCCAGCTTGTCTGGGAGTCACAAATGACCAATGTCAAACTCTTGCGCAAGTGCTTAGGAAGAGCCTTGTGATGTGGGAGTGTGGTAGGCGAAATCACCACCCCCATCAACTCACAGTGGCCCACCCTGCCAACACCTAGCTTCCCTTTGTCTTACTGCCTGCAAGAAAAACACAAAGAACAACTGCCAGCTACATCTATTCATGTGGCCTAGGAACAGAATGTAGGCACCAAATGGTTAGGACAAGAAAATGGCAACTTTCGAAAAGTGGCTTTTTTATCATTGTGACAAAAAATCGGACTTTACCATTAAACGGGCTTTCAATTACAAGATTTTCAGACATCAAACTTGAACTGCCTACCTGTTTCAGGCAGAAAGTTATCACTTATTAAATGTTATAAGGTAACCCAATGTTATCCTATGTGAGAGGTAGGCCTTCGAGTAGTGAAAAATGAATTTACGATTTTTTTCAATACCAGGAAATGTAAAACTGAAACGTATTTTAAATACACTGCACCCTGCCCTCCGGGCTGTTCAGGGCTTAACCTATGGGTAACTTATATATATTAGAAAGCAAGGTTTGGGCTTGGGAAAAGGCTCATTTTGCTAGGTCAAAATGTCAATTGAAAATGTGCACAATGCCTGCAATGGCAGGCCTCCTCCCGAAGCGGGTTGTACAATCATGCTGCAGGTCCACTAGTATTTAATATACAGGCTCTGGGCACAGGTAGGAGCATGTTAATAGTGACTTACATGTCAATTAAAAAGGCTGATTGGATGCTAGTCAATTCTCCAACGTTTATAAGGAGAGAGCACCAGCACTTTAGTACCGGTTAGCAGTGGTAAAGTGTGCAGAGTCCTAAAGCCAGGAAAGATGAAGTCAGCAAACAGGAGGGTTGAATGCAAAAACTTAGAGGAGAATGACATCAAGGATGCCAGGTCTAACACACATATAAACATAATAAACCATGTCTTTATGTGAACTCTTTTTATCTCCATTTACTACTACCCACTCCTAAACCCTAAATTTGACTTTTCCTCATTATGCTTCTACCCCCATAAAACCTAAAATCACTCTTACCTCCCCCTACCTCTAACTACCCCTAAATCCTAAAATCATCCGTACCTCCTTTTACATATACCCACAACTAAACCCTAAAATCATCCTTGCCTCCTTCCACTTCTACCCATCCCTGAACCTTAAAATCGCCCTTATTCCCTTATCCCCATTATCTCTACCGACCCCTTAACTCTATAAATCACCACTAACGTCTCTTTACCTATGCACCTTTTTATTTTATTTTTTAAATAACTTTAAAATAAAAGTTAAACTCAGAAATTATACTGACCTGGCTGGTACTTACTGGCACGGTGAAGACTGAGGTAAAGGTCACACGGAGCAAACATCTACAGAGGAAAGGGTACATACGGCTCTCTAGCGTGGCTCACCCACTACCTGAACTCATACAGCACAATAGGAGCATCTTTTTTTACACACTATACATGAGGATTGTATTGAATGAAAAAAACTACAGGAACACACCGTCCTGGAAAAAATAAAAAATACTCATAGGGAATGAAAGACTAAAAATAACATGAAATGGGAACAGAAACAACACTGTTCCCAGGCTGGTAGGGCACTGGCCGCACAAGGGGGTGAGGCAGGATATTTAGAGATGGGGTACAGTCCTCCAAACCTCCCACAACTCATCAGCAACGCTACTAGTACCCTTCTTAAAGAAGAAGCACTCCAGGATTTAAATGAAGATTGGAGTCATGAAATTGAGTCTTTGCAATCAGACAATCAATCACTTCTTATTTGAAAGGGGACAAATTAGATTAAACACCCAGCAATCAAACCTTCACCAAACTCGTTTATCTCAGTTTGCTGAGAGAAGGGGATTAAGAGTGGGGCCCTTTGTATTGCTTCACCAGGGCACTGAATCATGTTTGTGTCATATTGAAAATAAAAGTCACGGTCTAAGTTATAGTTAGATAATTAATAAAACCGTCACTCCATAATTTCCAGCACAAAACATTGGCAATTTATAAGGCATCCATTAAGCTCCAAATCAATTCCTAATGATTAAAAGGCTAAGATTTGAAACTATTGGGTAGAGGAGAATTGTTAATGCCTGCTAAGCAAAACTGTACTTTACGGGCATATTTATTTATTTTGATGCAGAGAAGCAAACGCTGATAAAACATGGCTGAAAATATAGATTCATGATTATGAAAAAGTAAAACGTTCGCTCTCTGGGGGGAGTGTCAGACACCAAGTGAACGACGAGACGCGAATTTACTTGCTGGTCTTGAAAACCCAATGGTCCCCGTAGTTGGTTTTTGATCTGAATCTGTCCTTGAAGCAAAACTATAAGCTACTTTGTATGCTTCATGAAAAGAAAGTACTTGGATATAATTTGCATCACAAACATATGCTAATATTTCTGTATTCACCCTGTGGCATTAAATGCAGATAGACATACATTGTATGCTAAGCTGTACTTGGCTTTTCTATTACTATTACTGCACCAGGTGGATTGCAAGCTCGGCTTCACAGAGCCGTGGGCACCGAGCTGAACAAAGATAATTCTCTTGCAAAGCTCTCAGTCTCCATCACAAAGACTTCTGGAGCACGGGTCAGTTTACTCATGAAGATGTCCACCCACTATACTCTGCCAGGTTCCTCAGGTCCCTATATCTAGACTGTCCAATGTTGACAATTTCTTTAAAATGACCACTAATCCTTTTGCAATTTGAAATTTGCCTTGTCTCTTTATACTGGTCTTCTGTGGACAATAAATGGGTTCTATGTGACAATATGAATTTAGAGCCTGATTTAGCCCTTGGAGAACCAAGAACCATCCATCAGGCTTAACCCCTTCCATGCTCATGACGAGCTCAGCTCGTCATTGGCATATACCTCTCAGGTACTAATGACGAGCTGAGCTCGTCATGACCACACCCGTTTTCATTGCTGTCCAGCACAGCAGGGGAAACTCTCAAGCAGCGATGAGGTTATCATCCGCCACTCTGACACACAGCAGTCAGTCCAATATAGAGATAATCTCTGGATGAGCTGTCATCTCTGTAAGTTGAAAGGAACTGCCATCTTCATGGTTTCCTTCAAGGTGCAAAACATTTGTTGGACAACTGCCATCCGTGTTTTTTTTTGGGGCAGGGGAGTTTTATAGAGCGTAAACTTGAACCGAAGATATCAGAGCTGTTCACAGGAGGTCCAGTTGCGTTACAGACTGTCACATTCAATTTGTTAGGCACTGGGTGATAAGGTGATTTGCCCAAAGTCACAGAATGTTGAGCGTCCCTGCCGAGATCCAAACCCGGTTCCCCAACTTCGAGGTCAGCCACTCTAGCCATTAGGCCATATCCTCTCCAAACTTGGCATTTTCTTATTGACAAATAGAAAATGAGTGGTCCCCACATATTTAGAGATTCCTTCCAGGGCGTTAGGGTCATTTAAAAGGTTTTTTGGGGTCTCACCAGCAGGATTTTCCTGCCTGTGACAGACAGAAAGAAAAAACATGAGACCTCCATACTAAATAGAGTCGGTAGTCTGATGGCTTCACTTTGGGGATCCCTCCTCAGACAGGCCATGGTGGTAGATTTCTATCATTGAAGTCAATAGTGGATCTGTGGCCAGAAAGTGGGTTGTCCACTCATCTCTATTTCCCTGGCCGAATGTCATGTTTGTGAACCAGTACTCTGTTTGTCAAACTCCAAATCAACATGTTGACAAAGAATACAAACATATAGAAACTTAAAAACAAATTCCAAAAAAATAAAACAAATATCAACATACAAAAAGTTTGATCAGTTTTCAATATTGAAATCCAGGTACATCTAGTCATTGACTGTGAGACAAAATTAAGCTGTTGCCCTAGCTCCAGTTCTATCAGGATTGGGGGACAGTGCTTGATGATGTGCTAAGCTACATGGGAATGCTTCTGACCATAGCTACTTTTTTAGGTCTTTTTAAGTGCAGTCTATATTTGTCAGTCTTTGTTTTTATAGACTAAGTGCAGATGTTTTTTCTCCACAAAGCAGAGCAACAACCACATTTGCTATGCTGTGTGGCACAAGAAGAAAACAGCACAGATCCATATTTACTAAGATTGACATTCGTGAGCTGTTTTCCCCTTCTCTATAACACAAACAGGCTACCTAAGGCCACACGCACAGCCCCCCAACATGGCTCAGATACCCTATCTAGCATAGGATTTGTATTGAAAGCATACCCTTCCTATTTGCAATCTGTTGATTTTATTGAGAGATGTAGTATATTTTCCATTGTTCATGCCTGCTTCCAGTAGGTGTTAGTTTTTAACACAAAGCCTAGTCTGGCTAACTCAGTAGATTAGGTTTAGCAGTGTAAGGCATTTTTTTGCACTAAGAAAAGGGTATCTTTGAAGCACAAAACACATTTTTCCTTCAACTTGCTTTATGTCGGAGAAAGGCATTAGTAAACCCATGGCCTATATTTTTAAAAGCTATTTTTAAAAATGAGTTGCAGCTACCAACTGGCAGCAGGTGAGGGATCAACCGCATTCCCAAGTTAAAGTGAAGTTTTGCTTGTTGGACTAAATTATGTTATGTAGGACACTTCACCTAGGTAAGGCACAGGCCACTTCCCGATCATTCATATCTAATACCCAAATTATGTTTTGAACAATGTGCTCTGAAGAGACTATAAATTGACCTTTGGCACTATAGAAGACAAACACAAGTGCATACATTTGGGCTTAAGAATGGCGGCCTAAATAAATAATAGATCTGCAAATGCAAACTTTGAAGAAAAACTTGATCCAACTGTACCCCCCCCGTGTGCCACCCCCCTTTGGCCGTCCCTCTGGGGGCCCACAAGGGGCCCCCGCATCAATCACCGCCTGCCTTTCCCTTGCGGCATTGCCGCCGCGGAAAGGCCCCTGATTTCAGCCATTGTAATATGGCTGGCGGTGTCCATTGGACACCGCCACCTTATTATTCCATCGCCTTGCGACCGCGGCGGTAAAGCGGCGGACGGTCTTTCCTCCCCCCGCCATCCTAATATGGCGGGGTGGGGGATCCAGGCATTGGTGTCGGGTGGATTGCCTCCGCCAGGCCGGCGGTGGCCACCGCCAGCCTGGCGGAGGCAATCCGCCCGACATCATAATGGGCCCCTTAGTCTTTGGAGAACAAAACTGGTGTTTGCTGGTTGGTGTGTAGGATATGGTCAGATGGGCACTGGAGTCGCACCACCAGCGGCACAGAGGCAGCCAGGTGCAGAGTGCCTGGACCACACATTAGCCAATGGGCTAAGCCCAGTTGTTGGATGGGGGACTGCAGGCGAGCAGGCCACCGAGTTGGTAAAACAAAGCTCCTGGGGCTGAGGTCAGCACTGTAGGGCCCAATGGCCAGCAGAAGAACTACACCGCCAAAGGAACAGAGGTGGCCGGGTGTAGGATGTGGTCATCGGGGTTCCCAAGGTTTCTCAGTGGAGACCGTTGGTCTTGGTCTCAGCTGCAGTTTTGTTCGGGGTTCCTGATGGGTGGTCAATGACTGAAGGCAATTGGGGTCTTTGTGAGTAAAATCTTGGGAATGCAAGTGGTTGTTGACTGACTCGGTCAGAAGTTGCGGTTAGACTTCTTGGACCATGTCGGTCAGAGAGACGGTCAGGGTGTAATCTTTGGTCGCGATTGGAGGGGACCTCACAGATTAGGGCTACAGGCTTGGTTTAGGAGCTTTTAGAGGTTCAGGGATCACTGGGATCCAGGCTAGGATCAATGGGGCGACCTCTTTAGGGTATTGGGCTACTCTGGCTTGGGCCGCCAGGAGAGGAGTGGGGGAGTCTGAGTCAGTTTTGAGCAAGTCCAGTGCTCACGGGAGACAACGTTTTTGGGATTACAAAGGCAGTGCAGGTTCTCTGGGTTTTTGAGGGCTGCTTGCTGTGGGACACACCGAGGTTCTTCTGGAGAAGTCTAAAGTCAGGACAGGCCGGGGCCAAGTCAATGGGTTTCCTCCTCTTCTTCTTTCAGCGCAGCTGTTTGGTCCTTCTTCAGGCTTCTTCTTGCTTCTTCTTGTCTGAGGAGGCAAGGTTCAGGGTTGCCCCTAAATACTAAATTTAGGGGTGTTACAGGGAGGTACAGGTCGGGACCAATGGGTCCCTTCCTTGGAGTGGGTACACTCCCTATTATGCCAACCTCCAGTGGGTGGGGGGGGCATAAGCCTCACTCTGGTTGGTTGAGTCTTCCATCTGCAAGATGACGAGGACTGAGAGTTAGGCTTCCCCTCGCATGGGGTCAGCAAAGGTGGGTACACCTCTCTTGGTATCTTGGTTTTCCTGCCGATTCTCCCTTCCAAAGTGGGGTTCAGAACTGGTAGGAAACAGTCGCGGGGAGCAGAAAATGGCTGTGGTAGTTCACAAAGGCGTCAGTCTGTTGAGGCTTTCCCTTCGTGGACCCTTCCCATCCTGGGGGAGTAGGCTAGGCACGTCCTCCCAGGATGTACTTTGTTTCACGACCCCAAGAGAGTTTTAGGCTCTAGACCAGAGGTCCAAATACCTGTCTGGTGGTGGCAGCTGGCAAGCAGTCACTCAGCCAGGACACTAGTGTCATGCATTTTTCAAGGGGCCCTCTGAGTGGATTTTTCATTATATCCCACACTGGCATTAGTGTGTTTGGTACCAAACTTCCCAGTTTTCTGTAAAGCCACTATGGTGCTGTAGAGTTTGTAATGAGAAACTCACATAACATATATTCTTTATGGCATTACTGCACTTACAATGTCTTAGGATTGACTTAGATAATGTAAGGACACAAGGCTCATGCACCTGTAGCCTCACCACTGGTATAGTAAACCCAGATGAAGGGGTGGCTTACCTATGCCAGGGCAATGGGTTGTAGGCATGGCACACAGGGATGTGTGCCATGTCGACTCTTCACTATGTTCTGTACCAAAACACGCAACCTGCAAAGGCAGTGTGTGTGTGTAAAGGTACAGGGCCTCCAAGGGTGGCACATTAAGTGCTGCAGCCCTTAGAGGCCTTCACTGGTCACAGTGCCCTTGGACCTTAGGGTACCCTTTACAAGTGACTGGCATGTGGCCAGAGAGTTGCCAATTGGGTTTTGCAACAGTTCAGTTTGTGGAAGGAACATAGGCCCCGGGTACCTGTTTGGCAGGAGCCCAGGGCATACTCAGTCAAAGTACATCAACATTTAGGCAAATCGTGGGGGCAACCATGAAAAAAGGGGCACTTTCCTATAGTGGCAACGTGGATGCAGGGTACCATGGGCAACAATGGTCGGTTAAGAGCAAGATGGTAGGTTACATGCAATGAGATGACCTTGTTGCAGGTTGGTGTCAAGAATTTGGGAGGTTGATATGGCTGCAGGATGGTGATCAGGCATGAGTGGTGACCGAGATTCATAATGTGACATACAAGGCAGGACTGTGGCTATGGAAGGGGGTTGAAGGCTTTTCAGAAGCAAATTGTTTAAATGGATGCAGAATTGTGACATGGATGCAAAACTGTGTACTTTGTGCATAGTTTACTTAGTGCATGAAAGGGCACTGAGTTTGCCATTGTATAATGGGTGTGGGGTGCTACTGGGGTGACAGTATTTTGGACCAGATGTCAGATGACAACACGGGTGCAGTATGGTAATCTAATTTCCGGGTGGTGTCCGGGTGCAGGATGTTAACCTGCACGAGGCATCACCTAGGAACATGTTGATGATATATAAAGTATTAAGCTGGAAGCATGAAGCCACAGAGAGGTATGGTCTAGATACATAAGATCGTCCAGAGACCAGGAGGGTGAATTGTGACATGCATTATTGATTGTTCCTAGAAGGCAGAATAGTGTTTGGAATACTGCATCATTACTCAGTGGTGGAATGTTCAGCTTGGGGTTGCCGTGTGAAGTGAGCGTAGGATTACAACACTTTGCCTACCTATTTTTAGACTCTATCTAAAACTTAGTAAAAGTACTTAATGTGGCTAGTATATGTGGTTTGCCAAATAAACATTCTGAATATGTTAACTGAGCATTGCCCAATGGGCTGACACATTTGCACCAGAAACTGATTTGCAGAGAAAGATCAGGCATTTTATCTATGACAAAAGCTCTGGCTTCTTACCAGTGACTCAAATGTTACTCTGGGCCCGGACTCTAGGACCATGACACTGAGAGCAGAGTCCCTGTGAGGTAGATATGCATAGATACACATTTCTTTAAACTTGGTACGTTCTCACATTCAGTAAAATCCCCCATAATGTCGGGGTATACATCCTACAACAACTTGGAATGAGGTCCGTGGAGTGAGGACCCCAAATGAAATAAACGGCTCAGCTTCTGCAATAATTTGAATAAATATACAGGTCTTTGAAAATGTAAAGACATTGGGGCATATTACCAAGCAATAGCGATAAATATCGCTATTGCTTGGTTAGAGACAAAATTTTACCGCTGAGCTGCGGCGATTTTTATCGCAGATAAACCTTGGTATTACCAAGGTTTATCGCAAATGCGATAAAAAACGGCCGCAATGCATGAATATCGATGAAATGTCAGCGATATTCATGCATTACCGAGCTAATGCTCTTAGCCATGTTTTCCACCTCCCATTGGATAACATGGCTAAGAACTGCTCAAGGCAGGTGTTAGCTTTTGGAGATATTCGAATATCTCCAAAAGTTGGTAGTAGGAGATAGCGATGTTAGCAACTGTTGGTACAGTGGTGTGGTGTGGCTCACTGGTTAGAGGCGGCAGACCCGTAAGCAGAGAACGGCCCGGGTCCAGGGTTCAATTCCTGACGCGGCAGGGTCGTGGACCAGGGTCAAAACGGACTCGATAATTCTCGCCTCGGTGCCTACTCTAACCAGGGAACACACTCGGCAACTCTGGGCATTAAGCTTGCCTCATCTCTACAACGGCCCCCCACAGACGCCGGGGATGCCTGGTTTCACCTTGGAGATACCCAGAAGGGACCATCTCACAGGGAAAACCAGGACGGGTTCCCCAGCTGTCTTCAGCGCCAGGATACTCCATGGAGTCGCAGTGCGCTTTACAAGTACACCCACATTTACATTTACATTTTCCAGTCGCTAACATCTTGGCACGCCCACTTTGCATGTCATTAGTGATAAATATCACTGACATGCAAAGTGGGGCCCAAGATTGTCGCTATCTCCTACTAGCTGTCGCTAACTGGTGTTAGCGACAGCTAGGTAATAGGGAGATAATTTTATCTCCGCTTTCTTGGCTTTTAAAGCCAAAAAAGCGGAGATAAACCCCCTTGATAATATGCCCCATTATATTTTTGTTTCATGATGCTAAAACTCAAGCAAACCGAGATACATATTTTTCTAACATGGGCCATGGGTCGTCTCAAACTCTTATTAACAACGAAACATGTCTGCCTATGAAACAAAATACATCAAATGCTTAAATCATGAACGCTTGCATATTTCAAAATATTTTGTGTTATGCATGTCCCATTTTTGCGGGGGATTTAAGGTTAAAGACTCACTGCACTTACATCTTGTAAAATATGTTTGAACAGTATATACATAGAAAGCTCTAATAAGACCTGTAAAGCCTTTCAATTATTGTGTGGGAAATACATGCTGGGCAAAGTCGACCATTAAAATATGTAAGACCGACACAACATATTTAGATCTGTCATCCACTTGACTGGACCTGTCGCATATCAATGAGACACTGCTTCTGTAGTCAAGCCAATCGCATCGAGTGCCGGGGGTCAAAGCTACAAAATCCTGCTGCCTAGCAGAAATGAAAAATAAGTCGACAAAAATAGTGCGCCTTTAAAGCATAGTTAGCATAGTCGGTGTCCAGCCCATTAATAACAAAGAGGCTTGCTTCTGGCATGCATTATGATTATCAGACTTCGACAACTGCATGATGCCAATTTTCCTCACCAGAAGGATGGCAGGATGTGACATGCGTGATCTCCAGCGAATGATAGGGTTATTTTTTCTGATTCGTTCTTCAACTTGAACTGGGGTGACTTTTACCCGCCTCGAGGCAATTCATCTTTCCAACAGTGTGATATTTTAAAGGCCAAACATGTTGCTCCATTTCTCACTTTGACAGTCGGTGAAAGGCGGTGTGGTTTTGCATCGGAGCGGTGAGAGTGGTTGTTTTTTTGCCATCCCTTGCCTAACTCTTCAGTAGATTGAAGGGGATGTGGGCGAATGTGAACGCTGGAGGAATCTGCAGCAACTTATCCATTACTGTAGTATTATGCACTACACTCCTGTTATTACATGTGATAGCATTAATCAATTCATATTGTGAATAAAAATTAACCTTTTCTTTGAATCAATTAGAAAACATTTAACTTTCAATTTGTTCACCTTACTTTAAAAATATTTTTGAAGCAAATTTGCCTTCCAGACCCTCTCATTTGCTGCTCTGGAAGAACTATTTAAACTGCCTGATTTAGACTTTTGGTGACTGGCTGCTGTTCCTGACCCGCAATCCTCCCACGCTTTCCACAGTTTATAGGTCTTCTGGTCCTCTTATTGATTTCCAAGTCTCTCTTCACTCTACCCACCTTACCATTCATCAGGTTTTTTCACCTGGCACATGCCTTCCTTTATAGACATAGAAGAAAGACACCATTGTCAGAAAGGAGATAAGCTCAGACAGTCTAGCGCGGTTCTGCTTTATAAAAGGAACATTTGACGGTCAACCTGCATTTTGAAAGGAACAATTATTTGTAAAAATGTGGATCCATGAACATCATCCTAATATTACCTTTCAATCTTGCTTTGTCAATATTTTCAGTGTTTTTCGATAGATGAAAGTTTGATTACTGAAAATTGTAGCATGCAATAACATTCTTGTTATGTGTTTCCCCAAGAGCTTCAATTGACGTTTTTAAAGAAGAGGACAATGCTTGATTTTCTAGAATCGCGTGGTATCAGTTGATTGACATATGGGTATCCCTTGAAGGGGTTTTTTGCATTTCTGCTGTTCATTGCCTCTGGTTCCCGGGGAGCTCATCTAATCTCTGGAAAGACCCACGTGCTTCTCTCCTGAGGAGATGTAATGACAGAACGGAGCAGTCATGAGGTTGGGAGATTAAAACAAACAAGCATTTGCAATGCAGTTGGTCTCGAATTTGCAAGAGTTTGAGCTATTGGCATTGTAAATGATAATGCCTTTTATTTATGTGTTTACATAACCTGCAAGCAGTTGAAGTGATCCCTTTGCAAATGAGCTAACACTCCAACTCGGGAGTCTGTAACATTTCATTGTTTTTAGAGTACCAAAAAGGTATTTGGAAGGGGTAGCCAAAACATGCCTGCCCCAAATAACAATTCAGTGTCCGTTTCAAAATGCATTAAGTGAGTCAGATTACTTTTTTCTAAAAGTCCATTTGTGTTTAGTGCATAAGAATAAGGGTCTAGAGTTTGCAAACCATCTGATTTTACTGATTTGGAAGGTTTGCAAATGCTACAACAGTTCATACATCTGATCCTACATCCCAACCTCTGGTACCTCTCCAGAGCCTCAAAATAACACTAACTCTCACATATAGGCTCCATCAAACCACACCACTGTATAGCACTGTAGTTACATTTATATAGTGCTTGATACGGATCAAAGGGCTCCGAAGTTCTTTTGTTGGACAGGTAGCTTGGAAGGAGGAAATTGCTTTGGTAAGGTAAGGACAGGAGAGGCGATCCTTTTGTGTCACATGCAGTTGTGACAGGCAGTTGTGCTAAGGATGGACTAGAGCAAAGCAGAGTGGGAGTCTGACTGATTATGCTAATATAGCATTGTAGATGTTTTTTATGCTTCTGCAGCATCGTCATTGTTGAAAGGGTTCTACGTGAGCCCAGTGTGCGAGTGTTTAGATGTTATGTATAATGACCAGAAGGTTTCTCGTATGTTTTCACTGGGACTGTGTTGCAATTCAAATGATGATCAGAAGGTTGTTCTTATGTTTTCACTGTGATTGTGTTTAGCAGGGTAACTAGATGGTTACTCTTATGCGTTAACTCCAACTGTGTTGTGTATTATGACCAGGGAGTTGCTCCTATGTTTTCACTTATGTTTGCCCTGCCATTGTGTTGCTTATGGTGCCCCGGGGGCTGATCTTATGTTTGTTATGCTTTTATTGCGATTGTGATGTGTATGATGGCAAGATGGATTGATGCTCTTATGTTTTCACTGTGATTGTTTTGCATGTGATGACCAGAGGACTGCTAGCATGTTTTCACTTATATTTTCGCTAAAATTGTGTTGTGCATTATGACCAGATTGTTGCTCTTAAGATTTCACAGTGACTATGTTACAGAAGATGACCAAATGGTTGCTCTTATATTTATTGTTCAGTTTATGGTTACCCTTAAGTTTTCACCGCGATTGCATTGCAAAGGTTGACTATAGAGTTTATTCCTCTTACACTTAGGAATGCTTTCAAAATACGTGTTAGGAGTGCTTCGCTGAAATATTAATGACAATAAAGCACAACATCATTGCAATGACAATGTATGTATGTTACACCTTCCTGCTGTGGTATTGTCGCCTAAACAACCACAGGTATAAAACACAATGTGATACTGGTGGCAGTGCACACGCTCCCTTTCTCTTGTGTTCAGGGCACAAGTCCTAAAAAATATAAGTGGGGGGATGCTGATGTCATGACAGGAAGTGACATCACGAAAGGTGGCTTGCACCATCAGACTCATTGCCCGCCCTTGCTCACCCCTTAGATGTGATTGCATCAAAGAAGCCAGCGCGTGAGCAGCGTCCTGAATGAGCTCCTAACTCGCCCCAGAGAAGCCAAAGAGTGAATGTGTGGCTCCATTTGCTCCAGTTATCAAGTTCCCGGTAAAATAAGTGGGTGGACGCCATCCACCCGCGTCTGTACGATAAAGACGTCCTACATGTCCACACAAGGACATAGTACAGAATGAGCCAATGTTTACCTTCAGAATCTTTACCTCAGAGTGGTTTAAATAACCTTGTTTGGGTCAACAGCCCGTAAGGGGTGGTGCAGCAGAGAGTGGAAATGTTATTTTACCACCAGAGGCCATATGAAAAACGTCATGGAGGCTCTCCCTTTAATATTCCCTTCAATTGAACGCAACGTCTAGCATACACAGGCCCCTGGTGTGCAGAAAGCTTTTCTCTGGCTTCTTGACCGAGATCCAATCTTTTCTTCCCACCTTTTGCTCTTCAGTTTGTCATCATGGACTGTCTGTCCCTTTCACCGACAGCTGTGGTGGGCCAGGGTATAGCAGGCTGCATTTCTTATAGAGATTAGATGGGGCGGAGCCCTCCAAGGCTGGAACACTGCTTTATTTGATCCATTGTAACTGGCAGTGAGCAGCTGTGAAGGCATGCAAGATATTAACCAGTCCCATTTTCCACTGTGTCCTGGTACTTGTAGTCTTGGATTTATAACAGTCTAAGTAAAAGTCCCCTTATGCGAAGAAAAACGTATGAAAGTACTCGGATAACTCGTGCTACACGTTTGTAATCAGTTGCTGTTGTTATTTCAGGCATCACTGAGTGCAGGCAAGAACCAGCTATAAATAAACCAGAGGGAAGGAGGGAGGAGAACTGTGGTACATAAACAATGATGCGTAGTCCAGGTGTAGTAGATGATCCCTCTTTATTAGCAGGTAGTTAGGTGGCAGGTTACAGGATAGGAAGATACAAGGAGAAAACCCCACCAGGAGCGAGCTACCAGCTCCTCAGCCTGAGATGACCAACTGACTCTCTAGCCACAGTCAGGCACTTAAACATTCCATGATGTCACAGGACATTCTGATGCAGTGGTAGAGGGGAAAAGATATAGAAACCATTTACCACACATCCTCTTCCGTTACTGAACAACAGCAAGTAATAAGTTAAGACAGAGTAGAAGAATCCAGAGGAGACTGTAGACATAAGAGCAAGTCAAAGAGACAATTTGAAAAGCAGGAAACACAAGTGTGGAAGCAGAAACAAAGGAAAATTAAAAGAGGCATGTAGAGAGGTATTCATAAGATGCACAAATGGTCATGGTTGAACAAAACACAAGAATGCAAATTACATAACATGCCCATCCACCCTCCTTAATAAAACAAGGTAGCGATCCCGGTAAACTAAGTAGGGTGTAACAACCAAGAGACAAAATGTGTGCAGATGGAAATAAGCACAAAAAATTGAACAAGCAACCTACACAGAAAAAAGGAAAGCCTTGCAATAAAGACTAGTGCATGACGTGCACTAACAACCTCCCCTTCAAGGGTACACCAAGAAAGGCAACCTTTAAACTGTGGAACAAAACAACTCCCCAGGAAAGGGTACACCAGAGGAAACTAACACCCTTAGAACAAAGTATACAGTAGCCACACACTGACAATAGTGGCGCAACTACACCAAGAGGTAGCGCTGACAACGCACCCCGACTACCTACATAGAGTGATGCAACTTAGACCAACACAGACAACCTCCCCTAACAAAAGGGTACACCATTGAACAATGTAGAAATTGTTCAACGCAACATCACTTAATGGCGGCGCTGACCACGCACACCACCTTCCCCAGAAAAAGGTACACAAAGAATACTAATCCTTGAAACTTTCGAACAAAATAGTTACATGCAGACAACTTCCCCTAATAAAAGGGTACACCACGTTAAAAGTGTGCAATGTAACTTCTTCAAAGGGTATCAAGATGACCCTAGTAAACAAAATGTGGCACTGACTGGCACCAAAACTTCCCCACAACCTCCCCTAAGTAAGGGTACACTATAGGGTACTAACCCTTAGAACATGAATGGGGCATTGATTAAACATAAACACCCTAGCTGCCCAAGCAGGGTGAAACCCAGGATACACACCCTGTGAGACTAAGACTACAACAACCCCTATATCTAAATAGGGTACACCATAAGGTACAACATCGCCCTAGTTTCAAAATATAGCATTGACTGGCTACACACCCTCCCCTAAATAAGGGTACACCGTAGGGTTAAAACGTTGCCTTAGGAACCCAACCCAAACTCCCAATGGTAGGGTATAGCATAAAACAACCATTGACAAAAAAAAACACAAAAGAAAAACATACTAACATCTTCCCAAAGGTAAATAGAACCATCCATTATGCTTAACACACAAACCAACCCACAACATACACTGAAATACAAATGAGTTGAAGCATAACAAAATGATAAAAACAAATGACATCAGCTCCGGTGATCGATTTCTCACCCGAGATCCTCATAGATTGCTCTAGGTAGTGACAAGCAACCCCAAAATATGCAAAACAGCAAGCTTGAGCTCAGGTATCTCACCCGGGTTCCCATAGACGTCTCCTCCTAAAAATGGCAATGACCAAATGCGCAGTGCGGTGTAAAAAAAACTCGGAACACAACGAAGGCTTGAAGTGTTCAAACACCAAATAGTCACGTAAGTGGAAAGTACCGAAAGCGCAGTGCGATATGAAACTTTTGAACACAAAGAAAACTTGAAATGTGCAGCCACTGAAAAGTCACGTAACCTGTGAAGTGGGGAAAAGAGTTCCATTTCTGACCTTCCGCTTGCCGTTGAAATTGAAATGAGTCCGCTATTGTGTGGAGACTTTTAGCACCAGACGCAGTCTTGCGAAGATTCGCAGAACAGGACGCACACTTGGGAAGACTTGCGCACTGACAGTAAACTAAATGGCAGCATGCCGTCATGTCCGTGCCGGATGGCTCACGGCTTAGACGTGCTGAATAATGTTACATAGTAACTGGCAAGTGGCAAGGAGCAGACGTCACAGAGGAAAAGATGCCGGCAACACGGGACGGTAAGGTTGTGTGCGCGCAAGGGCTTGTGGCTTGTTTAAAATGCGGCGCTTCAACTGCTATGAAGATAATTACACCGTGAGTACATAAAAAAAACTATTTAAAATGTCCTCCAGTCACCAATTAAATAAAACTCACAGTCAAGTTCGCACAAAGACGAGCGTCGGCTCACACTCAATGTAATGTGCTCAATTTAGTCGCAGTCGCAGGAATGCAGGGGAAACTTCACTTTCTTGGCAAAACACACACCGCCATAGAAGTAGGTACGCTGTGAGCAAACATCATAGATGATGGCTGTTGTGAAGGAGAAGGCGCTTCCAGCGCTGGGGCAATTCTGTGAAAGCAGACACAGAAGGCGCTCACAGGATAAAACGTGCCCACACTGTGGGAGAACAGGCTGGTCTCACCTGTTCCACAGTGGATGCAAAAAGGGCGAACTGTCACAGTACAAAAGTCATAGAGAAGCAGTAGGGTGATCAGGCCAGCTGAAACTCAGATGCTTTTGTGGCTGGAGACAGGCAATGTCCAGATGACAGTAGGATGGCAGTTGGCTCCTTCAGACAACAAACGCCCAGGGTACAGGCTGTCCAGAATGAAAAGGAAGCTGGTGGGGTTTACTGGCCGTTGCTTTGATTCCTTGAAGTGACTAGTTTTCTTCTGTTTAGAGTTTTACTGGGTCCCAGATCTATCCTTGGTTTCCTTAAAGCTGAGTTACAATCCTCTTTCTGTGCAGCGTAGGTTAGTCCAAGAAAAGTCACCAAAATGTGGTACATAAACAATGATGCGTAGTCCAGGTGTAGTAGATGATCCCTCTTTATTAGCAGGTAGTTAGGTGGCAGGTTATAGGATAGGAAGATACAAGGAGAAAACCCCACCAGGAGCGAGATACCAGCTCCTCAGCCTGAGATGACCAACTGACTCTCTAGCCACAGTCAGGCACTTAAACATTCCATGATGTCACAGGACATTCTGATGCAGTGGTAGAGGGGAAAAGATATAGAAAGCATGTACTACAAGAACCCATTACACGATGTACAGTGTGGCCAACAAAAACATTCTCTGAGTGAAATCGCCAGAGGGAACTCACCACACAAAGGAGGGACATTTCCACAAATGCACCAATAATAAGCCTGCATTTTTTAATGCCACACGTAACAACCAATATGAATTGGGAGGCGTGCTAAAACCACATAGAGAGATACAACAGGTCTTCCAGACAGTGCAAGCGCTGTTGAGGCTCGACCTTAAAAAGGCCTCATTTTGGAGCTCGTCACAGCTTTTTAGATTGAATGCGAGAAGTTGCACGTCAACAAAAGGAAATATTGAATATCTCAGTAGATGCATCAAAACCTTTGGTGAGCCCCAGTAAGGTTCTCTTGATTCAAAGCAATAGTAGGACAGGGCAAAGTGTCATAGATGTTTACACGCATGGATTCAGAATACGTGAATAAGGAATGACTTTAAGGGTAATTACAACAGTGCAGACACAACAAAAGTGATGTTCGATTGATATAACAACTGTGTGCACAGAATAAATGCGTTGTTGCAATGACAAAAGATCAGTTCACGCTGAAAGGAATTGATGTTCCATTGGCAAAAGAACATTCCACACACAATAAAAGGGGTTTTCCAATAACAGAAAACAATGTGCACAGAATAAAACTGCTATTCCACTGATAAAAGAAACGTGGACACGAAATAAAAGTGATGCTCCATTGCCCGAAAAGCAGCATTGGCAACATTCTATGACGAATGAGAGTGTTGTTCCATTGACAAGGAAACATTCTGTAAAGAATAAAGTGTTGTTCCATTTGCAAGGAACATTCTATGAAGAATAAAGTGATGTTCCATTGGTTGACAAAACAGAAAGCACAGAATAAAAAGGCTGTTCACTGACAAAAAAACAGTCCGCCCAAAAAAGTGCTGTTCCTTGACCGTACCTGAAAGTGCTTTCTTCAAAATAAGTTTCCAATTGAAGCATTAATCGCTATATATTCATTTGATGTATTGATCGGCTTATTAAAAAAGATAGGTCGGAATTTATTGCCAACATGATCTAATAGACAAGCTATTTGCGCTGAACCCCTGACCATTGGGTTCTAGTGCCCCTTGTTTTGAATTTCTTAATATTTACAGTGCAGTACAAATATGTGTAATGCGAAAGCTAAATGAAGAGTGTAATCTTGAGTGATTTCCCAATTCCATTGGCCATCATATCTTTGTTTATGAACTGGCTTCGTAATCAGAACTCATGCACAATGAGGCTTGCCTTCATTATACCTAAAACATACTGCATTTATTGTAATCAGGAGGGAACAATATTGAGTTATCACAAATCCCCTGTAAACCAATTCCTGTAGGTTATACATACATCTCTACAGTAGATTCCAAAGCCAAAGAACCTGTAGACAAGCCGAGCAACCAATGTACGTAAACTCTAAGAGCAAACTGGTGTGGTAAATGTGTAGTATACAGACCCACACCTTCATGTAATAATGCAGCTGAGGCAGACATAGATGAGTTAAGTAGTAGGTTTATTAAGTCCATAAGTAGATAACAGAAAGTAGAGGTCCGGAACAAGCAGCCCCACCAGGAGCAGCCTCCTACCTGCTCAGCCCATCTCCCAACTGACAACACACACACACACACACCAGGCACCCAAGCATTCCATTCATGTCAATCACACTAATATTCTACCCGGAACACTCACACTGGCTGAGCAGCTAGATGGAGAGGAGTAAAGGAACATATGTACAAACCTGAGGATACTATAAAATGTTAATTATTTTTATTGCAAATCCAGTAAACTAAATAAGGCCAGGAAACGTTTAAAAATAGCTTTTAATAGTACCAAAATCAATGGTGTCCGTTTTAAATACTTCAGAAGGACAACAAGATTAGTAATCATTGACATATATGAGTTTATTACCAGCAGGTAACACTGAAACCTCAATGAGAAATACATCTGTTTATTAACCTAGTGCAAGAAATACTAATTGTCCAAGATGTTCTTTTTTTTCTATTTTTTGTCCTCTAAACTGTTGGTTTCTTCTGTGATCCGTGGCTAAGTGCCCTTTTCTTTGCCACTATAGTCTCTTTTTAAAGTGGTGTTCTTCATTTTCAGAGCAGCTCTTGTTAACATGGCCCTGACCTGAAATCATACCATATTATGACAGCAGACCGACATTCGCAGTTTTTAGATATTAATAACCCATAAATTATACATCACCTGTCTGCTGAGGTATGTGACAATGGAGCTGAAGTAGTTTTACTCAAAAAGAATGTGTCACACAGAAGATTCACAACACGGAGCCTGCAACCTGCCACTATAAAGAATTGAATTCTTGTGATTTCAAATTCACAATCCATGAAATAATTATGAAACATGCAATGTTATATTATCCATTCAGCATGGGGTGATATAAAATTGACTAAACCATCTGAGATAGGAAATAATCTCAATAGGATAGCGCCTAATGTTGTCTTTGCGCATCACACATTAGACTGGCACCAGAGTGCCAGCAACCTTTCCTCTCCTAATGTAGTATAGTGGCCTATTTTGAATTCAAATATATCAGTTCATGAAATAATTATGAGCTATGAGTTATGGGCAATATACAGCTAAATAGAACATCCGAACTAGGGCAGAATTCAACAGGACATGCAGCTCGTCCTGTCAGGCCCTCTCATGTCCTGTACACAGTCCCATGGAGTGAGGATTGGGTGGGAGAAAGGATCTATTCTGAGTTGAATCAAACTTGATAGTTTTTGTTCACACTCCTGCCCTATTTTGCAGGTCCTGCTGGATTCTCCACAGTGATATGTAGGGTCATGTCCCTTGCTCTCTCATATGCATGTAGAATGCCTTTATAGTGCAAAAGGACTAAACTGGTCAACAGGAATCCTCAATCATGTTTTGTTTATCAGCTAGAAGTCTGTCTGATTTCTACAACAGGAAGACATGGCTCACTGACAAATGAGAAGAACATAAAAAGAAAGCTAGATATATGCACAAATGCAATGCTAGCAAAGAAGCCTTTAAAAAGTCATGTAGGGCCCTCTGTTCATTAGACTGGCCAAGTAATGGGATGAAACCCAAGAAGGATATCCTGTTCTGCTGGAACAAAGATAATCCTAGCATTATCTATTACAATTTGCCTACCCTCTAACTTGAAATCTTGTCCACCCCCATTTGCTGCAGGATCCCTGTACTGAGTTACTTCAACATATTTAACAGAGATTACCATATCAAGTGTAATAGGAGTGCAGTGGCTCTGTGTCCTATGATTTCACTATGATTAATGTTATTTAACCTAACAAACCTGCAATATTTGCTAAGGACGTATTGGATACATGTTGTTTTGGTCATTTGTGATAATATAGAGAACTATTTTTATAATCCAGTGTGGAGTCTCATTTATGCTGTATTCATTGTGTTAATGTGTGTGTGTGTTGCACAAATGCTTTACACATTGCCTTTGTGGATAAGCCTTACTGCTCTGCACCAAGCCACCAGAAGGTGACCACAGGCTATCTTAGGGGTGTATCTGACTTACCCTGACTAGAGTGGTGGGTTCTGCCTGGCTTAAGTGAATACCCTAGCCAACCAGAAATCCCATTTCTAACAAGGGCCAGAAAACTGGCATGTTAATCACAGGCTAATGATTGCCAGTAATCTTTACCCTTTATGCTGTTGATGCAATTGCAATTCTTTCAGCTGTGCTGCTTCACAGATGTGTATCTTTGTTAATATTCATGACAGATTTGTTTGTTTAGTTTATGCAGCTTGGCATCCAAGTCTGCATTTTGAAAATGGTGAAGACTGATTCCCCTGACAATATTAATTCCCAAAAAGTGTTTTACATATACACTGTGCCAAAATGAATCTTGAATAAAGATGGGGAATGGGCTGAGGCAACCGCAGCATGTTTTTCTTTTCACTGCATGCAAGAACACACCTTTTTAGTGTTCATTAAGAAAGAAGTCATCCAGCTGTCTTGTGGTAACATCTGTGTAACATCCAGATCCCTCACCCCGAGGCAAAACTCTTTTCTGAATTATCTCGTGGGATCAACATTCAGAAAACAAAACGAAAAACATTTCTGTTCCTAAGTCAATGTCTCAGACTCCTTAGTAATATTCTGTTCTTGTGATACCCAGCTCGTGTTATTTAATTACATGTACATCAATGGTACTTTCGAGCTGCAACAATAATAACCAATGTCATTATTTTCTATATTTCCAAGGCTAGGAAAACATCTATGAACCAAAGATTGTAATAGCACACTATAGTGGGACCTAGTAGTTTAAAAGAGTCTGGAATTGTAGCAATCACCAGCAAGAGACGGGGATTTCTAAATCAAGCATTCTGAATAGGACACGCCAAAAGTAATGCATGAATTCATCAGATGAATTTGGATGATTATGGAAATAAGGACAACGCTCACGCTAAATAAAAAGCATTCATGGGGGATTGCACTGCTTTTCAAGACCTCAACGCATAAATGCCTGCTCATCACCTTCCTGTTTGAAATGTTCCACTATTAATGTGTTTAATAATTCCGAGCCTTAAATAATGGAATTTTCTGGGACCCATAAAGACCACAATTAAGCTAGATCAATGGATAACGTGTACAGAGAACCAATTTGTCCACTGAACTTATTGACGTAAAGTCCCTACGCTTCAACTCCATCTTATGTAGGCCCGACTCCGACGATGCCCATGAAGTTACCATTTTCCCTGATTTATGCAGAATCAGTATCATGTTCACTTTTTACCTCAAATGTTGCCTGACCTTATCTTTCTAAGAACTGTGAATTTGTCAAGTTCTGCGATCAATGGCATAAGTACATCTACTGCAACATTCCTCTCGGTCAAATGTCTCCTCGCTAAATCAAGGTTTGACAGGAACACATACGGACATATAACCAAAATAATGTAGTCTGAATTGATGTCCTTTTACCTTATATGTTCATAAGGAAATGTCTGGGATGCATACCTTGATGCACATATTATAGGTCAGACGTTCCTAAACTTATATAAGATCTTCCATTTTCTGATGCGATTTAGGATATAAGGACTGATACCTGACCACTAGGCAGATTATCACCAGATATTCTGTCAGAGACGGTCTCACATGGCAGTACACTTCACACGTTGTGGATAGTAGATCTCACCAGAAGCCATGGCCCGGAGGAAAGCCAACTTACTGCTACTGCAGTGAGTGTTTGCCCTTCGCAGGGAACACTGTCTTCATACCTCCACTGATTAAGACAGCCTTTACACTCAACAAGCATGCATTGTGTTTTCTCTCTAAAAAGTATAGACTATAAGCTGCTCTGCTTTTCATGCTCTCACAGTTTAGCACATAGAAGTAGGCATTAGGGTGTTATGTTCTAGCTGACCTTTTAATGACATCCTAACAGTACTAGACATTTTCATTTTATTCTTATTCATAACGTGTCTCATTACTGTTTTTATAATATTTAGTGTAGTTATTTTAGATGTACTGAGATACCTATCGTTCCTGTAGTAATAAATACTTTAAACTTAAAAGTGTCCATTCTTCTAAATACAGTATGGGAGATTCTATGAATAACAAAATAAGGTTTGTTGCTGTTTCTATGGTACCCCTGATCCCTTTATGGTATTGTCAATAACCCAAAAGCAATGCTTCTGTATCAATTACAGATTGAGTAGTGTTTGTGGGTTACAATAACTTGTCTGTCACATTCATCGCTGGTCTATTGAACCAAGTTTACCCATGTCACCCCGTGTCAAGTTACACCAAAGTTGATACTTACACAAAGTACATGCAAAAGCGCCATCAGAGATACATAAAAAAGCTCACTTGAGAGCAAGGTGCAGTCAGAGGATCCACATCTAAACTCAAACCTAATATCACAGGATGGCGTTGCAAGACATAGCTGGGGATATTCATGGGCTTGAACCTGCACCTGATGGCATGACCACTACAGAGAATGGGGTTTTAACTACCTCTCCAACACAAAATGGTAGTCCTAAATAACCAAAATTTCTGGTTTTAACCTTGCTAACATTAACATGTCCTCCTGAAGTAGAAACATACACATCTGTCGGCCAACAAGGTGGAATTTGAGTTCCAATGACAGTAAATTTGAACTGTTACCCTGATTGTGGGAAACCCTTCCCTGCATGGTCACCATGGATTTTTTTTCTGAACTCTATTTATGCTTGACTTAGAATTCCATGCACTGTTATACCTGCTGAAAAAGGTAGTGCCTTTACTTCCCTTTTAAACATGGTTAGATTGGCTTGTCTGTAATTTACCAATAAGTACCTACTGTATGGTATAGAAAATGTATCCAGGCCTGTGAACTTGAATGCCAACTGTGAACTGCAGCACTCATTGTACTTTCCACTAAGTGGGCCTGGAAAAGATGGGTTTAGGCCTACCATGTGTAGCATGGAAGCAGCATTTTGTAGCCTAAAACCTGCTGCAAAGATCTGTCCAAATCCAGTCTTTTGCCTGGTAGAAAAAACAGATTTAAAATATTAAATATCAACCCAAAGTACAACTTGCTACCCAAAAAATAGGGTGCATAATACGCAATAGTGGAACATGTGTGGCATTAGAAATGGTGTGTTCTCTCAGAAATTAGGTGAAAGAGGACAATGGCAATGTTAGGTTTGTAACTTGGACATAAGAAAACTCAAAGCATAAATTATACACTTTCTATAGTGTCTGGCAAGTACCCGCTACAGACTACATTCAAAGAATTCTTTTTATATTTAATAAAAATCCAATCTGTTGGTGAAGTCATATTTGTATTAAATGTAAGGGAAATGTGACTTTGAGAAAGTTACCTTTATCCTGCCTGAACTCCCGGGAGCTAATTTTCATTAGCTTTCCAGTCACTGCCCACTCCATACTTGGCCTGAATGATGTGTGAAAGCTGTCCAGTTAGCAGGGAAAATAACCTGGGGCAATGTTCCCTCAAATTGTTTTCCTCTGTGTGCAGCAGAGTAATCCCTCTGTGCGCTGCAGCCAAGGGTACATGCACCAAGAAACTGGCAATGCATGCAAGCTCAGCTACCACCATCAGTGGCGTTTGTCACTGCAAAAGTTTGTATACAGCCAACACAAAAAGAGAAGCCTTTGCACAAATAGTTAAGCAGCACCTACGCCCGAGGTATAGAAAATAACAGGATTTACAATGTTAACAATTATGACATTTTAGTGAGTATTCTCAATTAGAGTGTTGTTGGAGCGTCGTATTTATAGAACACACCTCTATTTCGTAGTACATTTGATGATGGACTACAAACGGGCATCAGACTTAGACTGAATACCAAGGCTTCCTTTCTCTTGATTTCCACCGTGTTTCACTACTTCATAATGTGACAAGAACTGTTTAGTCCCTCTATTAAGTGCTTTGAAATTGCTTTGGTACTATGCCAGTTTCTTAAAGATCCAAGAGAAACCTATAGATGGCCCTGGGAAATCATCTATAGTCCTTAGAAGTATGATTGAGGACTGTATAAAGTCTATTATCATGTGTTGCCTTTTACAATAAACGGGGAAAATGAAAACACACAATTGACACAGTGGAGGGCGACACTTAACAAGTCTTGCTATAAAGCTTTTATGGGCTGCAGTGATTACAATTAAAAGTTCGATTTGTCTCTAAAATTGAGCACAGCCACATTGGGTACTAAGACAGAGCAGCAGATCCTTATCTACTTATCTAAATGAAATAAATCAAGACGTGGAAGACAGCAGAAGCCACGCGCAAGCAGAGTTTGAAATCTTCCATGTGCCTCTGCAGACTGCTGCAACCCTATCTCAATACTAATGGAGCAGTGGCATGACTGGCAGCCACCAGCTCCAAACTTTGTGACCTGGTGCAACCCCCAGAGATGCTTTTCCCCCCGCTCTACTTCCATAAGAATGAGTGACCATTTTTTGTGCAGCTTGTGTTTTAAAGCTAACGCTCAAGAATGGCTTCTCACTGTGGGCTGTATGGAATCAGTGATTAAAATGGTGAGTGCACTCTTAATAATAGCGTGTGAGCGCTACGGGAAAGTATGGTGCGGGCGCACAAGGGCGCACACCACAGGGAACACTGCCTGGGAGTGGTGAGGTGTTTTTCTTTCTGTGGCAGAAAGAACTGGTAGGGTGGGCTCAGGAATTTAGAAAACTTCAAAGGGGCCTTCCCTGACACAAGCAAGCATTAGGTGTTACCTCGAAAAGCCCCAGCCTTCGTTCCCCTATCCAGGCTGGCACCAACCTAAGTAGGAGGATATTTACCCCCCAAAACTAGTGCTGAGTGACCACAAAACCCTCACAGCAGACCCATTCACTGGCATGCAACCTAGGACTCTGGTAAAAGGAACAAATGGTTGGGACAAGAAAATGCCAACTTTCTGAACGTGGCATTTTTAGAATTGTCACTTAAAATCCAATTTTACTATTAAAGAGGGTTTTAAATTACAAATAATTTGAGTGCAAACAGCATATCTATAGCTGCTCTCAATCCAAAGTTATCACTTAGGAAATGTAATAAGGTAACCCAGTTGTTAGACAATGGAAGAGATAGGATTTCCAAGCGCGAAAACATGACTTTAGGAGTTTTTCACTACCAGGACATGTAAATGTTTAATCCACATGTCCAACTTTTTAAATACAATGTACCCTGCCCTATGAGCATTTAGGGCCTACCTTAAGGGTGACTTAATATATATATATATATATATATATATATATATATATATATATATATATATATATATATATATATATACATATATTCACTCAACAAAACATAGGTTTCAGGCCTTATATAGTTAGGAATTAGTATTTAAAAAACCTTTAAAATTCACTCAAAAAACTATAAGTTTTAGGGGTGTTATAGTTAGCTGGACATTTCACTCATACAAAACCCTTGAAATTTCTCCTATATAGTTAGTTGTACTAACTATATTTCGCGCACCCGCAATCCACTGCTGATGATGTCACATATTACATCATTCATGACATGGTCAGTGACATCACTGATGACATCTCAAATGACATCACTGATGACATCACTAATGACATCATCCAGTGAATGTGGTTTGCTTCGTTATTTAAATATGCATTATATATATTGCAATTTGCATTGAAGAATGAGTGGATATATAAAAATAAATATTTGGATGGAGGATTTAGTAGCAGTGTAATTGACTGTTTACTTGACCAATTTATAGTGTCTCACTAAATATAGTGGATAGTGACTAAACTGTTTGAATATCTGTATCACTTTGTCAGTTGTTGTTTAAACTGGTTCTCCAGTTGGTTACTAGCTATGTGAAAGTCTGTATTAGTTATTGATTAGTTAACTGAGTATTTGTATGGGAGAGTGAATGTGTGTGTGGTCGGTGGGGGGGGGGGTGACTGCCCAAAGATGTGTGAATAGTTGATTCACTAGATATATGAAGTTAAAACTACATGTTCAAACAGTTGTTTGGGTGAGTGAATATCTTTATGGGTGTGGTGATGAGCAAACATATTTCTCAATGGTACATATCCAACAAACTAGAAAAATAAAAGGCAGTGTATGTGTCAGTTGTTGTATATCAATAAGTATACATAAGACTCAATGATTGTGTGAGTGACTGTATGGATAACTTTATACTTTTTAATAATGATTTTATAATTCACTAAGTATGACTTACTATCTAAATGAATAGATGAAGTCGTGTTTGTATAAGTGTGTTGCTAAGTAAATATGTAAGTATGATCCATTGTTTGCATAAGTGAGTAGGATGACTTCATATGTGAATAGGATGTGTGCTGGTGTGTAATATCGATTTAGGTGTATAAGTATTTTTTATAGTGTTCTATTGTTCATTGACAGCATGTATGAGTGAATCTACAGGTAAGTGATTAGATGTGTGTATAGATCTATGAATCACTGAGTGGGTTTTTAGATATTTCTTTTGCTGTAACAATGGATTCAAATATGATACTCTGTATTTTACAAAGAGTGATGAAAAATTGTAATAGTGTATGAAAAGGTGTATGTGATTGTCACATGGATGATGTCATCAGTGATGTCATCAGTGATGTCATTTGAGATGTCATCAGTGATGTCACTGACCATGTCATGAATGATGTAATATGTGACATCATCAGCAGTGGATTGCGGGCGCGCGAAATATAGTTAGTACAACTAACTATATAGGAGCAATTTCAATGGTTTTGTATGAGTGAAATGTCCAGCTAACTATAACACCCCTAAAACTTATAGTTTTTTGAGTGAATTTTAAAGGTTTTTTAAATGCTAATTCCTAACTATATAAGGCCTGAAACCTATGGTTTTTTCAGTGAATTTCAAAGGTTTTTTAAATGCTAATTCCTAACTATATAAGGCCTGAATCCTATGGTTTTTTCAGTGAATTTGCAAGGTTTTTTAAATGCTAATTCCTAACTATATAAGGCCTGAAACCTATGTTTTTTTCAGTGAATTTCAAAGGTTTTTTTAATGCTAATTCCTAACTATATAAGACCTGAAAGCCCACCAGGAATCTCCAGTATGCGCCAGGGGACTGCATTGCAGATAGGTGTAATGAAGCCACGCCCCTTTTTACACTTCTCTGCAACGCAGCCCCCGTGCATGTTTGAAGAGGGGAACTAATTCCCCTTGCATACTGGGGGCCCCTGGGGGCCAACTAGTCCACCTTGAACCTCCAGTATGCGCCAGGGGGTTGCATTGCAGAGGTGTAATGAGTCTATGCCCCTTGTTACACCTCTCTGCAACGTAGGCCACTGGCGCGTTTGCAGAGGGGGGACTAATTCCCCTTGCATACTGGGGGTCCCTGGGTCATATCTGCCCAAACGCTGAAATTCCGAACGATTGAAAATGACTTTTCTTGAGAAACATTTTGATTTGGATTATCATGTCCTATACTTTGGAATTTTTGAAAGACTGACTTTGAGGATGCTATAAATTACTCAAGTCTGCCCGAATTGTGTGGGTAAAATTGATACCTAGTCACTTTGAATAAGAATGTACTTACGTCTCGTCTAACATTTGGAAGAAATATCTAGTTATATGACAAGAGGATACCGACATAACTTGAAGGAAATAAGAATGCCCTGAAGAAGTTCTGTTGTACAGAACGAAACGCGTCAGCTGGTTGTGGTACATAAACTTAAGGAAAATAAAAGCATTTGAATATACACCAAGATTCAGCGCTTCCATGAGGACTCTAAGTGATATGATTTGATTGGACTTATTGTGCAAGTGGTGCTGTGCCAAATTTTGGAATATTTTCCACTACTCTCTGCTACTTACTCTCTACTACTTACTCTCTACTACTCCACTACTCTCTAATACTCACTCTCTACTACTCATTCTCTACTACTCTACTACTCTCTACTACACTCTCTCTACTACTCACTCCCTACTACTCACTATCTACTACTCTCTACTACTCACTCTACTACTCTCTACTCTCTACTACTCACTCTCTACTACTCTCTCTCTACTACTCACTCTTTACTACTGACTATCTATTACTCTCTACTACTCACTCTCTACTTCTCACTCTCTACTACTCTCTACTACTCACTCTCTACTACTCTCTCTCTACTACTTTCTTTACTACTCACTCTATACTACTCACTCTCTACTACTCTTTACTAATCACTCTACTGCTCACTCTCTACTACTCTCTACTATTCTCTCTCTCTGCTACTCACTCTCTACTACTCACTCTTTACTACTCTCTACTACTCACTCTCTACTCCTCTCTACTACTCACTCTACTACTTACTCTCTACTACTCTCTACTACTCACTCTCTACTACTCACTCTACTATTCACTCTACTACTCTCTACTACTCACTCTGCTACTCTCTCTACTGCTCTCTACTACTCTCTACTACTCACTCTCTACTCTATTACTAACTCTTCTCTCTACCTCTCTACCTCTCTCTACTTCTTTCTCTACTAGTCTCTACCTCTCTACCTCTACCTCTCTACCTCTACCTCTCTACCTCTACACATCTACCTCTCTACCTCTCTCTACACGCACACATATACACATATATATATATATGCATATATATGCATATGCATTTATGTATGTGTATATATATATATATACATATATAAACATATATAATCTGCATATCTATATAAATACAAATATAAATGCATGCATACATATACATATATGCATACATATGCATGTTATTTACATGAAAGTTTTAAAAACACTAATAAAAGCAAAGCTAAAAAGCCACCTCATTACAAACAGAATGGCTTTAACTTAAACGAGGGCGAGATCTATTGCATTTTCATTGCTTGTTTACTTTGGTTCCATCAAGAAGGCATTCAGATGTGTCACACATTTGCCATACATTCTGAATGTTAGCACTCTAGTTGCTCATTAGATCACTGTAGTGAAGCTAATGCTCACCAGGGTAGTCTGCTGCTAATCATACTTTCTATGGCAAAATGAACCCCCTCATTTTGTTCCTTTTTAAATTAAATGTTTTCAGACTTACCACTTCATTCCAATCAAGATGGCTTCTGGTGTGCCATACTTTTGTCATAAGTTAGACTGTTAGCGCTCTAGTTGTTCTTTAGAACACTCTGGGACATTCTGTCATTGGGCTATACTTGGGCTACATCTGGGTGATATTTGGGCTACATATGGGCTCTTTTGTCTCTGGTGGCCATCTTGGGAGACTGCATGTCAGAATTTTTTAATAAAATAGAAGAGGATTTGGGAAGTCACTCAAAATGTGCCCTAATTTTTCTTTCTGCAGCACTAATCATACTTTCTATGGCAAAATATACCCCCTCATTTTGTTCCTTTTTAAATTAAATGTTTTAAGAGTTACCACTTTATTCCAATCAAGATGGCTTCAGGTGTGCCATACCTTTGTAATAAGGAGGACTGTTAGTGCTCTAGTTGTTCTTTAGAACACTCTAGTAGGCTGCAGTAGAACACAAAGGAATCAACTGACAGTCTCTGTCCTTGTTGGGTGTACATGTTTTACTGAGAATGTCAGACTTCATTCTCACATGACTGAGAAAGATAATGTGAATTTACAGAAAATATGCTTTCAGTTTAGCTTATAGATCCCCTTCCAAACCACTGTGGGAAAAGCATGAGATAATAGTTTTCCTTCAAACATGATTCATGATATCCCAGCAGAAGGCTTTTTTACATGGTAAAATCACCTTAGAACACACCACAATTCCTAAAATGAGTATGGTACCATCAACAAATGATTTATAATGTAACTAAAGTCCTAAAACCCTCTATTAACTACAATGCTTTTTAATGAGGTGCTATCATGTATATTGGTCCCAAGATGGCTGCCAACACTTCTTGGATGAAGTGCTGACAGCCAATCAGATCTCACGATGAGATGTGTGGTTAGGCTCCGCCCAGATATATATGTGTTTTTGAAGTTAATTTTCATAAAAACCACTGGAGCAATTTTCACCAAATATAGCAAAGGCACTTCTGCGTACCAGTCCCTACAATTTTGCCAAGTTTGGTGTAATTCCGTTCAGCGGTTCGGGCTGTAGCCTTGTCAGAACGTCCTATGGAAATTAACATGCGGAAAACATGTTTTGGGACCCCCTTTTTTCTCAGCCCCCACTTCACGAATCTCCCCGAAACTTTCAGGGAAGGAGCGCAGCGGACCTGGCCAAAATTGTGGAAAATTACACGCACATTTCTCAACCGGCCCCAAAGTTATTCCCAATAGAATGTTGCGGATTTCCTATGGTAGCTAGGTCCTAACTATATATACCTACTGGCTATCGCCAGTAGGTAATATATAAATATATATATATATATATATATATATTCCTTCACTTAGCAAGCAAGGTGGTTTGCTAATAAATTAAGAGGCACACTCGGAGTCAGGATACAAAGCTAAAAATGCTTTATTCGGTGCTTTCACTCCCTCTCCCCTCCAAAAAAAAATAAATATATATATATATGAAATCCAACGCGTTGCCGGCGGCAGCCGTCAGCCAGCAAACAAGTACACAGACTCCTTAATAATTACCGCAAGCCAAACTTCATTTCGAAAAATTTATTTCCAACAAATGGTGATGGTGGTGCCAGTCATCAGACGCGTTTCGGACTTACGTCCTTGCTCACTGATGAGCGAGTGAAATGGAGGTCACGTATATATACACAGTAAGTACACATTTGAATTTCGCGCCTAAACAAAAGCTAGACATCGATGGTAAAAAGGTGGAATATGAATGTGTACCATAACCATCTCACATGTGAGTCAAAAACATTGCATCAAGTAAAATCAAATTGAATCACATCAAACCGTAAATCATAATGCCATGATTTTAAACAAACGTAATTTTTTTCACCAAATTTACAAACATAATTATAGCGTTTGCAACAGTGTACATATGCATACAATTAACATCTGAACAATGATTTAAGAAAGTATGCACAATATACTTATTTAATGCATAAATGCAGAGTACACTATTATATTTCGGTACATGGCGATGTGAGCACGGAAAGTGAAAATAAATACATTTTCCTGTCACTAATGCGCTTGATGCAATCTGTGTATAAGAAAAGATGTTGATACATATTGTTTTGTGGTTGGTGGGCAAATAATCGTACAAATACGTCAGACAACACAAATAAAGTTTAAATTCCCCTATTGACAACTTGTTAAGTTTACTGTATGGGGATTGTCAAAAAACAATTTGTGTATGATCATCGTCCGGGTTGATTCCATAGATATACTGTACCCCATGGTACCTAGTATGGAATGTTATTTAAAATAACTCGAACGTGATCATATCATGTCGGATGGACATGGTGGTATGGCCAAAGGAATTTAGGCACACCAACCATCTCACCCCACACTATATTAATTGTCATGTGTTTACCAAAGAAAAAAAGCCCAACTAAACCTGATTGAAACAGTGGATGGTAGAGTATTATTAATTTGACACTCCTAATAAACAGTGAAGGCTTAAAAACGGAACTTCTCATACAAATATCATGAGAGCCGTAAAAATGTGATATGTGAAACATAAAGTACTAAAGTGTGAATATATACTGTGTGTGTATGAAGAACTCTGTGTGCCCAAATTTACTTCATTCATCTTCTGACTTTAAGGATCTTATTGTAATTGAGCTAGACAATACTGTTGCAACTAACAGAGGAGGAGGAAAAACATGTAGACTATTTGATTTGAAGACCATACGATCTAGTTATGCATATCCATAGGCACAAAGTGCAAAATTCTAAATCAACACAATAGTTAGCATTAGCTACTTATACAGAAGCCATCAATCCTATGGATACCAAAAAATAAGCTATAAACATAATGGTAATTATAAAAAATTACGGAGGTCTTCCCCTATGTTCAATCCCCCCGGATGTTTACTGTTGAGCATGACAATATACTTTGATTCCAGCTGACGTAGACGTTTTTCATTATCTCCACCTTTATTATTAGGGATAATGGCATCTATCACAAAATATTTTAGATGGTTTAAATTCTGATTGTGAACAGATTGAAAGTGCCTAGCTACTGGATAAGCGAAATCCGCATTGACTATGGCCCGTAAATGCTGGAGAATGCGTAAATATACCGCCCCCTTTGTACTACCCACGTACATGAGGTTACAGCTGCATTGTAATACATATACTGCTAGCTCAGTGCGGCAAGTGTAGTGGGATTTGAGCATGATAGGTTGGATGTCAAACGGTGTCGGGCAAGATCTAGTGTTTACACCGAATTTACATGCTCTGCAGCTAATACAGCGGAAAAATCCTTTACGAGGAGATAGCCAATTGTCAGCGGGTGTTTCAGGGCTATTCCTAACCAAATTGTTACGCATGGAATATGCCTTTCTAAAGGTAACAGTGGGGGATTGTGGCATAATGTCTCTAAGGACATTATCAGTCAGGATAATAGGCCATTCGCGCTTAATCAGTTTGTTTATTGCTTTGGCCTGGCGGCTATATCCCGTTATCAGACGTATAGTGTTACAGTCCTGAGCCTCTGGAAGGGAGACATTAGTGCTGGATCTAAGGGGATCAAGGAGTATTCGTCTATCCATTCTGTTAGCTTTTTTCATACTAGAAAGTAATTTTTTGTCATCATAACCCCTAACTAGGAGTCGTCGTCTACATTCCTCTTGATGATAGTCTCTTATTTCCGTGGTACTACATGATCGATGAATTCTTAAAAATTCACCATATGGGATGGCAGCTATGGTGTGTTTGGGGTGGAAGCTGTGGGCATGGAGGATGGTATTCCCTGAGGTAGTTTTCCTAAACAAACCTGTGGTAATTTTACCATCGATAATTTTTACATGCACATCAAGGAATGTGGCCACATCCTTGCTGATTTCTGCTGAGAATTGAAGATTCAAACGGTTATTGTTAATGTTCTCAACAAACGTTTCAGCTTCCAACACGCTACCCTGCCATATGATGAAAATATCATCTATATACCTCCAGTATTCGATGATATTCCTTTCCCACCATGGTTTATGGGCAACTTTGAGGACATGCTCCTCCCACCACCCTACGTGGAGACCCGCATAAGTGGGGGAAAAACATGCCCCCATCGCCACCCCTCTTTGCTGTTTGAACACCTCGTTGTTAAATAAAAATACATTGTTATTCAAGCATACTTCTATCATGGATTACAGCATCATGTTGTGGCAATGAAATTCTATAGGTCTCTGGTCAAGAAAATGTTTTACCGCTCTGATGCCATCCTTATGATCAATGCTTGTATAAAGCGAGGCGATGTCCATGGTGATGAGAAGACGATCAGCAGACCAAGTGCATTGATTAAGTTTATGTAAGAAATCCGTGGAGTCTTTGAGATATGCAGGTAGTTTTAGAACAAAATCTTGTAAGTAAAAGTCGATTTATTTTGATGTATTTTCAAAAATGCCATTTATGGCGGATACTATCGGCCTTCCTGGCACTGGAGTGGTCTGTTTATGCACTTTCGGAATAAAATAAATGTTAGGAATCACTGGATGTTGTTTGTGCAAAAATTTCAATTCGTCTATAGAAATTAAACCTTCCCTCTTCCATTGTTGTAGTTTCTTTGCATATACATCTTCTATAGTTTTCACAACTCTGATGTCAATCTTACTATAGCAAGTAAGGTCATTGAGTTGACGATATGCCTCATGTATGTAATCCTCTTTTGCCCAGAGAACTATGTTACCCCCCTTATCAGATTGGTTGACAACAATCTTAGTCTCCTTTTGTAATTTATCCATAAGGGTGTGATATGCTCTCATTCTGTGGTCTTGTTTCTTATGTTGTTTCATTGTTTTGATTTGTAGTTTTTTAAGTTCAGCCACCAGTCTATCTTGATAAATGTCAATAGCATCCCTGGGCATATTGGGAACGAACGTAGATGGGGGTCTAAAAGGAGTGCTAATTGACTGTGCCACATCAATTTGTTCATATTCAGCCATATCTTGTGTGTCCATAGTGTCATCCATATCCATGTGCAGTTGGTGCATTGTCTTCATAAGGGTGATGTCTTTAGCAGCCAATCCACTAGCAATAGAACCTCTCTTTTTCTCTTGGCCCATCTTGATGCTAGTGTTCTGTTTTATGGCATAGTATTTTTTAAGCTTGATTTTTCTGATATATTTAAAGATATCTACCCTGGTGTTACAATAATTAAAGTTGCTCTCAGGACAAAACGAGAGGCCTAATGAAAGCAGTTGTTTCTCAGCCTCATCCAACTGGACCGTGGATAGATTAATAATGGTATTTTCGTTTATTGATTTTTGTTCTGCCACTGTTTCTTCTTTGATGGTCTCCCTCTTGGCTTTGGCGCACTTGCGGCGTTGTTTGCGTCTCCTGTTGCGCCTTTGGACTGCGCGGGGTTTGGAATACGTGCTCGTAGTGTCTGTTTTCTCTGGAGTCTCACGTATTCCATCTCCTCCGCCAATGTTAGTTGGCCCAAGTCTTCATTGTCACGGGTATTTAGTGCGCCATCATCGGAGCCATCACTGCTTGGAACCAGGCTAAAATCTGACCCTGAAAGGGTGGAACCCATCGTTGGTATGGTCGTTTGTCGGATTAGGGTTGCCCCTTTGTTTGGTGCCGTCTTACTTTGTTTTCGTAACTGGTCATACTTCCTAGCAAAGGTATAAATTTGCCCCAGAGCGTAGTCCTGCTCATCCCGGGCAAATTTATATGCTTTTCTCGTTTTAATTGTTGCCTCTTGTTTTCTCAGGCGTTCCGTTATTTCGTTGGTGGTTTTTTCAATATAGGCTCTGTCCGTATCATAAATGTCTTTTTTCAATTCTTCATTGATTTTTGCTATTTCGTCCAGATTCTGCTGCCGGTCTATCTTTGCATACTTGACCAGAAAAATTAACAGGCGCATCGACGCCTCCAGATTGCTCTCAGCCCAGTCCTTCAATAAACCAGGGTTCGGATTCTCAAAGCTAGGAACTAGCATAATTCTGACGCCACGGGGCACCCTTCCGACTTCACGATATTTTTCAAGGGAACGAATCTCCCACCACTTGGTGAGCTCCCCCCTCCGGTTCTTTTCAAGTTCTCGCATTAATTTCTTCACTTCCGTATCACTTTCAGTTGTTTTGTTTTCTCCAGCTCTTGCATTTTGTTTAACTTTAGGCAAATTTAAAAAGAGTTCTTCAAATGCCTTCTCTCTCTCTCGCTCCTCCGACATGGCGCCACCAAATTTAAATTACTTCCCAAATTACCAAGTGCTACAATGTCTCAGCACTCAGACTGCTGGCTTAACGCGGTACCTCCACAACCTGCAACTGTACCTCATGCGACGTGGTTTCACCTTAGATACCTCTTCCGGTTGATGTCCTCCGACGTCTCCCTCAGCTGTATCCCAGTGATTCTTGTCGCTTATTACCGTGTCGTGCAGGGGGCTGACCAAATTGCTCCTCACTGGAACATAAACTCCAAGACAGTCTGTGTCAGGTCAGCTCACTTCTTGGTGGAGGGGTCTGTGTCTTCGGGGAACCGACCTCGTCCCGAATAAATGAAATCCAACGCGTTGCCGGCGGCAGCCGTCAGCCAGCAAACAAGTACACAGACTCCTTAATAATTACCGCAAGCCAGACTTCATTTCGAAAAATTTATTTCCAACAAATGGTGATGGTGGTGCCAGTCATCAGACGCGTTTCGGACTTACCTCCTTGCTCACTGATGAGCGAGTGAAATGGAGGTCACGTATATATACACAGTAAGTACACATTTGAATTTCGCGCCTAAACAAAAGCTAGACATCAATGGTGGACTAACATAGTAAGTCACATCCCAAACCCAATATACGGGCGCCATTTTGTAATGGTAAAAAGGTGGAATATGAATGTGTACCATAACCATCTCACATGTGAGTCAAAAACATTGCATCAAGTAAAATCAAATTGAATCACATCAAACCGTAAATCATAATGCCATGATTTTAAACAAACGTAATTGTTTTCACCAAATTTACAAACATAATTATAGCGTTTGCAGCAGTGTACATATGCATACAATTAACATCTGAACAATTATTTAAGTAAGTATGCACAATATACTTATTTAATGCATAAATGCAGAGTACACTATTATATTTCGGTACATGGCGATGTGAGCACGGAAAGTGGAAATAAATACATTTTCCTGTCACTAATGCGCTTGATGCAATCTGTGTATAAGAAAAGATGTTGATACATATTGTTTTGTATATATATCCCAACACTTTCGGCTCCGTTGAGCCAAAAAGACAGGCACACAGGTATCCGGTTGCAAAATGGTTTATTTTACAGACCCCTCACCCCCGACAGACGCGTTTTGCTGGTAGCTTCGTCACTGTCAGTTTGTGCTAAGAAAGTGTCGCCATTTTAACCCACACTTTGGCCCAAAGGTATCAACAGCATAGAAAACGGTGTGCAATCCTACAAACACACATTTCTGTAGTGGCCATCTTTGAGTGTCTATCTGCCAATTCATTTTGTGGGTAAAAGGATACAAATTTATAAAGTGTTCATGTGCATTTTAAAAAACATCGTAACCACAAACATTCAATTATTAAAATCCATGCAAGCTTTGACACAGATATTTCATAGTGACTTAAATTGCCATAATTCATTTGCTTGACACCTTGTATATTTCTTAATACATTTCAACACTTATAATTCACAAGTGCCCCGCATATTAGGCATATATATATTTCATTATGTCACTATTTATTCTTTATCAGTTTTGTTGCCCTGTATGGGCAGATTTTACTCTTTTTCATTAAAAAGATAGCAAACTTGTCATGATTTGAGGAAAGCTGGAGTTTAGATTGCATCATGTTCTAATTTCATTTCCTACTATCGTCAGATGAATAAACCCATTGTCCGGCTACTTCCATGTACGATCTACAAGTGTACCTACATCTCCTCATCGTTATTTAGCCCCCAAGGTGTCATCGTTTTGAGATCAATGATGTATCTTGATTCCAAGATACGTAATGCCTTGACTCTGTCTCCTCCCCATTCATTTCGATCTACTTGATCTAGACAATAGTAGTTGAGCAGATCCCTTTTGCTTTGGTGTGATTCCGCAAAATGGTGTGCCACAGGATGAGACCTGTCATTATTTGTAATGGCACGTAAATGCTCAAGAATACGCAATTTAGTGGGGTTGATGGTACACCCTATACATCTCATCTTACAGGGGCATTCGAGACAATAAATTGTATATTCAGAATTACAATTTTACAATTTTTTGATCATTCTAGGGGGACTATCTTCACCAGTTCTTCTAGGATAGCTAAGGACCTTTTTGCTGTTTTTACACGCCTTACATCGTAAGCATGGAAAGAAACCCCTAGCTTTGGATAGTTTAATGGGTTGGGTTTTCGAGGAAAAGTGGCTGTGGACCAGGTGATCTCTCAAGGACTGACAACGCCGGTAGTAATTGCCGGTCGTTCGGGAAGGTGTTTTTTAAGTACACTGTCAGTAGATAAAATGTGCCAGTTCTTCTTGAAAATATGGACTACCTCCCCTGCTTTTGTGTTGAAATTGGTTATCATCCTGGTAGGTTCCTCCCTTTTTAAGACTGGTTTTACCACCAAAAGATCACATCTGTTTACTGTTGCTACCTTCTCTCCTGCCTGCTTGAGTGTGTTCTTAGAGTATCCCCTGTTTAAGAATCTTTTCCTGGCTTCTCCTTTAGCCTGTTGGTAATCCTCCTTCGCCGAGCAATTACGCTTCATGCGTAGGAGTTCACCATATGGGACATTATGTATGAGGCACCGTGGATGGTGACTTGCCGCATGGAGTATTGCATTCCCTGCGGTTGGCTTCCTATAGAGTCTTGTTTGAACCATATTATTCTCTATGAAAACCTCCAAGTCCAGGTAACAGACCGAGGTGGCACTGATTGTGCTGGTGAACCTAAGATTCCAGTCGTTGTTGTTTAGCGCGGCGACATACTCCTCAGCCGAGGTTCGGTCGCCGCGCCAAACAACAAAGAGGTCATCTATGTACCTAGTCCACAGAAGTATTTTGTCGGTCCAATGGTCATTGGCCTCCCCCCATGCCTCGTGCCTCTCCCACCAGCCAACGAACAAGTTTGCATAGCTGGGGGAGAAGCACAAGCCCATGGAAGTGCCCCTTGTTTGCTTGTACAGTTGTCCTGCAAAAAGAAGGATATTATTATACAGGCAAAATTTCATCATGTTCAATAACATTTTGTTATGTTGATGGTATCTTTCTGGTTTCCTGTCCAGGAACCATTTAGTTGCTGCCAAGCCGTTCTCATGTGCTATGCAGGTATAGAGATTGACAAGATCTAAAGAAATGAGAAGCAAATTTGGTTCCCATATGATGTTGTTCATTAATCGGATAAAGTCCTGAGTGTGCCTAACATAGGAGGGCAAATCCTTCACAATTGGTGCCAAATAAAAGTCTATAAATCGTGATGTATTTTCCAATAGGCTTCCGATAGATGAAACAATCGGTCGCCCTGGTGGTCTTTTGGCGTTCTTGTGGACTTTTGGAAGGTGGTAAAAGGTAGGCAAAATTGGTGTTTCACATTGAAGAAATTCAAATTCCTCCATGTTAAGCATGCCCTCTTCCTTCCATCCTTCTAGTAGTAGTTGATACTCCATTGTACTTTGGACATATTCTGTTCTTTTGATGGTAATATAACATTCATTGTCCTTTAGTTGCCTTAATGCCTCTTGTTCATAGGCTTCCTTCGAAAAGATGACAATATTTCCCCCTTTGTCAGAGGGTTTGATTTCGATGCTCTTATCATTTTTCAGGGACTTGATAGCTTCCCATTCCCTTCGTGTTATATTAGACAGTCTCATGTCCATTCTGGTTTTAGCCAGTTTTTCCAAGTCCATCAAGATGCCTTCATTAAAAACATCAATGGCATCATGTGAGGCATTGGGAAGTTTTTTGATTTTTTCTTTAGACTACTAGGGTCTCTGGTTTGCACGACAGTGGTACAGTCACCCTGTTGATTTTGACTGTCTGTTTCGCAACTATCTGGTGTGGCAGCTAGAACAGTTGCAAGGTCCTCAGAATATTCCTCACTAGTTCCTATGGAATTTTCTCCAGGGTCGGCCACACTATTGCTGGTTCCCCGATTCGTGGGGCGCATGAGTAATATTTTCTGAAATGTTAACTTTCGGATGTATCTGAACAGATCGATTTTTATGTTGATTAAACCAAACTCACTGGATGGGCAGAAGCTTAACCCTTTCTTTAGGACACCCAACTCCTCATTTGTAAGCGTCCTCTTAGAAAGGTTGATGACATTATTTTCTTCTCCATAATTTACCATTTCTTGCGTCTCGACACACTGCGTGTTACTCTTGGTGAAGCGATGGGCAGTACTCCCCCTCTTGCCCCTCCTGGATTTCCTCTTTGGCTTTGCTGGGGGGGGTGGGTTCTTTGCTGTGGCCTCTGGCGAGTTTCCTTGATGATTTGGAACTCGTCAAAAAAAGGTTGCTGATTGCTTGTTTCTTTTATAGCTGGAGCCACAGTTTGCTCTCCTTCAGATACTTCCGCCTCTGATTCTGAGGTTTCAACCTTAGTAGTTTTCGTTGTTCCTTGCGCCAGCCGTTTTCTAGTGGTATAAAATTTTCGTGCAAAAGTTATAATCCTCCCTGTTGAGTAATCTTGCTCATCCCGTTGGAATTTTGTCTGTTTTCTCTGTCTGATTCCTGCTTCATAATCTTTCAATCTTTTTTTTAGGGCATCTCGTAACTCATCGCCCGTTTTTTTATCTTTTTCTTTGGCAATCAGCTCCTCCAGGTCGGTTATGTCTTTGAGACATCGGTGTCTCTCTTTCCATGCATATTTAATTAGCATGCGTACCATTCCCATGGCCGAGTCTGCTGTATACTCCGCCCACTATTTTAGCAGCTCTGGGTCGGGATTTTCGTATGATGGTACGGTAAATATTCGTAAGCCTCTTGGGATCATTTTACATTCCGAATAGCGCTGGAGCGAAGTGGTTTCCCACCACTTTCTGATTTCTCGCGCTTGTAATTTTTCTAGGCGCTGGAATAGTATGGTTAGGTTGCTCGTGGGTGTGGGCGCCAACATTGTGTTCCCAGTGCTTCTCGGTTTACCATTCGCAGGCTTGAACATCACATCTGTGGGCGATTCTCGTTCCCCAATGCTTTCCTCAATATTTGACATGTTTGCAACAGTCCGGTTTAAAGCTTGCAATTTCAATATACACTCAGGGTGGTGACTAAGTCACTTTTACGGGGTCTGTAAAAACTGGTCGGTACCTTTACGGGACAGAGGCTGAACGTATTGTGTTAGGTTATAAGCGAGACCAATCCACTCACCACATCAGACGCTGGTGCTCGGTGGGCTTCAGCCGGCGTCCTCCTTACAACTCGTCCGATACTTCAAGCGACTGGTCCTTATTCTTTCCGTTCATATATCCAGAGAGTGCGGTATTCGTTCTCCGTCCTTATCTCAGTTCACAATGCCTCGGGGCTGGCGGCCATATCAACTTACTGCACAGAACTTTCACTGCCGCCGCTCCTCCAATTCCCGGGTGCTTTAGTCCAAAAAAATAAATAAAATATATGTATGTATATATATATATATATATATATATATACATATATATATATATATGCATATATATATATATATATATATATATATATACATATATATATATATGAACATAGAGTTGTAGCTATTCCCAAGCCACAGTATCGGCGGGCTCACGGCAGGGGTAGCCACCCCCTTAAATGAATCACGTCACCACCAGCGCTCTCCTTCCCGATGTTTTGGAAAAGAATTACACAGGAGCCGTGGCCTCGGTTAAAGTGCAGATTTATTTCCAGACACAACGTCCTACGCGTTTCGGAGTGAACACTACTCCTTCATCACGGGCCGTGATGAAGGAGTAGTGTTCACTCCGAAACGCGTAGGACGTTGTGTCTGGAAATAAATCTGCACTTTAACCGAGGCCACGGCTCCTGTGTAATTCTTTTCCAAAACATCGGGAAGGAGAGCGCTGGTGGTGACGTGATTCACACATATATATATATTTATATATATATATATATATATATATTTATATATATATATATATATATATATTCGGAGGGTCCTCACTAAAGGTTTATTTTGCCAAGTTGAAATGGCATTTTAAAACTTCACTACACTCTGCATCGGCAGGTTTTAAAACATATATTAAGAAACGACTTTAGTGAGTGGCACAATGAATGCTACAGCTCACTTAATAATTTACAGGCACTGATTACATGTAGTACCATTTACTAAGGACTTACAAATAAATTAAATGTACCAATCAGGTAGATACCAACTTAACATGTTTCAGGGAGAGCACAAGCACTTTACCACTAATTTGTAGTGAAAAAGTCCTAATGCCACAAAAAGAAGCATTGCCCATAAAGAGCTGTTTTCAACAATGTTCCTCTGGTAAAAAGAAAGAGCTCCCTGACAGATAACTCAAGAGTGGAGCGGATGTGTCGCAGCGGCCAGAGCTGGTGACTCAAGAGCTGTGATATCCCGGTTTGCAAACCAACTAATCTCTCTGGGTCATAAGTTATTATAAGTTATTATATAAACATGCTGAAAGAGTAAAAGGCAAAACTTTTTGAAAATATACAGTTCCACCAAAGTGGATGTTAACAGTATTTCAGCAGCGGGAAAAGAGAAGCAGATGAGGAACAAGCATTGGTTATTGCAGGAAAATATGGTACTGCCAATAGAAATGGAGGAAAGGTAAGCGTCACGCACAGGAACCAATGAGAAGCCAGGAAAGAGAGGAGGTTATAAGTCCCTTTTTAGTTTACATTAAAAGCAATAGATTTCTCAAGTACAGTGCAAGCACTGTGCAGGCAAAACCTAAAAGGGAGTTCAGCAACAGGAGGCAAAAATGTGGAGGAGACCCTACAAAAAGGGCGAGGTGCAATATTTCATAATACAACTGTATTTTATAAATTCTCTTCTATGAAGAGTATTTTAAGTATTCTTTATGATTTTGTTTTTAGCCATACATCTGATTGTCTTCATTTTTTGTGAAAAGTCCTTCCTAAATGTTTGTCTTTTTCAACCAACCTGGGTTTGTCCATCAAAAAATGTATCTCTATTTATTTCCTAACTGTATTACTGTTTGCCTACTTGCTGCACTCCTTAAATATGCAATTTTCCACGGAAGACCTGGGGACCTTCAAGGATAAGAAACACACTCCTCGCGTCTTTGAAAGACAGATTGTTTGTTTTGGCAGAGTTTAGTCCTGAAGCAGATCAAGACTGTGCCCTCAACGTTGCCTGTATGCCACAAAGCAAAATAAAAAGATTTGGATCATTAAGCGCCTAATGGCTGCAAAATATCGTTCTTTAAAGCCTGAAATCGTCATCCTCATTGAGAACAGAAGCGAGGTTCCCTGAAACTGCAATCAGCCCTCAGTAACTGCAATATGATTTCTTTAAACACTATGACAAAAAAAAATCTGTTTAATGGTTGTTAAAAATATATCCATATTGCACTCCTGATTGTAAAAATGAGGTAATCTGAAAGCATATTTAATATACCGGCTCACAGAAAGAATATATCTTAGACATATCTCTTAGTTATGGTTGATTTAACTCTAATTGAGACAGTTTTACATTGATTTTGAATACAATGTAGTCTGACTGACTAGTTTGTTATATTACAATAAGTAAAAGCATGACCTTTAAAAATAAAAGGCTGCATCCTTTCCCCCAGAACCCAGCTCGCAAATTGTCAAGAAAAATGGCAAATACAATTTGTAAAACTATAAAACAAAATTACACAGCTTCTCATTTTAGTTGACTCTTCGTGAAAGATTGTTTAATAAAACTCGTCTTCTAAAGATGTTTCTTATCAATCATTTATTTCTTATTAATCAAGCAAATATGAATGCCTGTTTTTATGGTTAATTTTTAACCGAATAAAGCTTTTGTTGATTGATTGAATGCCTGTTTTTGACTAGGTGTTCTGCCGACTCCCCCACCTAAGTCTCTTTTAGATACTGCCTTATGCTTCTCTTTGAATGGTGATAACGTAATTTCATATTTTCTCTTCTAAACTAGGGCCCATTTACAAATCAATGTGCAGCCATAAGCCAATATTTACAGCTGAAAATAACTTCACTTAACGAATATGAGCAAGTGACAAAATGATTCAAAACACTTATATTATTTTCTGTCTTGGCTCACATATATCATATACTGTGTCCTGGGACTAACACTCTTCCTCTTGTCCTATTTTACACACATTTCTGATGACTGGTGCATAGTTCCTTTCTAAAACGGATACTTCAAACTTCTGTTCTGTACTGCGTAAAATAGTGCTCAATTCCATTGCTAGTTTAATTAAAACATAAATGACCCACTTGTTCCATATCATTCAATATTCATGAGTACACCTCATGACTATTGGCGCTTCCAAATTATTTATCAGCATTGCCATACCTGCAACAGCATAGAATACTTCAGTGCAACTTTCATTTGTTTGTTTGGTGGTTATATGCATTCTATCTTTTGTTGCTTCTTTTTTTTTTTCTCTTCTATCATTTCATTGTCAATCTAAGTCTCTTCCTTCTACTGCTCTGCCTATCAGTAAATCAAATATGCTAATCAGGGAGAACCAATTGTAATAACAATTTATGCAGGGAGCACTTACACTTTGACACTGATCAGTAGTGGCAAAGTGTCCTAAGCATTTAAGCTAGCAAAATCGAAATCCAGCACAGCATCAAAGATACAGGAGGTAGAGGCAAAAAGTCAGGGGAAACCAGGCCAAAGATGACAAGTCTAAGAGTATGTCTTGAAAAGAATGCACTAAATATTTTCACCATTGCTTCCAATTCACACTAACCCTAATGCAACTGTATGTAGACCCTTCAACAAGAAACAAAACAATTATGCAGATTGTTAGGCCAGGCCCTTTTGAAAAGTTTGTCCACAAACATTTTGCATTTCCCCCCTATTTTTCTGGCCCTGTTTTCGTTGGCTATAGTATTCTCGGCACTTTCTCACTGCTGACTAGTGTTAAAGTCCATATGCTCTCTGTATAATTTGTGATATGATTGGTTATCCATGATTGGCATATTTGATTTACTTGTAAGTCTGTAGTAAAGTGCACGGTGTGTACCAGGGCAAGTAAATCAAAAGCTACTAGTGGGCTTGTAGCACTGGTTGTGCCATCCACATGAGTAGCCCAGTAAATGTGTCTCAGACCTACCACCGTAGTGTCTGATCACGCAGTTTGTAACTGCGATGTTGTCCTGGCAAGTGCACACACTTGCCAAGCCCAAAACGTCACTTTCCTTACATGTAAGGCACCCCTAAGATACCCTCATGGGCAGGGTGCAGTGTATTGGAAAGGTAGGACATGTACGGGTGTGTGTGACATGTCCTGGTAGTGAAATACTATGTTTTTCATTTTTCACTGTTGAAAGGCTATCTGTCTCATAAGCTTATCATTTGGGTTGCGCTCTACCATTTTTATATGTGTAACTTGCAATAGGGGCAGATAGGAAAATGAAGTTTAGACTCTCTGAACTCAGGATTTATTAATGCACATTTTGGTAAAGGTGTTTTTTAAATCCTGCGTTTGAAAAAGACACTTTTAGAAAGTGGGCATTTTCTTACTTCACCATTCTGTCTGCTTCTGCCTGTTTGTGGATTCACTATCTGGTGTGTGAGTGGCAGGAGCTGAGATGTGCATTCACTCTATACTGTCATTGAGGGGTGTTGAGGCAGGCCCTGCCTTGAATGGGTGACTCAGCACAAGGCTGAATAGACATGGTCTGCATTTAGAGTGGTGGGAGGAGTTGTGCTTACACCTGAATAGGCTCTGACTCCTTTTGAGCAATGCAACTCCGCCCCCTGTGGGCATGCTGCATCAGTGAGGGCAGAACTGGTTTGGACTGGGTTCAGAGACCCTTGCCACAAAGAGAACAAATACATTTTGGGGTATAAGTAGTACACCTAAAATCCCAGGACTTTAGATTACTTCCAGGAAAAAGAGGACCCTGCCAAGAAGAAGAGCTGGAGAGCTGTAAGGAGGAGTACTGCTACTTAGCTGTGTGCTGTGTGGGGTTGTCCTACAGTTGCTGCTTCTGTCGGTGGTGGAGGAAAAGGACTGACTCTTTTTGCCCTGCTGTAATATCCTGCTTGTTGAGAATCACCAAGGGCTTATGTGTGCTGGCCTCCTGTTTTGTTAGACGCAGAGACATCAAAGTCTTCCTTCTGTGTGCTGACGCTTTATTTTGTCTGCTGGTGCTTGCACGTTGATTTCAAGGATTGGGTGCTGGCACTTTGTATTCAACGATCTGGTGCGTGCACTTTTTTTAAAGAGATCTGGTGCCAGGAAAATGGGGCTTATTAGAAACTTCCAGGGGCTTTCCCTTCATTGTAAGTTTTCTGTGTGCTGGTGTGAAAAAGGATCGCTCGGGCCTTCTTTGCAGAGGGCAGGGACGTAACACAGGCCCCTGCAGCCCCTGCGGTGCGGGTGGCCCTCACCCTCCAGGGGGCCCCGTCAGCACCACACTTCTGCTGGGGAGCTCTAGATTGAGTCCGGAGGGGGCCCCTTCACATACCCTGCAGTGGGGGGCCCTCAAGGTTTGTTGCGCCACTGGCAGAGGGCCCCATGCAAATAGTGGCGCATCTTACATCAAGTTCACCGCTGCATGCCAGAGTTGGAGGCTGGGCTCCCAACTGCTGTTGAATGAGCCCAAGAGAGGAGGAAAGCCAAGTGCCGGCACTCGCCTGTGAAGCGAGCGCCACAGGAAGGCCAGTGCAAGGCAACCTGCAATGTCTGCACCGGTTGCCAGGCAATGTCCCAAAGCACAAGGGCGCAGCCTCATTTGATGCTGCCAGCCCGCCCAGATGAGACCCCAGGATGCGAGGAAGTAGCCAACGCCAACGCCGACCCTGTTGGAGGTCATATCACCCGGGAGAAGCCACTGAAGGAGAGGAAAGGCAGCCTGGAGCCATGCAGCTGCCGTAAGGGACGGCCACCGCCGCATAACTAAAGTTACTCACAGGCCTCAGAGCAAGGCTTGGCATTGGTCTGGGAGGTGGGAAAAGGCCCCTTCACCAGCCACTACAAGGAGGGTACCCAGCAAATTCTCCTCACCAGCCAGGCAATGTTACCCTTCTAGCAGCAGCTGCCCCTCCATGCCATCGAAGGCAGCTGCACTTTTTGAAGACACCCTCTCCGGAGAGCAAGTGAGGTCTTCTGCCCCCCCTTACTTGGGCAGCTACGAATGCGGGCAATGCCTGATTATGAGCCTTCAGGGCATAGGGGACCCCACTAGTCGGAGCAGAAGGGAAATCCTCATTAAAGGTACCGCTCCGTTCAACTGTATCACATTGCTGGTAATGGGCACGCAGGTCTCCCTGCGGCCTAAGCAAGGTTAGTGGAGCTTTACATACTACGATCAGCATTTCTAGGCCTGCCATTTTCTAATTGGCCTATACGTGCAATATGCAAACATTTTTATTGTCTTGCTGTTGTGTTAGAACGTATGCAACCTTACCAGTAGTTACTTGTCGCATGAATTGCTATTTGTGCCACATGATAGTGTTTTGCATGATGTTATGACTGGTGCCATATATAAGTACTTACTTTAGGGCACTAAATGGGAAGTTATGACAATTGCCTTATGACAAGGTGAATACAGGCTTATGTCATTTGTGGTCTAATGTGTTTTTTTATATGCCTTCTTAGGACAAGTGCCTAGTGGCACAGTAGTTCATATATTCGTGGTCTTATGTGGCTTATGTGCCTCCTTATGCCAAGCACATGGTGGCGCAGTGATTTATGTTATGTGGTCTAATGTGCTATTTACATGCTACTACGTGATATATGGTTTAATGTGCTTTACATGCTACAAAGTGATTTATGGTTTAATATGTTTAATGTATGAACACAAAGGATATTTTTATATAACCTTATGTGGAGTCTCTTTTGTGCTGTGCCTTGTGTGTCACTGGTGAGTGCGTGTGTGTTTGGCGCAAACGCTTTACACATTGCCTCTGGGATAAGCCTGACTGCTCTGCCAAGTTACCAAGGGGATGACCACAGGTTATCTTGTATGTGTAACTCCCTTACCCAGACTAGAGTGGTGGGTTCTGCCTCGCTTAGGTGCAAACACGAGCCAAACAGAAACCCAAATTCTAACACAGATGAAGCCCCACCTGTAAAACTATGGTAAGAAAGTCCATAATGTACAAAGAGGAAGGAAAAAAGAGAGACAGACAGACTCTGGCCTACACATTAAAACTCTCTACATTTAATGAGACCATGTTGTCTAAAAGTAAGTCATTAGGAATTCCGGCTAATTAGAATAACTAGTTAATTTTCATAATTAATTTTCCAAGTGCCTTAAGGAACAAACCTTGTTTCACATTTCAATTAAGAGGTGACTTTAAGTCAATTTTCCATGTACTAAAAACACTTACTTTAATGGGGACTGGAATAAAGGATTCCAATGGAGAGGGTGAGACAGAACAGATGAGTGAAATATAAAAAAATATATGCTGAAGTTTTCATAGAATTTAATTCTTTACCATGCTTCCTGCTTCAGAAGAGTGGCCTCTTCGGCATCCGTTTCTCTTTCTCTTGTACCAGCCCCGATCTGAGTGACATGCCCAGGACTGCTGCAGTCCATTTAATGCACTCAGCAGTCACCATAACACCTTCCTTAATTATCCTAAAGAAGTCATTCTGTTCTCTATTCATGAAAACAAATGCAAACGTATTGGCAGAGATTTACATTCCCTCCTAACTGTATTTTTATTTTTTGTTACTATTTACAAACATTCCCACAGTTGCAGCTGGAAACCTGCACCAGGCAATGGTTTCTATCTATGCATCTGGGAATATCAAAAGACATTCCACAGGTTCCTAATTGAATTGAATCTCCTGAGCAAATGGTTTTTTTCTCTCTGCAGAAATATTTATTCCTCACAGAGAAAGCCCTTCTTCACCCACAGGAAATCTGGAAGTGATTTGCTGCCCTTCCACTGGTTGGAGTAACTTTATGATCATTTCAAGGATTTGAAGGGTGTCGCATTCCAGTTTGAGAAATGTTCCCAACCGAACATGGTTTCACAAACTGACAAAGCAAACCATGCCTAATACTTCTGACCTCTTGCATGTGATTTTTTACCGTGGATTTCTCCACATTTGTGACAGAGAAAAAGGAAAGAGTAAATAAATGTGCCCCTGCCTGGAACCGTTTCGTGAATTCCTGGCTGGTGTAAAAGAGATATGTTCAGCAGTAAACGTATGTTTATGACGGAGGATACCTTAGTTAAAAGGACGCTGTGTGCTTAAAAAAAAGATTAGACACATCATGTCATGGCCACTAGCAATTCAACCATTAATTCAAGATTAGTAATTGTGCTGGAGTCCTATTATTTCGCTATTTGCCTAAAAAGATAATATTAACATCTTTTTGTCTGTAATGAGCTTTAGTATTGAAACATTCTGGTGTAAATCGCACTTGCCTCATAAAATGTCTGCTCGAGCGCCAACAAAATGGTGGCCGCAAAGACCAGAATGGCTGTTCTTTAAGAGGGTTCTTACAACTCTGACTAAAGAATGGAAACTGCTTTGGATGTCTTGACTTGAACACACTGGCAGACAGGACGTCAGTGCATTGGACCTGGCATCAGGTTTGATCTTGAACCTAGGCAAATGAGCCAAATGTCACTCATCCGAAGACTGTTGGGATGTGTGTATTCAACAAAGAGGTTTAATATAAAAATCTAATAGACTTCTGGCGGTATTATGACATTTGAGCCGATAATATGTGTAATACAGTCACTCTTCAGGCAGCTGGAGACCAGAGGGTTGAGGAGCTTAGCAGAACCTTCATATTTTATTGTCTTACGGGTGAGGATTTTCTATGTGAATTATTGTCCCAAAGGTGCAAATAACTGCATTAATTCACAATATATTTTTCTAGTTAAAATTCTTTGTTTGCACACCAGCAGTGTCTGAAATACATTTGTTGCCTTGCCCACAGAGTACAAAAACAGCTCCATATCAGTGCCAAGATAAAAAATAAAAAAAAAGATGGCTATCTGGTTTGTAGAATGAAAACGTTCAGGGCTTTTGCTTTGTGCCGAGGAGTCAGGGTTTGTATTTATTCTCGTCTTGTTTCAAACTGCCTTTGTTAAGGAAAGCAAAAGTGTTATAATAAATCATGTGACTATATCTGTAAACCTATTAGATGACCATACTTTCCAACAACAACTGCAATCACAATGATCTATGTCCATTCTACCCATAATCTAGCTATGCTTTTTCTTTTATTACACCATGGCGCAATATTGCCACCTTTAAGATGTAAGCATTCACAGTGCTTAATTTGAGCTGCTTATCCTACTCTGCTCTTTTCATGAGCACCAGTTAAGGACACATTAATTTATGGGGAATTTAAGTGATTTGCCCAGAAACACAGAATGTTGAGCCGACGCCGAGACTCGAACCTGGTTCCCCAGGTCTGAAGTCAGCAGCACTGGCCATTAAGCCACATCCCCTCCCCACTTTCAAGGTAAGTAGTTGGTTTTGTTTTAGGTGGAGCTAACAGGAGAAATGGGGTGGTGCAAGCTACCTCCGGATGACAGCTCAGGCACTTTTACAAATTAACCATTGAGCGTCCGCAATCAGCATTATTGAAGATTTGTACGCAGGGTCGTACTGGTCTATAGAGCAATCTGGCAGTACCTGAAGAGCTGATCTCACAGATCAATGTGAGGGCTCATTTGTATGCAGGGCAGGACTGGCCTACCAGGAGTTTCATTGGGCTGGCAGGGAGGGAGGACGGTTTCACTGTCCGTGGAGGTTGGTTTTGGCTCTGCAAGTATGAACATGGCCGAAAGGCCCCCAGCAACAAAACCAGGCTCCATGGCAATAAAGCCAGCCCCCACACTGTCAGCCCACTTAAACGCCATGTAGCCAGTCCTGCACTGCTTGTTGTTCTGTTTTATGATCAAATGGGGCAGTCTTTACTGCTGAATTCTCTGGTATTAGCAGAAACATTGCCTTCAGCTACCAAAAATACATTCAGTCTACCATTCCTTGAAAAACACATACACAACTTGTTCCCCATTACAAGTTTCAAACTGGTCTAATTTGCAAATGTGGTCCACTCATTTTAGCTATCTGGGTCGTTAATAGGGCCATTTAAAATTTTTGGTGTCTGGCCCAATTTTCTGTCCCCGTCCGACACTTTTTGAAGTGCATGAGCAGTGATAAATTTAGCAAGTAAGACTAAATATTTGCCATATCGCTACCACAGTAATCAAAACAGACACGAGGGCCATCGACGTTATTGCTTCCCATATCAGATTGTCTAAAGGTTTAAAATGCCCAGTTCTTTTGTTACAGTGTTAGCAACCACATGCATTTTTACATGTGAGTGGAGGTAGCTGTACTGGGATGCTGACCAAGATCAAAGTTATTGAAGCTATTTTAATCTCAAAAACTCACGAGAAAGTAGTGGACGCTACCATATTTCCAAACAACAAGGAAAACTAAGTTGAATTCATCCTGCTCTCCCCCACCCAGCGGACTGTAGTGGAAACCCTCCAAATCTCTCTCAACAAGAAGAAAATAGTAGAACAGAAGCAACCCTAGTTTCCCTCACTCTAATGCATTGATCTTCAAATGATAATTTGAGCCACCACCCAAACCTCCCCCATGCGTGCAGAATATTTTAGAGTTGAGCCCAACTCCTAGTATTGTTTGGAAAGAGGATATGCGTCGAAATTAAGAGTGCTTACTAAATCAAAGGCACATTTGAAATTGCTTTCAAGGCCCATCATCAAAGCCCTTGCAGAAATCCTCTGCAGAGAGCTGCCCTGATCCTGCACTCCTTAAAGAGTACCATCCAGTATCACAGTGCAAAGTCCTCACTCATGAGAACTCTGCAAAGCTCCATCTAGATAATTCCCCTCCACACTACAAAGTCCTGCACTCTGTAGTGTGGAGGGGCACTTTGTAGTGTGGAGGGGCTTTGCAGACCCCATCTGCAAAGCACTTCACAGGTCCATTTCGTTATAACACCATTCAGACACCCTTTACAAAGCCCCATCCAGGAACCACTTGCCACCATCTGTTATGCGTTCTCTACAATACTCATCAAGGACCCCATTTTTAAATCTATTTGGATCTATCACCACACCCAACAAATCTGTCCTCACTACCCCTTCAAGCCCCATTCAGGCCCACTCGGTGCAATGCCTCATCTATATCACCTGTGCAAAGACTCATCCACACATTTACAAACTCAATCTACAAAACCTCTATACCCAGCTGTGCAGAGTCCAATTCAAATCGTATCTTAACCCCCTTAAACATTATAATTTGCCCCTTTACTCAAAACTGTTTTAAAGAATCATTCAAAATATAGCCAGTATCTTATCTAAACACTCACACCCATTCCTCCTTCTCGAAATTTCAATCAATCCTCCCCTCAACAAAACCTCATCTAGTCCAATTCAGAACTCTGCATTCAATTTAATTCCCCATTTTAAAGATCTACTCCCTATTCCGTCCTGATATTGAAGTCAATATGGCCTATTGAAATACGCATCCTTCCTGACTTAAGTCTTGTCCCCTCCTTGAAAAGCAAAGCTAGTGTCCCTCTTCAAAGCCATAACTGTGAGGTTTTCCTGCTTCTGCCTACAATATAGTTTTTTCTTCAAATTCTTGGATTACTAATCCTGATTATATAATGGGCTAAAATAAAAAAAACTACAAGTTCCACAATGCAAAGATAAACCTGTACTGGAGCAGTAAATCATGCGTAGATCTGGGAAGCTTGACAGAGAAGCAGACCGAAATCCAGGCCATAAGAAAAAAGCCCCATTAAAGTCTCCTCCCTTTCTAATCAAACCAGAGTACACTCTATTATTCCCTGTACAGACTGAAGTGCATTAACACAGCGGCATAGTCCCACAGATGCCACAATGCATTTTGGTTTCTCTAAAAATCAGACTAAATAAATATGGCAGCTGGAAAGCTACATTGTGTTGCTAAGTGCTTTTCTGGCACAATATTTCAGCCTCATGGGATGCCCTCACTTTCTCAGTAAGTGTCTAATAATTTACCTGCAACACGCATTTGCCTTTATGTCAAGAATAAGCCATCTGCAGTGCAATCCTAACTGCCAAATGACATGAGCCTGCTAAAAATCCCTCAATGATACCCACAAGTGAGGTTGGAACTCTTGGGCCCCTGTTAAGGAATTGACTCACACCCCACTTGTGGCCACCACATTCCGCTGCCCCTTGGGGTCGCACCCATAGTTATGTAACTGAAACTGCCACACGTTCACCCACCCAAAGAACCCATAAGAAGATACGCTGCTCTCAACTCACCAGAGGTAGAGCAGTAATCTAACCTACTCTCACTCACCCAGGAAACGGCAAGGTTAACCCTCCTAACTATAACCACCAAGATCACACCTACTCTCATCGACCCAGGAGGAAGAAAAAAAGAGTAATTTTCATGTCACCCTCACAAAGCAGGACAATAAAAGCCAACCTTTTCTCATCCACCTAAGGGCGACTGTAGATAGGCCCCCTACTTTCACTTGGCAAGAAAACCTAGGGAAACCACCAAGCCTACACTGGAGAGATTAGGGAAGGCACTCTACTTTCTCACATTGAAGACACAAGCTGACCGCACCAACCTTTGAGATAACAGGGGAAGCCTCCTTAGTTTCACCAACTCATGTCGAGACAGTGGAACAGTAAAAGTCATCCTACTGTCATCTACTCGTGACTGAGTATTTGGGAATCACTCTACCATCCCTCTAGAGGAAGTAGTTGAAGCCATGCACCCTCTCCCACATTAAACAAAGCAGAGGAATCCTTTATACCCTCACCCTCATAGTAGAGGAAATTGGTAAGCATCTTAGCGTGCAGATGTGGAAGATGCCTTCCACCCAGTCAACCCTCACCCACAAAAGAAAGCCTTACAACAAGCTAGAAACCTGTGATGAATGTCAGGACAAATTCTCAATACACTTTCATTATCTACCTTTGGAAGTAATTTAAGAAGACCTTGATTTTGCTCACCTTTTTCTTTGTCTGAACATGTTTCATTGACCTTCTCGTTAAAGTTTCATTAGAGTGAACATCAAAAAACAACAAATCACCATGACATATTGTTGAATGGCAATTCTGATGTCTGCCATAGTCAGTGCTCATATTGTTGTAAAACTCATGTACGTCTAAAAGGTTTGAAGTGTGTAGCACCGCTTTACATTGGTGCCATAGGGTATTGAGCTTCATTCAAAACAACTAAATTACAAAGTATACATCACTAGAGGTATATCCTGAAAAATAAAAAAGATTTGGTGTAATGAAAATGACAGTAAATCTATTAATACAATAATCTTCCAAACCTTGTTTAGCTATGCTCACCAAGATTCTGTAAATTGATTTACCTGAAAACAAATGTACTAGTTGCAAAATATACTTTATTATACATTAACAAACATGTGTAGGGCTTTATCATCTGTCCTACTCAGGGCACAATCAGAACAATTTCCAATCAGTGATTCCAATAGGCGTTTCAACCTCGAATAGCTAAATAAAACATGTCCACATGATTACTCCTCTCTCAACCGCTGTAGTTCCCTAGAGATATCAATCCATTCTGAAATGTATAAAACCACACTGTTCGTTTGGACAAGATAGCACAGAGGAGTAGCTCAGAAAAAATACCTTAGAATTTCAACATTCTCAAAACTAGAGGACATCTTTCCATTCAATGATGATAGGGTTCAAAATTATATGAATATTAGCAACATCATTTGGTACGATATAAAATATAATGGTGCCCTCCATTTCTCTACATATTTGACCATGATTTATATGCTCATTGAAAGCCGACTATCCATTTCAATGTCTAGAAGCCATTTATCAGTGCTTCTTTAGAGATGTTCAAGATGCTCATTGGTCTGTAAATATATGTTATTCTTCAAAGCAGCCAATGCACCCTGAATACATTTCTTATTAGCCAGTAACTTAAAAGCACATCCAGTCTTAAATAGATGGTTTTTTTCTTGGGACAACTTTCTCAATCCCCGTGCAGCCCTCCAAAAGCAGGCTTCATTCCTAGCATACTATTGGGTTGACAGATAACACGCTGAAGCCTTTCAAATCAAAATGTGTGTTCTTTTTGCTGGAAGCACTGTTCTAGAAGAAATAATAGAGTATCTTACATGTATTTGGTTGAACCTTCTAAGACCATTTATTAGTAGATTGGAAATCCACAGGTTCTAACGACCTCTTAAACTCGCTTTTTCAACATTACCTCCAAGATGTTTGCACTTGAAAGCCCACTCAAGTCTATGACTCCCTATCCATCATATCGAACTACACTCTTCACGTTTTACAAAGACATGACTAAGGGTTTACATTATTGCTGCGCGTCACTTGAAGCCCTCTGGAGATCCACATCAGCAGGGCTATGTAATATCATTACTAGCATAGGAAACGTTCCATGGGCACTAATGCAAGTCAGACAAAAATTAGAACAGCCAACATGTTTGGCTTGCCTCGAGAAAATTAGCAAGGCAATACAAAACCCTACTTCTATAGAAAAAAAACTTTAAAAAAACAATTGTTTTCTTTATATAATGCATCTGAGAGAAGTAATTTAATATGATATGAGACATTGTGCTTTTGAAATGTAATGTAGTCCCTTGGGCGTTGTAATGCAAGGATACAATAGAAGGTGGAATGATACACCAAGCAGCCAATCCCATGAGGTGAGAGGGAGATAAAGCCCACTCTATTCATATTGTTTTTTAAAAAGACGGTAGCTGGACTTGCAGACAGCTGCGCTGTCAAGCAGGATCTAAAACATAAGCTGACTACTTCTGAGGCCTGGTAGTAAGTGACAGAAATAACTAGGGAGTGCCAGCGGGACCCTCACGTCCATCACTCTGTTTCCATGGTGCATGTTACACTAATGTTAATATCACCTTTGAATGTTGAGTCAATTACATTTAGCAACAGGATATGCGAGCTCCCCAACTTCTGAGAGTTTAATTTACCAGGGCCCAATTAGTCTTTTTTTATCTTGAATACTTTAAAATAAGGTTACTGGCGGGGCCCTACAGTTACAGAGACAAGTACAGGTTCACCAGATTGCACAAGTGATCTGTATTTTTAAATTCCATTCTCAGTTGCTGTCACTTGCTTCATCTCATAACAATAAACAAGCAGCATTTCACTCTCTCCCTAAGGAGATGTACATGACAGTGTGTAATCCTTTCATTCATTTGAAGCTAATATACAGCAGGCAATCGAAATGTCATCTCTTCAAGTATTCCCACTTAGAGTGATTTAATCACATCATAAAAGTTTCCAGCCACCGGTGTATCCTGATATTCTATAACATTCAGTTCTAGAGCAGTGTCTGTATCACGGTTCCTCCCAGGGAGGGAGTAAAACTCACTGTGGTTATGGGTACAAATAAAAGGGAGGGTGCACGCCAGAATATCACGAGGACTTAACCTGATCTGTTTCTTGCGCAAACTAGTGTACATCACTGAAAACAAGTACCTTACTTAGAAACGCCCAAGGACCTTGTTTTTGTAGGGGTGATTCAGCTTCTGCAGTGTAGATGCAAATACACTTGTTTTGTCTTTATGCTGGTACAGGTATCATCCCTAAATGATTTTCACTCCTAGTGAAAGAGAAAGAAACTCCTACATATACTCAATGACCTGGCTTAGGATAACCAGCAGTTGTCCTAAATTTGCCACGTTGGCCAATAGTTTAATAAACCTTGCTACAGGTCACCTAGGGGCTGCTACATGTGATGGGTGTGGGGTCGCCCAGCATGTTGGGCTTGTCCGACACAATGTCCAATGTATAGGAGAGGCCTCAAATCACTGCCAAGTGGTTGCTATGCCTGGTTGCTGTATTTTTCAACAATTTTAACTGACTATGTTGGGTTGAAAGCTTCTGTACTACCCTCAGTCTCCTTTTTGATTGTCAAAGGAGTATGCAATGATGCAACAGGCTAATTTAGGCAACCATCCTTGCCCAGCAAGACATCAGATATTGTGGGAGGTTACATAAGAATGAGTACCATTCTCAGTTTCATCACCAGGGCAGTGAACGGGTACTCCATAACTCACACTACTCAACCCTGCATGCATCAATGCTGAACATTATTCCGCAGTGAGGATTCTGAGATCTGGTTATCGGATATCGAGATATCAGACTAATATTTGGCAAATAAGGATAGAAGCCTAAGTGTTAAAGACACTGGAGCCAGTAGAAGAAACATGGCAAAAATCTTAATTTTTGGATGAATGGTACATTGTCAATAAAACCAGCTAGAGCTGTAGTGGCAGTACCATTCAATAAGAGGGCTCTCTGTTGAACTTAACCAAAGGTACATTGCATCTATACAGTTCATTAAACATCAACCCTGTCTAGAATGCCATGACTGTCGCACTAGCACTCTGTAAATCCCATTCATAATCACTTATCTAGATTCTGCTAGAGTTGCTTTACACAGAGGTAACCTTCCAATATATTGAACCTTATGCATTGTGTTGAAGTGTGATATGGATCTTCATTGAAATGCAGCTTAAATAATTACAAATGATGACTATACTATAATGTATCGAGCCTCCAGTCTCCTCAGAGGCATGGGCTGGAACCTCGTCTGCCTCCAATGTCAGAGGAGTTCTCCAGGACCTGTGAAACTCAGGGGCAAGTAGGTAACCCTTTAAAAATAATACAGCAACTGGCCTGTAAATTACATACTGGACACTACTGGCTGCTCACTTAAATGTCCAGACTCCTTTTAAGGTTTTATGTTTTAGGATCTGGCGGCGTTAAACAGTAAAGGCTTACTCTTGGCGGGTGGTTTTTGGGCAGAATGTCTAGTTCAGGCAGGACACTTATCACTCACAATAGTCTGCCCAAACATTGATATTTTTTTGAAAAAATATGAGTGTTATTATTATTAAGGGAATAGGTCTAATATCCTTTACATGTCTATAGCATTATTAATATTATTTGACTGCATATCTTAAAATGTTCTGTAATTTAACTGAGCCGTTGAATTACGTTCATACCAGGCCACTTCTTTGAAGCCAGGGCAACTGTAGGAAAGAAGACAATCCTTGTAAACAGCATTGCCACTGACCCTGACCACTTACCCTGAAAGACTAGAAAACAGGTACAACTGAGAGCTCACTGAATTTCCAAAGTTCTGATATTTTAACTCTGACTAACAGATAGGGTCAGATAATCCAGGTTTTCTCTTGGAGGATGGTGTAAGGGTTACACATATAGTTGATGTGAGGGACTAGTTGCTCCCTCTAACTCATAACTCCTATGAGACTGATGTTTTCTGCCCAATGGAATAAAGAGGACAGCCCAGAACAGAAAATGTGTAGCTCTCACCTCCCCCACCCTTTAAGTCCACTCATTTAAAAAGGGGGATGCCTTCAAGAAAGTGAAATCTCTCTAATGGCCTTGTAAACTAAGGGGCAGATTTACTACTTCTGGCGCATCTCTGCTAATCAGCAGGGATGCGCCGGAAGAGTTGCGATGCATCTGCCCACCCGTGCGCCACCACTGATGCGCTGCATTTACAATGCAGGGCACCGTGGTGCACCCATGGGCAGATGAATGTCGCATCCCCCGTCGGAAAGGTGGCGCATTGCTGGAGTTGCGTCGCAAGCACGACGCAGCTCCAGCAAAGCTTGGGGGTGCCCTATCTCTAACATGCTGCGTCAATCCTTACCCCTGCTTCAAGCAGGTGCAGGGTTTTGACCACAGTGAAAAAGTGCACAGAGGCCTACAATCACCAACACCAGGTTACAGAAACAGGCTAGGAAAATGCAAAAAGTTTCGGGGTGAACCTGCCAAAAGGGCCAAGTCCAACACTCGGCATACCAATCCAACTCATCAGAGCAATAAGTCGAAGGACTTGTGGCCACTAATCGGATACCATGGCAGAAAACTTGGATACATGAACCTTTAAAACCAAAAAGAAGAAAGACTAAAGAAAATGGCACAATGCCACTGAAAATCTCCAAATTAGGAAAAGATGATTTGTAAAGAGACAGAGAGAATATGGGGCTAAAATCCATACCATAGCATTCTGAAAAATGGAGGAATAAAATGAGGAAATTAAAGCAACCTATTTTTTTTAAGCTGGGTGGAACTTCATCTGGCACAAAACACCATATATGGCCTCTTGAAATACTGACAAAATCAACTCAATCCCCTCTAGAGAAGAATACTGATTTCCCCAAAGAAAATGTAAATGTTTCTGCCTTTTTTGAGGATAAGATAAAAATTCAACTCTCCTATACGCCATCTGTGATCGTGCACAAGCTCTGTGACAGTGTCCATGCATTTAAGTTTAATTGGAGATGCTTTAGAAAAGTAACAAACATGACCGTGCTTACCACCACTGCTAAGCCCAAATCTGTCTTGAATTATCTACATCTGTATCTTCCATAGTTTTGAAAGATTGGTTACTTTGTTGCACCCTATTGAATGGACATGAGCCACACCTCTCTATCACAACTTACAATTTTGGACGTTCTAATAGTAGTTCTGGTCTCTCCCGTTTAATATTATCATGAACAAATCATAGAGATTTTAATGACGTCTAACTCGCCCATCCCGGTGAAAGTCATGGAAAGCTGCAAGGAGACCCAGCTCAAATGTTTCACAGCTTAAAAAGAGCTCTTTGATGATCATTACATCATCAGGTCAGCTATAGCACAACAACCACAACTTTCAAAATAGTTGATGATGTACTTCAAATTAAAGATAAGGCAAATGCTGTCTGTCCATGTTCTCAGACTAAGTTTACAATAAGGTTGAATGACCCTGTTCCTAGTTGTTGGTCATCATGCCTTAAAAACTGGTTTCTGCAAATAACATTTTCTCTCCATCTAACTATGCTCCACCAAGACCATCCTTAAAGGTCTCATCTCTCTCCCACACTTTTGAATCTGTATATGAAACCATGAGTCTCCTCTCAAGTACTTCAAAATCGAATGCCACTTTTTCATGGATGGTGCTCAGCGTAACCCGAAAAGCCCCCTCCAAAAGACATTCAAATCAAAGATCAGGATGTGGTGGATGTCCGATACCCCAAAATACAATACATCTCCTCAAATATAGCCTTCCTTTAACAGTTCCTTCTGATCTCCACAAAATGCTCTACCATTTTTAAGTCTGGCTTAATTCTTTTACTATATTAAACTGTCAAACAGTCATTGTGGGCTGTGGAAATTGTGTTGGCTTCATCTTCAGCAAGAGTCTGAAAAGAAGGCCACATCAAATCCTTGGTTAGGAATACACATTATCATCCTAGAAGATTGTTGGACTTGGCCCTTTTGGCAGGGTCACCTCGAAACTTTTTGCGTTCTCCTAGCCTGTTTCTGTAACCTAGTGTTGGTGATTTTAGGCCTCGGCGCACTTTTTCATTGTGGTCCAGTGTAAAGTGCGTGCACTCTCTGTGTATGTGTGGTGAGACTGGCCTGCCCTGCCATAGGAAGGCATTGCAATATGTGTGTCCATGGTAGCTCCTGATATGTGGAGAGTGCAGGGGCGAGTTTGGTATGTGCAAACTCGTGAGATTAAATGCTGCGCGTCGGTGTGCGCAAATTTAATGCGTCTAGTGTAGAAGTGCCACTTTTAGAAGTTGGCATTTCTGTGTGCAGTGAATGTGAATTTACTGTCTGGCTTTTGAGTGACAGGGGCTGGCTGGTGTGCTTGGCTCAAGGAGCCAGGATGGGTCTGCCCGGTAGTGAATAGGGAGATCTGCATGTTGATGGAAGGGAGGAGTTGCACCTGGGACCTGAATAGGGCTGTGCCTTCCCTCCAAAATGCTGGCTCCACCCCCTGTGGAGCGTCTGAAGTCCCTAGCCTGACCAGTGAAAGGGAGAGAGGGGCTGAGCAAAACAAAGTGCTCAGGAGTTCCCCTGAACCAGTTGTAGCTGGTTCTCCCATTGCCTGCACCTTTTAGACAAAGGATTAGGTGTATAAAAGAGGGGCAGTGACCCCATGATTTTGTTCTTGTTTTGATACTTGAAACTACCAGGGGTGTGCTGCTGCTGGGGCCCAGGGGAAGGCTGCCTCCCTGGGCCCTGCCCTGCCCCTGGATGCCCGGAGGACTTCTTTCCCTGGACTTAGATTATAGCGCTTTGGGAGTGCTGTAATTCTATCCCTATGAGTGCTCTCTGTTTTTTCCTTAGGAGTGCTGGGGCTCTGACCTGCTGAAGTGGTGCTTTGTTTTTGTTGCAGAGCGCTTCCTGTGTTGCCCCAGGCACCTCCCTTGCAGCCTTCCTGATGGCCGCTGATTTATTATTCCTAGCGGGTGCCCACCCGCGCCATGGCCTCCTATTTTGGTTATCCTTATGGCAGGTGCCCACCCTGCATTATGGCTGCCGTGCTTGTCCTGTATTGAAATTATGGGTGCCCACCCCGTTCTTGTGCTCGTATTTGATTGTATGGGTGCCCACCCTGAGACTCACCGCCGCGGCCCGAGCCGCTGAAGAATTCTGTTCCGGGCCTCTGCCCAGCGCGACCCGGAAGGAAGGCGAGATGGTGCTCAAGTGGGCGGGGCTTCTGAGACGGAAGGAAAGCCCCGTGAAGGAAGAAGCCGGCCAAGCAAATGGCCACAGGCTGCCCGGGGCTCCCGTGAGCTGCTGGGAGCCCCGGTAACCCAGCGGAGAGCGGGAGTCCCCGAGAGGAGGTGAGAACTCCCTTGTCGACCCCCGCTGGGACCGCCGCAAGAGCAGCAGCGTGATTGCTGCAGGGAGGCGCAAGGCACATTGCCGGTGCCTGCCCCCTGCCAAGAGGGCATTATTTGTTTCAGAGCCAGATGGCTCCAACGATTGGGCAAGGGTATGTAGAGGACAGTGGTCCACCATGGGGGCATTTTTTGTTTTCAGAGCCTGTCCGTGGCTCCAAAGCTGGGGGCAGTTTCTGTTTATAAACGCGGGAGCCCCAGAGTCTGAGGGGCATTTCAAGGCACGATGGTGCCATGGCCCATCTTCCCTTGATCTCAGCTGCCCTGCAAGAGCGCAGGCAGCTGCAATAGTGGCACAGTTTTGATTTAAGAGTCCCTAAGAGGGAGAGAAGCGGCACAGTGGTGCCAGGCCTCATATGGAGACCCCCAGCTGCCCAGAAAGTAGTGGGCAGCTGCAACGTTTAGGTCTCTCTTGGCTTTGGGGGCATGTCTGAGCTAGGAGTGAGTTGCACTCCTTTGCCCCTGACACAGCTGTGCAGCACTTAGTGGCAGCTGCAACGTTTACGTTTGCGTAGTGGCCCAATTGGATTTTGCTGCATTGGCAGCGCGCCCTGACATTATAGACACAGGGCATTTGAGCCTGCCTGGAGATGGCCAGGGGGACGGTAGATGTATAGGGTGCAAGGCCCTAATGTGATTGATGTGCTCATGCGATGTGGTGCTAGAAAATGTAATGCATTTAGTATGTTTTACGCACCTTGTTTGATACCTCTAAACTGTGGTTTACGACTAGGAGGTTGTTTAGCATATTATGGTTTATGCTAGTGAGATTATGTTTCACTGTGTGAGGTATGCCCCTAATGTGAGTTATACTTAGGAGGTAGGGTCTAATGTGTTTAGACTAGTGAGGAGATTCCATAATGCGTTTATGCTGGTGAGGTTGGCGCAGAATGTAATTTGCGCCTGATGTGACTATGCATAATGTAGTTTATGTTACAGGTTAAGGTGGAGTACAGTGATTACCAGTGGCTACTGGTTGAATGTTCATGACCTATTTTACTTTTACCAATTTCTGCTAAGTGCTGATCCTGACAGTGACCCTGTCAAGTGTAAATAATCCCTTGTGAATATTGCCCGTGCCAGTTGGCACAGTGTATGTTATGTGTTTACTATCCTAATGTGTTATGAAAATACAAAGGCTATTTTTATATGACCTTGTGTGGAGTTCCTTTTGTAGTGTGCCTGGGATGTTGTTGCTGTGTGCGTGCGCAAATGCTTTACACATTGTCTTCGGGATAAGCCTGACTGCTCGTGCCAAGCTACCAAGGGGGTGAGCAGGGGTTATCTTTGGCGTGTAACTCCCTTACCCTGACTAGAGTGGTGGTTTCTGCCTGGCTTTGGCACAAGCCTTAGCCAACCAGGAATCCCATTTCTAACAAAGATATTTTCAAACAAGGTATGTAATGATTAGTGCAATTAAGGACAACTATGAAAATGGCAAAGGAATTTCAAAACTACACCTGATTGTATATAAAGTGCTCTGTCACACTATGAGTATAGTCCATCCTATATAAAAGTACAAATAAATACAATATAGCTGCTTTTCATGACTGAACATTGTGTGGTGCTGCATAATAACGGAGGAATAGTGCAGGAGGCCAACACTATCCTAAAATAGGCCACCACATTTTGCTCCAAGCTACATAGGGAATGTTATACTAACAAACACTAAAGGACCCAAGTGAGAGTAAATACTGCTGTCTGCGACTATATGATCAATATATATTTGTTTAGATTGATTATCAAAGTGATATGCAGCAGGGCTCCAAATAAATGTAATGGCTTTTGAAAGAGAATCAATAATGGTTTGCCAACTCATTAGTTGCTAGTACTGGCAGTGAGAGTTTGTTGGGCCTTTGCTTTAGAAACTCATTTTTAGGTCTCGCCTGTCGATGCGCATGCGCATCGAGCAAGCGAGACTATAGGGGCTCATCTACTCTTTATCTAACTTGCAAGGAATCGTGGCGATTCCTTGCAGTGCCCGTGACTTTTAAGCTCAATGCGCATGTGCATTGAGCTTAAAAGCGCGTGCACAGCCGCCCGCATTCCTCCGACACCTTTGAAGTGAAGCTTAGCTTCACTTCAAAGGCCCGGCTTCTTCACACCCACATGCCGCTCTGCCCCGCTCCGCCCCCTCCCCTGAGTCATCCTGCCTGCCCCTTCCCGCCGTGTCGCATTTCTCCTCCCCCCTCCCCTCTCCCCTCTCTTCCCTCCGTCTTGTTTTCTTTGATGCTGGTATTTCCATATCTGGCAGCTTCCTGCCCTCACCCCACGCACGCTGTTTATTTATTTATATTTAATATGCAGGAGATCTCAGTTTATTTAATTTATAATTAATGATGCCGCCCACGCTGAGGCTCGAACCCTGTTCTCCTCCTCCAAAGTCGGCATCGTTATATGTTGAGCCACCTCTTCGCACCGTTTGTTTGTGCTGACTTTCTTGCTCTGCCGCTGCTGGCAGCGGCATTGCGCTTGGAGGGAACATGTAATTGACCCGTCTCGCTTCTTTTCATTTGAATTTTTTTTACATTGTCTCCTTCCTTCCGCCCCTCGCAGTTTGTTTTCCTTGCACCGTCCCTTCTTACAGTCCCTTTAACCATTTTGGTGTTGCTCAGCCCCAACTAGCATGTTATTGTCAAGCCTCCAAATATGCAGCACAAACACGACGTACAAAGAGATTAACGTGTTGCCTGGAGCACATTTCGGGAATAACATTAAATGAAAGCCCAAACCCGCTTTACCGCAACTTGCTTTCACTTGTTGTCTTTGTTTCCAGTGCTATTTTAGAGCTTTGTGCAAACTACACTCTCGTTATTTTGCTGGTAATAACTTTGAGGGAATAGCGTATTTTTGTTTTTTAAATAGCTGGCAGCTTCCTGCCCTCACCCCACGCACGCTGTTTATTTATTTATATTTAATATGCAGGAGATCTCAGTTTATTTAATTTATAATTAATGATGCCGCCCACGCTGAGGCTCGAACCCTGTTCTCCTTCTCCAAAGTCGGCATCGTTATATGTTGAGCCACCTCTTCGCACCGTTTGTTTGTGCTGACTTTCTTGCTCTGCCGCTGCTGGCAGCGGCATTGCGCTTGGAGGGAACATGTAATTGACCCGTCTCGCTTCTTTTCATTTGAATTTTTTTTACATTGTCTCCTTCCTTCCGCCCCTCGCAGTTTGTTTTCCTTGCACCGTCCCTTCTTACAGTCCCTTTAACCATTTTGGTGTTGCTCAGCCCCAACTAGCATGTTATTGTCAAGCCTCCAAATATGCAGCACAAACACGACGTACAAAGAGATTAACGTGTTGCCTGGAGCACATTTCGGGAATAACATTAAATGAAAGCCCAAACCCGCTTTACCGCAACTTGCTTTCACTTGTTGTCTTTGTTTCCAGTGCTATTTTAGAGCTTTGTTCAAACTACACTCTCGTTATTTTGCTGGTAATAACTTTGAGGGAATAGCGTATTTTTGTTTTTTAAATAGCATGCACGAAAACAGTATAATTTCAATTTGCACCACTTATTTCCCATGTTTGTGTCAATGTAAAAATCGACCCTGCACACCCAGCACCAGGGCCGTGTGCCTCAATGATGCAGTACACGCACCAGTAACTGAAATATGACGAAAGACTGAAAGGAGTAGCTACAAGCTGTGCTCTAGTTCTGCTCTCCAAAAAATCAGCAAAGAAACAAGCAATTAAGAACATTTCATTGAAGAAACCATTGAGCAGGAAACAGAAGGAAATCCTACAGAAAGAATCCTAGAGAAAGAAGCTTGAGGTATGTAAACACTTTTATTATGCAAAGGACGTCAATTTCAGGATGCTCAGATGCTCTCATTGGAGTGAAGCGATGGCTTACGTTGAATGAAGAAGCAGCTCTGAGCACTTCAAGAACAGCTGTAGTTTACCACAAGGCACAGAGGCTCTGGCAAGCTTGCATAATGTGGCGGTAGTCCACATCTCGTCATCTAGTGCCCCTCCCTCTGACCACATTATAACACGTTTGTGCCGAGTTGGCTCTATGGTTTATGCAGGAATGAAAAGAAACAAGTAAAATGCATCAGAGATGAGAAAATAAAAAACAGCGAATCTTTCGTACTAAAAAGATGTATGTGAAATAGTTACGAATCTGTTAAAATATGAGCGACAATCCTCAAGTCATCCACAACTTACACTGGTGCTGTTCACTGAAGGGTTCACACTCTGCTTATTCAATTGTTGGCCTCTTGCTGAGATGGTGAATAAAAAGCTATTTAGTGTTCATTTGTATTAGAGCATGAATTACAAGATCAGCGAGTAGTAGTGAGACCACCCAACAATTCTCCATCAGTTGGCAAGTAAGGGGCCATTCTAAAATGGCAACACCCAGATCCTGGACTGCCTAACTCTCGGCCCACCCATAGTATAGTCTGGTAAAGATGATGCTCACGAGTGCCTGTGCAGCAACAAAAAATATCAAAAATGCATAATCTCGCCGGCGCTGAACTATGGATCGATAATTATTTGTCAAATACATTTTTAAAACATAAATGTTCCTCTAAGGCACATGGCAGATGCTATCTGTAGCCTTGAAAGTCCATAGGCCCTGAGAAGTGAAAGGTGATTGGTGAGGGCAAGTTGTGCTAAGACATACTCCTAAGCTTGTGTGCTCACCCTCACCCTCAAACCTTCACCCTCAACCCCTCACTCACCCTCACTCTCACTCACCCTCACTCAGCCTCAACTACTCTCACTCACCCTCAACCCCTCACCCTAACTCACCCTCACCCTCACTCACCCTCAACACCTCACTCACCCTCACCCTCACTCACCCTCACCCTCACTCACCCTCAACACCTCACCCTCAACCTCAACCCCTCACCCTCACTCACCCTCACTCTCACTCACCCTCAACCCCTCACCCTCACTCACCCTCACTCACCCTCACTCACCCTCACTCTCACTCACCCTCAACCCCTCACCCTCACTCACCCTCAACCCCTCACCCTCACTCACCCTCACCCACTCTCACCCTCACCCTCACTCATCCTCAACCCCTCACCCTCACACAGTGCAATAGGTCTCAGACCATTTCAGTTAGAGCTTTAAGAAATGTTTATGGCTTTTTTTATTTGTAATTCTTTAGCATTGGCTACAGGAAACAAAAATGCTAAACATTTACAAAAAAAACCCATAAACAATTCTAAAAGCACTAACTCTAATGGTGCGAGACCTATTGCATTTCCAATGCTTGTTTAAACGTATTATGGTACTACAGCCACTTATTGACTTAGTAATGGAACGTTTCAAAATAAATGGGGAATGACACAAACAAGCAGTGTTTTTGCCCCTTGTTATAGGGATTGATTTTCCATGCAGATAAATGGCATTCTTGCATGTTTTAAAGTGGCAATGCCACTTTGTTATAAATACAAATATCATGTTAAATACATAGGAACCATTCACTTTACTTGTAGCACATTTGTTCTCGCCTTGAGACAAGTTCTAAATGTATCACTCCCTAACTGCATGAATAAGAGGTGGAAATCATTGACTGCTTTAAAATACTTATCGTTAGGGTCAGAAGTAAAGAACATAAGGAAATGAAAATGTGGCAGACAAGAGCTAAGCACAAACAGCCTGATTCACAAAAGCATTTTGGAGTACATAAAGTAGTACATCAGTAGTAGTATTTCATGTACTTTCAAATACACAAAATCAACTGCTAGAGATCTTTGCATCCATCTCTCCTATCTTTTCCGTACATGGATTCCAAATCAGTGAACTAGTAATATGCATCCGTAAGCAAAGGATTAAGTAATTTATGTGGGAAGGACAATGGGGAGTGGTGTAACATCGAGAATAATTATTACAAAATGGGTGGGGTAAGGGTAAACACTGGTTAGGTAGGCACATGGTAATATGAAACCAACCCCTGCGTAAGAGTAAGGCTAATGCTATTCACATAAGGTACTTCTAATTCTACTACAACCCTAATAGTGACAAACATGCTTAAATGTACTCCATACTCCACACTTGGATCGGCTACCCAGGCCCAGGGCCAGTGCTATGTTAAACACAAACATATGCATTGAGGTACACTTATAAGTGGCATGACCTATCCTATAAGTCCCTAGTAGATAATATGGTAAGGGGATAAAAACTGCCTATAATTACCTAGTATATAATAGGGCATGGCAGTTTAGAGGCCAGCAGATTTTGTTTCACTTGCATGTGTGCACTGCTGAGAGCCTGAGGTCATTTTAAAAGCAGCCCTGTTTTGCAGCATTGCTTTTGAATGAATGAATGAATGAATTACGAGCTTATATAGCGCATGGCTACCCGGAGGCATCCCAGCGCTTTTAGACCCAGAGCAAGACACCACCCGTCAGCGAAACAGGAAGGTCTTCAACCGCTTCCTGAAGGCAGGAAGGTTGGGTTCAAGACGGATGTTGTCGGGGAGTTGATTCCAAAGTTTAGTTGCATGAAATGCGAACCGTCGGCCACCCATACGTGATTGCTTAACCCTAGGGACTGTCAGTAAATTCAGATGGTTAGATCTTAAATCTCTAGGGGAGCGATGTTGGCAGAACAAGGAGCGCAGGATGACCGGGCCATTATTAGTTGTTGACTTGTGAGCCACACACATGGCTTTAAACCAGACCCTTTCCTGCACCGGGAGCCAATGGAGAGATCGCAAGGCAGCCCTGGTGGAGCTATGTCTAGGTATATCCATAAGCAGACGAGCTGCACAGTTCTGGACGGACTGTAATATTTTAATAGTGCCTAAGGGTGCACCCAGATAGCCCGCATTCGCATAGTCCAGTCGAGAAAGGATTAGGGACTGGACAGGGAGGCGCCTAGCCTCAAAAGGAAGAAGAGTCAGGACCTTCCTTAAAAGCCTGAGCAGGCCGTAGCATGTCGAGGCAACCTTTCGGGCCTGCACTTGAAAACCCTGAGTGGGGTCGAGCCAGACCCCCAGACTCTTAATTTGGTTCTTCGGGGTGGGGGGGGCCAAGACACTTAGGCCACCAGGGGTCGAGATTGATGGGGGTCTTATACCCTAACAGCATGATTTCGGTTTTTGAACCGTTAAGCTTTAGGAAGGAGGAGTCCATCCAATCAAGAACCTTAGTAAGACAACGGGACAGATTATTTATCCTAGAGCCCGTAGCGTCCACCCTAGCAAGGGAGACAACCAACTGCGTATCATCGGCGTAGGTGACCAACTGAATTCCCCAGGGCAGAACCACAGCAGCCAGAGGCCTCATGTAGATATTAAGTGAGGATCCCTGGGGAACGCCGTAATGCAGGGGAAGTTGTTTCGATGATGATTCTTCTTCAAAAACAGAAAAGGTTCTCTCAGAGAGGAAGGACTGGAGCCATTTAGGGGCCACCCCTGTGACTCCTACCTCTCGCAAGCAGTTAATCATAAGTGGATGATTTACCATATCGAAGGCTGCGCTGATGTCCAATAGGACCACCGAAGCGCAGCCTCCTGCATCCACAATTTTCCTGGTTTCCTCTACTACTGCCACCAGAGTAGTCTCTGTGCCTTGCTTAGCCCTGAATCCCGTTTGGGCGGGGTCAAGGGCTTCCTCGTTCTCTATAAACGACAATAATGCAAAGTTGACATGTTTCTTTGCCAATTTGCTAAGCCCAGGGAGCAGAGAGATGGGTCGATAGTTAGACCAATCTTCTGGGTCCAGGCTAGGTTTCTTGAAGAGCGCCTTGACTCTGGCCTGCTTCCACAGAGGTGGAACCACACCTGCAGCCAGGGAGGAGTTGATGACATCCCTTATGACTGGAGAAACAATCGCCGAGACTTTTTTAAGGACTGATGGAGGGGCGGCGTCTGACGGGGTGCCGGATTTAAGATTGGCCAAGAGTCTTTCTACCGTAGATCTACCGTAGATCTACCGTAGATAGATCGAGCATCGGAAAGGACTCAAGAACTCCGGGGAGTACAGGCCTTATCAAAGGGGAGATATTATCAGTAGTATCAATAGGAAGAAAGGCTGAGTAGATATTGGACACCTTGGTGGCAAAAAAATGGGCCAAATCATCGCAGCATTTCTGGGGGTCATAAGCTTCATTGGCGGGACAGGGGGGGGTGACCAAAGATTTAAACATTTTAAAAATTTCCCTCGGAGAATTGGAAGCAGCAGCAATTTTTACTTGATACTTAAAAGTACAATTCACCATAAACTCGACCCTCCTGGTATGAACACTTGAAAAAGTGATAACTGTCCTTATTTATTCATTGTGGGTACCCCAAGGTATCTCCTAGGTGTTCCAGGGGTGGGGAAGTTGTGGTTATGAACAGGGGTTTTATGAAAGAGTTTTTATAAACCCCGGTGAGGGAGAAGTTGCACATTTCATTTTCCCCATTCAAGATAGTTGACCTCATAGGCTAACACAGCAATATGTTATGGATGCATAACTATTGCTACGAGATTCTAAAAATATAATTTAAATACTGGACAAAATGGTATTGATAAATTCAGAAACTTGTCAGTGTTGAATTTATCCGAACTTGTACAGAACATAAGTTATACGATTTTTTTTTCTGTAAGCCAAAATCCAGCCTCAAGCACTCTTCCCTGTCACACCCAAGGGATTAGCCATGTTGCCTTGATTAGGTAGTTAGTGGCCTGGTGTGGCGTGGCAGAAGCTATCTAATGGAGAGAGCTCAGAGAAGGGGGTTGGGCCATAAAGCATCAGCTTCAAAGGAAGATCAAGCAAGCCTGTCAGCCAGGGCCACCCCCTCTCCCTACCAGATGGGAGGCTTAAGGAAGGAATTCACAGATGTGAGTGGGGGAGTTTTGAAAATAAGCTATACTCTGAGTTTACCTAATTAGTTCCTGCTGCTCTTCTGAAATTTCAGCCATGATGGATTTTAAGGTACCGGTGTTTTCTGGGACACGACTATGCCACATTTTGGAGGAGGTTGTCATGCTTTGGGGTGGTTCCCTGCACCTCACTGGACAGGAGTGCTCCCCTGCTTGTTGCCAGAGAATACTGGATACATATGAAAGAGGTGCAGAGCCTCTCAGTTCTGCTGCCTGAAACTACAAGAAAAAGGAGGACTGTACTGCCTGAATTCTGATTTGCACTCAAGGACGTGGGACTACAGCTCTAAGCACTTTGCCTGGCTTCAAGAAGGAGTAATGAGCAGACTTCCTGCAGCTACAAGTTAACAGAGCTTAACTGACCCTTCTCCAGTCAGATTTCCCCTCCTGAAGTGCATCTAGTGGAGTTTTAAAGGGTCGACCAAGTGTTGTGTGAGAAGTGAAGCCCAGGCCTGCGGTGGCCAATTTAGGAGATTACAGACCCTTAGATTTGTGTTTTGAACACTTGAAACCAACCAGCAAACCTTCTGTAAGGACCTCCAGAAGTTTGAGAAACTTCTGGGAAAAAGCTCCATAAGGGGACAGACTCGACCACGGGAGCAAAGCTGCCCATCTTCAACCGTGACACAGCTTGGATTTCAGGTTTGCCAAGCTAAAGAGCTCTGACAGTCTGAGTTCCAGATTTTGACTAGGAGCTCCCTTAAATTCAAGCCGGCGAACCCTCACTGAATCCGGACTGAAAGAGCAGCGAGGGTCCTTGGCAGAAAAAGCTCCAGGAACATTTCTAAGTTCGAAGGTAACATTTTGACTGAGGTCTCCCACGTGGGAAATCCGAGCAGGGCTCCATCGCGGTCTGCTTCAAACTTGACCCGGCCAAGCGCAATTAGATGTCCAGAAGTGGTGCTATCGGTTTCTAAGCACTAGAGAGGCTTTATTATTTCAAAATTCATATTTCCAGTTCCCTACATTGGAGTTTGATCATTTTGGTGTCATTTTAAAGATAAAAATGTTTCCTATTTTTATATAAATTGGTGTGGGATTCTTATTGTGTGTTGTGTCTTACTTATTTATTATAATGGTGTTTTGAAATACTTTACATGCCTGTCTCTTAAGTTAAGCTTTCTTGCTAGATGTCAGCTACCAAGGGTTGAGCAAGGGGACTAGTTTACAGAGATCCTATCTAGGACCCAGGACCATTAGTGGCCTTGTTTCTGCTGTTAGGTTCCTACCTACCACTACCAATGAACAACCTTCCACCACATGAAGTACGCACATAGGGGGCTTTATTGGGACAGACTTCCTGGACTCAGACTGTGGACTTCACCTCCTCTGAGCTTTTCTGCCTTAGCCGCAGACCACACTGGGAACCTGGTCTTCAGCAACCCTGCATCATCTAGCCCTCCGCTGCAACCAGCCTGCAGCTTGCCCTACAGACAACTCATCAATGACCAGTTTTTCTACATAAAAAGTTCTAAGTCAAAAGGTGAACTTCATACCAGGATGAAACAATTCCTGTGTTTGACCCATGCTGCACATGACCAGATAACTGCAGTTGGGGCTTTGTGGCACCATATCTCCAGTTCTACTTATTGGATTGTTGTTGTTTAAGGGGTATGTTGGCTATTAAAATAGTCTCTTTTTATCTAAATTGGTTTGGACTTTTTCTTATGTTGTGTTTACACTTTACTATTGTTTTAGCACTGCATTACTACTTTACACATTGCCTCTATGTTAAGCCTGACTGCTTTGTGTCAAACTACTAGAATTCTAAGCACAGGTTTATTTAGTGACTTCAGTAGTTCATACTGACAAGTACTGTGATTATTATTTGAGGAGGGGTTTCACCCCCCTCAACTAATATGCACATTTCTTACACTAATAGACTTAGATTTGCCTTGGTAATGGCCAGGCAGTTTTTTCTGTTTATTAAACATATGATCAAACAAGTACTAGGCATGAGTTTGTAACTCATCCCCAACAAATGATCATCATTTGTTAAACGTTTTGTCATGGCCAATGACCTTGTTTTCATGGCTACTTCACCACTGGTGAACATCAAACACCTCCACTTCAGTACACTTCTGGACATTTGGATACTCCGCCAGGAAGAAGGACTGCTGTGCTGCTGAAGGACTGCCACTCTGCTGCACTGAACTCTGCTACACTCCTGCTCTGTTGTGCTGATCAGCTGCCTGCTGCCCTCTTGCCTGGGTGATAAGAATTAGACCTGCATCTCTTGACCCTAGAACCCAGAGTGACTTCAAGGGCTAGTTGTCTAGCCTCTTGATCTGAAGCCTCAGGGACATAACAGGCTTCCAAACCCTGCACCTGGACTCTGCCATCTGTACGTTAATGCTGCCAAGTGGTGCCACCCCAGTCCTGGAACCTTGGATGATGGCCTAAGGTGCTTGCCAGAAGAACAAACACATCTATTCTGCTGAGCAATGCATCCCAGAGCATAACAATGCATCTTATTGCCTGAGCAGTGTATCCCTGTGCAGAACTGACACATCACCACTCCTGCATGAATTGGACCCATGGACCCATTGCAAAGGACTTGCATCACCGCCACAACCTGCATATTAGGACTGATGTATTGCCTTTGGAACTGCAGCACTTGGAAAAAGTCCATACATTCTGCATCGACGATGATGCCAAAACCATGCATCGCAGTTTCACCACTCATTGGAATCGATACATCGCCTCAGCTGTGAATTGCAACCCCGACACTGTAGCTTGTATTGCAAGCACCATCAAAAGGATTCTTGATTTCAGCATAGCAGGACTTCACACCGCAGCCTTGCCACATCTCGAACCGACACATCACTTCGGCTGCGCAATGCATCTTTGACGCAAATCCACACAACGCTCTGCAACCAAAATGTAAGGTATTCTTTTCTGTGGGCCACACTGTGTCCCTGCAGCCCGCCCACACTCAATTGCAGTCGGCCTGAACTTTGTCCCAGTGTGGTTCAACCAGATATCCCCCAATAGCGCTATGGGCTTTTTTGGAGGTATTTCTCACTATAAACTTTAAAATACATAGCTACAGTTCTGCTCAATGGATCCTTGTTTTTTCAGTCTTTTTTTATTTATTACACTTCTCTTTTTCTAACTTGGTGTGGTGTCTTCTTGTGTGGTGTTTTCACTGTTTAAAGTGTTGCACAACTATTTTACACATTGCATCTAAAGTTAAGCCTGACTGATCTGTGCCAAGCTATCAGAGGGTAAGCACATGTTAATTTAAGGTTTGCCTGTACCTTATCCTGACTAAGATTGTGGTTGCTGCTTGACCAGGGCTCACACCCATGTCAACCAGTAACTCATTTTCTAACAGTGCATAAGAATCACAGGCCTTCAAACTCTCTGCAATCTTTAGGCGACAATGGCTAAGAAAGCTACTATAAAGTTTATTTTTGGTCACATGATGCATCCATCAAGTTCAGTAGTTTTGTTAAAGAGAATCTGCCGGCATACCAGCTCAAACTCAATGTTTATTAACAAAAGGAAAACACATCTGTGAACCACAGAGATGGGTAACAAGGGGATCTCCCAGCACCATAAACGAGCAGCCGAGGCAAGACATAATCGGATTTAATGGACAGACCTCCAATGGAGACGATGTGATGGGTGTGAACCAAATGCGACACAGGTGCAGGATTTTGAAGTCATGAGAAAGTAGGCAAACAACCTTCAAATAGATATACAAATGTAAACTACTGCCTCTGAATAAGCTAATCAGAAATTTCTCGCCTCAAATGCCAGGCATGAAAACAAGGCATAATACATCATAGAAGGGCACAACTGGAAGGCATAGATAGCAAGAGCAATTAAGGACACATTATAATATTCAGTTTCGTGGTCAAATAAATAAATCAGTTACAGGCAATTGGGACTCTGAAAAGTATGAAACTGCGTGCCTAAGTCATATTACAAACTACCCATTCTACATCGCACAAAATGTCAAAAATCATGACGTCACTGCACCTAAATAGCTGCAATCTGTCAGAAGGAAGGGTCGCTCTGCCACCCACCCCCTCCTGATAGCAAACACGAAAGGTGGGATCCAGCTCTACCACACACAAATAATTAAGTCATTATGTATTTATAAAGCAAAAAGAATCACAATCCCTGTGCAAATTTGCAATCAAAAATAATTTCCAATTAAAATTCTTTCTGCTGAGGAGGCGAAGGAAATGAGCCTCCCATTGTAGCTGAAGGAAGAATGATCAGTGTCATGTTTTATTTCCCTCGGTGCATGAACTGTCACTTCAATTCTCTCCTGAGATGGGCTGACTTGGCGATGATATAATTAAAACCCTGCAATGGCACTTTTAAATATACATGACAGATGTTTATTGAATTTCTGTACACATCATGTAAAAAAGCCTCTTCGTCCTCCTATAATGGCAGAAGAACAGACTGCAATAAACTCCTTTGGACAACCGCAAGCATTCCATCACGGTTTATGCAGCAATTATGTTGCATGCACTATTAAAGTGTTTTTCAATGACATGCCCTCTCTAAAAGTTTGTGGAGCCATAACAGTTTCTAACGCACTTGAAACACATAAATAGTAAAGTACAGCATTGTCATAAGTATATTATATGTAGGGCCTGATTTAGATCTTAGCAGATGGGAATACTCATTCACAAGCGTGACGGATATCCTGTCCGCCGTATTACAATCCCATTATATCCTATGGAGATTGTAATATGGCGGGAGGGATATCCGTCACGTTTGTGACATAGTATTCCATCCTCCGTGATCTAAATCAGGCCCTTAATTTTTTTAGAATTAACCCCATCCGCGCTAAGCGTTTTCCCGCTGTGCGCTAAAGATTCGCAAATCCCGCGTTACATGACGAGCTCAGCTCGTCAGGAGCATACGACAGGCGTACCTCATGACGAGCTGAGCTCGTCATGAGCGTGGAAGGGGTTAACCATTTGGCAAAATATAGCATTTGTGTGTGAGGGTCTGATTAAAGTTTGGTGGATGGGTTGTCCCTTAAAAATGTGACTGATATCCCATCCACCTTATTACAAGTGCATTATATCCAAATGCACACGTTATGAGCCAGATTGAGATCTGTCACGTTGGTGATGGAGTACCCATTCGCTAAACTCCTCATCAGGCCCTAAATCGCACAATGATAAAAAGAAGCCCTGTACCGGTGACATGGAGCTTCAAGAGGGCATTGCTGTTATCGTGGTTAGGAGCAATATAATCTGCTAATGCCATTGCTCTTCCATATATACAATACAATAAGGCATAGCCTTGAAGACACAGACGGTGTGAGACAAATCTCCCGATCTCCTTAAGTATATTAAAACTGTGTCCTGGAATGACCCTACGCAGTAGAACTGGGACACAGCTATGAATATTTCAAACATCACAAAATCCTTTTTTTAAATGCCATTAATTAGCTTTGTAAATTATGTTAGGTGTGGGCAATGACTATGAATAGTCAGAATTAATGAGTGTATAAATTAATTACATGGATTTCTGTCCTAGGCAAGGGTAAAATATGCATATCATAAATTATATCTGTAAGGGCGTGATTTATAGTAGCATTGCTGACTTCCTTGCGATAACTCTAGGTTAAATACTACTACTCGCAACTCCACGTCTTTCCAGGACTGGAGTTTTTGGCACTACCAACTCTAGACCCATTAATTCTGCCTCACAGGCACTATTGCAGGGAGGAAGTCTACTGGCTGAATCCAGCCACTTGCTGCCAAACAGCCCTATATACGGGAAGCAAAACCACGTGGGACACCTGTCCTGAGAGTATACGCTTTGTGTGTAATTTTTCCATTAAGTCTGTCTCAAACTGCTACCATATTGTCAAATTAGTTGACAGAGGTTCGGTGAGTGTATGATTTGCTGAGGATCAAACAGTTTGTCACAGTAATAGACTTGTGATTGCAGCACACTGAAACAGAGTGGTATTCTGGTCATACCAGCGTTTTATGTCCTCCTCGCTAGCTTCCAGATTCTCCTGGGCTAGAATCCGGAAGTGGGCTGTCTGGTTCTGGAAGGCCAGCATGTAACTGAATGCATCCTTGGTTGACTTCCTAGGAGCTTGCCTGCAGCCCTCCTTTACAACACTGAGAGGTCCCTTCACAGGGAGCCCATTCAGAAGTTTAAAAGGGCTGAACGCAACACCCTTCTACAGTACCCCCCTGAAGGTAAACATAGGGCATGGTAAGAGAACATCCCATTTACACCTTATAGGTTCTGAGAGACCCAAGATCATGCCCTTCAGAGTACGGTTGAACCTCTCAACCAACCCACTGCTCTGGGGGTGGCAATGGGTGGTGAACTTGTAGGTAGCACCATATGCCTTCAACATGGCCTTCATATACAGAAACATGAAGTAGGCACCCTGGTCAGATACTATCTCCCTGGTAAAAACCCACACAGATAAAGTTCCCTGGCCACGGTGAGTACAGTCACAGTCCTCAAAGGGATAGATTCCGGGTACCGAGTGGCATGGTCCACCAAGCCCAGGACCGATCTGTTGCCTATCGCTGTTTTGGGATCCGGAGGCCCGATAATATCAATGGCCATCTGCACAGAAGGGGTGCTTACGAGAGAAAATGGTTGGAGAGGAGCCTTGCACATCTGCTACAGAACACATCTGAGGCATTTCTCATTTGGGGCCCATTGAAGTGAGTGACACGCATGTTGAATGCCATTTCCTGCCCCAAATGCTCACCCAGAGGCACATCATGAGTCTTCCCAGTAGGAAGGTTCTGAAGTGCTGGGGTACCACCAGTGCATGGGATACCTCAGGCTCAGCAACTTTAGGCTCGCTGTTCAGGAGATCATTCTCCCAATATATCAGGTAAGATTCTGAGGCATTACTAGTTGCCTGGTCCTTGGCCTGTTTCTGAAGACCAACAGGGGTGGGGCACTCTTTCTGCGCTATGCAGAATTCCTCCCTGGGGGGCCTCCTTCTTGCTGCCAATGGTTCAACTCAGACAAGTCCTCCAATTAAGCCACGCCTTCCCCTGTAGGTTCCGGGGTGTCACCCTCGGGTACAGCCTCCGCCCAGACCGTGGGAATTTCAGGAGCAAGTTTCCCATGCTCCTTGTCCCTTTTCTTCCTGGCAGGCACCTAGGCCACTCTTTCAGTCTCCAGATCCTTCTGATCACCCTCTCTGGCTGCCATAGTGCTTGTGGTCACGCACACACATTCTAGCAATCCCAACATCTCCAAGTTCAACCATTGTTCTACCTCCTTCTAGGCAGTATGCTCCAGGTTGAAAAGGAACCTGAGACCACTCACTCAAAGGGAACCAGAGCCATCACACATTGGCGCTGACTGTTATCTATAGCAACAACTTGGGCCACAAAAACAATCTTTAAAAAATATAGTCATATATTTAGTATAGTAAAAACAATTCAGGAAATATTCATAGGCAATTAGTATAAATGAAAAAGGCTGTGCCCTCTTAGAATATTAGATAACAGGGAGTTAACACACCCTACTGACTTGCCTAGGCATATAGCAGTACATGCCTGCCTCACAAATGTTTTGTAGCGTGGGCTGGGGAGGCAAAGCCAGACCACTTAGGGATCACAGGGTACCCCTCCCATAGGAGGGAACACACACAAAGGTTGCAAGGCGGAAAGCCTGCAAACAGTGTTGAGCAGCCATTGTACATGGGAGTCAAACTTGCGAGTAGCCCAATAGGAGAGTGAGGGTGGGGAAGAAAGGAAAAGGCCTTCCTGGTTCACAACTGACCTTGCTTTAGAAACCCATCCACACCAAAAGTATGGCAGTCACAGACGTAAAGGCAGTGGAAGCGGGCAAGGTGGAAGCAGCACAGAACGTTTTATCGTATTTACTGATTTGCACTATCCTTGTAGGTTAAAAAATATATATTTTTAAAAGAATAGTCTTTGAAGAAATGCATTGGTTATTTTCACCATCACTACAGCGATGATCGTTGATTGTAGATTAGTGAAATCTGTGCACTCAAATACAGCCCTATGGGGATCCATGTCCTTGCAAGATTGTTTCAATCTGGACTAGCAGCAGGGGGCTCGCTCTAGTCAGTGCATCACGTGTAGTGACTCGGTGGTCCGATTGGCCCACTGCATCCAAATTAGTTACTTTTAAAAAAATGTTTATTATTCATACCAAGCCAGGGGGAGCTTGGGCTAGTTCCTGCCCATGCCACTTTACGTCACTCTGCGTCAACTTCTTGTTGCTTCTTACTATGGCACTGCAAAGCAGCTGCCCACTGTGGCCGGCACCAGTCCAGTCAAGGCCATACTTGGGTACCAATGTTGCAACCGATATGTATATCTAAAGAACAAAATGTTCCGGACGTCTAAGCCTAATGAAGACAGTATTGCTTCGTTTACATTCTAGACTTGTGAAGCAATTATATACCGCCATTTTACATCTTTATACATGGAATGAGTCAGGCAGAGAGCTCAATGCCATCTATCCACATTGCACGCAGGGCACGATGGCGGTTCATTGAGTAATTACAATTCCGTTCGCTTAACTCCGCAAGCAGTGGGCATCCTTGAGCTGGGAGGCATCTCCAGGCTCCGCGTGCATTACAATTCTCATCCATCAAAAATGGAAATGCAAAGGCAAGAAAATGTGTGTTCAATTTATGTCAGCTGCTTTGGAGGAAATATTACAATGGAGCTCTTTATTGATGTAGATGCATACACGCTGGAGAAATGCATAATGCAATCAAAAGTTAATGAGCTCTCTGTCTGCATTGTAAACAAGAAATATTTCTTATTTTAAAGAGAAAAAAAAGTTAACGTGTGTTTTCCAATGCACGGCTTTGCTCCAAGAAACCTAGGGGCATATTACCAAGGAGTTGCGATAAATATCACAAAGCGCACTTAGCGCTGTTATTTTTATTTCCGGCTATTGCTGGATTAAATCGCAGAGATAGCATTGTATTATCAACGCTTATCTCAAAGGCGATAAGAAAGGTTTTCTTTGAAACATCGCTGGTTTACCAGCGGAAAAGTGCGATAGGCTTGACAAAAAGGCCCTGTGGCCTTAACCGCACAATCCACCTCCCATGTTAGGTATGCGTTAGTCAGGAATTGAACAGACGTTAAATTCCTGCGTTAAGGCAGAGTTAGCGTGATTTAAATTATCACTGCAATATCGCGAAGCTGCCTTTGCGATATTTACCTGTGTTGTTTCGACAGCCACGCCTACTTTGCATCTCATTAGCGATGCGATGGTAGGCTTGCTGGAAACCGGCGCTAAGTAAGGAAAACATGCGCTAGCATGTCCTTGATGATATTGCAAAAACGGACGCTAAAGCGGCAATAATTATATCGCCAGCCCTTGATAATAGGTCCCCTAATCTGTTGCCCCAGCCTTTTGCCTGCAATTTTCTCAGCACATGAAATACAATCCTGTCTGTTGGCACACGTTTGCATCAGACCTGTGAGTTGCTCATCTTCCTGTTGCTTAATAATAACAATGTCAAAGTGGTTTAAATATGAAGATGTTACTGTTATCTAAGTTATGGTATACAATTGATGGTACATGGAGGGTGGATGGATCAGCCTCCTTTTACAAGATTAACAGGTGTGACCAGGCCCGGACTGGCCATAGCGGTCACCGGGCAATCCCCCGGTGCGCCGCAAGGGTGGGGGGCGGTTTTGAGCCCCTGGGGGCCGATTTTGTTAGAGGGCCATTTTTGCAGCATAGCTGCAAAATCGGCCCTGCAACAATATCGGCCGAAAACCGGCCCCGGCAAAGAGCTCGGCGGCCTCTCCAACCCCCCCGAGTGGGGAGGGGGGCCGGCCGAGCACTTTGCCAGGGCCGGTTTTTGTTCCCAGTCCGGCCCTGGGTGTGACCCTTTATCACTGCATTTGCCAAGAGTTCGTGTTCAACTCACTGAGCTATCGTGCTGGTATAATCTGATCATAACTACACCCAGGGCAGGTTAAGCAAGCAGTGGTGTAGAGGCAGGGGCGGATTGGCAAGGAGGGCATTCGGGCATGGGCCGAAGGGCTGGTGCCTCAGTGCCCTCTGTGGGCCGTTTTTTTCTCCCCTGTCCCAGTCCACAGAGAGTGGACTAGGAAAGGGGAGAAAAAAAAACGGCCCACAGAGGGCACGGAGACAGACAGAGAAAATAAAAGCACGGCCGGACAGCGATTGTCAGCTGTGGCCTCTCCTTCACCCCTGCCCTGCCAAGCAATCAAGCTGAGGCTGGGCTGGGGAGGGGTGATTGCTGGCAAGAATCAGCCTCCCTGGGGGCCAGGTGTTGCTCAGGCCTTTGAGACATTTTCACCTCGGCCCCCCTGGGGCCCACGCAGCCCAGAAACGGTGTTAGTCTTAACACCTCGCCCACAGCCCTTCACATTCAGGGCATAGTGGGCGAGGAAGAATGGGTCTTGCTGTGGGGGCCAGGTGATGTTTGAATTTTTTTTATTTTATTTATGCGATTTTATATAGCGCGGACTTTACCCAAAGGTGTCAGAGCGCTTCACACTAGGAACACCAATAATACATGAGGAAAAAAATTACAAGTGGACAAATTACAAAAGCAAACGTTAAGTTACATGAATCAAAAGTGACAATAGTGAGCAACCAAAATACATGAGGTAGCAATCGGTACATTACAGGGGGAAAAAGTGATGTGTGTGCAGGTTACAAAAGCGTACAAAGTACAAGTAGAGGTATAATACTGCAATAAATGGCAGACACTCAAGCACAAGAACAAACGTTACGTAGGCAATGGTGGCACTTGTGCAAGTATCTAAAGCAAACAAAAGTGAGAGGTACCATACAGTGTGATACAAGAGAAAAGTGACGTGTGCAAGTTACAAAAGGGTACCATACACAGGTACAAGGGTAATACTACAGTAAATGGTAAACAAACTGCCATAACACACTGGGAAAGCACTTCCCATGCACCAGCTTCACCTCAGCCTCCCCCCTGGCTACCTGGCTACCTTGGATGACCCAGAAAGCTGTGTTTTGTGCTCCCTTGCCAGGACATTTTCCAGAGGCCTGGAGGGCTGATTAATTTACTAATTGCAGGGACCTTACCTCTCTTCATGTGCTCCTGAGCTGAAGGTCCGGGGAGGGCTAAGTAGGTTAGTAATAGCAGGGGCTTTGCTGCTTTTCAGGTGCTCCTGTGCTGGAGGGCTGGAATAATTTTGTGACAGAAAGGGGCCTTGCTATTTATTTTAGTTGATTAGCATGTAGGCCATTGTCACCTTGGCCCTGTGTCCTGTGCAAGAACAGCATCCTCCCACTTTCATTCCTTGTCTGTGCAAATGGTGTTTCTTGAAAGGGCACGCCCCTTGAATGTTGGCCACGCCCCTTAAATATGGGCCACGCCTCTTGAATGTGGGCCACTTTTTTCGTCAGTGCCCGGGCCGAATTGTGATCCCAATCCGACCCTGTGTAGAGGGCCATTCACTGCTCTCCCCGATTTGTTCCCACATAGAAAAAAAAAATCTTTGAAGGCAGCACCAGTCCCTCTAATGGATACAGCGAGCTTTTGAAAAATGTTTCCCGTTTGGAAATAGAAATGCTAGAACAGAGGTCTACTGTTCACTGCAAGCATTCTCCCTGCATTTGCAGTCAGTCACAGGAGGATGGCATATTCTGACTTGGTTAATTAATAGTCATTATGCAGGTTGTTTTGCAATCCCATGTGAATGTACATTTTGCAACGAGGCCGATTAGTACAGAGGTTGCATCGCAAATTACATTTTCAGTCGCACGTCAATCTGTCTACCAATTAACACACACTAGCTTTAGAAATGGGAATAGTAAATCATGGACTATGTGGCTAGTTTTGTAATAACAGTAGCCGACATTAAATCTTTTCTTTGCAACCTGATGAATTTTTAAGACAGAATTTACCACGGATATTTTCAGGTCGTTATGTTTCTAGGAACTACACTCCTTCTCAAAATACCATCTAATGCATTGGATCAGCTACACATGGGGTTGTAATATTTAGAGTGCATGCTAATTGATCAGATGTTCACACATGGAGAACATGCGTAATGTGTGAACATTCACACATTAAAACCTCAAAAAAATGAGTCACATTTACTACTTTCCATTGGGCACAAATTGTGAGACCCTGGTAGATTTAGAAACATTATGTGTATAACAATGTCTCCAGTGCTTCAACCAAACACAATTGCATTAAAGTCATAATTGTTATAAGCATCCTTCACTCCTTTCTTACAAAACTCTTCTTAAGATGCTATAGTTCTTCAGCATGATATTATCAGAAATATACAGGGTCCTTTAGATCATGTGGGGTGGCTCGCCGGTCTGTCCCATCAGATGAGGCTATGGATTTGGTGGAGAAACGTTCCTCAAATGTAGAGGTCCCCTCCAGGGAGGAGTGGCTCCTCTGCATGGTATAGCTATCAGTTTTGCAACAGTTAAAGCCTAGGGAAGAGAAGTCTAATTTCCCTTGCTTGCTTTGGACCTCATGGCATCCTTACTGTGCTGATAGATATCTGTGTCTATAGTGGAGATGCTGATGTGGTGGCCCCACTGAGGCACTGAATTTTGCTGGGTGAGCACCATGTTGCTTGTGCCCGCTTCTCGAGGGTTCTTACTTTAAAAAAGCAAACCTTCCAGAGTTTGTTTCTTGTAAACAAAATAAAAACAATGGACCTGTCACACAGGGAGGTTTCTCCCTGTGCTTCAAGGTCATTGTTGATGCCCCAACTAGGGATCTGCCTACATCTCAGGGCGATCCCGGGAACTAACCATCTAGTAACTATCTCCATTCCTTAAGTAAGTAAGGGTGCCCACCGATATGACCTGGCAGCACAAGGTGGACTGCTTGCCATGTTTCACCCCAAAAGCCAGCAGAGGCTCTTCCAGTGTAGCCCCATATCTGAGGGTAGAAACCATCAGTTTGTTGGCATGGGAGACCTGTCAGATGACAACATAGCTCCTGCAAACACGAAACGAAGTCCATTATCATTATAAGCCTTAATTCACAAATCTATGAACAGTCTAAATCATCATATTTTTCCTAACAACATGGTTATTATGCATCTAATACTGCTGTCTAATCGTCATAGGAGCTGAATTTATAGTCATGCTCTTCTACTGGAAGATAAATTGTAGGGTTGCTATGATAGCAGTTATTTTAAGAATGTCACTCAGAAATGTAGGCACAACGCAGCAGTAACAAATAGCCCTCTAAAATACAGTCATAAGCATTGCAAAATATTCAAATGTTAGGGTTTATTGGGAGCGAAGTCATATTGTTTACATGCGGAAGGCCACTAAAATGACTCCTGAAGGTAGCCAACTTGACCCGCGGTTACATTGAGCACAGGTTTCTCTTATAACAACAGGGTCTGATGGCTCAGAACCGACTTAGTGCTATCATTGCAGGTAAAATTGGGTCACTACAAGTTTCTTCCTCTTACTTTTGGCATGCCTTCTTTTATTTAAAGACTGGTTTTCACTCAGCATTTTGAGCGACATGTAAATATTTTTCAAGTTGAAGAAACACAGCAATTAGACAGCATTAGTTCCGGCATTCTTCATAGTCCGACACTCCTTGTTCACCTCTTCCATGATGTTGTCATTCTCTCTTCCTTTTCCAATCTTAGCTCTCAAGTTTTCTGATTCAATGCTGCTGCACTCTGTCCCACTTTATCCTCATATTCACCCTGATAACAGTTTACTCATCTTTTTTCATTTATATAGTTCAATATATTCTTGCTTTCATCTGATCCTGCCCTTCATTTACAGCCAATTATACACCTCATATCTCCTTTACCTGTTTTTCAGAGATTCACTGTCTCTCTTTCCATGCCTGTGTTTATCAACTCTTCACAAAACCGACATCTCTTTCCTGCATTCCCCATTCTATGTTTACCACTGACTTTCTGTCTCTTCATCTATGCTATCGAGAGTTTGAGGGCTCTGCGTACATTGCTTGAATGTAAGCATTCACCAAAAACGTTCTTCTATCCCTTTCACACCTTATCTCTTTGACAGGTTTCGTGTCTGCTCTTCAGTTCTAGTTCACCAAAGCTAAATTGGGCTCCTTCCACCTGATAAATACTGAGTAGTGTCTGAGTAGTGTATATGACAAGGATTTGCACAATTAAGGAGGTCAGGTATTTTTGATTACCATCATTCTCAAGGAAACATCTGAATCAAAATTATTCAGATTGCACTCTGGTTTCTAACTTTGGCATGTCCTGAAATGAGTTGTACACTCGGATGTTTAATCGGTGTGCCCCCTCGAGTGTCTTTTGGCAGAAGATGTGCAACACAAAGTACTTTCCTCCCATAAAATCCCTACATTTACTTTTTTTCAACACTACATCTCTCTGAGTCCTTTCCACTTCTTTCTCCTACAGTCATCTGTCACCCTTCTGGTTTATGAACTTGTTTTTGTTGGCTTTAACGACTCAAGTGAACTTTACCACTGCTAAACAGTGCTTATGTGCTCTCTCCATAAAACATAGGAGAATTGGCTTACACACAAATTTCATAATTAATTGACTTGTAAATCCCTAGTAATGATATACTATGTAGGGGTGGGCAGAAGTCGCGTAAGGACTTACGCGGAGAGGCACAGAGATTGAACCAATCTCCGTGCCTCTCCGCATAGTTGCATTACGTGACACCCGCCCGTCTTTCGCCTGCCTCCCGCCCGCCTCTCGCCCGCAGTATTAAATTACATTAAAAAGCCTAAAATAAGATTTAAATAAAACTTGCCTTATCGCGGGCACATCCTTGTCCATCGCGCTTTCTTCTGGGAACTGCGCATGCGCGGGAGCCCGCGCATGCACATTCCTTGTCAGGAACAGTTCAGAAGGCAGGGTGCCATGTATTTAAAAAGCAGGCCATGTACTTTTAAGTTTGACACATCCTGGTCACTACTGCAAGGCCTACCTCTGTCATAGAATAGTATTGTTGGTACCTTATTCAATACGCTGCAATTTCCAAATGGGAGCATGTAAAAAACTCATGTTTGGTGTCTTTGGAACTTTAAGGAAAAATCATAACTTATTGGAAAGTGTGATTTTAAATTACAATTTTGAAAATGACACTTTTAGAACGTTGGAATTAGCCTGCCTTAGTCATCTGGTGCCTTGAACCTGTCTTTGGGTTACATGACTTGGTAAAGGTGGCAGTTGGGCATCTTGTATTCCTCCTAGACACTCACACACAATTGGGAGCTTAGGTGTGCCTGATGGGCCATCACAGGCAGGATGGGAGGAAGAAGCTGAGCCCAGCCCCACTTACCCTTAAATAGGCTATGTTGTGCCTCCACATAAAGACTGGTAACAGGCAACTATGTCTCAACAGGTACTATTTCAAAGACAATTACTAGAATGTAAAAAGAATTACAAGAAAAAGACAAGAAAGAAGGAAAACACCAAAGTTCAATATCATGGTCTGTATTAGAATCTGTATTACAGTTTATAAAGAAAGCATTAATTTCGGACAGCAGTATTACATTTCATTATATGAAAGTGTGTTCTTTAACATAAGTGTATGCAAATTGCTTGCCGAAGTGTGAACGGCACAAAGTGATACATTTGGTATGGTGAAGAAAACAGTGAGATGGTGCAGTTTAAAATTGGTATATGACATGAACACAAAAATCAAAAATTGTTTGGAAACACATTAAGGGCCAAGGAAACTGTAATTCTGCGGAGGTTTGTTGATGACATTTCGAGCTGTGCTTTTTCAGGTAATCATCAGGATGGGATTACACATATCAGTTTTAGCAATTGCTGTTTGAAAATGGGGAGGGTGGGGAGAGAGGGTTATAGAAGGGGTGTGTACAGAGCCTGTAGCCTGGAGTTTAGGATACTAGTGATTTAACTATCATTTTGAATTCCAAATTTCGTATAAAGAATACCATGCTTCTTTCTAACTTTAATAAAGAGGAGAGGCGTACATTTCACAAAAGGTTGCATATGAGTGAGGTTTGTAAATACTTGCAATTTCTCTGTGTGGTACTTTGAAGTTGGAACTTCAAGTTTGATTAATGCAACTTCAAATCATGTAATGAGCTTGTGTGTTTACATGCTATGTAATGATATAATATGTTCTAAATGGCTTTATTAAATTCACAGCACCCTATCTGAACTGAAAGTTCAAAACATTTGGTATAAAAATGTGATCTATGTTGAATTGAATAGTTAAGGTCTATTAAGTCACACCATACATTTTATGTAACAAGCGATAGGAAATGACAGAATCCTTCCTCAAAGAAGGGCCTGGAATGTCTGATTTCACTGGTGAGAGTACAAAACCAGGCTACTGGTCTTTCAATAGTTCTCTGGTCCACCTGTTCTGAGCAGTGAGATCTTTATTGCAGAAGCCTTACTCAAACCTCTAAAGCCTTCCCTCCTTTCCTGGTGTTTACTTTCTCATCTAGTGTATTAGAAAGGCCACCTTGAAGGTAACATGGGGCAGAAATACTCCCATCCATCATACTCCATATCATTCTCTTCTCAATTAGGAGAGTTATTAGCCAGCTATCAGTCACGGGTGGAGGAGACCACCACTGTCACTGGAGTACGACTAACAGACTGCATGTATCTTAGGCCTTAGTTCCCAGCGAAATCTTCCTGATGTCAGCAGAGATCTGCCATCCAATCCTTAACATCTACATCAGAGCACCCACACCTGGGGGGTACTTACAGAAGCTCACATCTTGACCTACTGATCCTCAAAACATTCCACATCCCAACATCACATCGTAAAGGAGCCTCCAGAACCCCATCTAATGAAGGAAGTGGAGGCCACTCACTTTACTGTTCTGCACTGTAGTGTGCCTAAACGAACAGCTGCGTCTGTGTCTTTTCTTAAATCTTTCTCCTGAGGTAAGTATTGGCACCAAATTGCTAATAGTATTTAGGGTGGAAAACCATGTCAGAAATTGCTTTGGCCCAGATAAGTGTGTTCTATGGTAATCTCAAGTATGAGGCATGAGCCAATTCCCATGTTTGAAAGAAAAAAACCAATTGCATAATCTTTCTACATTGTCCAGACAACTAGCGGAGTGCAAAAACTGATAGAGTATGTTGGGACAAAATGCTGCTGGAGGGACTGTAGACTGAAATGTTATCCGCACTTTAACCCAAACCTCTTGCACCACCCACCTATGGCATGTGACACCTGCCCTTTGGGCTTACACCCTGCTCACCCAGTCACCCTCTCATCCACCAGCCTTACTTTGCAACAGACAACTGCATCAGCACCTCTAAACAAAAAAACAACTATTTTTTTGTTTTTTTTTGTTTTAAACTTACATCTTCTTCCTGCCCTGAAAGTGACAGGTGACTACTACAAATTTCTGGCACTCCATTTATGACATTCTTAATAATGGTAGGGTGAGTGGACAAATAGATTTCAACTTTTGACGTAATGTTCATCACTTTGCTCAAAATACTGAACTCATAGAGCTCTTTCTCAGATGTCACAAATAGGAGAAGAGTGCAGCATGACAGTGAGCATATATATAAATGATACTACTTCAGTTAATGTGCATTCTTTTTCAATTGACGTACATCGAGTATGCTTTGAGCATTAAAATACATGACTGAAAGGTAAAACAATGCCATACTTGTGTAAAAAAAAAATCTGTGCGTCTCCCTCCGAAATAGTGCTTCACCCATCTAGCTGCTGAAAAATGCTCAGATGTATGAACAACCAATCTGAACTTACTTTGTAAGTAATTTTATCAGCATACTGGTTGTTATTTTTTTCTTATTTATCTATATCTAATGTATTTGCTTGCATTAGCTCATTAAGCCAGACCCACTGGCTTTGCCAATGTTTGTTTATTACAGAACCAAGTCTTCCTCTACTCCAGCTGCACTGAAGCCTTCGGGCCACTCACAAGACCAGTGCTAGCTCCTCGATGAAAGTCTTAAATGAATAAATTCTATAGGTGAACAAAAGATCTCAATTGGTTTATAGTGGAACAAATTAAGCAAGTGGCACAATTTGAAGCAGTAGCTTAGCACAAATGATGGGGCACCTCTTTAGAATGGGATGTGCCTAACTTCCATCATTAGTCTTAGGCTGAATGGAGGCCCCTGAAGGGTTGAGTGCCCCGCTGCACCACAGGGGCTTCTGTTACTCCCGTGATCTGAAGGCTGGACATGAACCAAGGGTAGGCATAACTGGTGTAATACGCTGTAGAGTAATTACTCTTAATTACAACAAAATTACTCAAAATGATGCATAATTACATAAGAAGTGAAATTCAGCATTTAGCTCTATTTTCTTCCAAATCGGCCAGATGACGCATTTAGAAAATAGCTCTAAATGTTACAGGACACTTAAGGCAGTAGCACTGGCGTAACGAAAACTGAGGGGGCCTCCCTGCACGGAACTTAGAGGGGCCCCCTCCGAGCTCAATCAGGAGCTCTCCGGCCAGAGGGCAGTGCCGAGGGGGCCTCCTGGAGCTTGAGGCCCCCCCGCACCGCGGGGGATGCGGGGGCCTGTGTTACGCCCCTGGGCAGTAGCCAGCAGCCACTCGCTGCCTGTAGGTTTGTTGTTCCTGGGCTCTTGTGGCGGGATTTCTGCCCCAAATTAATCTTTATTACTCAAGCTGGCATAATTGCATAATTTTGGTAATTTCGTATCACAACAGTAATATGTAATTACTGAAATGACTCAGATTACTCTGGTGTAATTACAATTTTTCCCAGGCCTAATATTAACACTATTTCCTCTTTTTTGCCTCTGGTGTGAAGGCAAAATTTGAATACAAAAGCAGTGCATAGCTTGGTTTTCCTACTGTTTTTGTATCCTTGGAGGCCAGTGTGGCTCTGAAATAAGTCCAATCTGTGGTGGTAGTCCCCAATTTTCTACTGTTGAAGGAGGCTTGAAAGGGTAGAAGCCGTGGCAGTAGCAAAGGGGGGCAGTACCCCAGGCGGCACCAGTTTTGGGGGCGGCAGCCTCCCCCACTCTTACCTGCCGTCTTGAGGCGTCAATCGCCACCCCCGCTCTTCAATCGGCTGAAGAGGGACAGCAAATGGAAAATCTAGCCAGCGCCCCCCGCTCTTTGATGCGGCCGCAGCAGGGCGGCAAACACGGGGACCGCCACGGGCGCCCAAATCAATCAATCAATCAGGGGTTTTATAAAATGTGCTACTAACCCGTGAGGGTCTCAAGGCGCTTGAGTGCTAGCTACGCCACTGGGTAGATGGGATCTGGCTAAAAATGTCTTTCCGGGTCAGTTTTACCACTTTTTTCAATTATCGGACTACAGGTCATCACACATGTTTCCATATTAGTTCTTCAAAATGCCTCAAATGTTATCATTTTCAAACAAAAAAAAACAGATTAACAAAGCAGACTGGAGCACGCGAAGCAATCACTCAAGACACTGCCTGTGAATATGTTTCTTCAAATATGGGTTTTTCTGCAATCAGGCTGAAGATGAATATTTGTAAGTGTAACGTGCATATCAAATGTGAAAAGCAGCTGCAGAAAAGATTAATATCTTTTCATTAAAAAAGGAAAGTGCACTGTTGGTTCAGCATTTGCATTTAGATCGAGTAAGTAATAAGTGTATTGACTGCTTAAGGATGCGTATTACATAAAAAGAATAGTGTAGAAAGGTAGGAGAGTCTGTCCGCGTGCACAGTGAAGTCAACTAAATGGCGGGGTTTATCTACAAACCTGTGAGGATACAAAACATTTGAGGAGGAGAACGCTATGAATTATGATTAGTAGAATATTATTCTGAGCTCAGTACTGCAATGCATAAGACTTAAACTATTAGACACTTACCAGAGATCATACTCCCCTCTGTTAACCAGCGTTATAACGATTAATCTTCAAACAGGTACATTCCAGTATTTATTAGTCTCCACAACGCTCTCCTCACAGCGTGCCCTTCATCCCAACATTCTAATGCAGGCTCCCTTAAATTGCTGCCGTCGGCCAACGGTCGTCACGGCCACTACCTCCCCAGTGCTGCGCACGACCGTTGGACGTCCATTCAGCACTAGTTCCAATGGACAGCGCAGCACTGGGGAGGTCTATTTACAACGCTTTAAAGGGGTTAACAGAACCTCCAGGTCCCAACGTTCTAATGTATGCTCAAACCTAACTGTAGGGCTGTACCAACAGCGTGGCCAGGGAGGGGAGAAACAGAATACTATATACATGCGCCCATTGCACCATTACTTAAAATGACAGAGAGCAATAAGTAGATAAAAACATAAGATATAACACACGCAACTAATTGTCTTGTTTCCCTCAAACCCCAAACTAATGAAGCTTGCATAAGTGAAGTTTGCAATAAGTGTTGGCACATTCTTTAGAACAGAGAATAGATGGGTGCATGATTATTGTTTTCTTTAAGCACTTTGGTACTGAAGACCTCCAAGGAGTAAAATGGGTTGCAGTGGATGAAGAATGGGAACAGTCCAGCCTGAACTGCCTGGCCAGGGCCACTCTGAACCTAGAACACAGAGTTCCTTGCAAAATATTTTGCTAAATGTTCTGAAACACTCTAGGGAGCTGCAATATTAATGTCACGTCCAAAGGCCATAACACTGTGCCACATTACTACAAAAGAGCTACCTACAGGAGGAGGAGTGCTCAAATAAAAAACCGACATTTGGCTGGGGCAGCATAAATAAATAAATAAATAAAACCTGGTATAATAACACGGAATGATATGCCTTGACAACTGCACAATGAACCACTTACATAATGTCAGCCAACACTGCAGCAGAAATAGAGAAATGATTAATATGGATTTGTGAGCAGCACTCTGAATATTAGTGTCTAATGTGTTTATATGTTCTTGAGGGAGTACTGTATTTTATATGTTCTTACGGGAGAACTGGCTATGTAATGAGTTTGGCCATTCTATTTAGAAAATGGGAAAAGAATGAGGGTCAGGTGCACTAAAATGATTGAAATCTTTTAATTTCTTGTTTTAAAAATCGTGGGGCATATTACCAACAACTAGCGATAATTTTTGTCTCTAACTTGTTTAGAGACAAAAATTATCGCCGCAAATCGGCGATTTTTATCGCAGATAAACCTTGCTATTAGCAAGGTTTATCGCAAATGCGATAAAAAACGGCCGCAATGCATGAATATCGCTGAAAAGTCAGCGATATTCATGCATTATCGAGCAAATGCTCTTAGCCATGTTATCCACCTCCCATTGGATAACATGGCTAAGAACTGCTCAGGGCAGGTGTTAGCTTTTGGAGATATTCGCGCTTAGCGCGAATATCTCCAAAAGTTGGTAATAGGAGATAGCGATGTTAGCGACTGTTTCCAGTCGCTAACATCTTGGCACGCCCACTTTGCATGTCATTAGTGATAAATATCACTGACATGCAAAGTGGGGCCCATGATGGTCGCTATCTCCTATTAGCTGTCGCTAACTGGTGTTAGCGACAGCTTGGTAATAGGGAGATAATTTTATCTCCGCTTTCTTGGCTTTTAAAGCCAAAAAAGCGGAGATAAAACCCCTTGATAATATGCCCCTGTGTTTTTAACTTTACCTGCATTCTTCGCACAATCTGCATTTTTGCACCAGTAGCACACCAGCACTTGCATCAGGTAGTGCTTCGGTACATTTTGGAGGTAGGCTCTCCTTTGGTGGTGTTCAGTGTCAGACCCAACAGCACACAAGCAAGCGCCATTTTTGTTGGTGGTCCAGCTTTCTGTCTCGCACCCAGCCACTGTATTTAATAAGGCCCGACGCGATCACATGGATTTGTGAGCAGCAATCTGATTATTACTGTGTAATCTGTGCTTTTATATTCTTACGGGAGTACTGTGTTTTATATGTTTTTAAGGGAGAACTGGCCATCTGAAGAGGGCGATCATTCTATTTAGACAGAAGGAGAAGAGAGGGAGGATCGGGTGCACTAAAAAGCTTGAAATTTCTTGGTTTAAAAATCGTTTTTGTCCTTAACAAGTGACATCTTTCAATTTGTGTTACTGAGTCACTTTAATATATATTTTGGAGTTGATGTCTTCATTGTGATTTGATTTGTTTAATGCATTTACACACATCTTTTCATGACATTTTTTGCTTATGTTTTGTTCAATATATCCCCATTGATCAAATCTTGATAAATTGAATACAGATGATATATTTTCATATAAAAAGGATTTTATGTGCTTATTTTTCATTATTTTTTATTTTTTTCTGACTCTTGAATTCAATTCACTGTTGTAGCTCTGTGAGCACTTTGCTGTTTGATTATCCGACAAACACCTTGACTCAGGTTTGAATAACTACAAAATTGTTCAACAAACAAAATCCCTTGTAGACAATTTCCCTTTATTTTATTGATTGCCCAAGCCTACAAGGGTTTATTGGGTTACCCAAACTTTTTGAACGTTTAGAAAGTGGGCATTTCTCTGTGCTTATAACTTTATGTGCTTTGCAGCCTGACTCCAATCCATGTCTGGTCCTGGTTGAGAGCTAGGCTTTGTGCATACTTTTTGGACAGCCTTAACACAGGAAGGTCTAGGTGTAACAAGAGAGGCATCTGCATCCATCTGCATACTGATAGTCTTCCTGGGCTGGGAGAAAGGGAGGCAGGTGCACAATCATCTGTATAGGCTGTATCCTGTCCTCACACAAATGGCTCATTTATCCCCTACTGTACGTCTGGAGCCAGGGCTGGCATTGAAAGGGAGTGTTGTGCACTTGTAAGGATTCTTTTGAAGTGCCCCCAAGATCAAAGACATTTTGAGTATAATGCAAGGGCTCTTACCCCATGTTTGAAGAGCACTTATTGAACTCTGAGGGATTGCTGAACTGCACGAAGGACTCTTCTGTACTGGTCTTATGTTGTTACCCTGCTGCCTGCTACTTGCTGGGTGGCTTAAAGAACTGGATTGTGTTTATGCATGTTGCCCTGCTGCCAGCTGTCCCCTGACTTTGGGTACTTTTAGCCCTGCTGCGTTGCCAGGAGGAATTGAAATAAAGCTACCTGCTTCCTCTGCCAACCTGCCTGCCCCTTCATGGCTCTCAAGTGCCGCCAAAGGAACCCAGCACACGGGGAGCACAGATTCAAGTTCCTTAACTTCCACTCTTGTTTTCAACTTGGCGTGCAGTGATCACTTTATCTTTCTTTTAACCTTATAAGAGCAACCAGTGCATAGAGAGCACTTGATATTTTCACTTCTGGGCTGGCACCAAGCATGGGTAGAGCGTTCACTCTGCTCTATACCAGAAGGAGGTACTTAGCGTATGGTGAGAGCTTTATTGATCTCATGGGGTTTTTTTTGTGTTTTTTTTTCTCCTATGTATATACCTGTTTCTGTAATTATGGAACCTGTAACTCACTGATCCTCATGTAAAGCGCTCTGATACCTCCGGGTCTAGCCAGCGCTATATAAAACTTTGCAAATAAATAAATAAATAAATTGCCTCTTAGTGCTTGAGGAGCTCTTTTCATTTATTGCTCTTCCATGCACAGTGAGCTTTTGATTTCAGGAGCCCTTCCGCTTGCCAAAGCCGCTACGTTGAGGGTTGATGAGCACCGCGTTACCCTCATCCTGTCTCCTGCCGTAGTCAACAGCCCCCCTGTCACGATGACCCTCATGGGGCCTCTGGCAGCTGAGCAGCCATGCAGGATCACTAGCCTGCCCGGAATCCAGAGTACACTGTCAGAAGAAGGTGCTGTCACTGAGCACCAGCCCAAGAGGCCTGAGCACAACACCAGAGGCTGTCATTAATTTCAACGGCTCCCTTGAGTACTTTTCGACCCTAAGCCATCTGAATAATTGCGAAGCTTTCGCCCCAGTGAATTTCAACTTACAGCATGGTGTTGCCAGACCTGAGCGGCTTTGTTGGCGATTGATATCAGTCCACACATTATTGCCTGAGCAAGTTCTGGAGCTGCACTTTCTTCGCGAATGGCTCTGTTTCCTATTCATTTGCCTGTGAAACCAAGATATCCCTGGCGGGTCCATCTCGCATTGGAACTTTAAGTGTTCTCAGCATGATGGGGTGAGTCCTCGATAGAGGCACCCACTCCTTAATAGGAACTTGGGCCACATGGAATTACCCTATCAAACCTAATAGGGGTGCAGGAGCTCCAGTGCCTAATGTTTACTTCTAAGCGGAATCGCATTACATGCCCTAAATATCCTAATGTATGTCCTTTTGATTCTGGTAGTGTCATGATAATCAGTATTTATTCAGGACAGCAAGGTGTGCACGGTATCATTGATTCATGCACCTCTTTATAACCTGCTGCTTTTCTTGCCCTGATGTTAGGATTATGTCATTTTAATTCTTGCTTTATCAGGATAATCCGTACTGATTGATTTGGATAGTATATACTATTTATGATTCATGCCATTTTGGTCTATGTTATGTACAATATACTATATTTTTATTTAGCCTGGTGTGTAGTCTCTTTTGTGGTGTGTTCATTGTGTTACCCGCAAGACTCCTGTCCATTGCTCTCCATGAAACTATCGAATGTGACTTTAAGGATGCACCGAAAGGAGTCTACAACAAGTAATCCTTCCATGAATAGGTTAAATGATATTTTTCTGAACAAGAAGGATCATCCCCTTTTTGAAGCCTTTTTGGATGATATTCAGCCTCTCATGGTTAAGAAACTTTTCATCTAGTTTAGACACGGCACATTGCCACTGAGGGCCGTAACACACAAATGGCGCAACGCCCCCCCATCGGTGAGCACTTGCCCTGGTTTTTCGAGCAGCAGAGAGACAGATCTGCACGTTTTGCTCTTCTGCCCCTCCTGCGCCAGAGCAAGGGAGAAATTGATTTTGCAGCTATGTAGGGCTAGGGGCTTTAGGGACTTCAGGGAGGTTTTTAGGATTCTTAAATATGATACTTCCCCCCTGATAGTGTTTGCCACAGCAAGATTTCTCCAATCATTGTGGTACACTAGATGTGCTATATTAAAGATGGAGGCTTGTACTATGGCCTAAGGGTCATTTTTATGAGGTGTTTTACTCTTTTATAAATGTATTCTTATAAACTGACACTTTGGTATTTTTATTGATTTTTTTATTATTGCAGGAATTGTTTATATGAGATTCTTAACATTTTTTAAACTTAGTACTATTAGTGTTAATCTGTTATTCTGATATGTATTTTGTCTATATATGGCCTTTTTATGGTATGTTTACCGAAATAAAGTACTATGACTGACTGACTGACATTGTGTTGCACAAACGCTTTACACATTGCCTTCGGGGATAAGCCTGAGTGCCATGTGCCACACAACTGGGGGTGAGCACAGGTTTTCTTTGATGTGCCACTTACTTGCCCTAACTAGAGGCGTGGGTTCTGTTTGGCGTAGGCTCATACTCTAGCCAACCTGAATCTCCGTTTCTAAAAGTGATCCAGGCGGAGAAGTACTGGATGGTCTGCTGAAGTGTTGGGTTGGGTGGTACTGAGGGCCGGTGTCCACTGGATCCCGGTTACCTTGCCCCAGCTGTGGTGGGTGGCACTGAGGTTCTTGGTGAAGGTATGTTGTGCATCAGAGATGATAAATTGAACAGTGGTGTGGTCGGTCCAGTTGAGTTTTGTGACGTGGGTGAATTTGATTCGGTCACTGGTAGTCCTCGGAGGTGGGGGGCTGTCAGGAAGAGCGGGGAGCAACAAGGCGGGGGAAGAAAAACATCAGGAACAGGTGGGAGCAATAAAGCTACTGACTCAGTGTTAACCCCCAAAAGATGTGCCTATATTCACTAATAATCCCAATAAAGTAATGGGCAGAAATACACCACTAAATTAACAGGCAAAGATTAGGCCCAACAAAAGAACAGTCTAAACCAGTGGACCTGCCGACTGCGGTGTCAAACTGGAGAATTGGTCATATTTTCTTGTCATTCAATTTGCTTTCATGTAAACTCAAGGGAATATGATAGATAATGGGAACATTTCAATTCAATGGTGGAGATGAAGAGGGTCAACGAAGATGATTGATAGTGCTTAGGGATGCATGTATAATGAATGGAATAACATATTTAAAAGGTAACAAGAGTGTTGTAGCCTGAAATCAGAGTACAAAATCAATTATTTTTCACATTTAATTTAAGGTTTGGTAAAATATCACATAAGCCAAAGGGAGCAGAGGTGCTGTGGAGTAAAAGAACAAAGCAAATGGAAATGCGAACAAAACAAAATGTAAGCCGCAAATTAGTCTAAATCCAGTGGATTTAGCTTCTGAGATCACATAAGGATCAATATATCACCAACCCACTAACTTTTTGAACTATGTTTTGCAAAAACAGTGGAACATCATCTCAAATTACAATAAAGTAGGTTAACAGATGAACAGGGAAGAACGCAAAAACATAAATCACTAGTTCATAAAGCACTTTGCTGAGACGCCATATACAGTACAGGGAAGGGTGCTGGAATTGAAGAACACTTAACCTTTCTCTTTATGAGCCTGTAAATGATGTGCATGTGAGCACAGGTGAAACACTGATAATCAAATACAACTACCACTGTCAGCGAACAGAATCATAAAGAATGAGACGTTTATGGCGCAAAGTAAAACACCTCAAACTCCCTGTCTCCAAAGACAATCTGGATCATTAAATACAAGAAAAACGAGTTCATACTAGACTGAAGGATGTCACAGGATCAATCTGTTGGAGGTAAACATGCATAAACAAATGGTATGTAATTACAGAAAGTGCTCAAATGCCATTACTGAGAAAGCATCACCTCCACAGCCAATGTCTGAGCTCAAATTGACTTTGCCAATAAAAGTGTCATCAATGTCTCATGAATCAATAGTCACCTTTGAAACTTTCTTCCAAGAGTAGTATGTTCATCTAGTGGTATTGATTTTACAATTATCTCTAAATTACACTGACCTCGAGGTTGTTTGCATTGTGTGCATAGAAATACTAAGAGTAATTGGGATAATTAGAGTCAAGCAGAAATGAAGCTTCTGACAAGGAATCTTGAATTGCAGATTTTGCAGTGAATGGGGAGTTCAGTTGTGTTTCATTTTAGATTTTAAAATATTGCTTGCTGAGAGGATAGTGCATTATGGAATCATACATAATGAAATTGCCATGTCCTAGTAGATTTTTCAATCATTTTCAAAATTGAAATGTAATTTTATATTTCAGAGGCAGCGATAGTTCATCTGCAGTTATGGTTAGTTCAGCGTTTCCATAGAAAAGGTTTTCTTTTTCTTTCATAATACCTATAATGCACTTTGAATAATCTGCAATAAATGTTACCAAACAAGTTAATCTAAATTGAGATTAAAAGATAAATCATTATGTGAGGAGGATGGGGGGAGGGAAGTAAAAAAGGGGAAGGCAAATATGTGACATTCCTCATTTTAATTCCCTTTGCTCCTTTTTCTCCAATATATAAACTAGGCATTGGAATAGAACTCTACTCACAGAAGAGCACATGCTTGGTTTGTTGTATATCCAGTTAGTAGTGTTGAGAGGCAATGTGTGTGCATTTGTACATACAGCACACAGTAACACAGTAAAAACACCACAAATGGACACCTGACCAGTATTAAAAAATAACCAATCTTTATCTAAACCAGCGATACTCAAAGTACGCCTGGGGGCTGCCTGCGACCCTCTTGACCTTTAATTGAGGCCCCCTGGTGAACAGCAGCACTAGCTATATCCATGGCCCGAACGATGATATACCCTAGATTGAGCCAGTCCATATGCTTGTATCTCTGGGTCAGTACTTATGTTCAATTTTAATGTGAGATCTGATGCTATTAGTTTAATTACATTTTGCATACTTTTCATTAAATGTCATTAAGCAATCCACAATTTTGCACACCCTTAGGTAAAAGGGAGGTTATTCCAAAGTCTTTGGGCCTAATTACAAGTCTGGCGGTCTGTCGGTGTAGGTGCTGCGGTGGTCGAGGACCGCCACACCAGTGGTCCGACCACCATATTATGAACACCGCAGCCAGACCGTGAGAGGACTGCTGCAACCGCTGGGGATCCACAATTGTCAACCGTCGTGTGGCAGTCTAAGGCCGTAATATGCTTAGTGGTGCTGCTGCCGCACTGCCAAGCATATTCTGAGTTTCCTCTTTGACCCCAACCACAGTGGTGAGCCAACCATGGAATGGGTAGCAGTAAGGAAATGTTCCCTCTAGGCCTGGGAAAGCATGCACGGGAGCACACGGTGTGCTCCCCTATGAGTATGCTCCACCAGTTCCTGCATGACATGGACTTAACAGTCCATGCTATGCAGGAACTTGCTACACCTTTTTAAGAGGCACAGCTGTGGGAATGCCAAAAAGACCGCCTACCGGACCACGAGGAAACTCATAATCTGGCAAGTGACCATCAGTCCTGTTTGTCGGTGTGGGAATGGGGCAGTGGCATGGTGGCCAGCTTCCACACTCCAAACAATATCGGGCCCTTAATCTATGTGCATAAAGGGTCTGGTGGTTTGTGAGAGTTTTGTGTCTTTCTTGAAATCCAAGCATAGCCAGAGATGTGATCTTAAGAGTGTATACCCCACCACATATGTTCACTTTAGAGACAACTTAATAAAGTTTGCTCAAGATAAGTGACTTCATTATATCCAGGCTGTACATATTAACTGTTAAAACAGCAAACAGCAAGAAACTGGTTCTAAAGGACTTTTTCATTACACCTATTCTAAGCAATATTTCACTTTAAATGGCATTTACTAGGTTGACAAAAAAAGTCGGTGAATGTTATCCTTGCAGAAAATTCCTTATTGTTTATTATTAGGCAGTTTCATTTTTCTGAATATTCTGAATTCCCTGTTCTCTTTCAATGGGGCTCCAACATCACAACTCCTGTTTTCTTCGATTAATTCTTCCTGTCTTTCCATTTTCCCTTTCTGTCTCCAAGATGCACTATTGTGTATTAATATCCATTGTGCTCTTTTATTTTAATTAAACTTTTTGCTCTCCTGTCTGGACCATCCTTACCCCCCTTGACGTAGTTTTCATTTTTAATGCCTACCTGATCTATACCACTTTTCCCCTCCCCTATTCCATTTTTACTTACATTTATTTATTTCACCTAACCTTGCTATTTTTTATCCTTTTTTCCATTCAAAATCATAGTAGACATTAGAAAAGACCACAGTGACCTAGAGATACTGGATTCTTTTGCTTGCTATTCTACTTTAAAAACACAAAAATTAAAAGTATCAAAGTAATTATTCTTACCTTTCATAATGTTTTAAGAATTTTAATAAGTTTTTACATTTTTGATATTCTGGATTCCAACCAATGTCTGATACACTTTTGTATGAAAACCATTACAAATGGAGTTTTCAATATGGCAACACCTCTAAATGCAGTTTTGTCAGCCCGGCTTTCTCGATTTTGAGTTATGAGCATAATGAGAGAAAGCCAACAAATTGGTCTCAACGTAGGTGTGATACACTTGAAATTTCTTTGGTTGGCTATTCATCATGGTGCTTCATAAAGGCCTGCTTTAATTTGTGTCAGTTAGAGTTCATGGAGACTAGTGATTACTGTGTTGCTGCAGCCATTGTGTGACAAGACACCGGGCTTATACTGTGGGATGAAACTTCATACAAGGAAAAAAGGGCTAGATTTTCCACAGTAAGATGAGTTGAACCCATTCTGTTTGTGCCATTGCATTCATATGCAGGAAAGATGTGAAGATCTGGAGATTTAGAGGAGGATGACAAGTGGGCTGAAGCAATCTACATTACCAAAATTAATAATACTACACCATTCCTTTGTTAGGGCCTCGATATGTCCTCCGTTTATATATTAACAGACTTAGTCTTTTGAGTGCTGAGCTTCAAACATACTGCGGAACATGCAGGAGCACGTTATCCTGGCAGGGTCTCAATTTAAGGATTTTGTTAGTAGACAATACTTTATCATGTAGATTGGTGTCATCAATCTACTCATCTACAGCCATGTTGTGGTGGCTGAGTAGTGCACCATAGAAAGCATTAATCAAAATCTGTCACACTTACTGGAAAAGCTAAGTCCTTCAAAATAGACCTGCTAAAATAGTGCACCAAAATAATTATGTTACCAGTAGCCTTTCAGTAAGTGTATAATCTCAGCCAACCTTCAATTAATAATTGTCTGCCTCTAATTATGGATGATTCTATAAGACTAAAATGTTTCCTAAACATAACCCAGTGTCTAACATGCACTTTCAGACGAAGATTTGTATACACATTTCTTTGAGTCAGAGCCAAAAACCACATTGCAACACACATCCATATTGGTAAACTAAAAGTCAGTATCCATGCAAGTCAGAGTCATTGAGAATGAGTTGGTGTATGGTATCTATCTGTATGCAATGTTCATCCATGAGAGCCGAAGTTGTGACAGATTTTCAACATATATTCAAGAAATTAGATGATATTTAAGGCAAGTAAATATTACTTCTTTACGTAGCCTGTGACGTCCCTGAATCTTCTTAACAAGTTTTGCTCCATGGAACATTGATGAACGCTCTTTATTTAAGGGAAAATCGGTTAGTGGAATTGTTTAATCAAATGTGTAAAGTCAGCAACTCCTATTTTACTCTTTACTATACATCAAATATTGAAGCCTGTTATACAGGTTGGTGAAAGTGAGAGAATGGTTTAATAGAATATTTAACACAATTATCTGATGAAGGATTCGGAAACTCTTAAGCCATGATGGCACACTGTGCACAATAGAGTTTGACATTATACACCCACCCCTTTAACATATATCATAAACTAGTAAGTAATTAGTAAAAACAAATCTCATCATATTTCCCATACAAATGAAAAAAAAACAAATGATTATAAAGATGGCTAGCCAAATTACTGACAGTAAACAAATGTTCTGAAATATTGCCTTGCCTTCTAGATCCTTATCTTATAGAATAATAGTTTGTGACAATTGTCTAACAAAATATTGTAACAAAATTGTGTTACTGACATCTTCTGTTTTAAGCCATATTGTCTGTGATGTCAAATCCAAATATACAAGTGACCACACACTGAACAGTAAACATAACCCAACCATTAATATATATCTGCATTTCCTTCATAATAGACACACATCTATGGTTGGAATTGTCTCAGTGTGTTTCATTTGTGTTATACATTTACAAGCATTTTAATATCATACCATATAAAATATATTGATTAAACAATAAATAATCAAAGATCTTCACCATGGCTGAGGTGTGCACCTAACTTTCTTTACAGAAACATTCACTCTGTAGTGATACAAAGAATGAATTTGAAAATAGGAATTTCAAACATAAAAGGTTGTGATGGGACTCACCTCTCTGTCCAGCAGTGCAGGTGATACCACAGTAACAATGTCTCCCCTTTCAGGATCAATGTAGAACATGTTCGGGGAAGGTTTGTCTGGTTTTTGTTGTAAGATATTGTAACGCAGAACTGCATTATCAGTTGTGGGGTCATCGGCATCAAAAGCAGTCATGCGCATTACTACTGTACCTGCAAAATAAAAGGATCCTTGTAAAAGGCATGTCTAATTCGATTTTAAATTGATGTCTCCGAACAGTAATGAAATATGCATGATTATATAAATGCTTGGAATACATAGAAGTGGGCCAGGTAGGACTCTTGGAAATTGGCCCTCTCTGAAGGGTCACACAAAACCTTTTGCCTTTCTCCTCTTCTTTTTCCGACCTATATTGTGTTGACTTTAGCACTCTGGGTAACTTACCACTGATGACCAGTGCTAAAGTGCATGAGCTCTCTCCTTAAACATGGTGCACGTGGTTTACACCTGTTTGGCATGATAGATTTACTTGCAAACCCCATCTAAATGGCTATACCATATTTCCAGATCCCGTAAATTAAATGCTACTCGTGGGCCTGCAGCACTAATTATGCCAGCCACAGAAGTAGCCTTTTAACCCTTCCTGTGCTCAGCTTGTCATCAGCCACGGTGCTCATGTGCTCATGATGAGCTGAGCTTGTCATGACCGTTGGAACGCTCGCACGCTGGGCTGATTCCCCTGCTGTGCTGAGCATTCCATCAAAAGGACACGCTCGTAATGAGCACCCGAGCACCGTGGCTCATGATGAGCTGAGCTCGTCATGAGCACCGGGGCGCTGAGGGCACCCACACCCCAGCACAGCGGGGGAAACAGCCCTGCAGCGAAGGGGTTAAGCCTGTCTCAGGTCTGCCACTGCATGGCCTGTGTGTGCAGTTTACTGTCACTAAGACTTGGCATTTAAAACTACTTGCCAAGTTGGAAACTCCACTTTTATTACACATACGTCACCCCTAGGTAGCCCTAAGGGCGGGGTGCTGGGTAAATGAAAGTTAAGTCATTCACTGGTATGTTTTGCATGTCCTGGTAGTGACAAACTGCCTATTTGTTTTTTTATTACTGTGAGGCCTACTCCTCTCATAGGCTAGCATTTCGAATTCCTCAATACACTTTCAAGCTGTAATTCTTGATCACAGAAGAGTAGCTTTCTCATGTTTCATAAGTTTGGAATGAAAATTACAAATCCTCCTTACGGGTGAAGGTGTATTTAACATTACTGTTTTGGAAATGCCACATTTAGAAAGTGGACATTTCTCTGTGCTACAACTCTGTGTGCCTTGCAACCTATTTCCAATACATGTCTGTTTTGGGTGACAGCTACATTTTGTACATTTCCTCTAGACAGCCACAAACACAGGAAGGTGAAGCTCATAGCGATTCTGAGTACTCATCTGCCTTAATTTGCATTCTGATGGGTCTTCATGGGCAGGGAGGAATGGGAGGGGTAGTCAATTACACTTCAATTGGCGGTGTCCTGTCGCTGACCTAAGGAATGATTACCCCCACAGATAGCCTAACAGACATAACTGTATGGAAAAGGATACATTTGCACTTCAGGTAGCTCCTTTGAAGTCACCCCCTACATCCAAGAAACTTTTGAGTATAAGTACTTGGGCTCTGAACCTACCAAATCAGACACTTCTAGATGCTAAACTCAGTGGCGGCTCGCATAAGGTGTGCTGCGGGGTGGTGGGGGAGTGGCAGGGTGGGGGGTAGTAAACTCAGACATACGACGGAACTGAGGAAAGTAATTATTCCGTTCCTCCGTTCCGTCGTATGTCCGAGTTTTCTACCCCCGCCCCACCCACCGCCCCGCAGCACACCCTATGCGAGCCGCCACTGGTTAAGCTGAACCTCTAAAATCAAAAAAGGGGGGAGATGGAGATACTGGTTAGGTTCACTCTCCAATGTACATGTAGTTCACAAAAAATCTGTAAATGTCAGATTAAAAAAACCTAACCAAGGGAATGGGGATTCCACTGAATGCACGAAAAAATTATATTCTTTTCTTGAGTCCCCTCACTTACCCAGGGTTGCCCCTAGGTGAGATGCTTCATCATTGGGGCCATCCCAAATAGCTGCTGCTTGAGGCGTGCTGTGACTTGTGGAATTATGTAGGAGCACCTTTTTGTGAAGAAATGTGTAGTGCAGTGTTCTTGGAGTGGAGAAAGTGATGTTAAAAATAACTAGCTAGTGAGCTAATATTTTTTTCTCGCTCCTAGTTGGTAAGGATAAAAAGGGGTTAAATAGTAGGGAAAAGATATAACTGTTATGTGTATAGAGTCCCTAATATTCGGTCGACATGTTTTGAGGTATCCCTAAACCTCTTCTTCAGGACCACACGGGGACCAGCTCCATGCATGCCACTCCTTGTAAAAACTTATAATAATGTGAGGATGCACACCTAATGTGTGAGGGCCTGATTCACAGAACTAACTTAAGACAAAGTCCTAAACTTACTACTTTTGGTATTCACAGAAGTTAGGATGTTGTCTTAAGTTTGTCGTAAGACAAACTTAAGACAGACTTAAGACATACTTAAGTTAGGATTTTGTCTTAAGTCTGTCTTAAGACAAACTTAAGACAAAATCCTAACTTCTGTGAATACCAAAAGTAGTAAGTTTAGGATTTTGCCTTAAGTTAGTTCTGTGAATCGGGCCCTATGAAACTAATTCAAAATACATACGGTTTAGTCTTTTACTCTAAGTATCTGTACAGGGAATAAAACAGAATGAAAAGTTAGCACAGAATGCCTGCCCACCTCTCACACATTGATTGGATTACTTCATTGGGTATGGACCTGCCCACGTGAAAGGTGGGCAGGCCTTATGTGATAACTTTTCATCCTTTTTTATCCTTACCAACTAGGAGCGACAATAAAATATTAACTGACTAGCAGCTGTCAGTGAAGCTCAACAATGACACATTGAGCCCTCAGCATGAAAGCTTAGTTCATCCAAGGTACTTTCTCAGCAGCCCTGCGTGGGTCCTATAGCCATCCTACCCTCCGCTACAGTTGGCTTGAACCTTGGATTTGCACCAATACCTTGCTACTTCAAGTAACCTTTTGACAGCTAGTGATTTTTAAGCACTGTTTTTGCATTTAATCATTGAAAATTAATATGTTGACTTCTACTAATTGAATTTATGCCATTTTGGTCTTATTTTGCCCAGATAAATATTATCTATTTTCCTAAACATTTGTGGAGTCTTTTTGTGGGTATTCATTGTGTTACTGTATGTGTGTTGCAAAAATACTTTACAAGCAGCCTCTTTAAATAAGCCTGACTGCTCTGTGCCAACCGAGCTACAGACGGTGAGCACAGGTTTTATTTTAGTGTGTATCTAGCTTTCCCTGACTGGAGTCATGGTTCCTGCCTGGCCTGAGTGCATACCTCAGCCAACCAGGAATACCATTTCTAACAGACTTGCATTCTGCAGCAGATGCACACTGTCACTCAACCAAACGTCTTGATAACCATTTTATTAACTTTTTTGGTTAAAAAAGAAATGTCTGCTGATTTTGCCTACTCAGGCTTCAATCCCATTGCATTTTAATAGTCCAATTTATAAGATGGAATAGTGAATTCACAACCCTAGGAGAAGCTGACACAGTTTCATCTGAAACCATTAGTAACTGTGTAGCAGATTTAATTCCTAAAGCTATATCAAGGTATTTGAATGAGCTTTAGAGACTGTACTGTGACTAAAGAGAAGACAAAAAAGACATACGTTCAATACATTAGTTGATTTCTTGAATGGATAAGATAACGTATATCACAGGTTTAGAGTCAAATGAAGAATTGTTACATGTAACAATTGTGTCAATAAATGGCAGTGTTAGATTGAGAGCTCAGAGTCAATCTATGCCCTGGTTAGATGATAAGCATAAAACCAATCAAAATACACAGCTAAATATCAGCTACCCTATGGTAGTGAAGCGCTTATTGCAGCTGTGTTACACTTCCCATACAAATGGTTTAACAAAGATTCCTTTTATATTTAGTGCTGAACAATTGAACATCATCTGTACAGCCTTACACATTGGACACCCACAAAGTAAACAACACATCCCTATAGCCATGGAGGTTGGTGGAAAATAGTTTACTAGGGTTGGTAAATTCACTGTCATGGACTACTGTACATGACAATACCGCTTTAGTGCCTTAACCAGGAAGCATTATCAATTCTATTGAGTAGTTGGCACATTTTATATTGATTTCACAAACAGAACTGTTCTGTATCTCCAACTGCTTTTTCATGACATCCACATGAAAAATATGTGTGTAAGACCACCTCCTTATTACACAATTAAATCACCAAACCTGAGAGAACAGAAGTGGGGAGCAGGATCAGCAAAGCAAAGTAGCAGGACCATTATATCACCACTTATCCTACACCATATCTTAAACCAATGGTCCTCCATTTACAGTATTGCCAATCCCAAGCCTGTCCCCACACAAGCCTTTTTCTTAATGCTCCAGATCCTGTGATATCTTTGTGTAATTAGTATATAAATAACATAGCAGACTGCACTGCAGATCATATTCCTGACATGTAGGGTAATGACAGCATATAAACATTGAAAGGTGAAAGGACAGATAAGGCTGAAAAAGTAGAGTTAGCGTGGTTAAAACTGTGTGAGAAGAAAGGTCATTTCCATTCAAGTTAAAAATCTTGAATACCCATTTGGCGATCAAAGAGATGGAGAATAATAGAGTGCTCCTCTGTTTCAAATGCCAATAATATATATCCAGAACATTGTGGCAAAAGTACTCCACCCATCCCTCCAATTATCCTACTCTCCATAATGTTCATAGGCACTGACTTCATTGCCGTGAGCTGGTCCAACCTGGACCGTAGATTAGACTGCCTATAGTTGGGGCTTAGTGGCAAAGACTTCAGCCAAAGTGATTTTATCACTACTTGTAAAGATGAAAACGGATGGATCCAATTTAAGCTTATGATTTTGTCTGGTGGAGCTAACCTATGAATTTGCTGAATGTTAAGCACAGCGCCAGCTAATCAGAATATGCAACAGTATAGAACACTGTCTATTTCTATTGTAGCACATAACTAGCCACACAGCTGGACAGAAGGTACCATAATAGGCATGTACACTATTTGACATCAGCCTAAAATGGCAAATGGTTTTGAGAACCCTGCAGCAGGAATAGTAGTTTTATCTAAAAAAAAATTAAAGCTTCAATACATTTATCAAAATGGATTACCCTGTTCCTAGGAAGACTACTTTCACATTATGAAATATTCTGTAAGAATTCAGATAAAGTTCACAATAAACACCAGTTTGAGCTGTTCCGCAATTTCGATAATCCTATGAAGTCATGAGCGCCTGTTATCTGTAATAGCGTACTTCGCTTTGCAGTGGGAAGGTCATTAGTCTGTAATGCGCGCCTGTGCGGTGGTACTTAAATTCCCAGAGAGTAAAAAAGGCAGCACAAGAAGCAGAGTGCATGACTGGGGGAGGCATAATGGGGAGAGTTACTCCCCCACCCCACCTCTTCTGTCAAATTGCCTCTTTTTCAGCTAAGGACCGGAGATAGCTGGTGGTAGTGACAACCCTGAGAGAACTGCAGGAGGTTGGTACTTTATCTAAATCTCAAGTGGTCACAGGAGAGCTGTCTGCTGGGGTTAATGGTGCATTAAACACAGCATAGTAATTACACTTCCTAGGAGCCAGATTTTAATGTTTAGATTCATAGAAGCAAACTCAATACTCTACTGATGAGCAGATGAAAGAATGAACAATTGAGAATATTCTCCCTAGCGTATGCAGAATGAATGCTATGTAAGGTGCTTCCACCATAAATCCAATAATGGAAATGATGTTTACCTATTTAAAAAAAAAAAATTGTGTTTTTAACTACAATGGTTAACATTACACTTCCATGGTCAACATCATTCTTCTAGGGTTCCAGTCGTCTCACAACTGCTGAAAAATTTAGATGAGTTTTGGCTACAGGAGAAATGTCTATTCGCTAGGATTACTGACATTCTTGCTGTGCACTACCAAACTCTGGAATTCTATCCCAAAATACAGCGATTTCTAACTCTTTAGTCCTGTACGCTTGCCTGGGCACAGTCTCAGTAAATCTGACTTCTGGAGCTTTCAGCTCTGTTTTAAACACGTTCTACTTCACCTGTGACTAGAATGAAGCACATATATGGCTACAGGAGATGTCAATTGCTAAACGTAGGAAAACGCAATGATTTTTTTTTATTTTAGGGAAAAAAACAGATCAATCTTTGATGGGAAGATGTTTTCCCTGGGACTAATAAGGTTCATAAAACAACATCTTGAATTGCTCAACGATATTCATGTTGCATCCTGCCTCGTCTACAGGACTTGATCTGTACTTTTTGGGATAAAGAAAGCAAATCTATAAAGCAGAGAGATATATCTATTAGAACGTATGAAAAACACAAACTATTGTCTTCTAGCATAATTGTATGCTACCAACACATATAAGTTGGAGGGTGACAATAAAATATCTCATGATAAAAACCAGTAACCACATTTTTTCTTTATTGAAAACATATAAATGTTTTATCTCCAGCAGCTATATATTTCTGTGGTGGAAGGAGAAGAGCATTTCCCTATGTTGAAAAATAATTGTTTTATTCAAAATTAATCAAGGCTGAACTCAAACAAATTCATATAAATTATTAATAAATACGGCCATGCTTTCGTCCTTGCCCATCTTTTTGTTTCTATTGGTTTGTCTATCTTGGCATATATTTTTAAGTGTTTTTGTTGGTATGTCTGCCTGTTTTAGATAATTGTCTATGCTAACTTCTGTGTTGTATCTGTCCTTCTGAGGAAATTATTTTCCTAATATATCTGTTCCTTCTAGATCTATCACTACATCAGTCAGTGCTCACAACTTTCTGTCTGTGTGTTTTTTCGTATCTTTCTGTCTGTTGATCTTTGCCACCGTTCAAATATGTCTCCAGCTCTCTGTCAGCCAGTGTTATAATCGGTATATAATGGAGCCATTTTGCAAAGATTTTGATGTGAGTAGCTGCCGTATACTATGGAAATACTTCTGGATTGCTGCTCCATTACAGGATTACATCAGGAGTAATACAAAAGTGAGTCACCGCTACTCACAGCAAAATCTTTGCGAGTCGAACACTATTTTAAAATTGATTACCTGGTATTTATTTATTTATTTATACATTTTTTATATAGTTTTTTATTATCATTTGTGTCAGCAAGCAACCAAGTACATCTTCACAGTCAGGTTATACACAAAATAAAACCTAATTAACACAATATATTACAGCATAATTCCATTTAAAGCAGCAGTTCAGTAGTTCATTGATTCAAATCCAATTTGACAAAGGAGACCAAAGTTTCTGACCAAATAGCTTTCTTCTAAATCCCTTTGATTTGTAAGCTGCGGTCTCTAAATAAAACGTCGAGAGTAATCTGGATTGCCAATTGTTAAAAACTGGTGGTTCTACATCTAGCCATTGATTTGTTACGCATAGCCGAAAAATTGACATACAAGTAAATAGAAACCCTTGCTCTGCTTCCGTCCTCCCACTAGCTTGATTTGACTGCAGACCCATGATAACCATTTCTGCTGATAATTGCACCTGGATCCCCAGACTAGCATTCAGGAAGTATTCGACATTAGAAATGAATTGACTTAATTTTGGACAATAAAAAAACATATGAGCAGCATCTGCAGCAATGACACCATACCGACTACATTTGTCCGCTTTAATAGATTTCCAGTTTGCCAGTTTCGCAGTGGTATAGTATAAATGAAATAAGGCCATAAAATGTTGACTTTTTAGGGGGCCGTTAAATAGAACTTTTGTCGATAATTCAATTGCTCTAGCCAGATCTGATTACCTTGTAGATGATACAATCCATTACAAATTGCATACATGCTTCAAGGATGGACCAGTGTAGATCTCATCGGATGGGAACAATGAGGATCTTTTGTCCAATCAGGACAGAACACCAGTGTCAAATGGGCAATAATGCTGTCTCCTAGACTGTAGAGCACACTCTGGCAATAGGGGAAAAGCATGGTGGGGGGTCCACAAAGTTAGTTGGTGAGAGATATGGTTGAAGTTCTGCAGACGTATTTTGGTAACATACTGGTTTCGAAAATTTTTGGTTGTCGTTGAAGGTGAGCTGAGTGTAAAAGGTGACTAACCCCAACTCTGTTGTCAAAATGGATGTGAATGTACTTATTAATTAGTGGAAACGCCAGACATTTCAAGTGAATGTAAGCCTGCTCCTTTTTGCTTTCAATCCTTTCTATCTCTTTGCATCTCTTTTCATCAAACGCTGTTTTTCAAGGTCTCAGCATGCATTGACAAGTTTTACTACACCAAGCAATTATTCATCTTTTTCTGAGAAAGAGTACCCCTACTTTCATTAAAACTGTACCATTGCTTATCAATTCCTGTTATCAAGGTCCTGAACTGTGACTACGTTTTGCAAGTAACTACACTCTCGATTAGCCTCGCACGCGGGTAGATTGCACACTCCTCCTGACTCCTCTGACAGAGTCTTTTCTCTACTCTGTGAGGACAAAAGACGAGAAGGCATAGGGCTTTTTGCAGCTCGAGGGTTCAATCACCTGAGAAATCTGAGCAATGCAATAGAATTCATCAAATACATTATCCTGCCCTAAAACTATCCAATTCTTCCCTCGAAATAAATCATCCAGTGGGGCGGTACGTATGCAAGCTTTGAACATCATTCAAGCTTGTGTGTTCAGAATTCTGTTCTACTGTTTGGATGAAAGAAATCAATGTGGCAAAGTGTCCATGATACTTTGATCCTTTACTCAGTTACAGTTCAGGAATGGATACTAGCAAGGAATCAGTGCTTTATTTTAGCTTGAAAAATAAAAATGAATTTCCTTCACTGCAAACTCAGAGAGACAATATCAGATTTTCAGTAGAAGACTGCCTAGCATTCTGGCAAGATGCAGAAATATGATCGTACAAGACCAGGTCTTTCTCACGGCATGAAAGCTGGTGGAACCTTAGAGCCCCTGAGACTACTTATACAATCTCAGAGAGGTAATAGAGAGAAGGCTCTAATGAAATCTAGAGGATAGACTATGGTAAGACGGAGTGCCAGGATGAGGATGTATGGAGGATAACCAACGCCAACCCATAAGGGGAGCGATGAGGAGAAACACGGTCTCTGATAGAAGATATTGAGAACTGAGGAGGTGGGTTACAGGGAAAGGCTTGGAAAGGACTAAGAAAGGACTGGGAAAGGACTGGGAAAACACTGGGGGCCTCATTTATGAAAAGTGACGCATCGCTGCGCGAAAACAGCGATGCGTCACTTTTCACTGCGTCCTCCTTGCGACACCAATGATGCGTCATATTTACAGTATGACGCATCATGGCACAAGGAGTTACAGATACGTCAGTATTTCTGACGTAACTGTATGGTGCAAAAGTGACGCATTGCTGGAGTGTGTCACAAAAGTGACGCAACTCCAGCAATGTGTCCTTTCACATGAGGCAATCCCCATGTGAAAGGGCCTGCGTCAGTCTTACGCCTGCTGTGAGGCAGGCATTAGAAATTGACGCATTTGTGTCCTAGAAGTGACGCAGTGAAATGTTATAGATTTCACTGCATCACTTCCATAACCCTGTCTTGCGTCAAAACGCCGCCCTTGCATACATTATACCTGGCGCAGGTATAATGTGGAGCAGGGGTTTACAAAGTGACGCATCTACCTAGATGAGTCACTTTGTAAATATGGCGCAACAAGGCGCATTTTTTACGCCACTGGTGCGTCGCAAAAAGTGACGCACCGGCGGCGTAAAAGTGACGCACAGCCTCATAAATGAGGCCCCGGGAGCTTAGGAGAAGCAGAAAGAAAATCTGTAGACACTAGACAGAATGAGAACCAAGTGTGGTGGTCGGGAGGGATTGAGGGCTAGAGGTTAGATGCAGATGATTTGTTAGAGATACTACCTAATCGTAAAATAGCGAAAGTAAGATGCAAGTTGAATATATCTAACTTGAACTATGAATTATTTAAAGAGTAGAAACAATTATGCCTGGCAGAAATCTTGTGAATGACCGGCAGGCAAAAATGTAACCTTTTTCTGCCATAAATGCATGTTTTCATTCTCAAATGGCTCATTGGGTTGGATCCGATATTTCTATTTTCCACTCTGCTACAGTTTGAGGGCTCTGAAGTTATAAGTGCTCCACAAAAAGAGAGATAGAGACAGCAACTATAGAGGTTTATGAAGATAGACATTATGTTATGATTTTCAGCACCGGCTCCTTTCTGCCTGCACTAACTTTCAGCAATGGATTTTGAAACCAGCTGTTGGAGATAGAAGGAAGTAGAGAGCAAAAAAAGGAATAGTGCAATGAGGAAGAGCAGAAAGAAAAATAATTAATTGGATATTGAAAAACAGCTCTATGCTTACTTGATCAACATTCTCTAAAATGTGTATTAATCATATTCTGTAATAGTAGTGGGTTATAACATTCACTACATTCGTGGTAGAACATACACCATTTCAGTACTCGAAAAGCAATGTGAAAAAACAACACAATGGTATATTGTATGGTAATAACATTTGGGTACTATATGCTAGCTACTGTTTCCACTAGTTACCTTGTGATTCTTTTTTGTAGCTGAAAACAAAGCTTACTGTCTGCTGTCCTTGAAATGATCCTTTCCAAGATTCTGCTTCATTGCTACTCCAGGCACAGTTACACCCTTGAGGAATAGGAGAGTGATCTGACAGCATGTTGGTTTTGTTCAAAAGTGATTAAAGACCACGCTCCTCAAAGAGCAGACACTTCCTGCTCAATGCCTCTCGACATCACAGGAGGACATTTTAGCATTACACTCGCGGTGTTCAAACAATGCGATCGCGGGCATCAAGAGCGAAAGATAACATTCTTTATAAAATATATGTTCTAAGCGTTTAAAAATGAAAAAAAGAAAATCACACTGTGAAATGTACTAAGATTTAGTGGACAAAGAAGTTGCACACACGGTGGATACCTGGAGGAACTGGCGACTGTACAAACCACAGCCGGCCTTGCGTTGCTTCGTGCCCACTTGGGGCAGTGACATCATTCGTACAAGTGTCTCCAATGAGTGTCTCTGTGGGGTGCACAGGTCATGTTGATGCTGAGAGCTTGACACATTGACTTGTTGGGGTCCTCTTCCTTGGCACCTGCTTCATTGGTGCCTGGAGAAACCTGGTGATACACACAGTGGCGTAACAAAACTTGAGGGGGACCCCTGCAAAGTACATGGAGGAGGAACCCTCCCCACCATGGCTCACCAACACCTACCACTTTTGCTGAGGGTTCTCCATGGAGCTTGGGGATCCCCAGCACTATGAGGGCTGTGGGGGCTTTTGTTATGCAACTGGATTCACAGGTTGGAAGTGTTGCTTCAAGGCAACTAGTCAGTCCTACTGTGGTGGGAGCACCATACCACCCTTCTGTTTACCTCTGAATCATGGTACAGAGGTGGCATTATAGGGTGGGCAGAACGGGTGCAATGCAGAGGTGGGGTGGAACAATTGCAGGGCAGAGTGGTGACAAAACTGCAGTAGGAAGGTATCTGTCCTCCCACAAATTAGTGGAAACCTTAACCCCAAGTGCGTAAAACAGACCTTAAATTGCACTGTATTACAGTTATGATTATTGGTTCAGGGCTCAGCATGAATGGGGTACATGATTGTTAATAGATACGAGGCCTTGTCAATTTTCACTACATTGCAGAGGCAATTAAAAATGGAGATGTCAACCACGCGTGCAGAATTTTTTAGCAAGATGTGCAGCCTTTTTTAAAAACTTTAGAGGAGGTTCCTAAAGAACTGTCAATGATTGGGACTGTTTCAACATAGTATTTGCTATAACAATTTCCCCTTGTTAGTGTGCAATAAATCACAGTAGATTTAAGCAGAGAGTGCTTAACTCTAAAATACATCTTACTTAATATCAACGTGTTTCTAAAGCAGCAAAACATGCACCAAAGGAGTTGGCAAAGGTTTGTGCCTTGTACCATATTTTAGATGCCACAAAACAAATTGTGAAGTGCCACCCGAGTCATCAAACCATAAGTTGAGATGGTAACTCGGGATGTACAAAACCTTTAACATGTAAGCGAAATGGCGAGTAGATCCCACTACTAGGATACTCACTAGTGGTGATTGTAACTCCCATAGTTCTATGTACCGTAATCATGCAGAATTACCCACAAAGTCTGAGTGATTGTGTGAAATTACACTAAAAAAGTTATTCTGAATTTAGTGCTATTTTCTTATTGCAAAAATGCAACTCACCTTAAAAATGGAAAAAAATGTATAAAATATACCTTTTTAGGTCTCGTCCTGCGATTGCAGGCCAAAGGCCTGCTGTCGCAGAGCGAGACTATTGCAATCATTCTGCCTTTCAAGGACTGAAAGGGAGAGGACAAGAGACTGGCACGCGCACGCATGAAGCAGCCTGCCGGGATCAGGTCGCGCGCGTCAACACGCGCTCCGATTCCGGCAGGCTCTTCAGTCACCATGGATCACTCTCACGCACGCGCACACATGTAGACACACTCCCGACCCCCCCTCACCAACTCACCGTGCTCTACACACAGACACATGTACACAGACACATGTACACAGACACACGCACACACATCTCCCCACTCACCGGTCTCTTTCTCCGGGTTCCGTGTCTCTCTCTCCCGCACTGGTATCTGCTGGTCTTCACCCGGGCCCCCTCGTCTCTTTCTCCGGGTTCCGTGTCTCTCTCTCCCGCACTGGTATCTGCTGGTCTTCACCCGGGCCCCCTCCTGGGACCCGGGACTTCAGCTGCCACTTCGTTTTCGCTCCGGGGCTCGCTCCTAAAAACGAAACTTTGGAATGACGCGCATGCGCAGGCAGCCCCCGCCCTCAGTTACAACCCAGTACTGAGCTGCTTTTACTTTCGTAGTCTTCCGTGTTCGCTGCGGTGGCTGCTGTTGTTTGTACTTGTTGGGACAGCGTTGGACTTTTAAATTTGCATTATATCTGAGTATCCTGCGAAGGGCTGTTAAGTTGAGTTCTGCGGCTTTTGAAACGTTTGGCAGCGTGGTTGGTAAGTTTATTTTTGGTAACTTTGGGCTTTTTAAAATGAAATGGTATGTTGTGGGGTTGATATGAAATTTTAGCGCTAAGGATTTACACATAGATTAGTTGGTATGTTTAGCGCATGATTAATTATTTTTAGTTATTGAAAATGTAATCCAACGTATATTTTTGAGCGGTTGCGAAAGTATAAATGCGTGTAAAACCATTTTTCGAAGACTTAGGAACACGCTTTCAGCCGCTGCCGATTGTGTGCCTGCTGACGCTTCCCTCTTAAGATGGCAAAGATAGTGCCCCTGGGCCATGGGCTCGATGAGAGAGGCAGGCTCGTTCCGTTGTGCTCAGAGACAAGCTCGCCCCGTTGACCCCACAGACAGTCTTGCTGCACAGCACTCTGCTCAAGGGCAGACAATGAAAGAATCGAGGCTCATCAAATGTTCAACAGACAGTGATCCTGGTCACGTACCAAAGATGAAGGGTCCAGGGCCCCGAGAGGGCCGGGGTCTGTCTACAGGCAGCAGGCGCCTACAGGCCACTCAAAACCAAACCCGTGGACACTAGCAGGGTAACCCCAGAATGCACAAAGTGTCACATCTGCAAAAAGACACACAGCTCAGATGCTATGTGTGCGTCCTCTGCGCCATGCATCAGAGTCAAGGAAATAAACATCTCAAACCTGGCGGGCGGCTTCAAGGCACTGTGGCACTTTCTAGGTCGTGCACCAGCCTGTGATCTTGGGGCTATGTATGGAAAAGCAGGGCTATGGAGAGGAGTACTTGCGTGTTCCTGGCATTTAAACAGGGCCCCCTCCGCCCCCCACTTCACCTGGTAAAGCAGCGTGCAGGAGGGTGTAGCTCGCCGACAACGAACATTATATGTCTACAGAAGCTGCCAGAGTCGGAAGCTGAGATTCACAGCCTGCGCCCCGCGTCCTCAGAAGGACGTGCAAATACCCGTCCCCCTTCGCCTCTAGCGCCTCGAGGCTGGTCACTCGGTCATGCAATACACTAACTCTCTCATCTGATGCCAGCCTGCGCCCCTTAACCCAGGAAATAATGGAACCTTTCACCCCAATGTAGGTGTTTGACGTTCACTTCTCTGCACGTCCACCGTGTTGCCTCCTAGACTTGGATGATGCTTTGTAAAGCGCCTGGAAGTTCCTCCTGTCGATCTAGCTCGCGCTACGTCAAACAAGAGGACTAGCAGCGCTGTCACAGGTGAAAGCCTCTCACCAGGACCCCAAAGGAAATAGGACCAGTAATCAGCACAACGCCCAACCCCGGTCAAAGGCCAAGAAACCAGTAGCGATACTCATGGAACAAGGCAGCGCTGTGAGGCTTTATTCTGGCTTGATCTGTGGAGAGTTACTACTTCCAAAGCGTTGTTTGCCAAACCTAGCTAGGATTACTAGGCACTATCCATAGCGCCTACGCTCCTTTACCACTGGTGCCCAGGACAGGTATGGCCCGCCGTCAAGGCACCAGTGGAAATCCCAAAGTGGACCCGGTAAATGTTTAGGGTACCGCCTGGTACCTCAAAGTTATCACACTACAGAATCAGGCAAACATTACAGCCAGTACCTTTAGGAGGGTGAATCAGCACACCAGGAATACTGGGGTGGGGGGGAGGGGGGGTGCCCGCCTAGCGTCTAAAGCTCTGTTGTAGTGCTTGCTCACACTCTACTACTCACTCTACTACTCACTCTCTACTACTCACTCTCTACTACACACTCTCTACTACTCACTCTACTATTCTCTACTACTCACTACTACACACTCTACTACACACTCTGTACTACACAATCACTACTACACACTCCCTACTCTACTACACACTCACTACTATTCTACTACTTACTCTCTACTACTCACTACTACACTCTCTACTACACTCTACTACACTCTCTACTACACTCTACTACACACTCTACTACACACTCACAACTACACACTCACTACTCTACTATTCTCTACTACACACTCTACAACTCACTCTACTACACACTCTACTAAACTCTACTACTCACTACAACACACTCACTACAACACACTCACTACTCTCTACTACACACTCTAGTACACACTCTCTACTACTCACTAGTATTCTCTACTACTCACTCTATACTACACACTACCACACACTCACCACACTATACTAAACACTCTCTACTACACACTCTACTATTCTCACCTCTCTACTACACACTCTACTACACACTCTCTACTACACACTCTCTACTACACACTCTCTACTACACACTCTCTACTGCGCACTCTCTACTGCACACTCTCTACTGCACACTCTCTACTGCACACTCTCTACTGCACACTCTCTACTGCACACTCTCTACTGCACACTCTCTACTGCACACTCTCTACTGCACACTCTCTACTGCACACTCTCTACTGCACACTCTCTACTGCACACTCTCTACTGCACTCTCTACTGCACACTCTCTACTGCACACTCTCTACTGCACACTCTCTACTGCACACTCTCTACTGCACACTCTCTACTGCACACTCTCTACTGCACACTCTCTACTACACACTCTCTACTACACACCCTCTACTACTCTATTTTCTACTACACACTACTAAACATGCACTACTCTACTACACAATCTCTACTACACTCTACTACTCCACTACTCTCTACTACTCTCTTCTACACACTCTGTCTACTACACACTCTGCTACACACTCTACTGCACACTCACTACTAGACACACTGCTCTCTAATACACACTCTCTACTACTCTACTACACACTCTCTACTACTCTACTACACACTCTCTACTACTCTACTACACACTCTCTACTACTCTACTACACACTCTACTGCACACTCTACTGCACACTCACTACTAGACACACTGCTCTCTACTACACACTCTCTACTACACACTCTCTACTACACACTCTCTACTACACACTCTCTACTACTCTACTACACACTCTCTACTACTCTACTACACACTCTACTACACACTCAATACTCTACTACACACCCTCTACTACTCTATTTTCTACTACACACTACTAAACATGCACTACTCTACTACACACTCTACTACTCAATCTCTACTACACTCTACTACTCCACTACTCTCTACTACTCTCTACTACTACTCTCTTCTACACACTCTACTACACACTCTGCTACACACTCTACTGCACACTCACTACTAGACACACTGCTCTCTAATACACACTCTCTACTACTCTAATACACACTCTCTACTACTCTACTACACACTCTCTACTACTCTACTACACACTCTACTACACACTCTACTACACACTCAATACTCTACTACACACCCTCTACTACTCTATTTTCTACTATACACTACTAAACATGCACTACTCTACTACACACTCTACTACTCAATCTCTACTACACTCTACTACTCTACTACTCTCTACTACTACTCTCTTCTACACACTCTACTACACACTATGCTACACACTCTACTGCACACTCACTACTAGACACACTGCTCTCTAATACACACTCTCTACTACTCTAATACACACTCTCTACTACTCTACTACACACTCTACTACACACTCTACTACACACTCTACTACACACTCTCTACTACACACTCTCTACTACACACTCTCTACTACACACTCACTACTACACACCCACTACTCTCTGCTACACACTCTGCTACACACTCTGCTGCACACTCTGCTGCACACTCTGCTGCACACTCTGCTGCACACTCTGCTGCACACTCTGCTGCACACTCTGCTGCACACTCTGCTGCACACTCTGCTGCACACTGCTACACACTCTGCTACACACTCTGCTGCACACTCACTACTAGACACACTGCTCTCTAATACACACTCTCTACTACTCTGCTACACACTCTGCTACACACTCTGCTACACACTCTGCTACACACTCTGCTACACACTCTGCTACACACTCTGCTACACACTCTGCTACACTCTCTGCTACACTCTCTGCTACACTCTCTGCTACACTCTCTGCTACACTCTCTGCTACACTCTCTGCTACACTCTCTGCTACACACTCTGCTACACACTCTGCTGCACACTCACTACTAGACACACTGCTCTCTAATACACACTCTCTACTACTCTACTACACACTCTACTACACACTCACTACTAGACACACTGCTCTCTAATACACACTCTCTACTACTCTACTACACACTCTACTACACACTCTACTACACACTCTACTACACACTCTACTACACACTCTACTACACACTCTACTACACACTCTCTACTACACACTCTCTACTACACACTCTCTACTACACACTCTCTACTACACACTCTCTACTACACACCCACCACTACACACTCACTACTCTCTGCTACACACTCTGCTACACACTCTGCTACACACTCTGCTACACACTCTGCTACACACTCTACTACACACTCTACTACACACTCTACTACACACTCTACTACACACTCTACTACACACTCTACTACACACTCTACTACACACTCTACTACACACTCTACTACACACACTCTACTACACACTCTACTACACACTCTACTACACACTCTACTACACACACTCTCTACTACACACTCTCTACTACACACTCTCTACTACACACTCACTACTACACACTCTTCTACTACACACTCTCTACTACACACTCACTACTACACACTCACTACTACACACTCACTACTACACACTCTCTACTACACACTCTCTACTACACACTCACTACTACACACTCACTACTACACACTCACTACTACACACCCACCACTACACACTCACTACTCTCTGCTACACACTCTGCTACACACTCTGCTACACACTCTGCTACACACTCTGCTACACACTCTGCTACACACTCTGCTACACACTCTACTACACACTCTACTACACACTCTACTACACACTCTACTACACACTCTACTACACACTCTACTACACACTCTACTACACACTCTCTACTACACACTCTCTACTACACACCCACCACTCTCTGCTACACACTCTCTACTACACTCTCTACTACACACACTCTACTACACTCTCTACTACACACTCTACTACACTCTCACTACTACACACCCACCACTACACACTCACTACTCTCTGCTACACACTCTACTACACACACTCTACTACACACTCTCTACTACACACTCTCTACTACACACTCTACTACACACTCTACTACACACTCTACTACACACTACTACACACTCTACTACACACTCTACTACACACTCTACTACACACTCTACTACACACTCTACTACACACTCTACTACACACTCTCTACTACACACTCTACTACACACTCTACTACACACTCTCTACTACACACTCTACTACACACTCTCTACTACACACCCACCACTACACACTCACTACTCTCTGCTACACACTCTACTACACACTCTACTACACACTCTACTACACACACTCTACTACACACACTCTACTACACACTCTACTACACACTCTACTACACTCTCTACTACACACTCTCTACTACACACTCTCTACTACACACTCTCTACTACACACTATCTACTACACACCCACCACTACACACTCACTACTCTCTGCTACACACTCTACTACACACTCTACTACACACTCTACTACACACTCTACTACACACTCTACTACACACTCTACTACACACTCTACTACACACTCTACTACACACTCTACTACACACTCTACTACACACTCTACTACACACTCTACTACACACACTCTACTACACACACTCTACTACACACACTCTACTACACACACTCTACTACACACACTCTACTACACACACTCTACTACACACACTCTACTACACACACTCTACTACACACACTCTACTACACACTCTACTACACACTCTACTACACACTCTACTACACACTCTACTACACACTCTACACTCTCTGCTACACACCCACCACTACACACTCTACTACACACTCTACTACACACACTCTACTACACACACTCTACTACACACACTCTACTACACACACTCTACTACACACACTCTACTACACACACTCTACTACACACACTCTACTACACACACTCTACTACACACACTCTACTACACACACTCTACCACACACTCTACTACACACTCTACTACACACTCTACTACACACTCTACTACACACTCTACTACACACTCTACTACACACTCTACTACACACTCTACTACACACTCTACTACACACTCTACTACACACTCTACTACACACTCTACTACACACTCTCTACTACACACTCTCTACTACACACTCTACTACACACTCTACTACACACTCTACTACACACTCTACTACACACTCTACTACACACTCTACTACACACTCTCTACTACACACTCTCTACTACACACTCTCTACTACACACTCTCTACTACACACTCTCTACTACACACTCTACTACTCTCTACTGCACACTCTACTACACACTCTACTACACACTCTACTACACACTCTACTACACACTCTACTACACACTCTACTACACACTTTCTACTACACACTTTCTACTACACACTCTCTACTACTCTACTACACTCTCTACTATTCTCTACTACTCACTCTATACTACACACTACCACACTCACCACTCTCTACTACACACTATACTACACACTCTCTACTACACACTCTACTACACACTCACTACTACACACTCACTACTACACACTCACTACTACACACTCACTACTACACACTCACTACCACACTCACTACCACACTCACTACCACACTCACTACCACACTCACTACCACACTCACTACCACACTCACTACCACACTCACTACCACACTCACTACCACACTCACTACCACACTCACTACCACACTCACTACCACACTCACTACCACACTCACTACCACACTCTCTACTACACACTACTACTCACTCTCTACTACACTCTCTACTACTCACTCTACTACTCTCTACTGCACACCCACCACTACACTCACTACTCTCTGCTACACACTCTACTACACACTCTCTACTACACACTTTCTACTACAAACTCTCTACTACTCTACTACACTCTCTACTACTCACTCTACTATTCTCTACTACTCACTCTATACTACACACTACCACACACTCACCACTCTACTACACACTATACTAAACACTCTCTACTACACACTCTACTACTCTCTACTACACTCACCACTCTCTACTACACACTCTACTACACACTCTCTACTACACACGCACTACTTAGTACTACACACTCTACTATTCACTCTACTACTCACTCTACTACACACTCTATACTGCATACTCTACTACACACTCTCTCTTAGTCTGTACTACACACGCTCTACTTCAGGCAGCAATAAAAACGTCATGATAACTTGTGATTAATGTTCCTGGTAGAGAGAGATCAGAGGTTTGTCTAGTAGCAGGTTTGACTCACCATAAAGTAGTGCAGAGGGTTAATCTGCTGCAAAGAACAGATCGGTGTTTGGGTGGATATCTGAGCGGATTCGTAAAGCCAGCCTTTACCAGCACTATAAAGCAAATGAAATGTATGTGAGAGAGGTTTTAAGGGAAGATGAGGTCCACTTTTTACACGGTGGTAATGATGGAATCAGAGGAGGAGGTGGGGGAAGAGGGATGCGGGGGTGTCCAAAAAGTATGTCACACCGGGCAGCACCACTGCTAAAGCTGGCCCTGTTTCTAGCTCAAGCGGCACCGACACCCATAGTCTAAAGATAATACCTCTGCCTTAAGTGAAGTACTCTGGTACCCAAGGATGACTAGCAAACAATATTATTCACAACGTTGCTTACTATTCAGCAACATTTCACAGTTTGCAAATCATCTTTATACACCAATTCAGAGTTTGCTAACAAATTAATGCAACACATTGTCATATACAATACCATAGCTCAAACTTTAATGCTGCGAGACCTATTGCATTGTAAATGCTTGTTTATATAGTAAGTAATAATGCTAAATGCAACAGAACATGAATAGCAAGCACCCGCTTGCACTCACTAAATGTGCACTTGGGGTAGGATCCTCCCCAAACTAACTCCCGCCACTTAGCGCTAGTTCTTAATACATAATGCACCCTCACATTCAAATTGGATGCAAGGATGCATTTTGGGCTGAGGAAGAGCACTAAATGCCACAGAACATAAATAGAGAGCATGACCAGCTGCATACACTGGATAAATGTGCTCTCTTGGTAGGATATTTTCACCCCATGTTCCCATGTGTGTAACGAACCATGGAGGGGCCCCCGCTCTCGATTTAACCATGAGGGCTGCGGAAACCTGTATTAAGCCACTGCATGTTACTCTTAATTATGCATGAAGGTGTAATTGCATTATCGGTTATGCTGTGTCAAAGAGTTACTTAGTTACTGAAATAACTATGATTTCTCTGGCAGAATTGAAATTCTGTCCAGGCCGAATACTCACACGACATGTATGGAATTGTCAGGTTTCCCTCCGTTTAGGCCCTGGACTGCTGTCTGTTTTTCCAGCACACAATTCCCCTTTCATTTAGCCATCCATCCTTCCATCCACCCATCACCCATTCACCCACCCATCCATTTACTCATCCACTCATGAATCCATCCATTGACCCTATCACTCATCCATCTTTTCATTCATCCATCCATCCTTTCTCTCATCCATCCACTCTTTTACTCATCTATCCATCTTTTTGTCCATCTACCCTCCCTCTCACTCACATATCCATCCTTACATCTACCCTTTCACTCATCCATCCATACATTCACCCTTTCACTTATCAGTTCTTCAATCCATCCATCATTTCTCTCATCCATGCACCCATTCACCCACCCATCATCCACCCTTTCACTCATCCATCCATCCTTTCACTCATCTTTCTACCCTTCCACTCATACATCCATCTATTTACCCTCATCCATCCTTCCACTCACTCACTTACTCCCTCATCCATCCTTTCTCTCATTATCCATCCATTCACCCTTTCACTCATCCATTCATCCTTTCGCTAATCCATCCGGCCACTCACCCATTCCTACACTTACTCACCCACCTTTTCACATTAATTATGGGCTGAGGCTTTGTCTACTGAGTTGCAGACAGTAGAGGTCCATCAAGAATTTCACCCCGCTGTAGTTGCTAAAAAAATGGGTGGGGTGGTAGAGAGTGCACTATGCCCCTGCACATAGGCAATCTGAAATTTTGGAAGCCATGCATGATGCACAGTGCCAGGACGTGAGGTGACTGTGACATGGGGCTGTTTCCAGGGCTTTAAGTGGGATGAAAATACTGGGGGTCTCCCCAAGGTGTGTGTCTGATGTAATAAAGGGTGTGGCTTAAAAAAAACCTAAGCTAAAAGTAGGTGCTGAGCATGATGTTCCACCGACTGGTATTTTGCTGTTTATACCATTGCATCCACTATCATTAGACCTACAACACAACTATTGGCTTTGTCTTGGGTGTTAGTTGCATAAAATAAATAAAAAAGCAGCAACTATGGCTTTGATGTATATAATATTTAAAAAGCTTCAGCTCTGAAATGATGAGAATGTAAAAGAATTATAACCTCTTCTTTTTAACTTCTTTCGCCGGCTTCTTTTCATGAACTGGCACATAGCAGCATGGGCGTTTTTGTACATTTGTTTTGTACAGTTCATCCATTTAACAGAATGCCCTGCCCTAGACCGTGGCAGGAGGCCCACCACATGCTTTAAATGCCCAGACGGGCTCATTGTCATTGTGTATGTGACAATCATCCAGCATACAGAATGACAATGGACGGGGTGGAGCTGCTCTTGTGCTCAGAGGATGAGTGTGAGGCGGCCCCATCAGGCAGCTGAGGCTTGTCTCAGGGGAACAGCTCTGCTCCCTGCAAGGCCCAAAATTACAGACAAAAGGCATCTGTAAAAGGGATTGTCACGGATACCGGACGTGAGGTCCAAATTACGGACGGTGCGTGAAATTTACAGATGGTTGGTCACCCTAATTGGATGGAGATTCCATTAAAATCAAAAAATATTTTTTGAGGGAGATGAACATTTTCTAGACAGGTATTTCTATTCATTTCTATTACAGGCATTGCACTTGTTTGGAAGGTAACTTGCTGCCCTCCAAATGAGTGTGAGTTGATAGAGATTGTATAACTAGGGTAAAGAACAGTGACCTATCACTTATCTCTAAAAGTGGTTAATTTGGAAAAAAAAGTAAAACAAAATGCGCAGGGGAACAGTTTTCCCTCTTGTGGCAAGATTAGTGAACACCAAGGCTGCCTATTCATTATTCCACATTCTGCCACTTTCTTCCATCCTCCTACACTTACTGGGGCTTATTTACAAGGCCCTTGTGCCACTTTTGCGTCATTTTTAATATGGGAAAAGTGACGCAGAAGTGGCGCAAGGGGCTTGTAAATCTGCTCAACTGTTTCTTTCTCACATTTCTGCGGATTTTTCATTGTATCTATGATTTTATATTTGTCCCTATTTTCATATCTTGATATCTTTCATCTTTGTCTTCCTTTCTCACTCATGCTCTGGGTCCCATGACGAAAAATACGTTCTGGTGGCCAAAAATGAGTGCTTCTGCCCACCCACCGGCAACCACGACCACACAGGAAGCTATCAGCATTCAGCGGCCTGTTACTTGCTAGTTTTCTCTCAGTGATGCGCCGGTAGGGTGAAAATGTGATTAGAAAATGTATGTTTGCGGCACGGTATCTTGTTTGCAGTACGGTTACGGTATCTCATTTTCAGTGACAGGGTTACTTCAATGAGAACCGAGAGGCGACAAGCGGTATTGGGTTAATGGGTTAGCATAAAAAGCCGCATTTGTTGTTGAGAAAGAAGATGGCGCCCGCTGTAGAACACCTGATTAAAACGAGAAGCCGCCTGGGAGGTCAGTTTTGCCCCATTTCGAAAACAAATTTCCTCCTGTGATAAATGGCTCGGCGGTGTTCAGCAGCCACTAGAAATCAGCACATTGCAGATTACCAACCCATGCAGCGGCACTTGAGTTTAATGCAAAGCCATCGCTGACTCGAAATGAGGGCTCATTACTATTTTCATCACAAACCAGTCTTGTTAGTGGCCGGATGCTGCAAAGCAAAATAAACATTGTTCTGCCACACTTCGTTATCTACAACAGATACGAAAATACTTACTGACAATGGAGCATCCTGAAAACTATGTGAATACATTGAGGTTGGAACAAAATGGCATTGTATACATTTGTCGTAATTTAATTTAATCAGTACTTCAAATAAGGTCTTCAGCTATCTGAGAAGACATGATTTCTATTTGCTTTTTTAAGTAAACAATTCTAAAATTGTGTGTGCTCTGCAGGCTATTGGATTGCTCTTTGTGCGCCTATTGTAAGCCTGAAAAAGCATTTAAACTGTTGAATAGTGTAATGGAAGTTGGACAATCTCAGTTCAGGTTGTGTAACAAGCGGTTTTAGTCACACAGAAAGTGATGGTACATCCCACCTGACCTGGCTACCAAAGGTATTCTGGCAAGAGTTTTGCAACAGAGATGATTGTATGACATTTCCTGCATAACACAAATCAATTATTTATTTGTTCTGGAGCATCACATGTACAATCAGGGTTAGCGTTAAGGCAGTCTGACTGGTGCGGCTGCACTTGGTCCTGACCTGCCCGTGGGGCTCTAACCTCAGGGAAGGCGCTATGCCAGCTACAAAGAACAAATCTGTATTTTAGGTGGATATCTGAGTGGATTAGTAAAGCCAGTCTATAACAGTGCTTTAAACAAGTAAAAATGTATTTGAGAGGGGTCTATGAATAGATGAGGGGAACTTTTGCAGGGTGGTAGTAAGGGAATCCGAGAAGGAGGTCATGCCAAAAAAGATTGTCATACAGGATGCCACCAGCACTAAAGCCGGCCCTGTGTTCAATACAAATCATGTGCTAGGATGAAGAAAGACAAAATAAGTGTGGAGGAAAAGAACACTGACATGAATTAAAAATTTCTTGATGGAGCCAGTTGATTGGTCGGTTGGGAGGCAATAATGCCCAGGAGAGGCCTTAACTAGAAAACACAGACCTCAGCATACCAGCCGTGCTCCTCATGCCAGTGGGGTGCAACTTAGGCCCAATTCTGACAGATCTCTTGCAGGAGTAAGGATCCGCTAAGCAGAGGGGATTTCACATTTTCTGGCAAGACATACTACAACCTCCACCCATTATAAAGCCTTCTGACAAACAATATTTCTTAAGAACTGCTGTTCATAAGAGCTGTTGAGATCAATAAATTGAGTCCATTCACATAGGTTAATACAGCACACCCTTTTCAATGTGCTATATCATGTGCAGCATCAATTTCCCTCACCTAATTACTTCTCAAAGTAGACGTTGGAAAATAAATGTACAGCCTCCTGCATGATTAGATCTGGCTTGACATCGTGGCTATAAGATGACCTATTGTTATCAATTATTTAGAATGTACATAGAGAGTGCTTTGGCAGTATCCAGAGGAGCATTTATCTTGCATCTTGTAATATTGGCTGTGTGGTGTATCATTATGCCTTTTAGGTAGTGCTCTCATTGGAATGCACAAGGGACTATTTTACATTAGAAAAGTACATTCAATCACCATAATGTGTACCACATTCAGTTCTTTACACAAACATTTTTTGATATGTTATCCTAGTATAGAGCCAATTTTTTTTGACAAACTTTTTTTCTCAGCATTGGCACAGCCAATAGGTCTGGCTTTAATCCGCATTAGAGCTCGTAACGTATGCAAACAGCACATTTTTATGTCAGTGTTTGTGTGTGTGTCAGTATATTAAAGCCAGACATATTGCCTTTCCAGTTCGTGTTTTTAGATGAGGACATTAGAACGGGCGCCTTACTGTGTCTTTCCTACGCTCCTTGCTAAGTGACCCCTCTACTGGTGGAAACTAAAAGCCACACACATCCCAATGTCTCATAATAGTAATAGCATTTAGAGCTACTAAACTACAATACTCTTGCTTTCACAACTAGTAATTTATTCCATTAGCTCTTTATTGCATTTAATAAACTGTAATTCCTAATTGGGAGCAGGTAGATATGTCATGCTCAGTATCTATGAAACTGTAATGAGAAACCCTTTTTAATGGTAAAAATTGGATTTTTCATTACATTTTTGAAAATGCCACTTTTAGAAAGTTTATATACAAAAGGGCTAACCAATATTTCCACAGAAAACTGGGTTTAATACTTAAATATGGCAATATGTAACTGGAGGAGTGTTGAAAATGGCCCTTTTTGCAGGGTTATCCCCAAACTTTTTGCTGCTTCCTCCCTTGTTTTTCCTGACCTGTGGTTGTTGGCAATAAGACTCTGGCTACTTTACCACTTCTGATCAGTGCTAAAGTGCATATGCTCTCTGTATAAATTGTTATTGTGATTGGTTATCCATGATTGGCATATTTGTTTTACCAGGAAGTCCCTAGTAAAGTGTACTGAGTGTGTCAGGGCTGGTGATTCAAATGCTACTAGTGGGCCTGCAGCACTCATTGTGCCACCCACAGGGGTAGCTCTAAAATGGTGGCTCAGGCCTGCCACCGCAGTGCCTGTGTGCAGTTGCTAACTGCCATGCTGACCTGACCAGTGTCCACACTGGCCAGGCCTAATGCTTCCCTTTCTGTACACATTGGATACCCCCATGGAAGGCCCTAGGTACCACCCTGGGCAGGGTGCAGTGTATGTGAAAGGTAGAGCATGTACTAGTGTGGGTGACATGATTTGGTAGTGAATTACAGCCATTTTCGTTTTTCACTATTGAAAGGCTATCTTGCCCATAGGCTATAATGGGGAATGCTGCGTATAATGTTTACCTGCTTGTCTTCCCATAGGAGCAAGATAAAAAATTAAAGTCTGGTATCCCTGAACTCAGGATACTTTTTAAATCCAGTGTTTCAAAACAGCACTTTTAGAAAGTGACTGATTTCTTGTCTGACCTTTCTGTGTGCCTTGGCCTGTTTGGGAATTGATTGTCTGGTTTGTGAGCGACAGGGGCTGGGTGGCTCCCAGAGGCTGAGTAAGTCATCCCTAGCCTGAATAGCTCCATCTGCATCTTGAGTGGTGGGAGGGGATAGCACCTGGGCCTGAATGGCGCTGTGCCTGCCTTCCACAATGCTGGCTCCGTCTCCTGCTGGGTGGCTGACGACCCTGCCTCTCTCTCTCAAAGGAAAGAAGAAGTCAAGTAAACAAAGTGCTCCAGGACTGACCAGAACTGGTTCTGACTAAGCCAAGGCCTCTCTGTCCCCAGAGAACAAAGAGAAAATTGGTATAAAAAGGGCTACCCAGACTCTTGAAAATTAGATCATCTTGGAATCAAGAAGGAACCTCTGCCAAGGAGAAAGCTGGAAGACTGAAGAGGAAAGACTGTCCTGCTGTGTGTTTGTGGTCTGACCTGCAGTTGCTTTGCTGCCTAGGAGAGGGAAAGGACTTTGCTGTTGCTGTGTCCCCTTGCTTGAAGAGATCTCCAAGGGCCTGAAGAGAGCTGGCCTCCTGTTAATAAGTCCCAGGAACAAAAGGACTTTACCCCCAGCTCCCCCCTGAACTCTGCTGAGTGAGTTCTACCCCTCTTAGAGTGGTTGATCCAATTGTGGGGCCTCTGGAAGTTGTGCCTGCTGTTTGGGGAGCCGGACAAGAAGAAAAGAAGAAGATCTGCAATTTTCACGCATCGCTCGCTTGCGGAGCGCATCGTTGACAGTGCAAGAAAATTCCCATTGCCGCGAAGATCGCGCAGCCCCTCTTGCCGCTGCAAGAACCGACGCATCGTTCGCTTGCGGAGCGCATCCCCCCGGTGCGGGAAGATTCCTGTTGCTGCGAGTATCATCGCAGAGTCTGTCGTCACTGGGTGAGATCGCCGCACCGCCTGCTTGCGGACCGCCTCACGTTGCTGCGAATATCATCGCAGAGCCATCGCATCGAGGGACTACGAGAGGAGAAGTTTGACGCTGCGCTGCGCATCGCAGCCGCACCTGAGATCGTCGCCGTCCCGAAGATCGTCTCATCGTGCCTGTGCGAGGCGCTACCTACCAAACCTGCGCACCGGAATCCATACAAAGTATCGCATCCCTCCCCATACAAACCGGCTTCATCGCAACACGCCCGCTGCGTTCAGTGGGGCTGTCGCATCACCTCCCCAGGGTCTCAGGAGTGATGCATCGCTTGTTTTGCAACGCTGCAGCTTCCATTTGGAACTTTTGCCGCATCTACAGGTAGTTTGGGCTAAACGTGACGCAACTGTGGATTATTTTGATTTCATAAACCTAAATGCACAGAATGAACTCATACCATTGCTCTAGAATTTACTGACAAACTGACTAATTTTTAAATAACCAAAGCAGACATGCTGAACTCTTAATTAAAACAAAGGAAAACCACAAGCACAAACCCATTATCAACAATCTGCTCCAAGGGTAGGCTAACCTAGCCACTGCATTCCTTGAAACCACTATCAGAAACTACATTTATTGATCTTGTAAAAACAAGTAGGCTGCCCCTCTGACCCATGTGCACCACAAATCTACAAGAACATTATTTTAACTACCCCTGCTGCCATACAAGTCAAAACAATCATCAACAAATGTAAAAGCAGGTATCTTCCCAGAAGACTTAAAAAAGGCATACATGTGGCCATTATTAAAGAAAACAAACCTGGACCCGCTTGACCCAAACAACTGCAGACTGATTACAAATAGACCTTTCCTGGACAAACTTATAGAAAGAGCTGCTTTCACCTAGATGTCACAATTAATTGAAGATAACTCCATACTTTTGGTCTTCGAAACAGGATTCCATCCAGGAAGAGGCACGGATCTGCCCTCATCGATATGTGGGATGACCTAAAAAACACAGTAGACTGGAACAGTGTTGCTGCACCTCTTCTCTTGGACCTTTCAACTGCTTTTGACACTGTTCATCATGACGCTCTAACCAAAGACTCCATAAAGCTGGGATAGAGGGGACTACTTTTGACTGGATCAAATCCTACCTTCAAGACAAAACAAATGTCATTCATACTCCCCCTTTCTCATCCAAACCATACTTCACAAAAGCCGGGGTCAATCAAGGTTCTATCATTTTACTCATGCTTTTCAATATCTACATGAACTCATTACCAGCAATGATGAATGAGTTCAGCACACATTTTCTAACTACGCAGATAAGACACAAATACTTTTTAAACTGGAAAGTCTCAAATACATTAGATACTCAAACATTTTCAGTTTGCCTCTAAGCTGTTTAATCAGTGAGCGACATGGAGCCATCTCAAATTGAATACATCCAAATACTCATGTGGTAATTGGAAAAATTATGACCTACTTTGCACCTGGCATAATTATCTGGGACCACCTTCTAGGATCTCCAAAAAAGCACGAGAGAGTAGAATTAGGTAACTCTTTGCAATCCCCCAGACAGTCATTTTCAACTAATTTCTTAGCAGCGAAAAATGTTGTACTTTTACGTGGGAGTCCGGGGATAGAGGGCGGGAGTTCTAGGGGGTGGGAGGGAGTTCTTGAGTGGGGAGGTGGAAGGGGAAAACTTCTTTGGTGGAGAGGTGGAACAAGGAACGTTCTAGGCTGGGGAGGTGGGAGGGGTAGGGGTGATATTATTTTTTTTTAATTAACTATCTCTTTACTGGTTTAATGCACTCATTTGAGTTAACTTTTGTAAACCAACTCATTCTCTGTGTTTGTTCTGTCTTGTGATGTTTCAATAAAATATCTTTAGAAAAAAATACACACCTTTTTCTGTTACTTTCACACTATTATTTCTGGTAAAAATTCTCATTTGTCCAAAACAACCTAATTGTTCTGAAAATAGCAACTTTCGTGTGCAGTTATCTCATGTTTGGTGCCCGAACATTGGTTTAAAATGTTTGTCAGGGACTCACTTTAACTACTACAATGCATAGATTCTGCCTTGCACCTCCTTGTATACATTCCAGCAATGTCCACAATATGCAAAAATGACTACGGTTATGTCAGGGCTTTCATCATTCTAATGTTGATCACCATCACTCCTTTAATGCTCACATCATGCCACGAATAATCATTATATCCAGGCTAGAATGTTACCAGGTATTGAAACCATCATGTCAAAGATGACAACAATATTTCAAGAACTACATGGGGTTAGCTTTATACCTGTTGTGACCAGCATCAAGTCATGAATGCTCTCAATATTCTGAGAATGACCACTATTATGCCTTGGATAACATTAAACAAAGGAAATACGTGCACACACATACACACACTTAAGTACAGACAATGAGACAAGCAGACATGCGTACTCACACACACAAACACACACAAACACTTGCACCAGTAATTAAGGCTAATTTAGTGTACTTTTCCTCCTGTAATCAGCCCAGCTCAGATTTGTTCCTTAGCCTCACCTGAACCATTTTCACCCTAAAAAAGGCCCAGCTCACACACTTAAGGCCTGTTCCGAGTTTGGTGGATGGGTTACTCTGTCACAAATGTGACAGATATCTCGTCTGCCAAATTACAAGTGCTATAGTATATAGTAGAATTGTAATTTGATGGACTGGATATCAGTCATGTTTGTGATGGAATAACACTGTCCGCCAAATTCGTAATCATGCCCTTAGTTGTTCAACAGCATAAGGCTTTGGATGCAGCCAATATATATGCTGCTTCACCTGTATAACGATTGGCTTTAATGCAGGCTACCCCCTCTCACTAATCATGTAAGAATTTACGCCGGGTCGGTCATTGGTTTCGGCATTAGGTTGCAGCTATGCAGGGTACAGTTTTCTGTATTACTTCTTTAATAAAATGTTAGTGCATCAGCAATCCACAGAGCAGTAACTGTTCATCTATTAGGTGCCGAACATGAACTGAGCTTGGCCTGTCCTTGGACTGTCAGCACATTGGATGTTCAGAGTTTTTTGCCCTAATAACTGCAGTGACTCTGTGAAGTGGATAGAAGTTTCAAACAACTTCTGAAATTTGGGATGTCAATGAAAAAAAAGGTGGCACACTCTTGCCTAATTTGTGGATACAAAGTGCTGGAACCCAATGGTTTGCTTAGAGGTCTGTAGCCAGTGCGAAATGAATGTCAGTATGTTGAAGGCTGCATAGTCTTGTTTCCACCTCGTGCCTCTTTCAGCCACCACCCGACACTCCATGCCCCTTTACCTCACTGAATTCTTCTCTCTCTCTCTCTCTCTCTTCATCCTTCATCCCTATTGTGTGTTGTTCTCTCTCTTACAGTTGGTAAAAGTAAGTTTGATGAAGAAAAACTGCTGAACGCCAAAAATGAGGCCAGTGGGCCCCACCTGCAAATTCCAGCTCAAATGAAGAACTGAAAAAACAACAGTTGATGGACAGAATGCAGAACAATGTCATACATTCACCCCAGTACAAAGATCTGGGCCTAAATCCATCGTTTTTTGCTCACATGCCATTCCAGTTTGAACGCAGCCATATGCAAATAAGTCTTTACCCTGTGCCTCATGGGAACAGTCCAGCCCGAACTGCCAAGCCAGGTCCTTCCTGGACTGGATACAAGCAACCTAGGACCGGTTTTGGGGTTTCACCCCTCTTCAGCCAGGATAGCTTGATTCCAGTGGCATGGAGAGCACGGGACCCACGTCTGGGCATGCCCGTCCCACTTGGGGTGACAAATGCAAAAACAACAGTTAATGGACAGAATGAAGAACAATGTCATACATTCACCCCAGTACAGAGATCTGGGCCTAAATCCATTTTGCTCACCATGCCATTCCAGTTTGAACCCAGCCATATGCAAATCAGCCTTGACCCTGTGCCTCATGGGAACAGTCCAGCCCGAACTGCCAAGCCAGGTTGCTTTCTCACTAAAAGAAGTACTGGGCACAACCCTCCTGGGCGAGCTGCCACTGGATTCTGAAACCAACTTTCAAGTACTTCTCTCTCAATACAGGACTCCTCAAAAATGCTGATTGTTGCAAAAGATGTTAAAAGACATTGAAAAGAAATGGCAGCATGTCAGCTTTCCTGTGCTGCTCCCCTGGTTTGTTCAAGCGCTTGCTGACAGTTCAGTCTGCGTAAATGATTAAACACTTTGTATATTAGCATCCATGTTTAAAACAAGACTTTGAAGACATTTTCCATTTCAGTGATGGCAACCTGGATGCCAGACACAATTATTTAAAATAATGCAAATGTTCATGGAGAGTGCCATGCCATTATCTCAAGTACCTAAAATGCACATATGCAATGTGCTATAAAACGCCGGGATGCGTTTCAGCTTCAATCCGCCAATATGCTTTACATTAACTAATGGAAAAGCGCCATAGCAACATTCTTATTACGGTTCCAGCAATAAAACTGGCATATTAGATATTTTTACCAGTATGTAATTTGTTATACTTTGGATTCAGAAATAATTTTCTCCATGAATAGGATTTTCTTTTTATTCAAAATGAGGCTCCAGAACATGGGCTCGTTGGTTAAAACATAAATATCGAATATCCTGATGTGGATTCCTAAAAGGACATGAGCAATTAGGAACGGAAAGCCGTGCCTGTAACACTGCTAATTTGAATGCAAATATTAAGACTTCTGCAGAGTCAACCAAAATCATCTTTACAAATGCAAAGCCCCAGTTGGCAGTGCTGAGATGCGCTTCGCTGCAGTGAAAGGGAAAGAGGAGAACAGGACCATATCTACTAAGAAATTGTACTGCACCCCCCCCACCCCACCACCACCACCTTCACTAGTGCCCTTAAGGATGTGGCACACACTCCTCCACAAAAGTGCTTGAAGTAAAACATATGTGTTGTATTATTTGACACAGATTAACATTTTACCTACTACATACGACTGGGCAGCACAAATGGAAAGTTGGAAAAGTTTAGGAAAAGAAATCTTTTCTCAAACTTTACACAACTCAAAGAGGCATAATTCTTTTGTGCAAACCCCTGTCTGTCAGTGTTAATAAATAGGAATATTAAACAAAGCCCGTGGTTAGTTAAATGGGAACTCCCATGTGCCACCTATGGAACTACCCCTTGACCCAATGTAGCGCTTCTTTTTGTTTCTTTATTAATATCAAGATTTTCATTGGAAAGTAAATTACACAATACAACACGCTGCACACAAAATGTTTGTAAATTTCCCCCATAGTTATTTGCAATAAAGATGTACACCTTTTTTTCATACTGGACTGGTGGTGTACATCATCAGGAACAGACTCTAACGTCAGGTTTTTGTGCATCCTCCATCACATGCCCTAGTATCAAACGCTCAATCAGGAACTTAATGTACCTCAATTAAAATTGTACAGCGTTTACATTATATGCAAACCATTTCTGTTCCCTACATCCTTAATTAGAATGAAAGAAATGGATTTGCATAGGATATAGCGCGAACAAAAAAATGTGTTTTTCTCCAAAAGACTAATTATTCGGCACAAGCCCTTTTTTAACTTCTCAAGTTCAAATTTACAAATTCTAAAAAAAGCTAAAAACCTGTGCAAATCACTGTTTTCCAGTTGGAAAGTTGTATGAATTATTTATTTTCAAGTACAAAACGTACAAAGGTATGTTTTTTTCACATACAAATAAAAAAAAGTGAGCAAGAGAAAACACACGCTAATTGTGGCAAATGGGTCGTGCCTATTAAGGGTTTTTTTACATTTGACTATCTGCGTGTTGGTCTTTTACTGCAAGTGACCCTAGTCTCACCCACAGTAAACTCATTGTAATTGAACTAAGAGTGCTATCAGCGAATTCTGCCTTTTAAAATAAGGTCGCTGCTGCACAGCTAGGAGAAGAGGCTATGGACTGGTTACATGTAAGCACACATGTGTGGGCTTCATGTGTGAGACTATAATCTTGCACACCTCAGTTTCTAAGCACAGGTAAGCTGTCTCAGAAGTATCTCTAGGGATTGGTAATGACCTGGGTTAGGTCTTATAATGCGAGTGGGAATTCACAGGATAGGTCTGTAGTGCTTTCTGAAAGTTTGAGATGCTTATGCTGTATTACACTTTTTAGGATTGAATTTACACTACCGTACATTTTCAGTCCACTTAGGTCTACAGTGTCCAGCGAGATACCAATCTAGGGGTGAACATGCACCCAAAGTTTAGATTTTGAGTCCCTAAGTTCATATTTACACTCCTTGTGACACTTAAAAAATGTGTCATATTTCCCTGGCTCAACTCATATCAGATTTCAGACCTTTGCCCCTCCCCCCAATCATTATGCCAAGTTAATTACTCTGCTCCCCAACAGAGGGATAAAAGGCTTCCCCATCATACAGAGCAATTAACAGTGCTTAACCTGTTCCTGGGAAAGGAAGGACTTGGGAGTAAATCTGCATCTGTTAATTAGCTTGTCTCAATGCGACTCCTGACTGAAAAAGCCCAGGATCACTGGAACAAAGGACGAGGACCAGACCTATGGATTCAACATAGGATGGGCTCACATTTCAAGTTTTGGTGGGACAGGATCCAGTAGCTCTGCCATCTAGGTTCAGAGCTAATGCTCTCAGGAAAGGTCTTTCCACATACAAGTTGAAATTGTCATTGGATTGCCCCAGAATGCTGTGAAGAGTGTTAGAGCAGGGGTGAAGTGATGTGGCACCATGGGATTGGCCAGTAGTGCCTGGCTTCTAGCACTTTCCACTTCCACATAAAAACCCCAGCACAAGGGAGAGACAGATGAGAAAACAGTGGACCAGGTAAAATTGAGAGGTAAAATGCCCAACTTGAAGGAGAAACTAGCAAATGCTCTGCAAGGATAAATTTTCAGAAAATCTCGACCTGACTGCAGTGACTAGAATGGGTCTCTCCTGGATCAGTGGTGCTGGCCCACTTATGCCCTCTAAGGGATAGACCTGCTGGGGTACCTTGTATGACTTCCCTGGACCTCCTTGGGACTGACCCTTGATTCTGCTGTGGACACAATGGAGCCCTTTGAGATGGTCAGGAGAGCATGCGTTCTGGAGAGTGCAACAGAGTGTTCTGCTGGCTAGCTGTGGAGGGACTGAGGACGACAGACACCCCACAGCCCCAAACAAAAGAGAGCTTCAGAAGAACAGGGAGAGGACAGATCTGGCACGGGACACAATAAAGTCCAGCTCCCCATGAGAAGGTCCCATTTAGAGGCCAGGAGACCTGAAGAAAACTGTCCTGGTAACGAGGACTGTCTGCCAGGAATAAATTGTGCCCAGGATCATGTCAAGCAGTCCTATGGGGCCCTAAATACAGCCTGGTGGAGATCAAAGCATGTAATACTTCACTGTGATTTCCTAAAAATTCTCCCAGGGTGGGTCAAGGGCAGGGGTCAGTGCAACAATGCTTATTTAGGATAGCGATGGGGCAGTGTGAGGTCCCCTCCTTAGCATAGTTTTGCACCAAGAGACACCCATCTTTGCAGGGGCTGGCACATTCAAGATACAGGACTGGTTTTCAGTAAACATAAAGTTTACACTCTAGGGTAGCACCTTTCCAAAGGGCCTCATAATATATATGGAGGGGCATTTCAGTTACTATTCTATTCTGGAATGGGATTTACTTATGTGCTCGACTGAAGTAAATTTAAGAAAATTACCATTGTTTTTCACCAGTAAAAAAGTTCATTTGAATGAGTAAGTTAGGATCATTTATCCAAATAACTTGAGAATCTAACTGTTGTTCTTTTCTTCAGTACCTATAAAAGGTCTGCAAAAAAGAAACGAAGACAGGAAAAAATTGCATTCATTTTCATGAATGTATACGCAATATAAAAGTGCAAGCAGTACAAATGTCACTGTGGGCTATCGTGGGATCAGATGGTTTCTGCTAGCATGGAATGTAACTCACTAAAAGGAAAAGTACAGGAAAAAAATGTGTCTGTAAAAGCAAGCCTAGATTATTTGCAAACTTTTCAAACGTTTATATTTTGGATGTTTTTTGTTAGTAATATAAACTTTGCACACCCCTTTTACCTTTGCTACTATATAAACTTTGCACACCCCTTTTACCTTTGCTACTATTACAATAGTGTTATGCAATAGTCCTGCTTCTTGCATCTCGTATGCTAGTATCAGATGTACATATCTTGTTTGGACATATCTTGTTGAAACATTCTACACATGCATCAATTTCAGGATCAGTTGGCCAGTATTATACACAAACATCAAAAAATGCTTTGTGCGAGATGAGGAGCTACGCGCGCATTCAAGATGGCCGCATGAGCCCAGGGCTCCCGAGACCCTCGCCACCTACCGCAATTATCCTGAATTTTATCCTGCCAACATCTACGGGCTATTGAAGACGCAACCCAGCTGACATACGAGCTGTTTTCAGAAATCGATTTAGACTCCGGGAACCGAACTTATGATACTCTGAACCTTTGAGGCCTGGCCCATGGACACCTCCGGGCCTCGGGTGATCTGAGTGCCCAGGCTGTAATTCAACAACAACGTCGGCGGAGTCTTGGTTGCTGCCCCGAGTTCACTTTCGGTTTCGTTTTTGGATCGTTACCCTCCCGCATCATTATCCTGTCGCAATAGCCCGTGTTGCGCCCGGACCCTTGATTTACTGGGAGCCCGAGGCGGTGTATCTGTGTTCTACGCCGTGTGCCCACTACCTTGCTCTCAGTGATATTGGGTACAAACGCACGAATCATTTTCACCAGGTCCAGGGCGCTTCCTAGGGGCTTGCCGCCCGACATATCGGCAAACCCGACAGCGATAAACGCAAAACCAAGACCCCTCTCCGTGGTGGTCCCGTTCAAAAGAACGTCATGGACCACTACACCCAGCCTAAGGTGTCACCCGGAGGGGCGAATAGGAATCGAGGTGAAGTGACCGAGGACCCCGCCATGTTGGCTGATCTTACATTGCAAGAAGTCATGGGCGCCATCACTGGTATGAAGACTTCTATGGACCAACAATATGAGGCCATCGCCCTTTAGCTAGACACAGTGGCCATCGACGTCAATATTATTAGGATGGATTTATCGAAGACCAACGAAAAGGTAAAATCTTTGGACTTAAAGACTTCCAGCCTCACTACAGATGTCGCTGACCTCCAAACGGAGGTGCGTAACCTCCGGACCTCTAATGACCTCTTTAATCGTCGACTGGAGGATTTTGATAGCCGGGCGCGACACAATAACGTGCGCATCATTGGTGTTCCAGAAAATTCCACGGGCTCTTCCACGGATCTCCTTGTTGAAGACCTCATCCCCACACATCTTGCTCCTAAAGGCCTCAGCAAATTCTTCGCTGTTGAACGGGCGCACAGAGTTCCGGGTGGTCAGCCTAAAACCGGTGCCCCACCACTCCCGATTATCGCCAGAATCTTCTATTTCAGGGATAGAGACGCTATCCTGCAGGCTTCGCGAGCGGGTGGCCCGGTGAAGTTTGAGAATACCACCGTGAGCTTCTACCCAGACTTCACACAATCTGTTCAGAAACAGAGGATGGGGTTCCAAGGAGTGAAGCGGAGACTGAGGGACATGGGACTGAAGTATGCTATGCTTTTCCCGACCCGACTATGGATAGAATATGAGGACCGGACATTTTTCTTTGATCACCCAGACAGAGTGAGTGACTGGCTTGATTCCTTGCCTGAGCGACGAGATCCCACGGAACATTCCGGCGGTGCGGAGGGTGGTCAACCTGACCAGGAATGAGCTGTGCTCCCGAGTTACTGACACTGCTTATAATATGTCACAGTGGTTAGACATCTCCCATATCACTAAGACTTTTGAGATTGCTGTGTGTACCCCGAAGTGGCGGGGGGGTGGGACTCTTTCCTCCTTTGGGTTTCTTCTTGTAGATTAGTTTCTTGTTAGGGCGACAGGCACACTGCAAGTTGGGGTGGCTTTCGAGTCTAATGCAGGGGTGCAGGGTGGGGGGCTTTCGTTTCCTGGGATTGTGGGGGGAGGTTGGGAAGTGTTTGGGGTGTGTTTTGGTTCTTTTTCAAGGCAACATAATGATTTATTATTTGATTTTGGTGCTGCACCGCGGGTTGGGAGGGCTCTGCTACCATTTCGAGTGTGGGGGGAAGGGGGTTGAGACTTCTAAGTTGGAATGTTAATGGGTTGGGGGATAGGATAAAAGGGGGTGTGGTATTGCAATACTTGAAACGTTACTCCCCTGATGTAGTGTTATTGCAGGAAACACATCTGATTGGGAACACTTGTCATGCTATGAATAGACGGGGATACCACCTTGCTGCCCATGCTGGTTTAACCTCCGGTTCCAGGGGGGTGGGTATTCTTGTTCGGAACTCCCTTCCCCTGGAGGTTGACAATGTACTGTGTGATGATAGAGGGCGTTACGCTGCCCTCACTGGTAGGTGGGAAGGGAAGACCATCACGCTGCTTTCTGTCTACGTCCCCCCTGGTTTGCAGTCCTCAACCTTTTCTGACCTGGGGAGGGTGGTTCTGGGACTCCCTGATTGTATGCTGATCGTGGGCAGAGACTTCAATTCTGTTGTTTCTAGTGTAGAAGACCGCCATCCCCCCCGAGATCTCGTGAGGTCCCAATCATGGTTGAGTGGATTCCTGGAAACTCTGGGCTTGATTGACTGTTGGAGGGCGATGCACCCCGGTCGGACGCAGTTTACTTTGCACTCAGGTGCCCATGGTAGCCCGTCCAGGTTAGACTATGTTTTGATGCCGGCAGCACAGGCCTCATTGATAAAGGAGATTAGGCACTTAGCTAGGGGGATTTCGGATCACTCTCCCGTATGGCTTCATATGGACATTAACCCGGGCACTGGGGGTCGAGTGGCTCCGATTAACCCTTGGTATCTTCATAACCCTAAGACCCGTGCTGAGCTCGTCAAGTCCCTTGATCACTACTTTCTTGAGAATGAGGGATCGGTGTCCTCTTCTGTCTCATTATGGGAAGCGTTTAAGACGGTCCTTCGCGGACATGCATTATTATTGATTGCTGGTGCTAAAAAGAGCAGAAATGAGGCGGTGGTTCTACTGGAGGCTGATATTACTGAACTGGAAGGAGAGTTGGAGTTGGGGGTCACTCGAGACAAACTTCATGTCCTTGGTCTCAAACAGTCTGATTATATGGCCTTGGTGACTGATGCCGCTAAACTCATGAGTAGGGAGCGACAGGGGCGGTTATGTGATGTAGGGGACAAGGCTGGGAAACTGATTGCCTGGTTGGACAGAAAGGAGAGAGCGAGTCATGTAGTTCCGGTGATTGAGAGGCCTGATGGAATGCATGTGACTGATCCGGCAGAGATAGTTGAGTGCTTTGCGGATCATTTTCGTGAGGTCTATTCTCCGGTTTCTGTTAGACCCAAAGAAGACTCTCACCAGTTGTTGAGAGATATTTCACTGCCGTGCCTGTCGGAATCGGACAGGGAGCTCCTTGACGCGCCACTCTCGATAGACGAGATAGCTACCGCTATACGTTCTCTTCGTTCGGGGAAGGCTATGGGTCCCAATGGTCTCCCTATTGAGTTATACAAGTTGCGTCCGGATAGGATTGCACCGTATCTCCGCGATATGTTCATGGAATCGAGAGATACTGGCTCCCTCCCTTGTGATCAGCGTCTTGCCTCAATAGTAGTTATTCATAAGGAGGGGAAGCCTAGGGCTCATTGTTCGTCCTACCGACCCATTTCGCTTCTTAATGCGGAGCCAAAGATCCTTGCTAAGGTATTAGCTAACCGCCTTATTAATGTGATTAGTGACTTGATTCATCCGGACCAGTCCGGATTTATCCAGCGCCGGAACGCAGCACTGAATTTGAGACGCTTACACGGAGCTCTCGCGAGAGCCCCATATCTTCTGGAATCGGCCATCTTGGTCTCTCTTGATGCCACGATGGCTTTTGACACCGTGGACTGCTCATATTTGTGGGCCGCTTTGGCAAAATTCGGCTTTGGTCCTGGCTTTATTGGCTGGGTGAAACTTCTCTATGAGGCTCCGTTGGCACAGGTAGTGGTCAATGGTCGGGTATCCAATCCCTTCGCTCTGGGAAGAGGTACTCGGCAAGGTTGTCCGTTGTCTCCACTCCTCTTTGCACTCGCCCTGGAGCCTCTGGCTGCATGGTTGCGCTGGGAACCATCGATGAAAGGTATACAGTGGACCCCTGAGTTTGAAGATCGCATATCACTCTATGCGGACGTTATTCTGTTGTACCTCACTTCGCCCCAAAAGTCGCTCAATGTGCTGTTTGATGTGTTGATTTCATTCGGACGCAATTCTGGCCTCGTTATCAATTGGTCCAAATCTTGTATATATGTACTCGCGGGTGGCCCCCCTGCATTGCCGCGTGGTTGCTCAATACAGGTTATACAAGAGGGTTTCAAATATTTGGGGATTTTATCACTTTGGACCCCGTAGCCAGATATGAGCGAAATTTACTCCCTCAGCTACAACGGTTGCGTTCTGACGTGGTGGGCTGGCGCGGCCTTCCTCTGTCCCCCCTCGGACGTGCAACCCTTTTCAAGATGATGTCTCTACCACGGTTTTTATACGCGCTCCAGAATACGTTTGACGCAATTCCGGCAAAATAGTTCCGGGAAGTTGAGAGTCTACAAAGACAGCTGATTTGGGAAGGGCGTTCCCGTATCGCCCTCCCTAAACTTACTCTTCCCTGGTATGACGGCGGTATCGCTCTTCCCGATATCAGGCGTTATTATTGGGCCTAGTAGTACAAGAGAGGGTACAAAGTTCCCCGAGAAGAGTGATGGAGACGTGTGTGTGCTAGAGAGAGGGGCGAATCCCCTAGTTGGAATTAAAACCCTCACACACCCAGCAAGCTAGGTGTCATGCTTCATCATATGGGTTCTGCTCCTCGTCAGACTGGCGCTGCAATGTCTGACGGGCTCCCGAAACCGGGGCACTTTATCGGAGATCTTTTATTCCGGCCATATGGTGCATGCGTGTGAGAGGGCAGGGGGGTGTGGTCGTGAAGAAGTGTAGTTTAAAAAGAGGTGAGTCAGTCCACAACCTATTTTATTCTTGTGGTAGACTCCCTCGGTTAAAAAGGGTGGGAGGGGAGCTAAATGCAATGGAGCTATCCTAGCCTAGCAAGTTAACTACTACCCTCTTGTTTGGTCAACATGTTTCTTGCCAGAGTGGCAATTCGTCAGGACCTTGGTGTAAAGTACCACACAGTGAAAAAGTAAATCAGTGACAAATAACACTAACTGGTATACAACCTTAATTGGTCTGTAATACCGAGGTGCAGGCCGATTGGTCCTGCTGAGATAATATGACCCCGAGAGATTCCCTGAGGTGCTTCGCAGACTGCTTCCGACGGACCAGTTGAGTGAGGTATGGTACCTACGGCGGCTCACGGTCCTGGCCGACACACCTACCCCTCGGACGGCCTCTCACTTGAGTGCAATTAATCACTGTATGTATGGTCCGGGTTTGGATCCTGCATTCGAGATGGATAGGTGGCTGTTACCGGGAGGGAACTATAATAGGGTGCTATACTCTAGATCTGTAATTCAGACGCTTACTGGCCCTACTAAGATCGCTGTGCAGGTATGGAATTGTGTGAATGCGGCAATGGGGTGGAGCGGGAGGCTGACCCGGGCGACCCCCTTGTATGATTCTTGTAAGCTGGGAAGTTTGTGGCAGACGAAAGGCTTTGGGAAATGGGATCTGATTGGTATCAGTAGAGTGGGCGATCTCTGGGTCAAGGATAGGATTAAGACTTTTGAGGTCTTGAAGGCAGAATATGACTTGACTGATCGGGAATTTTTTCGCTATTTACAGATTGGTCACGGATTGGGCTCTGTTTTCCCCGTAGGAACCGTTATTCCGGAATCTTCCCCGTTGGAGGATCGGATAATTGACGGATATGTGCCCGATAGCACGATTTCTTTGATTTATAAACAATTAATTAATGATCGGTCAGACCTGTTAACGCATTTAAGGGAGGTCTGGACCAGAGACGGATTACTATTAGATGATGAGGACTGACAATCCGCGATTTCCTCACCCAAGGAGGTCGCGATACCGGCCCGTCTTCGGCTAGTCCAACTCAAGATCTTGCACCGCGTGTATGTTACTGGCCCGCGACTGATTCGAATGGGTTATTCTGCTGATGGGTTATGTATTCGTGGTTGTGGGCAATGTGCTACTTTCCTTCACATCATTTGGGAATGTCCGGAGGTAGCTGTATTTTGGGATAGAGTACACGCGGTCATGAAGGAGGTTACGGGAGTCGAGATACACCCGGAAGCTAGACGGTGTCTGCTGAATGTGTGGGAACCGAATGACTATAACGTGGCGCAGACCCGTTGGGCGACCCTGGCTAACATGATTGCTAAACGAGATATAGCACAGTTGTGGGGCGCTTCCCGCCCGCCGACGGTCTCGGTGTGGAAGAAAAATATGGATTGGTGTATGTTTCGGGAGAAGACGGTGTACGTGGCACGAGGGAGGCCCCAAAAATGGGGGAAAATTTGGAATCAATGGAACTCCTATAGAGGAGATATATGCACACCACCCCTTCCTGAAGTACCCGATGATCCAACTTCCCCCTAATCCTGACGTTCCGTGACTTGTTCTGCTCCACGTGTTTTTAAATCATTAGTTTTTTCCCCCGAATCTGCCCCCCCTTTGAATTTTTGTTGATTGTCTTGCACTGAAATGCTATTGCTCAGAAACAGCGCCTGTATTGTAATGCTCTTTTTGCCAGGATTGTTTGTTTTCTTTATATAATAAAAAGAGTTTTAAAAAAAATGCTGTGTGATCCATCACCATGCAAAATAACTAGTGTCATGCATGTACCATGGTAACATGCACATCTTCAAGCATTATCAAAAACATACCAGTTAAGCACACAGAATAAGTTTCCTAAAGATAAATCTGAGCCATATAAATGTCTGGCAATAGCATGCTTATGCACCAATGTCATACATGTATTCCCTTCACAATTGTTCAGTAGAGAGCACATACTCATACAATATATTATGTATAAGCCAGTGTTGACCAGGCATCCTTGGCGTGGGTTTCACCTAACTTTTGGCCTTTAACAGTCCTGTTTTGCTGACTTTGTTTTTTCTGGCTTTGGGGCTCTATGCACTTTACCTCTGCCACCAGTGCTAACATGCTTGTGCTATCCATGTAAAACATGGTAAAATTGGCTTATACTCTATTGGTACATTTGAATTACTTGTATTTCCCTAATAAAGTGGTACTACATGTGTCAGGGGCATCTAAATGCATGCCCCCAGTGGGCCTGCAGCACAGAATGTGCCACCCACTTAAGTAGCCCTTTAAACATGTCTCAGGCCAGCTATTGCAGAGATAATGTGTGAAAAAGAGGGTAGATTAACACAGCATATTTGAGCAGAGTTTATTTTTGATTTTAAGTATGAAACTACCAATTTGGGAAATGGATGAGACAGCTATGTAAAGTTGTAAAATCTAGCTAACAAGTGGCTCTATGTCATATATAAAACCTTCGGCCAATACTGCCATTTTAGCCACCACCAGCTTACATGCTGAGGTTTTGAGCCTATAAGGAGACTGTTAAATGCGACACCACAAGCACCATAATGTGACATGCTATTGGCCGAAAAGCCAGGAATGGCATCTTTATCATATGTAATATAACATTATTTCCTGACTTTGCCTTTTTTTTCTATAGGCAATAATGTGTTAAACAGCCCAGTAATGAGAGGGCAGAAGCAGTCTTTCAAATGCAAATGCAAACATCTCACATTTAATGGTTTAAAATTAACACTACATGGAAAACCAGATTGATAAAGAATACATTCTTTTCTAGAACAATGCCAGAAACTAAAGTGAGACATGTCTCGAGTGACACTGAAAAAGAAACAAAAAGGGGCTGGCACTACTCTTGCCGAGTTCATCTTCATCCTAGAGGCCATAATGCCTGGAAGAAACCTCTTTCCCACAAACAAAAACAAAAAAGCAAAACAGGTAATATCAATTATTTCACGTCTTGCAAACCTTCTTGTTGCCAACAGCAGACATCCAACACGCTTGTTGCCACTAAATGGTGAAACATGATTAACCTTTTCTAAGAAACTTTGATCTGACAGAGACAACAGCCAATCAACATTCACATCAAGACCACCAACGATTCACAAAGAATAGAACAAAGGCATTTGCATATTTATAAACAAATAATCAGATCTCTGTGATGATTAATGTTGCTTGTTATGAAGAAAGAAACGTATACATCTTTAATTTTCTCTTTTTCCACTGAAATCCTTCCTGTATTTCTCCATGCTGAGTCATGTATTAAAAGAAATAGTTTATAAAACACATCACGGGTCAATTAGTGACTTTAATGTGAAGTTTATTTTGAAGACATTTTCAAGAAAGAGCTACTGAAGTTTTTTTTTTGCTGCTATTTTTCACAGGGACTCATCATCTAGTTCATAGAAGCGATTTCGGTAAACTTTAGTTAGTTAAGTGAAGTATGTGTTACAAGTAGATTGTTAAATAACACTTGTTGAACTCTATCATGGGATACACTAACTGAAACAAGAAAAAAATAATAGTTTACTACCACTATTAGCTTGTTGGTTTGCATTTTACAGTTCTTTGGCTTACAGGCCATTCAGATTAATAGGCCATAAGTGGGACCTAAAGCAAAACTACATGTCAACAGAAGCAATGGTAGAAGCAAAGTTGTGTATGTACGTCCATCCGCTCATCATTATATTAAAACACATGTACACCTGAGTCACTAACTTAATGATCATGTGAAATACAAACTTTGGAGGAGAGACTGAGCGGGATAGAAGTCTGAAAATGTAATTATCTGAGGGGTACATATATGGGGTGCTAGCATAACACCTTGCTCAGTGGATGAATCCATTTTTCATCTCATGATCACAGTTTCAATCCGGTGTGGGTCAACTCAGGTTTTCATATTTCTGAGGTTGATATATTAAGTACCATTGGGATGAGTAACTAATATCATTTCTTAGAGGGCCAAATTGCCCAACACTAGGATGCAAGTGTGTATGCATGATTGCACAGTTCTAAATTAGGGTAATTCATATTCATTTATCTCTAAAGGAATGGGCGGCTCGAGTTGCCCCACTGCCCGCAGAGGCAAATGAAAATAAAATGATCTTAATGCAAATCATTTTATTTTTTCATCCTGTGGCTGAGTCTTGGGGGCGGGCCACCTTACTGCAGCACAGGGAGGAAGAGTGGTGGGCACTGCAGGCCGTGCACAGGACAGTCATATTGTCATTCACACTGACATCTTTCCAACCCAGCTGCCTTTCTGGGTGGAGAGATCAGCAGGCACAGGCTTCCAGCTCCAGGATGGAGAGCAAAACAAGCCAGCTCATCCCAATTCGAACAATGATCTCATGGTGACAGAAGCCTTGGGATTTGCCAAAAGGGATGCTGGAAACTTCACGCTATGCCCAGAGGAGAAGACTGGCAGGCAGAAGACCAGCAAGTGATGTTTTATTTTTACCTGTTTCAGCCCCCTCGTGTTGCCCCACCACATTTTCCTTACACCAGCCATTACTGGCAAGAGGGTCAGTCCAAACTGAGCTATAATAAATCCAACAATATGTGTCAAATTCTAACCACTTAGGCAGTAACAGCCTAATTTCCACCATTGACCTTGAGAAAATGCAAGCATAATGCTCTGAACCTTGGGTATTGAGATAGTGTTTTTAATATTATTGAACATTTAACAGTTTATAATTATCTACACAATTAATGTGTAAGGTTTAATGAAAAACTATATATTTAAAATATAATATTAGCAGTAAGCCGTCACATTTACTCTTACTAGGACTCAAAATAGCTAAAGCAACATTGTTTGGCATGCTCACTTTACTAAAAACACAGGCTATACACAGAATGTTAATTCTTGATCCATCCATGAGCATATTTTTTTCAAAATAAATATTAGTTGCATTAACGTTTTCATATATTTTCACAGAATGTTTCAACTTACACAAAGATCATTGTTAGCAAATGATTAGAAATTCTTCTTTTAATGGGGTATTGAAGAGCTCTTACATGAAGATGGAGCATTCTTAAAGGAAATGAATGATTTTCTTTGCTAAACGTGTTTCCTTTTTATTATAGTGATGTTTTGACTTCTACATAGTTCATTGTTAGAAACTTGATATATCAGAAGGTCAGAAATATAGTCTAATGTGGGAAAAAGAATCTCAATACTAGAATAACCTGCTCAAACTTAGAACTGTTACATGTAGTTGCAAATGTAATGCTGCTTTCTGGGGACTACTGTATTTCTGTGAGAAGACAAGTAGTGATCTCATTCCCAGGAGAGCACTGAAAGATTAATGGATGATTGGATTACTGGAGGTCGAAAGAACAACATTTTGCAAAGCTTCAGAATGTGCTGTCCACATCAGTGCATGTTTCTAGAGAAGGTTTTAACACACTGTACCCACTCTTACCCATGCTTTTATTTCCTGACACTTATCTGAATATTTTCCCAGAGCATTGTCCAAATATTTTTCCAGACCCTTATGCCACGTTGCCTGAGACTCTACTGAGTTTCCTGAACATCTCTTTATGGGAAATTCTGCTCTATTGATTTATTTTATATAGCTGACTTTGTTGCTAAAGCTTTATGCTTTTCTCACAGTCTCTCCCAGATTAGAGCTCTTTCTGGGTTCTGACTGACACATATTCTCTCCCCATTCCTAGAACAGTGATTCCTTCCTTTATGGAATGCGCTTTAATGCATTTATATTTTGATTAAGCAATTTTGATGTTATATTGCTGTCATATGTTGATGATTGAGATTAAATATTTTATTTTAACTTGTGATGAGCTAATAATAATTAACTACCTAAAGATGTGATTGATAAAAGCATTTACTCAGAACAAACACTCATTCTTGACTGAAAATAAATTATTGATTGTGATTAATATTTATTGTGATGTACAGCTCTTTATCGTCTCTAAAACAACGAGAAAGATCCATTAGACCTGCAATCCTAGAAAGCAGGGATTATCCCTGATGATGGCAAACTGAAATACTTTAAATTAAACCAAATCCTCACTCCAGCAGTATTCAGTCGGATGGTATATGATCTTCATTAAGGTGAATGTAATCCAACTCCAACATCTTAGATAAAGTAAAATTGTTAGAGTACTGGCTGAGGACAATAGAAATGATGTAGCAGAGTTAAAGTGTGAGGATATCATGGCACAGCAGATAATTTTATTTGCATTAAGTTAAATCAATTTAAACAAATTAGCCAGCCAGCCTTATCTACCACAACTTTATCAATGTTTCTTTTCATCTAATGACATGTAGTGGAACAATCTGATTTTGGGATGTAAGTGATAGCAATGTGCTTTTCTCTATTCACAAAAAAATAAACTAGCCAGTAGAGGTAATTAAAGGGATTTGTCTATTGTTCTCAAACCTGGCATTCCTCAAAACTCGCAGGACAAGATATCTTTTCAAGATTTACATGAGGGATACCAAAATGTATTGTATAAATGTAATCATAGCTGTAAGAGCTAAGGGACTAGATTTCTATTGAAGCCTCATGATTGCATCTGCTCATTGACAGTGAAATCTAGATGACACCTTAGATCTTTTGATTAAAGAGCTCTCTGCAAAGCATCTTGAAAAGAAATGAAGTGTTCTCTCAAGCAAACTCTGATAAAACACTTGCCTCGCTTCACAAAAGTTGTGTTGCTCCTAAAGTTGAGCATTGATACATGGTTTACAAACTGAAACACACTTAAACATGCTCTCAACTTCACATCTATTCGTACATTTTTCACAATGCTTTTTTCTACATTTGCTTGCACATCCGACATAAATCAGGAAAAACTTCAAGCCAAAATATTGCAGTTTGAAAAAGTGTACACAACTGTTGTCAAATCTTACACTTTATATTGGAAGGAGGGATACTGAATCGCAACCTATTTTATTGATAAAATGCAATCAAAAGAAAAAATAACTGCACTAATCTTTTGGCCATAAATGTGTAAATATAGAATAGCACCTTGAATACGCTGGGGGTGACTAATAATGCAAGGTGCACCATGACCACCACCTGCCTGCTTCACCAATCATTAAATGATAGGAATATTTCTTTACTGCCCCTTCAGAAGCCATCGTATTTTAGAAAATATATGTGAAAACTGAACTGTAGAAAGAGAAAATTATCGCTAATTCGCCTGGAGGTAAATTGACTCTCCTTCCTTCTTTTGTCTGTCTAAACTGGAACAGGTGTGTTGTATGGTAGGCTACAACGGTGCGCTGGGGAAACGACCACCCGTTGGTGTATGGGGAATAGCTTCAATGACTATGGTGCCTACAAGGAATGGAGTAAATCACTGCCTCCCTGTAGAAATGGGAATCACAATTTGAAACGACTTGGGAGCCTTGTCTTGATATCTTGTCCCCGGAATACAGACAATTTACATGTTCCAGATATTTAGGAATACTGCACCTGACAAGAGCTCAAGTCTTTCAACTCACACTGCTGGACTCAAGCCCAGCACTACATCATTACCAAACTGGCACAACACAGAGTAGTTAGAAGACACATCCTCTCTTAAAACAAATCAAAGTTTCTGGGTGTTGCAGGGAGGTGCAGGTTTGGGTGGGTGGGGTTAAGGGAAGATTCCTGTTTGATATTAGTGCATACATTTGGTACATGCTGCTTGGTTGAAGGATGCTACAGCAACTTTTGGGCATTTGAAGCTGTGGAATACCATGACACTGCATGCAACTGTCTTTTGTTCTCTATGTTGTAAGTAAAACTCAATGATAAAAGTAAAAGTTCAACAGAAACAGGTATTTGTACCCACCTTCATCAACGTTTAGCAGCCTCCAGCAAAGAACACCTCATACCTAGACCACCTTTATGGGCCTTTGTGTGGGCAGCCCACACTGGGTGGGAGTGGTGGGCAAATAAACGAAAGGTTAAACCCAGATCTGTGACGGGGTGAATATTTCATTGTTCAGTATTCCGCCCATCATCCTTTTTGCTGTTGTCGCCCTTGAACCAGAAGCATCCCAAGCAGTGCCTTTTGTTATTTATCAGGCTGTATTGCACTGCCTCTAGCTGGATTCTGTTCAGTCAATAGGATGACTAACAGAGCAGATCAATTTTCAGAAAGTGAGGGAAATTTGTTTCAGCAGCAGGACCTCATCCTCACCAGAACTGTAAATTAGGTTATATACTCCCGAAGATCATAATATATAGTCTTTTATCGATCACTACTGGCAACCTGGCATACCGACTGGTTCCTCTTTGTCCTCCAGGGCCTGTCAAATCCAACATCAAGGAAAATAAATTACATTCCAGAACATCTTTTAAAAGATGCAAACTGAATGATGAGAACTTCTCTCAAATGGCACAGGGGCAACTCTACCTTAGTGCACCTTTAATTACAACAAATGACTCCACTGTACACAGAAGAAGAATTGACACCGTCAGGCTCCTCTTACTAGTGCAACTGAACTGGGCTGAAGGGATTTGTCATTTGCACAAAATTATTTAGGCACAACATTTATGCTAGGTACAAAATAGGAAATAATAGGGGGATGTACATCAGGATTTTATTGGTGCATTACATTATACTTCCCTTAACCTCTCATATAGCAGCTTACATATCCCAGTGACATCAGAAATATAACGACATATGCATACATATATGTTACATTGCATTAAACTAATCAATGTTTGCATCATTGACTGTAACAAACTACGGGGCAGATTTATGTTGGTCATGCGCCACGTTTGCGTCTCGCAACTGCGTTGTAAACGTGGCGCATCCCTACGACCCATTTACAACGTGACGCATCTAGGCAGATGCGTCACGTTGTAAAGCCCTGCGCCACATGTGGGCGTTCCGGTGCAGGGTGGGCGTTCCGGGGCAGGTGCGCCTCGCAAAAGTGGCTGAGTGAAATCTATAAGATTTCACTCAGTCACTTTCAGGCCAATGCTGCGTCAAAACCTTGTGCCTGCTTGAAGCAGGCGTAAGGCTTGACACAGCACTGGACAGATAGGGCACCCCCGAGCCTTGCTGGAGCTGCGTCACGCTTGCGACGCAACTCCAGCAATGCGCCACCTTTACGGCACAGATGCGTCACGCATCTGTGCGGTTTTTGCCCCATGGTGCGCCGCATTGTAAATGCGGCGCACCATGGGTGGCGGAGCTGCGGCGCAAAATAACTGGCTCATCCCTAGGGATGCGCCAGTTATCATAAATCTGCCCCTTAATGTTTTCTTGCACGGTCAAAGGGATTTGGAGCACCCTGCTGACACGTCACAAAATGTTCCCTTTTTATTCATTCAGCTAAATATGCTTTCTGCACGGTTTTAGTTTATGAATTTGTAGCATCCTTGCAAACAAAATATTTTCAAAAGTATATCTACAAATGTAGGGAGGTGGAATAGTAATATGACTAGGTGATTAAAATGTAACTCATTTTTAAAGAAGACCTGAGTATTTTTGTCGTGTGGGTTCGTCTGAGGATGCGCTTTTATTTCAAGAAAGTTCTAAAATGCACATTCTCCCTTTTGTCTACAACACTCCTGCCTGCAGTGATAACAACTATTTAAGATATGGCAGATGCAGGGACCTGGAAGCGGTGAGGGGGATGAATAGCTGCATCTCCCCATTTTAATTTGCACTTACTATCTTTTGTTGTTTCTAGGAAACGACAATTATGATTTCTAGTAGACTGCCAGAGGAAAATGAGTGTTATTAGCACAGATGTAATCCTGCCGCAATCTGTTCCTGTTATTCATTCGTTGTTTTCTTACAATCATGAAGATGGAATCTATGCAAAGCTTCGTGCACAACGTTCTGTATTACAGAAAAGAAGAAAATGGACTTAAGCAGAGTGTAATCCAATATTTTTGTAAAAGTAAACGGGATAGAGGTACCTTTACAGTTAAGTATACATTCAGGCTGTTGCACTTATGAAAATGATAAACTGAACAGTTGGTTGCTTTAAAGTTTTCCTTTTTCACCACTTGGACTTTAATTCATCAAAATACCAGGTGGACCCTGTTGACTGTAAATGATATGCCATGTCACGTGATCCCACGATGACAACAAAGGAAGTGATTTCACGTAATCTTTTAATTGAATGATAGCATTGCCTTTCTCTTCATGGAGGTTGTGAGCAAGAATAACATATGCTGCATTAAAGAAATAATAAAAAGCTTACTACAGGTAGATATAAGCATCAGGTACCTTCTCACTAAGGTGCTGTCATGATATCCTGGTGGTGGAACCATTCCCAAATGGAGTCCTAATAGTTCCATAACACCGTAAATGCCATTTAGCAGCCTCAAATGCTCAATCATAATATTCATAAGTTCAACTATCAGATGCCCAATCACAGCCTCCGATGCACAGGTGCATCGTCTGGATGCCCAATCATCATATGCGGTACTGCACATTAGAACGTAGAAATCACTTTATGGGGCAATTGCATTGCACTCTGTAGATGAAAGGAAGGATCATCAAAAGTCATTTTTGCACATTTAATTGGGGGTCACTATACTGCAAACAATATGGCATCGTAGCTATAATACATTGATGTGTAGTATAGTTAAGTCAACGTTTCCATTCAAAATCTGTTTTAAGTTTTGCTACTAACTTTAGCTCAGTTTGACAAATTTGCTCAAAGTTTTTAAAAACATTATGTATCCTGTTTAGGTTTGGCATGGTAAATATCATGTAGATGTTTCTGGGTAACAAATAAACGTGGGTAAAAAATTGAAAATGTAAAAAGCACAGTCACTATTTTAACTTCTATATGAAGCTCTGGACTCAGGTGTAAATCTGTTCAGCAGCTGTTTTTCTGTAATAGATTCATGAAACTAGAACTTTGCTTATTTGAGCGCCATTGCTTGATTTGGTATAAACCTCTTCGGTAGTTTTAGAGAAATTAGTGTTAGAAAAATGTGTTTGGTGGGATTCAAAGTGGTGTAAGATATAGATATCTGGACCATTAATTAGCAAATTGTCTTCAAACCCAGGTTCAAGAACACTTTGCGGATTCTGATTTAAGATATGAATACTTTTTAGTGGACGATATAGCTATTTCTTCTGTCATCCATTTTTGGTTTGGAGACCCAAAATGGGGTCCTTCGACCTCAATGCTGTAATTGGCTGGCTACAACACAGCAACATCTATTGTACCTGCCATTACAGGATGGAAGACTAGGTTTCCACGTCTTGCAAAAAAATAAAAAAATTAATGAACACGTAAAGGGACAGGGTGAGTGCACCCAGACTTCTACCACCATGTTATGGGTTGGGGATTCAAAAATAAAATAAAAAATTGCAAGGGATTGTGGACTGCAGGGTGGAGACTGTGGGATCACGGTGTGGGGCTCTTGGGTTTACAAAGCTAGCTCTTGGGTCTACAGGCTCTAGGTTAAGAGTATTGGATCTTTTCTGGTCCCCCTCCTGTGTCAGTGGAACGAGGATTCAAAGAGGCTCATAGACCACTGCTGGTCCCTCTCCTGGGTTTATTGACCCATACGATTGGTCAGAGAACTAAAGGGGATTCACTAGCCAAATATAGGAATGTGAATCATAATAATTAAAAACATATATCTGTAGCAGATTAGAGATGAGAGTAGGGGTTGGCTGCATCATTGATTCATTTAACTTTGACATAATTGATCAACAAATTATCTTTTTTGTCTTTAAAATCACTGAGCATGTACGGGTCTTAGCAGCTAGTTTTTGTCCTTTTACATTTACAGAAGGGTCAGAAAGATACACGGATGCAAACAAAAATCGAATTGATAATTGTGGAGCATATGGATGAATAAGCAAATCAATTGGATGAAATAAAACATGTATAATTAGTAGAAGAAATATGTCCTTTGCCCAATAATTAGAATCTAGCCTCATCAGTAATATTCATTGCGATTCAGAATCAATGTATGTAGTGAGTGGGTGTGCAACCACTTTCTATGATACATACCGGCATTTAAAAGTTATATATAGTCTGTAGGGAGGCCAAAGATACTGTCAATCATCACTGTGTGAACCACTCTACTAGTGGTACCTTACACTGCATGCTATTGCCATGGGCATATAAATGTACTTTTAAATCAGCTTGTTTCTTTCTTCTTAATGTAGCTCCACGGACAAAGATTTAGACAGTCAGAGACATTTAATACTGCTTTACATAGATTCAAAAGTATAATAACATTCACTTTGCAACTAATGTAATACCAAAATAATATTGAAAATAGACTTCAGCTTTTTTTGTTTGACCTCTGATACACTTTTTTTAAATTGCTAACAAAAAGCTATTTTTACCAGCAAAAATGTTGAATGAATGTCATGGCCTTTTCTCCTCTGCCACCCAATAACATCTTGTCCGTGAGTATTACTTTACATACAGATTTGTTATTGTAGGTTCAGAAAAATGCAGTTTTGGTTACTGACTTCAATTGCTGCAAGATTGAATTACAGTTTTTTCTAACTCTGGAGTATCATATGAATTCATGATCTCCTGTGTGCTGCCTCACCTCTTGCTAACTGTAACACTCGCCCACCATGGACTTTCAGAATTTGCTGTGGGTAAGTTCTCATGTGTACAACATTTAGTCCCACAGGAGGCTTGTATGATCAAAGTTGATCTTATTATTGAAGGTCAGATAATTCCTCAAAAGTTATGTACAACAAGGTGTTCCTATTTAAGTCATAGTGCACATTTTACAAGGCCTGTTTTGTCTCCGTCAAATTGTATATATGTGGTGGTCAAAAGGCAGCTGAGCGCTCTACAAGGTCGAAGACAATCAAAGTCAATGAGTGATAGAAGAGACAGCTGGTTTGTGAACTGTTGATTCAATGTTGTTAACTCATTCCAAAATTAGAGCAGCGCTGTTGTGGTCCTTATGAATATGGAGATACTGAACCAGACCGTGGGTGCATTGATGAAAAAGGCCTTCAGCCTTGTTTTTTCTTTTTATAACTTTTTATTCTGCAGTCTGATGTTATCCTGGCTGTGGGAGTGCCAAGAATCCTCAACAATGGTGAGCTTGTCTGCAAGAAAATGCAGGGATGCTGGTTGTGAAGGCTTTGTAAATGCGTCTGTTGCTTACGACAATGGATTAGAGCACCTTACATCTTCTCAGTCCCCTAAGTCAAAAATTGTGCAATGACCTCATCATTTAGATGAAGCATATTCAGGGCAATATGAACCCCCAGAAGTCATTGCTATTTTGTTTAATTCACTCTCTCGTAACACTTTCTGCAACAGTTTTGTTTTTTCACGCTAAGCATAAAACCTTTTTCAACAAATTTTTTGGACCTACAGAACATTTAATAGACATAACAAATAATTTGACAGGCGTATCATTTCAACTGAGCTGGAATTACTAATGCCACAATAGCCTTTCCAGAGTGCAGATTCAATGCAGGTGCATTATTAGGGGAAGACATCGACCTGGCCTTGATAGCGTATAGTACCACTGGAGGTACATTAGCTACAGAAACCATTGATTGTTACACCAGTAAATGAACGTGATCTTTTCTACTGAAAGTTTAGCTGGCAATAAGTAAACAGCAAAGCAACATTTTATTAATCAAATCTGATAGTGTTCAATGTTAACTCAAATACTTCGGAAATTGACTTTATGATTATCAATTGAAATAACAGAACATTTCTCAAATCAGCATAAAATCATGACAGGGTAGAGATAAATGGAACCCATGATTTTTCACAAAAAACATGTTTTTAAATGGATTCTCCCTGACTGTTTGTGGTAGTACTGCTGAATTAACAAAACTCATTAAAAGACAAATAAAATTAAACAAAAACGAATTCTCTTTAAATAAATTTGCAGAAATCTTTAATTTGCCTTTTCCAATGTATAACCCACCATCAATATTTATATTTTCCCACCACTTGTGTGTACGTTTCTAAGTGATATTTGTTAGCACAAACTTAGCCAAAAAGCAGCAGACGGCTGTACTGGGTCAAAGGCAACCATGCAGTCAACAGTATCTATCTATCTATCTATCTATCTATCTATCTATCTATCTATCTATCTATCTATCTATCTATCTATCTATCTACAACCATAAAGACAGATAGATAGATAGATAGATAGATAGATAGATAGATCGATCGATCGATAGATAGATAGATAGATAGATAGATAGATAGATAGATAGATAGATAGATAGATAGATAGATAGATAGATAGATAGATAGATATATAGATAGATAGATAGATAGATAGATAGATAGATCGATCGATAGATAGATAGATAGATAGATAGATATATAGATAGATAGATAGACAACACCCATTCAACAGCTGGGAAAACAATACTTTTATAGAAGCAAGATATCATAAAAAAACAGATATTCCCTGAAAAGGATACAACTAAACTGAAGTTACAGTTCGGATTAGTCATAAACTTTAACATAGTTTTAAAACAAGCTCACCAATGCCTGGATACCCTCACTGATAATAAGCTGCATTATATAAAAATACTGATTGATTGATCAATAAAGTTAGAAAAAACAGATCTAAAGTACAGTGAACACGTGAATTTCAATGGTTTTGCTAAATCTGATTATAGCTGATAAAGCCTGCCTAAATGTATACGGGTTAACTTTCCTAGTGAAAGGACATCACATGGATTTAAGTGTAATAAATCCCAACCCCACATATTTTTCATTGCCAAGCAGCAAACTTAGAAAAGGAGGTATTAACTTCAGGCCCACTGTTGTGTATCGCATTTAAAGCATGCAGAAAATACATCAATCTCTTCAGCTGAAGGCAGAATTGGGCCACAGAATGATCAGAAAATCAAGCTCCTTTTCAAAATACAAAGGCAACATATTTTTTTCACATACCTTTCTCCCATTCAAAATCAAGTAAAAAGCTTTTGGCTAAAATGAAAATCCAGGTCGGTAAGTCCACAGGTTGCCTCCTATTTTTCATACTGACTTTCTTTCCCCTACAACCAACATGACATGCATGACAGCCCTATGTAGAAAAAAATAATATTGGAAATAATTCTCTAAAGAAGTAAAAAATTTTACATTCACTAGCAGATGGTCAAGAGGTAGTAGGACTGCTGGCTAAACATTTCCATTGCTAGAGTGTAAGGAACTGGGTTATCAGTTGAGAGGGATGTGAGCCCCACAGTAATAAACAGAATCCTTGTCAGGGTGAACCACAAGAGTAACTAAATAAACCTGTGATTAACCCTTGGTTATCTTTGAACAAAGCAATCAAGCTTAAAGTATGTGTGAAGTATTTGTGCATGACTTAAATAGTAATACAATGAAAACCTGACCACAACAAATTCTAAAATCAATTTACAAAAAAGTGAAATCTAATATATAAAATGACACCAAAATGATGAAAGTACAATCAGTATCACCGGAGTCATGAGTTTGAAAGTTAAAGGAAAAATAATACCAAAAAAGTGTGAAGCGCCAACTGCAGGCATTTAGTGTGCAGGACGAGAACAAAGTCAAGTTCAGAGCAACAGCAACAGAGCATGTGCTGGATGCAGGACCAAATGTGGTCCACTGGGAATTGTACTTGTTTTCCTTGGAGTGGGGACAACAGAGTGCTGCAATACGAGGCTCTGTGTTTGATTGCATCTTTTCAAGTGTAGCTATGAATCGGAAGCTGTGAGTTGCTGAGAGGCGAGGTCCTGCATCAATCTGTGCTATGTTGTGTCTGTTTCGGTGAAGCCACTGACCATAAGCTGCAAAGTTCTGCAAAGTGATGTCCTCTAGCAGCCTGTGCCATGTTGCACTGGTCCAGTAGAGCTGCAGATCAGGAGCTTCAAGGTATTGAAATATAGCACCCTGCATAGGTTACGGTGGAGCCACTGGTCAGGCTCTGAGAGGTGCTGCGATGTGAGGTCCTGCGTCAGTCAGCAACATGCTGCGTCAGTTCCAATGGATTCTCTCATCAGGAGCTGCAAGACCTTGCACCACGTTGTGTCTGATCCTGTGAGACCTTCAGTTGAGCAGGGAGGAGTACGACTTTCACTCCAACTAAGGGTCCAGGACCTAAAGGACAGCACTTATTGAGGTCAGAACTCTCTACCACAGAGGCTAGTTGAGGGGCCCTGGTCAGCTGGAAAGCAGGGAAGGCCTCTTGATGCTTGCTGTGTCCCTGTAGCTCAAAGAGGAGCTCAGCCAACTGACCCTTGGAGTCACTTCTGAGGATATACGGTTGAAGTGAACAGGTCCAGTATTCATTCATCAGACAGCAGATTAGTCCTTATTTTGTTTTTGTTCAAGCGATTACTTCAAAAGAACAATTCCTTTCAGCCGAGCCTTGGCTTAGACATCAGTAAGTGGTAAAGCAGCCATTTGTGGGTTGCACAAGCAGTGCTGCAGGCTCACTAGTAGTATTTATTTTACAGGCCTTGGGTATATGTTTGGAATGGTAATGATTAATCCTCCTTACTGGGGAAGCTGGATTTATCATTACTGTTTTAGAAATGTCACTTTTAGAAAGTTGACATTTCTCTGTACTTACTGCTCTTTGTGGTTAAAAGCCTGTCCCCAATACATATTTGGGCTAGGTGACAGCTATACTTTGTGCATTCCCTCTAGACAGCCACAAACACGGAAATGGCTGTGTATGACAGATGGCTCATCTGCATTATGTTAGCCTTCCTGGGCAGGAAGGGGGAGAGGTGACGCACACGTACATTTGAGTAGGCTGTCTCATGTCCTCACACAAAGCACTGATTTACCCCCCAGGGTTAGCATGGCAGATGAAACTTGGTTGAAATGGATCCTTGTGTACTTCAGAGAGTTCCTTTAAAGTCACCCTTACATCAAAGGCACTGTTGGCTACAAATACTGGATAGATAGATAGATAGATAGATAGATAGATAGATAGATAGATAGATAGATAGATAGATAGATAGATAGATAGATAGATAGATAGATAGATAGATAGATAGATAGATAGATAGATAGATAGATAGATAGATAGATAGATAGATAGATAGATAGATAGATAGATAGATAGATAGATAGATAGATCCCCTAAAATCAGACACTTCTGGATCTTGTGTTGAACCTCTCTCAGACGGAATCGTGAGCTGCTTAAAGGACTCAAATGGACTGCTTCTCTGGAAGGACTGATTCTCTGCATGTTGTCCTGCTGCTCCTCGACTCTTGTGGAAGGAGAGCTGGACTCTGCCTTCCCTTCATGTGATCCTCAAGGGCTTGCCGGCTTGCTTCATGTTTTCTGCAGTATCAGGGACATAAAAGACTTCCTAAAATTCTAATTGTGCTGCTGGACTCTGCCTTCTGTGAGTCCTACCCTTGCCTGAAGTACTCCCTACAAGTTCTGGGTCTCAGAAGTGGGTTCTGCAGCTGCTTTAATCATCTACAGCTCTTGGGCCCCTCAAATTAAGCTTTTGGGCTCCTTGTGACTGCATACTGGGAGCAAATGGAGCTGACAAAGAAGAGGGCCAGAAGCGGTCCTGGGGGGGGGGGGGCATTCAAGACCCATCGCACTACGGTGTTCTGGACCACCTGCAATCTACAGAGCGAGGACTCGTTGGCTGAGACCAGGAGGCCATTGCAGTAGTCGAGACAGTTCAGTATAAGTGCCTGCGTCAGGGTTTTCCGAGTTGAGTCAGAAAGCAGGGGAAAAACTTGGCGTAATAGGCCCAGCATGTTAAAGCAGGAGCCTGCTGTCTGAGCAGCATGCTCCTTCAAGGTTAGAACCTGGTCCAGGTGAATGCCTAGGTTCTTAACAAGGGACTTGGGAGCAAGAGGAAAACCAAGGTCCACCGGCCACCATTCAGAAGTCCACAGTAAAGGGCCATCTCCAAAGAGCAGGATCTCCGTATTCCCAACACTGAATTGGAGGAAATTACATCTCATCCAACTGGAAATAGCCCTCATACCAGAAGAGAAGGCTGACTGAACAGATGGAGTGAATTTGCTAAAATAAAATAGCAGCTGAGTATCGTCGACTTATGAAATAGGAGTAAAACCACAGGTCCTAAGGAGATTGGCCAAGGGAGCAATATAGATATTAAACTAGGTAGGGCTCCGACAAGAGCCCTGAGGTACTCCCTTGGTCAGTTCCATGGACGCTGAGCGATACGGCTGAGATTGATGGTCTGGGAACAGGAGGATAGGAAGCTCATCATCCACTGGCGGGCAGAGTCTCTAAGTCCAATATCCTGAGCAATATCTGGTGTGAGGCCGTGTTGAACGCGGCAGAGAGGTCCAACAGCACCAGAATTGTAGATTGGCCCCTGTCTAAGATCATCCTGATGTTATCTGTGACCGCTAGTAGGGCTGATTCTGTGCTGTATTTGGGCCTAAAGCCTGACTGGGAAGAATCTAGGCTGCCAGTAAGTTTGACATGGTCAGACAGATGTTTGTTGATGTGCTTTTCTAGTAGCTTGCTCAGGAGAGGGAGTAAGGAGATGGGACGGAGATTGGAGAGATCAGTCAGGGGAGCTTTGGTGTTCTTGCGGACAGGCATAACCTGTGCTGCTATCTATTCCATAGGAAGACGGCCCTCTCTCATGGAGAGATTCAGAAGAAACTCTATATTTGGAGACAGTTGACAGGACAGGGAGGCTGCGATTTTAGCTGGGATAATTTCTAGGGGGGGAGACAGATTTTACTGCACGAAGTACATCTATCGAGGTCAGAGGGGGAAGCTCTTTAACAGCTCTTTAACAGCTGGGAGTTTGCATGTTCTGGCGGGTCTGGCGGGTCGGTGTCATAGCGATCGGTGGCTGTGTCATAGATAAGTTCTATTTTCTCGGGAAAATGTTGTGCGATGTCATTTCAGAGAGATTGTGAGGGGGCCTCTAGATTATCACAGGCCTTGGGATTGGTAAAGGACTGAAGAATACGGTAGAGGGTTTTAGGAGTATTTCCAGCTGGGCTAACTGAGATGCAATGTGAGCTCTCTGTGTGGCCTTAATATTTTTATGGTAGCCAGAGAGAGTGACTTTGAATCTATCTTTATCTCTCTCACCATGGGTCTTTCTTGTTTTTGAGCTCAAAGCTGAGGGGAAAACCATGCTGTCTGGGGATGCTTAGAGGTGTTGGGGAGTGATTTCAATGGTGCAAGCTGGTCTATGGTGCAAGTGACAGCAGAATTACATTTAGCAAGAGCATCCTCTATATTATCAAGTTCAGCATCCTAAGGTGCCAAAAAGGAGGCTTGAAAACACTACGCAAAGATTTTCTTCCATTGTCTTCGAGTATAGTGTGTGACAGGACTGGGACCGTTCGCCTCCCTAAGATCCTGGATGAGAAATTCAATGGATACATGATCTGACCATATCAGCGGCTATAGAGGTTCACACGAAATAGTGGAAGAATTAGAAAAAATGATATCCAGTGCGTGACCTGCTATGTGCGTAGGACCTTCGTTGAGCTTAACTAAGCCCAGAAGGGCAAGGTCAGCCAAGAGTGTAAGTGCATCAGTATTGGTAGTACATTCACTGTGAACATTAAAATCTCCCAATAATAAAAAGTTGTTGGGCGAGATCACATGGGGAGCTATTAGTTCAGTTAGTTGGAGTGAAAATTCGGCTGAAGGACCCGGGGGCCGGTAGACTAAAGCACCCTTCCAACTGAGTTGCAATGAGAGGTCAATCCAAATGACCAGAATTTCAATGCTAGAGTGGCATCGCTGCTCCAGTGAGGTGACTTTAATGCAGTCCTTATGTATAATAGCTATCCCACCCCCCACCTTACGCTGTCTGTCCATTCATATAATTCTGTATCAGTCAGGCAGGGCTATCGTAATGGCAGGAGTAGAATGGGGATTGAGCCACGTTTCAGTCAAGAAACCAAAATCTGGCTTCACAGAGGAAAGGTGATCCCATACCTCAATAGGGTGCTTAGGCAGGGATGAAACATTGTATATCACACTTTTCCACCCCGGTTTGGATTTGTGGGAAGGATTCACTGAGTCATTGATAGGAGAGGTGGTGAATTTAAAAAGGGGGGGGTTGTTGTGGAGAGAGCAGCGGGGATCCTCATAGGTAGGAGCCCCCTCTACAGGAGTACCTTGATACTGGTAGGCATGACAAGGAAAAGGGCCCTCTAAAATTGGCCAGGTCCCTGGCTGACAGGGAGACATGGGGTCTTTTCTCAGATATAACAGCTTACTGCTGGAATAGGACAGGAGGGGGATCATGTCCAAGTCGGAGGGGAATCGGCCAGGGTCCCTGGCTCCTGGCGATGTCAGGGCATGGACGGGCGCAGACGAGTTTGCCTTTGGCACGCATTTGGCGCGCCGCCGGTGCCCCCGCTATGCGCCTGGTGAAACATCCGGTTTTGTAGAGGGGGTTGAGGCCGCTAGAGCGCCAACCTCCCTCGCAGCGGGAAGTGGGTCAGGTCTCCCTCCACTCAAATGAGAGGATCTCGAAGTGGATCGGGGAAAGATGGCCTCAAAAGTGCAATGCAAGAAAGCCAAAATTAATGTGTGGAAGAAAGAGAAATATTTTTGAACAGGAACTGTGCAAATTAGCGCTATAAAAAATCATTCAGGGTAAACCACAAAGACCGTCAGCTTTACCTGCGCACGTCCGCTGCGCATCTGGTGAAGCATCCAGACATGCAGCGGACACGCATAGGTAAAGTGTACCCTGTCTAGACTGGGTTCTTGCCTGGGTGCATTCCTCAGCCAACCAGGATTCCCATTTGTCAACACTATGATGTTATCAGAAAATGTAATGCATAGTTAAGAAGGAAATCTTTTTTCAAGATAATTTCCATTACATTTAAATATTTGTGTTCTTTTTACCTACTGCCGGTAAAGGGCCTTCTTTCATTATATCAGTTAGGGACATTCACATAACTTTGGAAAAATGTTCAGCTTGGGAGGAGTGACCAGTAAACATTTTCAAAATGTTCAGACTTGTGTTGCATTCACCATGCAACATTTTTTAAAACAATTACAATAGGCTGCCAAAACTGCTTTGTATCAGTGAAAGCACCAACATACAGATGTCCCTATTTTACTTTGCAGTTATGCAAGACACCACTGGGACAGCAGCAATAATAGTACCAATTCTCCTTGGGATGGGCAAACAACATAACCCTCTTGCCAGTGAGGGAATTCCTGGATTCCCTCTGCGAGGTATGTATTCACACATTGTGAAAGTAATTACAAAGATTACAAAAAAGTTCCACTTGGCATAGTGGGCACAGGAGCAGTCTCTCTAGGCAGGACTTAAAGATTCCCCTGAGATTGCCCCATGCGTAGGACAATAGATAACATCCCCGGCATTTATCTGAGACCAGTGCAGAGACCACAAGGTCCAACCCAATCCCAGAGCTGGAAGGCCACGTTGCACAATTAACATAAGTAATCTCCTCTTATACATGGTTCACGGAGTCCCCTGGGATTTTCCTATTGTCAACAGGCTAGGGGGTTATCCCTAGTGTCTCCCTGAGTCCCAGAGATGAGAGCCCACTGGCACAAAAATTGAGGGCCCCATCGATAACTAATTGCCTACCTTCCGTTTCCCTTACCCTCATGGAATTGGGTTGCAAATAATGCCATTCAATTTTAAATTGCATCTTTTATTTAATCACCAGTTGATCACGAAGTAGGGATCCCAAAATCTAATTTTCGTTATTCCCCTATTAGCAAACCTTCTTTGTTTGCTATGAGAAGGCTTGTCGTCCTGTCCGCCAACATCTGAGTAAAGCCCATTGTGGCAAGATATTGAAAAGGTGCGCTGAGTCATGTATAGCTGCTGTTTTTAGAAAACATGATAATGTAAGGATTGAGCGTTGCCTCCTGATAAGTGTATTTAACACCATTGAACTATTTGTGGTAAAAACAATGATTTGAGAAACGTGGTGTTTTCCCTCTTACTGACACATCTTAGTGTGGAATCTTTAAAGGACCCTAATGCGAACGAATGAGCTGTGCTGTCAGTTTAAATATTAGAGAGACCAAAATGACAAAAATAACAAAAATCCAATCAGTGGAGCGACAATAAGCAATTTTAAAGATGTAAGTGAAAACCATACATAAAACACAAAGCAACATCTGTTGTTATCTGGTTGCAGTAGAGCGGGACAAAATCGCAAGTTCAGGCTGACCACAATGGATTGCAGGCTAGATACAAGGACCAAGTTAGGGCTGCAGTGAAAAGTTCCACAAATCCTGGTGTGCGGTCTGTGCAGCGTTGCTTTGGTGGGATTTGTGTAGGTTATGGCGAGTTGAGATGTGAAGCTTGGCAGGGCTTCACATTGGTTTTGATGGAGGAGACAGCTATTAGCGAGGCTTTGCAGTGCTGTGTGTTGCAGTGTTGATTCAGATGAGGCTAACAGTTGTGTGGCAAGGATTTGCTGGGCTTCACGTCAGTTCCGATAGGGACCACAGCTGAGCTAGTAGAGCACTTTCAGGCCCACTTCCAAGGGCCCAGTCCTTTCACTTAGGCAGCAGTACAGCAGAGTAGCATTCCTTCATGCAGAGCAGCACAGCAGTCCTTCTGAGTCTTCCACAGGTCCAGAGGTATACTGAAGTTTTGGGTCTTAGGATCTATTATTAATACCTGATGGCCACTTTGTAGTAAAATATTCTGGGGGTTTCCACCCATCAGAGGTGTCGGGAATTTTCTGCCTCCGGGCCCTGGCCCGTGCTTCTCCGGGGTCACAAAATACTAGTGCCAAACCTTATGTGAGTGTGCTCAGGCAGAGCCTTTGTGATATGCAAGTGTGGTAGGTGACTGCTCCTGCCTATCCTCAAGTCAGAGAGGGCTCAACCTCAATCCTCATTTGTTTCACTGCCTCGGAGCAATGCACAAGGACCACTGCCTGCTACACCTAGTCATGTGACCCAGGATACAGACAACAAATGTTTGGGAGAAGAAAATTCCAACTTTCTAAAGTGGCATTTTCCGAATTGGGATTTAAAATCCAACTTTACAATTAAGGAGAGCTTTAAATGATAAATCTCTCGATATCAAATATGATATTCCCACTTGCTCCCATTTGAAAGTTATCACCATCAAATGTGATAAGTTAGCCCAATGTTTGTACTATGGGAGAGGCAGACCTTGCAGTAGCGAAACATGAATTGAAGAGTGTTTCCGCTACCAGGGCTTCTAAAACTTTAAAGTACATTTCCAACTTTCTAAATACACTTCATCCTCCGCTCAGGTCTGTTTTAAGCCTATCCTGGGCTGACTTATATGTATCAAAAACGAAGGTTTATGTCTGGTAAAAGGCTTATTTTGCCAGGTCAAAATGGAAGTTTAAACTGCAGACAGAGGCTGCAAGGACAGGCCTGAAATGTGTTTAAAGGTTTCTTAAATGGGTGGCACAATCAGTCCTGTAGTCCCACTAGTAGCATTTAATTTACAGGTACCGGGTATATGCAGTACCACTTTAATGGTGACTTACAAGTTAATTAAATGTGCCTATTGAGTGTAAGCCAATTTCACCATCTTTAAAGTAGACAGCACAAGCACTTTATCAGTGAGTAGGAGTGATAAAGTGCACATAGGCCTAAACTCCAACAAAAAAGGGGTCAGAATACAGGAGGATAAAGGGAAAATGTTTGGGGATAACCCTACTAAAAGGGCTAAGTCCTACACTTCTTATGTAATTTTCAATATCATGCCACTACCGTTACCATATATATTCATAACATACCTATTACCCAGGAGTTGCCAAGTTTTAGAAGATCATAGACCTTTCTGAGCTGGAAACAGGCAGGATTTCAGTAAGCTGTGCAGAATTTTGATTCGTCAAACGTACCAATTAATGGTAAACATGTAGCTTGTGTAATTCCCTATATTCCTAGAACCCGCAATGTGGTATTCCCTTATAGCAGGTTTCGTTTTAGCAGACCTGTCACAGAAACTGTGAAGCCAGAAATAATACCCCATGTGCTACTTACTGATTGTCACAGAAACTTGCAAAACTGAAAGTGGGCAGTCGCAAGCAAAGGGTACGACAGATAAGTCACAGTAGATATGCTCAAAAATAGATGGTGAAAATGGGGATCTTCGTTATGAAAAGCACTGCAAAAGTAAATTGACATGGGCACCCAGCATTACATCACAGGCGTACAACCCAGTTATTGCAGTAATTATGTCTGACACTCCACCACACTCCAGCACAAAACTAGTCAACATCGTCCATCCAGAGTTTTCAACATTATTTTTTCTAACAAAGTGGAATCGGGCACCGGTGTCGTAACATTCACTCAGAATCTAGATTACAAAAAAACGTCATTTCATGCCAAATACAGCCCTCCTTGTTTATGTATATTAGGTGCAAAAGTGAGATGTTGTTTGTTTTCTCACTTTGCGGCGCTGATTAGATGAAGCTTGTCTTTATTTATACTTCCTCTATCTCCAAGCGTGGTCTACAACGTCATCATATGAATCACATAGGAGCTAGAAATGAAACACCTTTAGTTATTCTTGTTGCACCAGCAGACTCTCCAGGGAACCTCTCCACAGGACAAGCCTGCTACCTGATGTGCTACCTGCTATGCGCTGTGATCCACAAAGAAATCTACTGAACAAGTATCTCACTGTCTACATGTCAGCATGCACTGATTAACTATGTAGCTAATTTCATACCACATTTTGTACATAATGCAACAGCAACAAAGTTGAACAGCAGAAGTAGAATGCGTTTCCCAAATGGCAGCTAATAACAAATCCACCATGTCTGCTGGCTTCTCTCACCCTTGTCTGAATACTAATCATGTGTTTAATATTCAGTGAATGATACAGGCGTTATTGGATGATTGGTGTTAATGGACAGCAACGAGCACTGAATTATGCTTCTTGGAAAATGCATCCTAGACTAATTGGAAGTAACACCTACTCACTGTATGACTTACACGTTGAATTTGGGATAACCAAGGAGGGGCATGAGCTGTTATTGCCACATAGTGAGATTTATTTATTTATTTGCATACTTATAACGCGCTGGGAATCGACTCCCTGAGGAGTATCTCCGCGCCTTCTTTAGCAGCATCTGAGACCAAGGCCTGCTCTAACAAGGTTAAGTAAAGACTTAGTGGGACTAGTAGTTGAACAAGAAAGTTTTTAATTTTTTCCTGAAAGGAAAGTGTTCCTTACAGATTCTAATGTCATAAGGAAGATCGTTCCAAAGCTTTGGTCCAGCTACGGACAGAGCTCTTCCTCCTTGTCTGGTCCTACAAAACCTGGGGACACATAACAGCTCTTGATTACCAGATCTCAGAGTTCTAGCAGGGATGTAAGGGACAAATTTTTTTGTTAGATAGTCAGGACCTTTACCAATGAGACATGTATGGATGATGCAGCACGTTTTAAACAAAACCCTCTGTTTCACAGTGAGCCAATGTAGTTGAACACCTTTGAACAATAGATGCTATAACGATGTGTGCCTGCCAATTTGCAAAACCCACACAACAATCTGAACTGCCTCATCGCCTTCACATAAAGCTGTTGTTACCCAACTCAGTGGTGCTCATTCTATTGACCAATGAATGATAGAAGGCTAAGTTGCACTTGCAGTTTTAAATCTAGTGAGTGACAAGTAGTTTATATATTCACACTCACATGCATACTTGAAGCAAATTCTCAACGCACTGTAGGTATATTATTTATGCATACACAGGGGTGGGAGTAATACAGGTGCCTTCAACACCTGTAGCGCAGGGGGACTCTAATCCTCCAGGGAGTCCACTATTCTGCTCAAGGTCAAGGAATAGCTGTAAGATATGGGAGACTCAGTGTCCCCTTCTCACGTTCCGCAGGGGTGGACTGTTATATTGTACTCTGGCGCTGTGTATGCATATGTGGGTGCTTACAAAGAATGAACCTAACTTTAAAGTGATGGAGTCCTGCAAAAGAGAAGGGTGAGGCGTATAGTACAGAATGGCAGGTCCAACTACACTCTTCAGCTTGTGTTCTTTCAAGGTATGCAATTGATTGTGTTACTTGTGGATGAGATGGTCCTTAAAGGTGCACGCTGGCTACTATCCAAAGTGAGAGATGTATTTCAGGATAGATTATTCCACATCCCTTATGCTTGACAGAAGAATCTAGATCTTCTGGTCTTTTCCTTACCACACATATTAGTTTCAAAGCTGGCGATGTGAAGTCTGTGTTTTGTGCCTTCCAGGTGGAGAGCTGCAGAGAAGACCCTTGCAGAGGACCCAATCAATCAATCAATCATGCCATTTGTATAGCGCACTACTCACCCGGGAGGGTCTCAAGGCGCTTGGGGAAGGGGCATGCTACTGCTCGAACAGCCAGGTCTTGAGTTGTTTCCTGAAGGCGAGATGGTCCTGGGTCAGCCGAAGGTGGATGGGGAGGGAGTTCCATGTCTTGGCAGCCAGGTAAGAGAAGGATCTTCCTCCGGCGGTGGCTCTTCGGATGCGTGGTACGGCTGCGAGGGCGAGGCTGGTGGACCGTAGCTGGCGGGTGGGCGTGTAGAAGGTCAGGCGCTCGTTGAGGTACTTGGGGCCCAGGTCGTGGAGAGACTTGTGTGCGTGGGTGAGGAGCCGGAACGTGATCCTCTTGTCGACGGGGAGCCAGTGCAGGTTCCTCAGGTGGCTGGAGATGTGGCTGCGTCGGGGGACATCCAGGATGAGTCGGGCGGAGGCGTTCTGGATGCGCTGGAGTCTTTTCTGTAGCTTGGCTGTGGTTCCGGCGTAGAGGGCGTTTCCGTAGTCCAGTCGGCTGGTGACGAGTGCTTGGGTGACAGTCTTCCTGGTCTCGGTCGGGATCCAGCGGAAGATCTTGCGAAGCATACGCAGGGTGTTGAAGCACGATGAGGAGACGGCGTTGACTTGTCTGGTCATCGAGAGGGAGGAGTCCAGGATGAAGCCCAGGTTGCGTGCGTGGTCGGTTGGCTTGGGTGTGGTGCCCAGGGCTGGGGGCCACCAGGAGTCGTCCCAGGCGGAGGGCGAAGATCCCAGGATGAGGACTTCCATCTTGTCCAAGTTCAGTTTCAGGTGGCTGTCCTTCATCCACTCGGCGACGTCTTTCATCCCTTCGTGTAGGCAGGTTCTGGCGGTGTCGGGGTCTCTGGTGAGGGAGAGGATCAGCTGGGTGTCGTCAGCGTAAGAGATGATGTTGAGGTTGTGCTGGCGTGCGATGGCTGCAAGAGGTCTCCTGTAGATGTTGAAGAGGGTGGGGCTGAGTGAGGATCCTTGCGGGGACGCCGCAGATGACTTCGGTGGCCTCGGAGCGAAACAGGGGGAGGCGGACTCTTTGTGTTCTTCCGGCGAGGAACGAGATGATCCACTCCAGTGCTTTCTCTTGGATACCAATGTTGCTGAGGCGCTGGACTAGGGTGAGGTGGCAGACAGTGTCGAACACAGCGGAGAGGTCCAGGAGGATGAGGGCCACTGTTTCCCCCTTGTCGAGCAGGGTCCGGATGTCGTCAGTGGCTGCGATGAGGGCGGTCTCGGTGCTGTGATTGGCTCTGAAGCCGGACTGTGAGGGGTCGAGGGATCCGTTTGTCTCGAGGAAGGCGGTCAGCTGTCTGTTGACGATCTTCTCGATGACTTTAGCAGGAAAAGGGAGGAGCGAGATGGGGCGGAAGTTTTTGAGGTCGGTGGGGTCCGCTGTAGGTTTCTTCAGGAGGGCGCTGAGCTCGGCGTGCTTCCAGCTCTCCGGGAAGGTGGCGGTGTTGAAGGAGGTGTTGATGATGTTCCGGAGTTGGGGTGCGATGGTGGAGTCGGCCTTGTTGAAGACGTGGTGTGGGCAGGGGTCGGTCGGTGATCCGGAGTGGATGGTGTTCATCGTGCGGGCTGTGTCTTCGGTGGTCACCGTGGTCCAGGTGCGAAGGGTGGTGGTGGGGGGCATTGGTTCGACGGTTGGGTGCGTGGGTGGTGCGCCGAAGCTGTTGTGGATGTCAGCGATCTTGCGGTGGAAGAACGAGGTGAGGGAGTCGCAGAGGTCTTGTGATGGAGTGATGTCGTTGGTGCCGGCGCTGGGGTTGGAGAACTCCTTGACGATGCTGAAGAGTTCCTTGCTGTCGTGGGTATTCTTGTCCAGTCGTTCCTTCAGGGATTTCTTCTTGGTGGTGCGGATGAGCTGGTGGTGCTTGCGGGTGGCGTGTTTGAGGGCGGTCATGTTGTCGGTGGTCCGGTCGAGGAGCCAGGCTTTCTCGAGGGTGCGGCAGGTCTTCTTGGAGTCCTTGAGTTCGTAGGTGAACCAGGATGCCTTCTTGCTTCTGGGTCTGCTGGGAGGGTTCTTCAGTGGTGCGAGGTCGTCGGCGCAGGCGGTCATCCACTGCGTGAAGTTCCGGGCTGCTTCGTTGGGGTCCGTTGCGCTGGTGGGTGGGTTCTGGCTGAGGGAGGTGGTGAGCTGCTCGGTGGTGATCTTACTCCAGCTTCTGTGGGGAATCTGAAGCGGGTGGTGATGGGTCGTGGTTCTTCTGAAGCTGAAGTGGACGCAGCTGTGGTCGGTCCAGTGGAGTCCGGTGGAGTGGCTGAAGGTGATGTGCTTGCTGGATGAGAAGACGGTCTCAAGCGTGTGGCCGGCATAGTGGGTGGCGGTGTTGACCATTTGCTTGAGTCCGAGGTTGGCGAGGTTTTCCAGCAGGGCGGTGGTGTTGCGGTCCTTGTTGTTCTCCAGGTGAAAGTTGAGGTCTCCAAGGAGGATGTAGTCAGCGGAGGGGAGGGCGTGCGGGCTGATGAAGTCTGTGAAGTCTTCGCTGAATTGTGTGCGTGGTCCCGGGGGTCTGTAGACGAGGGTGCCTCTGAGGGTCGTCTTTGGGTCGGTGTGAATCTGGAAGTGGAGATGTTCGGCTGCGGCGAAGGAGTCGTTGGCGTCGGTCGTGATGCGGATGGTGTCCTTGTGGACGATGGCGATGCCTCCTCCGGTCTGGTTGACGCGGTCCCTCCTGATGATCTTGTACCCGTCCGGGATGGCGATGGCGATGTCGGGTGCAGAGGAGGCGTTCATCCAGGTTTCCGTGAGGAAGGCGACGTCCGGTGATGTAGCGTCGAGGAGGTTCCAGAGTTCCACGGCGTGTCTGTGGACGGAGCGGGTGTTGAGCAGGATGCACTTGAGGTGGTTGCTGCTGGTGCTTGGCTTGGCGGGTGCGGGGGAGGTTCGGAGGCAGGTGAACTTGCAGGTACAGCAGGTGAAGCGTCCATGGGTGCGTCTCGGGGTGGCTCGGTAGCAGGCGTGGGTCCGGCCGGCATTGAGTGCGTTGAGAGTGGCAGCATCGTAGGTCCGTCGAGTGGGCTCTCATCGTCGGGGGCCAGGGGTCCTGGCACTGGGCGCGGTCCAGGCGCGGACGGGCGCAGACGGGCTTACCTTTGGCGCTCAATCGGTGCTCCCGCGGCGCGCTTCCGCTGCACGGTCGCTCTGGGGGCGTCTTAAGTAGGGAGGCGGGTCAGCTGGGTGGCGGGAGCGGGGCGGCGAATGGGCTGGTGGTGGGCGGGGCCGCAGGGAGGCAGCGGCGGGAAATCTGTGCAGGCAGGCGGGTGGCTCAGCGGCGGCTGGGTCGCTTGGGGTCAGCTACAGGCAGGAATCGGCGTAAGGAGCAGGAGGGGTGACCCGGCCTTGTTACAGGCACAGTGGTCACTCCAGCACTGGCAACTGCGGTCCCCTTAAGTAAGGAGCCGGGAGGCGGGTCAGCTGGGTGGCGGAAGCAGGGCGGCGAATGGGCTGGTGGTGGGCGGGGCCGCAGGGAGGCAGCGGCGGGAAATCTGTGCAGGCAGGCGGGCGGCTCAGCGGCGGCTGGGTCGCTCGGGGTCAGCTACAGGCAGGAATCGGCGTCAGGAGCAGGAGGGGTGACCCGGCCTTGTTACAGGCACAGTGGTCACTCCCAACACGTCTTAAAAGTCTTACATGGGTGCAAATGTAGCTGTAGCCAGGTTGACTCTTGCAGCATGGATGTGATTGATAGCACCTTTGTATTACCTTTTAATGTATTATTTACTCATTCAATCTTTCCTTATACAAGCTAAAATATGCTTCCTCCACTAGTGTTCTCACATCCTACAGAACTGTTCTTAGATGATTTGCAAGTCATTTTGTATCTTATTCCCTTGACCTGATGTATTTGCTAGTGCCAGTGCATTTTTATGAACTACACTCTTTATTTTTGTATATTGATTTTTGTATATTGGTATTCCAATAGGATCCCCTTTATCTGTTGTACTAATTTGGCCCTACCATTTATTGAGAAACTAATCAGCATGTTTAACCTCTACTAGAGAAACAAGCACAGATCTTGGCAAGCTGGTGTGAAGGTTCCTTTTTTATTACTCTTTTAATATACATGTGTATACATGTGTTCCAAAAATAATATGAAGAAAAACATGCCCTTATAAGTATGGCCACCATGTAAGTGCAATAAAAAACGTCACAAAGTATGATTCCTATTGGTGCAAAGAAAAGGTACTATTGAGTTTGAATTACAGTAACCTGAAGACATAGTGTAAACACATAAGGATCACTAACAAATAGGATAATAAATGTCAGGAAAAAGTATTCGCAAACTATAGTATTGGCAACCTAAAAAATTGACAGGCTAAAGCTTTGGCCTACATTCACCAAGTAGTTAAGTGCTGTACATTTTAGGTGGCTCTACAAAATTTATCAGGCTAACTGCCATCTCCCACAGTGCAAGACAGCTAATTTCTGAAGTCGGCTCACCATTGCCCTATGGTGTATTGGAATCAAAATGTGAATAACAGCTGAAAAGACCACTGTATGTAAAGGGCTAATCCGTAATTTATTTTTGTATAAAAATAAAGCAAATAGGGCCAATGAATTTGTGCGTATGAGAATATATATGATTCTTTTTATCACATAACGCTAGTTAGTCAGATAAAGCCGCCTTCAGGGATATGTATAAGATCTGAATTGTAAATATTTCCCTAAAATATGTTTGAACCCTGTCCATTAATAGTAATACACATGTAGGGAATTTACAGAAGTTTGTAAATATAAAAAACTGGCTGATTAAACAATAAACAACTTAAGTCAACTTGAGTGACAAAAAGAAAGAAATCAAAACATCATGACTAAAGTATATGTGCCACGGTAAGGCTCATAACACCCTACTACACAGTCACATAGTGAGAGCATGTAAACATTTTATAAAAACAATATCCTCAAATTACACTATAATTTTTTTCAAAAATAAGTACAACACCACATGCATCCTTTTCTTTAGTCTGGCATGGTCAATGTGGAAGCCCTATTTGTAACGCCTAGATTAAATTACACAATTTAGTCTCACTTTAAAGAAATATTTGCATCAAATGGTACAAAAACATTTTTGCAATGGCAATTGAGTGCAACTGTCATTTTTGCATGGATGGTTGTACAACTGTCACTGGGACACGTTGCAGGTTTCTGATCATTGATAAGGTTTTTATGAGCATATGTTTTCCTACTAATATTTTCCCTTTGATCAATAAAGATAAGTATGAAGCTTTAACATGCTATCAATCACTACTCATATTTACAGCATAATTAATGACCAAAATATAGCCATTTTCAAATGGTCAAAAACTAGAATTACAGTTTAAATTTGGTGTTAGCTGCCCCTTGCACCAGATACTTTCTTTGTGCTTGTGTCATGCTTCTTATGGATAATATGTGTTTTCTGCTCGGTCAAATTGATATTCTCTCCATTTTGGACCCTATTTTTGCTGCTCTTGTGACACTGCTATTCAGTGCCACAGTGTGTCAACTCTGTCCTGAAAACTGTAATAGAAAATTGTTTTCAACCAATTGCTTTATTTAACGTTTCCAAAGGCCTTGGTAGACGGCACAGAAATTGCACCACTAGCATGGTCGTTAAATGTCATTTGGCCTGCACTATGTGTTTACATCACCCACATATATGATTAAAAAATATGGCTCCAGGGAGCCCACTGTGCTCATGCCATGATTTAGTTTAAAAACACTGCAGAGTCACATTGCATGGACATTTGCCTTTTTTATATCAGCCAAGTCAACTCTAAGACTGCCTTGTAAATCAGTCTGATTATTATAGAATAATGTTGAATAAAAGAAATTGGAAAACGTTTAGTGAACAGTTACAAAAAATGTGTTTCACTGTATAGGTAAAGCTGCATTTTTCACGAGCAGGTCTACCTATGAATAAAGTCCTGGGGGGATATTATCAATGCTTTGCGTTAAACATCGCAAATCATGCTCAGCGCGATTTTGAATATTGCCACCTATTACTGGTTTACATCGCCGTGTTAGCGGCGTATTTACAACGTCTTGCTCACAGGTGATGTACAAACCTGCGATAGACGGCGATATTCATCTTTAGCATTTGAAATCAGGTAATGATTTCACACACTAATGAAAAGCTTGATAAAAGGAGAGTGTGGACGTAACCAAACAATCCACCTCCCATTCAAAACATGCCTATGTCAAGTTTTGACCAGACGCTAAAGATCCTGCGAAAACCTCGGTTACAGCGGCTTTCATCATCGCTTCGTGGTTCCGGGGCCACATTGTAAATAACGCGATGTCCTGTTTGTGACCTTTTGTCATGGTGTTACAGGAAGGTGCGCCTACTTTGCATCTTGTTCGCGCTATATAAAATCGCATTAAATAAAAAATAAATAAAATAAATAAATAAATAAATAAATAAAGATGTGTGGCTTTACATAAACGGCAGCTACTATGCGCTAATGCATGTTAGTGCCGCCTTGTTAATAGGCAGATGAAATGATCGCCGCTTTAGCGGCAATAAGTGCAGCTAAAGCGGCGATAATGCCCTTGTTAATATGCCCCCCGTTTTCCTATCAAAGGGTGGGAAAATACTGGCGATATCAGGAGATGGCTCGTCTGGGGCATGTCTACTGCCCCCGGGCTTAAACAGCTGCATTTCTTGTTGTTTTTTCACCTTAAAAGAATGAAAAGCCTGTTCCATTGATCTAATTCTAATTGATAAGCACCGAGCTATTCATTCAGGTGTATATAAAAACATAAAATTAGATAAAATCAATTTCTTTTGAGTCTTTTTGCTGAAAGCATTTCTCTATTTTTTTAATTTGGTTTTGGAACTTGTTTGTGGTATTTTCCAAATATTGTTTGATAATTGAACTTAACCTGCTTTCTTTTAGGAGTTGCCTGCTGCTTAGGCTACAGTGACAAAAGGTTTAGCAGAGACTCTCCTCTGACCTGACAAAGTGTATTTATTACAGATGGAGGAGTATCCTAGCTCCCAATTATTAATCAATTTTCTGACACTTGTCTATCGTAGGGTCGCACAGAATTGAGTGCACAACCTTTCAAAGTTATACAATTATATGGTAAGACTCAATCAGAAAATGATAGATTTGCATCGGAGAAAGACAGAAATTCACACCCGACTAAGAAGTAGCAAGCAATATCTGATAGGTCAACATTGTGTGTTAAATAATATACGAGAAAGGTGATAGTGTCTACTTCCTTATTTAAGGGTGTCAGGAAGCACATACTATGTGGTGTGCTTGTGGACCCCTCATAAGTAAACATTTTGCTTTTACTTCCATTTTTTTTAAATGACATCAGTCACTATGCATGGGCATGGTATACACGTGCAAAGAAATGTATGCACATAGATAGCAATTTGCTCCAGTTGCACCTGTCAATCTTTTTTTTCTTTTGTTAATCGGTCAAATTTCATGCAAGTGTATTTGTATGTTTTAATTAGTGTAAATACATTTGTGATAGAAAACCTAATCAGGTTTAATGTTTTATGTCGTGTGACGCATCATCTAGTTGGACATTCAAGCTCATTATTTATTGCAAATTTCTAAATGTTACCAGATTTGCTCACACGCAAATGTAATGAAGAGCATATCTCTGTAAATTAATGAATGTTACAAAGCTAACTTTTCACTAAGAAGGTTCATCTGTATAAGCCTCTTATATTTTCTGATCAGGGTGTTCAAAAAGGATTTTCAGGCAGTGAGAAATCATGAACATTAGTTCAGACGCTGTGAATATACATTGTAGGTTTAATTAATTGACAACACAACTGTAGAAATGAAAAAGTCCCCAACAACAATAAAAAATAAACAAATTGGAAATTAGTTTGCAAAATGTGTTTCAACACATAACAAAATCATCCATTCCAGCAAGTAAATCCCACTTTAAGGATACATGATAGTTAGGAAATAATCTATTTTAGTAAACTAAGATAATATCAGTCCTGGATGACTGGACATTTGAGAAATGATTGATTACATGGACATTTCCAAAATAAATGTTATTCATTGATTGATAAATTCAATATTTAGTGTAGATTTTAATTCTTATGTGAAAAGTCATTAGATAGTGTGAGATAAGGGAAAGATAAGAGAAATCGAGATAGATCCAATTAAATCTAAAATTATTTTGAACTCTCAGCTAATTTCACTACTGGACAATATATCATTCACACCTTCATGTTTAATACCTTTGGAAAATTTACATTTAATGCAACTATAGTGGCTTAGTAGATGATTGTACGGAAACCTGAATAGCAGATTTCAGTAAGAACTGACCCGTTTGACCAATTCCTTTCCTTTAAGCAGCTAATTCCATATGGCTGATGTAGCCTCGTATTTCCAGCTAAAAGCAAATTAATGTCTCCAATTAACCCCCCCTCCCCCACCCCCCGTATATTAAAGCATGGAGGGAGCACATGTATGCAAGACGTCCAGAAACTCAAAAGATTTGTTTCCAGTAGCTGCAAAAAAATAAAGCACAGCATGTAAAACATACATTTTCGGTGAAATTGCTTAAACACAGCTTCCGTCAGATAATAGTTCAATTTGTGGAACATGCCAACTTTACATAAAGAGAAATGATTGATAATGGATGCTCTTTTCCTCAGGCGGACTTGGACCATTGCACTTAGCGTGCACTTTAACCAGAATTAAAAGGGTCAATATATTTTTTTTTAGTTTGCTCTTAAATATAATGGTGTATTATTGACGCCAGAAAAGTAAAGTGCTCAGATTTTTTTTATCATATAGTATGACACACTTAAAAAATGAATGAACGAATCACACTATTAGAGAAAGGAAAAGAATGTGCAACGTTAAACCTGAGATTGGGAAAGATCCATAAAAACATTCAGACTATTTAAAAAAATATAAAAAATGTATTTAAAGGGCAAACATCTACTCTGGGCCTGACCAAAATATCAAAAGGGTCACACCATACAACAATAAGCTAGGTAGGGATCTAAGAAAAGCACTTGCCTTTTGATGTAAACATGAAGATATGCTGAAAGGTTTTTCATAGTCACAGGAAAGCTGACAATTTGCCACTCAGGAACACCTTGTTCTCTACAAACAATGTCATAATAAAGGCAATCTGTTTCTATTCCATACCTTGATGGTGGTGTAGGAAGATCGCTGCAGTCTATGAAATTTAATGTAGCATTTGACGTTCAATCAATAATCCCTCCCAAGAAAATATTTAGCTTCGGCTGAAAAAACACTTTTGGAAGAATCTATATATGGTTGACACAAGACATGCCACCACTGAGGAGGGAGTTTGTGTGTTCTTCATTGAAAGTCAGCGATAATGAGGACAGAATAGGCATCAGTTGACAGTTTCAGATTGGATTCAAGAAAGGTGGAATTTAGAATTTCAGATACAATATTATTAGAAGTCAGAGGCAAAGGTCCATTTGGTCCCGAGAAGATGTTCTCCTCTCACTGGGAGTACAGACATTGAGTTAGACGACATGGGACACTCAATCAACCAATCAGAGAAAATGTGCAAAGAAACCCAAAGATCTACAAATATGTATTAGTAGGGGATTCATTTAATTTGTAAATACATATTTTGGGTACAGAGTCTTCTACATTGCTCTACTGTGTATACATGGCGTACATGGCAGGCTATACTGTTATAGTACAGTTACTGAGCATCGGAAGATATCTTGGCGTTCGAGGAAACAAGATACACAAATAGTGGCAATTAGACCTTTAAATTGGAATGTATCTTTTTTCCTCTGCCTGACACTAAGATGGCACTTGATTCCTTCACAGGGGATTTGATAGTGAAGTTTGAAGTGCTGGGATAGAGAAGAACAAATGAACAGCCATTAATTTGACGGGATCTTTGTAGCCACCTGGAAAATGGAGATTCGAGTTGTCAATCAGGAATCAAGCTCACAAGCCAAACAACACTCTGCTGGTGACACACACAGAACTCAAATGGATTTGATGGTACAGAATTCTCCCTTTTCCCAAATTAACAACCTACATGTTGACATTGCTGACAAGTGATGTGATGGGAGAGGATTTATCCCAACAGCTACTAATGAGGTTTAAAGGTTGAGAATTAAAAAGCAATTCAGAAGGAGAAGCAAAATATTGTTTTATTTTTTAATTAGCTATTAGTATTGTGAGTAATCTTTGATTGATATGGTTTTTTTCCCTTCATTTGTCTTTAAATATATGCATATGGATTTTTCTGTGGGCACAGGGAGGTGGATCTGGCTACCCTAGCTGGCCGGACTTTGCTGGTAATTAAGTCCCTATGCAGAGGAATGGAGCTGATGTTGCACCAAAGATTAGGAATGCCAGGAAGGAGGACTTTGAAAAGCATCCAGGTCCTTCGCAGAGGTACCATCCACAGATCACCTCAGATGCAAAAGATGATGTTGAGGAGGCATCAATGCAGAGGGAGGTTTTACCTCAAGGAGCTGCTTTGCCTGTGTTGTCTAGAGCTAGGAGCAATGTACTTCCTTACAATTTCTGCCCGTCAATGCTAAATGCTCGCAGATTGGCATGTAAGAATGCAGAGATAGAAATTAAGCAGCAACTGGCTTCTCTTGCCACAGAGGATAAAATGATGCTCTGGCTGCTGAGGACAAATAGAGTGCCTGAACATTGAAAGAGAGCACTGCAAGAGAAAAGGCAGCAGTTGCCCTGAGAAGATGAGACTGGTAGATGAGAAGATGGCAATTGCAACCCTGCCACTGAGGAGAAGCAGACATCGGCAATCCTCGCACTGTAGGAAGGCAATCGACCTTGAACGAACACAAGGAGATTCTGGCTTGAGAGGAGCCAGAGCAATATGGAGTTGAATTGCAGGTGGGCATCATCCGATGAGGCTGGTGGCAGCTACAATGAGGTACTGAAGAGGGGAATTCACACTGTTCTCTTTATAAAGTTGTTATACAATGCTGTTTGGTTGGGGATATTGCAAGTAAGGAGTTTGCTGCTTGTGAGATTTCCCTACAATCATAGGATAGATGAAGAGGAATGTGGATGTGGCTTGAGAAGACAAGAATATAACCTGGTTAGGGCAGCAATCCAGTATCTGGAGGCATCAAAGCAGCATTATTACCCTCATATGAAGGAACCCCTAATACACAAGTTTGGCTTACATCTGAAAACTATTCCAAGATGATTAGAGAGACACAATATGGGTTAGTGTAGGCTTGGGAAACGTTGTGGTTATGTCATTGAAGGAATGAAAGGTCCAGGAAATGACTGCAAAGTAGTTGAGCTGTATAGTTTTTTATTAACCTCATCGATGCTGTGCGAATTCCGCCGCAGTGCTGAACATTCAGATCGCGGGCGTGGTCATGACGGCTCCCGGCCGTCATCAGCACACGCCCACCGTGACTCATGACGGCCGAGAGCCGTCATGAGCATGGAAGAGGCTAAGTGAGCACCATGTTGTGTCAATCTTTTAGACATATGCACTAGCACCCAATTGATTCGAATCCCACTGATCCCAGGAGCTTGGGAAAGGGCCCTAAACTCTGGCTCAGCACCAGGGCGTTCCAGAAGATATCACGTGGTGACCACAAGAAGGGTGGTTCATGCCCCCAGCAGAAGGCCTAAAGGAGAATCCTTTAAGGCCTCAAACGTCTGACAAGTGGAGAGAGTCGCAACCTACTTTCGAAAAGCAGGGACAGTGGAATAAAATGAAGAGAAACCCCTTTCAGAAGGATAGGTGTTTGGATAGTTATTAGTCAGGTCACAAGGAGGAGTCCCCATGCTCCAGAAAGACATATACTGGTAAGCATTTTTCACGGAAGGCTAGTGTAGCCCTTGGGGTGGAGGCAATTTTTAGGGGAAGCGGGTAGAGCTTGAGTTTGTATACTGCACTTGGAGAGTGGGATCAGAATGTAAGCTTGTAATCCGTGAGAGTTCTAGTAAGTGCTTCTAGAGAGTCACAGTTAATGGAGTCTATGTCAATAATTTGAAGGATACCTGTGCTAGGCGTACTCTGATTGTGTTACAGCTGGTCTCCCAGTACAGTACCTGCAGGGAGAGATCCCTAGGGATGTTCCAGAGGCGGGAGCATGGCTGAATTATGGCCATGGCCTCTCTAGTAAGGTTGGGTAAAATGTGATTTATGCCAGTGTAAAAGGCAGAATTATGGCATTTTGCGTTACATTACACTTGTTACAGGAAATGCTGGAGATTATGGCATGATGTGCAATGGAAACTTCATTTGAGTAAAAATCTAATTGCAGGAACATGGCTTAATTACAAACGAATGGAACATGAATGGTTGTTTTTCATGTCATGTGGGATTTTGAGCTAATTGTTTAACGCTACATGTGCCCTTTTATCCAAAGTGAACATAAGTACACATTATAGACTAAACAAGACACGAAATGTGACCAGCAATTTGCCTAATAATGGGTAACTTTATGTAATGTTTTTGGGCATTTTGCCTAATTTTGTCTAAGGAAATTATGTGAATTTCAATTAGACCTCCTATTCTTCTTCAAATAGATGCAGACAGTTGTCCAAAGGAAAGAATCTCTATGTCCCTGATTGTCCGTAGATTGCATTCTTGATAGTGAACTGCCGTAGTACAAAAGGCAAGCAGTGGGTAAGTGCATTCAAGTTACTTCACCACTGATCTCCTAGTATATGTATGCGTGTATGTATATATGTATTTATGTATGTGTGTATATATAAATATATATACACACATACATATACACGTAGTTATAGTAAGAACCTAGTTTCCATAGAAAAAAAAGTTTTTTGTTTTGCCAATCACTTTGGTGCTGTTTGACGAATCTTCATGAAATTTTCTGAATTAGTGCGGCGCTCAGTTCAGCTGTTATGTTGAACGTTTCGAAGTGGTCTGTGAAGCAGGGGCTAAGAAAAAGGGGATGGTCCCAAAACGTGTTTCCACCATGACAATTACCCATAGGAATTTTGAACACAAATAATTTGGCAGAAAGCTAGCTCCTGGTCCAGAAAGCGTGTTTTTTGTGAACTGGTGTACATCCATTCAGTAGTTTTAGAGATATTAACTTAAAACCAAATTTGTATAACTAGGGACGCGGACCGTCCACGTGTCAAAGCAGGGTCCTGATTGGCTGGCAGCACCATCACAGAAAGTTGCGGCCACCATTTTATATCTCAGGAAATGGTGCCTGGGGTTGAAAAGTTGCATGCATATAATTTGAAGGGGACCCCTTGTATATGCTATAAATGAGATGAAAGCATGTTTAATGAGCGGAAAATGCCCCCAAACATTATTTTGGGGTCAATCGTGAAATCAGTGGAGCCGTCATGGAGCTCAGTGCATCGCGAAATAAGCAAATCTTGTGGTGGTGGGTCAGTGATGTCATTTGAGATGTCAAGAGTTATGTCATCATTGATGTCACTGACCCTGTCTTGAGTGATGTCATTGTGAGGTCATAAGCAGTACACTGTATGGGTGTAAGTTATAGTTAGCTCAGGTAATTATAACTGCTGAATTTCATTCATGTCAAAATCATCGGTGTATTGATCCCCGGAGTGCTGGCTTTTTCTTTGTAGTTGACTGACAAAAAAGATTTTTTTCTCAGATTAAAGCGAGTCCTGCTTCTGTGCACCAGCATATAAAACCTACAGCGATAGCTAGTAGGTAGTTATAGTTAGGACCACTTTTCTCAGATATTTTTGTTCTGCTAATAACTTTTCCGTCGTTTGGTGAGTCTTCACTAAATTTTCAAAACTAGTAAGCAAGTAAGTTCAGCTGCTGTTTGGAAAGTTTTGGAGTGAATCATCAAGCGGGGCTGAGAAAAAGGGGGGTATAAAAACACTTTTTTCCCATGCAATGCCAATGGGAATTTTGCATTTTCTGAACATTACTACAGCCCGAACCACTGAACAGATTTACACCATATTTGGCAGAAATTAGGATCTTGGTCCTGATAGAGTGTTTTTTTGTAATTTGGTGGAAATCTGTGCAGCTGTTATGAAAGAAAGAAATGAATATATATCAAGGGATGCAGTTCCCAAATGGATCCACCCGTGGGGGATTGGTGGGTACCCATGGGGATCTGTGGATCAGAGGGAAAGCCCTGATTGGCTGGCCGCATCCTGAAAGGAAAGCTTGTGACTGCCATTTTGTTTGCTGCTTGGCCAGGGATGGAAAACAAAGTATCAAAGCACAGAAGGGGTCAGGATACAGGTACCCTGACCCCATTGGACACATGGAAGGGGGCCTCATGGGGAAGAAATTCCTCCCAAAAATATTTTTGCAATAATTCTCGGATCAATGGGTGCCCACCGATCCAAAGCCCAATTCAAAAACAAAAAAAAACCTCATCCACTCATACACCACACCCCTGCTGCCCACGGCCAAAGACTGTGAAGCGTGAGTTTGGGTGCACGGCTAAATTGACTATAGTCGTTATAGTTACCAGAGATAGGAATTCCTCAGATATTTGCCCTTATTTAACTTTGCACCTGTTTGAGAAATTTCCGTGAAACTTTCGAGACCCATTACCCCTGTTATATTGGTGAATGATGGGAAGTATTCTGGTTTTTGGTTAAGGGTGTGCAAAGAAAAAAGGGGGTCTCAAAACAGATTTTGACCCCAATACATCTTACGTAGACTTCTTGTATTGGAAGTAGCAACAAAACAGCTGAACAGATTGTAATGACATTTCACAGCAATGTACTCTGGACAATGTAGATGATCCTCTGTGCTATTGCTATTGCAAGTGATGTTATTAAATGGCAATGAAGTTATAAGGGCCAAAATCTCAGTGATATCTCTGTAGCACAATGCTAATAAAAGTTGAAAGGAAGCCCAAAAAATAAAGTGGACTGCATATGTAGAGTTTCAGATTTAGTACATGAACAAATGAAAGATCCATTTATGGTCATATGATAATGGAAACCAATAGACAAATACATAAGAAATAAATTACAGCTTAATCCGCATACATTTTCTTTGCATGATCTCCGGCTCACAAAATTAAACTGTGTCCAACAAGTCAAACAAAAACCACCTTCTTTATGTACTCCTGTGCAACAAAATGGAAAAGTGACTTAGCAGTGAGCTAAACAAGCTACTATAAGGAGGATATGATAACTGGCCACTAGGAAAAAAACATAATAATTATAACTTTTATACCAACAACAGTGAATGGCTTTAATTCACTTTGACCACCATCTGAAGCACAATCCTACTACAAGTAGCAAGGAAGCTTAAAAAATAAACTTGACTGCATATGTAAAGTTTATGAATTAGTACAGGAGAAACAAAACATACATGTATGGTCACATGATTATGTACAACAATAGATGAATACATAACAAATACAATAGATAAGAAGGAAGAACTCACATTAAATTGGATATACACCTTGTAGTTATAGTTAAGATTCCCAGAGACAGGAATTCCTTGGATTTTTGCTCCCTAATAACTTCCCACCCATTTGCCGAATCATCACAAAAGATTTCAGACCTATGGCATTTTCTACATTTTGTGATGATGTACATTTTTGTGGTAAATGGTTAAGAGGGTGCAAAGATAAATGGGGATCTAAAAATGCATTGTCCCTCTAATGCATTTTCCATAGACTATTGTCTTTGACAAAGCAGGAAAATGGCTGTACAGATTTGCAAGAAATGAGGCAGGATTATATATTATGGTGCACAGATGATCCCTTGTGGATGCTGCAGGTAAGTAGGGTAAGTAGACATTTAAACGTAGTGATATCTGTTACCGCGGTACTCTCACAGGCCTAAAGCAATAGATATAGTTAAGTATTAGGTTTTATATATTTTCCCTACCTACTGCCACGTTAGTAAATTGGCAATAGTTAGGGAAAATAATTAGAAGTTTCTATACCAGTGTACTTAAAAAAAAATTACAAAATATATACAAACATTTTAAAAACTCTAATACACTATATTTCACAATATATAGAGCAGTACAGTGTATTTATAATTTTTAACATATTTATTTCTGTACAAAAATGTGTACAGAGTACCGCAGAAATACCTGAAAAAGAATACCATGCATATACTGTGCAACTTGAAAATAACATATAAAAAAGAAAGATTTCCTAAAGGAGGTACTTACTAGGTACTAGCACAGTATATTTCAAAATATCTAAACTATGTACAACAAAAAGAAAAGGTCTCTACCTATTACCACTTCAATAAAAAGGCAATAGGTAGAGAACTACAATAAAACTTACTACTTACCTATATCAAAGGGTTTAACACAGAACACAGCCAAAATGTAGTATAAGCAATATGGCTGCTTTTTCTTTTCATTTTCTAAAAACATCTATTTTCCAATTATATACTGGCATGTTATCACCATATACCGTGGCATACCGCAAACATACTGCTGGCATTCTGTGGCCCAATATATAACTAAGGACTAGCTCTACTATTGTATTGTGGCACCCTTGCATCACGCATGGTGTCACATGTGCAACTCAATGTTTAAGTCAGATTTACAAAGCAACGCAAGAACATCATGCATGTCCTTGTGTTGATCGTTAAATCTGAAGAAATGCAAAGCAGCGCAATTTGCAGTTTTGGTTTACTCTGCACACCATATTCTATATTTTTGCTAAATTTCACATACATTCATATGCCACTACACTTTACAGAACTCCATGGTATTCCAGCATGTGCCACTCCAGTGTGCACCACCTCACTCTACCCCACTGAACTCAATGCCATGCCACTGTATGCCACTCCACTTTAAGTTAATCTACTCTATGCCAATCCACTGCATGCAAATCCACTGCATGACACTCCTCTGCATGCCACTCCACTGCACGCCACTCCACTAAATACTACTCCACTGCATGCCTCTCTACTCACGCTACCCCACTTGAGGTTCCGTGAATTCTGAACCTGGGTCATAAAGGTCGTGGTTCTGTTACGATTTTGGTAACAGCGAACCGTAAACAGTGAGCTCAGCAAGTATGAGTGTTTTCATCATGTTACACCGATGGATTCACTGTGTATTTGAAGATTTCGTTCTGAATCCTTGGGTTCCATTTTATGCATGGCAGCCATTTTGTAGTTGCCCTCACATAGGCTGATGACTTTAGCTCACTCTTAGATGACCTGAGTGAAGTGACCCCGTTACCTGAAGCTGACCTTGCCAAACCAGTTCTTGCCCTTTAGCTGATCAAGATAGAGATCAAAGAGCAGGACATTGCTGAGTTTATGGTACATGCACACACCTTCTATCTGGCCTCTCATCTGTTTCTGTTCCTTCTTTATGGCCTATTTACGATGGGGATGTGCCCGTTTTTATTATGGGTCCGATCGACCTGTCTGATGTAAAATGTTAAGTTTAACCAATGATTGATTTTGGGCTGGACAAACTGAAAAATGGGCTTGTCATCATGATCCTGCTTTTGTCGTGGAAACATGTGAGTGGTCAAACTGCAAGGAAGGAATGTTGGATTTTTTGCATGCTTGCAAAAACTAGGACTGCCCCTTACTTGTATGCTGAAGTTTGTAACCCTGAGAGCATATAAAAGGCCTCTGTTCTCTGTACTCGGGAGACTGCCTCATTCAGTTGCCAAGGCAGCTGGGTGACGTAGCCTCACTTATTGCAAGTTTAATAAAGATGTCTTTTCATATTTCAGCTTCTGTGCCAAGTTCTTTGTTATATTAGTAAGTATTCCCTGAGAATGAAGATTTACCTTTCTTCAAACTGCACCCCAACCCACAACACGCAACCCCACAGCACACCTCCCCACTATACGCTACTTCACTGTATGCAACTCCACTGTATGCATCTCCACTATACAGTAATCCACTGTACGCTTTTCCAGTGTACTCTCTTCTGCTATAATGGCACTCTACAAAACTCTACTACACTCTTTACCACTCTGTTAGACTCTACTCCACTTATCCCCATACACTCCACTGTCCAAATTCGTACTCAACTCTATGCCTGTACTCTCTATTGTACAACACTCCACACCACTCTACAACTGTGTCAAACATTGTACGACACAGCAAGGTATGTACTGTATGAGATGCCACTCCAGTTTATAACAGTTTTTTTACTCTACACCACGCCACTCTATTGTATACCATCCGACTGTATGCTATTCCAATCTTTTCCCTTCCACTGTTCTACACTCCACAATACAGTAGTCCAATGTACACTATTCCACTGTATGCTACTCCACTATAAGATAATCCAATCTATGCCACTACATTGTACGTCACTCCACTCCTTGCTGCTCTACTGCGTGACACTCGTCTCCACTCTATATAACTCAACTTTATAAAAGTCTACAACACTTTATCGCACTCTCCGACCCTCTACTCCATTGCTGTACACTCCACTGTCCAACTCTATTCTCCACTTTCTACCCATACACTTCATTGTACAATGTTCTATTCCACAGTACAGGTCTTTTCTATACTCTCCAAGACAGCATTCCACTCTACTGTATGAGACACCACTCCAATTTATAACAGTTTACTACTTACGCTCTGCCACTCCACACCACTATACTCTATGACACACCAATATACTCTCTTATACTTTACTCCACAATATGTTGTGCCACTGCACTCAAATCTTCTCCATTGTACACGACTCTACCTTACTCTACGCTACTGTACAACAATCCACCCTATGCAGTTCCACTGTTTCACACACTAGTGTACTCTAGGCAACTCTACCCTACAACGTTCTACTACACGGTATGCCACTCTCTGACACTTTACTCCAATATATACCCCTACACTCTACTGTAACACACTGTATTGTACTACATGTCACTGTGCAACACTCTAGTCCACTATCTGTCGCTCTACGATACTCTAGTCTACTATACCACATTGTAGGCAACTCTATGTATGCCACTACAGCACACTTTACTCAGCTCTATGCCAATCCTCCCAACGGTGTTCTATGCCATTGTACTGACTAGCACTATAGCAATCCACTCTACCACACTCCACAATACTGTACTGTACACTACTCCACCCTATAAAACTCAGACTGTATGCCAATCAATTCTACTGTTGTCTACAACTCTTTCCAATACTGCACAACATGCAAACTACACTCTACTGTACATCATGGCATTCCAATTTATGACACTTTACTCAACTGTATGCTACATCAATCCAGGCTACTACATTCCATGCCTCTGTAGTACACGACACAACACTCCATTCTGACAGTTTACTCCGCACTACGCTAACCACTTCAGTGTACTCTTCTTTATTCTACTATGTGCCACTGAGCAATACTTTTCCACTATCCAACACTCTTCTATACTGTATGCAACTCCACTCTACAACAATATACTACACTCTATTTTACTCTAATCTATTCTAGGCTCATCCACTCTATGCCATTGTACTACACTGTGACACTGAACAACATGCCACTCCATTCTATGATATACCACATCACGATATGACATGACACTATACTCTAAAACACTCTCCTCCATGCAACTCTAGTTCACCATACTCTACTCTAAAATACTTTGTGACAGTCTACAACACCCTACTCTTCTGTATGACAAGCCAGTTCTCTGTACAACTCACAGCTCCACTGTACAAGACATTATATGAGAGACCATGTAACACTGTAGATATGCCACTCTACTCTACTCTACCCTTTAATACTCCACTCAACAACAATAGACTTAACAACACTCTACTCCACTGTACTGCACGACATTCCACATAACCCTTTTATTAAAAATTCATAAAACCATTGAAATTCAATTTAAAAAAAAAGCTATGGCTTAGTTAGAGTTAGGAAAACCCTTATACAAACCAAAGTTAAGCTACACAAGCTTTAACATTCTAAAGTTATAGTTTTCATTTACAATTTATCCACCACCTTCAAATTACCTTTTTACACACTCATTTCAGCTCGCTAACCAGAAAACACTACAAAAACAATTAAAAAAGCAGCACAAAAAACAGAGAGACTGGCTAGAGATATCCTGTCCCCATTGGCCAGGTGGCACTCTTAGGAAAAAACTGATTGAAAAAAAGAGAAAGGCAGGCTCTCACAGTTATTTAAAATAACCCCCCCCCCCAAGATGGCCAGGACCTGGGGTGTCAGTGCAAGTTATTGTTATTTAGGTGAGGGGGCACCCTGCCCCTTGCAGAGACCGTTTGAGGCCCTGAGACCCCCATACCATGGGGCTGATATTTACATTTTGGTGAGGTGGCATGCCTCTTCACTCCACGTGCCATAGATTGGCCCCAGGAACCCCATCCCCTGGGGCCTAATACTGCTGCAGTGTCCCAGGGGGGCCATCCCCTAGGACACTGGTGTTTCCTGACCAGGAGAGCACTGGGATTACCATGCCCGCACACACCTAGGCAGGTAGGACTACTTTGCTTATGCCCATGCTGGAGCAGATAAAGAAGCTTCTCTGCCCCGATGAGAGCAAAATAGGACAGCCAGTTTCTGCTCGCACCACTATGGCTGCTGGCTGGGAGATTGGCAGGGCCTGGGGGATTGTTGGTGCCTCGGGTGAGCAATGGAGCACACACTCTAATAAAGTAGCCAGATGCACCAGCACCTATGAAGGGTGCTGGCTGAGGCTCAGCCAGGGACCACGGAGGCTTTGGGTCTTCCCCCACTGCCCCTAACAATGACTACATTGTGTGTGTGCCCTATAAATATGGACAAACAATAAATGAGTTGCTCATTTAATATTCACTGCTCCATCCAAAAATACCCACCAAAGCTTTCTAATATGTTTGGTTCTTGGTGGTGCCTGTAGAAGGCGCAGTGACATCCCCAAGCATTTTTTAAATGCTCTGGGTGGCTGCTGAGAGTGTAGTAGCTCCCCAGAAACATTGCAATGTGTGAATTTATGAAATATTCTTTTGATTATAGTAATACTGGACTTTTTGACAGAGCCAATAGGTCTGTTTTATATATGTTGATGTACCAATCCCTTTGATAAAGCCAAAATGCCAGCTGACCCTTTGACAAAGCTGTTAGGTCTGCTTTACCTAAAATGACACCCTTTATATTGGTACATAACATAGTGAGCCATGCGTCGGGGATGGGTGCCCATGGCCAGTTCTTGTGCCAAAAGCCCCACCATGCACTGGCCAACTCACCTCTCAATTTATAAACATACTGACCTTTTCTAGGTCTCGCCTATGCAGCGCGCATGCACTGCATAGGAAAGAGCCCTGTAGCCATCAATTGCCTTTTTCAGGCTAAGAAGTGCACGCGTTCCATTGCCTTCAATGGCAACGCGTGCACGTGAGGCTATTCCCTTGCGGGAGCGAGCGACACCATATGATAGCAATTATCGCTCTCGCAAAGGAATCGCACAGCCCCCCCTCCCCCATGCTGTGTGCGAGGAGCGCGCGCTCCTCCCCCTGCTTCTGGTTGCCTGCCGCGAAAAATGCATCAAACACCGAAACATGTGTTTTAACCAGGTCTAGGTAGCCCGCTTACAAGTCCTTTACTGTCATATCTTCTTTGTGAATAGGGCAGAGCCGCGTTAAATAGTGACCCAGCATGTAATTTAGGCAGCAGGATGCACAGGAAACGAAACAATGGCGTTCGGTCATTTCCCAAGAAAGAACACATTAAATCCCCAAGTTGCTTCAGATCATTTCACTCCTGAGCTCAGGAATCAACTGTGAGCCTCGCTGTCATAAATTAAGAATCCAAATACAGCAAAGCCAGAGCAGCCAAAGTACACAGCACACGGCTGCAGAAGAACATGAGCAGATCATCGCACGAACAAAGAAAATTTAAGCCCGGGGCGAGGTGCAGAGGTGTCGTGCATGCTGCACTCACACAATTCCACCACAGAAGGTCAATCTCCAAGCATGACCCTGCCATCAATGCATATTGGTAATTATGAAGTTCGGGTATGAAAAAGTTTGGGTATGATTCAAGACAGAGTTTCTCTTTTTTTGCCCTTTTTTTAAGGTAAGTTCCAGACTCAAGTTAATTACATTAGGATGCAGGAAAGCTATGAATTAACCAAAGCTACTACATTTTGTTGGCAGGTTAATTATTACCACACTTATTGGAAGCAGAAAAAAAGTGCGCATAGACTAAATGAAATAATCAAGTTTTTTTCAAATTAAATTAGGTGGGTGTGTTGAAACGTTTGTGAGAGCTGAAGAGAGGTCTGGCTTGGTTTTCAAAAAGTAGCAATTAAAGTCACCGTCTCTTTCCAAGTCTGTGATCATATTCTAAACTTATGCTAAAATTTAATGAGGGTAGACCTGGGGTGTTAATCGATGAAAGTGTGCACCCCACTGCTTTTACCTAATAAATGATGTTGGCGTGAAACGCCTCCTTGAAAGGGTCAATGAGGTGGACGAAGGTGTGTATAACTGTCGGGGCAGAGTGCGATGTGTATAAATAAGCGTGACCCCCTCGCACTCTCTCCCCAAACCCCTCCCTAGGATGCAGTTCTGTTCACATGCTAATATCTCGTAGCCCGGGGCTTTGGCCTAATATGGCTGTCATGCATAAAGGCACTTGCTCTTCACACATGGGCGCAAAAACCCACACGTAACCTGGAACAACTTAACATCTCTGCTGCGCTTTAGTGTTGAAGGAGGGAGACGGACAGAGGTCAGGACACGGTGCTCTCCTTAATAATTACGCCTCGGTGGGGATGGGGGGAGGAGGCTGGCTGGTGAAGTTGATCGGAACTGGTATTATCACCGAATGTCAATAGGTGCTCAAAGTTTCTCGGAGTCCATGTTTTACTTGCATTTCATTGTGTCGTACAAAGCCTTTCAGGATTCCGTATTTAAAAAATTCCGTGGAGTCGCACAACATTTTGGTTTAAACTCCCTGGTCTTACGTGCTGAATAGGTGTCAAGTTTAACGTTTTCTAGATGGAAGTGGGGCTCAGACGTTCTAAGGCACACATTTTGGTCTAAGCAGAGGCTCAGCGGGTCCCGTTACAGGAAGTGCTTGCGTGCCTTAATTGTTTTGTATGAAATTTTAAGAAGAGGGCCCAAATGCCACATTTAAAAACAATCCTAAAATTTGAGCCAAAATGCTCCTGGTCTTAAATACGGTAGGTCACCTTCACCAAGGCAACTGGGATATCTTCCGTACCCAGTCATTTAAAGTATCAAACACGTGTCTCGTTGTCTGTTATTTGGTGTCGTATTCGTGCCAGTCCTTCCACCGCCATGCTTTGTTCTGAGACTTTAGTGGTGAATATGATTTACGAAAGGGACATGGGCCACACCATTGTACAAAACTTTGATGGGATGTAAATACCTCTTCCTGGAGGTTTTGTGTTTCATACCCTGAGGCCTTTTTTATTTTAAATGACAGTGTAGCACATTTTAAATCACATTGTGGAAGTTGCCAATGGGTATTTTAAAAGCATGTAGCCCTAATAACATTGGTTAAAACCTGATTGGATTAATAACTGCTTTACAGGGCAGTTTTAGGATCTCATCATAAAGCGAATTGCAACACTACTTTGTTTGTCACAGCTTCAGAAGAGGTGGAGGGGGGAGTATCGTTCAGTAAATCTTGTTTCAGAATAGAACATTTCAAAGCGCACAAGGCCAGCACCCTCTGCAGTTTTTGCTGTACTACACTGCACATACTTGCATAGTTTATACAATATTCTGGTAAGCACACACACAGCTTTCTTTATTAATTTTCCGGGACCATCTCTCTTTCCGACCCCACCAACTTCTCCGCCGTAGTCTTCCCTAAACTTCTTCTTAATCTAACCTCCCCCATTATCCCACCTGTCCTACCTATTCCAGCATTCAAATTGAACATGGCTTGTTAATATGTCTTTTTGTTGCCCTGGGCTACTATCCATTGCCTGACCCATGAGCAATGAAACTTTACCATTCCCCCCACCGTATATAAAAGTCTTATGAAGTGAAGGAATCATAAAACTCTAAAACCTACATTAATCGCTCCTGATTCCTCTGTGAAACGTTTCTGCAGTCTGCTTCTTTCAAAGAGTTAGTGGAAGGGACCTGGTCACCCAATAAGCATTAGTTTGCAGCTTAGTAGTTTCCACCTCTGAGCTACTTGAGGACGAGGGAGGTGAGGTATGTTGCAAGAGAGGTCTAAGGGTGAAGAACATCCCGATTTTCATGAGCAGGCCAGCTCAGAACATTCTGCTTTTTAGGTCGAGCCTGGGAAACGCATGCGCTGCTCTGCCAGGCATGCTGTATTTGAGTATAGACTTGAAGCTTTGCCTACACTCCATCCATATTTTCCATTGGCTTGTGTCATGTCTTCCATAAATGCTTGTTTCTGATTCGTTAATAGGCTTATTAGTCCCTCCTTAGTACCGCCTGGTCTTCATTTGTAGCCTCCCATGAGGACTGACCCTTTTAATTCTGTTGTTACATGGTATGTCTTATTTCGTCTGTTAGCACATGAGTTTCTGCTACTGCAGACACGACATGCTTTCCTGCAGCATTTAGCACGGCAGGCGCGCTTTCACTTTACAAGCAGCCCGGGAAAATGGTGGTCACGTCTTTGAAGTGAAATAGGTCTTGCATTTGCCAGAGTTTGACCTATTGGCATTGTAAATTACAATGCCTTTTATTTATGTTTTAATTATAAAAACAGACAAGTAAAAGGCCTTTTCATTTACAATGCCAATAGCTTAAACTCTCACAAATGCGAGACCTATTGCATTGCAAATGCTTGTTTAAATTTGTTTATTATTTCACTTGCCATTGAAAGGACCGGTCGCATCAGTGCTCCTTCTGTCTCCGTGAAAGTGCAATAAGCAATGTATTTATTCATTTATAAAATTAATTTGTACTTGTAAAGCACACTTATACCCCAACCGAGGTTTCCTGGCGCTCTACGCATACCGCTGTGGAACCCTTCCTGGCTTTTCCCTGTGAAAGGCCACTCCTAGGGCACCCCCAAGGTGAAGCCAGGCAACCCAGTGCTGTTGGGGCCGTTGTGGAGATTTAGCAAGCTATTGCCCAGAGTTGGACCCATGATTAGAATAGGCATCAGGGGAGAATTATCAAGTCTGGGGAAATTGAGCCCAAGACCCACTGAGGTGGGAATTGAACCCTGGTCCCGGGCCAGACCTCTGCATTAGGGTCTGCCGCTCTAACCATTGACCCAAACTTCTCCACAATGGATCTTTGTGAGCATATATTATGAGCAAATAAGCAGGCCTGCCTTTGTTAAGAAATACTGAAAAGTGCTACTTAAAGAAACCAATGCACACACAGTTCAATGACACACCTGTACATCTGCAATACTCAGCACTAAGAAAAAAAACATGTTGATGACGAAGAGAAGGCATCTGAATGAACGTTGGCTTCTGCAATTGCTTTAAAACTCAGTAAATCCAGGGCTGGGCTGGTAACCTCAAGCACAGGGAACACCCACGAAGGGCTGAGGACCGGGGCCTGCTTTGAGCAATGAGCAGGCAGAGGGATCACCAGCTATCCAGTCTGGCAAACAGCCCTGAGAGAAAGCGCAAAAGTGTCTTAATGCATCCTTTATTTGCCTTCCCAATCCTCCTGGAGACAGTCGGGCTTACTCGCTTCATTCACTCGCTGCAGTATGGGGTTGATTATTACTACTGGTTGAGGGTCTGGGGTTGACACTCAAGGTAATCAAGGGACCAGAACACCAGTGCAGTTCAATCTCCCTGTGGTTAATGAAGCTGAGTGAACTCTCCCAATCCTCTACCTCCCTCCTTTATTTGTTTTCTTGGTATGCGGTTCGTATGCATGCGTTTTACAAGGCTGCTTTTGCTCCCAGTCCACAACAGCACATAGCAAATTTCTTGTGACATAAAGCAGTCAATTATAAATGACTTAGAAGGACACGAAAACTTCCAAATATTAGATTTGGAATGTAATTATGTCCAATTAGTTCAGACACAGAGGAGTCGCTCAGCTGTATCCTCCCCTCCAGCAATGAGCGATGTCAGGCTTGTAATACTGGTTACCTCAAGACATGCACATGTCATGCGCAGAAATCATGTTTTTTGGAATAGTGTGCTTCACATCTGCTGTATGAATTAACGTTGAAGTCTAGGCACGTGCGTCATTATTTTTGCACATCAACTTAATGGGCAATTCAAATATGGAAGTATCCGAGTATGTAAAAGAGCGATTAACCTCATAATGTGTTTAATAGGGTAAGTGATACATCCTCATCTAAGACTGATTCTGCATCAGAAGTAAAATTAAAACACGTCTTCCGTAAAATAAATCCTCCCACATTTTCTAATTATGACACACAAATGGAAGAAGTTATGCAGATGTTCAGACATATTTCTAATGATAGAAAAAAATATAATGATTCAATGCAAGTGATACATAATGAGCAGAAAAACTTTGGTAGTATGATTTTTATCTGCCCCATTGGATGCCTAAGACTGTACTTGAATGATGGGTACCTGGGAGTACCAATGTTGGGGAGTAAGGATGCTTGGTTATGGGAGATACCGGTCACTAAAACTCAGCCCCAGTGGATTATTAAGAATTAGATGGACTGGATACTCCATCAGAAATGTGGTGGATATCCTGTTCACCACATTACAAGTGCATTATAGCCTATGGCACTTATATTACTGCGGATAGGATATCGACCATGTTTGATGGCGTATCCTATACTTCAAACTCTAGATAAGGCCCTTATTTTCATACAGGGCTTATCCACTTCCTTGGTGCCTAATTATAATTGAAAAAAAAACTCATCTGTTTCTTCAAGGGCTCCTTGCAGGGCATTCTAGGGTTTGCTGAAAGCAGTGTAATTAGGAGGTTCTCAATCTATATGCTAGGCCCATCGAGTAATGGAGATAAAAAGCAAAAACACTTGTATAAATAATTAGGAGAATCTTATTCACAGATTTTGTCATGAGTGACATCCCTCTAATATTTGTAGTTCTGATTTTTTCCTTTAGCAAACCAGTAGACATTCTATGTTTTTTGCTGCCAGATCTGAAGTGAGATGAGGAGTCCCTCAGATGCTTTCAAAATAGCATGGACAGCAAGGATGAACAAAAAGGCTACCGGTGAACTGATTTATCTTTGGTGGGTGGTAAACTCTGATCCATCTGCAGAGTTCACGTTGTGAATGCTCGAGTAAAAAATCTACTTTAGTGGCAGAAAGAAGCAGCACCCTCTGGTTTTCTGCGTGGTGCTGTTTGCACTGTAAAACAAGCTCCCGGCACTAAAAATCAACACGAGCAGTGTGACGTGGCAAATGTTTTTATGTAACTCAGTGGAATTCCGCTGGGTAAAAATCTGCTTGTTCCGGCCATACCTAGTTATTTTGTCCGAGCATGTATGCCAAGGTCATGGAAAAAGTGGACATGCAGAGTACAAATAGAGCCCACACTGATTGTGCAGTGAAAAGAGTGCCACATTTTAATTGCAAGAGTCAGATAGCAATAGGCTGAGATGTCACTTAAGCACAGCATTTAGTATCCTCAAGACAAAGACATTAGCCTTCTGCCAGCCCTTGGACTAACTCGCTATCTCAGCATACCTAACTCGCTTAATAAGATGCAGGCATTTCTGCTAGGGTGGAGAGACAGCAAGGACATTGCAATATCCCTCAATGTCTATAGGCAGCTATTTTCATTACCTTGGGGGAGGTTTTAGCACTCATTCATTCAATAAACTTTATTCGGTTAAAAAAACAATTAACCATAAAAGTAGCAAACATAAAACAAGGTACAGTAATTACAATAAATTCTTCTCATAATTGATAATACAGTGAGGTAGATCAATAAGGAATCTATGATATTTCAATTTGAATTTGTTTTCTGAATTTAAAAACACTTTTTAAATAATTTAAAATCACAGTAACAGTTAAAATCGTGTCCATTTTCTGTACTTCTAAAAAAGCTGGGCGACATCTGGTTAAATTCATATTTTTTAAAAAAGGGACAATAATTTTCCTACGTATAGCAGTATAAAATTTGCAGAAAAAAAGGATATGAATATCAGATTGTTGTGATGTACCATCACACAAACAAGTGGGCAGAATATGAGTCCATGAGTTCATGCATGGAAAAGACACTAATCTAAAAAATATACAAAATCTAAAACGAGTTAAAAGAAAGCGATCATAGTTAGTCATGGGCAGGGATAAATATGGCTGTACAGTATTAGTATCACAGAGGGTAGGAAGGTGAGAGTGTACTGTAGATTTCAAAATTTCCACTCTCTTCCTCTTACTCATCAGGTGGTCCAGGCAGATAGTTTTTAATAGCTTCCTAGGAATATTATCCATTGAGATTGGGTCCGAAAAATATGAATGTAGTCCAATCTCGGTCAAGAAATGATTTACGTAACTCAACCATTCCATTCTGTCCGCATGGTCCAAACTGAGGGTGTCACATAGCAGAGCCCGATTCATAACGCACTCATTAGTAGTCCATACCCTATGCCACAATAGGATAGGTTGAATTCTGATAATGTCCGTTATGTAAGGTTGGCCAAGTTCAGCGTGACAATTGAATGTGGCTGCACACTGTGGGACTGCTAGAACTCCCCTCAGAAATTTGTTCTCTACCAGCTGGATTTGATCAACATTTGCATATCCCCACAGACCAGAGCCATACATAGCCACAGACAAGCATGTAGCTTTGTAGATGGTTAACATTTCTTTTATCGGCTTCCTGCCCAATTTCCTAACAAAATTCTGTAAGGCCATGATCGTTTTCATAAATAAAAGAGTTCTAGCCTTAATAGCGCTTGTCCAGGAGCCTGACTCATGGAATAAAATGCCCAAATAAGAAAAAGTTGGGGTGTTATCCAGCGGGACATTGTTTAAAACAATACGCTTCATTGATTTGCCTGGTTTTAGGCCGCAATTCATTGAGAAAGTCTTACTACAGTTAACTAGTAGATCCAGGTTCAACATAAATTTCTCAAAGCTAACTACTAGTTTTTGTAGAGCACGAGGAGTGCGTGCCATGAGTACTGCGTCATCCGCATACATGAGCGCAGGGATTTCCCTCCTCCCCACCCTGGGCATATCCCTACACTCATGCAGCAGGTGACGCTCGAGCCCATTGATATAGAGAAGAAATAGAAAAGGTGCCAGTACGCAACCTTGCCGCACTCCGCGACCTATGCTAAATTGTCTGGAGCATTCTCCCCCCCTGCCGTAACGAACAGAGGCTGTAGCTCCACTGTAGAGTTCCCTCAAAAAACAGATAATGTTATTATCCACTCCCAAACCTTTCATTATATCCCACAGTTTAGAGTGTGATACACAATCGAACGCTGAAGAGAGATCGACAAAAGTAAAATACAAGCGCTCGGATTTTATCCTTATATATTTATGCTGCAAGAGCATGAGGTTTAACCCTTGCTCAATTGTACCAATCCCTTTTTGAAAACCAAATTGCAAATCACTAATAATATCATTATCCTCTGCCCAGCTTTGGAGTCTTGCCAACACAACACGTCCTAAAATTTTTACTGAGGAATCAAGAAGGGAGATTGGTCTGTAACAGGCACAGCTATTCCTATCCCCCTTCTTGTAGATCGGGACAATGACTGAGGTGAACCAAGATTCTTTCAGGCCCGATGAGAGAGCTGCATTAAAAAGTTGTACTAACATTGGCCCCCAAATTTCAATATTAGCTTTAAATAAATCTGCCGGAATCCCATCAGGTCCGGCAGCCTTACCGCATTTAGTTGATCCCAGGGCTAAGAGCACTTCCTCAATTGTCGTAACCAAGTTATAACTCTGTTGTACATCCAGGCTAGAGTTAATACCCCCAACATGGATGTCTTCCTGTGCCTTATAAAGATTTGAAAAATGGTCTACCCATTTATCTTCATCTATTGCAATCTCGATTCGCGCCGTGTGGGTTTCATAAGGGAAAGGAGTATTAACTGCTTTCCAAAATGCAGCGGAATCTTTGGATTGCGAGGCCTCACAGAGGGAATCTAAAGCCTCCTTATTTAATGCGGTTTTCCTTGCTTTCAGGGCCTGAGTATATGTATTCCTACATTCTCTTATTTCATTTTTATCCTTAGGGCATCTATGTACTGCCTGTTTTAAATTTTTCAAAGCCCTTGTACATACAGTATTAAACCAGCTCTTTGGCCCCCTGCCTCTGCGTTTTGCCTCCACCCTTAGGCTGCTTTTTATATTTGCAGCAATTGTTCCAAAGTGCTCAATAATTTGATCTTTAGTGGAGTTATCACTTAGGCAAATCCTAAAACTATTTGAGCACGCCTCCCACAGTTTCTCAAAAAAGGTTGTGGGGATTACTTTACTCCATTTAAGTGTGTACCCATTTTGTCTCCCAAGGACAACATCAACCGCTGTCTCTACTAGAGGCGCGGCCGTCGATGGGTCTGGGAACAAATCTACTACCTTAAGAGATTGTGGGAGGTGGTCACTTATGGGTAATTGGATATTCGTAACCCCCAGGAGTCTATGATTGAGATTACTGGAAGTGATAATAAAATCAATAGTTGTCGATGAGCCTCTACCAACAAAAGTCGGAACAAAGGGTGTAGGTTCTGGGGCAGATTCGTTGGCAAACCCCAAGTCAAACATGAATAATAATTCATTTAGTAAGTCCCCCATCAAGGTATGATCAAAGTGTGTCAAGTACATATCTCTCTCAGTCATAAGGCCACATAGGCCCTGATTCCTTTTAGTACATAATGAACAATTAAAATCCCCCCCCCATATGATTATCAGGTCCCTTTCATTTCTGTCTACCTCTAACTGAATTTCATCTTTAAGCTGCTTCATTACAACCAGAATATCATCTCTCGGGACATTGTTATAAAAATTAATAATTAGCACCACAGCTCCTTTATAATTCCGTAAAGTTATAATTTGGAAATAACAAGAACTTAAATGGCAGTGAGCTTGTTTAATTTTAAGTTGATTTGAAACAAGCGTTGTCAACCCACCCTTAGCTCTTCCAAAATGACCTCCGACAGCTGGTGTAAAGAAAGTTCTATAGCCACTTACATGAATTGATTCCTGTATCCAGGTTTCTTGCAGAGCCACTATATCCTGACCATTTATTACTGACTCCCATGCCGGATTTGTGATTTTTTGCCTAAACCCTGCTATATTCCAAAACAACAGTGCACATAAATCATTCTCTTTCTGGGACAGGCCTTCACCTGCCTGTTCCCCACCCCTAATAATGATATCAACTGTGGGGGATTGTATCTGTTCCTGGATATTACTGTTACATAGCAATAAGCTGTTAGTATTAGGGGTCTTTTGTAAAGTTGGCAAATCTTGGGGAATCCTACTCAGAGTCTCAGTACTTTTAAGGGGAACTATATCCTTAATAAAGGGGTAAGAGACTAAAGGATAAAACTTATTCCCAGCCAAATTTTTTTGGGATATCTGAGCTTGTTGTCAATCCACCCCGTCCAGCCCATTAAAAATCTGGAAACGATTTTGAATAGGTAAATTGTACATGGGCGGGTGGAACTCTTTATTATACCATCGCCTCCCCTGCAGGAGGTTGGACTCAGGATGTAGTGGATATCGGCTATTTATAGGGGGGTATTGATAATCTAATACCTGGTGTCTGGGATAAAACTCCTCCGAGCTTTGCATATGAATATGGGGCTCCTGAGCATTTACGTAAAGAGGATAACCCCTCAACGGTGGTGGCCCCATTAAACCGGGCATATCCCATGGTCCCACTTTTCTAAAACCCCGCTGTCGGTATGGTGGTTTCTGAAATAGCTGCCTATTCCAACCCTGTTTATTATTGTCTTTTGATGGTGCATAGGGATAGAAATAGGATAAAAGATGTGTGGAGATGGCATCGCTGCTACTGGCATCAAACCAATCTCCAATGTGCCTCACGGCCCTATAATCCTTAAAATTGATGACTATTACATCACCCATTCTGTCCTTAGGTCTGACTCCCACCCAATGGGCACGTCTTACACTTACGATTTCTCCATTGATGGATGCAGGCAACGGTCTGTTGTCTCGGAGCCAGAATGTAACCTTGTTCCGTAAGGCAACGTGATCTTCCCATTTACCTGTAGGTAGCTCTGGAACCCCTGCCATTACAATGACAAAAGGGGCACAATCTGGGGGTAAGTCTATTGTATGACTCGGTTTTTCTAAGGCAATAGTTGGGGGATTCTTATTTCTCGGATTAGTTATTAAAGGGTCTTTTCTCCCACCATGATTTTGGGATCCCCCAGGTTTTTGAGTTTGTTCTTTAGTTAATGGGGCCGCCAGCTGAATAGCAGGCGGTTGCAATGTGGGAGCTGATGGCACAGTCGTTGGACTACCCACTTTACCCTTTTCTTGGACTACTTTCCTTTTTTTAAACACGGGTGCTGATGTCTTAGTTACTGGAGTAATAGGAGCAGATGTTATAAGGGGCATTACAGCGTTAGGTTTTGCAGGAGGGTTAATCTTAACTGTGGGATTCGTCCTAACTTTTTCCGGGCCTTTTATTAATTCATGTAAAAGGACGGAGTTCTGTTCAACCTTTTTCTCTATGATGTCCAAATGTGTGGACATCAAGTCGGTCTTATCCAAAATCGGTTGCAACACACCCCTAATTAATTCTAAGATTTTGGCCAGCATGGCCTCTTCACCTAATGGGATTAGACCAATATGTGGCTGTGGGGACTGAGCTACCCCTTTCCTTATCTTCTGAGGTCTATTACACAGTGGTTCACCCCCCCTTTTTTTACTTAATCCTATAGTGGGTGGTGAAATGGAAGACCTAAAAGATGCCTCAATGGGCATTTCTGGAGATCCTGATAGCCTTCCATTATCGTTCCCTGTATATGAATCTGGTAAAGGAAAGCTAGTTGGCGTACTAGACAAAAGAAGCTTACTCATTGTAGTGGGGTCAAGGGGAAAATTATCAGTATTGTCTATAATCCCTGATTGTAAACAGTCAATAAGCATCACAGAATCTGTGGGTCGACTCTGTGAGATAGCATCCCCCACTCCTCCCAGGTTTGAGGATCTCAACTCAAGAAGAAGAGGTGCAGTTTCAGGCACACTCCCCCCTCCTTGTGTAATTTTATAATTTGCCTTACTTTGCTTCCCCCTCCGTCTCACTCGGGCTTTCTTGTATTTTCTAGGAGATTTTTTAGTTGCGAGATCATGTATTCCTGTGGCTGATGATATAGCCAATACTGTGGGAACTGGAGCACAAAAGTTATCAGACTGGCCTGCATGGACCATAGCTGTTACAATGGTTACTTTGCCTGCAGGGACTGAGTGTTCCATAGCCACAGGGTTATCAGGATCAGTTACTAGGAGTTCTGGTACAGTAGTAATAGTAGGTGAGTGTTCCAAACCCAGTGAAGCCCTCCTGTTACTGTTAATTTGCGCTACCTTCTTTATAAGGAAGTTGTCCATAGTAACCACTTTAGTAATCATAGTGGCTGATGGTTGAATGCTGGCTTAATACGAGAAGAATAAGAAGACAGATAAGTTCTCACTCACATTAAGAAGCTGCTCGTAAGATGATTAAAGGGACGTAAAGGATATGGCCCCGGCCCGGCTCCTCGGTCCACGGAGGGCCACAGAGGGCCCGCCCTTTGCCCGGGCTTAGCCCGGCGCTCCCGCGCGCTCTCGCGCAGCGAGTTCCTGTCTTGATTAAATGGGAGATTGTGCCGTCCGGGGGGCGGGGCTAACAGGGGGCGCTGACCTGTTGTCAGAGGTCAGGCAGGGACTCCTGGGGAAGCGAGTCCCTGCAGCGCTGCTCTCCTGTGCTGGTCAATGTTCCTCTCGTCCCACGCACACTCCAGGTCCCAGGGCAGTTCGTCCAGGCGGTGTCTCTGACCGCGCAGCGGCACCCGCGGAGCGGGTGCGGCCAGTCGTTGAGAGAAAACAGGAAGGTGAGTGGCGGCGTCCCTCGAAGGTCTCCCAAGCTGTAAGAAGAGGCTCCCACCTGCGCCAGGGATCAAAGTCTGTTTATGAAGGTGTGTGCCGTCCGGGGGGCGGGGCTAACAGGGGGCGCTGACCTGTTGTCAGAGGTCAGGCAGGGACTCCTGGGGAAGCGAGTCCCTGCAGCGCTGCTCTCCTGTGCTGGTCAATGTTCCTCTCGTCCCACGCACACTCCAGGTCCCAGGGCAGTTCGTCCAGGCGGTGTCTCTGACCGCGCAGCGGCACCCGCGGAGCGGGTGCGGCCAGTCGTTGAGAGAAAACAGGAAGGTGAGTGGCGGCGTCCCTCGAAGGTCTCCCAAGCTGTAAGAAGAGGCTCCCACCTGCGCCAGGGATCAAAGTCTGTTTATGAAGGTGTGTGCCGTCCGGGGGGCGGGGCTAACAGGGGGCGCTGACCTGTTGTCAGAGGTCAGGCAGGGACTCCTGGGGAAGCGAGTCCCTGCAGCGCTGCTCTCCTGTGCTGGTCAATGTTCCTCTCGTCCCACGCACACTCCAGGTCCCAGGGCAGTTCGTCCAGGCGGTGTCTCTGACCGCGCAGCGGCACCCGCGGAGCGGGTGCGGCCAGTCGTTGAGAGAAAACAGGAAGGTGAGTGGCGGCGTCCCTCGAAGGTCTCCCAAGCTGTAAGAAGAGGCTCCACTCAATAGATGCCTTCCATAGGATGTTTGGGGTGCGCCCTGCCTAGCACATCTGCAATCAGCTACCATTAGAGAGTCTTATTATCATAAGTCTAGGAATGTCTAGACAATCCTTTGAAGCTAAAGGGAGAATAGCTGTCTACCACTATCGAGGAAATGGACACCCTTGATTGGTCACAGACTGCCTTCTGGCTACTCTTGAGTTGCAATCCACCCAAATGTAGGGTTCCCAGATGGTCTGGGAATCCCCAACCTGCTACCTTTGACATGGCAAATCATATTGTCTTATTAAACTGCAAGAGGATAGGGTTGGCAGGTAAAGTTCTTCATTTTTTGGACAGAGGTTGTGCCACCGTCTGAGTTTGGTTCTGCAGCGTACCCCATGTGCATGTGAGCACTCTCCCATTTTATTTAACACCTATGAGCAGCATCTGATTTCATTCATAGCTATGATGCTAAAATTGCCATCTTTTGCATGATTGGTACCTTCTTTTTCTTAACATGATTGTGCTGGCCATTTTGCTGGCCATAGGACGCTGCTCACTCTACTCCTGTAACCAGTGGTAAAGCACTTTTACTCTCTTCTCTAAACAGGTTAGAATATACATACTTCTAATTTGCACATTTAATTTGCTATTAAGTACCTAGTATATGGTACCACTTGAACCCAATACCTGTAAATTAAATGCTACTAGTGGGCTGTATCACTCATTGTCTCATCCACTTAGGTTGCACTCTAAAACATGTCTCAGGCATGCCACTGCAGCCTGTGTGTGCAGTTTTAAGCTGCCATTACAACCAGGCAAAATAAACCTTTTGCCAGACCTAAACCTTCCCTTTTTAACACTTATAAGTCACCCCTAAGGTAGGCCCTCAATGCCCATAGGGCAGTTTGCATGCTATCAAAAAGTAGGGATACATATTTAACATTTTACATGTCCTAGCAGTGAAAAACCTCAAAAGTTGTTTTTCTCTTTGGCAAAGCTGGCTCACCCACAAGAAAACACTGGGTTAATGTTTAATAACCTATAGTGCTTAAATGCACTTTGGGAACAGCTAGAAAATTGTTCAGTGACTCATTTTAATAATTTAAAAAAACTTAATGTTCAAGTCAGATTTCATATTATTATTTTAGAAATTACACTTTTAGAAAGTTATAATTCCTGCCAGTATCCAGGTGTCACTTGGCCCCTCTTGGCTCCCCTGTGGTGAGATGTGTATTGCAACCAGACAGTGAACAAAGGTTCTTGGTTGTGGGGAGAGGAGTGCCTTCCTTGACGTGATAGATTGGGCCTGTTCTAATTCCTTCTTGAGCTTTAAAGGATGCCTATCTAATCAGCAGCAGAAGAAGTTTACACCTCGGCCTGCCTCTCTGTTGTCTCTCTAGTCAGGCTGGACCAAAAAAGTGGCAGGGAAGGAACTGAATAGCATTGGTTAAAGGGGTGGACAAAGGCTTGTTCTTCACCCACAGGTCAGCACTGGACATAAAAGTGGATGCCAGAGACCTCTCCTCAGAACACTGTGAAGATCAGAAGTACTGTTCATCTGTCTAAAACCTGAAGGAAGATTGGACCTGCTTGCCTTGAAACCAGGACCTCAGAAGGGAAGACAGCCTTTAGTACCCTCTCTTTACAAAGGAATGTCTTCACAAACCATCCTTTACCACACAATGCCTTTATCACACTTGCCTTTACAATGAAAGGTAAGTGTGTGTCTGTAGTTTATATATTTCATTTAATTTAGGGGTGGGTAAGAGTATAGAGTGGTAAGGGTGTTTTTTATGGTTAAAAGGTGGGTAGGGGTTAAGAGTGGTTAAACTATTTCAAAGGTTTAGGGGTGGGTAAGGGTATTTGGTGCTAAGGGTGTTTTTAGAGTTTATTGGTGGATATGGGTATAGGGTGGTAAGGGTGTTTAAAAATAACTGAAGAAATAATAGTTCAAACATGGCTGTTTGATTGCCGCCGAAGTTTGACCACTCTTTAAATGCTTGTCAAGCATTACATCAGGCAGAGGATTTATCACCAGGTGCTTTGCCATGCATCATGCAGTGCACTGTTTTTCACATTGGTGCCAAATTCTTCTTTAATCGTATTATTCCCTGCACAAGGCTTTACACCTTGAGTTCAAGTTCATGTACCTTGATAAAGAACCTGCATTTTAGGAAATCGCAGTGTAGAAGAAGATCCTTTGGAGTTTTGGATGCACATTTGGAAAACCCTCCCTTTTTATCTTCATTCAGGTTTTGAGTATATTGAGTTCCAAAAAGCACAGAGGACCACATTTTGATGCACTACCAAGTAAAACAAAATCCTCATCTGGCTATTTAGAAACAGATATTTGCAAACTCAGTTTGTTGCCATGACTTGGAACAATGGATGTAATTATTCACAAGTGCCAAAAGTGATGTTCAAAGTTATATTATGACTCTAGCTATATCTAAAAAAAATGCAACTATTACATTTCAATTGGATTATAAAATTTGCTCAAAGGAATTTAAATATTCAGCTTACAATATAGATGAGGGAAATTATGAAAAGCCCTGATTGAATGTTGACCAAATAACAGAAATAATTGTCGGATTTTGTATTTTAATCGACCCATTTTGTAGAATAATAAAAAAAAGTTTGAGGAGCTGATCTATGCACTTATGATATTTCATTAGGTTATGATATAACTTACTGTACTAAGAAATGTTGCTTCCCATTGAGACGCAATATTTGTTGTTACTATTAATGAAGATAATGGTTCTCAGTTGAACGACTCTGGAAAGCTTAAAGGTTAGATAAGCACTACCACGATTCAAACGTATACCCATCAGAAAGTTTAAAGCAAGGAGACATTTTCCTGGCTTTACCAGGTGATATTTCCTTCAGGTCACGAGTAACCATGACATATTCTACTTCACATCGTCTTAACTTTGTCTTTATACCGCTTTAACTCACTTTGCATTTACGGCAGTGCCCTTCCTTCATAATGAGGTGCAGCAAGATGACAGGAAGCCTACACTCATTCAAGATTTGCTGCAATTTGTTCCCTTGTAAATCTATTTCTTGTGATAAAAGGAGATGCGTACATCTGCTCTTCAGAAGAGAGCTCATTATGTCTTTGAGCTTCTATTAGCTACAAGCTGTGCCACATATTAAAAAAATCTGATGTCTATTTGGACGTGAAGTAGGAGAGCTGCTGTCGCGTTTAGCAGCGAGTTCACTTTGCATTCTCCAACTATGATCTTGTGTATTAACAAAACATAATCAGTCTGAGTTTTTTCTTTTGATAGAAAGGGGATGCGCTTGTCTAAACTGAGTTTCTTTTCTCGCGGATGGCGAGATTACTGTGGACGTTATATCAGATGCGACTCCTGCACTAGGGCAGAGTAGCGTCACCCCACTGCTTTCTCGCTGGGCGAGAGGAAGAAACATAAAATGGTATTAACTTTCAGTTACTGCCATTTTATGTCCGGTTGCGCCTGGGCTCTGTGAGCAGGGAAGGAGTGGTGCGCCCACTCCTGCCCTGAATGTGCAAAATACTGTTCGGTCCGCCCTGTTGGACTGCCAAAACCAGTCATGCACACTTTGCCCTTCTCAATGGAGGCTGCAATGTAGGCTGCATGGAGATGGGCAACACAAGGAGAACATGGCCTCCCATAAGGGCCTGGCTGGGCACCGTCCTGACCAATCAAAACGCTGCTTGCAGTGTTGTGATTGGCTTAGGGGAGGGAGCCTGGCTGCCTGATTCCTGTTCCTGCCAGAGGAAAGAGAGCAGGAGCCGAGAAGACACAGGACCCGCCCAGCAGAAAGGTACATTTGAATCAATATTTTTTTTAAATGATTAAACACCCTGTGCAACCTCCCCTGCGATCCCCTCGCCCCTCGGCCCACGAGCCATGCCACCCGTGACTTCTTTATATGACATAATAAGAGTAGTTATTTTATCCAATGAATTTACCGAACAATATTCTAGGAAATTTCCCTCTCTTTTGTAGACAATCTGCTGGGCAAAGAGGAGTGGGAGCGTCGCAGTGGAATTCTTTAAATAAATGTGTTTGCAAATACTTCCATTAATCCAATGAACGTCAGTTTGATCACACTGCCGTGCAGCAACAGTCATTAGGCACTTTCTCATCCGATAAATCAGCACTAAAGTTGTGATATCAATTTTATATCAGAAACCCGCTGGTAGTACAAAGTGAATGTCAGTGTTGCTGAATAGCAGCATTGGTCAGCCCGGCTTCCAATGTATGCCTTTTTCTTTCACCAGCCTACACTCTGGTCTCTTCATCTCACTCTTGCAGAGTCCTTTTCACCCCTACTTTTCTCCATTTGTCAAAATTATCCTATATTTCCCCTCCTTTTTTCATCCCTTTTCTAACTTGTTCTGATTTGTTCCCTTTCCTTCTGCTTCAAAGTCTGATGACGAATAGTAAGTTCCCGGTCTCACAAAAGTGCCAGTGCCCATCTCCTGACACCAAGAGCACACATAAAGTAATGTTCCACGTCCATCAGGAAAAGAAAAATGTCTCTTCCATTCCCACTTATTAAAGATGTACCGTAATGTACTCAGAAAAAAAACAAGATTTCTAAAATTAGTGAATCTCTATTTTTCCCCCCCTGTCAACTAATATATACATATTTGTATTTGTAGGTAAGCATTTAAAAAATCATGAATAATTGTAGGTGAAAACCTCATATCTTAATGAATTTTGATTTTTGTTTTCTATTTAGAGATTTTCACAAGTGCTACTATTCAATTCAGCCTTTTTCGGTTAAAAAGAAAGATGCAAACATAAAAAGCATTCTAAAAAGTATAGTCCTATTCACAATTCATCATTGTTAATACAATAAATCACATACAAATTTAAAATCAATTCATAGATTTGTAAACACAATAAACACAGTATAATATTTTGTCTGTATCAAAGTAGATATATTAAAAAAAGGTTTGTACATAAAGTGCCTAAGTGCAAATATTTATGAAGTATAAAAGAGCATACCATTCCTAAAAACCATTTATCAGTGTGTGTCCTGCTCTTTTCATAAAGTAGGGCCTCAAGATGTGAATTAAGCTTTCTTCTTTTTATCGCCCTTTGGATGTAGATCACTACCGTGTTACAAACTTTCACATTTTCAAAATTACAAAAAAAATCAAAGTCAATTTTATAGAAATACAGATTCTCCTTTAAAAATAATCTATTTGACAATGGGAATGGAGTGTGCCAATCTACTAGGCGGGGTACGCTGTCAAGAAGAGTGACTTGCTCCACTCCTGGTTTATAAAAGAACCCCCGGTGTACTGCGATGATGGTATTATCTTGGTGTCTCAGTGACATTACACCACTCGTGCAATATTTGCTAATCGGTGCTGTTACCATTTCTGGGAAACAAAAAGTGACGAGGATGCAGTCCCTTTGGTAGCAATTATGTGATTTCCCGACCCAACTTACTCTTCTTACCATATCAATACTCTTAAAGAGAGAATTATGATTGTAATAGCAGTTTTTGGTGAACCAATCCACAACCTTATTCTTCAAATCCCCCCATTGTTCTTCTGTCCTATCTGGCAACTCTGGCACATTTTTCAAAACGATGGTATAGGAGTTGACTAGGGTGGTAGATGTAGGTGCTGCTAACTAATACTTGTTGTCCAGGGAATAGAAGCATGTTTATCCGAACATCTATTATCAATTGTTGTTGTGTTGGCCTTATCAGAAATCATCATGACAGGAGGCCGTATGCACACATCAGTAGTCTCTTTTGCTTGGGAAGGAGCTGTTGAGTCTGAAATAGCATTAGCAGCAATGTGTTGACTATGTTCTGCAATTATACCATCAGTTCGGGCCTTCAGAAAGGTTCTGCCAGGGTTTTTAGCAGGCAATAGTGTTGTTGCAATTAGTTTTGCAAACTGGGCTCCGTCACTTTTGATCTTAGTTATCTTGGGGAATAATTTCCTCTCAATGGTGTCGATCTTCCCATGTAATTTCTTAAATAGGGTTTCCAAATGTTGTGGATGATTGGAAATTGATGCGCTCTCCGTACCCCTAGGCAATTGTTTGGGCTGCTGCTTTACAGTCTGTGTGTGGGGTTCAATTGCTAATATTTACAATGGTTGTTTACTCTTTTTAGCCGGGGGAGATATCAGGTCTGTGCTGTTTGTTAAAACTGATAGCTCCAATGGCAAGGTGCATATGCATGGTGCCTTAGTTTTATTTTGCTGGAACAGCGTTATATCCTTTGGGGAGATGTTAAAATTAGATTCAGGTTCCAGAACAGCTATATCAGACCTAATCTCTTTCGTAGCTGCAGTTAAAGCTACATGCTGCAATAATGCCACTTTCTAGTGCTTTGAGGTAGTTGAGGAAAAATGTTTAAGACTGTATGCGACACATTGGCTAAAATGATCTATTAAACTTCAGCCATCCTTCAGGTATGAGTTTCTCAGGCTCATTCTGAGTCCTGCTTTAAAACTATCTGTCCTTAAATGAGGTTTGCACACAATTTGATAGTAAATTTAACTGGAAGAAAAAAATAATTCTCACCTGAATTATCCTATTTATTTCCTGTAAGAATGTACTCTCGAATACCAGGTTAGAGTGGGGATAATTCTGATTTTACTGTTCAGAAAACCAATTTTCACTTTTTATCTTCAGTTTTTTTAATCAATAAATCGATTTATACTTTTGTAACTTTGATGGTTAATTATTTTTTGTGGGGGACGTATGGTACATTTTTCACAAGTGTATATGTGATCATGTATGAATGGTGAGTTAATATGAACTAGATTGTAAGTCATAGATGAATCGTCAATGAAAAGTTGTTACAAAATCCAAAGGATACTTCTCTTTTACTACAGAAAACCAAAACCATATTCTATCCTTGTTTCAGGCTTAGAAAATTCAGAATTAAGTTAAAAATGCCAGTATAAAACTTCCCCCATGCAGTACCTCTCTTCTATAGAATGTGGGAACCCCCCACCCACATCTTTCCTACACCACAGGATGCATTGTAGTAGTTGATGGTTAGATGGAAAAGTATTGAAGTGGGAGATATCAAGAAGTGATCTTAGTAACTTCTCAGGTAAAGAGAGTTGTGTTGGTGACAAGAGTGTATTTATAGACTAGGTTGGCACTGTCTGAGCGATTTCAATGTGGCACATCTCTAGGCAGACTGGGAGTGGTGAGTCTGCAGACGCAGCAGCACATTTCGAAAGTTTTATGGGTACAAAAAGGAGATTTCAAAGGTTATCTGCCTGTTTTAGTAGATATCCGCTGACAAACATTTTGAGGACTCTGAAGAATATCAATGAAACCCCCAGTTTTCATACTCATGTTTCCTTAGTTTTTGAACCTCTGCTGTGGTATTGCTCTCCCTAGCAGAGTTGCAACCACTGTATTGCTATCATTAAAATGTTTTTGAACTTCAGCCTCTAGTGCCTACGTTTTAAAGTTTGATCTGCTGCAGGGTGCAGCTTTGTTTTGAGGCTTTGAGAAGGTTATGTGTGACGTCAGCACATGTATGTGCACATCTGCCGGATGAGCGAGAAAGACTGATGTTTGACTCAAAATGACATTGCATACAGGTACCATTGTGGCAGATAGGGCCCTCAATAAATTAATATGATTGAAATGGAGATCGAAAGATACTGCACTATTTTTTAGCCAAGGTGTAAAAAGTGCAACACTAGGTGTAACATTTTGATTTCATTGTATCTCCAGATTGGCACTCTGAAAAACAGGGGCACACTGGCTGCTCTGAGAGAAAAGCACTGTAGGCTTCCAGTGTGCTACCCAGTTCATTTGGTTGCATTATGTTATAGAAGGGGAGTGGTTCCAGGTTCCGGGTCTTATTTTCAGAACATCCTCCAAAATGTGGCAGATGTCCACTCCCAATATTCAGGGCAGGACAGCCACCACACTCTGATAATAATCTCTTAATCTGTTGCAATACAAAGATGGAAGGGGTCTTGAAAACACACTGCCAGCAGCGAATGTCAGTTATAAAAGGAACTCTAGTGATATTGTAATCCTGTTTTGCACTGGTGAGAGATTGCGGCTCTCTGTGCTTTCTTGTAAAACTGTTGGGAAATTCAAAATGTATTTTTTAGATATTAGAAATTTCTGTAAGTAAGGGGGCGCAGTAAATAAGATGCCGTAGTGTGGCTGTTGGCTTTGCATTGCAGTTTTACAACACTAAAGTCCTCATTACCAGTCCAAGCTAAACACTAATTCAGCTGGTAACAGGACTGTACTGAATCAGGATTAAGTGCGAAGAGGAAAGACCTGCGCATGAAGGTTTTTCCATGTGTTGGCTTCATCAGGTGACATCAGGCCAAACCTGTGTTGAGAGGCAGCAGCAAAATATAGGAAAAACTTGCAGGAATCACTGCAGAAACACACAATCTGGTAGGTTATTCCCCATTTCTGGTCTCCAAGCTTCTAGTGATAGCCGGGTTTCAAAAAAATTGTACCCTGTGGTATTAGCAAGGGGGTGCAATATGACTGATGCGGAGTCCCCGCAGAGCATAAAATGATACCTTATACTTTTCAGGTGAACATTCTTACTGCTCACATTACTAAAAACCAATGAATAATGAAAGACCAAAACTACACGGCCAGTTTACTGAAATTTGAGGCGACACAGCACAGAAAGAAATTTGCTGCACTGTATAACAAGCATTTACAATGCAATGGTTTTGCCTTTGTTAAAGTTCGAGCTATTGGCATTGCTCTTGACACTCTGAAGCTCCACTCTGAAGCTCCACTCTGAAGCTCCACTCTGAAGCTCCACTCTGAAGCTCCACTCTGAAGCTCCACTCTGCACTCTGAAGCTCCACTCTGCACTCTGAAGCTCCACTCTGCACTCTGAAGCTGCACTCTGAAGCTCCACTCTGCACTCTGAAGCTGCACTCTGAAGCTCCACTCTGAAGCTCCACTCTGAAGCTGCACTCTGAAGCTCCACTCTGAAGCTCCACTCTGAAGCTCCACTCTGAAGCTCCACTCTGAAGCTCCACTCTGAAGCTCCACTCTGAAGCTCCACTCTGCACTCTGAATCTGCACTCTGAAGCTCCACTCTGCACTCTGAAGCTCCACTCTGCACTCTGAAGCTCCACTCTGAATATGCACTCTGAAGCTCCACTCTGCACTCTGAAGCTCCACTCTGAAGCTCCACTCTGAAGCTCCACTCTGAAGCTCCACTCTGAAGCTCCACTCTGAAGCTCCACTCTGAAGCTTCCACCATCATGGTATCATTAACCAGTGGACCAGAAGCATGCATGGCTCCTGCCCCTGGCAGAGCCGTGGCACCCCGTCTTTGCCTTAGCTCACCTCCAAAAAACAACCCCAACACACTTTGGATGCAACTGTCCAATCAATATCCACTGCCTTAATGCCAATCGCCAAGGAGGCCCGGCCCTGGGAGACAACCCCTTATGAAACCTCTTGCCTTACTCTCCTCTCCTCCTGAAGGCCAGGGCAATAGAAACAGAGGGGTAAACCAACCGTCTCCACCTACGGTGGCCCCATGTGTTCAGCTACCATCCTAGCAGGTGAGCAACACTAGGATGCTGTACACTCTGTCGCCCTGCGTGTGACGTTGCCAGCTGCATCTATACCGGTCTTTAAATGATACGCTGCACCTTCCCCACAATAAAAAATATACACACATATATAGTTTGACAAGCATACGGGGCCTTCAAAGGGGACGTGCAGTGAAGGGAAGAAAGTAAACAGTTTTGTTTACCTTCTCCTGCATCAGTGACAATCACCACAAATAGACATTCTAAAATATTGCTGTTTGATGACGTCTGCTTGGGTTTTTGCGGCATATTGTGACAACACTGATTGTACTGACCCATATAAAAGCCAACAAATCTCTTTAATACCTTGATATACAGGGTTGGCTACCTGTCTTAGGGACTACCACTGCATTATGCTCGCAGGAAGTAGGTGGGGAAATGAGGCATGAGAAATGTGTATGGTAGGCAATGAAGAAAACCCCATCTACAAATGCACAGTCCTTTTCCTTTGTTCCAGTGGTTGGACATTGTCTGGTGCCGCCTCACAGCTCTGCTCTTTATAACACAGACACATCACGTTAGACAAAGCAGGTCTCACTTTCAATCAGCTGTTTTTTCGCCAACATCTGGGAATGGCCTCCAGAGTCGTTAACCAAAGTTTGTATTGCCTGCAGCGTCGAAAATGGTCTAGAAAGATGGTTTTAGAAAAAGGCACATCGCCACTGAGTGGCTGTCAGAACCTGGTGAGCCTGGTAGAACATGGTGGGGTCAATGCGGTTCCCAGTAAACCAAAGTCACAACTGGTCCTAACCGGTACTGCCTTGGCTGCACAAGTAGAGGGGTGGAATAATCTGCAGGAATTCAATATGGACGCCTGCGCTCATGCATTCCAAGTATTTTTGCTAAAACAAAGGTGTACTTGCTGCATGGCTTCACAGAGGTGTCCGGAATACCCTATGTGGTACCAAATTTGGGGCACTTGAATTTTTTGGAACTCACAATTGGCTCATTACAAGCTACAACCATTAAAATTCGCCACACAGCCCCGAAAACGCGAGCCTCCTATTCGCCTACGTGAACACACAATCACTGAAATTAAAATGTAAAACTGCCGGCCCTCTCTATCCTAGAACACCCGTATGCTACCAAAAAAGTGCCGTTATACTAGTAATATACGTGCATCACCTCTTCTGAAAAGTGCTGGTACTCTCAAATTATAGAAGTGCCTGCCTGTCCATCGTAAGCAATGTGTGTTACTAACACTGCCGCTGCAGGGTGTAAATACTACATATGGTTTTTCCCTGTAGGGTGTCAGAAGATAAGTCTGTTGTACTATCCCGTGTACAAGTTACTGCTGGTGCTGTCTTACAAGAAACCCTGCTGCTGCCCCTGTGAAAGCTTGAACTGTAGATGTGTGCTAGTCTGCACTTGTACAGCGCTCTCGACGCAGCAGCAAGAGAAACATCTGGAGAGAGGAAGCCAGCTCCCAACAAGCAAACAGCACTTAACCCGGGACATAGGGCAGCAACGAGCCAGGTCACTGCCCTCTGTCCTTGGGACAGACAGAGAGCCGCCTGCACTTGGAAAGCCCTTCCAACCTACTGGGAACAAGAGCGAGTGGTCTTAGGTTACGAATGTTCTTAGGTCTGACAAAGAACGTATAATGCAAGCCTTTGCCTACTTGAGACACGATGCTCTATTAGAGACGGGCCCATGTGGAACAGCAGGGCTGAAAGAGGCACGCCAAGCGCGTGAGCTTACCCCATGGTCCTGCCTTCGGAAGCAGCCGGACCAGCTTGCAGCTCTGCCCAACTTTCTTTTCCTGAAGTCTCGAAGAGCCGCTGCGAGCGAAGTGAAAGCGAGTCACTTCCTGAAACAGCACGCCCGCCTCCGCGAGCTCCGAAGGGGTGGCCTCTGCCTGTCGTGACATCAAGGCAGACAGGGCGCACCTCGCCGCTGCCGAGGCTGCCTCATGGTGGGAGGCCGTCTTAAAGGAACATTGTCATTTCCACCGAGGTCAGTATCTGCAGGAACACACTGATGCTTCAGTATGAAGAAAGAAACCTTTGTTTAATTTCCCACACCAGGAAACAAGCGGGAGGGGGAGCAAGGGAGGTGCCAGCAATGCCGGAACAGAATCGGGGGCGTTCCCGGCGTCGCGTGACGTCGGCAAAAGCCAAAGAATGTCGGGAACGCCCCCGTGTCTGGTCCGGCATTGACGGACAGGCCCCTCGTCCAATGGCAAGGCTCCATTTACGGAGCCAGCCAATGAATGAGGAGGGCCGACCCAAAGCACACTACAATTCTCATCAGGTTTTCGCCTGCGCGAAAAAGATGCGCAGAGCGCATCTTTTTGGCGAGGCAAAACCTAAAAAGGGAGAGAACAGAACTAAGCCATGACTACTAAGGTTTTGCACGGTTTCTCTCTCCCCGAGCGCTGGTGCACCTTTGGCGGCCTTGCACCATAATGCAAGAGCGAGCACATGTTCTCTGGCATAGGTTTCATACTCGATTGGTACCCTTCCAGTAAAAAATACTGCACTTAGACAAAGTTCATATTTTTCCATGTTTTTATGTGTTCTGTAAAGTGCAGCACATGGATATTTTTGCAGAAAATAAAAAGTTTCTCCAATGTGACGTCTGCCTCCAGGATTTATGCTTTTTTAATCCAAATGTATGTCCCCCAATGTTAGTAAATAGGGATGTGTGTCAAAATCAGTGGGAGAGTGTATGGGAGCACCTATCTACCACCTATAGAATGCCTTCTTGAAGAACAGTAGGACATAGCATTACTTTGCTTTACTTTCCTAAGTCTACTCTTTGGGTCTGTTTGAGTCACTTTGGGACCCAAACCTGACACAAAGTGCTCATAAATTTGGACAGACGTTTAAGCAAACTGATGCTAAATGCCAGAAGTGTTTTTTTTTTGCAATAGGTTAAAATTTTCGAAGGATTCTATGTGGGTAAGATATTGATCATTGAGCTCTAATACTTTGATGGAAAGAGAAAAAGTATTATGAGCTGACCAAAATTGGGTGGGCTCCCAGCACAATATGTAAAACACTTTTCCCACCTATGTGGGAAATTACTTGACTTAATCACAAGCCGTAAATTGTTCTATTTAAATTCCAATGTTCTAAATATGAATATGGGTTGTTGGTACATTTTCTATATGTTTCAATACATGACACACATTTAGCTAGCTATTTAAAATATATAAATGTCTAGAAGAAAGTGCATCATGCAGAGGCTGCGGTCCTAGGCAGTGTTTCCTTCCACCAAAAGACGAGAGCTCAGCTTGTTGGATGACGGAGTCCCAGGTGAGCCATGCGCAGAATTAGAAACTAGGCATCGTGCTGGGATAGCGCATTTGGCAAAGACGACAGTTCCTGCATGGGGAAGATATTATTTTCACAGCATGTAAACCTCTCAGCTGTGTCTTCATCCTGCCACGTGTTTAGTGTTTCAGTCCTGATAGCTCATGCTTAAGCTGTCACGCCACATCCAGGAGTCTTGCTGCTTGCCTTCTCCCTCTTTGCTGTGTGATTGTCTTCAGTTTTGTCAGTGGGACGCATGGAAGTGCTGTAAGAATTGTGCAAAATGAGGCACTGTCTCTGTATCACCAAGAAAATGTCACAGCTGCACAGATTGAAAACTCATTTTCTGTAAATGAGCATCGGTTTTCCAAAGGTTGCAGAAAAAGGAGTCCCCAGCATGACTCTAGAATCAAGAAAAGTGCATGGAAAGTCAATTGAAAGCCTGGTAAGAACATAGACAGGCAAACTAAGACATATGGGAGGTCACTGACATACCTGAGGTCTTCCTGTTTGTAAATCACTGTGGCGATTGAGTACCCTTTCTACCAAACTCTAATTCAGCCACTAGGTCTACAATATAAACTGAGGGTCACTCCTGTCTAGGACTCTCAGGAAAACGTAAGGCAACCAGCCCAATGCTTAGGGAAAAAAAGGATGAGCTTAAGGGCAGTGAAATATTGTAATCACAGTAACAATAAGCATGCATTTTCACCCAAGGGTTGCAGTAATGCAACCTTTTTAATGCTTTCCTCTGTACTATGCTCTAATTGTGACAAGTATGCCCAGCAGTGGGTCTTATACCTAAAGTATCATTGTATTCATGCGTCGCCTATTTATGAGAGCCCACTAGGCCAAAACTGGTCTGGGCTTGCTTATCTTCCCTATTAGAGGGAACCTGCCCTATCAGTTTGGGCTGGATATGGCTAAGATTAATCAAGCATTCGACCCATCACTTTGTTTTTCTCCAAATCCCTACATACAGCACATCAAAAACAGCAGTAATGTAAAGGATAAAAGTAGGAATAGTTGATATGAAGGGATTTGGTCGCAAAGATGAGTCATCACCATCTCAAATTCATTTGGAGGAGTGGATTTTGTGGGGAAACCATTTCCATCTCTAGTGTTTAGTTCAAAGGGCTCAGCAGATATTAGGAAACAACTTCTCCAAGAAGACGGACATTCAACAGTCAGCCTCTGCCACCTAATAGGTATAGGTTGGGGTTCAAATCTCAGTACTTCTTGGACTGACTGAGTGTTTCCACAGAGAGCAAGATCAGCAGCAGCGTAGACAGAAGGAGCTTCAGAAGTGTAGTCTTAGCCACTGAAAGTGAACAACACCACATTCTAAGTACAGTTCAGCAAGGTGATGTCCTTTCTTGTCCACGTCTAGAAAATCAATATAGAGTTGTTTCAACTTGTTTTTATCATCACGATTGTGTTTTATCGAGCGATTGTATGACATTGAGACATCGTTCCTTTTTAATACTAGATCGTTTTAACTGATGTAAATGGTTTGTTTATACTTTTATGATATTTTTATATCGAATAAAGTCATACAACAACATATAGAGTTGTAAGGCATCTCCAGCTTATTTTCACACAGCTGAGCAGTTAACTGTGGTCCAATGTCCTATTTAGCCAGCAAGGCTGGGGTCATATTTGCTTCCACAGAGAGATGTCTAGGATAGATGCTTCTGCCTAAGTGGAGGAGCTTCAGATGAAACATTGAAGATCGTTTATGGTGGTAAAAATGTGAAAAATCCTCCAGTCCTACTGAAATATAGTAAAAGTAAGAGAATGAGTTGTCCTCTGTGGGCAGCACTCATCCTCCATGTTAGAAATGGGGTTTCTGGCTGGCTAGGGTATGCACCTAAGCCAGGCAAAACCCACACCCAAGATAACCCCTACTCACCCCCTTGGTAGCTTGGCAGAGCAGTCAGGCGTATCCCAGAGGCAATGTGTAAAGCATTTGAGCAACACCCACTCACACTAGTGATACACTAGACACACAACAAAAGAGACTCCACACCCGGTTATGTAAAAATATATCCTTTGTATTGAATCTCAAAAATGTATTAGCTGCCACAAATCACATATGTAAAATTATATCCTTTGTATTGTATGTCAAAAAAGTATTACTTTCCACGAAGCACATAAATCAATATTAGCTTTGCACGTAAACCACTTCACAACGGAATGACCCTCATTAACAAATCATGGCTTTGCAAAATAAAAGTGCATTGTAACTCAGTCAGCAGAACTGAGTGTTACCTTGGTAGACTGTAGCTTAGGGCTCAGAGTCCTTGCAGTACACCACAGGGCTCTCTGCTATCCGGCGAGGACCTGGCTGTGAGCGGGTGCTGCCACCAGCTATGGAAGGTGGCTCGGGCCCCTCTGTACCATTCCCTCCAACAGCTGCCCACACCTCTGGCGGTACTGCTGTTCCTAGTAGGCCAGAGAGAAAAGAAGAACCAGGCAAGGGGCTCCCCCAGTCCTTGGGCTGGGAGCAGTGAACTCACTCCGAAGTGGTGATTTGGCGGCATGGTGCAGGGAGGTGGGACAGCTCCTTCTTGATCAGAGAGTGCCCTCGCTACCCCGCTGCTAAAGAAGGCGTCCTGATGGGTGGGGCTGGATCAGCCACAGCTTCTCCTCCTCTGATCACTTCCGTTGCTAGGCAACACCTAGTAGACACGGCAACCCAGCTCAAACCCAGACTCAGTCCACAGGCGGTGAGCTGGGCAGTGACATTGGCAGAATGTTTCCTTTCTCATGGAAGCTCAGGGAGAGCCCTCGTACTAGACCGGAAGGCAATTCACAGTGCGGTGGGTGAACAGAGCCCACAGCGACTTGAGCCACACACAGAGCTCCTGGAAACAGTGCGGAGGGTGCCAGGCACGCTGTTCTTGGGGGAGAAAAGGGGTGCCCACAGCGCTCTTGTAGAGCTAAACACACAGGGTTCTGAGGAGTTAATGCACACAGGAGAACAGTTAGGAAAAACACACAGCGTTGACAGTACAGCACGCAGAGCGGTCTTTAGGAAAAAGTACCTGGAAACTTTGATGTTCCTGAGTTTCTCACAACAGGAGGCTAGCACACACAGGCCCTTGGAGATACATCTCCGAATAGGTTCACAGCAACGTTTCAGTCATTGTCCTTTCCATGACAGAAACAGCAACTGCAGGCCAACTACACACAGAACACAACAAAGGGGCAGTACTCCTCCTCACAGCTCTTTAGCTCTTCTCCTTGGAAAAGGTTCCACCCCAGTGGTTGTCTACAGTGAATGTACATCCCCAGCCCCTGTCACTCCAAAACCAGACAGTCAGTACACAACCAGGCAGAGGCACAGAGAATGATTAAACAAGAAAATGCCAACTTTCTAATAGTGGCATTTTCAAATACACAATTTAAAAAACATATTTACTAACAGATGTGTTATTAATTTCTGAGTTCATTGAGCCTAAACTTTATTTCTCTATCTTGTCCCAATGGGAAGTTATACTTGTAAGATGTTACAAAGTATTTCCCATTCTGTCATATGAGGCAGATAGCCTTTCAATAGTGAAAAACATAATTGGCAGTATTTCATTCCCAGGACATGTCACACACACCAGTAATGCCCTACCTTTCGCATACACTGCACCCTGCTCATGGGGATACCTTGGGCCTATCATAGGGGTGTCTTACATGTAAGACAAGGGAAGGTTAGAGCTTGGCAAGTCGACATGGCAGTTTAAAACTGCACAAAAACACTGCAGTGGCAAGTCTGAGACGCCTTTTCAGTGCTACTCATGTGGGTGGCACAATCAGTGCAGGAGTCCCACTAGTAGCATTTGATTTACAGGCCCTGGCACACTCAGTACAATTTACTAGGGGCTTACCAGTAAATCAAATACGCCAATCATGGAAAACACCAATCCATAATAACTATTTACATAGAGAGCATATGCACGTTAGCACTGGACAGCGATGGTAAAGTGCCCAGAGTCCTATAGCCAACAACAGGTAAGGAAAAAATATGAGGAAGAAGCAAAAAGTGTGGGGATAACCTTACAAAAAGGGCCAAGTCCAACATTGTTTGACAATATTTTATAATAACTTTCATTCTTCAGCCAATGTGAAAAATGTATGTTTCCTAAATTACAACAAAAGATATGTACACATTATCCCCTTAAAAATTAACATCGCTCTCTCTAAAGTTCGATCCAAACCTCATTTCCTCCAGAGAAAGCACACCAGCCCTTCATACTAAGTAAGGTGTTGGTCATCTATTATAATTCAGAGACAGTAACTGTCGCAGAGCAATGGAACATGTGTGGCTAGGATTGGAGGGATTCATTTGATAAATTGGGCAGAAAGTCCAGATCTAAGTTGTTAACCAGACCAGCACAATTATTCTGCACCTCTGCCTGACCTTTGGCCAGTGAATGCTTTGCTCTTTGACTGGCATAGCTCACAGAAAGCTAACAAAAGTAAGCTAACAAAAGTTACATCCACCTCTGAAGGCTCAGGTAGGTAATCTGGGGCTGGAAAAATATGAAATAGCCAAACACCTATTTCTAAGAATGTAAAATAGAAGATTGAAACCTCTCTTTCGATGTTTGCATTTCATGTGAAACTAGCTTATCCTTGTAAATTACATTGAAGCTGCAGCCACCAAGTCTAGTTAGGAATTTGATGTGATATACATACTATACAATCTCATGACTGAGTCATGTATGTAGCAATATATTTTTTAAAGAGCACATTCTAACAGCAGCATGGCCTTACAGCCCTGTTGAACACCTCAGGAAGACTTTAGGAGGTTCATATCACAGAGCGGTATCCGTGTTATCGATGGATAATTTTGGGTGGTGTTGCGATCTGGTGCTTCTATAAAACCATGCATTATAACTTGTGGGGTGTCTGTGTAATTAATAGGGTATTTTGTAAGCTTCCAGTTACCTTACAACTTCACAGTATTTATAGTGCCCTGACTTTATGTCAGCCCAATCCTGAATCTCAATTATGCTACCCCTGTCTGAGTGCCAATAATCCACATTGGATATGAATGAGCATATATCTATACTAATATAATAAAGAGAGCCCAAACCTTTGAGGCGGGTAATCTCAGGAACCACAGCACCAATCACAACACCCAATACAGCGTTGGAAAGGGCAGTTGCAGCAGAAGGACATAGGCTATGCAGACGCCCACCATATATATTTAAAAGGTAAAAGAACCGTGCCAGCAAAGTAGTCCCTTGTGGGCCCATCTGCGTTGTGCTGTGGGCGTGTGCTGGGGGCGTGACAAACGCTGGGGGCGTGTGGTACGTTCCGCCCTTCATGCCATGTCTCATATCGTGTGCTAATCTCATCCTGCTCCTTTAAATACCCCTGCACGCCATAATCATAACCCACCCTTACTCCTTAAAATACCGCAACACCCTTAAACACTAACCCATCTTAACCCTATAAATATACCCTGTACCCCCAAATCCAAACCTATCCCTAAACCCTAAAAATACCCCTGTACCCCCAAACCTAGCCCTGAACCCTATAAATACCCCTGTACCTCAAAACCCAAACCTACCCCAGAAACCTAAAAATACCCCTGTACCCCAAAACCCAAACCTAGCCCTGAACCCTAAAAATACCACTGTACCCCAAAACCACCCCTGAACCCTAAAATACCCCTGTACCCCAAAACCCAAACCTAGCCCTGAACCCTTAAAATACCCCTGTACCCCAAAACCCAAACCTACCCCTGAACCCTAAAAATACCCCTGTACCCCAAACCCAATTCTAGCCCTGAACCCTAAAAATAACCCTGTACCCCAAAACCCAAACCTACCCCTGAACCCTAAAATACCCCTGTACCCCAAAACCCAAACCTAGCCCTGAACCCTAAAAATACCCATGTACCCCGAAACCCAAAACTAGCCCTGAACCCTTAAAATACCCCTGTACCCCAAAACCCAAACCTACCCCATAACCCTAAAAATACCCCTATACCCCAAAACCCAAACCTAGCCCTGAACCCTAAAAATACCCCTGAACCCCCAAACCCATACCTATCCCTAAACCCTAAAACTGCCCCTGTACCCCATAACCCAAAACTATATCTGAACCCTTAAAATACCCAAACACCCCAAAACATATACCTCAGTACCCCAAAACATATACCCCTATACCCATACTTACCTTATCCAAACATTTAAAAAAAACATGTTTTTACCATTCATGCATTTACAACGAATTTCGTTGTAAATGTATGCGTGGTAAAAGCATATAAAATGTAATGCCATGCGTTATAATGGCATTGCGGAGTCATGGTACTTTCGTAATGAAAGTATGCGGAGTGATGGTATGCGTAAAGAAAGTTGTGGAATAATGGGTGTTTACCCTCCCCCGGTAAGTACATTGGTGGCACGGCGGCCCACATCTCCATCAACATACTCATATTTTTTCACCACCCATTTGAAAAATGCACAGGTCTCTCTCAATGATGGCCAGCACCGACATACACTTTTAGACACACCTCCCACCACAAGTTCTAGAATTGCGAACTTCAGAGCTGGGGAGCTACGTTCGAATCTCGGCATCAGCTCAACATCCTGTGATTCCAGGCAAATCGCTTTGTCTCCCCGTGCCTACCACAAATGAATGTGTTCTTCTGTAATGTAAATTGTGCTCATGCCATGTTGTCGAATTCGCGCTATATAATATTGCAAGAAAAAATAAAGTAGGGAAACTCGAGTTCACACACTACTAAACGCGCACTCTTAAGTGCATCAGCAGTGCACTGTGAATCGGAGCGTTTCACAGGCCTGTCACAGATAAGAAATGCTATCAAAACGAAATCCTACAAAACAATATACTACTGGCCGGCAGAAATTCATACCTGGACAACGTCGGGACGGGCTGCTAGTATATATATATATATATATAGATATATATATATATAGATATATATGTATATATTACCTACTGGCGATAGCCAGTAGGTATATATAGTTAGGATTGTTTTCCATAGGGAAATCGCAACATTCTATTGGGAATAACTTTGGCGCCGGTTGAGGAATCTTCCTGAATTTTTCCTTAACTTTGCCTCGCTGCGCTCCGGTCATTCCCTGAAAGTTTGGGGGGATTCGTCAAGCGGGGCCCGAGATAAAAGGGGGGTCCCAAAACGTGTTTTCCCCATGTTAATTTCCATAGGGCGGTCAAACTCACTTTTAGCTCGAACGGCTAAATGGATTTTCACCAAACTTGGCAAAATTGTAGGGACTGGTAGCCCGATGTGCCTTTGCTATGTCTCAAGATATGTGCTCCAGAGGATTTTGAGTAATTTGGGTTAAAAAAAAATATATATCTATAGCAGCTTACCCGTGAGCTTACCCGTGCGCTTACGGTACGCGCCCGTACGCGTACCGTACGCGTACCTCTAGTGCGCGAGCTGCATTCTGATTGGCTGCCAATGTCTGTCAACACTCCAAAACAGAAACTGTTGGCAGCCATCTTGTGCCTCGGTAGACTGAGGCACAGGAAAGCAGAAAAACAAAAGTGTAGAACTCAAAAAGGGGGCAGGGTAGAGGCACCCTGACCCCCTAGGCCTGCTCAGGGCGTCCCATAAGGACCCCCAAGGCCCAAAAAATTGATTTTTTTTTAAAAAGTTGCGGGGTACGCGTACCCCGCGACTTTTAAAAAAATAAAATAAAATTTGCCTTGGGGGTCCTTGTGGGACCGCCTGAGCAGGCCTAGGGGGTCAGGGTGCTTCTACTCTGGCCCCTTTGCGAGTTTCACACCTTTGTTTCACTGCTTTCTTGTGCCTTGGTTCTAACAAGGCACAAGATGGCTGCCAACACTTCCTGGTTTTGAGTGTTGACAGACAGTGGCAGATAATCAGCATGCCTTCCCGAGAAAGCTGCATGGTCATTGGCTGTCAACACTTCGAACCAGGAGGTGTTGGCATCCATCTTGTGCTAGTGTTGACAGACAGTGACAGTCAATCAGCATGCCTTCCCGAGAAAGCTGTATGCTCATTGGCTGTCAACACTTCTAACCAGGAAGTGTTGGCATCCATCTTGGGTCTTAGTAGACTGAGGCACAAGAAAGCAGAAAAACAAATGTGTAGAACAAAAAAAGGGGGCAGGGTAGAAACACCCTGACCCCCTAGGGCAGCTCAGGTGGTCTCACTAGGATATTAATATATTTAAACGTTATCCGCTAATAGAATTAGCATTTAAAAAACCTTGCAAATTCACTGAAAAAACTATAGGTTTAAGGCCTTTTATAGTTAGAAATTAGCATTCAAAAAACCTTTGAAATTCACTGAAAGAACCATAGGTTTCAGGCCTTATATAGTTAGGAATTAGCATTAAAAACACTTTTGAATATATAAAAACGTTATCCGCTAATAGAATTAGAATTTAAAAACCTTGTGAATTCAATGAAAAAACCATAGGTTTCAGGCCTGATATAGTTAGGAATTAGCATTTAAAAAACCTTGCAAATTCACTGAAAAAACCATAGGTTTCAGGCCTTATATAGTTAGGAATTAGCATTTTAAAAAACCTTGTAAATTCACTGAAAAAAACATAGGTTTCAGGCCTTATATAGTTAGGAATTAGCATTTAAAAAACCTTGCAAATTCACTGAAAAAAACATAGGTTTCAGGCCATATATAGTTAGGAATTAGCATTTAAAAAACCTTGCAAATTCACTGAAAAAAACATAGGTTTCAGGCCTTATATAGTTAGGAATTAGCATTTAAAAAACCTTGCAAATTCACTGAAAAAACCATAGGTTTCAGGCCTTATATATTTAGGAATTAGCATTTAAAAAACCTTGCAAATTCACTGAAAAAAACATAGGTTTCAGGCCTTATATAGTTAGGAATTAGCATTTAAAAAACCTTTGAAATTCACTGAAAAAACCATAGGTTTCAGGAGTTATATAGTTAGGAATTAGCTTTTACAAAACCTTTGAAATTCACTCAAAAAACTATAAGTTTTAGTGGTGTTAAAGTTAGCTGGACATTTTACTCATACAAAACCATTGAAATTGCTCCTATATAGTTAGTTGTACTAACTATATTTCGCGCACCCGCAATCCACTGCTGATGATGTCACATATTAGATCATTCATGACATGGTCAGTGACATCACTCTTGACATCTCAAATGACATCACTGATGACATTATCCATGTGACAATCACATACACCTTTTCATACACTATTACAATTTTTCATCACTCTTTGTAAAATACAGAGTATCATATTTAAATCCATTGTCACAGCAATACAAGTATCTAAAAATCCACTCATTGATTCATAGATGTATACACACATCTAATCACTTACCTATGGATTCACTCATACATGCTGTCAATGAACAATAGAACACTATCAAAAATACTTATACATCTATATCGACATTAAACAACAGCACGCATCCTATTCACATATGAAGTCATCCTACTCATTTATGCAAACAATGGATCATACTTACATATTTACTTAGCAAAACACTTATACAAACACCACTTCTTCTATTCATTTAGATAGTAAGTCATACTTAGTGAATTATAACATCATTATTACAAGTATACAGTTATCCATACAGTCACTCACACAATTATTGTGTCTTATGTATACTTATTTATATACAACAACTGACACATACACTGCCTTTTATTTTTCTAATTTGTTGGACCTGTACCTTTGAGAAATATATTTGCTCATCACCACACCCATAAAGAGATTCCTTCACCCAAACTGTTAGAACATGTAGTTTTAACTTCATATATCTACTGAATCAACTATTCACACATCTTTGGACAGTCACACACCCCCCACCGAAACACACACACTTTCACACACCCATACAAATACTCAGTTAACTAATCAATAACTAATATAGACTTTCACATAGCTAATAACCAACTGTAGAATCAGTTTACACAACAACTGACAAAGTGATACAGATATTCACACAGTTTAGTCACTATCCACTATATTTAGTGAGACATTATAAATTGGTCAAGTAAACAGTCAATTTCACTGCTACTAAATCCTCCATCCAAATATTTATTTATATATATCCACTCATTCTTCAATGCAAATTGCTATATATATAATGCATATTTAAATAACGAAGCAAACCACATTCACTGGATGATGTCATCAGTGATGTTATCAGTGATGTCATTTGAGATGTCATCAGTGATGTCACTGACCATGTCATGAATGATCTAATATGTGACATCATCAGCAGTGGATTGCGGGTGCGCGAAATATAGTTAGTACAACTAACTATATAGGAGCAATTTCAATGGTTTTGTATGAGTAAAATGTCCAGCTAACTTTAACACCACTAAAACTTATAGTTTTTTGAGTGAATATATATATATATATATATATATATATATATATATATATATATATATATATATACATATATATATATATATATATATATATATATATATATATGTATATATATATATATATATATATATATATATATATATATATATATATATATATATATATACTAGAATGTTACTAAGAGGATTTCTTAGAGAAACATGCATTGTTCACTACCGTCCATAAACCTCCAACTAGCTGTGACAGTCAGGATTAAATCTCAGTGTTCATTGTTCCACACTCTACAATTTTGATCCTAAACTCCATCACCTCCTTCCTTGTAAAAAATGTTCTGTGCCAGTGTCACTTGAATGAATCATGCATTACTTCTCCGTGCAGAAGAGAAGATACCAATGTCTAATGTGATCATCTTTGCTGAATAAATTAACATTCTAAAATTTTCTAACATTTCTATCGCTAATCAGCTTGACTATTTACGGTAATCCCCAGCGCCTTTGACTAAACCCACTAAGAGCATTGTAATTTGTTTATATTAGTAAACATTGCTTTTTCAATCAGCAGAGGTGAAGCAAGCACATCTGCTGACATGCAAAGAAGGTGTGAATCCCTAACGAGATGATGTGCAGATGTTGATGGTCTTGTGGATAACCTATGTTGGTTCGCATTCCCGATGAAAATGGTAGTGGCTCTGTCAATCCTCGGTGTTGTCAAACCAAACCGGGCTTCCAGGATATTCAGAATGACAATTTGACTGAAAAAATGGCAAACTACGGATTTCTCTAGTGAAAATTTTTCTGTCTGGTCATTCTGAAAATGTTCAGGAATTTGGCATTCAGAGCCTCAATGCCTTCCCATTTTCTCAGTTATCTGTAATTTTTCCCTAATCTGCTGGTTATGCCAAGCATATCACTCATGTTATCATGCTTTCCTGTTAGGACACAGAACAATGAGGATATTAAGATACAATCTGCATTAGGGGTGAGCAGGTGAGATAGTATTTTGCAAGCTGTGCTTAATTCTCCAGGAGCTTGGCTACCATTGGTGCTACCGGTGCAGTGGCATCAGGACCCAGAGCCCTGAGGGGCCCATTGAAGCCTACAAATTTCTGCATTTTACAATCCCAACAGTAGTCAAATGGTCATTTTCCTTGTTTGAACCAGGGAAATCTATGCTACTTGCAAATTTAGAGAAAGCTATGACCTGGGCCAGACTGGGATCGTAAACTATCCCTGGCAATTATGTCCGACTGGCGGGGTGGGTGCGGTATGCTGGTGGAAAACACTGCTGCTGTGCTTTTGTTACAAAGGCCGATGTTGCAGCACTTCTGCCAAACCGGCCCCCAGTAACAAAAACAGCCCGCGCCGGACCAAAACCAACACCCACTTCTCAGGCCCACTGGGGAAATGTCGGGTGCCCACTAAGGCCAGTCTTGTCCTGGCTATGCTTACGTAATGGCCAGAGCTGCAGATTTTGGAGCTTTATTTTTTTTTCTGGAAGTTTTATATAGCGCAAACTTGACCCGAAATCTGGTATCAGAGCGCTTTACATGAGCACCAGTTGCGTTACATGAGGACACTCATTTTTGTTAGGCATTGAGCTGGAGAACAAGGTTCAAATCTTGGCGTCGACTACACATCCTGTGATTCTGGGCAAATCACTTAATCTCCCTGTGCCCCCAGAAAAAAATGGAAGAAAAAAATGACTACTCTGGAGTACACCTATGCATCTCAATTTGCGCGTTGTCTCGAATCATATGCCCCTTCTAACGTTTGATGAATAAAAAAAGCCCTTATCAAAAACCAGATTCAAAGTCAAGAGCAAAACTGTTTTAAAGTGAAATGGATTGAAAAAGTCCACATATTTTTTCCGCACGTGCGTAAAACTACACAATGATATATCCATTGGAAAAAAAACAAGAAACACCACAAGGAAAAGCAAGGCAAATAACTGAGATTTACGTTAGAATTACAAATAAATTGCGCATCCCCATTTAACGTTCAAAACAGGTCTAGTTTTTCCCTAAACGTACATTTCTCCGTATGACGCTTCCAGCAATTTGCACCACTCCTTGTTTTTCACACAAATATGCAAAGCAGGACATGAAAGCGTTTAGTATTCGATGTTTTACAGCACAGCCGGGCCCATCCCATTTGCAGCTCTCTGGGGCTCGTGCCGCTGTGCGCCGGGGTGGCATTTGTCAGTGATGCAGAAATGAGTTGATATGGGAGGGGAAGAGAGGAGCAGGCTGCTCAGATCCATCAGGCCTTTCCTGCAGGAAGCCCAGGATGGCGTCTCAAGAAGCAATATGTCTGAGTGCTCTAATGGGGAGGCCTGCAGCTACTCAGATGTGTCCCACCTATCGGGTGCAGCTGCGGCGCTGAGAAGGGGACAGACCTGGGATGATTCAAAGGGAGCATAATTAGCCCAAAAAGACACGAGCAGATGTATGCTGCGCAACTCACACACAGGAAAGCAAACCATAATGCATGCTGACATTTACTGAAGATGCTCAGAGATTTGCAGCCTGAAGGCAATCAGAAGTAGCAGCGGTTACCACTTGTATTTATTTTTTAGAGGATTCGAAACACGTATTTTTTTTCTTAATGTGGCAAACTCAGAAAATTTTGAATATCCCCCAAATCGTTAACATTTACTAAAACCACCATTGGAAAAACTTTGACAGCTCCTGTTGCTAACCCATGGGTACGACATGTAAATTAACAATTCAGTTGTAATTAAAGTGGCTTTTTTCCTGGACACACAGAAACTCTGTAATGTAGAAGATAAAGGGCGCGAGAGACATTAAATGTGTATTCGGCAGACATGGCTTCATACTGAAAGACTTTATGTGGCATTATATTGCAAAACATAGAGCATGGGTGGTAGGTATTTTCAAAGATTTTGATGTCCCTTTCCAATTACACACTGTTTTGCACGAGTACAGAAAATGAAGCAATTCTAGGTTGCAGTGTTTCTACTTTAGGCTATAAGTCGTTGAGATAAGTTGCTATAACTTATCACAACAATTTTATTCAAAACCTGGCAGGGGATCATCAAATATTCAAGATGCTCTGTTTCTCTTAGAAAAATAAGCGCATTTTTAAATCATGCCATGTTTGTGCTCAGTCACAGGAATGATTTAAATATGTTTTTGATGTACACCAATCAATATTCAGTCTGTTGGAAAATTATCATTTTATACTGGACACGATAACAGATGAGAGAATAATAGATTTTGTTTCCAAATCCAAAGTCGATTTTTCTTTAAAACCCTCCATAGTTTTAAAGGTGCAGCTACTGACCATTATCCAGGTTAAAATGTTCCTTCAGACAATATAAAGTGACTTTTTTTGCTTTATGCCCAGAGGTGTTTACATTTCAAGGTATCCTTTGAATCCAAACTGGTCTTCGAGGTATGCTGATCCTGATTGTTGCTAAATATTTCTTTGACTGAGTGTTATGTATTGTATTTGCTTGCAGGGCTGAACTGCAGTGGTAAGGGGAGCCTGGGTGCCTACCAATACCAACAATGTATTGCAGTGTTGTGATTGGTCAGGGAAGCCTGGCTTCATGTCCCACGACGAGAGCAGGAGCAAGGAGCAGAGACTGAGCTGCAGGACTGGCGAAAAGGTAAGTGTTGTACAATTTTTTTTAATTGTTTTTTATTGCGCTACCCCGCGGACCACCCCCAACCAGAGCCTACCCCGCCAGCCACCCGTGAGTCATTCCAGCTGCCACTGCTGAGCTGGGGAACCAAAGACAGTCCTAACAAAAATGTGTATACAAGCGCTGTCTGTCGCTCTTTCCATCCATGCATGCTCTTTCTTTTCTCTTTCTCTGATGTCTTTCTCTCTCCCTTTCCGCTCCCTCTCTCTTAATGCCTCACCATGCCTGTTGCAATTCACCTAGGGGAGCTGGGGAAAGTGACCGAGGCACCAGGAGTGGCCCTGGGCTTTCAAAAACGGACTCAAGAGCAGCAGCCTACCCAGAATATGCCAACTGAAAGGCCAGTATGGCCTTGTTTGCTTTGCTGCATATGTTATTAATCAGCTGAGGTTGTTGTGGACAGATTTACTTCTTTAGAACAAAGTGTTTGAATAAATGGTTCCCAGCCTATACATTTAGACCTCCAAATTTAAGGCAATATTGTCATCTTTTTAGAGGAGGAAAACATCTCATATTCCATTATTACATTTTTAATATTGCTTTTTCAAACAAACATAGAGTTTCCAATATTCCACTATTAGATTTTTAATATTGCGTTTTCCAACCAACATGGAGTTTCCACTATCGTAGGACATGTGGATTCAAATTTTCTTGAAAGCCCCAGAATGCTTATATCTACTATAGGACATTCCATGTCGTTTACACATCACATAAACCTAGAATATGAATGACAATGGTTTCAGGGGAAAATTGTGAACATAAACTGTCAATACTGTCAGCACAACATTCTCTACCAATGACCTTCTGTCCCTAAATTAAATAACTCAAGAATTTGACCTCCGATCGCAATATACATGATCATGTTTCCACACATTTAGTTATTGATATTGAATGTGTGAAAGGACCCTTGCTTCTCAAGAGCTCACAGTAGCTGAGTGAGAGGATCATGCCAAACTCAAGATGGTCTTTAAGTCTGATAGGTGTCCTAGGGACAACTACAGCTCCCCCTCTCATATCTCTCCAACAGATATCAACAGCACCCACCCCAATGAAATTAGAAGTAGTTTTTGTGAACTGATTCTCACTCATGTGGAGCTTGGTAAGAACGCCTCCGACATAACAGTTTCATTGATAGAAGAAGTGATATTGATTTGTGACCTTATATGTTCATCTTATTCTGCGGTTTATGCTACAGTAACCAATAAAAAGTCCAGAAACTGCTTTAAAAATAGAAGAGCAATCATGGGGAGAACTAAACTATTTTTGGTGAATTAGGCTTTTTCTAGTAGACTATTATCCATTTCCAGAATTTCTATAGCAAGCCTCTAACAAAAAGATTGATGTATTATTAGGTAAAGCAGTAGTCTATTCGAAGATGTCACAATGATAAACAATGAATCAGTAACTGTAAGTAGACCATCCCCGTTAGCGCCCAGGTACACAAACATGCACCGGGTCAGCGAGGGAGCCGTCCTCCATTTTCAGGACACAGTGAGTAGCACCGAGGTTTACAACGCCCGCGCTTTCTTTATTCTTACAGAATATGTTACTTCTATGGCATTGAACCTACGCCCTGCCCGATGAAGCCCTGAGAGCTCATAATCGAGTAAGCCCTCACTCATGCCGTTAGAGCTTCAGTTTGTTCCTCAGTGTTACATGTGTGTTCGTTATGTATGTTTATTAATCGTTATTCACTCACATAAATGAGTCAGATGCTGTCAAATAAATATAGCACTACGGAGATACCGCTAAGCCTTAGATCACCCCACCATATATTCACCCACCATGGAAAAGCAACCGTCCAGATAATTCCTATCCTACTAGGAGCACAGGCACCACGTGATAATTACAACTTAGTCAGTGCCATCCTTAGCTGAAGTCGATATGCACTTTCCAATACCGGCACTTGTAACAATGAATGATCTGACTCACAAGTGCTTTGCTCACATCGCATGCAACCCGCACGCACTATTTATTGGCATAGATGTTGACTAGTATCTCACTCCATCACAACGGTATCAATTTATTTGGAGATTAAAACCCTTTGGCACTATATTTCAAACCACTGAGACACTGCACGACGTTACAGGAGAGTAAGTAAATATTAAACCTGATTATATTTACCCCCTTTTTCTCTCCCTACAGGTCTCTTTTTCACTCTTTCATCTGCTCACTTATTTTACTGAGCAGTCTATACCACTGGCCGTTTTGCCAGTAGGTACACAGGGGATCAAGGTACGGGTGTGCTTTTTAGGGAGCACACACCCCCTGTCCACCTGTTTTTCTGGTCCTGATGAATACCGGGCAATCGCCTGTATGGTAGAAACATGTTGACCACTCAACACATATAGAGATCCCCTGGTCGTAACTTCCCTACCCGGATCTCGCCCTCTTATTTTTTAACATTGTTCAGTTGCTTTATAATTAAAATTTTATTTTTGAGTACAACCAGGACAATTTTTAACATTTAATATTTTCACACCCACAGTCACAACCCGCTCCACTGTAGTACAGGTGTCGCAGCACACCCTGGTGTCGCTAGGACGCCAGGGTGGACCCCGATGATGAAGCATGTCACCACTAGGTTGGTGAGTGAGGGGTTTTAAACAAAAGGATGAATAGTCTCCTTCTTGCCAAAAAAACCTGCCCTCCAGATACGTCTGTCCTTTAACTTCATAGGGGATACTCCTCTCTTTGTTTTGACATAATTCCTCCTAGGGGAATAGGAGTGATCTCTAGTTCACTTCTGAGTGAACAAACTCCCTTACTCTCTCCTTTGATTGTAGCAATTATAGCACTTTCACATTTGCACAGGAGCAATAGATAGTAATATCCGGCAAGCAATGCTTACCTTTGGAACGTTCAATCCAGCATCTTATTCATTTAGAGACTGCAGACTGCACACCATACCTGCCCCCGCCACCCCTAACGCCTACGGGTCTGTGAAGACTCAGTCAGAAATATGAAGCAAAGGATCTCAAGTCATAGAGTTTACAGGTATCCCTTTTGACTTACCTAGACATAGGCTTTAAGGATGCGTCTGTCGAGGAGTCAACCCCTCAACAGCTAGACTGCTTTTCCTAGCTCAATATCATATGAAACAACATATCTCCAACCAGCTAAACTTCTTGCTGCTGCTTTCTATGAAGACACACATCTCCACCTACTCCTGCTTGTCCATTTCCACGCTTTTGTCCCAGCCTGGAGAGAGCTTGTGGCACTGTGTGAAGGTGCAGGTGTCTGGCACGATTTCCTTGACGTGTATTGTACCCAGTTTGTCTACTGCCTTGTGAAACTTCAATCACCTGTATTTAGTCCAAGGAGCAGAACTACCTTGCCCTATACGTTTAAAGCATTATCCAGCTATAAATTCTTCCAAAATATTGCCCTTTTTGAACTTGAAATCAGTATGCTGCTGGAAATACTTCAAAGCAAAAAAACTTTTTTTCCCATAAAACTCTTGCGAGCAAGATCTGGGGCTTCATGTACATGCTTAGATTTTCTAAGCTAGAAAAGGTTTCAATACTGTTTTGGACATTTTACTGTTGCATTCATTAGTCTTCTATTTAAAGATGTTTTCAATAAACAAAAAGTCACCTTCGGCAGCGTTCAAGGAGCTGATGAATGTTGATCGCTCATGCATGAACGTGAATGGAGCAGGTCTTTGCTACATTACAGCCAATCAAGATGCATTGTGAGCAGGCCTGAAAGAAGATGGCTTTACCATCGCCCTTGATTAATGTGATTATCTTTGTTATAATTTCTCATAGAAAATATGATACAGGCTTCAAACTGAACACAAGTTAATAAATCAAGATTGATGTTTGGAATGCGACATGAATTAATAATTGAAAACCTCTCAAAAGACGAAGCTTTCTTTCAAAAAGCTTCTAATGACACCTAGCTCCATTTACTTACGACATTTGTTCTGCCTAAAAACACAAAGTTTGCTCTTCAGCTATTTTTCAATATTCCTTTTAAAAAATTGTCACATGTGCCTTCTTTATCGGTAGGATTGTTGGTAAATACCTTGAACCGGCCTTCTGTACGCTACATAATACTAATTAATCTTAGGTTTATACACGCACACATGCACGCACATATTTTATGTTCAGCTCTTAAGTCGGCATTGAAAACATTTTATGAAATATGCTCATAATAAAAGAGAATGCCACATATCACACAATCTTAATTAATGTATCTACTAATGACCCAAAGGTTAGCGACTGGAAGATGACTATGGTACTATCAGACTACGAGACTTAGGACTCAATTACGATGTTGGGAGGACCTGGGTCTGCCTTACTTTGTCAGGGACCGCTAAACCTGCTTTCTGACAGGCTTTCCTTGTCGGAGAGCCCAGCATGAAAAGCCTGTCAGAAAATGTGCATCGTAATGCCAAAAAATGCCGTTCATATGGATTACAGGCCGGCTTCCGACTGGCCGACGGGCTTTTTCAGCACGTCAATCCAGCCAGAATGACTGGCTGATTTCAACTCTGACAGGCTGTATTGTAATCAGTCGGTTGGAATTGAAACCAAAGATCTTGATCAGAAAGCCTCCGATCTAAGGTCGGTGACTTTCCGACCGAGATCTTAGTATGCCCCTATGAGTGTTATACAAAACTTGCTGAGTAATGGCAACAGTCATACTACTTGCACAATTTAGTGATTCTGGACTGGATAACCAAGAAAGGTAAATTAACCAGGAAGTAAGGGAGAAGTTGGTATGAAGTTAGTTGTAACAGTGAAATCACTACATATATATCAATAAAGATCCCAAACGGAGATGACAAGGGCTAAACAACAGTGTGTGTTGATGGTCATACAGGAATGTAGTGGAGTGGAAAGCCACACCCATGAGGTCAGGACATCCTCGATATACATTTATTCCCACTTTGTATATGTGGCCATGATTCAGAGTTCTAAGTGGGACTGTTCCACTGATTTGATGTCCGTTCTACCGCCTGGTCCCCAGTCTAGCATGGCAATGCAACTGCCTCGTGTTTAGTTAGTGCATAAAGAACAGTAGCCCTAGGACCATAGCTATCACAATCAATGTACAAATACATCAAATGATCATTTTAGCCATATGTATATTAAAAAAACATCAAAAAGTGTGACAGCGTAGTTGGTGTGTGGTAAGAAACAAGCATGGTGTGCTCATACAAGTGTTGCACACCTGCGACAATATGTGATCAAGAGTGTATCTCAAGTAAGAAACTGGCCCATTTTTTTAACTGTGTACAATAAAATTGAATTCGTACAACTAGTCGAAGATTTTTAAATCTTTTAGACAGATAAAAGAATCATCATCCGGACTCTAAGAAGGCATGAGCCCGAGAAAAATAGTGAATTGAAAGAGAGCACAGATAATATAATGTTAGAGTAGAGAAGGTCATAGTATGGGCTTGTGCATAGTATGGAGAATGTTTGGATACTCACTAGGCCCTAATGAAATATTGCTGAAGGCACCAATGGGCTCGATACAGCTGCACCTATAGAGTCAAAATACAAACTACATCAGCCAAAATGGCGATAAATGGGGGAGTAGGGACATAGTGAATGGGATTGGAGTAAATCTCAAGAGTCTCAAATTTACCTGTGCATGGATTGTACAGACTCCCAAAGTTATCAAAAATTGCAAATGTAGTTCAGATGTACAGAAGAATACAATGATTTTGATTGTAATAGCAATGATCTTGAGACCACTGTTTTTAACGTACAAGGATATCACCACTTCCACAGTTATAATATGAACCTGTATCATATGATCACATCACCTGATAGCATCTCAGGACAGTATAAATCTTTGCAAACAATTGATAGGAAACTCACCATCTTAATAACAAATACATGTAAGTACGAAAGAGATTCTTACAGCAAAAGATTTAATATACAACTAGAGTATTATACAAATCTGTGTCCTTCTAACTAAAGGCCAGTCAACACATGACCTAATAAATATATACATTAAATCTAGTGGTGTGTGCAACTGAAGGGATTCACCAAGTTTACTTAGATTTTAAAACAAAGCAGATGAAGAGCCTGTAAAAGTAGGTTTTATTGGAGGATAACATAAACCTGCTTTTACTTGAGAGTTCTCAAGCTGATTTTATGTATTTCTTGTAGGAAATCTCCCTCCCAGGTTACGCTCTGTAATATTGACAACCTTTACAACTTCACAGATTGTTAAATGCACCACCTTCACGCAGCTGAATTTTAATTCTGCACATTCTTTCTCAAACTCATTTCCTTTAAATGTTTTTTCTTCTACAACTTCACTACTAATTAAACCAGCAAAGCATACAGCTTTATTAAAATGTGTGAAGCATCAACACTGTTTTCCTCTGGGAAAATTAAACATAAACTGCAATATCTTGCTTTAAATTTAGAACAATTACATCACTTGCTGTCTGGTTTTAGCCTGTCGTAAAATGTGAACATCAACAGTGCAGCTCGAATGCCAGAAACATAATACAACTGTAGTTCCTTGCAATTTGCTCTCAAAGCAATACAAACAAACCCACAGCACATAATTAAAAGCAATTAACCAATTTACGGCCTCATGACCCATTTAAGAGCAAAGTAATCAGAAGAACATATGCATGGGAGAAACTAACTCTGCTCTTGTGAATGCTTGCTACCATAGAATAAGAAGTTGTCTAAATTCAAAATGGCAGATCTCAAGTGTAAGTGACTAGAGAAGAGCACCACTCGAGGTCGGTCACCCTGTGCAAATATTGCCCATTGGAATACATAGTGCTGCCTGAATTCAAAAGATAACAATTCCACTAATACATTCATTTCCCACATAGGACACTGTTAGACCTGGCACCATTGGAGTGGGTATCCCCTGCATTTTTGGCCTTTACCTCCTGTGTTTTTCTGTGTGTTGGACTCCATTTTGCTGGTCTAGATGCTTTGGGCACTTTGCCACTGCTGTTCAGAGCCAAAGTGAGAGTGCTCCCTTTTTGAATTGTTGGTATGGATTAGTGATTCCATGATTGTCATTATTAATTTACTAGTCAGACCCTAGTACAGTGCACTGTGTGTGACCAGGGCCTGTAAATCAAATGCTGCTAGTGGACTGAGAACAAAAGGGGTTAGGTCCTTTATGTGGTGAGGGCTAGACCTAATAACATTAGTAAACAACACAAAATGCCCAAACCACAGTTACTCAATACAATTTTTTGATATAGGGTAAGAAACACTTTATTATCGCTTCCCTGGACACCATTATTTTGTGTCAATCATTTTGTATTTTCTAAAATTTGAAAAAATTGCTGACAGAAAAAAGACATTGATTGCAAATATTTACAAATATTTACAAGGCTGGACTAATGTTAGCAAACATTAAAGGCAAAGACTATTTACACATTTAGAAATCATTAGAACACACAATAGAAAATATTCTCACATCAGACATTATTGAAAAAATAATAATACAAACATATCAATTACGAACAACAAAAAGCTAACAAACACTGAATGAGAGAAACTAGGGGTTGGGAAGATAAATGATTTAATATCTTGTATATTTTAGTGCTGGACCAGCCGGTCCTAGCTTTAGTGCAACAGTAATACTTTATATCTCCCAAGCAATACTGCCGACGCGTTTCTAGACCAGACTGGAGTCACTGGTCTGTCATCAGGGCTGTATGTATCTTGTATCTGTGGGATACAAAAGCAATGTTTTGCTTAATCTAGTGTGTGGGCTCCTTTTTATCATACAGTAGCTGTAATGTCGGTGTGCGCTACATACCAAGGCTGCTCAGTGTTGAATTTCAGATCGGGTCTTTTGGGGCTCCGTTTAAATGAAATAACGTGGCCAAGCAGAGAAGCCTAAAAGAATTTAAGGGATGTTTTTAATTTTTATCATTACGAAATTGGTACAATATATTCACTAGCTAAAACAAGTTGGGGAAGTGGAAGCATACCTTTTACTTTCAGTAGTGCCAAGTGCTGGCAGTGTCCATTAAAAGCGGCGTGACCATCAGTTTGGGTTCTGAGATATGGGAAAGATTAATATTCAGGCGCTTAGCGGTGTGCACGTTATGTTAAACACTCGCTTGGAGAATTTGAGAAGGGATTGCCTACCTTGATTTAATCTCTCATTTGTGCATAAATGGAATTGTTGATTTCGTATTCTACAAAGAAAAACAAAGCGCACCCTTAGTAGAATATTTTAACTGATTCAGCGCTCAGCAAGCGCGTATTAGTGCAAGTGGGACAAATACCTGTGGCTGGAGCTGCTGCTCTGTACTGTGGGATTCGAATTTCTCTCAGTAAAGATGGCCGCCGCTATTTCCTGTTTGTTATATGCAAAATCTGTACTGATGCATTGTGGGGCATGTAGTCCCATGAGTCACATTTGCTTGAAAATAGAGGCTAGACGTACTGTCTACAGCACCTTATCTTAGTCTAAAGGTAATGGGTACGTCCTTCCAATTGTTTGTTGTATCATGTATTTTAAAAACAAAAAATGAGTACGCTAGATTGTACTAGAATTTTGGGTGGCTTCTCTGGGTCAGTGACCTGTTCTCATGCAATAGAGGACCAAGACCAGCGGGCAAGCCAGGGATGTCTAACCGATGCAAATCAGGACAGATGTGGTCAAATATGTGCTATCTCAGACAGGTTATTTAAACCAGTCTGTGCACTATTGAATTTTAAAATTAGATACGCTTCTTTTTGTAACAGAACGCGTTCGACGTCATGGCATTTTGACCTGGAGTTTACAGTGTATAGGACAGACCATTTGAATGCTTGCTCATTGTGAGACTTCTCGCAGAAACGCTCCACCATTGGAGCAGACATGACCTTTTTCTTAATCCGCGATCGGTGCTGACTTATTCTGTGGTTGACTTGCTGGCTGGCTTTTCCAATATAAATTAGTTGGCACGGACATAGAATCAAGTACACAACGTTCTTTGTTCTACAATTAGAAAATTCTTTGTGCTTCCACTTGGTCCCATGGTGTACAAACTCGTCGCCTTCTATTGTGCTAGAGCAGGCGATGCAGTTACCACACTTGTGGTGACCCTCGATAGGCTTGAGATTCCATTGCGCCAATAAGTCGCTTTTGGGCTTGGGAATAACCACGTCAGCTCGGATGAGTTCCTGGCCAGTGCTGCGGTTTTTTCTGTATGCAAAAATTGGTTTGGGGAACGGGCAGCTCAGTCCCTCCAAGAAATGCCAATTCTTTAATATAGCCTGTCTCAATTTGTGGGTGTCCGGACAGAAGGTAGTGACGCACACAAGTTTCTCTAGAGGTGCTCGCTGTTTGGTTTGCAGTAGACATTCTCTAGGTGTATATTTTGCCAATAACTCGGTCTGACTCCCCTGCCACAGGAGCCAGACGTCGTCTATGTACCTGTACCCCTGTAGTATTTGATTTTCCGAAGATACACAAGAGCTTGACAGAGCCCCCCGGACGTCCCATCGTGTCGGGCTATGACTCTTGTTTAGAGCCAATAGTGCAATACGTGGATTTCTTTTTAAAGCCATTTGTGTGCCAGGTTAAATCTTATTTGCGCGATACAACCGATTTTTTGAACAAAGTCGAAGGTACCATCTTTGATCCGCAATCGCAAATCATGGTTACAATGGACGTTACGTCCTTGTATACCCAAATCCCCCAGGAAGAAGCCTTAGAAGTCATGCAGATATATCTGGACATGAGAGAAAGACCACATCGAGTTCCGACTGCCTTCATTTTAGAATTGGCAGCAATAGCACTGAAGAGAAATTACTTCACTTTCAACGGCCAGTTCTACATGCAAGTGAAGGGCACCGCCATGGGATGTCCTTATGTCCCAGAAATGGCGGTACTCTTCATGGTGCAGTATGAAGAAAGGTTCGTGGACATGAATAACCCTTTTAAACATCAAATACTACAGTGGTACAGGTACATAGACGACGTCTGGCTCCTGTGGCAGGGGAGTCAGACCGAGTTATTGGCCTTGGTGTGTGGACGGGAGGTTGGTTTCGTCTTTGTTCAGGAAGGCCACTGACAGAAACACGATTTTACACCACAGAAGCGCACATCCCCGCAGTCTAAAAGCTAATTTACCCTATGGGCAATTATTAAGAATAAGACGGAATTGCTCAGAAATACAAGACTATGAGCTGCATGCCCAAGCATTTTGCTGTGATGTGCAAGAGCGTGGTTATCCACGTAAGCTCCTCAAACACTCTCTTAAGCGTGCAAAATATACGCCTAGAGAATGTCTACTGCAAACCAAACAGCGAGCACCTCTAGAGAAACTTGAGTGCGTCACTACCTTCAGTCCGGACACCCACAAATTGAGACAGGCTGTATTAAAGAATTGGCATTTGTTGGAGGGACTGAGCTGCCAGTTCCCCAAACCAATTTTTGCATACAGAAAAAACCGCAGCATTGGCCAGGAACTCATCCGAGCTGTCGTGGTTATTCCCAAGCCCAAAAGCGACTTATTGGCGCAATGGAATCTCAAGCCTATCGAGGGTCACCACAAGTGTGGTAACTGCATCGCCTGCTCTAGCACAATAGAAGGCGACGAGTTTGTACACCATGGGACCAAGTGGAAGCACAAAGAATTTTCTAATTGTAGAACAAAGAACGTTGTGTACTTGATTCTATGTCCGTGCCAACTAATTTATATTGGAAAAACCAGCCAGCAAGTCAACCACAGAATAAGTCAGCACCGATAGCGGATTAAGAAAAAGGTCATGTCTGCTCCAATGGTGGAGCATTTCTGCGAGAAGTCTCACAATGAGCAAGAATTCAAATGGTCTGTCCTATACACTGTAAACTCCAGGTCAAAATGCCATGACGTCGAACGCGTTCTGTTACAAAAAGAAGCGTATCTAATTTTAAAATTCAATAGTGCACAGACTGGTTTAAATAACCTGTCTGAGATAGCGCATATTTGACCACATCTGTCCTGATTTGCATCGGTTAGACATCCCTGGCTTGCCCGCTGGTCTTGGTCCTCTATTGCATGAGAACAGGTCACTGATCCAGAGAAGCCACCCAAAATTCTAGTACAATCTAGCATACTCATTTTTGGTTTTTAAAATACATGATACAACAAACAATTGGAAGGACGTACCCATTACCTTTAGACTAAGATAAGGTGTTGTAGACAGTATGTCTAGCCTCTATTTTCAAGCAAATGTGACTCATGGGACTACATGCCCCACAATGCATCAGTACAGCTTTTGCATATAACAAACAGGAAATAGCGGCGGCCATCTTTACTGAGAGAAATTCGAATCCCACAGTACAGAGCAGCAGCTCCAGCCACAGGTATTTGTCCCACTTGCACTAATACGCGCTTGCTGAGCGCTGAATCAGTTAAAATATTCTACTAAGTTTGCGCTTTGTTTTTCTTTGTAGAATGCTGAAATCAACAATTCCATTTATGCGCAAATGAGAGATTAAATCAAGGTAGGCAATCCCTTCTCAAATTCTCCAAGTGAGTGTTTAACATAACGTGCACACTGCTAAGCGCCTGAATATTAATCTTTCCCATATCTCAGAACCCAAACTGATGGTCACGCCGCTTTTAATGGACCCTGCCAGCACTCGGCACTACTGAAAGTAAAAGGTATGCTTCCACTTCCCCAACTTGTTTTAGCTAGTTAATATATTGTACCAATTTCGTAATGATAAAAATTAAAAACATCCCTTAAATTCTTTTAGGCTTCTCTGCTTGGCCACGTTATTTCATTTAAACGGACCCCCAAAAGACCCGATCTGAAATTCAACACTGAGCAGCCTTGGTATGTAGCGCACACCAACATTACAGCTACTGTATGATAAAAAGGAGCCCACACACTAGATTAAGCAAAACATTGCTTTTGTATCCCACAGATACAAGATACATACAGCCCTGATGACAGACCAGTGACTCCAGTCTGGTCTAGAAACGCGTCGGCAGTATTGCTTGGGAGATATAAAGTATTACTGTTGCACTAAAGCTAGGACCGGCTGGTCCAGCACTAAAATATACAAGATATTAAATCATTTATCTTCCCAAACCCTAGTTTCTCTCATTCAGTGTTTGTTAGCTTTTTGTTGTTCGTAATTGATATGTTTGTAATATTATTTTTTCAATAATGTCTGATGTGAGAATATTTTCTATTGTGTGTTCTAATGATTTCTAAATGTGTAAATAGTATTTGCCTTTAATGTTTGCTAACATTAGTCCTGCCTTGTAAATATTTGTAAATATTTGCAATCAATGTCTTTTTTCTGTCAGCAATTTTTTCAAATTATAGAAAATACAAAAAGATTGACACAAAATAATGGTGTCCAGGGAAGCGATAATAAAGTGTTTCTTACCCTATATCAAAAAATTGTATTGAGTAACTGTGGTTTGGGCATTTTGTGTTGTTTGCTAGTGGACTGAAGCACTGATTGTGTCACCCACAGGCACAGCCTGTAAAATGTGACTCTGGCCGACCATTGCAGAGCCTGTGTGCAGTCTGGTAACTGCCATGTTGACTTGGCAAGTTCACCCACTTGCCAGGCTCTAACCTTCCCTTTTCTTACATGTCAGTCACACCGAAGGTAGGGCCAATGTACCCCAAGGGTGCAGTGTATGTGAAAGATAGGACATGCATTGGTGTGTTTGGCAAGTCCTGATAGTGACTTACAGGCAATTTCGTTTTTCACTACTCCCATTGGATAGAATGGGGAGTTTGTTTATAACATCATATAAACATAACTGTCCCAGGGAACAAGGTAGGAAAATAAAGTTTAGTGTGCCTGAACTCAGAATTTTTAGATGCATCTCTTAGTGAGGGTGAGTTTTACATTCTGTGTTTGAAAATACCACTTTTTAGATATTAGGTATTTTCTTGCCTAACCATCCAGTGTGCCTCTGCTAGGTTTGTATATTGCATGTCTGGCTTTTGGATGACAGGGGCTGGAGAGGGGCAGTGGCTCCAGAAGTCTGATGAGTCAGGGGTGGGCTGATTAGACCTGGGCTGCATTTAGAGTAGGGGGAAGAGATTTCCTTTCACCTACATGGGCCAGATCTGCTTTCAACAATACTGTCTCCCCCTCCTACCAGGTAGCTGCACCAGTGAGGACAGAACTGGTCTTGGCTGGATAAAGAGGGGCTCAGACTTTTAGATCACTTCTGGTGATCAAGAGGAACCTTTGCAAGGAGAGGAGCCAGAGAAGCTGAGCAGGAATACTGCCCCTGTGCTGTTTACTGTTTGGGGTTGGCCTGCAGTGGCTACGTGCTGCAAAGGAAAGAAGAAAAGGACCTTGCTGTTTGCTTTGTCACCTGCTTGAGGAAAAGATCTCAGGCCTTGAGTTTGAACTTGCCTCCTGTTCTGAAGTCTCAGGGACACAAAGACTGTATTTCTTCTGCTTCTCTGCATCTGGAACTGCTGTTTCAGCTGCCATAGAAGGAAATTGCAAACTGACCCCAGTGAGCGATACCGTTACCTGCACCGAAGCCGTGGGCACAGCTCGTGAAGAGCACAACGCACCGCCCTGACTTGCACCATAGGCCCGATGGCTGATGACGCTGTGCTGCATCGACTCCAAAGCCATCACCAAGGCCGCTGCCTGCACCGGAGCCGAGGACACCGCTTGTGATGTCCACGACGCAACGTCCCGTCCCGCACCACAGTCTAATTTCACCGACGACGGTGTTTCATCAACGCAGAGCTGATACTCGACATGGGTGACTCCTGAATCCATCGACACCTCACTGTGGCAAGGAACCCGCGCCTCACAACCACCTTGACATCACCTAACCCACATAGTATGGAACCAACGTCTCACCTGCCCTGCACTGCAGTAAGGAACCAAGGCTTCACCTCCCTTGGGGTCGTAAGAAACCAACGCTGCTCAGTGGCAATGAAGCATCATATCTCCAACGCTGTGCACCGTCTTTGCTTTCATCAGTTCCAAGGTACTGTTCTTTGGGAGTCTACTTGACTCCGTGCCCAACAACGTCGTAATAACTCCAAGTAGAGCTATTTGTTGCTACAAACTTTATTTGAGTGAAGAACCTATTTTTGTGGATATCTTGATAACTGTATCGTGGATTTTTTTTTGTTTGTTCTAGTTTTGGTTTACATAAAGATTACTTATTTTTCTAAACTGGTATGGTGTTCATTTGTAGTGTTTTTGCTGTATAACTGTATATGTTCAGAAATGCTTTACACACTCCCACTGAGATAAGCCTGTCTGCTCGTACCAAGCTACCAATGGGTTGTGAGCAGGGGTTATTTTAGAAGTGTATCCCCCTTACCCTGGATAGAAGCAAGGGCCCCTATTTGGACAAAGGTACCTACCTCTGCCAACTAGAGATCCCCATTTCTAACAGATACCAACAGGAACAAGATGGAATGTAGCATTTGAGAATTAGATGTTGATGTTACATAATCATCCTACGCTTTCTTAAAAAATAAATTTAAGCGTGTAAATATAGCCATCTGCGCCTACAAATTCTGACATCCTGATTCAAAGTATTTAGTTCTGCGTATATCTAAAGTTTCATATAAAACTTAGCACAGTGAAAAATTGTTGTGTAAGGCTGATTTTCTATGCAGTAAAATTATTGTGATGAAAACTGATTTGTGTTGGAGCAATAGCTTCAAATAAAATGCACAGAACACTCAAACAGATAAAGTTTAGTGCACAACATTTAGCATGCTGATTCCCACCACAGAAGCATATGTACAACTACTTCTGCAATTTAAGTGTTTGTGGGAGGAAAAGAAAGTTCCCCTCTCCCCTATGTTATCTAAGGCAGAGGAAAGAGTTTCACACTGAACATCTTTTTGATCAAAAAGAATATTGTGTGAGGCAGAACTATTGCCCGACACCTTCAATTGATCTGGAGGATGGTTTAATACCAAAATTAGTTATATTTCTCGAATCTGATTTCACCACTGTGATAAATGAGACGGGCTTATCTCAGTGGCAATATCTGTTCCACATCTGGCAAAGAATAATGACATTATATACCCTGCAGCAAAAGAAAATGGAAGCTTGGTATTGTGGATGCCATTAATTCTGTTGTGACGTTCTGAGACAGATATCTAGCAACACCAGCGCAGACATCTTAAGCCTCTAATAAAAGTTTTTTAAAAGTCTGAAATTGCAAGTGTAGCAAATTCCTCTTTTCTGTGTGAGCATGCCAGATTTTTCACTTCTTTCCAGGACCTATTTTTGCTTGCATTAGAACCTGTGCATTTTACCCCTTCTCAACAGAAGTAAAGTGCCTGTGGTCCCCCTTTACACATGGTTAAATTGTCATATACCTGTTTGACAAATTTATCTTGCCTATAAGTCCCCCGTATATGGTATAGAAAATGAACCCCGCATCTGAAAGTTAAGTGCCACCTGTAGAATGCAGGGTCTATTGTGCCTTTCACAGAGCTGTCCTTTAAAATACGGATTTAGGCCTACCACGTGTAACATGACTGCAACAGCCTAAAAACCTGCAGTTCAACATGTCAAAATACAATTTTTGAGAGGCAGGAAACCATACTTTTAAATAACAATAAGTCCTCCTCAACTGCACCTTGGCACCCTCAAGGTAGGGTGCCTGATATTTAAAAGTGGTACATGTCCTAAATTAAAGTTAGTATGTTCCTCCATTGACAAGTCTCCAACAGCTTTTTCACTGGCAAGGCTGTAGTTGGATTCTAGAAAATATAAAAGTGCAGACTATAAATGTTAGTCTGTAACTTTCGATAAGACGTGGCTACAATTTTTATTCAAAGACTATGTTTTATATTTCCTAAAATACCTATTCAGTGTTAAACCTGGCCTTTTCGGCAGGTTTAACCCCAAACTCTTTGCCTTTTGCCTCCTATTTTTCTAACTCTGTTTTTGTTGGCTATAGGATTCTTGGCAATTTACAACTGCTGAATAAATTATTAATATGATTGGTTATCCATAACTAGCATATTTGATTTACTGGTAAGTCCCTAGTAATCTGCACGTTGTGTACCCAGGCCTGTAAATCAAATGCTACTAGTAGACTTGCAGCACTAGTTTTGCAACCCACATGAGTAGCCCTGTAAATGTTTCTCAGACCTGCCAACACAGTATCTGCATGCATAGTTGTAAACTGCCAGGTTACCCTGTCAAGTGCACCCACTAGCCAGGCCCAAACCGTCCCTTTCCTTACATGTAAGGTACCCCAAAGGAAGGCCCAAGGTATCCCATTGGTCGGGTGCAGTGTATGTGAAAGGTAGAACTGTACTGATGTGTGTGTGACAAGTCCTGATAGTGAAATACTGTGTATTTCGTTTTCACTATTGAATAGCTGCCTGTCCCATAGGCTTATCATTGGGGCTGCGCTGTAACATTTTTACATGTGTAACTTTCATTAGGGACAAGATAGAAAAATGGAGTCTAGGCTTTCTGAACTCAGAATTTATTAACACACCTTTAGAAAGTGTAAGCGCGTGAGGAGCACTTTTTTCGCAGTTCAGCACATTAGGAGTGCTGGTCCTTGCCCAGACCTCTGTGAAAACCCTATTATGTGGTTGGCGCTACAAATCCATTTTTCTTTCCACCATCTAGCGTGTATTGAGTCATTGTTTTCCTTCTCTTTTTCTCTTGTTGGAAAGTAACCCCAACTCCGTGAAAGTCCCAGCTTCTGAGGCCATTGCACCAGGAGGGGACAGGGTCCGAGCCCAAAATCACAGTGCTTGAGAGGAGCCAGTGCCCTCTGGACAGTGAGGTTGACACCTTGAAGACAAGAGCTGCCCGGACGACATGTCTTGGGTGAGACCACACCAGCAGTGCAGACCTGAACAGAGTGGCTGGCAGGAGAAGGAACAAGTTGATGCAGTCGCTGCAAAGGAAGCTGCACCCAGCCACAGCAAGTGGAGGAAGTAGTGATCCCCACTGCAGTGCTACCCAGTTCAAGCCCTGCCCATCGCAGATCCTCGCTGGTGAGATGAGCCCCCCACCGGGGCCAGGGTCAAAGACAGCGGTGAGCGGTCTGCTCCTGTCTCACCTGGGCGACGTGGGCCCTACCCACCATCAAGGCTAGGCAACCAAGCAGAGGAGAAAGCCTCAACAGAGGTCCTGCTCTGCCCCATTTTTTGTGGGAAGTATTGATGCCTTTTTGAGTGAGGCACGGCCGATTACCCAAACATGCAGAACAGCGCCCGCTCACTGGGACAGTGTGCCTAGGGCCAATCAGTACAGAGGTGCTAAATCCAGAGGTAGGGATGTTGGCAGAATAATAGCAGTTTCTTAGATGTGCCAAAGTGGGTGAAATCTTGACAGAGGCCCTGTGTACTGTTAGGGAAACAGGCTGCCTGTAGGGCAAATTAATTCCCAAAATGTTATGGTGATGGATGTTTTCCCTTCCCAACCTAACTGCAGCATTTTGTGCCCTGATGTTTTTATGATATGGGCAAGGTATCAGTATTGGTTGTATTTTCCTAAATGTGATGTCATTTAAAAATGTGTTCTCACTGCAAGAACTTCATAATATGTACAGAGATGGTACAAGGTGCTTGTCAAAATGTTTTCTTGATGGGGATGGGTGCAACCTACAAAGATTTACTTTATTGCAATACCCACTATGTTATCACCATTGCATAGTGGCAAAGTGATTAATGTGATTGTAGTCTATGTGTTTTATGTATAATACAAAGGATATTTTTATATAACCGTGTGTGGAGTCTCTTTTTGTGGTGTTCCTTGTGTCTCACTGTTGAGTGTGTGTGTTGCACAAATGCTTTACACATTGCCTCTGGGATAAACTTGACTTCTCTGCCAATCTACGAAGGGGGTGAACATGGGTTAACTTGGGTGTGTAACTCCCTTAATCTGACTAGAGTGGTTGGTTCTGTCTGGCTTAGGTGCAAACCTTTGCCAACAAGAAACCCCATCATGAGCTAATGAACCATGCCTGCTGTTCAGGTATTGTTAATGCTGTTGCGTTTCCAATTAATGTCATATTTCCCATCACTCAATGGATACCAGAGCACCTTTCAATTAGCCAATGATATAGATGCAAGCAGTTCCCTGTCTCTTAGCGCTTTGCCTCTCTAAGTCTGTCCGTTCCCCTCCCCAACGGCATGCAATCATATGCATAAACAGATCTATAAAGTCATGTAAGACATGTCTATGAATACATCACATCCACTTTACAGAGAAGTCACGTCTCGCTCCAAAGGACGCGCATGTCCCAGGCCTTCGGTGTACACTGAGGGTATCAGCACTTTCTTAATAATTCAATTGTTCTCTAATTAAAACATGCTTGCTTCTAATTAATGAGCTTGTTGGGTAATACAAATGGCTCACAGGTAAACAGGCTTCGTGCCCTAGTGATTCCATGCCAGGAAGTATTAACATAGTTACGGCACGGATGGCTCCCGCGCCGGCGGCTGTTCTGTCCTACTAATGCACAATGAGCGTGATGTGCACAGCTCCAGAGAACAATATTCCAGACCCATAAATTCAGATTTCACATAACATATAGCAACCTGTCCAGGCTCACAGCACGTGACCCCCCCCAACAATACCACAATGTCAGAGAGGGCAGTGAGAAAATTCTTCTTTGCCAATATTAAACTGCATTTGTTATTATTTTATTAGATTCTAGTGAATAATTATGGCCGAACAACTGAGATGTAAGATGTGTCTTGAACTACATTTACATGTTTTTATTGCTGCCTTAGCAACATAAATCTTTTTTAAAGGACCCAAGGAAAGAATAGCAAGGTGAAACGTTGATGTGAGGCAGCATTTGCTATTTTCACATAACACAGCTTTCAAACTGGGCCCAATCGTGCTCTCTGATAAGCTTAGAAAAAAGCGATCTTTGCAGCATTAAAAGCTGCCAGTGCTGATACCAGTCACCTGATACCTCCTTCTGCAGAAGGCATAGGACCCTCCTTCTGAGTGGCCCTCTAATAGCTGGAGGTAAAACTGGGATAAAATTCCGTGAACACTTTTCTCTCGGACACTTTTACTCCCCCTCCACACTAATTGAGTCACAAAGCATGCTATTTCCATCTTTTACAAGGTAAAACCAAATTCTCCCCCTTTTTAACAATTGTCCCCAACCAAATTTCACCAGTTCAGCCATGTGAAATGTGCATAGGTCAATGACGACCAGTGCAGGTAAGAGCAGTGGTGCAGGGGGAGTCGACAGACGACGATGATGGGGGAAAAAAAGAAAACCACTTACCTTGCGCTCGCCGCATCGCCGACATTTTTTATTTTTATTTCATTTTATTTTCCCTCGTCATCCTCTGTCGACCCCCCACCACATTCTGCCAGCTCCATATTACCTCTACATCTTTTTATTTGTGAAACTAATGCCTTAGAAAAGAACTCTGACAATACGTTCATTCCTATTGCCATCTGCCGTTGTGCCATGCAATTGTATTTTCTATGCAAGGCTTAATTTGTGTAAAAAAAAAAAAAAGTAAGTAGCAGGGCTCTTGTCTGTAGCCCACTGCAAATTTAATCTCAGGTTGCCCCTGCCAGTGCTGCCTATGACAGCACCAAAGCAACTACTAACCATCACATTCTACAAGGGGCTTGGGCGACAGGTATTGGTTATTTTGAAAGTATATTAGATTAATAAACAATTGTTGTTGTGTTCATCTCTAAATTACAGCGTCACCGTGTGACACAATCCCATAAGTGCTGTTGTTGATATACGTGCTGGTGCTAAGCATCGGAAATCACCTGCTCAAATTAAACGTTTGATCTGTGTATGATTGTGTGATTCTGTGGTCACATGTTGCACCAAGAAACATAAACATGGACAATCAGTGATGTCAGCCGATTCCAGCTTTTCAATGACTGCTGATAAGAAATATATCATCACTTGTGGAGGTGGAAGTCTTGAAATGTGTTCACGGCCAGGGCCGGACTGGGAACCAAAACCGGCCCTGGCAAAGTGCTCGGGCGCTGCCGAGCTCTTTGCCAGGACTGGTTTCATCCGATTTTGTTACAGGGCCGATTTTGCAGCTATGCTGCAAAAACAGCCCTGTAAAAAAATCGGCCCCCACCCGTGCGGCGCACCGGGGGATTGCCCGGTGCCCGCTACGGCCAGTTCAGGCCTGTTTACGGCGGACATTACTGCACAATCAATGCAGCCTTATTTGTGGACCCCGATTATACATTCCCTACCACTACGGCAATGCAGATTCAAACTTAGATAATAGTTTAAATGGGCACTATTGCATCTTCTGGGCTGTCTGCATCCCCCTCGGCATTATGCCACATGGTTTAAAGAATTGGAAGCTAAGTGCATGATTTGTCAGTGCTAAATCTCTAGTCTGAACACAATATACTCAGTGATGCCACTCGACTGCTAACAGTGGTGTAACCCAAAATGATGTGGCCCCCCTACAAAATGTAACGGGGGTCCTGAGTCTCCCATATCTCACAAATATTCATGGGCCTTGGGCTTAATGGGCCCCATCTTGAAGGGTTGGGGGTCCTCTGGAGGATTGTGAGCCCCCCCCCCCCCCAACACCACCATAGGAGCTGCAGCGGCCAGCATTACGACCCCTGACAGAGTGTTGGCTGTCTCAGTTAAAACATGTCTTGGCTTTGCCCGCAGTATGTTAAATTGGTGGGAAACATCCTTTACCCCGCAAGTGTTGCAATGCATGCCATTACCCCGCATTTTTTACACCGCAAAATCTTTTACAACACAGGGCTTCGCATCACAAACTATTACAATGCATTCCCCAAAGTGACGCCCCTGTAGAGTTAGAATAGTAAATTGCGTTGTAATGGGGAATGCGTTTTAATAGATTGCATTGTAAAGCCCTGGGTTCTAAAAGATTTTGCGGTGTAAAAACTGTTGAGAAACGGCATGCGGAGTAAAAGTGTGATGGATAAAGTGTCCTTTTCTAAATTGGTAGGCACTGTCAGGTCTCAGGCACCAGCACTAATTTGAAAAAGAGAGTGCCAGAATACCTCTGCATTGGGGGAATACAATTAATACCAGCCCTTCTCAGATGGAAATGGGTACTCAGGGACAGTGAGCACATGCACGGATATATATTTCCATTAAAGTGCTGAATTTGCCAGTGCTCGCGTACCGTTGGGAACCAGTAGTGCTATTGCATTATCAATACATCTCAGCTTAGGAGCAAGGTTAAAGTAAAGTACTGCACTGACATTGACATCACCCTCGTGAGAACCAGGTAAGAGAAGGGTACTAAACTTCCAGCACTATTTCTCAAAGTGGAAACCGTTTCAGATCTACTCCTCTACTTCATACCTAGGCACCATAAGACATGTGTCCAAACCTGATACACACCCGCAGGAACTCAAAAGAAGAAAAGGGCTCATTTCCAGCATATTTTGTTTGGAGGATGCGTCCTCTCGTTTTTTTTACTCGAACTGCCCTTATTGATGTTTTTGACCTTTAGTACTCCCAGTGTCTAATTGGCCTCAGGGTCCAGAATAATGGAGTATTAGTGTGCTGTCCATCTGGCCTCAACAATGGGTGTCAATTTGTGAGTGCACTGCAGTGTTATTATACATGGAAGTAAGGCACATGTTGCCCAGTCGTACTGCTATGTTATCTCATTCTTGGAAACAACATGCATGCTACTGTTTCTGTACAAATACATGCTGTTTTCTTCTGTAGTGCTTCACCTGTGTGATCTGACTAGTAGTACTCTACAGTACTGCGTGTATGGTCTCTCTTTTGGAAGACAGGTGTTGGACTTGATCTTATTCTGTACTGACTCACCTGTAGGAACCAGGTTAATAGTACTCTCCAGTACTACCTGTACTGTTTCTTTGGCAAGACAGGTTCATTGTCTTCTTCTGTACTATCTATGCTGCCTTACTTGTAGAAGGCAGGTTAATAATACTCTACAGTACTATCTGTGCTGTCTGTTTAGAAAGACCGACACGTGGGTTTCTTCTATTCTGGCTCACCTGCAGTACCCACGCTAATAGTGCACTTTGGTACTGTGTGTATTATCGCTTTTGGAAGACAAACTGAGGGTCTTCATGTGTACTGTCTTTACTGTCTCACATGTAAAAGGCAGGCTAATATTACTCTACTGTACTACCTGTACTGTCTATTTAGAAAGACAGGCTTGTGGCCTTCTGTACTGCCTCACCTGCAGAACCCATGCTAATAGAGTTGTACAGTACTGTACATACTATCTCTTTTGGAAGACAAGCTAAGGGTCTTCTTCTGTACCGTTTATGCTGCCTCAGTTGTAGAATCCGTATTTAGAACTCAACGGTACTACCTGTCTTGTCTATTTAGAAAGACAGGCCTGAGGTTCTCTTCTGCCCCGTAGAACCCATGTTCCTGGTCTTCTATAGTACTGCACATAATCTCTCTCTTTTAGAAAACAAGCTAAGGGCCTCTTCTGTACTGTCTATGCTGCCTCAGTTCTAGAAACCTGGTTAATAGTACTCCTTTATGTTATGTTATGTTAATCACACTTATAGAGTGCACAGTTACCCTGGGGTGTCCTGGTGCTAAGCACTGCCTGCTAAGGAACGTGAAGGAGTGTGTTACTGGGAAAAGAGCCAAGTTTTCAGGTCCTTCCCAAATGAGAGGAGGTCGGGGGCATTCCTGAGATGGAAGGGGAGGTTGTTCCAATCCCTAGAAGCGCAGGTAATACAGCTCCTGCCTCTGTGGCACTGCTACTGCTGAAAGTGCCTTCAATGTGTGAAGCCGCAGCTCCAGTGGTTCATACACATACTTAGTATGGCCTGTCAGGAGCTTTCGAAGTTCTTAGACAGGACATCGCTTTCGCATTAGCAGTATGTTACCACTATTGTCATCACCAGGCAAATGTATATTAAATCTATGCCCACGCAGCTCCCTCATTCATTTATTGCAAAGCCAGCAGTGATTCCACACTTCACTTTTCTCAGAAATGGGTTCTCTCCTATAATGTTGGGATCTATTTTTTTTTTTTTAACATTTTTCTCCAGCTATGCTCCTGGGTTCATAAAACATTCAGACACAGTTAATGAAATATCAGTAGTAAACAGTGCTCTTGTGATCTGCCTTTTGTTCCCGAGGCAGCTGCTGCAATATTGGATTTACTACAAAGGACTGCGCCGCATTATGTCCCTGGCAGATGTCGGAGAACAATCAGAACCGAGGCAGCGAGCCTCCTTTAACGAGTCCACTGACAGAGCAAAGGAGCCATTACCCAGACACACTTGTAGCCCAGACTGTGTGAGTGCATCCCTAACGTTCTTTCAGGATCTGGACACCCGTAAGGCTCCTTATTGTCAAAGCACTGTGAAAATGTATTTAAACTTCTACTCACCTAAACAGTACATCATAATACACTCGGAAAAGTATTTTTACCTAATGCTACATCCTGTAAAGTGCTTAAACAGGAAAGTTGTACAAATTGGAGCAACGTGGGACAATGAGCCAGAGCTTAATTTGTATAAAAAATAAATACAAAAGTTAGTGTCAGGGGTCATTTCAGGAGGCCATTGCAGCTTGCACCACCCATTAGCCCTGCCAGTGGCTACCAATCCATTGCCATTCTGCAAGTGTGACAATTCAGACTATTCCAGGTCACCCAAAGCTTTAAGAATTGCCTGGGAGGTAGGTATTAGTAGTTTTTAATGTGCATTGAACTACTAAAACATTTTTGTTGTGCTCATCTCAAAATTAGACAGACAGCGCCAACATGTGATGGACTGTCATTAGTGCCGGAGTTGAGAATTTACTGCCGGTACCGAGCACCGGAAACCACCGCCTCAAACAAGTAAGTAAGACTATTAGAACGAAAATCACCCATTACCCCATCCTTCCCAGGTAGATAAAAATTAGGCTGGGACAAATGTTTGATTATGCTGGTGTTATCGCACATAACATCTGGCATTTCGTGTTACGCGTTATCTGAAATGCCAAAGGTTAAACCATTACGCCAAGTCATTCAGTTGAGATGATGTTTGGGCAAAAATCCTATTGCAGTACCATGGGAGCAACGGGAACAAACAGAACATAAGCACTTAAGGGTCATGTTGTGTACAGTTTTGTATATTTCTTTTATTGTTTGAGAAGGAGGCATGTTTACAAAGGACTAATGATTCATTTAGTGTTAAAAAAAGTGTGAGGATACCTTTTGCACTACAAAAAAAGTGCTCATTAGTAAACAGGCAATTTGCATAACTTTGCGTAATATTTTGGGCATTACCACATAGGAAATTACTTGAATATTGCCCAGACTAATGAAATGGCACCAGACCACTTCTAAGTTCTCATGAAGTTGTGAATCTCTGAGTATGGTTTTTGACAGAATTTTTTTTTTTACCAGATCATACAGCTGCTGTGATTAAAAATAGCTGGCATGATGCATGACTGGGGTTAATAAGAACTTTAAAGTTGGTCTATAATTGATAAGTGAGTGTGAGATGGAGATAGAGAGAAGCAGATTATTTTCTCATACAGTGAATTATGCACCTGGATCACTCTTCATTCTAGCTGTGCGGCACAGATTTCATTGAAAAGCATTACCAACTCTTGCCGGATCTTTTATAAGGAGTTCCTCCATGAAATTGCTATAAACCTAAAAGCTTCTCTTGCTTTTAAGTGAGTGTGTGTGTTATGAGTGGGTGCCAAGCTGCATAAATGTCCCTCTACACATTTTATGAAGTTTAAAAAAATGTGGGGAAATTATATGCAAAATTCCACATTTAGTGGGAGAATTCCCTCAGAACAAATGTGTTGTAGAAAGATTCCTCTGCAAAAAGTTGCAATTCTGGATCTCAACTATTATCACACATACAATATCCACTTGGTGGAGTATTTTTGCCCCCTCTAACTTGTAAAATGTGGGATGAATTACCTTCTGCAATGAAAGGTGGACCAAAGCATAAAACAGTTCTCATTTGTTGCATGTGTAGGTTAGTGTCAACATTGGAAACAGCAGTTTTGCTCTAAAACAAGTCACTGTTCCACCAGGGATGGCTCCTCCGTTATAGGAAGAGTGTTGCCCCAACGAAATGCCTCAGACATGAAAAATAAAATGCTAATGAATGCAATTCCTCTCCATTTTATTTTTCGCCACCCTGTCCCAAACAGAGTGTCAGAACATGGGCGGGGCTGCTGCTGAATGGTGGCAGCAGCAGCATGGAGGAAGGTGGGCTGCTTTTTGCACTTGTTTAAAGTGCGCATATCTCCTTGGCCAGCCGTCTTGCGATGGCTTGACACACATGCAATCTTTAAATCCTTCAACACAGTTGTCTTAAAACAGCTGGGTCGAGAGTAAGTGCAGGCGTCCAGTGCCGTCGAGAGTGCCATAGAGGCCACTCCCTCCAATCAGGTTGCTGCTCTCATATACATGAAAGCCGTGCCAGAATTGGCTTGGGAGCATGCCTCAAGGAGAGAAGAGATTGTAGGAATTCACCTTGTTGCAGGAATTTAAGTGTTTTATTTTATTTAATGCATTATTTTTTTCCCCCACATGCCCCATCATCCTTGGGGCATTCCAGCCACCACTGTCTTCTACTCTGTGCCCAATGCCCACACTAAAGAACCTGCTGCGGAGCAGGGTTTAGTTCTTGCTGTATTTGTAATGCAATCCCCGTTTGGCACTGAATGAGTGACATCGTTTTTTTGACGGAGTTTTATGTAGCGCAAACTTGACCCAAAGGTATCGGGTATCAGAGCGATTTACATAGCACCAGTTGCGTTACATGAGGACACAATCATGTTTGTTAGGCGGGGGAGATTAAGTGATTTACCAAGAATCATAGGATGTTCAGCGTCATTGCAGAGAATCAAACCCAGTTCCCCAGATTCGAGGTCGACCGCCCTAGCCATTAGGCCAACTCCTCTACTGATTTTCTTAAAAATCTACTACTTCTAACTGTCTACACAGTAGAATATCAAGATAATGTCACCAGACAGATCTAAGAGCAGTAGATGGGCACTTTCTCTTTGTTCCAATGTTCCAGTATACATCCTTCTTAGGCGATTACACCAACTCCTTTCATTGGATCGGTGCAAGTTGCGCTTGCATCACATGGGTTGTTGTAATGCATGGTGTCGTCTATTGCTCTTTGTTTGCACACTGGCAGATTGTATAAAGCCCTTAAGAGAAACCCTTCAGATTTCCTTAAATGAAGGACCCTCCAAGCGTCTATTGACAAGCCAGGGCTACAAACAGCAGCTTAGAATTTTCTGTTCACATGATGTAAAGATATAGACTTTGATATTTTTTCGGGATAACAAGCACACATTTTAAGGACAATCTGTAAATGTATTACATTGCCAGAAACTCGTCTACTTTTTTATATGTCTTGTTTTTAGAATTTTAATTGCATTTGGCAAATGTGTCTGTGCTAGGAACAGAAATATGTGCTCACAGCAAGGACAGTACAATAAAAACATTTTGCAAAAAATACTGGTATTGTCATAATTTCATAAACGGTAGGGAGGCTAAAGTGTTATAGTCTGTTGTGAAATTTATTTTACCCAGGGATTTTGCGGTTTTGAAAACTTTCAACAAATCTGTCTTTCTATTAAAGCACGTTGTGTATAATACATTACTGCTTTGTTAAGGTGCTGGTGCCTCAGTTGGATGATTTACTGTGTATGTTCTGTTTTGTTTTCACTTTTATTTCCTGATATTTCGTGAACCTCCATTGAGCAATTAAAATATTCATTTTCAAAAACAAAGTATTTTTTTCGTTTCTTTAATAATGAAAGCACAGCCCCAAACATTAGGTCACATTAGTCATATGCTGTTAGAAAATTACTTGCTTCTCTAATAGATTTCTCCAAATAAAATCTGCACCGAAAATGTTATTTCTCTATCAGCCCCCTCACAGCAACACCTTCTACGAACAGTTGTGTCTGCGAGTACTATTTTTCACCTAGGTTGGTAACCTAGCACAAAATCTGCAAAAATGGACATATGTATATTTCTGAAGATCCTATTACTATTGGTGGTATTGAAAATGATGTAATGATGCATTCATATTTTAGAGCCTATAGAATTTACGCAAATTGTTTGTTACAAATGCTGTACAAACTGAAACCTTTCACCCTAATTATCAAATACGTCTTGGTAGAAAATCAATCTATCCCCTCTGGGAACACTTTGGTGCTTGGCTGTGCTCCCTTGCTCAGTGAAGCAGACACCTGCTAACTCTCATACTATTTGTGCTGTGTCAGCAGTGTCCAGTACTCCACTCTGAATTTTGGTCCAGCATTACTGTCTAGCAGGGGCGTATGGGGAAACCCATGATGTGCCTATGCAGAGAAGGGATCAATAGGGATGACTCATATCCTAAAGTTGGTGTTAGACTACAATGAAATTAAGTTCAGGATGCCATGTTCCAGATAGTCAATAAAGACAGAGGGCCTCATTTATGAGAAATGATGCATCGCTGCGTGAAAGCAGCAATGCGTCACTTCTCAGTGCGCACTCCTTGCGTCATGATTGATGCGTCATAGTTATAATATGACGCATCATGTCGCAAGGAGTTACAGATACGTCAGTATTTCTGAACTATCTGTCGGAGCAAAAGTGACGCATTGCTGGAGTGTGTCACAAAGGTGACGCAACTCCAGCAATGTGTACTTTCACATGGGCTAGTCCCATGTTGTTAATGCCTGCATCAGTCTTACGCCTGCCATGAAGCAGGCGTAAGATTTCGACACATTAGCGGCCAAGAAATGGCGCAGTGAAATCTTATAGATTTCTCTGTGTCACTTCCATGACCCTTTCTTGCATCAAAACGCCCCCCTTGCATACAGTATACCTGGCGCAGGTATAATGTGGCGCAGGGGTTTACAAAGTGACGCATCTACCTAGATGCGTCACTTTGTAAATATGGCGCAACAAGGCGCATTTTTTACGCCACTGGCGACGCATCGGCGGCGTAAAAGTGAAGCACAGCTTTATAAATGAGGCCCAGAGTTTTCAGCGTGCTATTTACTTAGACCATGCATCTTCTCCTTTATGTTGAAGCTAAGGCCGGTGCAACTATAACTTGCATTAAGCTAGCAGTCTTAAAAGGACCACTTATGGTGAGCTAATCCAGAAACCTTAGGATTACATTGAGGGACAGTCAGTGGAGCTGTTCCTCAAAGAATGGATCAGTGAATGAATGTGCTCACAATCACAGTTAAACGAGCGCACTGTGCATTGGCGCCGCCTACCCGTCCTGGTGCTCCGACGAAAGCCATTATTGCCTGGATATTCAATTATAGACATAGAGATGCAATGCTGTGGTGCATCCATGCGAAGGGCTCGCCAAACTACGAGGGTCATCAAATCTCAGTGTTCCCAGACAACACCATAAAGGTATAGAAACAGCCAAAAGCTTTTTTAGCGGTCAAGGGAAGGCTCTGAGACCATAACCTATGCTATAGTCTGATGTTCCTGGCAAAACTTTGAGCAATACACCAGTGAACAGTATGTTTCTTCACCTCGGCTGACGAGACATTAGACTGGGTGGACACGCTCCCGGGCAATGTCTCCCAATCCTCTGGTGTGCCGGCCTCGCACACCCACATGGCAAGGTGCAAGTCCTCACGACAGAGACGCAGAGCTGCAATACCTGTGTGAGCCGACTCACAAATGGATCGGGGTTGCATCGAGGTCTGCCCGGATTGAACATTGCGAGACACAAGTGCCCAGCAAATGACCTCACATGATCGTCAGGACAGACGGAGTGGCCTGCAGTACCACTCCGATAGCATAGATGATGGCCACTCCTAGTTCCCCTTCTCTTTATTATGTCAGAGTACATGGGTGATTATATGGACAGGAATGCCTACAGACATCTGTATAATTGAGCTTTGCTTCCACTGTCCCCTGATATAATGGATACTATGAATTTATTTATGTTGCTTCGGTGTGGGGGTGGTAGAGGGGGGACCCAGTGTTTGGCCCTCGGGTCCCCTTTGCGACCCCTGTATATACAAATTAGTAGGTTTTGGGGCCTTATTATGCTTGTTTCTTTCCTTTTTAGGATAATGTTCTATAGCAATGCACAGCTTATACAAGTAGGGTTCAGGGGTCGAATGACTGCAGCTGGGTTGCAGGAGGGCCTGTACTTCCTCTGGTACCCGTCGTGGAGCAGCGACTCCTAGTGTTGCATTCTAGATTGTTCATGTTATTATCTTCTTATATTTCTGAACACAGAACTGGGTATGGGGTGGGTGCAGCAGTTTCTAGTGTTGCTTGGTACGAGGTGGGACGGGTTGGGTGTACTGCCCAGTGGGTGGGGGGAGTTGCAGAGTTGGGAAGAATTTGACCTCACATATACATCACAATGGCAGATAGGACATTTAAATTCCTGAAGCGAAATATCAGATGACTGGCACAACCCGAGAAGTGACAGAGAGTGCAAGTCTATCTTAAAGGACATCATATAGGAGTTGCTTTCTTATAGGAGACACATGTCTGGGGAGACTGTTCCCTGGTGCTACATAAACAATGGAGGGGACAGTTATATGCAAGGTAATATTCAGGGTTCACACAAAGGTGCTTTATTTTGGGTGGCCCCAGGTATATAGTTTCAACACAAAGGACATGTAGTAGATGTGGAGGGGCTGTTTGTGGTCTTATCTGGATTATTAGATGGGTGTGAGCTTTGCTGTATTTCAATTTATGGCCAAACAAGGTTACCAATGATGGTGGTACTTCGGGGTGTGTGTACAAATACAACATACAGGGTGCGAAACAACTGATCGACGATACAGATCATGGTGAGGCTAAATTGTTGGAGATTGAAAAATTGCTCCCAAAACAGCCTTCTAGACTAGAGGAGTGGTGTCGCCTGCATGGTATGGTGTTAGATGACTGGCGCAGATTAGAGAAGCACACTTCTACAGCTGATAAGCATAGATTGAAGAGGGGGATTAGACTGGCCCTGTTGGCCAGACCGGTGAGGCAGCAGGCTTCCCGTGATCCAATCTTAATGCAAGATTCAGGGGATACGTTACAAACATCTGAGGCACCATAAATAAACTAGCACAACAGCACTTTACTGACCTATATGCAATGACGATGGTAACACCAACTCCTGACCGGGCCGACCTCTTAGATGACCTGGAAAGCCCCTGCTTGAGTCTCAAGGATAGGATCATTCTCGAGGCTGACTTGACTAGAGATGAAATCCTCACGTCCTTAAAACACCAAAAGCTGGCAAACACACCGGTAGGTGATGGCCCGCCTGCAGAATTTTAGCACAATGAAATAATGAGGCCATTCAGGTGGGGGCCCTTTCAGACACTATGTGGGAGGCAATAGTGGTGCTAGTACACAAGTCGAGCAGACCAATCGATGAGGTGAAGTCTTACAGACCTCTCTCGATGCTCAGTGTAGATACTAAAATATTGAGCCGCCTACTGCCCTTCGGAATGCTCCTCCACCTGCCTGCACTCATACATGAGGAGCTGTGTGGGTTTATACCTAAGAGGAGCACAATGTTAAATCTCCGTAGATTATTCCATGTACCCCTGAAGTGCAACAGGGCCCATGTGCGCTTGCGTTTCTAGATATAGAGCAAGCTTTTGATGCAGTAATATGGTCACAAACATGGCAGGTAATGGAAAAAATGGGGGTTGGACCCTAATTTATAACATGGGTGAAACTGTTATACCCCGCACTGATTGCCACTTAAGACTGGAGACTATGGGGTCCATTAGGATGGCGGGCGGATTGCCCCCGCCAGGCTGGTGGTAGCCTCCGCCAGCCTGGCGGGGGCAATCCGCCCGCCATCCTTCCCTGTATTCCCCCCGCCATATTACGATGGCGGAGGGGACCGCAGCGGTGGGAAACACTGCCCGCCTGTTTTTCGCCCCGGTTGCCTTGCGGCCGGGGTGGAAAAGGGATAACATGGTGGCGGTGTCTATCAGACACCGCCAGCAATATTATAATGATTATTTGTCACTGCCTTTCCGTGGCAGCCCGGAAAGGCAGGCGGACTTCACTCTGGGGGCCCCCTGTGGGCCCCCAGAGTGAAGCACATTAGGGGGTGCACATTAGGGGGGTACCTATGGTACAGCCCTGCATTTGCATAATGAAAGCGGCAGGCACCATGCGGTGCCTGCCGCTTTCTTTATGCAAATGCTGCAATGCATTTTCAGCATTGTGGCGAGTGGTGTAGAGAGCACCGCCCGCCACAATGCTGAAAATACAGGATGTGCCCGCCACTGTGGCGGGCACATCCTAATGGCACCCCCGGGACCCCCGTCCTTAAGGCGGGCGGTCCCGTTTTCCGATAGGGTGCCATCCTAATGTGCCCCCATATCTCCACAGCCTTCCCATTATCCCCCTTATAGCCTCTGCTATTTGCAGTGGCAATGAAAACACAATCAGTGTTATTGAGACACAGGCTCATGGACTGGGGTATTAAAGTGGGGGGGACCAAACATGTGGTTTCGCTCTACACTGATGACGCATTAGTGTACCTGCAAAATCCAGCAGTATCACTACCCTTACTGCAAACAGCAAGGTGGGAGTGTGCAGTGATTTCTAGTCTAGCGGTGAAACCCCAGAAATCGCAACCTATTCCACTCTGGACACTGGCGGATGTAGACCCGTTCACGCTCAATGACGGGATCTGGTATCTGGGTATTAAAATGGACACAGACAAACAACGATTCCTGGATCTAAGTTTCCAAAGGGTCCTAATGGGCCTCCAAGCGTCAATCCACTTTTGGAAAGACGTCCCACTGACACTGATGGGTAGATCAGCTTTAGTCTAGATAGTAATACTGCCTGCTGCTTAGATGTTATGCAGAGCTCTCTAATATGAAATCCCCCGTAGGTGTTTCCGTGAGCTTGATTACCTCCTCATGGAACTCTTATAGGCAACGAAATGGCCAATAATCGGACTCTGTATGCTGGAACAGTCCTGGGAGAGATGGGGAATTGAGCTCACTAATCTAGAGTATTGCTATCTAACAGCAAACCTCCAACATGCGATCCACTGGTTTGATGAGATGGATAATTGGAAAAAGAGATTAGTGAGCCTTCTAGATCAACATCATAGCCTAACAGTGCTACTAATGCTAGGGGTGCGCATTCCGGACACATACTCATTTTTAATTAGATACATGGGCCGCATATGGAAACGAGTGTTCACAATGGTCTTATGCAGGGCCCCATATGCTCATGCCATGCATATCTGAGCGATTAAACCCTTTGCAGAGCTAGAACATAGCGTGTCAGTGAGTAAATGGATAGCTGGTGACTTTAAAGTACTGGGAGATCTGCATCTCGGGGGTCAAATTGTAACTCGGAGTGATGCAGCAGAATCATTTGCCCTTGGTGTAGGGCAATACCTATAATATAATAGGATGTCAGCCACTGCACGCGAACACTGGACTGGTTTCTTGGAGTAGCCAGCCTCCTCCCAGACACTGAACAGACTGCTGGACATCATGGGAGCAGAAAACTCATCACCCACTTATACAGAGCACGACGTGAGGATGCACAGCCGATCACTCCAAAAGCCCCAACTAGATAGGAGAAGGGTTTGGAGCTAGATATTTTCCCACAACACTGACAAAAGGTCCATGAAGGAGTGTGTAAGATTAGTACAAACGCCTGGTTCAAACGAATACAGTACAATTATGTACACCAATTATATCTCACTCCTAAAACCCTGCATGCTATATACCCAGCTCGGCCCTTAATGGAAGGCCTCTGCGGCTGATTTTATACACATTGTCTGGCAGTGTGCATACATTGAACCGTACTGGAGGGACGTTCTACAGACAATCAGACATGCCACAGGATGGGAATTCGTGGGCTCCCCTGTGAGGTGCTGCTGGGCTTTATCCTAACACCAGGCAAAAGAAAGCTAAGTCACAAATTCTTGAGCTTGGGATTGATACTTGCTAAACAACGCATTACAATCAAATGGATGAATGTGAACCCACCAGAATATGGGGAATGGCTCCGGGCTATGATGTAATGGGCAAAGTCAGAATGAAACGTCAGAAAAGATGAGAAATTAGAGGATGATCTAAGGGCATGGAGACAGATGTACGCAGGCCTACAGACGAGCACGGACACACCGGTCTTGTAGAGCACAGACGAATAATATACCGCTATAACACACAACATATATACTGTCCTCCGATAGGTGCCGGGAGTAACTGCAGGAAATATAGGTGATCTGCAAAAATGAATCTGTGATCAAATCAGGATGTACTGTGTATCTGATCTGCCGCAATTCTTTACTTAAACCACAATGTTACCATTCAAAGTTTCTTATATCTGAGTATTGTCAAGAGGGGAGAGGGATGAGAGTAGAGAGGGGTAGAGAGTTCGAGTTGGCACATCCTAGACGTCAAATAATGGCATGTAGATATGTGATGCAAGATGTAACCAACTATTACCATTGAAAATTAACAAACATGTTTAAAAATAAAACCTTAGGGTTCCATTTAGTGATGGAACCAAATTATGCTAAAAAGTTGAAAAACTAAATCAGCTTATGGATAATGCAAAATGTCACACAATGAAAATTTGGTTGCAGTGCAAAAATTGTTCACACAGTTCGTGAAAGATCAGTGTTGCGTGAACAGATACGAATGAGATGAAGGCAATGTATTTAACACAATACTAAGTCTAAAAATAAGAACAGAAAATATTGCTAGTCAAAGAAATAAAACTGTGCAGAAAAGTGCATAGGTGCTTTTTCCATTTACCTTAGATAGTCGTATTGATGCAAGTCACACACTTAGGTTTTAGTATATGGTGCATTTTACCTTCATTACTCCTCAGCCCTACTCTTCTCTTTATGTATGAGGGACTCAGGAAGCAGATTCAGCAGAGGGCAACAGTATGTAAGGAACTCTCTATCAATTCCAGTGTTTGCCTAACCAGAGAATTATGTACAGTCATGATCACCAGAGAACCTTGCTGCTCCCTGATTGACATAAAAGGAAGAATAAAGACCATTTTGGTGATTTGAGAAAATATCCTATGAAGAATGATCATATCCAATAGCAGGCCTCTAAAACGTAGTATATAACCTAAAATGCAAAAATCCGTTTTGATATAGTCCCAAGAGCACTTCAGTTAATGAGTAATTTGCTGTTCACTTGAACCCTTTTAAAACAGAAAGTAAGCAACTGATTGCTATGTATAGTACCTATATTCAGATTAGTATATTTTTGGTTAATACAGTTCCACCTTAGCTAGGTCACTTTTTCAGTTGTTTAATGTACTTCTGTAGAGATTAAACCGATACAATCATTTTAAGTGTGTCCCTAAGCTGTGCGTTTCATTTGTTTTAAATTGTCTATTAAATGGTGACCATTAAAGGTAAAATGTTGAAAAGTCTCGTTTTTGATCAGACAAATCATGTATTTTGTTATAAGAACTGTGGGATTTTTTTTTAAATACAGTAATGCAAAATGGATGGAACACAGGGAAGATACATATGAAATCCACAAACCAGCAATTAAAATGGTAGCTTTGTGTTGGGTGTGTCAACAGCAATTTTCTTTCATATTGCTGGTTCATATAATGAAAGACAAGTAACCTACATCATACGTTTTTAGCAAATGTAAAAATCTATGAAATGTTGCAAAATTTAAGTCGGATCCAATTCTGTCTTTGACACAATGAGTCTGTGAACCGATACACCATACACTTTAACAAGAAAAGAATGCGCCAAATGATGCAGCTTAGATTGCACAGTCCCAGAAAAGGATCAAAAGCAACTCGAACAGCTAACCTTGTGCTATGATACAGGTGAAGCTGCATTATCTTTGAATGCTTTCCACAGTGCTCAGGATGGGTGGTTAAGCATCTTTCTTATCCTATCTCTTTGCAGCCAGAAGGTTTTTTATATGACTCCTGCAGTTTCCTCATTCTACCGGAGTCGCAGGTCAGGGATGAAAACAAAGCCTCAGGAGTTCGCAAGCCCAATCTTAGATATTGCAGTTTTCTGTAAATTGTCATTGATCACAAAATATACTTGCAAGACCTGCACGAAGGAGCAGATGATATCAATACCCTGAGGACAGGTTGAACATGGCTATTACACCCAGAGTAACAGCTCTGCATGCCATTGGGTCCCACTTGAGACATTGGAATGGATGTGGCCTGGTTCTAATGGGAAACTCATATGAAATAGCATATGAATGCCAAGTGAAGGAAAGGAAAGTGTGAAGGAAAGTTTTGTTCCATTTCAACACAGGGTAATTTGGACAAAGATGGATGCTGTATAGAAGGTGCAGAAGTCCAGATGAAGTCTGGTGCAAATTGGTTTTGCCCCATTAAAAAAAAAGCTGAATACAATATTTAGTGAGGGGCAAAAAAAGTGCTTTATCTAATATTTCCCCACATAACAAATATTAGAAAAGGGAACAATGTCATTGATACACTTATGAAAATAATTACTCGCATTACACTTTTGAAAAATGTAGCCAAATACGGTAACTAGACATAATATCGAATTCAAAATATAGAATAGCCATAATATCGAAAGGACAAAATATCGAATGGACACAATATAGTGCTGAAAAATATCGATTTGAAGGTAAGTAATATAATATCGATCTTCAAAATATAGAAAGTCAAAATATCGAAGTATATAATATAGGTATTAAAATATATCGAATTTTTTATAATATCACATTTTTTAAAGTGTTTTGTATGTTAGTATATGTGTGAAAAGTGTATATTAATTTTGTAATTTATTTTAAGTAATGAATTTTATGTTATTTAATTTTTGTGTAATTTAATTCTGTAGCGGGTTGTGGGTTTATAGGGGAATAGGGTGGGAAGTACTTTAATTCTAATTAATTAAATATTTTTATTAATTTATTGGTATTCATTTTGACTTTATTGTTAATTAATTTTTAATTGGTAATTAATTTTTAATTGGTAATTAATTTTTATTAATTGAATAATTGATAATTATGTTAATGTTATTAATTTTTTTTCTGTTGCAGGTTGTGGATTTATAGGGGAATAGGGTGGGAAGTAATTTAATTGTAATTAAGTAAATAATTTTTGGTATTGATTTTTGATTTATTGTTTATTAATTTTTATTGGTAATTCATTTTTATTGATTGGTATTTAATTTGTATTAATTGATTAATTCATAATTACCATAATTGTATTCATTTATTTTATGTATCGGATTGTGGGTTTATAGGGGAATAGGGTGGGAAGTAATTGTTTTTGTAATTAATTACATATTAAAAATGCGTTTTGTGTATTGATAATTAATTTACTGTTAATTAATTATTTATTGGCATTAATTTGTATTATTAATTAGTTTTTGTTGATTCGTTTTTATTAACTAATATTTATTTGTATGTCTAATTAATTAATTATTACAAAATATTGAATTGGTAATTAGTTTTAATTAATCTTTTATTGGTATTGATATTTAATTTATTTTTATTAGTATATTAAATCATTACTTTCCCTACTGTTAAACTCACTGGAGTGGGAATAGTAATTTTTACCCCTGCGCTATCCAATGCTTTCCCTACTGTTGTACTCTCTGGAGTGGGAATAGTAATTTTTACCGTCCCGCTATCCAACAATTTCCCTACTGTTGCACTCACTGGAGTGGGAATAGTAATTTTTACCCCTACGCTATCCAACGCTTTCCCTACTGTTGCACTCTCTGGAGTGGGAATAGTATATTTTAACCTCCCGCTATCCTACAGTAAAAATATTGTATATTTTTTATTCATATTAATATATAATATAATATTTTATATATATTACCTACTGGCGGTCGCCAGTAGGTATATATAGTTAGGATTTTTTCTCTATGGGTTTTTTGAAAATTCTATGTCTAATAACTTTGGCGTTTGTGGACGGAATTGGCTGAAATTTTCAGGAAAATGGCACATTTTGTTTCTGAGCATCCCTTGAAAATTTGGGGGGGGGTTCGTCAAGGGGGGGCCGAGAAAAAAGGGGGGTCCCAAAACGTGTTTTTAACATTGAGTTTTCCATAGGGCGGTTGGCCTCACTTTTAGCCCGAACGGCTGAATGGATTTGCACGAAACTTGGCAAAATTGTAGGGACTGGTAGCCCGATGTGCCTTTTGTAGGTCTCAATATATGTGCTCCAGTGGATTTTGAGAAATTAACGTTTAAAAAAAGATATATATCTGTAACAGCGGACCTGGCAGCGTCCCAGGACGCGTACTTTACGCGCAACGGAGCTTTGTGAAGCGAAGCTGATTGGTTCTCCGGCGTCTGTCAACATTCCAAACAGTCCGTAGCGGCCGCCATCTTGTCTCTCGGTAGGATCGAGAGACAAGAGGAGGCCAAAGCGAAGGGGCAAATGACCATAAGGGGGCATAGTACATTGTCGCTCACCCCCTAGGTTTGATGTGGAGGTTTTAAAAGGGCCCCGCGGGGCAAAAAAAAATAAAAATAATAATAATCGAACAGCTGAATGGATTTGCACGAAACTTGGCAAAATTGTAGGGACTGGTAGCCCGATGTGCCTTTGCTAGATCTCAATATATGTGCTCCAGTGGATTTTGAGAAATTAACGTTCAAAAAAAGATATATATCTGTAACAGCGCACCGCTTCGCGTACTTTTCGCGTTACGGAGCTTTGCGAAGCGAAGCTGATTGGCTCTCCGGTGTCTGTAAACATTCCAAACAGTCCGTAGCGGCCGCCATCTTGTCTCTCGGTAGGATCGAACAGCTGAATGGATTTGCACGAAACTTGGCAAAATTGTAGGGACTGGTAGCCCGATGTGCCTTTGCTAGGTCTCAATATATGTGCTTCAGTGCATTTTGAGAAATTAACGTTCAGAAACAAGATATATATCTGTAACAGCGCTCCGCTTCGCGGAGATAAAATTATATGTGTATTACCTAGCTGTTGCTAACACCAGTTAGCGACGGCTAGTAGAAGATAGCGACCATCTTGGGCCCCACTTTGCATGTGAGTGATATTTATCACTAATGACATGCAAAGTGGGCATGCCAAGATGTTAGCGACTGGAAACAGTCGCTAACATCGCTATCTCCTATTATCAACTTTTGGAAATATTCGAGATAAGCGCGAATATCTCCAAAAGCTACCACCTGCCCTGAGCAGTTCTTAGCCATGTTATCCAATGGGAGGTGGATAACATGGCTAAGAGCATTAGCTCGGTAATGCATGAATATCGCTGAGTTTTCAGCGATATTAATGCATTGCGGTCGTTTTTTATCGTATTTCCGATAAACCTTGATAATAGCAAGGTTTATCTGCGATAATTTCTGACGGTAAAAAAATCGTTGCTAAGCATCGTTAGGGATAAATATCGCTTAACTTTGGTAATATGCCCCAACGTCTGTTAACGTTCGATTCGAAGGAAATCAGGAAGTGTTGAAAAACATTGTCTGCGCCATCTTGTCTTTTTTCAAATGCCACACTTTTGTCGTGCACGGCAGCCATTTTAGATGCCTTGACCAGACCCACTCTGTGCACGCTGTCGATCCTTAGCATGGCTCCCCACCCTCGCAAGCATCTCCCCCAGGCAGTGGTCACCCCCGCTCTCTGTCTTATGCATGGGTAATAAACCTCCCCCCATCTGCGCTGCTCTTCCCTGAGAATCACACCCTGTGCCCGCCCGACACCTCCCTTTCGCCCTATTCACTACCGCACCCTCTGATACTCCTTTTCCTCTGTGTCCGATTGTCCAGGCTGGTCCTAGGGTATCAGCTAGCCCTGCAGATGTAGTTTATGGCCACAGCTGTAAAGAATCACCCCTCTTCAAAGGAGTTATAGTAGATCAAGGCCCACACTCGATGAGATCCGTCACAGCAGAAGCGTTGCTATTATCTGAAAACCATCCTGTATTGTGATTGGGGAGGGGACCGAGCCTGAAGCGGAAGATTCCAGGGATGACTCTTTGTACATCAAAGTTTTTACAATTATGTGTCACATTAAAAATATATAGCACTCCGACAAAGTAGTAAGATTATAAAACTTTAATAATTTATAAATATATACAAGAAAACAAAAATAGTAATAACATATAAACATTTTTAGGGAAAAACAACGAAGTAGCGGTCGGCTGTGCGAATAGTCCCAACGCAGCACAACGTCCAGATTTCCGGCGTGGGGCGTCGCGGGGGGTGGGTCATCAGTAGCAAACTGTTGTGCGAATAGTTCCAAGGCAGCAGAACGCGCTGAAATCTAGATGACACTAAAGTGATGTCTAGTAAGTTGCCACCCAGCAAATAACGGCATGGGGCGTCGCGGGGGGTGGGTCATCAGTAGCAAACTGTTGCGCGAATAGTTCCAAGGCAGCAGAACGATGGCACCAAGGTGATGTCCAGTAAGTTGCCGCACTGGTTTTGGTATCCTACAATGCTGCTCCGAATAACGGCGCGGGGCGCCCCGGGGGAGGCGGTGAACGGGCCTGTCCAGGTGGAGTGTCATCTGTTGTAGTGGGGTGCCCCTTTACCGTTTCAGTTGCCATTCCGTCCGTTTTTGGTCCACTGTGTCAAAAGCCGCAATTCAGCTGAGTTGCGCCCACTCTTGCCGTGCAGCGATAGGCGGCTGTCACAGGACTCTCAAAATGGCGGCAGGCTGTTTCCTTTTTGGGCCTGGTCCACTGAAATGGCCCTGGGACACCTTGGAAATCGGACGCTTGTCTGCTAGGTCTTGGACCCCATTCTCGAAAGCGTCCCCTCCGCCTTGAGAATTCATCAAAAGTTTTGGGGGCTCCGACTCCTGCAGGCTTCTGGTGGGGAGCGGCTGCCATGATTGCTCGCGGAATGACCACGACTGAGCTACGAGATGGTGGTGCTCTCATGCTGACGCCAGCTTCAGTCTGAAACATCCAGAAACAAGGTGGGGCTTTCATCGTTTGGGAAAAAAAAAAGTTTTCATCCAATGAAAAGTGTTGTTTTTAGGTCACATGATCAAGCCTTCCATCATTAGGAAACCAAAAGTAAAATGAACCAATGAAAAGTTTTATAAACAAGTCACATGACCTGTTATGCGGCATAGGGTGTAAAATGCGGAGAAAATACGTTGGCACGTGAGGCGGCGTCAGTAGCGGACCGATGTGCGAATAGGCCGAAGGCAACACAACGCGCCAAGATCCGGATGGCACCGAGGTGGTGTCCAGCAAGTTGCAGCACTGGTGTGGCCATCCTACAATGCTGAAAGTCGGCGTGGGGCACCCCGTTGGCACGTGAGGCGGCGTCAGTAGCGGACCGATGTGCGAATAGGCCGAAGGCAACACAACGCGCCAAGATCCGGATGGCACCGAGGTGGTGTCCAGCAAGTTGCAGCACTGGTGTGGCCATCCTACAATGCTGAAAGTCGGCGTGGGGCGCCCCGTTGGCACGTGAGGCGGCGTCAGTAGCGGACCGATGTGCGAATAGGCCGAAGGCAACACAACGCGCCAAGATCCGGATGGCACCGAGGTGGTGTCCAGCAAGTTGCAGCACTGGTGTGGCCGTCCTACAATGCTGAAAGTCGGCGTGGGGCGCCCCGTTGGCACGTGAGGCGGCGTCAGTAGCGGACCGATGTGCGAATAGGCCGAAGGCAACACAATGCGCCAAGATCCGGATGGCACCGAGGTGGTGTCCAGCAAGTTGCAGCACTGGTGTGGCCATCCTACAATGCTGAAAGTCGGCGTGGGGCGCCCCGTTGGCCTGTGTGTTTGCGTCAGTAGCGGACCGATGTGCGAATAGGCCGAAGGCAGCACAACACGCCAAGATCCGGATGGCACCGAGGTGGTGTCTAGTAAGTTGCCGCACTGGTGTGGCCATCCAACAATGCTGAAAGTCGGCGTGGGGCGCCCCGTTGGCCTGTGAGTTTGCGTCAGTAGCGGACCGATGTGCGAATAGGCCGAAGGCAGCACAACGCGCCAAGATCCGGATGGCACCGAGGTGGTGTCTAGTAAGTTACCGCACTGGTGTGGCCATCCAACAATGCTGAAAGTCGGCGTGGGGCGCCCCGTTGGCCTGTGAGTTTGCGTCAGTAGCGGACCGATGTGCGAATAGGCCGAAGGCAGCACAACGCGCCAAGATCCGGATGGCACCGAGGTGGTGTCTAGTAAGTTGCCGCACTGGTGTGGCCATCCTACAATGTTGAAAGTCGGCGTGGGGCGCCCCGTTGGCCTGTGAGATGGCGTCAGTAGCGGACCGATGTGCGAATGGGGCCAAAGGCAGCGCAACAATATTTTCTGAATAGAAGACACCACAAGGCGCTGAGATGCCAAGATCCGGATGGCACCGAGGTGGTGTCTAGTAAGTTGTCGCACTTCTGTGGCCATCCTACAATGTTGAAAGTCGGCGTGGGGCGCCCCGTTGGCCTGTGAGATGGCGTCAGTAGCGGACCGATGTGCGAATGGGGCCAAAGGCAGCGCAACAATATTTTCTGATTTGAAGACACCACAAGGCGCTGAGATGCCAAGATCCGGATGGCACCGAGGTGGTGTCTAGCAAGTTGTGGCACTGGTGTGGCCATCGTACAATGGTAAAAGTCGGCGTGGGGCGCCCTGTTGGCCTGTGAGATGGTGTCAGTAGCGGACTGATGTGTGAATGGGGCCAAAGGCAGCGCAACAATATTTTCTACAATATTTTCGGAGTAGAAGACACCACAAGGCGCTGAGAGCCAAGATCCGGATGGCACCGAGGTGATGTCTAAGTTGCGGACCGATGTGCGAATGGGGCCAAAGGTAGCGTAACAAGATTTTCTGTATGGAAGATACCACTAGGCGTTGAGATGCCAAGATTCGGATGGCACCGAGGTGATGTCTAGCAAGTTGTGCCACTGGTGTGGCCATCGTACAATGGTAAAAGTCGGCGTGGGGCGCCCTATTGGCCTGTGAGATGGTGTCAGTAGCGGACTGATGTGCGAATGGGGCCAAAGGCAGCGCAACAATATTTTCTGACTGACACCACAAGGCGCTGAGATGCCAAGATCCGGATGGCACCGAGGTGATGTCTAAGTTGCGGACTGATGTGCGAATGGGGCCAAAGGCAGCGTAACAATATTTTCTGTATGGAAGATACCACTAGGCGTTGAGATGCCAAGATTCGGATGGCACCGAGGTGATGTCTAGCAAGTTGGTGTGGTCATCCTACAATGCTGAAACTCGGCGTGGGTCACCCCATTAGCCTGTGAGATGGCGTCAGTAGCGGACCGATGTGCGAATAGGCCGAAGGCAGCACAACGCGCCAAGATCCGGATGTCACCGTGGTGGTTTCATAGTTGAGAGGCTCTTCATCTGCAGTGGGGCGCCGAGATCCGGATGGCACCGAGGTGATGTCTAGCAAGTTGCTGTACTGGTGTGGTCATCCTACAATGCTGAAATGTAGTGGGGCGCCCATTTACCGTTTCAGTTGCCATTCAGCTGAGTTTCGGCTGCTCTTGATGCTACAGCGACAGGCGGCTGCAAGAGGACTCTCAAAATGGCGGCCTGTTCTTTGGATTTGGGCCTGGTCCACTAAAATGGCCCTGGGACACCTTAGAACTTGGACGCTCGATTTTTTTTTCCTTTCCTGTACATGCAAAAAAAGGTAAATGCCCGGTACGTTACACGCTTCATCTGCCACGATGAACTCTCCAGAGGAACCGAAAAAAAATATAGTTGTGGTAACTATACCATGCATCGTCATATGGAGAGGTGGCACCAATTAATTATAGTGCTGCATAAAAGAGAGATTTGGAGGAGAACCCCTGACCTGCTAGTACATTCATCAAAGAAGTGGCACTGAGAGCTTCAGAGGCAAGGGAAACGGTCCCAAATATTTAGAAGAACTTTGGAAAGACTAAAATGACATGTTTAGATTGTGGTAAATTAATTTCATGTGGACAGATGAGTGTTACTCTAATAAATACAGCATATGAACATCATCATAGTCGATGGTTGGTAGAGACATTTTGACTATATCCTGGACCTGCCCGTCCTCGCCCAAAATGGCGCCAGAATAAATGGGACTCGTAACTCCTTGTTGTGTACTGGTTGCAGAACCTTGAAATCACGAGATACGTATGCAGTTTTGAAGCACATGGCGGGCGGGGACGAGAATTGATTGAATATTTCGACATCCCTATTGATATTAAGTTCTGATGTGTTATTGATTACTGTACTGTTGAAAGTTCGAATTAACGTCACCCATGGTACTTGCCCGCAAATGTATATCTAGATAATTTTATTGTAACTGGCCCTGTCGTATTTTAATTATAAAATGTACGTCCACCGATTCCGTAACTGTTAGACACCTTAGTTCTTGCAACCTAATGGCCCGCCCGTTACGTTCCTCTACAGTGTAAATGTCTATTCATCATATACGATTACAGTTTGCTCCGTGGCAGGCCCACGTGGTTATAGGCTCGTATTTGTATAATGAAATTTTCACAATAAAGGTTTTTAAAAGAAAACATGGTAGTAGTATATACATTGGTAAAGTTTTTAATAATAGTCACTGTTTTAGAATCATTAAAAGGCAAGTGAAATAAAGCAGACCAATTACATGAAGGGTAAAAGGTATAATACGAAGGAACGCAGTAAAGATAAATGGTCAAGGGCTGTTGTGTTTTCTATTCCTGCAACATAAAGTGATCAATAAGAATCTCATATTCAGGCGTATCGGCGACTAAGACAGCAGGTCGACCCTCTTTTGCTCAACGGCTCCGTCATGGGACGAAGAAACGCTCTTTTTCTCGAAAAAAGAATATATTTTACTTGCAGGACAGTTGTAAAATTTCCGGGAAAGTACATTAGCCTGGAACATTATAACATATATTTAAGAAAAAATAATGTTCGGAAGTAATTAAAAGCGTAATTTTTAGGTGATATGACCAAGGCTTTCATCATTAGAATAAGAAAAGTAAAATGAACCAATGAAAAGTTTTATTAACAAGTCACATGACTTGTTATGCTTACGTTACGCGCTGCGCGCCCCGGATGACTTCCGGATGCGCTAACGCGGCGCGTCATATGACGCATTACGCGACAACGCAGGTCCAGAATATAGTCAAAATGTCTCCACCAACCAGCGGTCGAAACACAACCCCTTTCAGCAGGCTAAATAGTTCTGTTAAATGACAACAGAAGGGACAGGCAACAAGAACCATCAGTCAAAGAGGGGAGGGCTAGTTCTTCTCTACCGGGTTACATTGGGGCGCTACCGGAACTGATCGAATTGGTAGTCTACAGTGTTTCTGGATGTTTCAGACTGAAGCTGGGGTTAGCATGAGAGCAGCACCATTTCGTAGCTCCGTCGTGGCCATTCCGCAACCAATCATGGCAGCCGCTCTTTATCGTTATTTTGGGCGGGGTGGGTGGCGGAGCCGAGCTGTTTTGCAGCCATCATTGTGTGGAGTTCAGTTCATCTCACTAGTTTTGTATTTGTCATGAGGGGTTGTTCCTAATGTTTCTATTTTAGCGAGGTCAAAAAGAGATCCCATTAGTGGCCTACTGATTTTGCTCGATTCCTTTTCTTTTTTTTTACACGATTTTTCGTTATCTGCAAAGACTAAACAGAGTATTGCGACTCTGTGTTTGTTTGTAAATAGAGAATGAACCAAAGAGAACTAATTCTAAAATAGTAAATACTTGGATAACAATCAATCAAATGGAGAGAGAAGCAGGCACGACGGATTACAACGGGGGCAAAGGCCTGCGTTAACTACCTTTCACTATCTGCAAAGAGAGAGTACTCCTAATAGAAATGAGGGGGGGGGGCACCATTCAAAGCAGATCAGTGTGCATAAACACGAAAATGTTTTCACTTACCACGTACTTGACATTCGACAGCTTATGATATTTGCTATTAAAAAACCATTGAAATTCACTGAAAAAACCATAGGTTATAGACCATATATAGTTAGGAATTAGCATTTACAAAACCTTGAAAATTCACTGAAAAAAACATAGGTTATAGACCATATATAGTTAGGAATTAGCATTTAAAAAACCTTATTTTACTCACACAAAACCATTGAAATTCCATATAAAGTTAGTTGCACTAACTATATATCGCGCACCCGCAATCCACTGCTGATCATGTCACATATTACATCATTCATGACATGGTCAGTGACATCACTGATGACATCACTGATGACATCTCAAATGACATCACTGATGACATCACTGATGACATCTCAAATAACATCACTGATGACATCTCAAATGACATCACTGATGACATCACTGATGACATCTCAAATGACATCATTGATGACATCACTAATGACATCACTGATGACATCACTGATAACATCTCAAATGACATCTCAAATGACATCACTGATGACATCTCATTTGACATTACTGATCACATCACTGATGACATCATTCATGTGATAATACGATGAACCTCTTCAGACTCTAATATAACCTTAGATACACTCAGTGTAAACACAGACTCGCAGATTGTCACTCATCCATGAAGTTACACACACACCTAGTCAGTCATGCAAACAATCAATCACACCTCCATTTCCTTAACTATACAGTTAAACACACCTTACTTATTCAAACATATACTAAAACATATTTACTCACTTATACAATCCTGGATACAAGTTCACAATGATCCATACAGCCACTCACACATTCACTGGCTCTTATGCACAGTTATTTATATATGTCAACTCTCACATGTACTGTATTTTACATATGTACTTACTTTGACATGTAGCACTGAGATATCTATTCACTCACCAATACAGTCATGCACACAGTCAACCACCCATACAGCTGTTTCCACATGCACTTTTGAACCCATACATCTATGCAGAGAGTCATACACCTCCCAGCCACCCATACACACTCTCAGTCTCCCATACAAATACTTGGGCAACCAATCAATAACCCATATAGTTAATCATATAGCTACTGATCAACACATGCAGCAGTTTACAGAACAACAGACATAATGATGCACAAATTAAGACAGTTTAGTCACTAACCCATGCACTCAGTGAGACACATTTAATCACTCACTCATACAGTCAGTCATGCACCTACTAAATCCTTTGTTCAGACACTTCTACATCCACTCATTCTTCAATATGTAAAACATATTTTAACTTTTCAGAAACATACAGTCACTGGATGTTGTCATCAGTGATGTCATCAGTGATGTCATTTGAGATGTCATCAGTGATGTCATCAGTGATGTCACTGACCATGTCATGAATGATGTAATATGTGACATGATCAGCAGTGGATTGCGGGTGCGCGATATATAGTTAGTGCAACTAACTATATATGGAATTTCAATGGTTTTGTGTGAGTAAAATAAGGTTTTTTAAATGCTAATTCCTAACTATATATGGTCTATAACCTATGGTTTTTTCAGTGAATATATATATATATATATATCAATTCGAGGTTGCTAATAAGCACTGCGCGCACTCGGTGATGCAGATTCCAATTAATTTATTTTCTCAAAACAAAACGTTACGCGTTTCGACACAAAGTGTGTCTTGATCACACGTTGCCTAACACAGTATTCAGCTTGTATAAGTAAACACAAACAGTCAAGGGTGTAACTGACAGCAAAGACGTCCCCACATACAGGCCTGAAGTCATACAGTGTAACTGATTCGGCCATTTTGAAATGGTGTAAATTAGCATACAGATATACATTTCTCTGTTATTGTAAAGCCAATACATCGTACATCCAACAAAAAGCGAGTGCCTCTTGAACTCTTGTATCCCACATAATTATTGACTCAGCAAAGTCATATATCAGGAACTAGTGCCATGATTTTTGACATAAATTGTTGGGATAACAAAGAGCATGCAGAGATTATGTAAGGTCTAGTGCCTTACTTATTAAATACCTATCCCTTTACCAGTTGAGGACATAAGTTTGTTATCACATTCCTTTCTTTGAATGATGCGATATTGTTACTGTCAAGTCCCAATTTTTAGTTGTTTTTATACAAGTTCAAAGATCTATAAGCTCTACGCTCATATAATCACGACATTTTTTTCTCAAAGACAGTGAAAAAAGTTATTAAAAAGTGAATTGTGCTCCTTATCTTAACCAATCAGTGACTTCATTCTTCCTCGAAGAAAAGGGTAGGGAAGATGTGCAGTACTTTAACGAAAGAGTGATGCCTCCCTTCCTTTTCTCCTAAAAGAAACCATATGCACAAAATTAAAATGTATCTTAAAATAAAACATTACACAATCAAACATACTCAGTAAATGCAGTTCTGTACATACAAGTTCAATATATTCATCAGATCTGGTGTAGTGTCTAGATAAGACTGAATAGTAAATTACTGTTCATACAAGTGGGTTGATAGCTCCTCATCTAAGTTATGGCCTCCAGGATATCTGGTTTCCAGATCCATGATCCACTTAGACTCTCTCTTTCTGAGGGCTAGAGTTCTATTCCCTCCTCTTTTGCCTATGTTGACTTGTTCAACGGCAAAATATCTGAGTAGACAGGAATTGGATTGATGGACTGCCTCAAAGTGTCGGGCAACTGGGTAGTGTGCATCTTTATTAGTTATGGCTCTCAGATGTTCCTGAATGCGCTTTTTGGCTGGGCAGGTGGTACTGCCCACATACCTCTTCTTACACGGGCATTCAAGAACATAAATCACAAAGCATGAATTGCATGTGAGGAATTGTTTGATTTTACGTTTCACAGTCTCACCCGGAATTTCAACCTCTTTAACCATATAGCTTGCTTGACAAGCTCTGCAGTACCCGCAAGGATAGAAACCTTTCAGGCCTTGCACATGTTGCTTTTTGTTGTCAGATATGTCACCTTTAACCAAAATATCCCTCAAATTCCTTCCTCTTCTGTAGGTAATCTGCGGTCTATTCTTGAGATCAGGTAGTGATATGGAAGGATATTTCCTAGAACAGGAACGTATGTTGACTAGGTTTCGAGAAAGAGGATACCCAGAATGGGTATTGGAAAAAGCTGTTAATAAAATCAAAGAAGTAGTGAGATCAGATACACTCAGTCCCAAGCCCACGATTGAGATAGAATCTGACACACCTAGAATCATAACCACATACCATCACAAATCTGATAAAGTCCGTAAAATCTTAACAGACAATTGGAATATCCTTAAGGCAGATACCATCATAGGGCCTGATCTCAAGAATAGACCGCAGATTACCTACAGAAGAGGAAGGAATTTGAGGGATATTTTGGTTAAAGGTGACATATCTGACAACAAAAAGCAACATGTGCAGACCTTGTCAAGCAAGCTATATGGTTAAAGAGGTTGAAATTCCGGGTGAGACTGTGAAACGTAAAATCAAACAATTCCTCACATGCAATTCATGCTTTGTGATTTATGTTCTTGAATGCCCGTGTAAGAAGAGGTATGTGGGCAGTACCACCTGCCCAGCCAAAAAGCGCATTCAGGAACATCTGAGAGCCATAACTAATAAAGATGCACACTACCCAGTTGCCCGACACTTTGAGGCAGTCCATCAATCCAATTCCTGTCTACTCAGATATTTTGCCGTTGAACAAGTCAACATAGGCAAAAGAGGAGGGAATAGAACTCTAGCCCTCAGAAAGAGAGAGTCTAAGTGGATCATGGATCTGGAAACCAGATATCCTGGAGGCCATAACTTAGATGAGGAGCTATCAACCCACTTGTATGAACAGTAATTTACTATTCAGTCTTATCTAGACACTACACCAGATCTGATGAATATATTGAACTTGTATGTACAGAACTGCATTTACTGAGTATGTTTGATTGTGTAATGTTTTATTTTAAGATACATTTTAATTTTGTGCATATGGTTTCTTTTAGGAGAAAAGGAAGGGAGGCATCACTCTTTCGTTAAAGTACTGCACATCTTCCCTACCCTTTTCTTCGAGGAAGAATGAAGTCACTGATTGGTTAAGATAAGGAGCACAATTCACTTTTTAATAACTTTTTTCACTGTCTTTGAGAAAAAAATGTCGTGATTATATGAGCGTAGAGCTTATAGATCTTTGAACTTGTATAAAAACAACTAAAAATTGGGACTTGACAGTAACAATATCGCATCATTCAAAGAAAGGAATGTGATAACAAACTTATGTCCTCAACTGGTAAAGGGATAGGTATTTAATAAGTAAGGCACTAGACCTTACATAATCTCTGCATGCTCTTTGTTATCCCAACAATTTATGTCAAAAATCATGGCACTAGTTCCTGATATATGACTTTGCTGAGTCAATAATTATGTGGGATACAAGAGTTCAAGAGGCACTCGCTTTTTGTTGGATGTACGATGTATTGGCTTTACAATAACAGAGAAATGTATATCTGTATGCTAATTTACACCATTTCAAAATGGCCGAATCAGTTACACTGTATGACTTCAGGCCTGTATGTGGGGACGTCTTTGCTGTCAGTTACACCCTTGACTGTTTGTGTTTACTTATACAAGCTGAATACTGTGTTAGGCAACGTGTGATCAAGACACACTTTGTGTCGAAACGCGTAACGTTTTGTTTTGAGAAAATAAATTAATTGGAATCTGCATCACCGAGTGCGCGCAGTGCTTATTAGCAACCTCGAATTGATTAATTTATGCGGCAAAGGGTTCGCCGTTTTCGCGCCACCTGACTACGGGAGCGGGTCCCGGAAGAACCCATTCTGGCTTCATGATATATATATATATATGTATTAAAAAAATATATCTTTTTTTAACTTAAATTAATTATTTACTAATTTTAAGGTTAAGTAGTTTTTAAGTATGTTCAGTTAATTATGTTTATTATTTCATTAATTTTAAATTACTTTTAAGACAATTAAAAAAAATCGATATTTTGACTAACTATATTTTTTTAACCATATTTTTGATTCGATATTTTTGTACTTACCTGTTTGTAGATAGGAATTCAATATTTTTGCATTCTAGATTTTGTCACCGATATTTTGGTAAGTCTATATTTTGGTAATTGATATTATGTCAGTGATCCGCCAAGTACAATTCCTTGCTTTTTGTCTTGAAGAAAATGTATCTACTTCATGCTTGGGTTTCGTTTTCAAGATATATTTCTATTTGCTTGAAGGTGCCCAGCATCTTGTGTGTCGTCGCTGCAGAAGGTACCTTCTCACAACAAAGCTTAGTGATTCTGTGCCGCTACATCTGATGATATCGCCCATGCAGGATTTGATCAGCCTACCCTCAAAAAAGATAGCTTCTAGGGACGTGCAGACAACAGCAGGATTGTTTACCAACAGAGAGCAGCGAAACTATGTAGACTGTGGAAGATTAGCATCTTCAGTATCTTAAGAAGTAGAAAATAGCATTTCCTTCTGCACACATGGTTGATTAGAATCATGTCAGCCAACTTCAAGGAGAGACACTGCCACCAAGATGTTGTATTACTTTACTTTAAAAGTTTTGGGGCATAATGTTCACATATAATTGCAATATTTTACATATTTTAAAGTGCAATATCAAAGGATCTAAATACAATGATAAATTAGACAGACAACCTTCTATAAATCAAGCCCAATGAATAAATGAACGATAATTACATAGAAGAACAGATAATGTCCAGATTACAAAAAGCAAGGCCAATAGGTGCGTCTTTAACATGCTAGTTCACGCAAAATAAGCATGTACAAATTCATTTGGCATGCCTTGCATGTGCACATTATGTTTAGCATGTTGAAGCCAGGCCTATTGAAGTTTCCAGCGTTGGGAAGAAAAGTAGCAATAAAGATTTATTTTCCGTATTGAATGCATATAGAAGCTAAAGATTTGAATGTAGCCAACAGCAGTGCTTATTGTGATCTCGTGGATGTAAGTGGGGTTCACTGGCACTCATTTCGGGGAGCAGCACTTATTTTTCTTCATAAGACTCAGACAATTACCATGTGCGAGAGAAGAAAAAACATACAACATGGAAATAAAGTGGAAAATAGTTGGAAAACCCGCCACAAAGATGGAGAGCTGGAACTAGTAGGAGTAAGAAAAGGAGCAGGGGGAGCCTGGTAGCCGATTAATTGGGCATGAGGTAAATGTAGGGGTAGCAGCATTGGTAATTGACACTCTACATTTATTTGCACCGACCATGGTCTTCTGGGCAGAGTTTTGGCACTGGCACTCATTCTTTTACAAATTAAGCACTGGCAAAGAATATGGTATTTGAGTGCACTTTTCAAATGTAAAATAGTCTCTTATGCATTTCAAACAAAGCAGTGGAATGATACACTAAAGAGCCAGTAGAGTGGGATAAGAGAATAAAACTCTTCTGAGTCGAACTAAAGACCAATCTCTGTAAATTCTAAAGAACTGGGAATAATAGACAATGCTCTATTGTAAAGCCAGACCGAAAACCATATCACTATAATAATTAATGTATTCTTAGTGCAGTCTATGCAGGAGAGGTTTCTTTTGAAAATTGGAACAAGGGAGTTACGTCCAAGCAGAAATTGGCTATCTTCTAGTTACGCTCATCTCCAGATGAAAGAATGCTAAAAATATGGCAGTATAATATTTGACAGCAACCTATTTCGCACACCTCAAAATTAAAGTTGTGGTAACAGACTACATTTTCAACGTTCCATGATCAGCCAACTTCTTCTTCAATTCCTGCCAGGTACCTCAGTTGATCAAACTCGCATCTGATCCACCACAGCCACCAATGAACATTAAAGGAACTGAAATGTGGAGCCAGTTGATGGTGCTGCGAGGAAACAAGGAGGCAGAATACCTTTAGGTTTATCTTGGGGTCAGAAAGTAACCACCTCTCCAAATAACTATTGAAAACTGAAGTGTTTATACCTGTATTGAGTTGATGTCATGCTTCACACCCAATGCTTCAATGCACCTCATCTATCTCCTCATTCACTCTGTTGCCAAATCTAGTAACAAGAAGATACCTTAAGGTGATCTGTGATATTCTAAAACATTTCCTAAATAATTCTTAAGTAGTTGTACAGACTCTGGGAACAATAGACCTGCCAATGAATAGATCTTTAAATTCACACAGATATATGTGGTTGTAACATAGAGGTGTGTAAATTGTTGCTCTTCAAATGCATCGAGAAAATTCTTACGAGGGGGAGAGCAGAATGGCATGTGACAAATATTCATCTATAATTTCCAACACCTGGTTTATGGTATCTGAAAGAGTAACAGTTGTTAGGCGATGAAAAAATAAGATCACGATTGACATAATTCTTGCTCTCTCTCTCTCTTTAGCCTCCCATCTTTCTTATCAGGGCTATGTAATCTGTGTAATCTCATAGCACGTTTAGCACCCTAAGTTATAACCTGGTGTGGAATAAAGTAGCATAGTCTACAAGAGAGAGCCTAATAAGATCTGAAAACTACAGGATTTACTAACTCTGATCACAGAATCAATGTGTTCTTTGAAATCCAATGCCTGTATTCAAGTAATGACTGTTTAATGAATATAGCAGCTGAAGCTTAAAGGGTATATATTTATTTAGGGGTTTCTATAGTGCAACCCATGCCCAATTTGTTTATCAGAGAGCTTTACAGGGATTTAAATTTAAAGAAAGATAAAAAGAAACATGAATGTCTGATTAAGCTTTCAAGCAAGGAAAGATAAAATAGCAACCAGGATGAAATAACGGTGGTAAGTATAACAAATAGGAGGTAATATTAAGGATATATGTAAAAGGAATATATTTACAGAGTTGAGATATATGGGGTAATACAATAGGCATGGGGTGAAAAGGTAACATCCTTAGTAGTACGTTTGTGCAGAGGGAAATAGTCAAGATGTAAGCTGAATGAGTATCTTCAATTGAACCAAGAAGAGAACCAGCAGGCTGATGGCTCCTCTGAAACGTTGATAACTTTGTGCGTTCTGATATTCCAGCTATGAGATTTAGATAGAAGGTCGTTGGGCCTGACATTCTTGGTGTGGTTCTCCCAACTTTTGCATTCTAGTTTCCTGTTTTGCTGACCTCGCTTCTACTGTCCTTAGGAATCTGCTCACTTTACTACTGCTAGTGCTAAAGTGCTTGTGCACTCTCCTTTAAACATGATAAAATCAGCCTTCACCAAAATTGGCATGTTTAACTTGCTTATAAGACTCTAGTAAAGTAGTACGCCATATTCCTTAGGTTTGTAATAATTAAATGTTACTAGGGGGCCTGCTGCACATATTGTGTCATCCACAAAAGTAGCCCTGTAAACTGGTCTCAGGACTGCAAAAATAGCCTGTGTGTGCAGTTTAAACTGCGATTTCGACCTGGAAAAATAAAACATTTGCCTGGCCTAACACTTTTATTTTTTCAACACAATAGTCACTGAAAAATTTGGAAATGCCCTTTTAACTTTTACGTGTCCTGATAGGAATAAACTCTGAAATTAGTTTCTCACCAATGCAAGGCCTACCTTTGAAGTGAGGGTGACTTCAAAGCAGGTCCATGAAGCACACATTTCAGCTTTCATCCCAGTTCTCTCTGCCAGGCTATCTGTGGGGGGCAATCAGCGCTTTGTGTGGGACTCTAAAAGTGGCATTTCTAAAATAGTAATGTAAAATTCAACTTTACTACTAAAGAGCATTTATCAATACCATTCCAAAGATATGAAGCATGATTTAGCTACTCCTTTCTAATCATGAATTACAGCTTTAAAGTGTTTCAAGGAATTCCTAATGGTAGCCTAGGAAAGGAGCAGCCTTATAGTGGAGAAAAATGAATTTAGATGTTTGTCACTACCAGGACATGTACAACTTAAAAGTACATGTTCTACCTTTTATTTAAACAGCACCCTGCTCTTAGGGCTTCCTAGGGCATACCTTAGTGGTGACCTATGTGTAATAAAACAGACGTTTAAGGTTTGGCAAGTGGGTTTAAATGCCTAGTTGAAGTGGCAGTAAACTACACCCACAGGCTTTGCAACAGCAGGTCTGAGTCAGGTTTGAAAGGCTACAGGTGTGGGTGGCTCAACCAGTGTTGCATCCCCACTAGCAGCATTTAGATTACAGGTCCTGGGTATTTGGTATGCCACTTTACATGAGGCTTATAAGTAAACAAAATTTGCCAATCAGGTATATACCAATGTCAACATGTTTTAGGGGAGAAGCACATACACTTAACACTGGCTAGCAGTGGTAAAGTGCTCAGAGTCCTGAGACCAACAAATAGATACAGCGAAAGGATGACAAGTCTAACAAAAGGTATTTGGTGTGCCTGGATTGGCCATCAACTGGCAGGATTGGGGAGCAGAGATGCATACAGCCCCACTTGCAAATGAGTAGACTGTGCCCTGCATTCCCACTAAGGACTTGTCACCATTGCATTGTTCATGCAGCCAACTTGGACCCATAGCAGGGGTGGCAGGAAACTACAAGAACTTGGAAGGGTATTCTTTCAAACTTTCTCTTACTTCAAAGTGGATACCAGATTTAAATATTGGAGACTCAGACCCAACTTGTCAGTTCACCTCTGGACCTGTGGAAGATTCAGAAGTACTACTGTGCTGCTCCACATATAGGACTGCCACGCTGTTGCCCTGTTTCCTGAGTGCAAAGGACTGGACCTAAATCTTGAACCCAGGATCACAAGCGTGACTCCAAGGACTTTTTGGCTGGCCTCTTGATCAGAGCCTCAGGGACAGAAGAGACTCTGACCACCTCGAACCCAGCACCCAGACTCTCTCTGCTATGAGTCCTGCCCCTGAAGTGGTGCCACCCAGTACTGGACCACTGGAAGTGTGTCTGAATGAGCTCTGCCAGCCTAGTTTTGGTATTGTGGGCAGAAATGATGCAGGTCCTTCGCATCTCAAGTCCCTCATCGACTGCTTCCTTGACAAAGATGTAGGGCTTTCCATCACAGCCTCGCAACTCCTCTGAACTTCTTCTGCGCCATATCCTCAACCTGGTATCTAGTAATAAATCGCAACCAGGATTTAATGTACTTAGTTCAGAGAGCCTGACCTGGTCTCTGCATCCGGCCCATTCTCCAGCGTGCTCAGCCTAAACTTGCCACTTTGTCCTGGTCCCACACGACTAGATAACCACAGTTAGCACCTTGTGCTTTAAGGCACTATTTCCTATTAAATCTTTAAAACTACAAATATCCTGTTCTACTAATTGGAGTGTTGTCATTTAGTTCTCAAATAATTTATTAAATTCTACTCTATTATTTTAAATGAGTGTGGGATTTTTCTTGTGTTGTGATTTCCATTTATTTTTTCATGTATTAGTGCTGCATACATACTTTACACATTGCCTCTAAGATATGCCTGACTGCTTGTGCCAAGCTACCAGAAGGTTAAGCACAGGTTAATTTGGGGTTTGCTTGTGAATTCACCATGACAGAACTTGTGCCTGATGCTGCAGTAGGACTCCCCACCTCAGCCAGTAACTGAATGTCCAACAGAGGTGAATCATAGCAGTATGTGTTGAAAGAGCAGGAGGCCTTTAAGTTGTTCCTTAAAGGTAGTGGTTTTGTATAAGTTCAAGACTTACACACAGTATGTTCATTTAGACCAATATACACAGAAATACATTGGCCTAAGTTAAAAGGGGTTTAATTTTAGAAGATCCCTTTTAAAAATACCTTCAATAGGTACAATGAATGGCTTGGCTATATATTATCTGTTGGAGTTGGGCCCTTGTTGCAGGGTGACCCCAAGCTTTTTGCTTCTTCCTCTTATAATTTCCTGACCTGTTGTTGTTTATAGGACTCAGGGCACTTTACCACTGCTAAAGTACATATGATCTCTGTGGAAATTGTAAAATTGTAAATTGATACTTGTATAGCGCACTACTCACCCGCAAGGGTCTCAAGGCGCTTGTACGAATACCACTGTGGAACCCATCCTGGCTTTCCCTGTGAGGTGTCCACTCCTGGGCACCCCCAAGGTGGAGGCCAAGCATCCTTAGAGTTGGGGGGGCCGTTGTGGAGATTAAGCAAGCTATTGCCCAGAGTTGCAGAGTGGGACTCCATGATTGGAATAGGCACCGAGGCGAGAATTATCAGGTCCGTGGAATTTTTGAGCCCAAGACCCGCCGAGGCAAGGAATTGAACCCTGGTCCCGGGCTAGACCTCTGCATCAGAGTCTGTCGCTCTAACCATTGAGCCACACTTCTCCAAGTTGTGAACATGAATGGTTATGCATGATTGGCATATTTGCTTTACTAGTGTGAAACCAGTCACTGGATGCTTGTTTCCATTCCAGGGAGAACCTGGCTTGGCAGTTCGGGCTTTACTGTTCCCATATGGCTGGGTCCAAGCTGGGGTGGCGTGGTGAGCAAAAGAACGAAGGATTAAACCCACATCTGTGCGACTGGGGGTGAATGTTTGCATTGTTCAGCAGTCTGTCCATCATTTGTTCCTTTTGCTTTTGTTGCCCTAAGTGGGAATGGTATGCCCAGACGTGGGTCCCGTTCTCACTGCGCCACTGGATTCAAGCTAGCCTGGCTGATGAAGGATGATGCCCCGAAACCGGTCCCAGGATTCCTGTTTCCAGTCCAGGGAGGACTGGCTGTTCAGGCTGGACTGTTACCATGAGGCACAGGGTCAAGACTGATTTGCGTATGGCTGGGTTCAAACTGGGAAGGTGTGGTGAGCAAAAGAACAATGGATTAAACCCAGATCTGTGTGGCTTGGGGTGACTACTTGCATTGTTCAGGATTCCATCCATAATTTTTTAATTTTACTAGTGGGCCTGCAGCACTGATTGTGCCACCCACGTGAGTAGCCCTGAAAAGGTATCTCAGACCTGCCCCTGCAGTGTCTGTGTGCAGTTCTAAACTGCCATGTCAACTTGTCAAGTGCACCCACTTGCTTGGCCCGAACCTTCACTTTTCTTATATGTAAGACACCCCTACAGTAGGCCCAAGGTACCCGCTGGGTAGGGTGCAGTGTATGTGAAAGGTAGGACATGTACTGGTGTGTGTGACATGTCCTGATAGTGAAATACTGCAAATTTCGTTTTCCACTATTGAAAGGCTCTCTGTCCTATAGCATAGAATGGGAAATACTTTGTAACATCATGCAAGTATAACATCCCATTGGGACAAGATAGAGAAATAAAGTTGAGGCTCTCTGAACTCAGAATTTAATAACACATCTTTTAGTAAAGACGGTTTTTAAATTGTGTGTTTGAAAATGCCTCTTCTAGAAAGTACTAAGCAACTTGAGTACGTTAGAGCAGACTGTTTGTAGTTGCTCTGCATATATAAGAAACTGTGGGAATATAATTGACTTAGTCAACTATCATAATTAATAGGTTTAGGACCATTGTTTTTTCTGTATCATTATATACCCAGGTCCATGCCTTAGGGGTCACCCCATTTTTCTTAATGGTTATCTTCTAGAAAGTAGGCATTTTCTCGTTTAACCATTCTGTGTGCCTCTGCCTGCTTGTGTATTGACTGATTTGGAGTGAAAAGGGATGGGAATGTGTATTCCCTGTGGACAGCCACTGGGAGAGTTGAGGCGTTCCTGGGCCTTCGTGGATGACTCAGAGCTGAGCTGAATGGGGCGTGGATGCATTTAGAGTAGTGGGAGGAGATTTCCTTGCACCTGAATAGGTCATTTCTCCCTTACACAATGCAGTCTGCACCCCCTGTAGCCATACTACATCAGTGAGGACAAAACTGGCTTGGACTGGGCTCAGAGACCCTTGCAGAAAAGAACAAATACAGTTTGTGGTATAAGTATTAGACCTAAACTCCTAGAACTTTAGATCACTTCTAGACTCAAAAGGAACCTTTGCCAAGGAGAACAGCTGAAGAGCTGTGAGGAGGAGTACTGCATCTTTGCTGTGTGCTGTTTGAGGTTGGCCTACAGTTACTGTTTCTGCCAAGAAGAGGACAAAGACAAGAAGCTTGCTTTGAACCTGCTTGAAGAAGATCTCCAAGGGCTTGTGTGTGCTGACCTCCTGTTCTGAAGTCTCAGGGACACAAAGTCTTCTCCCCCAGCTCCCCTGAACTCTGCTGCTGAGAGTTCTGACCTGCCAGGAGGTCCTGGGCCTCTGGAGGTTGTTCCTGCTGTTGGGAGCGGGAAGAAACCTAAAGAACTGAAGAAATCGATTTGTCACTCTTCTTGCAGCTGTTTTTAATGCAGCACTACTGTGCATGAAGAATCTCCATGCATCGCCCCGCCGCTGCCGAACCGTCTGTCGCTACTGCAAGAACTGATGCATCGAGGGATCGCGGCTCAAGAAACCGACGCAGCGCCACTCAACACCACATATTGTTTGCCGGCACATCCTATAATTCCACACATCGTACCTGTGCGGCAAGTTTTCCAGATGCATCACCCATGAACCAGAACCATCTTGGAGTCGACCCATCACTTCCCCCTACAAACCAGTATCGCCCCATCACTTCTCCTGCTTGCAGCAGAACTGTTGCATCGCTTCCCCATGGTCTCAGGAACTGACACGTTTCTTTGTTTCTCAAAACTTCCCATCCCTGCGGCTGTTTGGCTTAGTGAATTTTGATTTATCTATAGGTACTTTGCGAGAAATCACAAATCCATAGTTTTCTATGAACCCAGTTACTTGAAACCTTTTAAAGGTCATATTCTTATTACATGTATGTTGGATTTTTGTCGTTTTGGTCTTGTTGAGTTTAGCTAAAGATACTTTATTTTTCCTAAGCTGGTGTGGTGTCCATTTGTGGTGTTATCACTGTATTACTGTAAGTTTTGAGTACAACTACTTTATACATTCCCTTGGAGATAAGTCTGTCTGCTTGTGCCAAACTACCCAAGGTGTTAACAGGGGTTATCTAAAGTGTGTTTCCCCTTTACCCTGACTAGAAGGAAGTGTCCCATTTGGACAAAGGTACCTACCTCTGCCAACTGGAGATCACGATTTCTATCAGACACTCCCCCCTCATCTTGCTGTTGAACTCATTGCATATTCTATGTAAGCCAGTAGTTCAGTGGCTGCTGCATCACTAAAGCAAGAAAGGTGCAGCTCCATCATTCTTGGCAGCTACCATCCAAGATCAAACTGGATGCCTAGACAAAGCCTGGGGCCATGCCACAGTTGCTTGCTGTGTGAGTAAATATACAGAAAAAAAAGAACTGAGGGGCAGATTTACAAGCCCCTTGCATACATTCTGCACACACATCTTGGGAGATACGTCACGTTGTAAAGCTCTGCACTACATTATACCTGCGGCGGGTATAATGTATGCTGGTTGGGCATTCCCTCTCAGGAAATCCTTGTAAAAGTGACGCAGTGAAATCTTTTTTTTGTTAGGCACGGGGAGATTAGGCAATTTGCCCAGAATCACTGGATGTTCAGCGTCATTGCCAAGACTCAGTTCCCCAGATTCGAGGTCGACCGCCCTAGCCGTTAGGCCAAATGCACCATTTGCATTTAATTTTTTTTAAAAGGTCACAAAAGGTGAATCACCTCTTCCATTACCCCCACTACCCCCTCCACCCTAAAGACAATCAAGTTGAATTATCTTGGACTACCATTTGCAGGAACAGACTCACTCCCTTTTCTCTCGTTTACTTTTTACAGCTCAGTCAGGTGAACTGTGCCTCAGTGGTTTGAAGTTCCACCAACCACCAATGAATAATTCTACATAGTGGGATATTTAGTAAGGTTTTGCTAGTGCCACAAAGGATACAAAGTAATTTGTGTATTTACTTAGCATTAAAAAAGCCTACAGGCACAGCCTAAAATTCAAAGGGCCTTAATTATGAGAAGTGTCACATACCTGCAACAAAGCAGTGATATGACACTTCTCAGTGCGCCCTCCTTGCAACTCCATCGAAGTGTCATATTTACTGTATGACGCATCACGACGCAAGGAATGACAGATACGTTAGTATTACTGATGTATCTGTTGCCGCAAAACGGACTCATTGCTGGAGTTGTGTCAGAAGTGTGACACAACTGTTATGTTCCTTTCACATGGGTCAAGCCCCATGTGAAATGGACTGCATCAGTCATATGCCTGCCATGAGGCAGGTGTAAGGTTTTCACGCAATGGTGTTCTAGAAGTGGCGCACTGAAATCTTCTAGATTTCAATGCGCCACTTCTATGAGACTTTGATGCGGGGGATCACCCACCCTGCATATTTTATTTTTTTATTTGGAAATTTCATATATCGCGACAGCTGCTTCAGCAAAGAGGCGTCCCGGCGTTTGTAGCCATGTCAACAGAGTGCAGAAGCTAGGCCCTAAGAAAGGAATTTAGGCCCTAGTAAATAGAAAAGTTTTAATTGCTTTATGGAAGGACAGAAGGCAGTCTAGATGGCTAATCTGCACAGGGAGGGAATTCCAAAGTTCAGCAGCAGGTACCGAAAGGACCGAACCCCAGATCTGAGGTGCTTCACCCGGAGGACCGTGGCTAGGAGATGCTCGGCCGAGCGCAGCTTGCGTGTGGGTACATAGGGGATCAGCAGGTTAGACAGAATCTCAGGAGAGGACCATTTTAGAATTTTGAAGGCCAGACAGAGTGCCTTAAATTGAATCCTTTGAGGCACAGGCAACCAGTGCAGGCGCCGCAATGCGCCCGACGCAGAACACGTTCTGGGGAGCCGCAAAAGGACTCTGGCAGCTGCGGACTCTTAAGAGGAGCGTAACTTCCGCCTTGTTGGCTCCCAATAGAAGTGAGTTAGCGTAGTCCAACCTAGACAGAATAGTTGCTTGGACTATCAGCTGGCGGGTGGGAGGGTCAAAGAAGCCTAGCATAGGACGCGGACCCCGGAGGAGACCGAAGCAGGTGCCAGCGATCTTCTTGGTATGTTCTTGGAAATCCAGCTTAGAGTCGAACCAAACCCCTAGGTTTTTTGCAGCCGACATATGGGTGGGGGCACTGCCCATAGAATCTGGCCACCAATGTTTGCTCCAGAGTCCCTTGTCTTTCCCCACCAGCAGCACCTCTGACTTGTTGGCATTGAGTTGCAGGCAATTGGTGGTCATCCACTGCGTGACTGCTGCAAGGCCAGCCTGAGAATGCGCAGCACCCTGAGTATGGTCTTCAGAGAGGGACACCACCAGCTGCGTATCATCGGCATACGAGATCATGGTCAGACCATAGTCCCTTGCAACCGCCGTCAGTGGCTGAACATAGAGGTTAAACAGGACCGGGCTTAATGCCGAGCCCTGAGGGCCCCTCTGCTTCATGGCATGAGCATGAGAGAGGAAAAGAGGGGCCGCAAGCTGGAATAATCTGTCAGAAAGAAAAGAACGGAACTACTCCAGGGCCGGACCTACAACCCCCACCTCCTCCAAGCGGCACAATAGGATCTTATGGGAGACCGTATCGAACGCTGCACTGAGGTCGAGTAGGATGAGAGCCGCAGTCTGTACCTCATCCAGGATGGTTCGTAGATGTTCACACACTGCTACAAGCGCGGTCTCAGTGCTATGGCCCGGGCGGAACCCGTTCTGAGAGCGATCTAAGGGGCCAGTGTTGCTCAGGTGGCCAGAAAGAGTGATGTTAACGTGGGCTTCCGCAATTTTTGCGACCCAAGGTAGCAGGGATATGGGACGAAAGTACATACATTATACTTGACGCAGGTATAATGTAGTGCAGGGGTTTACAAAGTGACGCATCTGCTTAGATGCGTCACTTCGTAAATAGGGTGCAACATGGTGCATTTTTGACGCCTTCAGTGTGTCAAAAAAAGTGATACACCGGCTGCGGAAAAAGGTTGCATGGGCTTATAAATAAGCCCCGAAATCTATTTAAACATTGGGATCTATTTACTAAGGGTTAGGCAGGCGCTTGAACGGCGCCACGCAAGCATCAGTGTCAGCCTTAGTAAATAACCCCAGAGCTTTTATTTATTTCATATACTTTTTCTGGCACTTGTTCCCAGTTTGCTATTTTGCTCAAATAGAATCTATTGGAAGCAAACATCATCCAAACAGGCTGTCATAAGTGCCATATGTGCTGCTAAGGACAGCTTTTAAATGTAGTCCTTTTTGACTTATTTGCATAGAATTTTCTAATTACCCAGCTTTCACATTTTTGCCAGTTTGAAGGCTTCGGGGTTTTCCCAGTACGATGTTATTGTCCTTCATTTCCTCATATTATTTTCCCTAGGCTATTGTTCTTAATTATATTTGTCTGGGCGAGTTAAATGTCCCCTTTGTTTAATTTTTGTAATTATTTACACACAGCAACTATTAACTGAGCTCTAGGGCTCCGCAGCTATAATGTTATGAATTTAATTTAAATTATTGCGCATGGTGAATCTGTGTATATCTATTAAACAATTCTCCACTTTCCACGTTTCAAATGTGTGCATTGGTTGCATCACATATAATAAGAAAGACCTATGGTAAAATCGGCAGCATGTGTGTTTTTTTCACTGAAATGCAATGCAAGAAATGAATTTTAGAAGTGCCTGTTTGTGTAAAAAAAAAGAAATACAGTTTGTTATAATTATCTGGATTGGGAGCCTGCAAGTGGAGCATAAATTTGAGATTTCATATGCTTTGACATATCCTTTCTCTGCATTCTCGAATTGAAGCCACGCGTTTTAATACTGTTTTGATTTAAGGGGTAGCTCGTGCTCCATGTAATGGATTACAATTTGATATACTAGTTTTGCACCGATGACTAATCACGCCGTATTTCAATGAAAGTGGTATATTTGCATAGTTTGACTGAAGCATAGAGTGTATGGATTTTCTCATTCATAACATACATAATTTGCTATAAATAATGTAATGTTGAACCAGGAGGTGTGATGCAAATGAGGGAAACATTTGCCTTCGCATCTGCCTGGAATTATAAACCTCAGGGCCGTGGCTTTGAACACCACCTTCATGTAAGATGATGAGAACATTGCTTTGTTAGTTTAGAGGCCGTTCAAGCATTCCGAAAACTGGTAAATGCCCATCAAGTAAATGAAAATGACCACTGCTGGCTGCACAGATCAATGCAAATAATTCTTTGCAAAATATTACGTTTTTATTTGATATATTAGTTCATACTAAGTCAGGTCTACATTAGGCCTGAATGAATCGTTAATTGTGCCAGTGAAATAAAAGTGAACTTGTTATGAATGTTTTCCTTTTTTTTTACACTTTGCATTTTGTGATATTGGACAAGGCTTGGCTGGAAAATTACTTTGTACAGAAATGCCGTGATGAGACATTTTCTGCTCTAACCAGCGTCCTGCCAGTATCTTATGTGACTTTTTACAACAAGTTATTCTTCATACTTGAGATAATATAAAACCGTACTTTGATTTAATTTCACATCATTTTCATTAAAAAACTATATAAAACTTTACATACCCCTAGTATGAATAAGGTGACATACTTGAACCTTGTGTGAGATTTTAGATATATTGCATTATTTAGAGTTTGTTGGAAGGGTACCCCATCACATGACAGATGTCCTATCCACCTTATTCAATGTGCATTATGTTCAAATGTCCGCTGTTAGACCTGGCATCTTTGGCATGGTTGCCCCCTATCTTTTTGCCTCTAGCTCCGGTACTTTTGATACTTTGCTGGATTTTGTTTTTGCTGGTTTAGATGCTTTGGGCACTTTGCCACTGCTGTTCAGTGTCAAAGTGCAAGTGCTCCCTGTGTAGATTGATATTGTGATTTGTTATCTATGATTGGCATGTTTGTGTCACCAAGAAGTCCCTAGTAAAGTGCACTGAGTGTGCCAGGGCTGGTGATAACAAATGCTACTGGTGGGCCTGCAGCACTGATTGTGCCACCCACATGATTATCCCTAAAATGGTGTCTCAAGCCTGCCATCGCAGTGCCTGTGTGCAGTCTATGAACTGCCATGTCCTCCTGGTCAGTGTCCTCACTGACCAGGTCTAACCCTTCCCTTTCTGTGCACATTTGTCATCCCTATGGAAGTCCCAAGGTACCCCCTTGGGTAGGGTGCAGTGTATGTGAAAGGTAGAGCATGTACTTGTGCAGGTGATATGCTCTGGTAGTGAATTACAGCCATTTTCGTTTTTCACTATTGCAAGGCTATCTTGCCCCATAGGCTATCATGGGAGATGCTGGCTACAGTGTCTACCAGCATATCTTCCCATAGGAGCAAGATGGGACATAAAAGGCTGGTATCCCTGAACTCAGACTTTAATAACACATCTTTTAGGAAAGGTTGTTTTTAAATCCTGTGTTTGAGAACAGCACTTCTAGAAAGTTGCTGTTCTCTTGTCTGACCCTTCTGTGTGCCTTGGCCTGTTTGTGAATTGACTATCTGGTTTGTGAGGTGTAGGGGATGGGTGGCTCCCAGAGTCTGAGTGGGCCATCCCTGGGCTGAATAGCTCCATCTGTATTTAGAGTAGTGGGAGGGGATAGCACCTGGGCCTGAATAGGGCTGTGCCTGCGTTCCACAAAGCTGGCTCCACCTCCTGCTGGGCGGCTGACGACCCTGACCCTCTCCCTGAAAGGAAAGGAGAGGCCAGGAAAACAAAGTGCTCAAGGAACACCCAGAACTGGTTCAGACTGGGCTCAGAGCCCTCATGCACAAAGGGATCAAAGACTTTTAGGGGTATAAGTACAGGACCCCTGACTACAGAAAATTAGATCATCCTGGAAGCAAGAAGGAACCTCTGTCAAAGAGAAATCTGGAAGACTGAAGAAGAAGGACTGCCCTGCTGTGTGATGCTGGACTGGCCTGCAGTTGCTTTGCTGCCTAGGAGAGGGGAAGGACTTTGTTGTTGCTTTGTCCCCTTACTTGAAGGAATCTCCAAGGGCCTGTTGTGAGCTGATTCCCTGTTTTAAAGTCTCAGGAACAAAAGGACTTCACCCCCAGCTTCCCTGAGCTCTGCTGATAGAGCTCTGTCCTTTCTAGGGTGCACAGACATAATATCGACTCCAAAATATCGTCTGGACAGAATATCGAGTTTTAAATATCGTTTGGAGAAAATATCGACTAGACAGAATATCGACAGCCAAAATATCGTTTTTAAGGTAAGTGAAGTAATATCGACTGTAAATCTAGATAGTAAAAAATATAGTTTTTTAAATAATATTTAATTATTTATAGTGTGTTTATGTTATAATATGTGTGAAAAGTGTCAATTTATTTTATTATTTTTTTTAATTAATTATTTTTTTAATTATTGTGTAATTTAATTCTGTAGCGGGTTGTGGGTTTATAGGGGAATAGGGTGGGAAGTAATTTAATTATAATTAATTAAATATGTAAATTTATTAATTGGTAGTAATAATTAATTAATTGGTAATTAAATAATATATGTTAATTATTTAAAATTTAATTGGTAATTAATTTTATTTAATTGATTAATTGCTAATTATGTCAATTAAAATAATTTATTTTCTCTAGCGGGTTGTGGGTTTATAGGGGAATAGGGTGGGAAGTAATTTAATTATAATTAATTAAATATGTAAATTTATTAATTGGTAGTAATAATTAATTAATTGGTAATTAAATAATATATGTTAATTATTTAAAATTTAATTGGTAATTAATTTTATTTAATTGATTAATTGCTAATTATGTCAATTAAAATAATGTATTTTCTCTAGCGGGTTGTGGGTTTATAGGGGAATAGGGTGGGAAGTAATTTAATTATAATTAATTAAATATGTTAATTTAATAATTGGTAGTAATATTTAATTAATTGTTAATTAAAAAATGTTTGTTAATTAATTAAAATGTAATTGGTAATTAATTTTATTTAATTGATTAATTGCTAATTATGTTAAATGAAAGGGGTATTTTTAGGGTTCAGGGTCAGTTTTTAGTTTTTGGGTAAAGGGGTATTTTTAGGGTTCAGGGTCAGTTTTCAGTTTTTGGGTAAAGGGGTATTTTTAGGGTTCAGGGTCAGTTTTCAGTTTTTGGGTAAAGGGGTACTTTTAGGGTTCAGGGTCAGTTTTTAGTTTTTGGGTAAAGGGGTATTTTTAGGGTTCAGGGTCAGTTTTCAGTTTTTGGGTAAAGGGGTATTTTTAGGGTTCAGGGTCAGTTTTCAGTTTTTGGGTAAAGGGGTATTTTTTGGGTTCAGGGTCAGTTTTTAGTTTTTGGGTAAAGGGGTATTTTTAGGGTTCAGGGTCAGTTTTCAGTTTTTGGGTAAAGGGGTATTTTTAGGGTTCAGGGTCAGTTTTCAGTTTTTGGGTAAAGGGGTATTTTTAGGGTTCAGGGTCAGTTTTCAGTTTTTGGGTCAAGGGGTATTTTTAGGGTTCAGGGTCAGTTTTCAGTTTTTGGGTAAAGGGGTATTTTTAGGGTTCAGGGTCAGTTTTCAGTTTTTGGGTAAAGGGGTATTTTTAGGGTTCAGGGTCAGTTTTCAGTTTTTGGGTAAAGGGTTATTTTTAGGGTTCAGGGTCAGTTTTTAGTTTTTGGGTAAAGGGGTATTTTTAGTGTTCAGGGTCAGTTTTGGGTTTTTGTGGTACATATACAATATTGCCTATTATTTAATTAAATGTTGTTACTATATATATATGTTTTAAGAAATATGATTAAAAATATTTTTTTTTTAACTTTCATTAAATATTTAATTATTAAAAGTTATTTTAAGTATTGTTAATTATATTTTAGTAATTAATTTTTTATATTAATGTAATTAAACATTGTTTTTAGTAAAGTCGATATTTTTTACAACGATATTTTTGTAAACGATATTTTGTAGTCGATATTTTTGTACTTACCTGTTTGTACATACAAACTCGATATTTTTGTAGTAGATATTTTCACCTCGATATTTTGGGTACTCGATATTGTGGTAGTCGATATTCTTTCAGTGATCCCCTTTCTAGAGTGCTTGGGCCAGTTGTGGTACCTCTGGAAGTTGTACCTGTGCTGGGAAGCTGGAAACAAAGCTTTGAGAGACTTTGCTACAGAAAAGTTATCCGACCGCTCGCTTGCGGAGCGCATCCCCGACAGCGCGAGGAAATTCCCGCAAAAACAAAGACCGAGATCGTCGCAGCGCCTGTTGCCGCTTCCAGAGACATCGCATCCTTCGTTTGTGGGAAGATCATCATTGCTGCGAGCCTCGTCGCAGAGCCTATCATCACTGGGTGAGATCACCGCACCGTCTGCTTCCGATTCGCATCACGTCGCTGCGAACATCGGCGCAGAGCCATCGCATCGAGGAGCTGCGAGAGGAAGATCACTGCTGGATCACGCATCGTCGCCCAAGAGATCGTCGCAGCCCCTACAGATCATCACATCGTGCCTTTGCGAGACCAAACTTCCTACGGAACCTACGCACTGGAATCCATACAAGTCATCGCCTTCCTCCCCATAAAGACCGGATTCGTCGCAACACACCCGCTGCTGCAGCAGGACTGTCGCCAACGCCTCCCCATGGTCTCAGGAGCAATGCATCGCTTGTTTCCACCGCACCAGCTTCTGCTTTGGAACTTTGTCACACTTAAAGGTATTGTTGGCTAAACGTGACGCAACTGTGAACTTTTCACGCAACTGTGGATTATTTTTATAGCAACTTTAAGAACTCTTTCGCAACCATATTCTTGAACTGTGTACGTTGGATTTTTGTCGTTTTGGTCTTGTGTAGTTTAGAATAAATACCTTTATTTTTCTAAACTGTTGTGGAGTCCGTTTGTGGTGTTTTCACTGTGTTACTGTGTGTGTTAGTACAAATACTTTACACGTTGCCTTTGATAAGACTGACTGCTTGTGCAAGCTACCAAGGGGGTGACCAGAGGTTATCTAAAGAGTGTTTCCTCCTTACCCTGACTAGAAGCAAGGGTCCTTATTTGGATAGTGGTACCTACCTCTGCCAACTAGAGACCCCCAGTTCTAACTACCGCCAACTCTAAATCAAACCAATAGTTATTTGACAGCACTGATTTGGTGACAATCTGAAATACATTTATTACACAAAGCCCCTGCGATGCTATTTGAAACTTTCCAGCTTGTGCTTGCCTTTGTTCAACCGCTCTCTTAAACTATAAAATGACATGCCACAATTGAATGTTTAATTTGCACAACACAGTATCAAAGGATCAGATACCCCAAGCCCATCCTTAATTCAGGGAAGTTTGATTGTGTGCTAGAAAACGTGGTTTAATGATTCCTACAATGGCTTTGGTACATTCAAAACTGCATTTTTACAGTCACAAACATTAAAATCATTGTTTATGACCACTAAAATGTTTACCACATCTGGCCCAGATTTTAAGCCATTAGTAGTAAATTGCACCTTGCCCCAGGCAACAAACACCCTCATTGAAAACTGTTGTTGGCAGCAGCCTGCATTGTAAACATCTAATCCACCAAGATGTATAAATCTTTTCAGTGGTTCAATTATTGAAACTTTAGAAAACTGTTTCCACCACAGAAAGGCACTTTGGTACTTTCGTGAAGAAAACTGCTGAAATTGTTTTCAATTTTTTTGACATTTTTTTTGACATCCAGACCGTCATTGGTTCTAACTCATTTGGTGTATTTGATTCAGGTTACATCGCAATCAGCCTGAAATCAGTTGTGTTCTACCATAACTACTGAATTACATTACGTGTTTTATTTTGCATGGTGCTTTTTCACTTTGATTATCTAACAATTCATATCTAACCCTTCCCCTAATTGGATTTTGATTTTCTTTTATTCATAAAATGTTTCTCTTTATTTCAAAATTGGTAGTGGTGTTTTATTGTATTTTGTGTGACTTTTCTAAATACTTTACATATTGCCTTTTATTTTAGCCTAACCGCCTTGTGTCACATTATCAGGGATGAGGTCCTGTTTATTTAATTATGCAGAGGAAATGCATTTCAATATGTGTATCATTTAGCACTTGGTGGCCTTATCTTTTTTAGGTGGGCACTTGTCCAACCCAAATAATCCACTTTTCTAAATGCGTATAGAAGGCTGCTGAACTGTGGTAGTAAACAGTGTAAATAAAAACAAAGACAGAGTCTAAATAATGTAATGACAACAATCAGTTAGAAAGCTAGGAGGAAACCAATAAATAGTTCCCTAAAACATATATAGGGTGCCAACAGTGCCAAGTATTACAAGGGTTGAAGAGATACAAAGGTACAAAATTAAAAGCGTTTAGTTGTGAAAGCAGATAGACTTAATTAAAATAGGTGTGCATTAGAACCCATACTTTAGTAGCTACATTAGAAGGAGAATCAAGCTATGGGATGAATCAGAGAATAAATCAGACTTTTAATATGTTTTCTTAGAAAAGGGAGAGATAAACTGTATAGATATTCGAAGAAATGCATCAAGAAAGAAGGGAGATTGCAGAGGCATGACGTGTTGGCAATGATTCTGATGCAGAAAAGAAACTGCTCACTCTTTGCACAACACATAGCCTTACAAAGAGATAATAACAGATACGTAAAATGAACTCGCTCCTTGCACATGCCTTAGAAAATGTCAATGATCATGAGAAAACATATAGTACATGCACAGTAAAAGTGTGCTCAGATTGTAGAAATAGTTGAAACATTATACACTGTATGTCTAACTTGTCTAACTTTTCTGAAGAAGTTATGCATATAAAAACCGAACTTTCTACAGTCAAGCAATTAATAGGAATTTATATTTGAAAGCTATAATTGTGATGCATTATTAAGCTTTACTAGCAACTGTAATAATTTACATCCTGAATATAATTGTCTGAGTAACCACCTTCTTTTACGTTCTTTCTAATGCACTATTTGAATTATGAAAAGTTGGTGCAAAGTTGTCATTCTTATACCTAGAAAGCTAAAACTTTCCGACCGTGATCTTTATATGAGTAGAGTTTCACATTTCATAAAACAACAACATTCTTCAAATGAATGCACATATGGTACATGTATATGTTTGACAATGTGATAATAAGCTATACTTACTATTGAACAATATTATGAGACAATCTATGACATTGACTGCCCTAACAAATGTGTTAATGAACTCACCCATGCTTATGTTCAAATGTATACCTGAATATTAATTATGCTATATTGCCTTTCAGTATTTTAACCTAATTTAATTATTTAGGCCTGCAATTTCTCATGATGTCTGTGAGAAAATATTTCATTCCATCTCTCACTTATGTAGCATTCTTGTACTTTCCCATGAAACACTAGAAGAGTTGATATGTATTATGTCAGAATATTGATACTTCCATGATAAATAAAGTTTAGTGACTAATACACGGGAAGCTCCAGTAATAAATGGGCTTTGTGAATTAACCTGTGTGTCTGTGATGGACAATTGTTCCCATGCTTGGTGTAGGAACATTTCTAACTGTTGCCCTTTGAGCCCATTTCTTCCAGATCCCTTCCATGAGTTATCCTATGGTTTTGGGAACTTTCACACCCTTAGACTCTGTTTATTGTGTAGTATTACACTACTTTAGGCAATGGGCTAATGAAATTTGAAAAGAAGAATTGTGGCGCAGACAATTATGAAAGCGCAGTGACAAACCACAGTTACTACTATGAACATCTGTGTGCTTTTCGTCCACTGTTCGTCATCACCTACGGACAGCCAGGGGATGGCAGACTGATCCATCACTCTGTCCATAAAGTCTAAAGTTATTCTTTGTGTAATGGGTGAATGGATTTGATGAGTGAAATTGTGGCGCAAACAACAATGAAAGCGCAAAATCCACAGCTACAAATGTAAATATCTGTGTTTCCCTTTTTTTCCCTTTTCTTTACAGAGACCACATTTGGGTCACTATTTTTGATAATTTTTGCTTCCCAGGGGCCAGCTCATGCCCTGAAGCAAAAACTAACAGTGGAATTTTACTGTTAGTTTTTAGGAAGACAGGCTGACAACACTTAGCAACTGAGCTTATTTTCGTAGGGACCAGTAGAAGGTCCTGATGAGTAGGCAGTAGGGGACTGCCTACGAAACATGTAGACCAGGTTGCAGCGATCGGCTCAACCCCAAAACCCCCTTCTTAACGTCCCCAGCTAGAGAAGCTAATAAATTGTTTTTTTCTACTAGCCAGAGGATTTTTAATTTTTGTACTCACACACATTGTTAGGTCCCTACACTTTCACTGACACCTTGCACCATCACATAGTCCTGTCACCACTTCAGTGCTCCCGCGTAGTCGGTCAGGTCGTAGCACGCCCCGCCCCGTAGAGGGACGGGAAGACCCCAATGATGAAGCATGACACTACTGGATTTTTTTAGTGTGTGAGGGGTATTTTAAAAAGCACATAGCGCTCTCATCTTTATCACCCTAAGAGAGAGTATTTTTCACTATATTTTCATCACTGCAAAACCAACAAATAAAATACATGTCCACACATTGATAGAATCTCTTTGTTTATGTACATCGTTTTGGAGGGTGATTCTATCAACTCCTCTGTACTTCCCTTATTGTTTTGGTATTACACTACACCAGTAATTGATTTATTTGAGACTCATGACCAAGCTTTCCAAATATTGATGGATGCCTTATTGTACTATTATTTCTTGTTATAAAGTCTAACCGAAACTCTCTGAGTCTTGTGAATTTCTGATACTCAGATTCCTGATGTTTTGTTACTGTTGTTCTGTATTTCTATAGCAGAGTTGCTAATCTGTATGATTCTAACCCGTCTAAATTTCTTCAGGATGCTCGGACTTCCTCTTGCCATTCTATACCTGTACAGTATGGTTCTAAGAGTCATATAGCTGAACTTAGTCAGTAATCTGTAATTTGATTACCAATTCCTTGTCCTGATTGAGTTGCCAAACGTTGATACCCTAGTTTCCTTCACCCTTCAATGTGATGAGCAAAATTCATCGGAGTGCCAATTACAAGAGAGACTTAAATACTATCTAAGGGATAAATACTAATACAATTGTTGTTGGGCCTGGTAAACGCTGGATCAATTCCATAGGAGGAAGAAATTATTAGAAAGTTAAATATAGTAGGCCGAGGAAGAATAAATCCAGAATGGACCAGGAAAGCATAAAAAGCCTTCCATTTTGTAAAATTAACAAACAATAGCAGGACAATCAATGATGACGGTATATTTTAAAGATAAAATAAACAGAAATTTCAGAAATATGAATTGAATACTAGGAGAAAGGTGGAGTAAAGCAAAACATATTTTGGTGAGTAAATAACATATCTTGGTAACAAGAGAAGAACAAGGAGAGTAGGATGTTGAAAACAGAATTTTTCTTGGAATAATGAGTAGATTTAAATTGTATAGAGTGGCTTTGAATGTGTAAGGAGCTAGATACTTTAATAAAGGACATCCTTTTTCTCGTGGTTCTCTTATTTTTCCATGTCTGTTGTTTTTGGCTTTGTGACTCTGTGTGCTACACCACCGCTAATAAGAAATGTAGCACCCGTGTTTTCCCCCAAAACATGTACAATGCAATGGATTCCCCTAATTGGCCTAATGGGCTTTCTTGTATGGCCATTGTAGATGGAGCAGAATATGAATGAATGGAACTGGTGGTAAATATTGTATGAGGACTGAGTGTGTATTTACAACTCCCATATAGGTAAAAAATATATATCGCTGCCAGCAACACTACTGTGCTCTGCAGTTTAAAAGCACTGGTGAGACCCATAGAGAAGAAAATTGCCTTTGTCATGTAGGAACATATATTTTTATATATTGAGTCACTTCTAAAGTGTGTCTTGTAAGGCAGCAAGGCTTGAACGTTAAGTCTGCAATGCCTCAATAACATGAGGGAAAAGTACAAACTACTGATTGTTCTATGTACATATATTTTAACAATATACAACAGATATTCAAACTAGTTAAGATTTTTATCACAGAAAGTGCACAATTTAAGAGTCTGTTAATTTGGTTTTGCATATTCAAAGATTCTTCAAGGAGAGATTGTACAAGAAGTAAAAACTCGGGCCAGCAGCAAAACGTTCCATGGTTTATGGTACGTATTTAAATGGGAGTGACTGTATATTATTATTAACAAGTTAATGTTTGACCATTAATAAATTAGCTGTTTGCAATGGATATTTGGAAGAGCTTAGGCTCAGTGTGGCATATAAAGTACTAAAGGTGCACAATCTGATGACAGGCTTCAGGCAAGTAAAGAAATTAGAAACAACCTTTCAGTTGGTGTTAAAATGTATTTCACTCTACAATCATCTTTCTGTTTCATTTTATGTTAAAAATAAATTGTGCTATCTAGTTTTGACATAGTGTTCAGTTTCTATTTTTTTATTTACACATTGAGCCATCAAAGACATGACCGTACTCCTGTTATTTTTTTTAAAGGTCTATTATTGATAGCTCCCAGATATATGATTGTGGTGGCAGTGGGTGCTATCGTGACAGGCCTATAATCATAAGATCAAACAAACTAAACCAGGCGAGCTTGAGAAGGAGAAATCACTGAATCATTATTCCCACTTAAGTTGCTATCAATAGACAAGGTGCTCTTTTTATTCAGACTTCATTTGACATACATAGCAAAGTCCTTCTCCTTTCTCCTATACATTACAGGTGTATCAGACTTTCTCACTGTTGTAGCCGACATCTTTGTCGTGGATTTTCCTCAACTTGCTTTCCTTCGAGCCTCCTGTTTTTTCTGACTTCGTTTCTGCTGGCTTTAGGACGGTGCACACTTTATCACTGCTAACTAGTGCTAAAGTGCTTGTGCTCTCTCCTTAAAACATAGTAACACTGGCTTACATCCATTTGGCACATGTCGGGGCATATTTATGAGTGTGGTTCCATCGTGCTTGTACCACGCAATGTGGTGCATGTATGACAAGGCCAAAATGCAGTTTATGAAGCCACACAAGGCCACCTTGCATGGCTCTGAGTGGCTTCATACATCTACAGTAATGGAACGTAGCACAAATTGCTGCTTTGTGTTACTCTATACCAGGGAAGCACTCTGTTGTGTAGGTGTTCCCAAGCAAAATCCATGGATTTTGACAAATTCCCAATTTACCAAAAGTGTTAGACCTGGGAATGTGCAAAAATGCTATGCCTTCACAGGTGAAGTGTAATGAGGAGAAACATCTTTAGTTCTCCTCCTTACTTTCTCTTTATATGTGTGCCTAATTCTGCAGCACATATAGAAAGATGAAAATGAAAACAGGGGATAGTTTTTGTGAATGAAGGTGCCCCTTCCTGTACAAAACAATCTCCATGGTGCAAGGGTGCCTGCGTTGGTGCTAGGCAGCCAAAACAGAGTCAACACAGGGACAAGGGCAGGAATGCACTGTATTCTTTTAAATAAGACTCATTCCCGCCCCATTCCCTGTCATGCAGTGCAGCAAGGTGACTTGCTGTGCTGCGTGACTTTGCCATAAATATGGCACTTAATTTACTTATGAGTCCCTAGTAAAGTGGTACTACATATACGCAGGGCCTGAAGTAAATGCTACTAGCAGACCTACTATAAACAAGAGGAGTAGCCCATTGACCCAGAGGGACAGGTATACACGTGAAGGTTCACAACAATGTCCCAAGTAGCATCATTTAAAATGAACAACGTCTGTCATTCATACAATACTATACACCAGAGATCTTCAATCTCTGGATCGTGACCTCCAGGGGGACATGGAGTCAAGGAAAAGGGGCACGCATTCCTCAGTCTCACTTCTGCCTGGAATCCAAAATGTTTGGTCTTTGTTTTGGAAAAAGACAACTGTTCCCGGACGGTTAATTCGGATAGTTAGAATGCTTTAACTGGAGTATCTTTCAGGGATTCTCTTATGCTGTGAAACCAAAACCTGGCAGACAGCTAAACAAGCCTTTTTTACCAGTCTGCAGTTTGCCTGAAAGAAATGCAAATGTTCACAATTTGTTAATCTGCAAATGTAAAGGTTAATCTGCAAATATAAAGGATGCTTGGGAACCAATTGATTGAATCACTTGAAGCTTTTTGATGACAGAGCTTTATTCTTTTTGAGTGGTGGGCAACGAGTTAACAACTAAGCTGTGAAATGCATGCTTTTAATTGTCATTGTATTTACACAGTGCTTACTATCACTGAAGAGGTGTTGAAAGGACAGTTATGTAAAAAAAATGAAATTACATGCTGTCTGACTATAACTAAATCTATACTTTAGAAGCACCATTTTATCATTAAATATTTTGCGCATTTTGTAACAATCTATCTTATACTGTGTGTAATGCAAGTCAAAAGTAATGACTTACATATTCACATTGCTTTCTGTCACAGGCTGCGACCTATTAGCACTAAAAATTCACAAGTCACTATTCTCAACTGCATCAACCAAGATTTAATTCTGTGGCTCTTTGGTTACACACTGGTCTTTGCATTCCATTAACTAATGGAGATTTCATAATGTACTATAGTGCATTTCCCACTGAGTGACAAGTTTAAAAAGAAAAATATATTTTTCATTTACGCTGCCTGTTACTTTATGTGCAGCTGCCTGGTTGCAAACTGACTAAAACATGTACAGAATATTTTGTTTTTAGCCACAAACAACTTTGACCCCCCACCCCCATGTTCAAACCCACAAGGCACTCAAGCCCCCCCAAAAAATGATTGAATTCAACAACAGCAGCAAACTAATATGAACAGCAGTGATTGGTTGCTAAAATAGAAGTGTCTGTTTTCATAATCTTAAAAATAAAACCCTTTTTAGAAAAACAGTATGAAAGAAGATTAAGGGACCACTTCCGCCCTTGGAATTAAAGAAAGCTTCGTACTTGGACTTTACAATTCATCATTAATGATTGTTTATGGTATGTTTTAATTATGATGACTGATGTTTAGCAACCTCTAGCTCCATGCAGCTGTAAAAGACAAGCTGTCAGCATCCAATGAAATATAGTATTGTTCTCATTGGACGCATTGCACTAATGTTGCAGCCCATGTATTGAAGCCATTATACCCAGGGCTACTGGAATTATGCGATTGTGAGGCTGCTGCAATTTTAGCATAGTCATAGATTTGACATATTTTCCACAGTATCCAGAAACTGCTGCATAATATGCTGATTTTAACAAAAGAATATTTATTACTCAAATGGTTCAAAAGTTTCGAAAAAGCAGTTTACATATGTTGCAGTGGAGTAGAAGGTGCTTTGCAAAGCTGGAATGGTCACCTTTTTGTTGCCTATTGCTGAATTTGGGTGCTAAACTTGTACAAATGAGGTGCACAGTGGTGGCTCCTCCACTAAAACGGAGGCGCGTCACCCCACTGCTATTTAAGCAGTGAAAAAAAGAATAAGAAAATGATAATAATAAGATGTTATTATCCTTTTATGTTTCTAGGAGCGTTTGGAGCCAAATTGGGTTTGGCGGAGATTGTTTGTCTGGCCCTCTTGGGCCTGCCAAACAATCATGTGCACTTGTCATGCCCAGGCTCCCAGGTACTGCCTGAGTGGCCAAACAGGCTGCTCACACCAATCACAAAACTGCTCATGCTGCGTCGTGATTGACCGGGAGAGGCTGGGAGCCTGGGTGCTTCCGGTGCTGCAGAGTGAGGACAGAGGAGAGGCATGCAGTGGCGGCGAAGAAGGCAAGTTTAAAAAAACATTTTTTATCCAATTTCTCCCTCCACCTCACCAACCCCGTACCGAAGCAGCCGCCACTGGAGGTGCAACCACAGATTGACCGTTTCTCTGGAGAAAAACAAGCACACCCATCACATTAGTTCAGAAACCTGTTATCATCCAAACAAGTTATATCAAATTATGTCTTGTTTGTGAAAAATAAAGTATCATTGTGTAGTTTTGGTAATTCTTTTTGGAGACTTTTGTTTTGAACTGCGTGGTAAGTCTCTGACACTGAACTACAGTCACCCATAAACCTTTGGTTTGTTAAACACGGTTTGATATTATTTCCCCACTGTAAAAATAATTTGCAATGGGAATTGGGGGTGTTTATTGTTGTCAATGATGAGTGGTACCAGGTTGCAGAAGTTTTTGAAGGGAAGGGGTCCTTACACCACAAATATTTTGACAGGGGGTCCCAGCATCAAAATATGTGAAGTCCTCTTCTATAGACCAATGTATTGCATTTATAACTTAATTAAAATATTATAGAGGATTTTCCACTGTTGCAAGTTAATTAGAGTGGGAACCTGGGTGCTTTTGAGAGAGATGGTGAAGGCTACCCAATTAAGCTACAAGGTTACCAGGTTCTTAAATTATTTGAAGTGTGGGTCATTATAAACTGCCCATCCATTACCCAATCTCCTGCTTTAATTTCTCTCCCCCTTCCCACTCTGCAGCACACAGATTCAGGCCAGCAATCTCACCCATCCAACCAACCTGTTCACCAAACTATTTCTTGGCCTGCATCACTCACTTACCCATAGTGTTTCACAGTTCTCCCAGTGGCACCCTGAATTCTGACCTATCCACCAACACCCCATCTCTGTATTGCCCAAGAGTTACTAAACAACTCTTCCTGCTGTCAAAATTTACAATTTCCTGCTCTAGCATACCCCATCTAGACACATCCTAGAACAGGACATTGAAAAAGGGGGTGAGGAATGTATAGTCTACCTAAATTTTAAAAAGCAATGGCTACTAGTGATGGCCATAATTTTTGTTCTTACACACAACACCATTAACTGAGCATATGGGGTGTAAATGCCTCCCTAACAAACTTCATATTTTCTGTGATGGGAAGGGAATGGACTTCTTCAGAGACATAAAAATATATCTGTGAGCAATGTTTTGGATCTGAGAATGCACATGCAATTTGCCTCCATTTGGTCATCGCTCACCACTTTCTTAAATGCAGTTTCTGGGTTACAAATGTTTCTCACTCATTTAGCTAGTTTTTATTATAGTTTTAGGATTTTTAAAGGCTACCCTTAAGATGTCATGTTGCAATGTCTAATTTTAGTATGGCCTGATGTCCAAGCCAGTCCACAGTATCCCTTGACCCAATTGTTGTTGTGACAATAGTATGAATTAAGAAGCCTATCCAACCTTATTATAATGCTAAAAAGTGTTTACCTCTCGTTCTACAAGAGGTTGAAAAAATATCTACTTTCTAATGGTGGCGCCCCAAAACAAACCATCAATAGATAGGTGGAGCACAGCAAGGAGGAACCAATGGTAAAGTAGTTCGGTACATTCATCCATGGACATAATGCAAATGAGCTAAAAAAAAACATCCAGACCCTACATGGAGCTTATCAAACAGGATCCATCACAAAACAATAAATTAGTTAGTCCACTCCACTCAACCACTATCCAATTTAATCTATTTATAAAAGAAAAAATACCAACAAAAACAACCACGCAAAATCTGCACATAACCTCTTCACACTGGAAAATGACAGTGCAAAAAAGGTAGTGACAACAAAGCCTCTAAAATCCCTTAGAGACTGCAAAAATGGTAGAAATGTGCTCTACAAATTCTTAGAAGCTATTATTTGTATTTTAATTAGTTAACCTCTTCGCTGCGGCGGCTATTCCGCTGCAGCGCTAAAGGGGCGGAGGGGCCGCACGGCACGCCCATGCTGGTGACGGAACCGCTCCATCACCAGCCTCGGTTGAGCTGTGCTGATGACGGAGCGGTTCCGTCATGGCCCCGCCCGCTCAGTAGAAGGCGCCGCGCAGGCGCGAAATCAGCGCCGCGCAGGCGTGTCGGGCGGGCCATGACGGAACCGCTCCGTCATCAGCACGGAAAGAGTTAAATTTGTATAGCGCTTTATATCCCTAGTGAAGCGCATAAACGTTTCGCCCAAAATTAAACAAATGGCCAGAAAATTTGCATTGCCACACTTCTGAAAAATAAAGCTCTTAGCGGCATATTTTCAAGAACGGCAATTATTGCCGCTTTAGCGGCAGCAAACTGCCATGTTCTGGTGTGAACGTGGGATTCTATGGGAATTCACAAGGGCATATTATCAAGCCCATTATCGCCGCTTTAGCGGCAGTTTCCTGCAGCTAAAGCGGCGATAATTTTAGCGCCGTTCTTGATTATATGGCCCTTAGTCTGTCTCGTATCTGTAATGTTGTGATTTGCATCTGATGAAATATGACCAAATTCTTTCTTGCACCATTGATTGAGCCAAGGATTTGAAGAGGAACCATTAGCTGTACGTGTAAATTCAATAAAAGTGAAAGTGAGAATTCATTTGCTGTAGAATGGAAACAGGCAGCAGAAAGAATTTTCGCAAACTAGTGTGTTTGTAAAGTTTTAAAAGCTCAGATTAAGATTGATTGGTCAAATAATATAACAAAGCAACCTGCTTTGAAACCACCTTCAAGTGCCACTGAATATTGCCGAGACTATTAGAGGAACAAGTGTGCATTATATGAAATAATCTTATTTTTTTTAAAATATTGGGTCCGATCTAGGGTTTCACAGACAGAGCACCCAATCACAAATACAAGATCAAATGCAAGAGAGTACCCTGGCTGACAAATCTTCTGTCCACCCACCTCATTTAGAAAGTGTGGCCCTTGAATTTTATGTAGTCGGAGACCGGATTAGCTCCATTAACAGAAAACATACTCCTATGACCGATGGAGTTGGGGCAATCGGCACAAAACATTACACCATTTGCCCACTGTAGGGTGGATAATACATGCCTTTTTTAGGTTTTGCCTGCCCATCGCTTGCACTGTGCTGGCTAAGTCATATGTAAATAAAAAAAGTCTTAAGACGGATGTAGAGTGCGCCCATTACTTGCCTCGGCTTATCATTGGTTTATTCCAACGGCGCTCTAATTTGTGAACCAGATTGGCCAGCAAGTCCCCGGCACATCGTCTACTTTCAGTTCCACTCAATGCTTCTTTGCTAGCATGGAGCTTACACCAAGTACAGCTCCTGATCACTGGCCACTGGTTACTGGCCATTGGACTTCCACTGACTAGTCACTCTGAAGGAATTTATTTTTAAATGTACAAATGAGCACTCCCTACGAGTGTATCTATCTTCAGGCTGTCACTATCCTCTCCTTGGTCCTGCAGCCTTCATCTCAGTTACTTGTAAGCCCCCACCCTATAGCGCCTCATGGATATAAAGCTCGTGTGCATGCTCCAACCCTAGCCCCTGGTTTACTCTAGCGCGGAAACAGTGTACACCACTCCTTAATGCACAACTTGTGCTGCCCATTGGGGCACTGTACTCTTATTTCCTGATTTAGTGTACATGCAGTAAGGTTTAGCACATACATATCGGTCATGGGCAGCCTTGACAGACACTATACTGGCTTTTAGTACACATTGCGTGTTGTGCCTTGAGCCCCTGGCTTCTGTCGTGCTGTGTGTCGTGATACTGAACCCACTGCTTCTGCTGTGCACAATATGCAGTTTGTGTATACCTACTACTCATGTCATATTGGGACATTGTGCCGATCGTGTTTGCTCATGGCACTAAGAATAAATTGGTATCTTCAATTTCAAGTTTTTTAATGTCATATTCGTGTCATCTTGCTGGTTCTCTTTAGCTGACATAACGCACACGGCCTGGCACAAATTCTGATTTATATAGAGTAAGACAATTCTATTTATATGTTTTTAGTTTGTATCACAGCATTTCTCTCTGCTTCTTGGTACTTTATGCAACATATAACTGACGACTGCAGGCAGATATCTTTTCTGGGCGCAAAAGACAGCGGAAATATAAGAGCACAGAATCGAGTGAGTTGCATATTTTGTGGCACTGTAAGACTTGGAATCCACACCATGACTGTGAGAAGCACTGTGAACCTTTGTCTTCTAGGCGCTTGACTCCGTGCATCATGGCATTCTCAGTTTAGGAGTAGTAAAGTTAGGACTTCTAACTTTAGGACTCTTAAAAGCCTTCTGTGAATACCGAAAGTCTTAAAGTTAGGATTTTTCTCAGTTTTACGTGAGCACAGTTGCATTACAGATGGACTCATTTTTTTTTTTAGGCACGGAGAGATTAAGGGCTAGATGTAGGTAAATGGTATTTACCGATTCATAAATACCGAATTTTACCGGTATTTACAAATCGGTAAATGCTATGTAGGTAAATATTCGGTAAAAATTACCGAATCATTAAAATTCGGTAATTACCGAATCGGTATTTTCCGATTTGGTAATTGCCATTGATTCCTATGGGCCTAGAGGCCCTTAAGGATTCAATGGCAATTACCGAATAGTCAAGGGTGGCAGGGTGGCACTTTGACAACCTGTTGCACCCCTGATTAGTGCTTGTGTGCCAACTATTAGTTGGTGGTAAATAACGAATACCTGTGTATATGCAAATCTGTGCATGTACACCTGTGCCATGTGACACACATACATGCCCTGTATGTGTGTCACATGGCACAGGTTACATGCACAGATTTGCATATACACAGGTATTCGTTATTTACCACCAACTAATAGTTGGTGGTAAATAACGAATCCTTAAGGCCCTGTAGCACTGTTTACAGTGCCACCTACATCTCAAATTACAGATTCGGTAAATGTACCGATTCGGTAATTTACCGATTCGGTAAATTTACAGAATCGGTAATTTTTAAGGCCCCTAAATCTCAAACTCCAAATACCGGTCGTAACGGCCGAAATCGGCCGTTACCGACTGGTATTTGCCTACCTACATCTGGCCCTAAGTGATTTGCTCAGAATCACAGGATGATTGAACCTCCTGATTGATTGAGCCTCCTGCCAGACTCGAACCTGCTTCCCCAGCTTCTAAGTCATCCGCTCTATCTGTAAAGCCACATCGTCTCCCCATTTTCAATTTGGTATTCCAATGTGAAAGCTTGCACGTTGTGAAAAAAAACCTCATTGTTCTGTTTTTTTATTTGTGAAACTGGCTCATATGTTATATTCTCATTACATTTTAATTTGAAGCTGGACTTCCTCTTGATCATCCCCTCAGTCAATCAATCAATAATCTTATAAAGCATGATTACTCACCTGTGAGAGTCTCAAGGTGCTGAGTGGGGGTAAGTGAGGGGGGCTCTGAATCAGGTTCAAAAGTATTCTCATCTTTTTTTTAAAAATATTTTTTATTGAATAAAGAGAACAGTACTGCAGGTACAATAACATAAAGAAGTAAAACAAGACGTGTAAAGAGAACTATAACAAGAACATATGATCTCATGTAAAAAGCTAAATGGAACAGTTAGGTACTGTATTATTAAATAATCATATATATATTAAACTGCCTCCACCCTCTGATATTATTAATGGGCACAGTTGGAATCTGGCCTTTGACTTTATACCTAAATAGGAGCACATTATTGAACTCTCTTTTTCCAAATATGATCTCTCCACACAGCTGGATATCATAGCAGCCATGTCCTGCACAATGACTTGGTGAACCTGAGTACTTAAGATGATAAATACAGTAACTGTGGTTCATCTGCATGTTTAATAAAAGGAAATTATTTGAATGAATACATAATTGATGCTGCATATTAGGGCTATATCCCTACTCATTGAATGTGTGCCGAATGGTTTAGAGTATAAATATAGAGAATTAACAGAGCATGTATGGGCAAATGCAAATAATGCATCCATTATTCATAAAGTTAAAAAAAGACATGCAGCAAGAGGAAGTAAGCAGTGCTCAAATGTGCTGGTGCAGGAGAACCAATTGAACAAAATACAGTCTGTTGGAGACAAGTGGTGAGAGAGGTACATGCAGTGCAAACAGCAGTTTTGTTTTTGATACTTCACTGAAGATTTTAGGGACTCATTTTATTTTCGCTTGGCCTTAGTCCACATTTCGACACTTGAGGAAAAATGCTTGGTCTTCTTTCAGTCAGAAAAGGTTGTGAACATGAGAATGAAGTATTAAGGCAGATCCTTGAAGCAACAAGGTGCCCCCATGTGAAATGCCCTCAACCTCACCCTGAGCTCAGAACCCAATCACCTGAGATTCAGGAATCTTATAAAAGCAGCACTGGTTAGACTGGTTTTCTAACTGCACTCATTACAGATCAAGGCTAATCAAGGCTAGTGTGACTAATGAACATCGGGTACAGGTTCCAACCATCTAAATCCTTGTCTTTTCACGTATCTGTTCACGGTATGCTTTTCTAGCGCTTTTAAAAACAGAGCAACATACAAAACTACATACACATCTATAGTTATCCCTATTGGTAAACTAATTGCGAGAATTCTTTGGACCAACAGAGGTAGTTTGAAGGGACATTCACAGCCTGTGAGATGTTAAACACTCCCAGTAGGTAAACAACCTTTACAACGCGGTCAAAACACCGCAGTGGCATTACGACACATCTTTTACAACAAAAGTCGTTACCACGACTTGCGCTGGAGGGCGCTCTGGATTAAGGAATAGTAGATTTACTATTCCAACACCTTCCCTACTGTATATAGGCTGGAGTTGGAATGGTAAATCTTACTATTCCTAAGTCCAGCACCCTACAGCGCAAGTCCTGGTAAGGACTTGCGTTGTAAAAGATGCGTTGTGATGTACCGCGATCATTTTGATCGAGTTGTAACATCATACATCCCTCACAGTGTCAGACTTCCTCCTCCAGTTATTGGCAGGTGGCCCTTGGAGTGTCCATGACCACTCAATGTGGGAACAACTGCCCTATTCTGCTGGGGACGGCAGTGAGCTACAGAATCTATACCCACTGCTAACCCTGCTTTGCCAACAATGGAAGATAAATATGTCTCAGAACTAGTACACCCACATTAAAACAACCATCATCATAGCAAACCATGGTATATTGGCCTTGTGATTGTGAATTGTTGATGCTTGACTGTGGCAAGAGGTGACTCATCCTTTCCCTTGCTGAACCTCATTGTTTGTGCTGCATAACATAGCCTCGCTTTGTGTTATGGCCTCGGTTGCATTCAAATTAAGCGAGGTATGCAGTCTGTTTTAACCTAAGATTATTCATCTGCAACAACAGTAAAGTTATTAGGCAGCGTCTTGAGTATACACCATTTATCAACAGTATTTATTTCAGATAGTATAATAAAAGTTTGAAAACATCCTTCAAGAAATTCTAAAAATTAGAGTGGCAATAGCCCAGTTTTGTTTGTGTTTTCAATTCCATCACCTACTTTTAACAACTGTTAAAGAGAAAGGTAGAACCCATTTTCATTGACACATTCAAGTGGAATGTAACTAGGCGGTACCAAACCAAGAGCAGTGTTCCCCCAGCTGACATTGACCACCTACTGCACACTCTGACATACACCACTCACTCTCTCCTGGGTGGCAACTACCGGCAAGGGGTAACTTTGGTTACTAGCTGCTGCCTCTTCTGTGATTTGAGCCTAAGTGTCCACTACTCACGTTTCACAGTTGTACTGGTGTCAGTTCAGCAGCCTTGATGTATAGACAAATTTATAACGGGGCAAATATACATTTTATACATTTCGTCTCAGAGGATGTGAGGAGTGCCAAAACAAAGTGCGAACATTCTAAATGATCTGGGAGATTTTGAAATCCGATTTAAAACCAGTGGATAAACTACTTTCGATCAGCCTAGTTTTTTATTTTCGACTGAATGCGGCTGGTCCACCAAAGCATTTATAGTTACAGGAAGTGGTACTACTGGGGTATTCTTTTATGTACTCTTACGAAGGCTCCACAACATCAATTAGTATCATTGCAAAAGAATGGTACATGAGTACTGTTTTCATACTCCAGAATGCCTTTATGAATAAACCCTTTTGTGCCAACCTTTGTTTGGAAGACATGGTGGACAGGGTGCTCCATGTTACACAGGCAGTACCCGATAAAGGCACAAGTTAGTGTCAAATGCTCGTTTTCCTCTGCTTTCTTTACCTCAAACTTATTTCTGAAATCGAAAACCTTGGAAAATATGTGACCTTCCTCATTTTCAAGCAGGAGCGACGACGTCACACTAACCTTAGAGCACAAAACATATCACACAGAAAATACGTTATTGGGTCAAAATGCTCTTTTTTTCCTTACTGCTTTATGTGTGTTGTGTTGAAGTGACACTGATAGTAAGCACCTTGTCAGGGGGTTATAAACTATTGCCCCATACCATAGGATAACGCAAGAAGTTAACATGGCTTACCAGTTGGCGATCCCTCTAATACATGCCCAATGTAGGGTCCTTCCCTGAAGATGGGTTTGTTGTCGTTCTGATCAATAATTACGACGTTCAGACTTGTGGGCCCATCAATCACCTTGCCACTGACATCTGTGATCTCAACTTGGAGCTGGGGGAGGAAAGAGGGAATATGGTTATTTTGCATATGTTTAAGACAATTGAATAATTGAATATTGCTTCCTTCAAGATGTCTTAACTATAGTTTATGAAATCTGGGCTCAAGGTAAAAAGAATTGGCCCTTTTTTCATAAATGAACTTCCTCACAACCATGCAAAACTATTTGACACATTTTGAAACCCCCCTGATGAGATTGTAGTAAATATCCTGAATTTGCACACAAAAAACGACAAAAATATAATTTCCGTTTTTCCTTGGAATATCGATTGATATACGTGGCTCACTCATTTTCCAGAATCGCTGCGGATGGTTACAAGTATTGGTTACAGACCGTCATGTATGATGGATTCTGCATGCCACCGATGCTGCATTGATTACCGAAATATAAATGTATTCATCCTGCTATGAGCCTTTGTGTATAATCAGCGGCTCTGATTTCGCTCTTTTTGTGTAATAAATAGCCCGTGTCATGATACTGATACGGTGTAATATTAGCAATGCAATTACAAAGATACATTATCCCTTTCTGTGACAGGTGGCCTTTGCTCCCATGTGATGCATCGATGTTCCAGACATCATAAGCATAAATAGTGGCTGGCATTATCTGAGGTCGATTACATTTTATGTATTTTTCTGCTCTTGCGGCATAGAGCGGATTGGGATTGGAAACAGCAAGAAGAATGGAATATAAGTAGAGGCCAGGCTGTCAGAGCTGCATTAACAAACACATGCACGCTGCCCTGATCCAGGAACAATAAAGGGATGGGGTGGAAGGTACTCCAGGGGAGCTTAGCTCTCATTAGTACAGCAGGTGCAGTGGCACCAGGGTCCAGGGGTGTGAGGTTTCCACTGCATCCTAATTATGCCTGTTTACTGCTTAACCAGGTTGCAGGAGAGACTGTTTTCAATGATTGCATTAGTTTCCATGGCATCCATGCTGCGACACCTGCCCCCTCTGCTGCACTTTAAAATGTAATTACATACATTAGATGAAAAACCAGCTTGGTGAAAATCAAGAGCATATGGCAATCTATCAAAAGTCAGGTTTGGTGAAAATGAAGGTCAGCAAATGTCCGACTTATTGGAAAAAGAACACAATTATTATAATATCGCTCATAGTTCCAGAAAACTAAACTGAAAAAACAAATTTAAGAAGTATGCAAGGCAAAACTCTTCAGAGATAAGAATTTAGGTGCAGAAGTCTGTCTTTTGATTCTATTGTGACTCTCAACACAGACAGGAAGAGGTAGAAGAGAACTGTGGGTGAAAGTAGAAGGAAGCAAGATGTAAGAGAAAGAAAAGAAGACAATGTAATTATTCATAGGTAAAGGACAAACATATCATCAAACGGAGCGGTAAATACAAGAAGGAGAAAAGTTGAGGGGAAAAAACGAGGAAAGGAAAAAAGAAGGAAATCAAAGAGGAAAACAGAGGAGGTGGGGGTAATCCCCATTCTATTCACATCCATTGTTAGAGGAGGAGGAGGAGATGGAGTGAAAATAGGGAAATAGATAGGTAGAACCAGATGAAGCAACAATCTGCACAGAACAGGAGGGAGACTCTAAAGATGATCTGTGCCAAGAGGGTTTAAGGGGCTAAAACAAGGAGAAGGATTGATGCGAGTGCAGAAAGATATCTGATGAAAGCGTAGTTTCAAAATGGTGGGTATTTGCTAGGAAGGTTTGCCTGCTGGTGAATTTTGGTCATTGTGGAAATTTTCAGAAAATGAGTTCAACCGAATTCGTCGATCAGAGACGGTCTGATCAGGGATTTCTTCACAATCTATGTCATGTCAGTTTTTGGCATGCCCAATTCGGGAATGGAGGCCTTTACATTTAGGAATGTATACAAATATTGGGATTTAATAATCAGAGGGTCAGGCAATGGATGAAAGAGAGACCACTCTCTATACTTACGACGTGTCTGAGATCCCTAAAGGTCCAAGCCATCTGGGACACATAAAGATAAAATGATGTCCCTATCTCTCCCTTGATTGCTTATCTCAACAGCAAAAACTTCCTAAGAGACAACGTACATCGTATATATGCTGCAAATTACCAAACTATGGGGCATATTACCAACAAGTAGCGATATTTATCGCTAAATAGGCTTAGCGACTATTTTTTTATCTCTGAGCATCGCCGGGATTTATCGCTGAGATAACGTGCTATTAGCAACGTTTATCTCCAAAGCGATAAATTTTGCGGTGATAGAGGTGAAATGCGTGAATATCGCTGAAAATACAGCGATATTCACGCATTAGCGACGAAATGCTTTTAGCCATGTTATCCACTTCCCATTGGATAACATGGCTAAGAACTGGTCTGGGCAGGTGTTAGTATTTGGAGATATTCGCGCTTAGTGCTAATATTTCCATCGCTACGCCTGCCTTGCTAATAGGCGATGTTATGTTATGTTATGTTATGTTATGTAAGTGGGCACCCAAACCGCTGGCTATCATCTAAAACCTGTTGCTAACTGCTGTTAGCGACAGCTTACTAAAAGGGCGATAGAATTATAGCTGCTTAGCGGCCGAAAACGGCCGCTAAAGCGGCGAAAATTCCCTATCGCCACCCTTGATAATATGCCCCTATATTATTTTCCAGAAATAAAGAACTTAAAAAGTGCAAAGTAAGCTAGTTAAAAAACAAACCTTTAATTACTTAAATAAAAAGTTAAAAAATAAAGAAACTCAGTTTTATGTATTAAAAGGTATAACGAAAACAAAAATGCATTCCTTTGGAAGACACCAGAGAAAGGCGTCCAATGTTATAGTACAGAAATTGTAAAACAAATGAGGAAATGGCGTTTTCCTCCATACAGTTAAGGGAGAGCTAGACACAATCTTGTATCCGTCCAGGGAGTAAACGCAGTTGGACACTGGTACGCAACTGGTTCCACTGAAGGCCTTTTACCTTCGAAAGTGGATTTTGGGAGGAAACGTATCTTCAGCAGGAAAAAACCTTATGGATGACTCCAATGTGGGTTTATGGGATAGGCTGCAATGATGCAAAGGGACAATGTAGCCTCAAACTTTATAACAAACTCTTCAGAGAGGGTAATATGGCAAACCTTGGCCGGTAAGGGCTGCACCTACTTCAGAGAGTTTTCATGTCCTCCAGTCGAAGGGTTTCTCAAAGTTCAAGGTTATAACAAGTTCTGGTCGCATTGATTTCTTGTTGAAAAGTGCTCAAGCCTTCAAAACTGATTGCCCAGGCAGGCACCAGCGTCTTGTGTCAAATAATTCATGTTTTCCCGGATGCAAGAGGGGTGCGAAGTATTCTATTCTTTGATTATTTTGTGAAAGAGGGAATACCTCAGTGGCAACCATGGATGTCTACAGTGTGACCCAGGCCTTACTGCAATATTTATTTTTACGCACTGTACTGTTCTTTTCTTTAGCTGGTTTCATCCCCTCCTTACAAAGAGGCTTCTGTACTTTTGACACGTCGATTCCTTTTGGGTGTATAAATGCTTGAAATAAAGGGAATTCATTTAGAGGTAAGCTATCTAGTGTGAATGTATAACCTGGAGATTTCCTCGAATTTCAATTTAATAAAAGGACATTCTGTACAACGTGGAATCACTGCCTCTGGACCTTAACCTGGGTTTGTGCAAGTATCTGATGTAAACCAATTGAAAAGACTGTTTGAGACATCAATTAACACATTTAAATAGATATGCCAACCTATTCTACATTTGAAATTCACAGACAGATTTACATATGTGCCAGGGGCGAAGAAAACTCAGTTTTCTCCGAAGAGTTAAGTATATTAACATTGATAGACTAACGGTCTATGATGACAGCACAGAATATGTGAGTAGGTTTTCCATAAACGAATTCAGATGAGTTAGGATTTGAGGGAGATATTAACAATAGACTCTAAGAAAGACGTAAATAACTCTTGGTCTGGATGTAGAGATGCAAAAGATAATTGTGTTATCTAAAGTTCAATTGGTCCAATTTGGCAGCGTCCCTGCATGAGACTTGTAGTGAGTAGTGACCCACTGTCACACTTCACAAAAGGGATCGAGTTTACTGCATCTTCCCACAGTTCCCACTCATAGTCCATCCTGCGCATGCAGCACTTCCTGTTTCCTAACATGGACCTCAGTCTCTGCAAATCCAGCAACGCGCTACTATACTCCAGCACCCAGTCTCCTGTCCATCCCCTGTTTAGCTAAGTGTTCTAGGCTAGTGCCTCATCCATATTCCACTATTCAATAGTTGCTATATTAATTGCTTGCAGAATTAATGTGAAAAATGACCCTGTTTTTGCTGTGGTCACTTCGTTTTTACCAGTCTAATTGTGCTGGCTTTAGTATTCTGTGCATTTTACTGCTGCTATACAGAAGTAAGCACTTGTGCCCCACCCTCCCTCAAAAGTAAAACCGGATTTAACACTATACATGCAGACACATCTTCATAGTAATGCACACATGTTATACTTATCATCAGCATTGGGCTATTCAGTTTTGCCCAGCTCAGAATCCTGCAATTGCCAAAGATTATAAATGAATAAAACCTGTTGCTGCCTTTAAACAGTTATCAGTGCAAAATGCCTCTACATTCAGAACTCTGGCATCTAGCACTCCCTTCCACTTTTCCACTGGGTCCCACAAAAGTGATCACATCCCTGCTGTATCGTCCTCAAGACAGTCCATGGATGTCTTGTCTACTCTATGACTAGATGCCAGATGACAATCCTTACCGACCCGGCTGTTGTCATGTCATGGACTCTAAAGAGCTCAGTTCATTTTAATCCACACTGCATACAATTAGAGATTAGACTCATTTTCCCGTGGGGTGGAGTGAAGTGGAGTATTTTCCAATTTTAATTTCAGAACTTCTAAGGTGCATCACCATTTGTTTTGAAGCACAACACAAATCATTGCACCTTGCAGAAAACTGACAACTTTGCAATTTTCATGGTGGCTTTCGGCATTAAATCAACGGGTGACCAATATTGTGAGGAGCACTCATCATTACCCTTCAAAATAGAAAATAAAGAATCTTTCATAGATATGGACACCTTATTAATATTACTTGCATCGGGGCCTGCAAGAGTCTATGTTATGTGTTAATTCAATATCCAGGACCCTTGCTGGTTTATCTTAGTATTAGGAAAAAAAGTGATGAAGATTGTAACTTCTAACAACTGTAAATAGGAAAGTAGCTGGCTTTTAAATTACAGAGAGAGCCACGTATTTGTAAGGATTGCTGTGCTTTAAAAGGGAAGTGTCATACTCTCAGCACCCTTAATTATTGTGTGAAAGAATACCTGCTATTTCCTGCAGGAAAAGAACACTTTTTAGCCACATATATTGGTGAGGGGTAACGCACTCACACTTGTTTGGTTGGTACACATCTAAATGTCACAGTATAACAGCAGAGGTGAACCTGATAGGCAGAATGCCTACTCAACTGATGTCGGCATACAGGGATGCCCCTAAGGATTATTCTAAAATTTTATATTTTCTGTACAGCAAAGAATGTCCTTAAAGAAATACTCCTAATAAAATCGTTCCAAGTCCAAATATAACTAAATCGTGTCTGAAATTCAATAAAAATTTCCACACTCTATACCGAAGCTCCACATTTTAATCACTTTTTCTTATAATAGGAGTTACAACACTGACTGTGATACTTATTCAATTTTTATTTGTTACTTTATTCGGCATTTTACAAGAATGCCATAAAAGTACAATTTATAATGACAATAATACACAATTTAAAAGAGAAATACAAAAACTATTCCAGTTGCAGTTCATTGGGCCCCCATCAAACCCCCTCATATTACACACGATTTATGGGGGCTCCCTTCAACAGGTCCCTCTTGTCTCTCTCAATTTTACTGCTAGCCTCATGAAATTTGTGATACAGAGCAGGGTCAAGGGATCTTGAGCCATTTGTAAGTATAATAAGGCCACCTTAGCGTGCTTGAATTTAGCCTTTTTTTAGCAGACTAACTAAGAAACAGCGCCTGGGCAGTGAATAAAAAGGGCATAATAATACAAAATGAAGGGTACTTATTCATTACAGCTTAGTTATGTACCACTCCTACCAGATAAAGATGAGAGTTATTTCTGGTAACCAATGGCACATAACTTCAATGACTGTACTTATTTTTTAGCTGACCAATACTTTTATGATTTTTGGCGTCTCCGTCAACCCCAAAGAGAAACATTATTTTGAGGGTCTCAGATAAATCCCCAACAGCAAATGCAAAGCTAGCCCTGTTCTACCATTTGCTCCAGCTGCCACAGGATATATCACAAACCTGACAATACAGCATTAGCTTAAACTTTTATCCTCCAAAAATGTGTAAAGTATTTAGTTGGCTGCACATCACAGGGAGCCAGAAGGGATTGTAAGCAGACCACCTGCCTCTGATTTAAACTCCAACAAACCCCAGTGGCAGCTGTCACTGAATGAAAGCTGCAACCTAATGTTGCTGTGCACAACTCCAACTGCAGTTCTCATTCCTGTCTGAGAGGGACATAGCAACTCAATGTTAACCGCATGCGCGCTAGCGGGGTTTCCTGCTGTGCGCTGCGATATATAAAAACCCTCGTTACATGACAAGGTCAGCTCGTCATGCGCGCAGCGCAGGTAACGCCCATGACGAGCTGACCCTGTCATTAGCGTCGAAGGGGTTAAAGCATTAAACCTTATTGTTGATTAGATAATTAAAATGTTGAGAGTCCCATTGAAGACAATGGAATATCGTATGAACAAATAAAGTCAGCGGGTCTTTAGTGTTCCTAAAAGGAACAATTCAAACAGCACAAGTACTGACCTAGATCCAGTGAATAAAGTCCTATTCAATAGGACGGAATCCCATCAACCACCGAGGTGGCATGCTTCATCATCTGAGATCTCCTCTTAATTGCAAAACCTAGTGCAACCAAGGGCTGCAACCCTCTTATTGTGAGAGGGGAGCTCACAGATGTTTTTACAAGAGGGACAGTGAGTCTGATCTCCTAAGATCTCTGAAGCATGTATGAAATTATACGGGGTGAAATAATTGCAGTGCCAGAAAAAAATATAAAGTGATTTAAAATTGGCTAGCTGTCACTCTTGTAAAAACATCTGTGAGTTCCCCTCTCACAGTCAGAGGGTTTCAGCCCTTAGTTGCACTAGGATTTCCAACTAAGAGGAGATCCCAGATGATGAAGCATGCCACCTCGGTGGGTATTGGTACTCCGTCCTCTTAAATAGGGCTTTAGTCACTGGATCTAAAAACGATGTAGGATGAAGCCATGGACGTAAGTGGCAACCCCCTGTTGCATCCTAATATGCAGCGTTTAAAATGATGCGTCTAGTAGCTCCAATAAGAAACAGAGTCCATTGGCTAATTACTTTTTTCTGTACCGTTAGAAGTGATAGCAAATGTAGAGTGATAAGATCTGTGTTTTGAAGAGGCACAAATGAATTTCAGTGATGCGCCAATTGCAGGCACGCACAGATTCATTTTTTGCATTACATTTATTTTGCAATAGCCCCCTAACACCAACCACACACGGGGGAAAAAATACTGTGTGTCAGGCATGTTTATTTTGGGGAGAACTTAAAAAACAAACTAATGATCTACGGATTGCCACTGGTCTAAGAAACAAGCCCAGACGGCAAGGAAAAATGAAAAATGATATGCATATAGGAAATGAACGCAACAATGGATATAATTAATACAGAACACTGTAATCCAAATGCACAACACAAAAAAATTCAAACTTAATGAGTTAAGCATACGTGTAAATATAAGAGAAAATTAAATCCTTACCAGAAAAAATGTCCCTAGCTCAATACAGGTTACCGCATCTGGAACACAGAACTATGTACTGAAAAGGACACACTCGTCTCTCTTTAACGAAGGACACGCTCATTTGCAGAGTTATCGGCGCACCTCAACTCAATTTCCCAATGGTGGACGCACCCGTCTCTGCCTAATTAGTGAGTTTGCTTTCACCTTCGAGTTCGTCTTACCCGGCTATCTCGGAAGAGATGTCCACTTGTGGGACACCCCCGCGCCGCACGGCCACCATCTGCTGCGTGTGCCCCTGCCCGCCCTCTGCCTCGCTACTGCCTCGTTTTGCCGGCTGCCGGCTGCCTCCGCAGTAGGGTTTGTTTTGTCAAGCATTTGTGCCTGTTTTTCCATAACTTCGTGCATCTCCTTTATTCTTTCCTTTTTTCCTTGTTTTGTCTAACAGTTGTGCCTGTTTAGTTTACTCCGTGTATCTTGGTATCTTTCCCCTTATATCCCTTGTTTTGTAGCAGATTTGTGCCTGTTTTGTTTATCCCCCTTTTCACCCGTGTTTCTGGCTCTCCTTCCGTGTTGTCCGCCGCCCTCCACCCTCCCTTCCCGCCACCGCCGCTTGTCCCCGCCCCTTTCTTCTCTTCTGTATCCCTCCCCGCTCCCGCCTCCCAGCTGCTCCGCCCACCCGCGCACTTCGCCTTAAATGGCGACCGTGCGAACGCGCAGCGTTGACGCGCAGCGGGCGCGCCGATTGTGCGCCGAAGGCGCGCCAAAGGTAAGCCCGTCTGCGCCCGTCCGCGCCTGGACCGCGCCCAGGGCCAGGACCCCTGGACCTCGACGATCCCGACCGACCCGCAGGACGTACTCCGCCGCCACCCTCAGCGCACTCAACACCGGCCGACGCCCAGAGTGCCACCAAGCCACTCCACGACGCACCCACGGACCTTTCAGCTGCCACGCCTGCAAGTTCGCCTGCATCCGGACCTGCCTCACACCAGCACCCGCCAAGTCGAACACCAGCAGCACACACCTCAAGTGCATCTTGCTCAACACCCGCTCCGTCCACAGACACGCCGTAGAACTCTGGAACCTCCTAGACGCCACAGCCCCTGACGTTGCCTTCCTCACAGAGACCTGGATGAACGCCTCTTCAGCTCCCGACATCGCCATCGCCATCCCAGAAGGCTACAAGATCGTCCGCAGGGACCGCAACGCCAACCAGATGGGAGGAGGCATCGCCATCATCCACAGGAACACCATCCGTCTCACGACCAGCACCGACAACACCCTGACCAGCGCCGAACACCTGCATTTCCAGATCCACACCAACCCGAACACCACCCTCAGAGGCACCCTGATCTACCGACCCCCCGGACCACGCACACATTTCAGCGAGGACATCGCCGACTTCGTCAGCCCGCATGCCCTCCCCTCCGCTGACTACATCCTCCTGGGAGACCTCAACTTCCATCTGGAAAACAACAACGACCGCAACTCCAGCACCCTGCTCGACAACCTCGCCAACCTGGGACTCAAGCAACTGGTGTCCACCCCCACCCACCGCGCCGGACACACACTCGACGCAGTCTTCTCCTCCAGCAAAGACGTCAGCTTCAGCCACGCCACTGAGCTTCAATGGACGGACCACAGCTGCGTCCACTTCACCTTCAAGAGAACGACGACCCACCACCACCAGCAACAGACCGCCCGCAGAAGCTGGAACAAGATCACAGCAGACCAGCTCGCCACGTCCCTGAGCCAGCACCCTCCTGCCAGCTCAGCAGACCCCAGCCAGGCCGCCGACAACCTCACGAAGTGGATCAGCATCTGCGCGGACGAGCTCGCCCCTCTGAGGACCCCGCCTAGCAGACCCGGCAGCAAGAAGGCCCCATGGTTCACCGACGAACTCAAGAGCTCCAAGAAGAACTGCCGAGCCCTCGAGAAAGTCTGGAAAAGGGAACCGACACCGGACAACAGGACCTCCTTCAAACTCGCCACCCGGAAACACCACCAGCTGATCCGCGCCGCCAAGAAAACAGCATTCAAGGACCGGCTGGACAACAACGCACACAACTGCAAGGAACTCTTCAACATCGTGAAAGAGCTTTCCAACCCCAGCGCAGGAAACAACGACATCACCCCATCGCAAGACCTCTGCAACTCCCTCGCTTCATACTTCCACAACAAGATCGCGGACATACACAACAGCTTCAACAACCAACCAACGCACACCATGACCGAACAACCACCCCCCACCACCACCCTCCACGCCTGGACCCCGATCAGCACCGAAGACACCATCCGCACGATGAACTCCATCCACTCCGGATCACCAACCGACCCCTGCCCTCACCACGTCTTCAACAAGGCCGACGCAGCCATCGCACCCCACCTGCGAGACATCATCAACACATCCTTCGACACCGCCACCTTCCCGGAGAGCTGGAAGCACGCCGAACTCAGCGCTCTACTCAAGAAACCAACAGCGGACCCCACCGACCTCAAGAATTACCGCCCCATCTCGCTCCTCCCGTTTCCAGCCAAAGTCATTGAGAAGAACGTCAACAAGCAGATGGCCGCCTTCCTCGAGACGAACGGATCCCTCGACCCCTCACAGTCCGGCTTCCGAGCCAATCACAGCACCGAGACCGCCCTCATCGCCGCCACCGATGACATCCGAGCCCTGATGGACAATGGAGAAACAGCGGCCCTCATCCTCCTTGACCTCTCCGCGGCCTTCGACACGGTCTGCCACCGCACCCTAGTGCAGCGCCTCGACAACGCCGGAGTCCAGGGGAAGGCACTGGAATGGATCATCTCCTTCCTTGACGGAAGAACACAGAGAGTCCGCCTACCACCGTACAAGTCAGAGGCCACCGAAGTCATCTGCGGCGTCCCCCAAGGATCCTCTCTGAGCCCTACCCTCTTCAACGTCTACATGAGCCCCCTCGCGGCCATCGTACGCAAACACAACCTCAGCATTATCTCCTACGCCGACGACACCCAGCTGATCCTCTCCCTGACCAACAACCCCGCCGCCGCCAGAACCAACCTGCACGAAGGGATGAAAGAGGTAGCCGAGTGGATGACGACCAGCCGCCTGAAACTGAACTCGGACAAGACGGAGGTCCTCATCCTGGGCTCCTCGCCCTCCGCCTGGGACGACTCCTGGTGGCCCCCCGCCCTGGGCACCGCACCCAAACCGACGGACCACGCACGCAACCTGGGCTTCATCCTGGACTCCTCCCTCTCCATGACCAGGCAAGTCAACAACGTCTCCTCGGCGTGCTTCAACATCCTGCGCATGCTACGGAAGATCTTCTGGTGGATCCCCACGGAGACCAGGAAGACCGTCACCCAGGCCCTCATCACCAGCCGGCTGGACTACGGCAACGCCCTCTACGCCGGGACCACCGCCAAGCTCCAGAAGAGACTCCAGCGGATCCAGAACGCCTCGGCCAGACTCATCCTCGACCTCCCACGAACCAGCCACATCTCCGGACATCTGATAGACCTTCACTGGCTCCCCGTCAACAAAAGAATCACGTTCCGCCTCCTCACCCACGCACACAAAGCCCTACACGACCAAGGCCCGAGCTACCTCAACAGCCGAGTCAACTTCTACGCTCCCAAACGCCACCTCCGATCAGCCAACCACGCCCTCGCCGCCGTCCCCCGCATCCGAAGAGCGACATCAGGAGGAAGGTCCTTCTCCTACCTGGCCGCCAAGACCTGGAACTCCCTCCCGACCGACCTGCGCCTGACCCAAGACCACCTCTCCTTCAGGAAGAAGCTGAAGACCTGGCTGTTCGAGCAGTAGCGGCACCCCCCCCCCCCCCCCCCAGCGCCTTGAGACCCTTCGGGTAGGTAGCGCGCTCTATAAGTGTCACTGATTGATTGATTGATTCTAATGGAGTATTAATTTAGTCTCCATTTGTTTACATTTTGCGGACGACACCCTCTGCGCACTGAGTTACTCGCTCTCGTTTTTAACTACATCCTGCTAACAGTTGGTCTGAATAACCCAATCAGACTCTCTCATCTCGATGTCTTTGAGGAACTTTATGAAGGAAGAAGTTCATATCCACATGCTGGCTTAGATCCACTTACCGCTTACACTACGCTCCACGTTTTACAGTACAATGCATTTCCCTACATTGTACTTCTACATCATCCTTTAGTGTCCTGGGCCCTGCTGGGTTGGAAGTATCACCGGCAGAGCGACCACCCCAGTGACATCTTTATCCATTATAGCCCTGAGGAGTCGCGGGAGGATAATCCCACATGCGACGAAACACGTGTCGGTTGTATTTCTTTCAAGACCATTAAAACACTCTGTTTCTCATGAACCGCTGAATGAATTGTTGTCTATTTACATGCTTTGTTTCTAATGTACTAGTGTATACACTGACACATTTCACTATAGATTTTTTGTAGTGTGCAAGGGTATTTTGTTGCAATTGTATAGTGTATTGGACTTGGCTGAAACACTATTGGGGGGTTATAGGGCTTATCCCCTCACCCTTTTTTGCACCACATTCCCACCAAGAATTATAGACATAATTGCGTCAATTTTTAGCTGTGTGCCCCTTCCTTCTCCCTGACCAAAAACCCTTCAGAACAGTATACCTAGCTCAGTACATGGCACAGCCTTTTAGCAGGATTTCTCCTGTGCCTTAAACTGCTAGTTGGTCATTGATGAACGACAATGCCTGAAACTCATCATGTAGAACATAAAATTGGATGACAAGCACAGATTCCAAGGCACCACTAGTTCCTGCACATCTCCCCTTCAACTTCACATGTGCATCCAAGATGGTCTCCTGCATTATTAGTACTCAAACATTATTATTATACTTAATTCCTATGCTTTAAAATTTGCTCAGATCCTTTGTTGCTTTTGTTTTCCCAGTTCTGCAATTAAGAGCAAATTTCAAACGAGGCTTTGCCTTGTTCCCTAAATCATTTAGGACCGTCCATAGAGGGTGCTTGTTAAAAACTGGTATTTTGATTGAGGGGGTTGAAAATTCTTGTCATGCAATAACCACAATCCTTGGCAGGTTGAACCATAAAAGTCACTGAATTAACCTGTGCTTAACCCTCTGGTAGCTGTGCACAAAGCAGTCAGGCATTAACTTAGAGGCAATGTGTAAAGAATTTCAGCAGTACACAAGTAGTAATAAAGTGAAAACTCAACACAAGAAAAATCTCACACCAATTTAGAAAAATAGAGTTACATCTAATAAATAACCAAAATGACATTATTCCAGTCATTAGAACTGGAGATATGCAATTTCAAAGATTTAGGTAAGTATAGCACCTAAAAACACAAATCTCCACTCGGAGTCATCTGGTTGTGGTAGACCGAGGGACAATCGCAAATACAGCCGAATGCAGTGGAGCACGGGTCCGATGCAGACAGCAGGTTAGTCCAGCTGAAAAAGTGATCTTCTGAAAATCTGGCACGAAGAGCCTAGATTGCAGTAGAGGGGGCCGTGAGAAGCATGTCGCAGACGGTCATTGGTGTGGTGCAAAGAGCAGGCCTGGCATTGCAGACAGTCATTGCTCTAGCTCAAAGATCCAGTCAATAGCCAGTGGCTGCTGCAGCTTTGCGTTGGCAGTCACAGCAGGCTGTTGCGCAAAGTGCAGTTCTTTCATTGTTAGTGGTCATTTTGGCATGATGAGTTGGGTTTACCGGAACGTGACGTTGGGGGTCACTATTGGTGGCAAGATCTCAGCATGAAGGGGACTGTTTGCGATTGTAAAGAGCCAAAAACTTTAGGATGTACCACTTTTTTGCAAAGGAGGAGCTAAACTGATGCCAACCAAGGGGAAGGCACCTCTTGGGGATCAGTAACTCACTCCAGAAGAGGCCAGCTGGGCTCAGTCAGGGCCAGTGCTGCAGGTCAGGTCAGCAGCTGCAGAGAGATCTCTGGAGCTCGCTCTGTCTCTCTAGTTTAGAACAAGAGATCAGTAACCTGACCCTTGGAGTCAGTTGGGTAGTCCTGTGATAAAGCAGCAGGGCAAACTGGACTTCAGATAAAAGCACATTTTTCCGGGCCAGATATTTGACAGAGAAAATAATTGGGTGCAGCACTCTTCATATGTCTGTTAACAACTGCCATCACGATCCAAATCAATTGTACCTACTAATTAGTGTATCATGGAATCCATAGCATTGTATTGCTTGAATGGTATGAAGATGTTATATCACAAACAGACTTCAGACATTTCAGGCATGCAATATTTTTATTTCTTACTCGAAAACAGTGTCACAACGATTATTATGCATCAGATCATAATCTTTATTCTCTGATTTGTTTGTCACTTCATTATGCATATAACAATTTGACAAAAAATTATATATGTGTTGCTGTGTGTTTCCTTGTTTCAAAGGTAAAGTTGTTGTGGTCACCTTTTCTCGTAGATGATCTCAGCTGACATGTGTTTCGTCCTTAAATAACTTTTTCAAGGCTTTGTTCAGGTGTGTTGTGGAACAAGGACATGCACATCAATGCATGTAAAAGCCTTAAACTCCCCTTTTGTTACATATAAGTCACCCCCTAAGGTAGGCCCTAAGTAACCCTAAGGGCAGGGTGCTATGTAAGTAAAAGGTAGAGCATGCACTTTTATGTATGTCATAACCTGGTATTGACAAACAGCCTATTTCACTTTTCACTACTGTGTGGCCTACTCATCTCATAGACCAGCATTGGGAATTCCCTAATACACTGTAAAGCTGTTTTTCTGATCGGAGAGGAGTAGCTTTTACATGTTTCATATCTTTGAAAAAAGATAATTCCTCCTTACTGGAAAAGTTGGATTTAACATTACTGTTTAGAAAATGCCAGTTTTAGAAAGTGGACATTTCTCTGCAGTTAAACTCTATGTGCCTGATAGCCTGTCTCCAATACACATATGGGCTTGGGGATAGCTACAGTTTGTGAATTCCATTTATACAGCCACAAACACAGAAAGCCAAGGGTCATCTGCATTCTGTGCACTCATCTGCATTCTGATGGGTCTTCCTGGGCGGTAAGGAATTTTAGAGGCTGACACTTAAACTTCAATATGTCCTGTCCACACACAAAGCAGTGCTTTACCCCCCACTAGTAGCCTGGCAGACAGGACTGGGTTGAAAAGCTGCTTTGACATCACCCCCAACATCAAAGGCAGTTTTGGATATAAGTACTGGGTCTCTGACCCCTAAAATTAGACACTTCTGGATCGTGAACTAAACCTCTGTCAGAAGGACTGCTGTGCTGCTTAAAGGACTCAGCTGGACTGCTCTTCTGGAAGGGCTGCTTTTTCTACTTGTTGCCGTGCTGCCTGCTGCTCCCTGACTCTGTTAAAGGAGAGTTGGACTTTGCCTTCCCTCCAAGGAATCTCCAAAGGCTTGCTGGCTTGCTTTCTGTTTTCTGAAGTCTCAGGGACATAAAATAATTCCTGCAATTCTGCTGGTGCTACTGGACTCTGCCTTTTGTGATTCCTACCCTTGCCTGAGGTGCTCTCTCTCCAAGTTCTAGGTCTCAGAATTGGGCAACACAGCTGTTTTGCTACAAAATCGACGCATATTCACCACTGCACTGATAAGAGCCAATGCATCGCCCTTCCACAATGATGTAAAGGCTGTTTGATGAGCAGATCTACAGCCGGTACGGCCTGACTGTGATGCTCTGTACGGCTCGATGACCACGCATTGCCTTCATCTCAGTGAAGCTCGATGATGACACAGTGACCTGCATGCATGTAAAAGATTGACACATCATGCCCTCATCATCAAAGCTTTGCTCCATCCAAGGTACTTTCTCAGCGGACCCTGCAAGGGTCCTGTAGCCAACCTGCCCTCCATCGTCACCATCCTGAACTTTGAATTTGCACCTGCCCCTCGTTAACCTTTTAACCACTAGTGACTTCTAAGCAATGTTTTTATATTTCGTGTTTAAAAATTCTTACCTCAACTTCTACTGATTGTATTGTTGTCTCATTTTGCTCAGATAAATATTCTTGTTTTTTCTAAACCTGTGTGGAGTCTCTTTGTGGTGTATTCATTGGTCATTCTCTACACATTATCTCTTTAGGCAGGGCCGGACTGGCCATAGCGGGCACGGGGCGTTTCCCCGGTAGGCCGCTAGGGTGGGGGCTGGTTTTGGGCCCGTTAGGGGGCCGGTTTTGTTACCAGGGGTTGGCAATATCGGCCCCCTGTAACAAAATCGTCCGAAACCGGCCCTCTCAAACTATTCAGCTGCACCCCCCTCACCCCAGGGGGGCCAGCTGAGCAGTTTGCCAGGGCCGGTTTCTGTTCCCAATCCAGCCCTGTCTTTAGGTAAGCCTGACTGCCTTGTGGCACGCTACCAGAGGGTGAACACAGGTTATCTTTTAGTGTGTATCTGGCTTACCCTGAATAGATTGATGGTTTTTGCCTGGCCCGGGTTCATACCTCAGCCAACCAGGAATCCCATTTCTAACATAGGCCTCATAGTAGAGCAACATTGCTTCACTACCAGGACATATAAAACTTAACAGTACATATCCAACCTTTTAAATGCATTGCACCCTGCCCTATTGGCTGTACATGGCTTACCATAATGGTGACTTAAATGTATTAAAAAAGGTAGTTTAGGCCTGGCAAAAACAATTATTTTGCAGGGTTGAATTGGCAGCTTAAAAGAGCACATAGGCTTCAATGGCATGCCTAAGACGTTTAATTTACAGGCCCTGGGGACATGTTGTACCATTTTATAATTGGCTTGTGGGTAAATGAAATGTGGCAATTGGGTGTAAGTCAATTGTACCATGTTTAAAGGACAGAGCACAAACGCTTTAGCACTGGTTAGCAAAACAAGTTCAGAAAGCAGAAGTGGAGAAGGCAAATGTTTTAGGGTATGACCACACCAAATGCTGACAGGTCTAACAGTCCTCTTTAGGAATGTCATACTGGACAAAATGGAGGTTTGGATCCAGGTCAAAAAGAACAATCACTGGTAATGATTATGTCTCTGAAAGACAGGCCCAAAGCACAATATCCCTAAAAACGTGCATGGGATTTCATTACAATCCAGTTAATTCTCTACTTTGAAGGAATCTGTGGTATGCAGTGTTGTGCGCACTACAGACCCATGTAGGATATGCAGTGGTTTATCATGTTGCCTAGGACGTTTGCCCCAGGTCCAGTTTATCAAATTATATTGAGGCCATTGGCTGGATGCACAGGAGCATATGAAGTACTATACCATGTCATGCACCACAATAGAGAGCACACTGATGATCTGGATGTACAAAGGGGAGTGATTTTAGTGGCAGCAGCTTTCCGAAGTACTGCTTAGTACACCATAGACCTGATTCTCAAACTATTTGGGACTAAGAGGATGGAAATAAATAATAACATTCATTTACTCAAGCGAAAAACTCTGCCAATGATATACACTATCCCCACAGAGGAAAAACCAAGAAAAATGTAATATGCATAATCAAACTTTTCCCCTAATCCTAAATCATATAGTTTGGTTGCTGGTGGACAATGAACTAAGCAAATGGGGAAGGAAGCTGGTGAAAAACCTGGATAACTATGACTATCTGAGTTTAACTGGCATACATCCTTTTTTGTAAACATATAATATAAGTTTAAGTCTCCACTGAGGCTACGGAAATTCGGAAAGTAAGACTTGTTAATATTACTAGCATGGTGTTTGTGATTTAATGGACCATTGTTTATTGAAATGCGGACTTCTCAACTTTTGAAATGAAATACCAGCATTTGTACAGTGCACAGCTACCTCTGGAGAGGGGTGCCGGCCCTGGGGGCCGGCGGGAAGGTTAAGAGAGATATTGCCCAGAGTCACATGGTGCTGGGCTAACCTTCCGCCGACGCCAGGGATCAAACCATGAACCCCATGGTCCAAGGTCTGTGCTAAAACAACATACTTCTCAGCTAAAATTCTGGCAGCGGAAAATAAATCTAGGGAGATTTTCTCCATTGTCCAGGACTTGGCCTATTCTGACAGGGCCACTCCCAAACCCCCCCCCCCCCTTCCCTGTCCCTCTGTAATTCCTTGAACACTTATTTTTTAGAAAAAATTGTTAATATTAGAGCCAACATTCCACCCCCTTCCCTCACTTTTTTCGAGCCTTCTCCCCCGATTGCTCACGGCTCTCTTTCTTTTTTCCCTCCGCTCACTGAGGAAGTATTCCTTACAATACTCCCCAAAATAAAATCTGGTTCCCCGGCGGACATCTGCCCAGCCTACATCTTACAACAGATCTACTCTGTCTGCCCTAAACCACCTATATCCTTTCTTAACAGCTCGCTGGCTCAGGGGGTGGTAATTCCAGCTCTCAAATTTGCCACCATAGTCCCCATTCTTAAGAAGCCTGGCGCGGACCCTTCCATCCCAGCCAATTATCGTCCCATCTCCCTCCTGCCTTATTTAGGCAAGGTGCTAGAGCGACACGTAACATCGGTCCTCAGTGCCCATGTGGAAGCCAATGGTGGTCTTGCGTCTCGCCAGGCTGGTTTTCGGCCTAGGCACTCCACCGAGTCCGTCGTGGTATCGGTCCTGAACCATCTCAGGGAAGGCATGGACCAAAATAACAACCAGGCTCTGGTGCTCCTCGATCTTTCCGCCGCCTTCGACGCGGTGGACCATTCCATCCTACTGTCCCGTGTCGGAGCGGCGGGGGTCGAGGGCTCAGCCCTGGTTTGGCTATCGTCCTTCCTGAGGGACCGTACCCAGGCGGTTCGGTTGGGGGACTTCTCGGCCACTCAACTTAAAGTCACTTGTGGTGTCCCTCAGGGTTCTTCTCTTTCTCCCCTTCTGTTTAATCTCTACATCTATCCTTTGATTTTTGCCCTTCAACAGCTGGAGGTCACTGTGTTTAATTATGCAGATGACCTCCAGCTTATCTTCAACCTGTCCTCCTCCCCTCATTCTATGTCTAATTTCCAGTCTATCATGATCTTCATCAGGGACTGGATGAACCACAACCATCTGAAGTTGAACCCTGATAAAACAGAACTGGTCCTTACAGGTGGTTCCTCCAGTCCCTGGACCTCTCTTTTTTGGCCTTCTTCCTTGGGATCCCCTCCCACACCTTCTTCCTCAGTTAAAACTCTGGGCATCAAACTTAACAATCATCTCAACCTCCATTCACAAATTAGTTCTGTGGTCTCTTCCTGTTTTTTTGTACTCCGAACTATCCGCTCTGTTTCTCGTTTCTTTTCTCCTTCTGCACTTAAGTTAATCATGTCCACTCTGGTTGTCTCCCGGCTGGACTACGCTAATGCCCTCTACAACGGCATCCCGGCGTATAGTCTGCGGAAGCTCCAGCTGGTCCAAAACCAGGCGGCCAGACTGATTTATGGCCTCCCCCGCTCTCACCACTCTACCCCCTTACTGAAAGCACTACATTGGCTACCTGTCAAGGAGCGATCTCTCTTTAAGACTGGATGTATGGTCTTCCAGGCACGCCAAGGGACTGCCCCTGTCTTCATCTCTTCCCTATTAAAAGAGTATATCCCTGCCCGTGAGCTGCGGTCATCTACTCAATCACTCCTCCAGGTTCCTCGGTATAGACGCAAGAAATGGGGCGGAGCCAATTTTTCTGTCTTAGCACCCTCCTTTTGGAACTCCCTCCCCGATCACTTGCATTTGGCCACACACTACTCCTCTTTTCGTAAAGATCTTAAGACCCTTCTTTTTACTCAAGCTTTCCCAATGTAATTTGTCCTTTTTTTCCCTTTTTTCCTATTAGTCTTCTGTTTTACTGCTATATTTGCCTCCACAGCGCCAAGAAACCGCATGGTGAACGTTGCGCTTAATAAATATTTTACATTCAAATTCAAATTCAAGGTCAGGAACCCTGGCCGCAGCTCCACACCTCTTCCACGACTTTTTAATAGATTATTTTACTAAAACTTGTACACTTTCACAAAATGTACATATATATGCTCTATCCCGCACTGGCTACTCTTACAGAAACCTCTTAAAGGTGATTCAGGGAAGGTGCGGCCTGACATTCACAATTTTCACAATGTTTCGCCTATGGGATATCCTAAAGCAGAAAATAGTCAAAAAGGTAGGTGAGCCAGGGCTTCCAAAATCCTCTAGGCAAATTAGGGACAGTAAATGTACCCAGCATTTGCTGAGGGCAAAGTTTTCTATCTTCGTCTACCTAGATGAGCATAGTAAAGTATATTTGTCCGCACCACTAGGAAACTACTCTCCATTCCTCCTCTTTTTATGTTTATAAATATAAATCTTACATATTTGTATATGCAGATTTGCGTTACATTCATCCAATATGACTTTGTTATCCCTAGAGCTATGTTCTCAGATAGGCAGTTTTGTAATATTAATTTGATAATTTTAAATGTAGCTCTTTATATTTATATATACACATTTAATTAATGGTTAGTATTCAAGAAATTCTGCAAAGTGAAGCATGTTTGCTAAGATCTGAATCGTGTACACCAGTCTGAGTGCCTTCCTTTAACAAAATGCAAAGCAGTTTTGTAATTGTAAATCACTAAATACTGATTAATTCGTATTTGAGATCTAACAGCTTCGCCTGCTGATTTTATTTGACAATTGAAATTTAAGATATCATAAAATTGTGCATTGGTAATCACTGTAAGGTGTAAAATAGTCAATCATTCCTTATTAGTGACCTGCAAAAATGATGCATGCGGTATGGTAAATAGATGTGAAATGAGGGTAATATAAACATGAAATATTACGGCATGGTCATTTATAGTGTCTAACCTGTGCCCCTAAATTGGCGTCTTTACGTTGAAAATTCATCACTACTAAAGAGATACACATGATGCACCTCTGGGGAAAGACGCAGGAATGTCATTCTTTTTCAAAATTTTGGAGGTCTGTAATATACAAAGAAGATAGGACAAGACTCTAACCACAACTCCTAGATGTCACAGAGTTAGGCTTGTAGTGATACACTACAGATAAAAAGTTTATCAGGGTACAGACAGTGGTGGTTCTGCTGTTAGAAACAATGCTGTTCCCTTTCTCCAAATGGAGTGGGAGATTGGGCATTGGGGCCGATATAACATAGAACTTTTGCCGCATCACCATAATACTCCATATGATCCCTTAGGGAAACATCCTTTACATCGCGGTGATTACACAGCGATGCATTTAGAATGCAGCCATTCCAACGCAAGAGTTACACTGACTTGCGCTGGAGGGCGCTCTAACCTAAGGAATAGTAAGATTTACTATTCCAACACCTTCCCTACTGTACGGAGGCTGGTGTTGGAATAGTAAATCTTACTATTCCTAAGTCCAGCGCCCTCCAGAGCAAGTCGTTGTAACAACTTCAGTTGTAAAAACTGCGATGTTACATACCGCAATCATTTTGATAGTGTTGTAACATCACATATTGGATACCTGAAGTCCTTTTGGGTTAACCTTGTGTGTACATTAAGAGATGACTTGCACCGACTTCCAATGCTCCTCAACCCGTGCAATGCCCTTCCAATGCCTTTCCATGCTACCAGTTAATATTCATCTCAAACCGTGGCCATTACCCTTCCACAAGATGCCAAAAACCACTTAGTTCAGGTCTACTGCTGTACAATCAATGGTATGTCTTCTTATTCCCACCCCTCTAATGTACATCACCTTACTTGAAAACAACATGACTGCTCTGTCACATTGCCACCCACTTACAATGTGGACACACTTAATAATGTGTGCACAGCAGCTATGCTTGTAGTAACAAGCAAATCTACACATACAAAACTGGGCATTAATTCACAAGGGTGAATCTGTGTCTTGCCCAGAATGCTAATGGAAATGCCTCCGCCATGCCTGCTACATCCATTAAGTTGAATAATCATTCCACAGATAACTCTGTATGCAGAGATCGTATAAAAATATATCAGGAGATGGTAAAGTATTGGTATTTACTAGAAAAGGCCGACCAATTTAACATTTGCAGAAATGCTGCCACCCCATCTCAGTCATGAAATCATAAGCAGTATTCCAAATGAGAAGAGGAACCAAACTGCATCAGGTGAGTGCAGGAGAGGAAGTGGATACTGTTTTATCCAGTGGCATGCTAGCCTGAATTTCACTTGGAATTGCTCCAAAGGAGACATATTATTTAGTGGAGCTGTCTCCAGCCTGTTAAGTTTAAGTGTATCCTTTGCACATTGATTTCCACACATCTGGCATTTATTCCCTATTACTTTCCTAGCCTCAATTGTGATAGGCCTGGCTCCAATTCCTCATCGCCATGTAAGACTCAATGGAGTCTAAAAAGATATAAAAACAGAAGTATCACATTGATCAAGCCACGTTTATCTAATATCATGCATTATTTCATTTTATGTGTATGACCTCCTCTGTTTTTCTTTTATTTCTTACCATGCTAAATTGAATGCATTTTACAAATCAGCTCTTCATCAAAGAGGATGGAAGGGTATACTTCATAATGAGCATTTGGTGTGGCATTTACATGCATCTTAACAGATTAAATATTTGACTTTAGGCAACATAGAAATGCTGGTGTCACCACCACACATATAATATAATTAGCAAATTAATGTACCTCCTCCAACAAAAACTCACCTGCATAAGAAATCAGGTTATTAGTTAAAAGGGGTGGAAGTTCCAATAAAATAATAAACACAATACCTGTCAGCATGAACCACAAAAAGTCACTAAATTAACTACTCAGCTGATCAGCACCCTTTGGACGGAGTAGTTTCTGCCATTTTAAGTGCTGTTTTACACTGTCTCCAGCTGAGGTGAGGAAGATGCATGAGTTATAGTTTGCCTTTTCCTTCATCTTGAATAGGTGAAAACACACCAAAAGAAAAATCCCACACCAATTTAGAATTATAGAGTAAAATGTAATACATTTTTTGACCCCAAATTAGTAAGAATTCAGTCAGTAGAACCAGAGATGCAATTTCAAACATTTTAAGAAACATAGGGGGATATTAGGAAGAACCTCGTTAAAATGATCGCCATTTTAGTGGCAGGAAACTGCCGCTAAAACGGCAATAATGGGCTTGCTATTATGCGTTATAGAATTCCAATAGAAGCCCAGGTTAGATGTGCAGGACATATAACCTGGGCTCCTATTGGAATTCTATAACGCAAATTAGCAATAATAATATGCCCCATAGGTCCTAAAGGCACAAAGTGCCAACTGTAGTATCTGGTTGTACTGGACCAAGACAAAGTGATAAGTTCAGCCTGACTATGATGGAGCTTGGGTCAGACACAGGGACTAAGTTGATCCTCTGAATAAAAGTACCTTAAATCCTGCTTAGTGGAGTATTGCAAGATCCAGTGCTGAGGATGCGTTGTGCAGTAGCAGTTCAGAGGAGCTGCCGGGCTGCGATGCAAGGTCCTGCTTCGTCGTCAAGGATGCAGTCGAGAGTGGATGAGGGGCTTGAAATCTAGGTCAATTTCACCATGTTTAGAGGTGAGAGCACATGTACTTTATCATTGGTAGCAGTGATAAAGTGCACAAAGGCCCAAAAAAATTAGACCAGAAAATAATAGAGGAATAAGGCAAAATGATTCTAGAGAGACCACCCTATGGTTGACATGTCTATCAAGAAAACATTTATACATGTGGTTTGTAAGGGCTACAAGATAAATCAAGGAAGTGACGGGTGATGAGGACATACTATTGATAACTATGATTATTTATATAAATCACCCCCACTGAATTGACTTCAAATACTTTACTACAGTTTATTACCATTATGTCAGCCACTTAAGAGTTAAACTCTTAGTCAGTGTTAGAAATTGGGTTTCCAGTTGGCAGAGGTATGCACCCTTGTCCAAGGAGAAACCACAGTCCTGGTCAGGGTAAGTCAGATACAATCAATCAATCAATCACTGACACTTATAGAGCGCGCTACATACCCATAGGGTCTCAAGGCGCTAAGGGGAGGGGGGGGGTGCCGCTACTGCTCGAACAGCCAGGTCTTCAGCTTCTTCCTGAAGGAGAGGTGGTCCTGGGTCAGGCGCAGGTCGGTCGGGAGGGAGTTCCAGGTCTTGGCGGCCAGGTAGGAGAAGGACCTTCCTCCTGTGGTTGCTCTCCGGATGCGGGGGACGGCGGCGAGGGCGTGGTTGGCTGAGCGGAGGTGGCGTTTGGGAGCGTAGAAGTTGATCCGGCTGTTGAGGTAGCCCGGGCCTTGGTCGTGTATGGCTTTGTGTGCGTGGGTGAGGAGGCGGAAGGTGATTCTTTTGTTGACGGGGAGCCAGTGAAGGTCTCTCAGATGTCCGGAGATGTGGCTGTGTCGTGGGATGTCGAGGATGAGTCTGGCTGAGGCGTTCTGGATCCGCTGGAGTCTCTTCTGAAGCATGGCGGTGGTGCCGGCGTAGAGGGCGTTGCCGTAGTCCAGTCGGCTAGTGACGAGGGCCTGGGTGACGGTCTTCCTGGTCTCGGTGGGGATCCACCAGAAGATCTTCCGTAGCATGCGTAGGATGTTGAAGCACGCTGAGGAGACGGCGTTGACTTGCCTGGTCATGGAGAGGGAGGAGTCCAGGATGAAGCCCAGGTTGCGTGCATGGTCTGTCGGTTTGGGTGCGGTGCCCAGGGCGGGAGGCCACCAGGAGTCGTCCCAGGCGGAGGGTGAAGAGCCCAGGATGAGGACCTCCGTCTTGTCCGAGTTCAGTTTCAGGCGGCTGGTCGTCATCCACTTGGCTACCTCTTTCATCCCTTCGTGTAGGTTGGCTCTGGCGGTGGCGGGGTCGTTGGTCAGGGAGAGGATCAGCTGGGTGTCGTCGGCGTAGGAGATTATGCTGAGGTTGTGTTGGCGTGCGATGGCCGCGAGGGGGCTCATGTAGACGTTGAAGAGGGTGGGGCTCAGCGAGGATCCTTGAGGGACGCCGCAGATGACTTCGGAGGCCTCTGACTTGTACGGTGGTAGGCGGACTCTCTGTGTTCTTCCGTCGAGGAAGGAGATGATCCATTCCAGCGCCTTGTCCTGGATTCCGACGTTGCTGAGGCGCTGTACTAGGGTGCGGTGGCAGACCGTGTCGAATGCCGCGGAGAGGTCTAGGAGGATGAGGGCCGCTGTTTCTCCGTTGTCCATCAGGGGTCGGATGTCATCGGTGGCGGCGATGAGGGCGGTCTCGGTGCTGTGATTGGCTCGGAAGCCGGACTGTGAGGGGTCGAGGGATCCATTCGTCTCGAGGAAGGCGGCCAGCTGCTTGTTGACAGTCTTCTCGATGACTTTGGCCGGGAACGGGAGGAGCGAGATGGGACGGTAGTTCTTGAGTTCGGTGGGGTCCGCTGTTGGTTTCTTGAGTAGAGCGCTGAGTTCGGCGTGCTTCCAGCTCTCAGGGAAGGTGGCGGTGTTGAAGGATGTGTTGATGATGTCTCGCAGGTGGGGTGCGATGACAGCGTCGGCCTTGTTGAAGACGTGGTGAGGGCAAGGGTCGGTCGGTGATCCGGAGTGGATGGAGTTCATCAAGCGGATGGTGTCTTCGGTGCTGATCGGGGTCCAGGCGTGGAGGGTGGTGGTGGGGGGAGGTTGTTCGGTCCTGGTATGCGTTGGTTGTTCGTTGAAGCTGTTGTGTATGTCCGTGATCTTGTTGTGGAAGTAGGAAGCGAGGGAGTCACAGAGGTCTTGCGAAGGGGTGATGTCGTTGGTTCCTGCGCTGGGGTTGGATAGCTCTTTCACGATGTTGAAGAGTTCCTTGCTGTTGTGCGCGTTGTTGTCCAGCCGGTCTTTGAATGCAGTTTTCTTGGCGGCGCGGATCAGCTGGTGGTGCTTCCGAGTGGCCAGTTTGAGGGTGGTCCTGTTGTCCGGTGTAGGTTCTTTTCTCCAGACTTTCTCGAGGGCTCGGCAGTTCTTCTTGGAGCTCTTGAGTTCGTCGGTAAACCATGGGGCTTTCTTGCTGCCGGATCTGCTGGGCGGGGTTCTCAGCGGGGCGAGCTCGTCCGCGCAGATGCTGATCCACTTCGTGAGGTTGTCGGCGGCCTGGCTGGGGTTCGCTGAGCTGGCAGGAGGGTGCTGGCTCAGGTAGGTGGCGAGCTGGTCTGCTGTGATCTTGTTCCAGCTTCTGCGGGCGGCCTGTCGCTGGTGGTGGTGAGTCGTCGTTCTCCTGAAGGTGAAGTGGACGCAGCTGTGGTCCGTCCAGTGAAGCTCTGTGGCGTGACTGAAGGCGACGTCTGTGCTGGATGAGAAGACGGCGTCGAGTGTGTGTCCGGCGAGGTGGGTGGGGGTGGACACCAGCTGCTTGAGTCCCAGATTGGCGAGGTTGTCGAGCAGGGTGCTGGTGTTGCGGTCGTTGTTGTTCTCCAGATGGAAGTTGAGGTCCCCCAGGAGGATGTAGTCAGCGGAGGGGAGGGCATGCGGGCTGATGAAGTCGGCGATGTCCTCGCTGAATTGTGTGCGTGGTCCCGGGGGTCGGTAGATCAGGGTGCCTCTGAGGGTGGTGGTAGGGTTGGTGTGGATCTGGAAATGCAGATGTTCGGCGTTGGTCAGGGTGTTGTCGGTGCTGGTCGTGAGACGGATGGTGTTCCTGTGGATGATGGCGATGCCTCCTCCCATCTGGTTGGTGACCATTATTAACCTGTGCTCACCCTCCGGTAGCTTGGCACAGAGCAGTCAGGCTTAAATTAAGAAGCAAAGTGTGAAGTATTTATTCTAACAGTGTTACAGTGAAAACCTCCCACAAAAAGATTCCACAGCAGGTTAGAAAAATGGACCTTAATTTAATGAACAAACCAAGACCTAACAGACAAAAAACCAGTAGAAGTGAGTTATGAATTTTTAAATAATATCTTGAAATATAGTGCTTAAAAGCACGAAGATCCAAACAGGGCTACATAGTCATGCTTTATCAAGTCAAATCCAAAGGTTTAGTCCGAACGCAATGGAGCATGGGTTGGACACAGGGACTATCCTTGTCCTGCTGAAATCAGTACCTTGGTTGCGGATGCATCGAAGATGGAATTTGAGGAGCAGAGAGGTGATGTGTCTACGCCTATCCTTAGGCTTCAGAGGCAATGCATCGGCATCAAGCCATGCAAACTGTGGATGAGTCATTGTTGGGCTGCTATGGATGTAGGTGATGTGTTGGCAGCGAGCTGTGCAGTCGGCATTGGGAGGGCATGGCACAACTATGGCAATGCATGGATTTTCATCTATACTGCACAGAAAACCCACCTCCAAGGGCCCAGGACTGGATTGTCACCCCTTTGCAGGGCAAGACTCACAGTTGGCAAAGTGCAGGTGCTGTAGCAGGGTTACCGGAAGACTTTGATGTCCTGGAGACTTCAAAACAGCAGCCGAGCCAGCAAGCCCTTGGAGTCATTTTGGTTCTGTGGTTTAGAGATGCCGGTGCAGTCCTTCTAACATCCAGGCAAGGAGGGCAGTAAGATAGGCACAGCAGAGTAGCAGTCCAGTAAAGACCAGCAGAATCCAGCAGAGTGACATTCATTTCTGCCACTCTGCTAAGGTGTGTTTCTTAATTTATTATATTGTATTTAAAGAATTAAAATTACATTTGGGGTTCAGAAGTAAAGAGGTACTTCAAAGGCATTGATAACAGACCTCAAACATTCTTGACACTTAGGTTTCGCTAGTCAGCAATACACAAAAACCCATTTCCAAAAGTAAAGAGTGTGGACACTGTTCTAAATATAGTAACAAAGACTCCCAGATTCAGGCTTCAGACAAACCAAAAGAAACAAGCATTTGCAAAGCAATAGGTCTCGCATTACTGAAAGTTTGAGCTATTGGCGTAGCAAATAAAAATGCAACACCATTAGCTCAAACTTTCAGCAATGCGAGAACTATTGCATTGCAAAGGCTTGCTTAAAGTGCCATCAAATATTGTTTTTGAGCAGGGAGGTGTCCCTTCCTGCAAAAAAAAACTACAATTCCCACAAAGCAGGCACCCTTACGACATGATGTAAGGGGGACTGTGCTGGCGCATGGCAGCAAATTGTGCGCCAGTGCATGGGAAAGCGCATGATTGTGTAATATTGATTTTCATGCAACGCATCCCTGTGCTTTTAAAATGACGCAGCTCAGCATCATTTTGTAGTAAATGAGGCCCATAATATGTAAATACAAATGCAAGCTGCAATTCAGAAGAGTTATGGATTATGTGTAATTTTGAGATGTCTTAGTAGTAACTATACCGCACAGTGAAAGTCCCAACAACACTGGATTGAGAGATAGAGAGCCTTAGTATTTTCAGTACATGGCCGCGTGAGGGTCATCTCAGACAGCCCTTTAAGACACTGCAGCAAATGTGAAGAGAGATAATGTAGTTAGAGTACCCAGTAACTCCCAATTGATGACAGCTTTGTTAAATATGGGCCCTGATTTACTAAACTTTGCACTTCCCAGTCTGTGACTAGAGGTCCCTGTACAACCAGGCTCTAGTGCTGGGTTCGCTCAGGTACTAATATAGGCCGCTACTAGAGGTCCCTGTAGAGCCAGGAGGCACTGTGTTTTAGGCCAATTTTTCCTGCCAACATTTTATTCACCCTCAAGTCAAAAACATGCTCAGGATTCTAATGAGAATCATTATTGTCCTGTCCTCCTTTTAATTCCTTTTCCAAAAGAATTACATTAAAGAACTGATGAGAATAATAGATTTTCCTGAGAGACATTCGAGTAAATTATCATGAAACAGTGGCTCTACTTTTATTTATCCCCCTTCCTGGCACATCTACAATTAGACAAAGGATGCCAAATACCCTACAGGTGCTCAGACATCAAGCAGACGTAATGGTAGACGCTACATATTTTTCCAGGAAGGTTCTATTTATTCAACAATCTCCTCTGTGACAGATATGCTCCAGAGAATAAAAAACATTGACAATTGTTGAAGGCTAACCTTTTTACTTTTAATAAAGAAAACCGGATAGTATATGGCAAGATCGGACTCTAGCACCATGCACCCGATCTGAAATGCATGCAGGCGCCATGTACAGTGCAGCAGGGAGGGGGAGTGTGTGGGTGCATCAAATAGTACCTTAATTACGTGGGGAGCAGCAGACGAGCACGGATTAAACTTGAATTAATCTGCGCTTAGTACCTGCTGCACAGCCAGCGTCGGAAGTGACGTGTCAGCTGCACTGGCCACTTGCCGAGCCAGTGAAGTATGTCACAAGCGGGCTCTAAGCCGTTTACTGACTACAGCAGCGTCTCACAGCGAGATGCATGTGCAAGCGCTTGCATTCGTAGGCTCAACCCTTAACCCCTTGCCCACGGCCGGAATTCCGCTCCTGTGCTGGACAATCCGATCGCGGGCGTGGTCATGACGGCTCCAGCCGTCATCAGCACACGAGCACTGTGTGCCATGACGGCTGGGGGCTGTCATCAGCATGGAAGGGGTTAAAATGGGTCCACGCTTCAACTCAGAGTGGAAAGCATACAGGGACAGCTGAATTTGACCGCAGCCATTGCCTTTTTCAAATTTACCAAGCTTCCTTCAAGAACCTGGGAGACTTTGTTTTAATTTTTAGGACAGTCTCCACACTCTGCACTTATGGATATGGGTTTTCAGGAAACTAAAAGGAAAATGGGTCAGGGAACCAATGTTTCGGTCTTTTCTGATGTGAATCTACGAGACCTTCATCAGGACAAGATGTTTCAAGTGAAGATCCAAGACACCTCTGTACAAGTATCAAAATAATTCTTCAGAGGAAATAACCGCAGTTAAACTGCAGAATTCGTCATCTTAAATGCACGCTCAAGTCTGAGTTGATAAATTTGAAAAAGGCAATAGTCACAGTCAAACTAAGCAGTCCCCATATGCTTTCCACTCTGAGTAGGAAGCCAAGGACACATTTTTCTTTTAGGTTCTGTTAAGACTGAACCTGGAGATTTTGGAGCCATTTTCTTGCTTTCACCTTTCTGAGCCTTCGGCTTGTCTCTGAATACATGCCCGGGGTGGATTTTGGATATACAAAAGCCCAGTTCAAGATGCATTGCTCTTCAATAACCCCAGAGAGTGCTTAGAGAAATGTTTTCGTAAGAATATGCTGTGATACCAGACTTCCAAAAGTTACACGACATACGTTTATGCAGTATATGAATACTTTCTACTCTTTTAATAGATTGATTCTGGTGATATTTTGGTTATTATGAGTACTAATGCTAATGTTACGCTGTTTTACATTCTGTCAAAGATGCAGTTATTATAATGAATTGCTATGCGACTTCTGTAACCTTGTAATTTTATGGATGTGTCTTATTGTATTGACTCTGTATATGTATTTATTTATTCGTTTATATGGTTTTACTTTCAGGGCTGGAACCAAAAAAAGTATGATGAATTTGAACTTTGAGTTCTAATGCATCAGTGCTCCATTATTTTATTGATTTTGAATTGTGAGGACATTCTAGAATTTCCTCAGACACTATTAGGCATGAACTGGGATACTTAGCCAATGACAGCAATAAATATGGATGAGGAAGGGGAATGGCGCAAGATGTGTCAAACAATGCAAACATGCAAAACTGTTGACCCGTGAGAAGGTGAAAGTTCTCAGATATAAGTTGGTCTTTGAGGTGTGGGTACAAGTGTCAGCGCCACACCGGGGGCTGTTGAGAGCAACAGGGGAGTTTTAGGGTGATTGAAAGATAGAACTTAATAAAGAAGCGGAAGAGGATGGGGAAGCAATTAATAAAATGTTGTGGGGAGTATCACAGAGGGTGAGCATTTTAGTTAGGAAGCAGCACAAGAGTTAGAGAGTAAGAAAACACATGCAATTCCATAGAATGCTGCACGGAAAAGAAGAAAGGTACTTTCCTGAGTGCAGGCAATGGAAGCCTGTGAGTCTTCCAGTCACAAGGATGTTAAAGAAGAGGAGGAACATACTTATGAAGCTGTAGAAAAGCCATTGAATAAGAAGCAAGCAATTGCGATTGCCAAGAAAGTAAACAAGTTGTAAGCAATGGGCTGACCCAAAGCCCATTGTAACTTTTGGCAAAGACAACTAGGTGAGATCTAAAACAGTGCAATACTTCCTCAGTTGTGAGACAATATACTCTCTGATCTAAACAGAAAAAATGAGGCATGCTTGATTTTAGTCTCTGCAGCCATGCAGTGGGTTAGGTGATGTCACCATACTACATATTCTGTAATGTCCTTGGCTGGCGAGACAGCATATTTTGCGATATCTTTCAAGTAATACTTGTTTTTTTAAGCCATCACCAGTAAGCTTTGAGTAGTAATCAGTAATGAGACAAAAGGCCAGATTTAGAGTATGGCGGATGGGTTACTCTGTCATTAACGTGATAGACATTCCATCCACCTTATTACAAGTGCCACAGGAGATAACACATTTGTAATAGGGCTGACAGGATATTCATCAAATTTGTCAGAGTAACCTGCCCGCCAAACTCAAAATCAGGGGCAAAGTCTATCACCAATAGTGAGATTGTGCACTGAGATGTCATCAGTAATGAGACAGTGCGCTGTGATTCAACAATGTGCTCTACTGTGGCATTAGATGTTTAGTGTGCCCTCTTGAATCATCACAAATTACACATTCTGTGATACTGTCAACCAAAACCTGGTTGGTGATATCATTTTAACGCCTTAAGTGAAAGTATAGTGAGTTACATAATACATTTGCCATTTTCCCTGCACTTTTTAGGCCTTCCATTGCATTCCTCCACATTGGACAGACGTTTAACAATGACAGCTGGACTACAACCAGCAGTGCATAGCTGCTATGTAGCTCCCTTTCACTCTCATCCAGCGATAACTCTTTAGTCAGAAACCCATGCTACATCAGAAAACGCGAAAGCACTCTTTGCTGAAATGATGTGACTAGATAAACTGTGTTACACAGACCGCCATATCAGTGACTCAATGAAATCAGAAGTATATTAAGAATAACCCCATGATAATGCTCAGGTTTTCCGAATTATTACATAGTAGATTCCTGTATATTCTATTTATTGCTGCTGTTCTGGACTGTCAGTAGAACACTCACCGTCTTCATCAACAACCTCCTTCCAATCGTAATTGTGCTTTCCCTGCACCATATTTGCACTACCAACATTGGTGCTTCCTCAGGTCAGATAAGTACTAAAAGCATCTCGTTTGTATTACAAGTCTTGCAGAAAATTCACACACAGGTCTTGTATTTGAACTGTGGAGAGAAAGTTGAAAGGAAGCTTAAAGCACACAAATTGACACCCCTTATTGGCTGCAATGTCCAGACACTAGAAAGGGTTAAAAACGTTGAATAACATAGTGCTCAACCACATCAGGAGGCTGTTATGGTAGCTTTCTTTACAAAGCACAGTTTCTAAAGCATTTCTTAGAGGCGCCAGGTAAAGTTGCTAAATTGTTATGTTGCAGCAAAAGCATGTGTAAAAATATCAGGACTAAAAAATGAAAATGATTTTTAAAAAGGTATTGGACTTCTCTTTGGTAGTTTTCCAATAGTTCTCATTTCTTTGTTGTCTTTAATCTTCACTGAACTCTATTCAACATCATAAACTAGCTGGAAACGTGCAATAGAACACAAGTGTGCACTAAAGATGAAGGAACGGTCTGATGGCTGATTGCAGGAGGAATGACAGCGGAGCAACGAAGAAGAAGCTGGACACCCATCTCGTCTTGGAGGGAGCTCGGGTAGCGATGGGGGTAGCAATGGAAGGACTTTGAGGATGGGGTTGATAAAAAAAACCACCGGGTGGAGAGGCAATGGATGAACTGGCGAGGAGTAACAACAAAGAGTGCAGGATTGTGAAGGGAAAGCTGAAGTTGGAGGAGAGAGCAAGAGTATGCATGCGCAAACCAAGGACAGCGAAAATAGCAGAGGAAGAACATGCACCACGCAATCAAAAGGATAGTAAGGAATCTGTGTTCCAGGGCAGAGACAAACACAAAGAGAGGAAGGAAAGCCACCAAATAGGATTCAAACAAATGACATTCACAAGAAAGCCTACTAATGGTAGGCAATGGGCTGATTCAATACCCACTGTAAGATTTAGTATTGTCCACAATGGATCTTCCACCACAGACTGCTAATAGCTATCCTTAGGGAAGACCTACAATGGATTGTTCCTGTTCTTTCCATCGTGAGTATTTCCAATTAAGCAATTTCTCACCATATGTACAACTCTGATAGTCCTGTTTACCCGGTGTTATTTGTTTTTTTGTAGATTCATTTAACATGGGACATGGGTAACATAAGTCTTTATAATTTATGATTTCCATTAAACACAGGGAGCAGAAAGATAAATTATACCTTAATGTAAATGTATTTATTTAGTTATATATTAGAGTATTTTTGTTAAACACTAACATTTTGCTATGCAGCTATTTAAGAGCACTTCATGGTACACAATAAGTAAAAGACAAATGGGATAGCTACTACAGCCCTAAAAGGGTAAAAACAAGTGTCAATGTGTAAATGTACTCCATCATAGCTTTAGAGTAAGTCTAGCACCACATATGGCCATTTAAATGTACTGCAACACACTCCCACACAAAAAAAAATGGAGGCAGGAAAATAACATAATACCGTATAGAAACCAATGTAAATTAATATTCTGCATGTGAATTATATGTGTCTGTATATATATATATAATATATATATATATATATATATATATATATATATATATATATATATATATATATATATATATATATATATATATATATATATATAAATAATGTATAAAAATGAACCTTAAAATTAAATTGAAAATTTGAATATTGAATTATTAAAAAAATATTAAATAGAAATGAAAATGTTAGTGAGGCTAATCATTTTCTTTAATATTGAATTACAAATCATCTCCAATTATGTGTGTAAAGTTACTAGAGCAGTACCTTTACACTCATGAATCCTGTTGTGGTAGGCACCACCCCCTGATGTGAACGGGTGGTGTCATGGAGGTCTACTCTTGGATGTAACTTTACACTGGTATATGGTGAATAGCAAATAAGTGTAGTTACATCTAAGTACAGTAGTAAACATACACTTAGGTATACACATGTAGATTTACTTGTATGAATAGGCCCCATAGTATGTATTCTGCCTGGAAATTACAGTGCACGTGTCTTCACTTTGCAACCCAAAATGGTGCTTTTTTTCTTTTAGTAATTTAAGGGGAAATAAAACTCTTCTGGCAGAGTCAAAGCAATTATGTGACTTTAAGTGCTGCAAAATGCAGTGGCAGTGTAATAATGCACATTCTCCAGCTGCACATTATTTTATTATTGGACATTTCTCTGTGGTAATATGATCATGAATTTTGGCAATGCACCTGCTAATTGTATATGGTGTGTAAATAACTATTACTACCTGTTTGTTGCTTTATAATGTTAAAGAAATGTGTGTGTGTGTATGCACATACACACACACAAATTTATATATATATATATGTGTGTGTGTATATATGTATACATACACATGTACATTACATTAACATTATTCATATGCACACATGCATAAGCTATTGTATTCTAACCCCAAATAAATATTAACTTGAATAAATTGACTACCATTATTATGTATTTTTCAATATAAATGTAATCCTAAACTCGAACTGTTTTAAGAGTTTTTGGTGAAGTAAAAGTTTTGCCTAGCAGTATCTCAGAAATATTTTAGATGGTTTGCCACGTGAAGTATCATGACAGTCTGACAGATACATTTCGAAAAGCAGTCAGTCATTTCGTGAGTGAGACTGGCAGAGAGGCAGGTATTGAATTGCACTGATTGGAGCGTGTTCATTGCTGGCCATGTTAGCCAGAGCACCTAATACCAAATGAAAGCCAGATGCAGACGCCTACACCGGGTTGAGATGCCCTGCTGGTCATCCTCTGCTGGATATATATTTACTGTCTGCTTCAATTCTTCATTACCCCCTCTGCTGTCTACACCAGCCTCACTTTAGTCTGTGACTCAGGCTGAAAGGACAGGTTGTCGTACAATGATTTTCAATATCACTATCACGAGGGCTCTCCGAAATAACGAGAATTGATCGCGGTCCTTTCCAATATTTTTGTTAACACAATCTCTTGGCATCTCCTTCTGTTACACCGGATCACCTTCACTTCCGGTTATGTCAGTCCAATAGCAGGGAAATAGAAAAAGGACAGCTATTTCATTATGTCCTAGCTATTGGTCAGGGGAATAACAGCTTTGCTCGAGGTGAAATAAATGGATTGGGCTGGGATTTAATGCTAAATTAGCATTTTTAGCAAGTTTTGGGTAAATGTATTTTTAGCAGATTGTGTCACATTTATAGCATGAACATTAAAAGTTAAATTAACAGGTTACAAGGATCAGAACTTTAGGGGAGCGCAAATTTTAGACACATGCAAAAAGTAGCTTAAATTCCTTTTACATTGTATTTTACAGCTGTTCAGTGACAGCTTTGTGTGTATGGAGAACCGCATATGGTCAATTTTCAAAAATGTACACTACAGGGTAAAGGGAGAGATTGGGCTTTTGCCTAATGCCTTCACCTCTTGCCCTTCATCTGATTTTCATGATCTGCCTTGGATTGGATGCATTGCCAATTACAATTGTGCCAGGTGATGGTTTACATTGTTCCATTGTGCACCCACTACCTTTTCTGAATGAGGTATTTAAGTAGTTTTGTAGCCTCCATGCAATATTTTGCTCTCTTTTAGCTTTCAGTATACTACTTACAAGGCAAACCTAATCTGCTGACTCATTTTAATTCCACAGAACACTCTTTTTGAAGGTATCGTTTAACTCTGCTGAAGTAATTGTTCTGCAAAAGTGCATTTTCCCCATCTTCTTTATGGCATCAGTCCTCCTGTCCTGTTTAGAGGTTAAACCTGGTTGTCACAAACAGAAAAACAATACACCCACACCCTGCGAGAAAACGACCAGGGTGTGAAGCCATTCGTGTTTTGCTTTTCAGAAACAAACTCCTGCTTTTGGGATTTTGTTTCTGAAAAAGACAAAGGTTTGTGTGCATCAGCCTAAAAGACAGTGGTCATGCAGCAAACCTTTAGTACCTTCAACGAAGCTTCAGTAGAAGCAGCTGCTTTTCATGCACAAAGATCACTGCACAGGGGATTATCTCTTAATTTGGTGGATGGCTGTCTGGTCAGGATGGAGGAAAAGATGACCTCTGACAGTGATGGGTGGCAGCACAAGTGGCAGGATCTAAATCAGGCCTCACGTTCCATTTTCGCCACCTGCTGGGAATGTGCCTCCTTGTCACTCCTCTTGACCTCAAGTTCTCAGGCGAGGCTTCCAGCACATGGTAACTCTCCAGCACAGCTCCTTCAAGGTTCAGTATTGAGTGATCAGCTGGGTCCTTGTTGAGTTATGAGTTCTTCTGCTTTTTATATCTCTGCCACATGACCCTTGGAGAGCAGGTCCTGTCCATGGGTGCCAATAGGAGTTGGGTGGTCTTTGGCTCTTCTTTTACCAGTAGGACCTAAGGACCATATGTAGGTAGCCAAATTGCGATCGCAAATGCAGAAATTCGCAGAATTTCAGCGTTTGCGACCGCAATTTGGGCAGTATGCTATGTAGCACATAAAAACGATTAGCAAATAAGGAATATGTGGGATTCACAAAATAGTTTGCTAATCCTACCTACACTGCGTTTTGCGATTCTCTAATTACGATTCCCTAAAAATCGCAATTTGAGAATCGCAAAACACGTTTTACCTACATATGGCCCTTAGTCTTCTGCTGTTGTCTTCCCATATATTCAAGGGTTCTGAAAAGGTGATGATGAGATGCTAGTCTTACTCTGTGCACTACTCATAGCTTGGAGAGTTTTCCTATCCATTCCGGTCTTTTCGCTCACCCTATGTTAACCTCCTTTCTCTCCACTTAACCTATGAATTTCCAGTAAACATACCATCGAAATGGTTAACCCTCTTTTTCCATTAGGATGGTCTCCCTAAACCATTCCTCCATTTAGATGAGGTATCAGATTTGTCAGAGGCCAAACATTGTTCCCCCCCCCTGCTGGAACTGAATCCAGAGAGACTATGAGCACCCTGTGAATGAGCGGGAGCAGATCCTGTCAACAAGATTTAGCATTTTTTAAGTCAAAAGAGGTAGCATGATGGCTGCCATTTGTTCTGCCAGGTATTCCTCCTGCGCCTCGGCTGGATGGCTCATCCCTGTTAAGTGGTCAGTTCATCACAGCTAGGGGTGGGTGAAACTCACAGAGTTACATAAAAACTCAATGAGATTTCACAGAGTTCTGCCAAAGAGCAGAAAATATGCAGCTCACGCTGCTCATGCTGAAATTTAGCTGCGGTGTTGCGAGCAATGCTACAAAATAAACGTGAATGGCAATTCAAACTACTAACCCCAAGGTAAAAGTGAGACATGACCAGCATCCCAACGCAGTCCTTTCACTACTTTGTAAAGAGACGTCCTGTGCTGGGTTGGAAGATGGAGATAAGCCACTTGCCAGTTTAATCACGAAAGTGCCAATAGTGAACAGGCCTCAACGAGATAAAAACTGTATACATTTCTAAATACTGGAAATACATTTATGGCAGATAGTAAATTTCCACAATGGTATGTGCTGATCTAGCCATGTACCCAGCTGTTCCTCTTGGCTTAAACCACCAATGTACTGCTTGAACATCCTCTTATGAAATACATATCATCACTGCCCCTACACTGGTTTGGTCCTAGTTGTTTAGGGTAAAAGTTTGATCAATGTGTTATATCCTATTTTAATGTGCTTCGGTCACTTTTGACATACTCTCCATTTGCAAAACATTTTCATTAAAATAGTGTGTAGGCCCTTACACAACGTATTCCTCGCTGTTACCGCGAGGGATCATGCATCTAATAATACATTGTAATAGCCCTTGTGAGGCGGTCTAGCTAGAATGTGAGAATTAGACATACTTTTTGCTAAAAGGCACGATTATGACTATATGAGGGACCTGGCCCAATATCTTTGATTCATTAGGGCAGGCTGAATGCACTAATGCTTCTGTAAATGCACCTGTTAGGACAGCATGAGCAGACTCGGCAAATCTTATTTTTCCATTGAAAATGTATTCTAGGAAGCGTTGTCATTGTCTTTTGGGTCCACTGACACCGCCAGCTATAATCAATGCAAGTGCTCACCATTTTCTCTTTTTAAATAAAGCCAAAGTGGCTTCAACTTTGCTGCATGAGAATCACATGCATGTGTGACTGGTCTATCCTCCCCAGAGGGAGAGGACTGCAATTACTATTCATCATATTCACATTACCTTGTCATATTCTATCCTGTCCATGTTATAACCATTGTGCATATTATATTCACTGCTAATCGCCCCCTTGTGGCATGAAACATCAATAGGCAGTTAACTCTGCAAAGCTGCTGTGGTATCAACACCAGTGCTAATTGAGCGGCGCAGAGCAATAGGAGGGGGGTGGGGAATCCACTCACCATAACAAAGTATCCTTAAACAGTCCTGCTAACTGCTGCTGGATCCAAAATGTATGTCCTATCTAATTTGTGGTAGGAAATAATAACAAAATACAGCCAGGATCAGTAATCCACATCCCTACATACTGGAAACCCATAGATTTTGTGGCATATTTCAAGTTCAACGAATACCTCAGAAGATGACACCCAAGCACTGTAAATTTAAAAGTCACTATAGCCCATGGAGCATCAGTGCGTGGATTCAAGTGAGGATAAAAGTGCTAACTGTTGGACCTGGCCCTTTCTGCAGGGTCACCACCAAACCTTTTGCCTTCCTCGTCCCCTTTTTGCTGAATTTGTTTTTGTTGGCTTCAGGATTCTGGGCACTTTACCACTGCTAACCAGTGCTAAAGTGCATATGCTCTGAAACTCAAACATGGTAACATTGGCTTACCCATGATTGGCTTATTTAATTTACTTATAGGTCCCTTGTAAAGTGAACAATATGTGCCCTGGGCCTGTAAATTAACTGCTACTAGTCGGTATGCAGCACTGATTGTGCCACCCACCTAAGTAGTCCTTTAAACCTGGCTCAGGTCTGCCATTGCATCGCCTCTGTGTGTAGTTTTAAACTGCCATTTTGCCCTGGCATGTTAACCTACTTGCCAAGCCCTAACCCTCCCTTTAATTACATATAAATCAAATCAAATATCAGCATAGGCAGCCCTATGGGCATGGTGCAGTGTATTTAAATTGTACTGGTAGTGAAAACTGCTAAATTAGTTTTTCACTACTGCAAAATCTATCTCTCCCACAGATTATCATTGGGATTGCATTAAATCATCTTTTAAGTGTAATTACCAATCGAGAAAAGATATCGTTTTGGTGTTTGGTGTCTGGACTCACAGTTTAACATCACTACTTTAGGTGAAGTCAGATTTCAAATTGTAAATTTTAAAAGGCTTTTTTTCTGTGAAAGTTGGCATTTTCTTACCTTAACCATTCTGTGTCTGAATTGGGTGACAGTTGGGCTTTGTGCATCCCTCTAGACAGTCACACACAAAGGGAGCTGTGGTGTGACAATTGCATCCTGATGGCCCATCCCCAGAGTGACGGGCCTTCCTCAGGTAGATTGGGAAGTAGGAGATGACACTTGCACCTGAATAGGGCTATGGCTGTCCCCAAACAAAGAACTGCATACCCCCCATAGCATGACTGGAGCTAGGGCAGGAAAGGCAGGAACCTTGTGATCTTCAAATGCATCTATTAAGTCTCCCCCCACTTCAAACACACATTTGGGTATAAATAATGAACCGCTGACACCACCAAATCAGAACTTTGCTGGAACCCAGGTCATTCTGCCTGGAAGAAGAGATGCTGTGCTGGAGAAGGGATTGCCACTTTGCAAGAGTGAGAAGGACTGGACCAGCTCTCTACACTCTTGAACCCAAGATTCTCCAAAGGCTTGCTGGCTTGCACCCTGTTCTTGAAGTCTCAGGGCCATCAAACACAACCTTCAATTCTGCTTCAGCTGCTGCTCTCTGCCATCTGCGAGTCCTCCCTTGCCTGAGTGCGCCTCTAGTCTTGGGTCTCAGAAGTCGGTTCTGCAGCTGTTTGTGCTTAAAAATTGAAGCAGTGTTGCAGTTGTGCCAATCATAACCAATGTAGTGCCCTCCTACGCTAACGCAGTGCCGATTCGACGTCATCGCCTGTCCCCACTGAGAGGTTCAACAATGATGCAGAACTGATCTGGAGTCCCGACTCTGAGGTTTGATGAAGTCGCAGCGCTGATCTGAAGACATCGCTGTGAGGCTCGTCTTCGACGCATCGACCGGAATGCATGAATCAGAACCGATACATCACGTCATTGAAGCTGAGGGTTGCTCCATTAAAGGTACTTTTTCCGTGGACCCTGTGTGGCCTGCTGACATCACTTGTAACGGTCGAGAGACGCCAGCAGACATTCGCTGCAGCGCCCGGGCTTCATTTCTATCGATTCCTCCTTGTTTGACGATAATACCGGCAAGATTCCAATTCAAAGGGACTATTGGGCAAGATATGCTATTAAGCGGCCTAACGTTTTTCTACGTGGAAACAAGGGAACGATAATTCTGGCTTTTAAATGATGATAACTTTGAAGACTTGTCGACAAGCTCAATAAAGAAATTAATAATATAGGCAGTATGTTCTATGCTCTTCATCACCAATTGATAAGCTAGAGAGAGAATACGAAGTAACGATCGAGTTCAGTATTGAAGTAATATCGTGGCTCCTGAAGAAGGTGTTTTTTTGAACGCCGAAACGCGTGTCGAGAGAATATTGTTTGCCACCTACTGGAAGCAATCTTTCCTTTTTAAATTATTTTGTGTCCTCACATAATAACTTTTTTACTGTATAAATTTGGTTGTGAAAATTATCTATTGCTATGTAAAATATGTTTTGCATTTTGTATGTATTATGTGGATTTTTCTTTTAATTAATTTTTATTAAATGAGATAGAGTTTTTTACCTGAACAAATTTGTTAGAATTTTTTATCTAAAGTCCTTTCCCGCATCATTTGTTCCTCCTATGTTATTTACACATAATGGCCTGCGCTACATCGCAGTAAGCCTGAACTTTGGATTCCCCCCAGTCTAGCGTGACCTGAAAAAACCTTTTAGCACTATTGACTTCTAAATACTGTTTTGGGATCTAATGTTTAAAAATTCATAACTTGAGTTCTACTCTTTGGGATTTTTCATTTTGGTCTTGTTTTACTCCGATAAATATTCTCTTTTTTTCTACACTTATGTGGAGTCTTTCTGTGGTGTTTTCACTGTGTTACTTCAATTAAAGTGTTGTACAAATACTTCACACATTGCTTCATAAGTTAGGCCTGATTGCTCTCTGCCAAGCTAACAGGGGATGAACACAGCTTAATTTAGGTTGTGTTTCTGACTTACCCTGACCAGGATTGTGGTCCCTACTTAGACAGGATGCAAACCTCCGCCAACCAAAGACCCAATTTCTAACATTGGTGAACAGCGCAGAGGATAGGACTTGTGTTTGTGCAGTACTTTACAGTAATGTAATGTACACTACTATCCACATCAAAAGCAATTCAAATCAATTGTCTCTGATCCCCATTGGCATTTATTTCCTCCTCTCTTTAATCGGCATTGTTCATTTTTTCAATTCTCCCATTTTCAATCAATCGAACTGTATTTCTAAAGTGCTGCCTCTTTCCCAAGAGGGTATCCAGGCACTATGCTGCAGTGTCAGTCAAAAAGCCAGGTTTTCAGTCCCTTCCTGAAGTGGGTCAGCAAGAATGAAGTACAGAGGTGGAGGGGAAGGGTGTTCCAAGACTTTGCATTGAGGTGCGAAAAGGAGCATCCTTCAGTGCAGCGGGTTTGCAGGTGTGGTATGGGTGCGAGGGTGAGATGAGTGGAGGTTCCTGGGAGGTAAGTAGAAGTTCAGGCAGCAGTTCATGTAGGTGAGTCCTTGATTTTGGAGGACTTTGTAGGTGTCGGTCAGGAGCTTGAATTGACATCTCTTCTGGATAGGAAGCCAGTGGAGTTCTTTCAGATGCCAAGAGTTGTGGGTCCTCTTTGGCAGGTCAAGGATGAGCCTGGCTGCTGAGTTCTGGATTAACTGGAGTCTTCCCATGATTTTGTTGGTGGAGCCTGCATAGAGTGCATTGCTCTAGTCCAGTCTGCTGGTGATGAGTGCCTGCATCACGGTTCTCCTGGTGCTGATGGGGAGCCACTTGAAGGCTTTGTAGAGCATGCAGAGAGTGTGAAAGCAGGCTGGGGAGACAGAATTAACCTGGCATTTCATGGAGAGTTCATAGTCCAGGATGATGCAAAGGTTGCGGGCATGGTCTTTCGGAGTGGGGGCGGGACCGAGTTCCAATGGCCACAAGGAGTCTTTCCAGAAAGAGGTGTGTCTAACGAAGATCAGCACTTCAGTTTTGTCTGTGTTGAGCTTCAGGCAGTTGTTCTTCTTCCAGGCTGAGACGTTCTTCCTACAATTGTGGAAGTTGGTCATTGTGGTGGTGGGGTCCACTGAGAGTGAGAGGATAAGCTGGTTGAGGGGTATCATGTAGATGCTGAGGAGGGTAGGACTGAGAGACAAACCTTGTGGGATGCTGCAGATGGTTCACTTGGGTTGAGAGGTGTAGGAGGGAGATGTATTTTCTGGGTGCGCCTTTTGAGAAAGGATGCCATCCATTTGAGCATGTCATCTGTGATTCCGATCTGTCATAGTCAAATGATGATTGTGTGGTAGGAGACTGGGTTGAAGATTCAAGGGTAATCGTGCCTCATGGCATGGAGACTTTCAGGTGACATTGGCTATTGCCAGGTGTTCCATTGGATGCATTGTTCATCTTATCCCAATCTTGGACTCCCTCTACACACAAGCGTTATGAATCTGCCTGGCGTCCCTGGGTTTCTTGGTGTGGACAGGGCCCAGGCCCAAACAGGCTCAAATGGGCTTGCCTTAGGTACACCGGTGACGTGCCCGACCGCGTGGCCTCACTGCACCCTTCTTTAAATAGTTCTTAGGGAGGGGCGCTTGGCAGGTGTGAAGCGGGCAGAGTGGGAAACATAGGAAAAGTCGGTAGAGCGGGAAAAGAATTGGAGCTGTGAGATGTGGCGTCCTGGGGCACTGGAGGTGCATTTCACCTCCTTCTCAAAAGACATTGAATTTAATGAAAATGATTTTACATTGACAAATAGTATGAACATTAAAAGACATGCAGATCCCAGGTTTAAAACCTTCCAAGGCCAATTTTGATTTGAATTCTTACAAGGTCAGTAATAAAAGTACATCTGAGCTGAGGAACAAATTCCGGGCTTAGAGTCAAGTCAGCTTCTTCAGTGATTTCTGTATGAGAATATTCACATTCAAATATAGGCAAGGATTAGAGAAAAGATACAGTTAGGAAACCAGGTTAAAAAGGTGTGTTGGAGATACCTTTACTGGTTGACAGGAGCAAATTGTGGATGGTGCACTGACTGACTACTGCTTGTTCACCCTGGATCTATAGACACATGCATGACTTTGACTCCAATTCCTAAATCTGTTGCAATTCTTATTGATTGGAAATTCCGGGAATCCCATTCTTTAGGTTGTGCATTAATATACGAGATACGTCTTGAAAGTTTTTTGTTAATAACGGTACATTTTCCTTGGAAAAAATAAAAATCAATAGTACGCATTATATACTTGGTAAGTTCACACATAACAGCTGCAGGGACCCAATCACCACAGAATGCTAGTAGCAACAAACATTTCAACACAGATGTCTGCTTGTAACATTTGGCGGGGGTGGTTTCTGCTCTGGGAGCATTCGATACCAATTTAAAAGAATAACATTTCAGAATTATCTTTAAATCCACTTGATCCATTTCCAAACAAAGGTAACACACTCTTCATATCTACAGATTTTATAAGGCCCCGGGGATACACATAATAACAAGCACAGTTTTCTTTGAGGTTCGCAGTCTTGCAAGTAATCTGCGCATCAGAAGACAATAATAAAACTTGGTTTACACCACATGATCCACAACCCAAGGCTAATCTCATCTTATCTTTGAAGAGAGCCACCTCAAGGGAATTGGTACTGTTACTGCAATGCTACAGCAGACCTCCAAAGTCAGATAAAGTACCATGGCATCTTAAAATGAACAATTAAACTAGCATTTTTGACAACAACATATCATTCATAAGGTTTTGTTTTGAATCAGACACTGTAGTGCAAAATATATGTAATTAAAATCACAGCTAGTTTCCCATTGTGAATCATGCATATATTGTACTAGATTGTCCAACAGTCACATTTTTAACAAAAAATAAAATTCAGTTTTGCACAAATGTTTAGCTTTGTTATAGGTGGTCGAACACTATACATCGCATGAGAATAATATTGCATTCACTACATTGACCTGTCACTACATTGTAAGGCAAGTATATAATCTCTATTCTAAATCCCAGTTATTGCATCCACAATGACTCTAAGTATAACATTTTAGGCCAAAATTAGCAACCTCTGTATGTTGCTCTACAACACGCCTGACCCAGTTTGCAAACATGCGCAATTCTAAAAACATTTACTGTTCCCCCTGTAGCCTAAAATGTCAGGTCTATGCATAATCTACCAAAGAGTGTTTGAAATGTCGCATATGTGTCACATATGTGTGTTTGATGCTTGCTATGAAGTGACTACTCTGTGTAATTAGACCCCAAGCTTAATATTGTAGCCAAAGAGAAGATGGGTGTGTGGGCTAAATTTTCTTTGGAGGAACCCTTTCCTTGCTACTCAACTGTCCAATTTGGACTAACCATAGCAGGGCTAATCAGACAGTTTACTTGACTAAGAAGAACCTACTTGTAGATTCAGAGACCACATACAAAAATGAAAGTGTCAACATAGCTCCTAAAATGCTCCATGCCATGTGTAACACTTACAGCCAGCCATAGTGTTTGAGGCAACAGTTCTCTGCAATCTGGAGCCTACCATACCACTTTGTAATTTTCAGATTTGGGCCTCAAATCCCAAGCTATTGGCCCCATAACTAGGCTGTCTGAAGATGTACATGACGAAGGGCTTTGGCTGGTGGGGTATACCTATATAGTGCCTTCCTACCCTCCAGCTTGCATAGCTACTTTAATGGATGGGTTTCTTTAGCCCTGTAATTCAGGAATATTGGAGCTGTGGTCTGCTTTGGTGAGCCTGCAACATTGTGTGAAGGAAGCCTTGTAAGAGGTCCTGAAACCGTGAATGTGGTGTTTCCCACTGGTAATCAGTAGGTAACTGGTAGAACACTGGTAGGACTTAGGTAGGTCATTTTATTGAAGTGGATTGGGGCAAATTGAAACAGTCCTTAAGAAAGAGAAACTAAACAAAAAGCCTGTTTAGACAACTACCTCATCATCTACTACCATGTAAATAATGTGCCCAATTTAAACTTTGGCAGCCAGAGTAATCCCAAACATGACAGAGTACCCTGTTCAACAGACTGGCAGTCCACGTTAGAGTCAAATGTAAAAAATTGATGGACTGAATGCAGAACAATGTCATACATTCTCCCCAATACATAGATCTGGGCCTAAATCCATTGTTTTTTTGCTCCCCATGCTAATCCAGTTTGAACCCAAACCATATGCAAATAAGTCTTGACCCTGCACCCAATGGTCCCAGGATGCCTATTTTCTGGTCCAGGGAAGACATGGCTTGGCAGTTCGGTCTAGACTGATCCCATGAGGCACATGGTCAAGACTGATTTGCATATAGCTGTATCTGAACTGGGGTGGCAAAGTGAGTTAAGGAACGATGACGGATTCAGCCCATATCTGTGACTGGGGGTGAGTTTCAGCGCTCCTTCCATCATCTCCTTGTGTTTGCTTAGTTCACCCTAAGTTTTCAGGGTCTGCCCAGACGAGGGTCCTTTGCTCACTTTGCCACTGGATTCAAGCTAGCCTGGCTGAAGAGGGGTGATACCCCGAAACTAGTCACAGGATGCTTGTTTCCAGTCCAGGGAAGACAAGGCTTGGCAGTTCGATCTGGACTGTTCCCATGAGGCACAGGGTCAATACTGATCTGCTTATAGTTATGTCTGAACTGGGGTGGCGAAGTGAGCTAAAGAACAATGATGGATTCAACCCAGAACTGTGACTGCGGTGAGTGTCTGAAAATTTTCAGCTCTCCGTCCATCATCTCCTTGTGTTTACTATTTAGAGTCAGGCAAACTCTCAGAATTCCTGTTGGTTCTTTCCGTTGGCACCATTGGCAGTAATGGCATCGCACCATCCACCCTATTTAAGGCTAACCTTCTTATATATTCTTATATCTGTAATGGCCCAGGGCAAAAGCTGAGTGGGAGGCATTAGATATCTCTTCAAACTTCCACCATGGGAGTTTCTTTTTGAAAGACAAAGCATTTGGTGGATGGCTGACAAAATTGCATGCGACTCTCCACTAACCTTTTGGTACCTTCAGTGGAACTGCCATGATGGAGGTTCCTCTGAAGTTACAGAGAACACCTCTGGGCCTACAATGACCTTTAAATATAGCGGTGTTTCGTTCATCAGGCTGGCTTACGTAATGGCCTCCTCTACCCTGACAGACCGAGTAAAGACCACCACAGAGTAAAACAGGCCTTCAAGCTTTTGCAAGGAAAACCTCACTGTATAGACAAACTTATTACGTTTTCAGCCTTTTGGAATACCAAATGAAATCAGAAACATCTTTCAAAAAAAGGTCCAGAGATTATATGTTCAAGAGCAAGCCTTGCTCTACTGTGAGCTTTTTCATCTTTCAAATTATGCCCCAGGCTGTAAAATAATGAGCATCTGTCATAAATGGACACAGTATTTAGGCCTACACTGCTAAATTGAAGTGAATGGCATGCATGTTTCAGCATCTGAAAGTAAAAACCGACCCAAGCACCAATATATATTTGGCTCTGATCATTGACAGATTGGTATTGCTTGTTCAGTAGGTCCTGCAAATATTTAGAAACAAAACTTTGGAATTGTTTCAGGTTTCTACTTTCCCATAGATTTGCATTAATATTTATTTTTCTCAATTTTACTATTGAACGGTTAAATGTGTGTTGAAACATTTTGAAATCCATTGTTCTGGCATGAGCCTTATTACATGTAATATTGTTAAAAAAAAGTTGGGCTTTTAAATTCTTTATTTCTTTAACTGTAATTTGTTTCTTTAATTTTGTTACAAACATACAAAATAGTAGTTGGATGCTCACTTTGTGTGTTACACCACTGTGGAGTATGTGATGGCCTGTTAGTCAGCCCCTGTCATGAGGGATGGTTTGCATCAAGGCATTCCTCAAATCAGTACTGGAAAGTATGTGGACAACCTGACATACAGATTAGCTGCAGACTGGACCGTTCTTTTTGGGATTTGACAGGCTATTGGATTATGTTTGTCCCCCATATCTTCTGGACTGTATTTGTTGTGCAGAAGGTGTGGTAAGTTCCCAACGACTGCTGACTGAATGAAATTATGGTGGTAGTAAATTCAAGTGCTAAAATTCCTACATTCCGCATCACCTAAAAAATGTGAAATAAAACAGATTTGGGAAAGTAAGTGTTTCAAATGTTTTCACCATGCCATGATCCTCATAATAGAGTGTGACTGCCTTCATCATTCCCTGTAGGATATTCTTCATAAAAAAATAAACGGCTGGCGAATGAACTTTCCCTCATCATTACAGTGGCAGTTGATTCACTTGCTTACAGAAAGACTAGAGGATACCTATGCAGGTTTTGAGGAATATTTATGAAAACCTTGGGATCTGCATTTAGCATAGGAAATCTTTTTTAGACAAACTGGAATATATATTTTATGGAAGCCAGACACAGTGCTCTCACAGGAGGCATCAACTGTTCTATGATTTTAGTCCATGTTGGAAATGGCCCTTTTTGCATGGTTATCTCCAAACATGTTGCTTCTTTCTCTTATTTTTCCTGACCTGATTTGGTTGGCTTTAGGGCTCTGGGAACTTAACCACTACTAATCAGTGCTAAATACTAGCATAGTCTCTCTGTGCACAAAATGATTCTGATTGTTTATCCATGATTGGTGTATTCTATTTAGTGGTAAGTCCATAGTAAAGTGTACTGAGTGTGCCAGGGACTATACATCAAATGCTACTAGTGGGCTTGCAGCACTGGTTCTGCCACCAAATGAGTAGCCCTGTAAATGTGTCTCAGACCACCACTGTAGTGTTTGCGTGTGCAGTTTTAAATGGCCATGCCAACCAGGCAAGTGCCCTCATTTGCCAGGCCCAAACCTTCCCTTTCCTTACAATTAAGGCACCCCTAAGGTAGGCCCAATGTGCCCCCATGGGCAGGATGCATTGTAGGTGAAAGGTAGGACATGTGCTGGTGGGTTTTACAGGTCTTGATAGTGAAATACTTCCAATTTTGTTTTTCACGATTGAAAGGCTATCTGTCCCATAGGCTAACATTGGAGTTGCTTTGTAACATCTAACAAGTATAACTCTCCATTGGGACAAGATGAAGAAATGGAGTTTAGGATTCTAAACTCAGTATTAAATAACACATCTTTTAGTAAAGATGGCTTTTAAATTGTGTGTTTGAGAATGCCACTTTTAGAAAGTGGGCATTTTCTTGCTTAGCCATTCTATGTGCCTCTGCTTGCATATGAAATTAAATGTAAAAGACATTTATTAGGCGCATAGCTACCCAGGGGCATCCAAGCGCTAACAACGAAAGTGGAGGACATCAACCACACTAGGGGAAGAGCCAGGTCTTTAACAGTTTCTGAAAGGCCAGATAATTGGTTCCTTACGCAAATGAAGTGGGAGAGTGTTCCAGAGCTTAGTAGCATTGTAAGAGAACAGACGACCCCCACTTCTCGCTTTCCTAAGCCTGGGAACTGTGGCAAGATGCAGGTCGTCCGAGCAGAGGGGTCTGTTGGCAAGGTAGGGCCAAACAATAGAGCGGTTGATGGAAGGCCCCTTTCCGGGTAGCATCTTGGGAACAATGCCCAGAGCATTGAAATTGACTCCTTAATAGGGTGCCAGTGGAGAGATTTCAGGGCTGGTTTGGCGGATTGGCATTTTGGGATTTCCAAAAGTATTCTGGCTGCGCAATTTTGCACCAACTGTTGCTTTGTGAGGGTCGTGCCTGGGGCACCTAGTTAATGGGCATTCCCATAGTCCAGATGCGATTGAAGGAGTACCCGGACCATGAACTTCCTTGCATGGAAGGGGAGGAGTGGAAGGACTTTGTGAAGAATCTTTTGGAGGCCATAGCAGGAGGCTGCCACATTGCGTGCCTGAACCTTGAAACCCAGGTCTTGATCCAGCCAAATACCTGGGCTTTTCATCTGGGTCTTGAGGGCCGGAGCGGGGCCCAGATCAGCCATCTACATTATTTTAGGATCAAAGAGGGCCGAGTTCCTCAAGATCATCATCCCCTTCTTTTCTCCATTTAATGTCGAAAAGGAATTATTAATCTGTTTGGCTACCTCGTCCAAGCAGGGACGGAGGGTGGGAGAGGAGTTATTAAAATGGTTGAGTCCCATTACGAGTTGGTGTCATCTGCATAGGTTGCTATATGTACCCCAAAGGCAGCACAATCTCAGCTAACGGGCTCATATAAATGTTAAATAGGGTGGGACTCAAGGAAGATCCCTGGGGATCTCCGCAGCGGAGGGGTACCTGTTTTGAGGCCACATCGGCGTCAAAGACCTGGAAGGATCTATCATCCAAAAAGAATTGCAGCAATGCCAGAGCAAGCCCGGTCACCCCCAGTCTTACATGTCTACGGACCAAAATTTGGTGGTTGACCATGTCAAAGGCTGCACCGAGGTCCAAGTGGATAACCACGTTGGTACCTCCGGCATCCTGAATTTTTTTAGACTCTTCGACTACTGATACTAGAGCAGTTTCTGTTCCTTGGAGTGGCCACACGCCAGTCAGTGATGGGTGGAGGAGATTAAGAGTCTCTAGAAATACAGACAGCACCAAGTTAACATGTTTTTCTGCTAACTTACTGATCTGTGGGAGAAGTGAGATGGGGCTATAGTTTCCCAGGGAGTCAGAGTCAAGGCTAGGTTTTTTTAGGAGTGCCTTCACCATCGCTTTCTTCCATGGAGGGGGAACCAACCCAGTGGAGAGCGAGGCGTGGATCAACTCCAGAATGATGGGGGAGTCAATTCCAGCAACTCATTTAAAGATATTGAGTGGTGCTGGGTCTTTTCACCTGTGCTAAGATGCATTCAAGCGCCCCAGGGTCAATCAGGGGGCTTGCCTCCAGATAGGATTCCATGCTGTAAGGATTAATATCCGATATTTGGCCATCTGCCAGGGGGAATGATGTATAATTGGCTTGAATTTTATCAAGGAAAAAGTCAGCTAGTTTGATTCAGTGTGAGCTTGAGGTATCAGGGATCACAGGGGGTGGAGGGGCTCTAAGCAGTGTTTTTGCAATGCAAAAGATTTCACGTGCAGAATTAGCTGCTCAGGAAATATTTTCTTCATAGTAGGCAGCCTGGCTAGTTTAATTTCTGCTTTGTACAGTTTGATGGCCTCCCTCTATTTTTGTTTCTTATTTAAGGAGAAATCCTTTCTCCAAGTTCTTTCAAGTTTTTTGCAGGTTTGTTTTAACACCCAAAGCTTTTGAGAATACCATGCCATTCTGTTAATTCCAATTTTCATCTTTGTCGATTTTATAGGGAGAACCTGATCTAAAGAGCTTTCTATCCACTTATTAAAATTCTCCTTAGCAATTATGGCATCTGGGTCAGGGATAGGCTTCATTTTTTCTAATACTAAAATCCATTTTTCTGTTGAGCATTTAGGCCAGGAACATGACCTTGTTTTAATCAGCTTAGTAGGGGACATGGCACAGTTGGGGGTCCCGCAAAATGGGATAAGAAAATGATCAGACCAAAGTACTGGAATGGGTTTCCATCCTACTAGGTCTTTCAAATTGGAGAAGAAAGGATCTCATAGATGTCCTTGACTGTTTTTGGAGTGACAGGAGCTGGGGATGTGCGTTCACTGTAGACAGTCACTGGGGAGTTTTGACTTGTGTCATGCCTTTTCTGGATGACTCAGACCTGAGCTGAATAGATCTGGGCTGCATTTAGAGAAGTAGTAGGATTTTGTCTTGGGCTTGATTAGGCCATGTCTCTTGTGCACAATCTTGCCTCCACCTCCTGCCAAGAAGCTGGACCAGAGAAGACATAGCTGGTTTGGGCTGAGCTGAGAGACTGTTTGCCACAGGAGAACACAGGAAAATGTGCTATAAATGTTGGGGCCCAGGCCCCAACATTTTACAATACTTCTGGACTCAAGAGGAACTTCTGCCAAGGAGAAGAGCTTGAGAAGCTGAAGGACTACCCCATTGCTGTGTGGATGTTTAAATGGATTGGCCTGCAGTGGCTGCTTCTGCCAAGGAAAGGACAAAGGACTGAACTTTGCTGTGTATCCTGCTTGTGAAGTTTTGTCAGAGGCTTGTGTGTGCTGGTCTCCTGTTAAGAAGTCGCAGGGACACAAAAGACTTCATACAACTCTGCTGGTGCTGCTGGACTCTGCCATCTGTGAGGCCTAACCATGCATCACCTTCCCTGCGTGTAAGGAATTGACACATCACCTTCCTTGCGGCTGTTTTTGCTTCTGATTTTAGACACATCCCAGGAACTTTGTGTTGAAAGTGACGCATCCATAGGTTGGATATTTTGATTAATTTGTGATGGATTTTTGTCTTCTTGGTCTTGTTTACTTTAGATACATATTTATATTTTTGTAAACTGGTGTGGTGTCCATTTGTAGTGTTTTCACTGTGTTACGGTGTATGTACAAACGCTTTACACATTGCCTCTGAGATAAGCCTACCTGCTCGTGCCAAGCTACCCTGGGTGTGAGCAGGGAATGTCTAAGGCGTAACTCCCTTACCCTGACTAGGAGTAAGGATCGCTATTTGGACAAAGGTGCAAACCATTGCTAGAGACCTCCATTTCTAGCAGTTCATGAATCAATTCCTCTGGGGATATAAAAGTTAAATTAGTATGTATAACAACTTTGACATTACAGCACTTGCTTAACTCTGAGTCAATGTGCATTGCACAGAAGTGTGGATTAGCTTCTCCAAAAAAGCTATCTAAGCCCTCATATTAAAGAGAGGCTTCCTGGGTGGTGTTCTCTTTCCACCAAGAAAACAGCCTGTGAAGATTGCAAATAAATAGGTTATTATTTTTTAAGATATTCCATTCATTTTCTAGGAGCCGAATTCAAATCTAAGCACAACATAAAAGCAAACATATGAACTTGCGAAGATAAGTAGACATTTTCTTGACAGCTGAGATAAGCAATACCCACCATTGTATTGTGATTAAATCAGACAGATATCATTAGCCTGTTCTAAGATACGTTTGGATATGTTATGGGTATCTTGGAGCTACATTAAAATGAAGAGGCACAAAGAATGAAGAAACACCTACGTATGTTTAATATTAACTCCACAAATGGAAATTGACCTAATGCGCCACCAAAAACTTGAAAATGAAATAAAAACCAACATAATATATGCAAAGGTGAAAATGGATTTCATATAACATTGGCATTAAAGTGGCCATCAAGAGAAAATAAATTTAAAAAATTATCTTACACAATACACAACAAGTCTGGTTGGATTGAAAAACCCTGTGTGACACCCATTACTGGATGCTACTAGGACTGATTTGAAAACCTGCTATTAGTTTTGGCCTACATTCTAAGTTTAGTGAACGCATAAAGCAGAGACACATAGCTGGCCTGGTTATATTGTCTGTAAAGGCCAATCCCATAGAAGATGGTTCTTCATTACCTGCATACACACTGACAGATGTTTACAGCGGATGATGCACCTGCCCCCTCATTTTGTACAATTAACAGCAATTAACGCTCTCCGCAGAGGATATTAACTGCTGTTAACGCCCTCAGCAGAGAGCAAAAACTGATAATAACAAAATGCTATTTCTATGAAGGTTACAGTGAGAAGGCAAGCTACAGAATCTGCAATCTACTAAAGTGTGAACACAACAGCCAGGTGTGCGGTTTGTATGCTAAACAGTGCTATGCATTAGTAATGGGATGATCTCTTAAATAAGTTGACATTACAGCTGGATTGCAGTGCTTCTTGGATCCATTGATTCAACAGTTTTAACTTCCTAATCGTAGATCAATATGGGAGACATTGCAGAGCAGCACAAACGAAGGGGCGCAGCCCGTTACTTCAACACAGGCAGGCTGAGATTGCGTCTTGTGTTTTTTTCGCATAACAATCACAGAAACTCATTTACTTTGGGAGATATGTAATTAGCAGGTATCTCAGGTTGAGACCAGGTTGACAGTTTTCTAATTTTCTCGCTTTTCCCTGTTTTGACAGGCGCCATTACAGAGCCATACCTAGTACTTCGTGATGGCTTTTCAAGGTTAGTTCACTTATTAATTGACCCCTGGAAATGGTAATTTAAGAAGCATATTAATCTTTTCTGTCACTTCCAACACACAGTGGCTGAACAAAATAATTTGTCTTTTGCGGGTAGCTTTGCAACTCAAATTAAGTGCCTCGAGTTTTAATTAATATGCATATTTTCTTCAACAAATTAGATTATAGGCAGGTTTCATACATAATTATGCACACATTTCTTCTATTTAATTATTACAGGTCGCCGACCCCGACAGTTTTAAGATAGACACACACGCACCCGAAAGTAGGCCAGCAAGTTTAAGTAATCTATGGCAATTTTAATTTTATTTGCCCAGCATATGATTTAGGATTTAAACGAATGCAGCCAAATGGATTTGTCTTCTTGGCAATATGATTTTTTCATTGAAAATAAAATTTCTCTGTGTTTATGGTGGTAATAGTGCACGTTTTCCAGAACGTAAATAATCGCTTCCGAAATTAAATGGAAAGGTTAACAATCTCATTACTGTGAAATCAAATTTCTTTATTCGGCAGATAAAGAAGGTACTGGATGAATTGGGACTATGAGTAATGCGGAAAGAATGCACATCTGAATGTTACCCAGGAGAGACTGGCAAAACGTGCAAGAGTAAACACAGTGGAATTTTTGCAGAAGTACACATTTCTGCGATTATTCCTGTTTTATAATTTTTAACACTGGTAATATTGCTGTAGTACCTCCTAAGAGATGAACGTACCCTGCTTTATCGAATTCCTGGTAGCGGTATTACCAAATCTCTGGCGCCTGCCAAATCACCTGCCTTTGATGGGAGTCCTATGCACTGGAGGGTCTCACGCCTGCGCATGCTCCAAAAACCTCGATTTGTCACCTGCCAGGACCAGCATGCTGCTTTGTGCTATCGACTCCAGCAGTTCTGCAACCTAACTGGCCAGGCTGTCTGCTGACAGCCAGTTTCGCACTCCCGAGAAAATGCAGCAGGCAGAGGTCATAGATAGAAACCCTGACCTGGCAGGGATGAGTGCCAAAGATAAAACTGTGCATTAAACACTAGGCATTAAATATTCCGGGAATAGAAAAATGTAATTTCGCAGTTAAAAAAAAAAAACAGAACTCTCGCAACTGATATAAGTGTTGGCATGGACAAGAGCACAACTTGACTTATCAGCCAAGCTGCTGCTTAAGGTTGAGAGGTGTGGCGTCGAGAGAGCTGTTAAACTCATAATGAGTGGTCGAGCGGATATGGTTTGGATTTGGAATGCAGGAAGGAGTTTGAGTGATTGGCATAGGTTTGACACATTTTATGCAGTTTCAATCCACAAACTTTCCAAACTGTAGCTAAGCTTTGTAGGTAGATACAGTTTCAACATTTTTTATGAATTATTCAGTATCAAATTGAGCATTTCTTGTATTGCTAGAAGGCCTTCACATCTTGCAAAAAAATATACTTCATTAGTGTTTGTTAAATGCAGACACACAAATATCTGTCACAGACAGGGCTTTCTCTACATGCAGGCTAGCATTATGGCTGAAATTTATCGTAGGACCTCCAATACACCCCACTAGTCTCCTCCTGCTGCCATCTACACCTACTGTTTTGTAAGCCTTGGAGTCCAACAACAAGCATTTTCCCAACTTCATCTCCACAGCAGGGCCTTCCATGACATCTTTCCTTCCTGCCACCAATTATAAGGCAGCATTGGGAAAAGCACGAATCAGGTGGAGGTATTCCCATTCCTGCCTCCTCCAGGGATGCAAAACATCTGCTGCGTATGGGCCTGAGGATCAGGTGGTGGTGCTTGGTGAATGATTTTACATGGCCAGACAGAGAGCTAGTGCATTGCAGTGGAACTTGTTAGCTCTGACCTCAAGGTAGTTCCACCAGTCTGCACCAGCCAGGTAAAATGGTATCCCCTAGAATTCCCCGAGCCCCAGATAGGGGATAACTGCTTATCACCCCCACACTCCAATGTGCCATGGCTCCCTTTAAGATTATATTCCATGTGGTGTGCAAGAATACTTTAGCTTATTCTGTGGACCCCCTGACAAGTAAAGCACAATCCCACAATGCTATTAGGGGAATAGCTAGGATTCTCCTTATGTTGAGTGGTGCTTATGCCCAATTACAAAGTTCATCCTGAGGATTGCTCCAGGAACTTTGGTGCCAATTCCCTTCTGGCATCCCCAGTAATTGAGGTGCCGGCAGAGGAAGAACAGTGCGGTGCTGCTGGGGCTCCAGCTTGCACAGGTGGAGTGGCGCCACAAATGGCTAAATGTGTGCCATATTTAGGAACATTTGTTATAACATTTGCAGCTCAGTTATTAATTTACCAAGTTTGTATAGCGTAAAGTAGGCACAAAACATTGCAGCAAATGCCGCTAGGCCTCTAATATTGAGCAGTAAATGGCAGAGCCAATAGGTCTGGCTTTGGCTGCCACCCTTTAAGCTCTGTCAGGGCCTGTTTTGCTTTGTCATGGGTTTTGCCAAAGGTTAATGTGGTGGAAGATGCGGACCATCAGCAGTCTAAAAAAAGTGTTTAAAAGCAAAAATATTTTGTTGGTTTTAAGAAACACGCCATGCCATAGTAATCCTAGGTAATGAAGAAAACACATTTGTGTGTGTAGATGCACCTTGTGAAAGGGCAGAATGCTGTGACTCTCAGTGAAGTTAGGCAATTGCTGAAGTTGGCCCCATGCTCAGTTGTGTAGCCAGGGTGGGGAGTGGTCCTCCCCGGACGTCCTGCTCTTACCTTCGGCTGTCAGGGGGCGGCAAACTCAGGGGCCGCCTTGGGCGGCCATAGGTCTAGCTACGCCACTACCCATGCTGTATGCTTTAGAGGATGGAAGACAAATTTGAATGGCAATAACAGACCGATGGCTAAAGAAAACAAGCTAAAAGCACTTATGAGTATATTATACATATAATTAAAGTAAAACCAACAGGTCTTTGCTATCGCCTTAGCTAAAAACAATAATTTCCATGAAATGTATTAATGAAACACTTCAAACAATTCTGTCCCATTCAAAGCTATATAGGTTGTACTCGTTTGCTTTTGTTCATATGAATATATAGAGGATCGGAGGAAGAAATATTTCAGTGGTTATATCAATCAGAGCAGAACACCTTTTAAAATGAAGCCTTGAAACTGAAACCATGATGAAAGCAGAGGGATGAGATATGCAGCTCTATTGAAATCAGGAAATGCCTCTAAGAGCTGTATTGTCTTGTAATGGCAAAATGGTTTACTAATAGAAATGCCCAATGTGTAAAACTTGGCAAGGTTAACTCAGCCTACTATCCTTCAAAATTAGCAAATTGAGTTCTGATGTATTGAGTAATGGTGGCACTAGCTTTCTTTGGCAGAATTGCAGTGTTCATCATTAATGATTAGGTTTGAGTGCCAGGCAATCCCTGACAAACAGCGTCTTGGAGTTGTAGACCGAAGGCGTGCGCGGAATTGAAGATCTAAGCATTGGTGTATAACTGTCCCATTCAATAAAAAAATAGAAAACTAAGGTTCTCTGCATCCATTAGCTCAATTGTGTCCAGCATCAATCCAGGATGACCAGAGCCATGGGCTACTGATGTATGATTATAATAGAAGAGGTCAGTGATGGAATGGTCACGCAGAGTATACAGCTTTCTTATCTACAGTTAATCGTTCAACATATACAAGGATAAGATTGGCATGGAGACTCACGAACTGCAACCTTCAGTGTATGTGGTTGACTACAAGAACCACAGTGCAACAAAACAACAAATACAACAACATTTCTCAACTTTGCCAAAAGCAGGATATTCAAAGAAAGCTAATATTCTGAAAAGAAAAGGGTTTGAGAAATTAAAAACAAACATACCTGAGCTTTGAGAAAATCTTTATGATCATTATTTAACAGTCCATGTGGATTCTACTAATTAACAGGAGGTAAGGGCTTAAAGTGAACAAGACCTCAAAGAGCACATAAGAGGTAGAACCTTTCTCCTTTGACTGATATCACACAAAGAATTGCTTTTGGTTCTCTGGAGACTCAAGTAACCCATGCCACATGAATGAGCTAAGCGTGCCTTTTCAAACTACAAATCTGTGAAATTATTGATAATCTTGTTTGACTTAAGCTCTTAAAAATTCAGAACTTCTTTTCAAGGAATATCTTCAATTTGAACACCAACTAGTAACTTAGCTAGTGTAATCTCATGCCATCAGTAGTTGATGATTCACAATGGAGTGCATATTCAGCTACATAATGGATGGCGGATTTAAATCTTGGAGTAAATTACTTTTGTTCAATAACAAGAAAATAAATTACCTTCTAACTTTCTGGAAGTAAAATTTGCTGTAAACTCATACATTATAGTTAGAAGTGCCTAAATGATACAAATGAAATAAGGCCCCAAATATATTTGTGAATAAATCACATTGCGTACAAATTAAAATATGCAGTTACATCAAAAGTGAAAAAGAAAACAACCAAAGTTAGATCAGAGTATATTTCTGTGGACCTGGCCCCTTTTTGCAGCATTATCCCCAAACTTTTTGCCTTCTTCCTCCTATTTGTGTGACCTATTTTTACTGGCTTTATGAGTCTGGGCACTTTACCACTGCTAACCAGTGCTGACATGCATATGCTCTCTGTCTAAATTGTAATGGTGATCGGTTTATCCATGGTTGGCATATTTGATTTACTGGTAAATCCCTAGTAAAGTGCACCAGATGTTCCCAGCACCTGTAAATCAAATGCTACTAGTGAGCCTGTAGCACTGGTTGAACCACCCACCTGAGTAGCCCTGCAAACATGTCTCAGACCTCTCACTGCAGTGTCTATGTGTGCAGTTTTAGACTGCCATTTCGACATGGCAAGTGCACCCACTTACCAGGCTCAAACCTTCTCTTTAACTACATGTACGTCACCCCTAAGGTATGCCCAAGGCAGCCCCATAGGGCATGGGCTGGTGTATTTTACATGCTCTAAGAGTGAAATACTGCTACTTTCATTGTTCATCATTGCATGGACTATCTGTTCCATAGGGTGACATGAGGATTGCCTTTAAATATATTTTAAAGGAAATTTCCCATTGGGAGCAGATAGAAATTTGGAGTTTGGAGTCTCTGAACTAACAATTTAAAACATATATATATTTTGGTGAAGTTAGTTTTTAAATTGCATGTTTGAAAATGCCACTTTTAGACAGTGGGCATTTTCTTGCTTATCCATTCTGTTCCTCACCCTGTCTGTAGAATACAAGTCTGGGTTCGCTGACAGTTGGGCTCTTGTGCATTCACTCCAGACAGTCATACAAAGGGAGATGAGGTGCACCCTGCATATCCTGATTGGCCATCACCAGGCTGATTGGCCTTCCTAAGCTAGAGTGGGGGAGGAGTTGACATTGACACCTGAATACTGTTGTGCCTGTCCTCACACAAAGCTGTTGCCTCCTCTTTGTAGTGTGTCTATAGCTAGGTCAGGAAAAAGGCACGGTCTTGTGCACTTCAAGGACTTTCCTTTGAGGTTTGCCCACTTCTAAGGTATAAAGGTGTATAAGCATTGGACCTCTGATACCCCAAAATCAAAACACTTCTTGACTGAGGAGGTACTGAAGGGAAGAAGAACTGGATGCAATAGAAGGGACTGCCACTCTGCCTGTTGCTTTGCTGTGATGGCATGCTGCTTACTACTTCCATCCTGGGAGTGAAAGGGCTGGACATTGCTTTTGAAATCCTGCCTCCTGCCTCCAACTTTCACCAAAGGGCTTGTGTGTGTTTGCCTCCTGTTAAGAAGTCTCAGTGCCTGGGCTCTTGGAGTCCAGACTTGCCAAATGGTGCAAAACCCAGTTCCTGGGCCCTTGGAAGTGTAACCTGGTGATCTTAAGGAAAAAATCCATGCATCAATTCCCAATGCCTGTTTTCTTGATGCATCTCTGCAAAAGATTGGTGCATCGCTGGTGCCTGCACTAAAGTGTGGTTCCTGTTGGAAGCCTTGATTACAATTTTCATTACAGGCAATAGCTCTTCATCACAGCTAGTCAGAAAAATTGCTGCAGCATGAATCCTGAGCACCATGTCACCAACGTCCATGGCACCAACTGTGATTCTGACGCAGCACCTGCTCGCAGCTGAAGAATTGACACAACGCCAGCTTTGCAGCTGTGAAATCAACGCAGAGCCTGCCGCATCACTGTGCAATTGGAACAGCGCGTCTGGATTTTTGATGCAGTGTCCCACGACGAAGACTATTTATTGGCACCGCACCACAGTAAGGAACTGAGGCCACAAATTCGGAAACTGACTCATCACCATCCTTGCAAATAAGTGACAGACGCATCACTTCCCTGCCAGTAAGGAACCAGCTCCCCACCTCCCCTATGTAATAAGGAACCTACGCATTGTTTTGCTTTTCCGGCACCTCATCTCCCCTGGGGCTTGCCCAGTCTTTGATTTTTGATGCATCTAAGGTACTTATACAAACTCATCCATTGGTTTCTATGGACTAAACTTGCTTAATCTTTCAAGAGTGAAAGTTTGACTTGTGTAGGTTGGAGTTTAGTCATTTTGGTCTTGTTCGATTCAGATAAATATTGGCCTTTTTTCCAAACTGGTGTGGTCTCTTTTTGTAATGTTTTCACTGTGTTACTCTGTGTATGTACACATCCTTTACATATTGCCTCTGAGATAAGCCTGACTGCTTGTGCCAAGCTACCAAGTGGATGAACAGGGGTTATTTTAACTGTGTGGCTCCCTTACCCTGACAAGAGTGAGGGTCCTTAGTAGGACAGGGTGCAAACCACTGCTAACTAGAGACTTATGGGGAATATAAACAAGGACTTTATCTCTGCTTTTTGGCTTTAAAAGCCAAAAAAGCAGAGATAAAACTAGCACCCTATCAGAAACAGGGTGCTAACACGCAAATTTGCCTGTTAGTACCCTTTTACGCTACACTTCACTTTGCATTTCTAATGAGATGCAAAGGGGGCGTTCCTGAGTAAAATAATATGAGAAATGTCGCCAAGCGACATTTCTCCTATTATCAAGGATATCACTAACCCTGTTAGCGATAAAAGGCAGCGCTAACCACGGTTAACGCTGCATCTTTACATCTGGTATTTTTCTGACTTAGCCATGATATCCTATGTAAGGTGGATATCATGGCTAAGTATGTCTATCCCTATCAGCAATCTATCGCCAAACCTTTTGGGATTATCGCTGTATTTCCAGTGATAATCTCACAATTGGCAGCTTGCGCTCTGAATTTTATCGCTTTGGAGATAAGTGTTGCTGATAGCACGCTATCTCCGCGATGAAATTCAGAGTTGGCCCGGCGATAATTATGCTAGCGCTAAGTGCACTTAGCGATAATTATCACCTGGCCTTGTTAATATGCACCCCAATTTCTTAGAATTTCCAATCTACCATGCTGCATAGTTTGGGGTGACATCTGAATGCTAATCTTCAAAGGAAATACCGTGCAAGCATTTATCATATAACTTAATCGACTTCTGCAAGTAGAACTGTACCCAAAGTGACATCATTGCCTTTACTGCCAGATTATGAGCACCTTTACATGATTACACGAAACTCTGAACTTGACTGGAACAATTGCAAGTCAACAGTAGCTGGTTCGCAGTGTTAGTCTGAAGTTTGCACTCTTAACGAGTTGTGTTACCGTACCTCATAAGCACCGTACTCCAGGTTGGCTTCTGTCTGTCAAATGCTCTTTGACAGGTCTGATCTGAGATATGCTTTAGGTATTTAGAATATGGCCAGTCTTTGTTGATTTACTAGACCCATGCTTCAAATGATCGGTGAATGGTCCAGAGAACTGCTAAATTAATGATTTGTTCAACTGGAACAAAAAATAGGGCATTTTAGGTAGATTTTTATGACTTCATGTCTATTACAAACCTATCAAGCTGGATTCCATATTTAAAGAAACATTTTAATCAAGTTTATGTTTCGCTCCTTGATTCAATTTTATAAATACACTGAAACAAACCTCTCCTGGAAAATACTCTGAGCTGTTTGTTCATTTAATGAGCAGTTTTACTATAATTTTCCATATGCTAGGAAATGTGTAACAGAGTCACTCGGAAAATATGTGCAATGTGCAGAGTCCAAATGTTTTCAACTATCCATTCTCCAGTGGGAACGGTAGACTTATGTTTTCGTTTCTCACTTAGAAGTACAGCAAAGGCTTTAAAAACTTGCAATAGAACAGCTTGTATTAGCTCTTTAAATATGTAATATTTCTCTCTGTAATTTTCTAAGCTTCTTACTAGTAATATGTAATTTTGTAAATACGTAACTCAACCTGAGTGACCATGGTAGCCATACATTTGGTCACCCATCACCTTATTACTCTAAACCTTCCCATGTAACATTCCGCGCTCTCATGTAAAGCGCTCTGACACCTCTGGTAATATACTCACTATATAAAATTGCATGAATGAATAAATAAACTTCACTGATAGCTGGCAAGCCTTACCTTGGAAAAATCGAAGTAAAGCTAACAGCATGATTGTTTTTTAAATAAAGATTTTTGTTGCATTTTTATAATGCAGCTTTATTTTTTCCCAATTAGATTAATATAATATTGATAAATAGATGTATATGTTTGAATGACTGCATTCTCTCAATAAAACCTTCATAAGCCGACGGATGGCTTTCTGAGTGAAATGCTTGGTGCTGAAGTGTGTGTGCAGCAGGAACATTTAGTAGTGCAGACAAGTGTGTATGTATGAACTATACTGCTATAATAAGTTTTATTTTAATTATATAGCAATGCAGCTACAGTCACTGAGGTCAAAATTTCACATCCCTCACAACATAGAGGCCGACGGCCAAGCTCACAATTTCAATTAGACATCAAACATGTACCGTGATAGTGAAAAGTCTCTCAAATTAACTCGATGACAACTCGGAATAATCGGTTTGCAATCTTGCCAATATTCGCCTCTGCAATTCACATGATGATTTTCCTAACATTGCAAATTCATTTTTGTTTAGGTTGCAGGGTTTGAAAATGAAAAGCCACAAAGTAGGTTTTGTTAGAAAAAATGAAGCGAGCGCAGAATTTCTAGAGGGGAAGTGGCAGGACAGAATTTTAAAACCAGGAGAGAAATGTGTGAAGACTGAGGGCGAAATTACATCTAATAAGGGAGCCCTGGGTATTCCACCAGGTAGACAAAGAGACGTACCCAGGATGTCCAAATGAAGTGAGACAAGCAGTAGGCTTTCTGTGACTAGTCAATACTTTTCACACCTGACTGTCGGTTTTAATTACTTTTTAATTAACTGTACTCATTCAGTATTTTGCAGCATATTTTGGAATATAATCTTTCAGAACAGACATCTCCAAACTGCAGAGTTAATCTGCTGGACAAATAAGTGGTGTTCAAGAAAATACAGTTTAATAGGATTAATAAACGAACATGAAAAGGACTGTTTATGTTTTTTAATGTTTTCGTTCTGGATATGAAAAACAGCTTGAGCTACCTGGTTCAAGGCCATTTGCCATTTCAGCAGCAACACTCCCAGATGGATGTATTTTGTGTTCTGCAACCTCGCCCTGTATTTGTGTAAAGTCATCATTTGAAAGCGTTGTAGGCACAAAAGATGAATCAGGTCACGGATTCAAAGGCTCACATTGTTTTCCGTACATAGGGTGTGTTGCATGCCAGTGAGTTCTGGGTGGAAGAGAACTGTTAAAGAATTTGCATCTCATGCATTTCAGGCACTAAAAAGTATACTATTTTTGGGGCAGCCCCGCCCTTACCCTAGTTTAGATCGCTATGTTCTGCGCCCATCCCAGAAGGCCCTTCACAACCCTCCTCTTTGTAGAAACATGTCTGCAATCTTTCCATTTAAAGCGGTATTCCTCCCTAATCTCTTTCAGGAACTCTGTGTCCCAAAAAGGCAAATAGGAATGCTCCTAATTTGGCAGTCAACCAAATAACTCAGAAGATGAGCACCTGTCTAGGTTAGCTGTGCCAGATTATAAAGATTTTGTAAATTTATACAACATAACTCATTTGAATTAAGAGAAAAAGGAACAGCACATACAATTTACAACACAACACCAAGCATCATTTCATAGGACAAATAATTGCACTAATAACAGAACCAATCGCTGAAACTTTTAAGTGCAAATCCGCTAAAATCTTGTGGTACATACATAGGCAAATATTTCAGTATTCATTTTAAAGAAAAAGACAGTAGCCACGTTAGAAACAAAGAACAATATGAACTGATCTACAAATCTAACACCATCCACACTTAGACCTCATAAAAAGAAAATGGCATGGGACAACGAATTTGCTTCAACTGGAAATCAAAATAAAGCATGAGCGGAAAGGGCTAAACACCTCCACAGTTACTACCAAGGCAGAAAGTCTTCCGCCACCTCCAGATTATAGATATGCAGATTCAGAATCAGGAAACAGTGAAAGACAGCACAGGAACAAAGCTAGCAACAGTAACCATGTATAGGAAAATTACCCAGTAACAAACACATCTTTGAGTATAAGCACCACTGGTACAGCTACATAGAATGGTGTGAAGTAATGAAGGGAATCCCGGCAATCACCATACCCGACATCCCGATTAAAAGAAACCCTAATATTTGATTTGCTGCATACCCCCTCATCCGTGAACCACTTTCCTGACACCAAAAACATACAAGGGTAAAATAAAGACACTTAATACTCGTGTCCCTGGATTTGGATCCAACAGAGCAGTGAATTGATTCAGTTTTCTGAATGTCAAAACATGCTTTTCAAACCTAGAACCGTAAATATCATTAAAAGACATATTAATCCTAATACCACCAGGCCAGGTGCTTCATTAATTTTCATTAACTGCTAGAGTGGAAATACCTTGTCATTATTACACCGGATAATTTTAGCATGTCCCTTTTGCCTGAATCTGGACACTGAATACTAGCTTTGAAAATAGCTCATCTACATTGACTCAATGCTTTGCAACATCTTGTTACAAAATTTAGACAGCACTAATATGATTAATCCAATGCATGCCATGCAGCAGTCTTGATGCGTTCATTTTGTGGGAACCATAGATAATCCAGGCAGGCCTTTATTGTTAAGCTGGAAGTGAAATAAATAATTACCATCCGGTGGCTTGGCATTTCTGTGGCAGAACGAAGTCAGTTATATTGTCTTAGTAACAATTGTATTCATTAAAAAGAACATTAGTTATCCAAGGTTTCCACCTAGCAAATAATTGGTGTTGAAGAAAACACACAAGAACACTATTTCAATTTTAGGTGTGGACACATTGTGTTTTAGTCAATTGGAATAAATAATTTTTCATTTCTCTACAGCACAGGGGTAGGGCAGCCAGATGTTTGTGTGTGCATCAACAGATTCTGAATCCAAAAAAGGTCAAAAAATGTTGGTGGTCTAGGACACAAAGGTTCTTTTGAACATAAAAGGAGTGTTACAGTTGCATGATTATGAATAGAATGAGAGTTGAAATAAATCCAATTTGGAAACTCATACATTTTTGTTATCAATAACCAAGTTACAATTGAGACATCTCTACCTGCACTGTACTAGCGGTTACCCTTTTCTGTATCCATTACTGTACCTACGTCTCCACCCACCTTTCAGAAATTGGGTTTATGGTAGGCAGAGGTGTGTACATTGCCCAATCAAGAACCAATATCCTAGTCATAGTAAGTCACAAACACACCCTATATTATCCTGGTGTTCATCCCCTGGTAGCGTGGCACAGAGCAGTCAGGCTTGACGTAGGAGGCAATATGTAAAGTATTTGTGCAACACTTCAAAGAGTAAAACAAGCAAAACCCCACATAAAAAGATACTACATCTGGTTAGAAAAATTGAAATTAATTTAAGGAATAAAACAAGGCCAAAACAACAACAGTCCAATAAGTAGACCTCAAGATATTGTTTTTTTTTTAATAATAAGTGAAAAAAGCACTTAACACCAACAAGAGACATCTGGTCATGGGGGACTGTGGGAAATTCGAAAGTTCAGGCTGACCGCGATCGAGTGTGGGCTGGCTGTAGGGACCAGATTGGGCCCGCTGGGCAAAAGCACTTAGGTCCAGACTGCGTCTTCATCAAAGATCCCATCGACAGAGCAAAGAGGGCAATGTTTTGAGGTTGATCCATGAGTTTGGCAGCAATGTGCTGGTCCTGGCAGCACAACAGTTGTGATGCATCAGCTGCGAAGCATCGACTTCCACTTTGATGCTGTCACGAGGGAGATGGGAGGACTTTGCTTAGGGAGCGTTGCAAAGTAGTGGCTCTGAAGATGAAGCAGAGGCTCCGAGCCACACAGCTGCAGTGATGCATTGGTTCTGATCCACACAAACACTGGCAATGCGCCGGTTCCGATCCACACAGTGGCAAAGATGCATTGGTGTGCGGATTATGCAAAAGTGGTGATGAGCCGGTTCCGTCTCTTCAGCGGTGATGTGTTGAACAAGCAACTTAGGTTCACCTCCAAGGGTCAAGGACTGGGGTGGCACCAGTTGGCTGAGCAGACTCACAGATTGCAGAGTCCAAGTGTGGAAGCAGGATAGTTGGAAGAATTTTATGTCCCTGAGACTTCAGTTTAGGAGGCATGCCAGCAATCCCTCGGAGGCACTCTGGGTTCGAATGATGTAGGACCAGTCTTTCTCAAGCAGACCGAAAGGGCAACAGCCAGCAGGTTAGAACAGCAAGAAAGCAGTTCTTTCAGACCAGCTGTCTATCAGAGTGGCAGTCATTCAGCATCACAGCAGTCCTTTGTGGCAGAGTTTTCAAAAGATACATAAGTGTACTGAAATGGTAGGGTCTGAGAACCAGTTCTTATACTCTGTGGTGCCTTTGAAGTAGGGGAGACTTCAAAGAAATGTTGTTGAAGTGCACAGAGGTCCTCTGTTCCTGCCCTGGTTCCATATTCCAAGGTATGCAGCCCTTTATGTGGGGACAGGACACAGCCTGTTCAGGTTTAAGTTTTAGGCTGTGCGCAGCTCCTCCCTCGCATCCTACCAGGATGGTCAATCAAGTCACACTTAAGCTCCCACTGTGTGTCGATATCTAGGGGGAATACACTAAGTCCAGCTGTCACCCTCCCCAGACGTGTTTCAGAGACAGGCTGCAGGCACAATGAGCAAGAAAATGCAAACTTTCTAAAAGCAGCATTTCCAGAGTTGTAATAATAAATCAGACTTTGCCATTAAAGAGAATTTATCATTACAGGTCCATAGGTACCCCACATGACAGATCTACTCCCTCTCAATTAGGAATTACATCTTATTGAATTGAATAGGAGATTAACAGTCGCCATGGACAGCTTCCAATCGAAACCCTATGTTCTGCCCTGTGGAGTCCCCCAGGGATCGTCCCTGAGTCCAACTCCTTTCAATATATATGTTGCAGAACTTGCCCCACTAATTCAAAAGCTTGGGTTCAAGTTGACGTCTGGCGCAGATGACACCCAGATATTGGTGGCAGCCTACAATAAACAAACCTCCCCCTTTCTACAGTTCCAGGACTGTATGTGAGAAGTTGACAGATGGACGGACCAGCATTGCCTGAAGCTGAACTCTGAAAAGACAGAGGTTATTATTATTTTCAGTGAGCTAAAACCTAGATGGCATAACCTTTGGTGCCAGCTGAGTTAGGCGAAGCATCTAACCTGCGCTAAAGGCAAATGATTTGGGTGTGTGGATTGATAATAAATTAGCATTATCCGAACAGCACCCTACCCTATGGGCGTTCTAGGGTCTACCTTAGGTAAGAAAAGGGGATTTTAATGGCTTGGCAAATGGTATATCCTTCTTCAAGGAACTTTTAAGTAGATTAAATATGCTGATTTGGTAGATGCCAATCACACCATGTTTAGGGGAGTGAGCACAAGTACTTTAGCACTGGATAGCAGTGGTAAAATGCATAGAGTCCTAAGGCCAACAAAAATGAATTCAACAAAAAGTGGAGGAGGAAGGCAAAATGTTTTGGGTGCCCCTGCAGAGAGGGCCATTTTTCAACACTTCTCTTTATAGAAACCATTTCATAACTCCTCTTCTGAAAAAACATTTTTCTTTTTCCCCTGGGTCGGAAAATGTGTGGGAAGGGGCAGAGTAATATCTCACTCTTCAGGCCATCCCTCACAGTAACGCACAAAAGCATCAAGTGAAGAACTTGTCAATATGTGTCTTTTTCAACATGCATTATCAATCAACTACTTATAGGAGGTACCACAGAATCATGAACAGGCCGGTAAAGAATCCTTTGCTTTTGGGTTGAACATTCCTTAAACACCCAAGGTTTGGGATATGGATCCATATTCTTTTTAAACATTTGGCAGGCAAAAGGTCAGTTGTTACTCCTTTAGGGGTAGCATTCACTGGATTGGTAACATATTTAGTGAGACATGATACATTTGTTCATATGGGCCATCTTAATGCCATCCAAGTGGTTTAGCCTGACCTCTGTCCGTCTTTATACGTGTATGGAATTCCTCTCTTCATGGCTAGTGCACCTCAGTCTTTAACGGCTTCATAGCTGGATTAAAAAGGTGATCTGTCAACATTTTATAGTGTTCTTTTAAATAACCTTCATATGCATTTGTTCTAGTAACGAAAAAGCACTGGTAGTGTAATGGTTAATTAATTTAATGTGATAATGTTAGTGCTGTGTTGCAGTTACTTAGATTAAGAAAGGAGTATCTGTTTGGTAGTGAGAAATAGGCTCAGTAACACTTACTTTCTGCATTTGGAGACTTCTGAGTGGGACTACCGGTTGAGCCTAGAGTCTAAGGGCATTTACCACCTTTAGATATGCCACAGGTTATGTCAACATTCGCGTGGTATATGATATCACTGGTGATGCTATTGTGGTGTAATTTGTGACCTGTGCTTCCACTGAATCACTTTCCTATTGTACATGCTGCACATGTCCTATGGTTATATTTGAGTGAAGGTCCCCTTATGCCAAGTTTAGTTTAAGGGAGCATGAGCAAGTTCAGTTTTGTGCACAGTTTTCAAATGGTGTCCACCTTATTAGCAAAAACATATTTTCTTAAATTTACCCCAGAAAGCGACCTACCCTTTTTTTGTGCTATTGTATCAAAATGTATTTTATGGAAATTACTACCTTTTTTGTGTTATTCCCACAGATTTTTGCCTTCACTACCCTATTTTTGATGAACCCTTTTTTGGCTTTAGGTCTAGGCACACACTAATCCTGCTAACCAGTGGTAAAGTGCTTGTGCTACCCCTTCTACTATTGGTAAAATTAGTAAACGCCTGGTTGGATTATTTAGGTTACTTTTAGATCCCTAGCATATGGTACAACATATACTTAGGACCTGCATATTCAATGCTACTAGTGGCCTGTAGCACTCATTGCCCCACTTACTAAAATAGTCTTGTAAATGTTGTCTACAAGGCCTGCCCCTGCAGCCTGTGTATCTTTATTTTCAAACTTTCATTTTGGCATGGTAAACTAAACCTTTTGGCAGGCCTAAACCTTCCTTTTTATTCATTATGAGCCACCCCCTAAAGTTGGGCCTAAGAGTGCATAGGGCAAGGTGTTTGTATTTATGAAGTAGGATGTGCATAATTCATGTTTTACATGTTCTGGCAGCGAAAGAAAACCTAATTATTTTTCCCTGCAGCAATGCTAGCTCTCCCATAGACTAATATTGGTTTACCTTTTTACAATTAATAAGTGCCAAATTCAGTTTGGGAACATCGAGAAAAATGCTTTGTCCACTCATTTTAATCATAATTTTAAAGTCATATTTTAAATTATTATTTTAGATAAAGCCACTTTAGGAGGTTCACAGCTTCCTGTCTATGCCAAATGTGCCTTTATGCCAGATCCCAGTATCACCTCACAGTGAACAAAAGGGCCTGGGTGCAGAGATTTGATGGTCTTCCCGACAGGATAACTGGGGAGGAACTGGGCCACTGGCCTGATTACACTTCAAAGGGTAGCCTGGAGCTGTACTCTGCCCTTCATGACTTCGTAGAAGCCTACCCTGTCACTGGCAGATGCAGCTCATATCTAGGCCTGCCTGCCCTCTGTTTCGCTCGACAAACTGGAGCCAAACCCAGGGTAAAGAGAAGAACTATCCCAAACCAGTTTTAGGATTAGACAAAGGGGTGTGTCCCCCCAAACAGACAGTCACTGGATTTAAAAGTAGCTTCTCCAGCAGCTCTCATAAGAACACTCCTGGATCCAAGATTCAGAAAGAGGACTGCCCTGCTGTCTGAAGATGGAATATTGTACCTGCTTGTCTTGAACCCAGAAGTGACTCCAAGGGTCAGTTGGTTTACCTCCTGTTTGAGCTACAGGGACACAACATGCTTCCAGAGGCCTTCCCTGTTTTCCAATTGACCGGAGCCAACTAGATCTAACCTGGCCCCCTCTACTGGCGTCTGTGAGAGTGAGGCCTGACCCCCAAGTGCTATCCTCAATGTCCGGGGTCCTTGGCTGGAGCTAGAGTGCACTTCTACCTGCCTAGCTGACAATATCCTCGGATCAGATACAGAGTGACGCAGGGCCCTACACCGCAACATTGTGCATCTCCTAATCAGTGGACCTGAAGCAGAGCCTTGCATTCACAGAAAAATGCAGCTACTGAATGAATGCTTGACCTTACCAGGCTCACAGCCTCACATTGTAGCACCATGTAGCCCCTGCACCGAGGACAGAATGTACAACTCCCAGCAGGCTGAATCTGGTCCCATTTCCTGCCCACACTCCAGCATAGTCAACCTGAACTTGTGACATTGTCTGGCCCAATACCTGGGTATTGAGTACTGCATACATAATTTACACTTTGCCTCTTAGTAAATCCTAACCACTTTGTGCCAAGCAACCAGTGTACTAAACACATTATTAACTGATTTTAGCAATTCACCCTGACAAGGATTGGGATTATTCTTCTAAGTGGGTTCTCACCCCCGTCAACAAATAATCCAGTTTCTTACATCACTGAACAAATGTCGACCAAACCTAAAAGAGACCTAATTTAAATAGACTCCTATATTTCTGCCATCGTTGCTTTAATTACATTCAGTTGTTTTTAAAGAAGCAGGGGCAACATTTCAAGGGGAACTTATTAATGAAAAAGAAACGTTCGATCATGCCAAATATCTCTGGCCCCTCTTGAATAGTGTGCCTGAATTTTGGAATGATTAATTTGTATTCAGATTCATCAAATGACACGAATTGTTAAGTTTCCATTCTCTATGGACTAACGTAAAATGTTACAGTATCTCTTTGCAACTACATAGATCTATGTTTTGATGATTAATTACCATATATACAAGAAAAGCGCAGCCAGAGATCATGTTAAGGTGGTCAGTGCGTTGGTTGAAAAAGATTTGTAAAAGGTCTTGACTGCTGGTGTCACATGAAGGTGAACCTGAGCTATAATGCTGAGTCATAGCCCACTGCCGAGGGATGTAGCACTTGATAAATGCTCTGAGGCTCAGTTTTAAGCCCAAGCCACGGGCGGGGGCTCATATTAAGGGAAAAGGTCTTTAACAACCTTTATAACCCGAGGCAGAAGGGTATAATTAATGCTGATAGGACATTCCACCCACTGTGCCTCGTTGCTGAATCATGACACAATGGGTAGTCTCAAGGGGCGAGACTCCGAATACTTCCACCGTTGTTTACTACAGCGTTTTAATTGAATGTAATTATTTCCTTTTCGTGTTTAATTAGTTTGTAAACAGGTAAGCTAAAAAAAAAAACTCTTCCTCGGCAGAAACAAAAATATATTCAGAACCTTATTGAATAAAGTTCAGAGATTCTCTTTCTATGGGGCTTGTACTTCAATTTATCATACATAAACGAAGAACTGGGGGGCATATTATCAAGTAAGGGCGTTACATTATCTGGAAACTGCCGATAAAGCGGCGATAATGGGCCTGATAATATGCTGGATGTACGATGTAACAACGCGTGTTGTTACAACGCATGCTGTTACATCGCAGTCGTTACAACGACTGCATGTTACAACGCTATACCTTTACAACGCAAGTCTTTACATCGACTTGCGCTAGGTGGCGTGCTAACATTAAAAAAGTGTAATTTACTATCCCAACTCCAGTCCACTTATCAGTAGGGAAGGTGTTGGGATAGTAAACTACACTATTTTTAATGTTAGCACGCCATCTAGCGCAAGTCGATGTAAAGACTTGCGTTGTAAAGGCATAGCGTTGTTACATGCGGTCGTTGTAACAACCGTGATGTAACAGCACTGCGGTGTACTGACCGCGTTGTAAAGGATGTTTCCCTAATATGCTCTATGAATTTCAATCGAAGCCCATGTTAGATGTCTTCACATCTAACATGTGCTAGACTTGTAAAGCATGTGCAAACTTGTAAAACATGAGCTTCGATTGGAATACATAGAGCATATTATCAAGCCCATTATTGCCGCTTTATCGGCAGTTTCCTGCCGATAAAAGCGGCGATAATGTAACACCCTTACTTGATAATATCCCCCTGCGAGGTTTAAGATCAGGAGCTACCTCTGCTTAAGGAACATGACCATTCGTCAAATGCGAAGAAAACTATGCGTGGAGAATTCTAAATGAGAGTCACAATTACCAAGGTTTTTATTCTCCTTTCTGCTCCCCACCTCCGGTAAAAACAAGCAAAGTTTGATAGTTTTTTTTTTAAAATCCAAATTAAAACTGTAAATAGACAGTCGTGTACCAAGCATCACACTAAAATATTTCCGCGAGATTATTGCCAAGATTTGCCATGAACAGCCCCCACTCTCAGTAACCTTCATTGCCTCCTCTAGCTAAGCTAATTTTTCAGTATAATATATTCTTTTCTAACATCAAAGTAATAAACTTGAATGCAAAAAACAGCTGCTCCAAAATCATAACACATGTTCGCATTTACTCATTTCGGTGTGATTAAAGTTGTTTTTAAATGGGTTATTTTCTCCCAAACTCAGCATGAAGCGACAATGTTTGACAACATTAGTAACTGCGGAGCTCCAATTATGAAGAACGTTTCATCATACGGCCTCTGCAAATAGTATTTGCTCCAGAAAATTGGGCCAGGAAAGAAAAATATGTCATATTGCATTTGCAGGTGCAAGGAAAGTGAGAACACAATATTCGCATAGAATGATTTTCCAATTGAGGCAAAGCATATATTTTACTAGAAATTAGATGAACCTCAGTAAAAAAGTAAAACAAAATGATCCTATAACCTTGAAATTAGGCTGCACATGACAGAATTTGTGTCAGACTAGGAATGTCTCATTTCAAACATGTTAAACATGTAATCAATGTCATATTTATTGTACCGAATATATGACTTTGTCCCGCAGTCTTCTATCCCGCATGGAATCGCGTTGCGATTCCACATACCATTACTCCGCAAGTCGGAACAAAGACTTGCGGAGGGGGGGCGCTGGGTGTTGGAATAGTATAATTTACTATTCCAACTCCAGTCTGTGCAGGCACTGGGGAAGGGGTTGGATTTTAATTCCAACACCCCCCCCCCCCGCAAGTCTTTGTTCCGACTTGCGGAGTAATGGTATGCGGAATCACAATGCAGTCGTTGTAAGGACCGCGTTGTGATTCCATGCGGGAAAAAAGTTTTGTCATAAATGTTGTTTACCCATTATACCTTATACAAGTCAATAGAGCTCAATTTAAGTTCGCTTCATTGCTCTCACATTCCTTTGACTGGTCTCTCTAAAGTGTAACAACTTCCACAGAGCGCTCCTTTATCAGAAATGGAGGGAGGGACTTTGAGGGTTACATGTCGTTCCCCCACCCACGCTCGTTTGGCACCTACTCCCAGACCTAATAGGAGAGACGAAATACTATATTGGGGCCATTACAGAGTGGCTCAATGGCCCTCCATTTTTTTCTACTAAGACACTGCACTGTTTTCAGCATGATATCCCTCTTGGCAAGTGCCTGGGTCCCCATAAAAATGTAGGTGTCCCAGATGGCTACTCCCCAAGTAGAAAGACCTCTGGTTTCAATGTTCTGAAACCAGGCACTTTGATTATAGTAAATGTGTCTTTCACATGCATGAGTCAATTTTATTATTTTAGAGAGCTAGTCAAAAGAGTGATATAGCAACATTTGCAGATGCTATGCTGTTTTGCACTGGCTCTAGGCACTTTGCACAGCTGCATTGACATTGCAAAAATATTCATTATCAAGCAGTTGTTGTAAATATCAGTTCAACACTTTGTTTTTTAAATTGGCCCGCACTAGTAAAGAATAACCTTACAGAATTTAAAAATTGGGCCTGCACATTTAACGTGATCTGGCACAGAATGTGCAAAGTTTTTTTAGCCAATGGATCCCACTATACTATATAAGGCACTCAATATGTTAGTTGTCAGATTGCCAGGATTAATCACAGAGTGGCACGGCTGGGATGAAATTAATTACTGGAGGAGAGTGAGAGGGACTCACCAGTCTGTTACGTTATTGTTGCTGGTTTTTCTTTTTATTAGCCGCAGAGCAATCGGTTGCACCGGGCTACGAAAGTCCCACTGCTCTCCCACTATAGAAGCATTTTTATACCCATTGGAGGAGTGAGGGCCCATTTTCTTTCCTGGTTGAAGGTCACATGTCCGCCCTTGATAAGCCACCGCTTGTACTTGAATTTGGTTGAAAACCATCAAAGGTTATAAAAGGCAGTGTAATGGTAAAAGCTCATAAAAATGCTTGGGCAAGATCAGTCTTTAAAATCTACACTTTCTCACTTCAGCCTATTTACAAGTGAAAAACTTTGTAACCACATGCGCGCTAGCGGTTTTCCCGCTGCGCGCTGCGATTTTAAAAAACCCGCGTTACATGACGAGCTCAGCTCGTCATCCGCGTAGTGCAGGTTACGCTCATGACAAGCTGAGCTCGTCATGAGCGTAGAAGGGGTTAAAAAGTGCAGGCCCTCGGGTTTAGTCATTTTTTTTACACCACACTAAAGTTTACCGACTATAAGATGGAAACTGAATAGCATCTTGTTACTAGGAGCACAACTGTAGGTCAACATCCAGATTTCTTTAAGTTTTCCCAGGCTGATCACTAAATTACAAAGTACTTCCAAGCAGAGGCGCAACTAGAGCCAAATGTTGGGGGGGAAGAGGGGAGACTAATAAAAATTTCGGGGGGAAGGGGCTAATTCTTCCAGCAATAGGCAGAGTGGAGATGCAGGGGCTGTAATAAGGGGTGAAAAACAACAAAGGCTGGTTGAAAAGTAAATAGTCTTCTAAAGACCTGTAAAGTACTTGGTGCGGATGCAATAAGAGGGACACCAGACCAGCAAGCCTACAGCAGCTCAAAAACTGTCTGTGTGTGTGTCCGGGAAGCTGTCTCAGCCCGGGCTGCTACACACAACGGGAGGGCTGAAGCTCTTTGAGCCCAATGGACGTTGCTTGCCTGCTTCCATGTACAGTGAGTATTGCCTGATTCTTAGTCATAATGTATTCAGCCAGACACAGCTTAACGCAAACAAACTCGGATATTAGGACGGTCCACTCCAGTAACTGGCTTCTTTGATCCTCGTAAGCATAAACAGACACCAGACCGCACAGGTACCTGCTGGACCGGACTGGCCATAGCGGGCATCGAGCATTTTCCAGTGAGTCTGGAAGGGTGGGGGCTCCTTTTGCAGTGGTGGGGGTCGGTTTTGGTACTGAGGGCCGGTTATGCAGTGGTGCTGCAATATCAGTCCCCAGTAGCAAAAACCCGGGGGGAAGGGGCGGCTGATGGGCAAAATTGACAGGGCTGCTTTGAGTTCCCAGTCTGGTCCTGGGAGCCTGTGCACGTTGGCTCTGACATTAGGCAGGTACGTGAAACAGGAAGCAGGGCTGCTTTGAGTTCCCAGTCTGGTCCTGGGCGCCTGTGCACGTTGGCTCTGACATTAGGCAGGTAAGTGAAACAGGAAGCAGAATGGCCCACTCCTCCCAAGAGAGTGATGGCTAAAGGTTTTCTCCTAACTTGATGAGCAGCTTAACTACAACTGGGACTCTGGCAGAAAGGTTTTTTACTTGTTTATGTGTCAGAAGCCTGGCCAGTCTTCAAGATCCAAAATATAGTCACACATTCAGATACTATAAAAATAATAGTTTAATCCACATATTAATTGCACCAATCATAGGCCCTCCTTACCAGAGCCCAGCTAATTTAGATTTGCAAAGTTACTGCTATCGCCGCCCATATCACAATTATGAGTTTTATAATAAATATCAACAGGTGAAATCTGCCAATATTTGTTATGAGAAAATGTCTGGAATTTATGGGAACATTTGGATTGCGTTGTGGTAATCACCACACGCAGCATATTCCCCCAAAAGTCATAATTGGGTAATATTTATCTCACCGGATAAATGATGACTCCTCTTAGTCAGATTTTATTAGTTGGGATAAGAATCACAGCAATTACCGGAGGGCTTTCACCTTTTACGAAACAAACCTATAGTAGCTTTTATTTCAAAGCGTTTACAACATATTTTGAGACTTGCGTATCAGGCAGACATGCTACATCATGCAAATTCAAAATTGGTAGGTTTTGTAGGTGCTTTGAGTTCTTGACACCTTTTCCAAGCCCTTCAAGTAATTGATGAGTATGAGCAGGTGGAGTTCTCGCATGCTGTACTTGGATCTAGTCTCTTGTGCTGCTCCCAGAAAAACCAAAGGCCCAAGTCCTGGGGCTAGGTAGTAAGCAGATTGTCATTTACAGGTTCCTGGGACTTACAAAAACTTACTGAAATCTATGTTTTTATGTGAGGTGAGTGCACATAAGACCTGAGGGAATTGTACAGACAAAAGTTATCAGGGCAGGTCATATTTCAGGAGCTTAGAAAGCAAACATGTTTGCAGAGAAATTGTGGGAGCTTGAGCATCTTGTGCAGTCTAATCGTAAAGCCAGAACAAGGTAAACTCTCTTTGAAAATAAATACATAAAAAATAAGATGTTTTCCAGAATGAGAGTGCGGCTCTCTACAAGTACCTGGGAAATAATGTCTAACCTGCCTTCACCTTCTGACTCATCTGGATCTCAATAAGGGTGGACCTGGGCAGAAAAAGTCCACAGGTGTTGCATGTGGAGAAAAATAGCTTTATTTTTCCCAAAGAAAACTTTTTTTGGGGGGGGGGATATGTCTTCAAAGAAAACATGTGTCAACAGGTGTGACAAGGTGTAATAGTGGTAACTTTTTCAACCCACTCTGCCCCATGCCAAACAAAAAGGTGGGGGCAGGTTCGAGGTGAAGGGGGAAAGACCAGCTAGTAGGGGGAGAGCTGGTGATTTGGCATGGAAGCCTACTGAACTGGACAAACTGTCTTTTAATATGTACAAATTCAGTAAAATCAGCTAACTAAACACTATGAGGCTCATTTACAAGTCTGCTGCGCCCTTGGTGTGTCACTTGTATTACGGGAAAAAGTCAGGAGTGGCTGTCACGGCTTGTGGGTGGCAGTGCGGGGAGCAGGTTGACGAGAGGCAATAAACACTTACCTTGCCGCCAGGTCCCACGTCTCTGCCTCTGCTCTCCTGCATCTGACTCCAGGAACAGGAAGCACAGGCTGGGTTCCCCCGACCAATCACAATTCTGTAATGCAGCATTATAATTGGTCTGAGTGCCGTAACACAGAACTCAGCCAGGGCTATGAGGGGTGGACATGTTCTCCATGCAGGCTGTAATGCGGCCTGCATGGTGAATAGGGAAAGTGCCAATGACTGTTTTGGGCAGCTCCAGAGGGCCGGCCAAACAGTCACTGAGCACTCAGGAGTGTTCTACCTCTCCTCACCCGCTCTACAGCCCCCCCCCGCCCCCTCACACAAGCTGCTGAAGCAAGAGCACAACATGAAATGATAATAACATTACATTATTATAATGTTATCTTTTCTTTTCTTTTACTGCTGCAGAGCAGTGGGGTGACACTCCTCCTCCTTAGCGGAGGAGCCGCCACTGTAAAAAGTGACCTACCGGCGGCGCAATCGGCTTGAAAATAAGCTCCTAAATATACTGTGGCCTGTACTTGAACAATTCGCTAAATACTATTGTATTGTCTCTCCCTTATCATATCTGCTGTCTTAAATCTCATTCTTCACCCCTTATCATTTTCTCAGGCACAGGGTGCCAATGTGTTTAGGTCCTCCTTAAGAGTAAAGCTTCCTTAATTGTAACTGTAACACAAACACTTAAATATTGACGTCTCCAGAAGCTTGTTGTCCTTAGAGGTTAGAATCTAAAGGTAACCTTCTTTAAGGTCACTTGTTTGATTACAACTTCTACACGTACAACACGGCAAGGAGCCGAACAGAAAGACCCGGGAGCATGTTTGTCCCCTGGGCCACGTGATCTCAAGGTCAAGTGCAGCGGGCACGATAAATTAGCTAGCCTGACAGTGCTGTCAGCTTGACCAAGTACTGTAAGAATAACTTCAGAGTTTTCAATGAGGCATGGGCTTTCATTCTCTTGAATTATTAGCCGCGGAAACCCTTAGATGTGGCAATTAGCTCTGTGCGGAAGCACAGCCTCATAAAAAGGAGGTGCTTGGCAATGTAGAGCACGCTCCAGTGTCTTTGTTTTGGTCTAAAGTAATGCAAATGATTAGCTTAACATAGGGCAAAGACGCAGAATCCCAGCAGAGATAGGCCTATTCAACTCAAATAAATCATAATTCATGTGCCACGCGGTCCTTCAGCTCGGTTGAAAAGGACATGAATTTGCCAATGCCAGCCTTTTAATCCATATTTCAAGAAACCTTTGATTTTCCACCCCCTTTCCATCACAGGAGAAATACCCCACATAAAACATAAACATCAAAGCCTCTTTAATCAGCCTTCTTTTTCATGTGAACTGAATTCCCTTTAATACCATATATCCAGAGTGCAATATCAGCACATCGCAGCATATTAATGAGGTAACAGGGCAAGTAACTGTTAGACTTGGCATACTGGGAAGAAATGTAGTGCAAGCTACAGAAATCATTAATAATTACCATATGTGGCTTATTTTTCTTAATTGCAGTGCACAATAATATAGAATGAGATTGAGCCTGATGACAAATACTAAGCCTTTTTATCATACTATAAGAAAATGTAGTCAGAGTGTTCCTGCCAGCAACAGAGCGTTAAAAAAAACCTGCCCTGTTAAGAAATCAACGCATGACTTGCAAAATATCAGGAATGCCATTACAGAGCTGCAAAGGTAGGCAGAACTGAAGCTATCTATAGTGCTTCAGGTACATAGGCACTGGGATATGTGTCCCTGTTAGACCTGGTACTATTGGCGTGGGTCTTCCCTGTATTTTTGCCTTGGCCTCCTGTGTTTTTGCTGTGTGTTGGACTCTGTTCTGTTGGTCTAGATGCTTTGGGAACTTTGCCACTGCTGTTCATTGCCAAAGTGCAAGTGCCCCCATTTGTAAATTGTTGTTATGGATTAGTGATTCCATGATTGGCATATTTGATTTACCTGTCAGACCCTAGTATAGTGCACTGTGTGTGCCCAGCGCCTGTAAATCAAATGGTGCTAGTGGGCTGCAGCAGTGATTGTGCCACCCACAGAAGAAGCCTGTAAAATGTAACTCTGGCCTTCTATTGCAGAGCCTGTGTGTAGTCTGGGACTGCCATGTCGACTTGGCAAGTGCACCCAAATGCCAGTCCCTAAAACTTCCCTTTTCTACATATTAGTCACCCCTAAGGTAGGCCCAAGGTACCCCTATGGACAGGGTGCATTGTAAGTGAAAGGTAGGACATGCCCTGATGTGTGTGGCATGTCCTGATGACATTCTGCTAATTACGTTTTTCACTATTGCAAGGCTACCTGTTCCTATAGGACAGAATGGGGAGTTTGATTATAACATCTTATAAATAGAACTGGCCCTGGGAACTCAGAATGTTAAAATGCATCTTTTAGTCAGGGTGACATTTACATTCTGTGTTTGAAAATACCACTTTTAGAAAGTAGGTATTTTCTTGTCTAATTATTCAGTGTGCCTCTGCTAGGCTTGTCTATTGCATGTCTGGATTTTGGATGACAGGGGATGAAGAGGGGAAGTGGCTCCAGAAGTCTGATGAATCAGGGCTCGGCTGAATAGACCTGGGCTGCATTTAGAGTAGGGGAAGGAGATTTCCTTTCACCTGAACGGGCCTGGTCAGCCTTCAACAATGCTGTCTCCACCTCCTGCCAGGAAACTGCACCAGTTAGGACAAAACTTTTGGGTGGGTACAGACACTATCTGCCTTCAGAGAACAAAGGATTCGTGTGTATAAGAAGTGGGGTCCAGACCCCAGACCTTTAGATCACTTCTGGGAAATCAAGAGGAACCTTTGCCAAGGAGAAGAGCCAGAGAAGCTGAGGAGGAATACTGCCCCTGTGCTGTTTGCCGTCTGGGGTTGGCCTGCAGTGGCTGCTTGCTGCCAAGGAAACGAGAAAAGGACTTTGCTGTTTGCTTTATCACCTGCTTGAGGAAAAGTTCTTCAAGGGCTTGAAAATGAACTTGTCTCCTGTTCTGAAGTCTCAGTGACACAAAGACTTCCCCCTTCTGTCTCTCTGCATCTGGAACTGCTGGTTCAGCTGCCACAGCAGGAAATTGCAACACTGATGCTGGCAAGCGACACCGTAACCTGCACCGAAGCCTTGGGCACCGCTCATGAAGAGCACGACGCATTGCCCTGACTTGCACCGTAGGCCCAACGCCTGCTGATGCTGCACCTCATCGACTCCAAAGCCGACATTGAGGCTGCTGCCTTCACCGAAGCCGAGGACACTGTTCGTGACTTCCACAATGCAAATTCACAACTCTCATCGCAGTCCCGACCACAATGACACTGCTACTTCATCAATGGGGAGACGATCCTCGACGTGGGTGACTCCTGAATCCATCGACATCACACTATTCATAAGGAATGGACGCCTCGCCGCAATCATACCATCACACAGTAAGGACCAACGTCTCACCTCCCTTGTACCGCCGGAAGGAACAGAGGCTTCACCTACCCTGGGGTCATAAGGAATAGATGCCAGGCACCGTCTTTGCTTTCATCGTTTCCAAGGTACTCGTCTTTGTAGGCTTGACGCCTCGCACCTCGCGGCTGGCGCCGTACTTTGGAATTTTTTATCTGTCACGGCGTCGTTATAACTCCAGGTAGAGGTATTTGTTGATACAAACTGTATTTTAGTGAATAGCCTATTTTTTAAGGATATCTTGATAACTGTATTGTGGATTTTTGTCATTTGGTCTTCTTTTGGTTTAGATAAAGATTACTTATTTTTCTAAACTGGTGAGGTGTCAATTTGGTTGTGATTTCACTGTATTACTGTATGTGTTTACAAATGCTTTACACACTACCCCTGAGATAAGCCTGTCTGATTGTGCCAAGCTACCAAGGGGGTGAGCAGGGGTAATTTTAAGAGTGTATCTCCCCTACCCTGACTAGAAGCAAGGGTCCCTATTTGGACAAAGTTACCTACCTCTGCCAACTTGAGACCCCGATTTCTAACAGTCCCAATGAATTTGGGGTGGGTTTTACAACTAAATCAGGGGTTGAGGCCACAGTGTCCATGCGTACATTACAGCTCAAGAAAGCCTTTACTACATTGCAGGCTATGAGTGTTATAGTAAATAAATTAACTTGGTGTCATGGTTCTGCATGAGGAATCTAATTTATACCGCACAAACATGTATGAAGCGTCAGGTTCACATATATGCAAGCAGAGTCAACGCCGTTGTAAGAAAATATATTGTTAATTAGGTGAATAGAAGTCCACAAGTAATAAAGTCCTGCTAGATCCAAACAAAGGTTTCAATAATTTAAAGATGTGCCTAACACCTGGTAGATATGGTACAGAGCAGACAGGCTTAACTTAAAAAAAATGTGTAATCATTCAGGGCCTCCTTTATGAGACTCCTTTGGCCTCCTGAACGTCACTTTTCATGACGTTCCCTGGTGCAAAAGCCTGCGTGATATTTATCAGACAGCACTGAGCCACTTTTTTTGGCTTAATGCTGCCTGATAAATATCAGTCCCTTTAACGTAGTGCTCTGCATTAAAGGGGTGTGCAATGGATGTTGCTGGGGGCATTCCCAGCAACATCCATGGCCTTTTGACACTGCCCCAGATTTACGAGAAATTGTAAATCTGAGGCAGCACCACAAGCCTACACCTCCCCAGGGGCGGTGTAATGGAGGCACAATGAGGAGAAATATCTTCATTTACAGCACAAATAGAAAGAGGGAAAAAGCCTCTTGTGATTATTTTTGTGTTTTCCCTTCCTGTACAAAAATAATCATCCTCGCAATGCAGGCACCCTTGCACCATGGTGCAAATGTTGCTAGGGGCAACACTACCCACAATTGGAGCACATCCTGTTTGCTGTTCAATAATTTGGCCCAGAATGCACTGTTTTTAGGTGTAATTCAAAATAGCACATGCATTTTACACTGTAAGTAAGCCAGATTTATCTAAAGACGAAAGGCAGTCCTCTCCTTCTCAGCTACACCAAACCAGCTCTAGATCCACTTGGGTGGTGCCAAAGTGGCTACAGAAGACCTAAAGAAGAAAGGCTTTTATTCCTAGGTCTCCTCTTGCACTTAACTGTGAATATGCAGGCCTTGCGCTTGCCCCTTTAAAGTTAGTGAAGATCCTGGAATCTTCCCAGATGCTCTTCTCAAACAGATCGGTATTGCATACTTCACACAGTCTATCCTGTCAATAGGCTTAAGCTAGAGTCCTTACTGTGGAACAGTGTTACACTTCATTGAGGTTAAGCACCGGTGGGGAAGCTGCTGGCAGACTAATGTAAATTAGCATCCAGGAGCTTCAGACAGGGAAAAAGTAAACTTTCTAAAAGCTACTTTTCCAAAATATTCATCAAAAGCTCAATTTCTTCACTAAATATGATTTGAATTAATATTATAAATAGTGGTCGAACTATTTCTTTAGTGTGTCCTAAACCTGAAACAGTACATTTAATATTTTAATCTGCGCTCTAATTTTCCTCATGGTTGGGTCACAGCCATCCACTATTAAAATTGCTTTTGGGGGCTTGTCACTGTAGGGACATAGCAACTTTACATTTCTATATCTCCCACTTTCAACTCCAACTTACCCTACCTTGTGGGATGCAAGGTCTACAGATAGATGATTTCTCAGTATATAAAAGGAAGGTTCTTCTCCTATCAAAGGGGTTGTTTTGACAGGTCATACCACAGGTTTAAACTGCAGCTGTCAGGCTTCAAATGTATGGCTGAAGTCATTTTGTTTCTTTCTACCTTCGTGGATGGTAGAATAAGTGCTTTAGTCCACAAGTGAAATTTATCTTCCCATCCTATGGATGTATTTCTGCACAATATACCATTGCCTTTTAGGAAAATTGAAAATGCCAATAAATAGGTAGCCACATTTGCCATATTTAAGGGTCAGAGTCCATCCACTGGGGCCCTATTGGTATCATCTCAGTGCAGAGAATCAAAAACATCAGCAGCATCTGTCCTAAAAAATTGGGAGTGACCACGCAAAAGGGGTACTTTCTCCCGGACATACAATGATGGAACTCACAAAAAAAATAATCCGCAGACAAACTTGTAAGAAACATCACTGTCATGCATACCTGTAAGAATTATTAACTAAACACATAGATGTCAGAAGGGTCGGACTCAAAAAATACATGTTTTACTCATATATAAAGGGCCAGCTTCACAAAAGGGAACCAACGTCTAGAGAAACATTTCTTACATACTTACATGTTACTCTGTACAGATACCTGGAAGAAGCATCAAACACACATTTAATCATGATATGCCAGCCCCATGTTTACTTGGAAGACGCCCCCACAAAAGGATGAGAACAAACCACATAGCACATGCATAGAGTGACCATCAGTTTCAAAAGTACATGTAACAATGCCAACGTCATTCAAATGTGTTAAAGCATCTGCATCACATATTCATACAGGTAGAGTCATCCACTTTCATACGTGATAAATTGGCCCTACAAACATTTAACAAAGATCGTCTTCACCATTCGTGTTAGAAATGGCAGTCTTGCATATGCATTAAATATGAAAATTCACTTGTTGAAAGAATCTGCCTAACAGACAGAAAGGGTCGGCGTCATGCATAAATAATAACTGATTAAGTTCAAGCTTCAGCATACAAATCAGCAATAGATATGTAATAAATATAATTGTAATGGAAACACAAGCATCTTGATTCTCACATAAACATGTAAGAAAGACTCTGTTTTTACATGCAAGAACAATCTACCTCACATCTACAAAGGCTCAACATCACCACATATATATTAAGCTGACATACCATACAATAAGTATCAACCACACAAATAGATGTAAGAAAGATCAGCTTCACACAGGCATCCAAGAAGTGTACACCCAAACATACATGCATGAATTAATAGCATAGCACATAAACATTGGAAGTGTGAATCTCATAAACACATGCAAGGAACATTAGTCTGACACACACATGTAAGAGTCAAAGCCTCACTGACATATGGAACACCAATCCGATACACACATATAAGCTGCACTGACATATGAAACTACAGAGTTCCACATAAATGCAAGAAGTATAAGCCTCATTGATATTGCTTGCCTCACATACACCCATGCACGCATTAACATCTTATAAAGTACAGAAGTAGGCTGTTGAGCCATCAGTGAGATTATATATTGACATTTGAAAAATGGGACACAGGTGCATAAAGGTCAATGAAATGCAAATATATTCAGTCTGAATTCTCCCGTAATTATTAATTTTATTGAGCTGTTTGTTCAGAAAAAAACATTCTGCATGCTATATTCTACCACATTTTCACTCTATAAGAAACAGTTGGAGCTGATAAAATTTAAGGTACATAACATTCACTGACAGTTTAATTACATATCAAGATCATTTCTATTTCTCAGTGGATATATTCTATCTTGCCAATATTTGATATGTAGGCGTTCAAATATCACTTTGACCCTTTTATCTTATCAATATTTGATATGTAGGATTTGAAATATCACTTTGACAGACTACAATATGTTCAGCTATCTGGTAAACAGCTAATGTGACAACAAGGCATATGGCAAGACAAATCATTCTAACCAATTAGAAAAATGAGCAGTTCATTTAAAGTAATCTATTCTCCAATTTGGTACATTTTAATCGTTACATATTAACAAGGGAAATTACCACTTCTGGTGCTAGAAGGCAAACAAAATGCCAAAATAGGCAAACAGAACTTGCATGATCTTCCAACGTTGTTCGTGACAACACCTTGTTACCTTAACATACTTGACTGGTACAAATCTTTTTTTATACAACCTTAGGTCTATTCTTAACCTTTCCAAACCACCCTACTTCCAGACATATTCCTGCACATTTATCTGTGCTAACATCCTCTATGATTATCTTTACATAATTGATTCGTCTGCCTATGTTAGAAATGGGGTTTCTGGTTGGCTAGCCAGGCAGAACCCACCAGTCTAGTCAGGGTTAGGGAGTCACACTCAAAAGATAACCCCTTCTCACTCCCTTGGTAGCTTGGCAGAGCATTCAGGCTCCCAGAGGCAATGTGTAAAGCATTAGCGCAACACACACACCAGTGACACACTAGGTGCACCACGAAAAGAGATTACACACAAGCTTATATAAAAAATATCCTTGTATTATGCCTAAAACCCTTCAGACCACAATCACATAAATCACTTTGCCGACTAGGCGATTCTCATTGCCTCACATACATCATAAATTCACTTTGCCACTAGGCAATAGTCATTACAGCATAGGTAGTGCAATAGGGTAAATACTCATAGATTGCACATGTTAGAAAACCACCATCACTGTACATATAAGATGAATCCTGGAATAATGCTTGTTATCCTGACAAATTCAAGGTAAAGATGACATACATTAAAACACATCAGGGCCTAGAATGCAGGAGTTAGGTTATGCATCAATCATGGCTGCTGGGCATACTATGCAAATCCTGGGAATGCGAGGAAAAACAACCTACTTCACACCATCAGGGCCTAAGCATCAAGCAGTTAGGTTAGAGGCAAATACGTGTTATATCCACGGTGAACCTCAGAGTAAACACTTTGGTCAAAGGATGCCTGTTCAGGAACACCGGCAACACACAAATCACCATGTGCAAAGTACTACCTTTAACCTCAGTACCCAATGTAGGGCACGGCAACTTCTGGGTGCCTTCTATAGGGAGTATGTTAATTGGCACAACACATAGGTGGCAGGCACACCTGCACACCTACTTCATGTGGTATGGTAATTGATGGACCCAGCAGGAATGGGACCTTCGTCAAGGATCCTATCCTGTCCTATCAGTTGAGTTGTACATGTGTAGGCTCCAAGAGGGGTCGGGGCCACAACTGCGGTAGTTAAATGCAGGGAAATATCCCCACCAATATCCCCTCATTTGGATTTAGCACCTCAATGCCAATTGGCCTTGAACACACTGTCCCGGTGCACAGGCACTAATTTGCCTGTTTGATCTGCTGGCCCGTGCCTCACTTGCAATGCAATGCCGCAAAGGGCATTTAGAAACAAAGTGGCAGTCCTTCTCTTAGCCTCTCAGGCCACAGGTCAGAACAAGCAAGGGAGTCCAATGGCAGTTCCTCCTGGCAGCATCACAGTTCCTTCTCGTAAGGTGCAGTCTGTAGAGCCAGCTGCGACTGGTTAGAAGTCCCACGCAGTGTCTAAAATCATGGGGTCACAGCCCCTGTACTTATACTCACAAAGTCTCTGTTCTGGGGCCACTTCAAACAACTTTAGAAGTGCACAACACCCCCCTTCATTCCCTAGTCCTGGCTCCAGATGCACTACAGGAGGGGGAAGACAGCATCGTGAAAGGCAGGCACAGCCCTATTCAGGTGCAGGTGACAACTCCTCCCACCAATGTAAATGCTGATCAAGTCAGTTCAGCCTAACCACGAGTCACTGAGGCAAGGCAGGACACACCTCAACCCCCCTTGTGACTGTCTAGAGAGAATACACATCCCCAGCTCCTGTCAGTCTAAATCAGACGGTCAATACAAAACCAGGCAGGGCACAGAGAGTCATAAGCACACAGAAATATCCACTTCTAAAAGTGGCATTTCTAAAATAGCAATGGCAAATCTACTTTCACCAATAAACAGGACTCATCACTACTATTCCAAACATGGCAACGCTACCCATTTCATATCAGAAATTACCACTGAAACATATATCAGTGAAATCCAAATGCAAACCTATGAGAGGCGTATCCTCACAGCAGTGAGAAACCAAGTAGGCTGTTTGTCACTCGCAGGGCATGCCCCACAACTGAGGCACATGTCCCACCTTTTATCTAAACAGCCCCCTCCCCATAGGGCTACCTAGGACCTACCTTAGGAGTGACCCATATGAAGTAAATGGGGAGTTTCATACTTGGCAAACACTTTGAATGCCACTACACTGTGGCAGTAAACTGTGCACGCAGGCCCTGCAGAGGCCTGAGACAGGTTTGAAAGGCCACTTCTGTGGGTGGGACATGCAGCACTGCAGTCCAACTAGTAGCATTTAATTTACATGCCCTAGGTATATGGGATACCACTGTATTAAATATGTCAAACAGGTGTAGGCCAATCTTAACAAGTTTACCGAAGAGGACACATGCACTTTACACTGACCAGCAGTGATAAAGTGCCCAGAGTCATAAAACCAACCAAAGAGGTCAGAAAAAATACAAAAGGAAGGCAAAAAGTTCCGGGATAACCCTGCAAAAAGTGCCAGTTCCAACAGCCAATCATTCAAATCTTTAAAAACACTTAAACGTCTACTCTGGAAGATCAAAATGACCAAGGCATTCATCTCCGTCCATTTCACATTTCTATTTTTCCTACACTTACTATTCTGTTCTCTCAATCATCCCATTCGTCATTAAACAGGTTTCTGTACCGTGTCCAATTCTCAAACCAAACAATCCCTCCTCTGACCCAAGCAAACATAAAATCAGCAAACTCATTTGCTTCTTCACTCCTTTACAGTGAAAACATAACCAAATCTTTTCCTTGCAAACAGGTTTTTACTTACTTAATTTGAAAACACCAATGCCAAACCCATAGGAAAGAAACCATTTGTGAACCCGTCCATTGTTACTCAAAGAACCCCAACCATGAAGTCATTGCCATCAGTACTTTTCAAAAACTATATTTAAAAGAAAATGACCCACCATACTCATTAACAAAGTGTACAGCATATTCTATGCAAGTTAGACTGCATCACTGCAACTTAAGTATGTGATTTACAGCAAAACAGTGGAGTAAAAAGTGGGCAACCTAAGTCCCAAATTGAATATTAGAGGAGATACCATACAAGAGTGACAATGACAATCACAGATACAGAAATGTACTTTGTCCCGGGCATCTCCTCATCTGTGGTCACTCTAAAGAAAAGTGTGAGGTCTAATGTGGCAAATGGTGTTTATGGTTTGGAACAAACCTCTTGCAGGTCAAATTTTGGACAGGGATTAAACCTAGGCTTATGTTGCAAATGGGTCTTTCCGTTTAGTACAGCAGGATATTTTGCTTTTAGATCTCATGGTTTGTGGACCTTTACTGCAGTTGAGTCTCACTACCTGAGTCTCACACTCGTTAATTGCATGTTAATTAACATGTGCATGTTCACTGCTAGTGTCTGCATTTTCAGATAACGCTGATGCGACGCAGCGATGGTAAGGAGAGTTGGGCTAGTCACCTACGAACATGCATGCACACAAGTACTGGCTGAAGTGAGAGACTACAGTCGTGAGCAGCATGGTAGCTCCATGCAACCTTTCTGTGTGTGGTTGTTTTAAACTGCAAAGTCGACCTCTCAAAATACGCCATTTGACACAACCTTCCTTTCAAATATAAATTAGTCACCTATATGTAGGGCTTAATGCCCATTAAGGCAGAGTGCATGATATTTAAAAGTAGGAAAAACAGAAGTTAAGGTTGAACTCATCCTTACAGTGAAAAATCCCCCAAAACAATTTTCACTGTAGTAATACTGACTGCTGCCACAGGGAATGATTGGGCTATGTTGTTGCATTTATTGAATGATAATTAGGATTGGAAGTAGCTAGAGAATTATTGCTTCCAGTCATTTTAATTGTAATTGAAAAACCCTCTTTAATGGTAAACTCGGATTTGAAATTGTTATTTTGAAAATGCCACTTTTAAACAGTTAGCATTTCCCTGCCTATAGTTTCTGGGCCTTTCTTGGAGTGGCCAGCTGCCTGGCTTGGTGATGGCTCTCCCACTGTGCAATGTGTAGTGAGGCCAGAAAGGAGAGAAAGGGACCTGGGTTTGGAAGGGAGTAGGTCTTCCTGAGAGGATGGCTGGGTAAGAGGTGTGTCATGACCTGAATACATTTCAAAGGAGCCTGCCTCTAGCACACAAGGGAATCCAACAACAGGCCTGCCAGGGCCTGTGTTTCACTAGCAAGGAGCCAAACCCAGGGGAATTGGAGGAACTGACCAAAACCAGTTTTAGGATTAGACAAACGGATGTTCCCCAACCACAGGTTAGTACTGGGCATAAAAGAAGCATCTAAAGGAAACGAAGGAGAGCAAAACCCTGGAACTGGACAGCAACTGCAAAACCACCAAGGACAGCTGGAATGATAAGCCCTCTGATACCCTGAAGGACTACAAACTCTTCAGCTGACCCGCAAGGCTAGTTGGGTTTTTCTCAGGTAAGCAATGCCAGCACCAATGAGGACAGCCGGGGGAATGACTCAGACTCCATTGCTACTCTGGGGTGCCCTGCAAGAAGGCCAGGAGACCGTGGGACCTAGGGAGGGCATGTAAATGAGGTGGCTGTTGTTGGTAACCAGTGAAACCAGCTCCCCCGAAATTTCCTAGGATCATTAAAATTGGCCCATTGGTTGCCAGGTTATGCACATTCAAAGATTTTGATCCCCCTGCTCCAAAAATACAGCATGTGGGGGGACTCCACCTCCCTTTTTAAGCACACCCCTGGGGTGGGTGGGTCAGTGCAAGCGTAGTTATTTATTGCCTAAAAATGGGGCAAACATGGTACGCCATCTCCAGACTCCTACTTGACCTGTGGCCCCCATTCCCCGGGGCTGGCACAAACTTAAAGGGAGCCCAGGTCCTGAAGACAAAGACTGATTCTTGAACCCAGGAGAACCAGGACCTCTCCCACCATGAGTGGGAGCATGAACAAAGGCGGCTCATGCACCAATGTTGGAAGCATCTGAGAAGTCAGCCCGGCAGTATAGGAGTGGGCACCCCACACTGTCCCAATCCTAAAGTTGGTTGTAGGTGCCCTCAGTGGGACCAGGGCACCTAATCTAAAAAAATAAATAAATAAAGGCATCAAAACAAATGTGGAACAAGACCGTGCTTTGCATCAATAACAATGGGGAACACCTACACTGGGTTATTTACATATTTTTCCTGTATTTGTGGTGTCCCGAACCATGCAGGGGCATCACCAATGCTCAAACATGACTTGCAAGATTTTCTGCCTTTTTTTCAAGCCGTTTCTAGGCTGGTGCCTTTTCTCTACATCTGGAAGTGCAGGGCCCTCTTGAGACTACATTTTGTGTGACCTAGAGGTGCAAAAGAAAGACTCAGGCATGTTATGTTGATTTTCAATATTTGATTGACTATACATTGTTAACAGTGATTGAAATGCTTTGACAATGACGATTGCATTTAAACATAGTTACTAATTTCAGAGATATGATGGTGATTATTTAACATTTGATTGTTAGACCTGGCATCTTTGGCGTGGTTTCCCCAGACTTTTTGCCTCTACCCCCTGTATTTTTTACGCTGTGCTGGATTTAGTTTTTGCTGATTTAGATGCTTTGGCCACTTTGCCATTGCGGATCAGTGTCAAAGTGCAAGTGCTCCCTGGGTAAATTGTTATTGTGATTGGTTATCCATGATTGGCATATTTGTTTGACCAGTAAGTCTCTAGTAACGTGCACTGAGCATGCCGGGGCTGGTGATTCAAATGCTACTAGTGAGCCCGCAGCACTGATTGTGCCACCCGCATGAGTAGCCCTAAAATGGTGTCTCAGGCCTGCCACTGCTGTGCCTGTGTGCCGTTGCTAACTGCCATGCTGACCTGACCAGTGTCCCCACTGGCCAGGCCTAACCCTTCCATTTCTGTGCACATTAGACACCCCTATGGAAGGCCCAAGGTACCCCCTGGGCTGTGCTGTGTAAGTGAAAGGTAGAGCATGCTCTGATAGTGAAATACTGCCAATTTCGTTTTTCACTATTGAAAGGCTATCTTGCCCATATGCTATAATGGGGAATGCTGTGTATAATGTTTACCTGCATATCTTCCCATAGGAGCAAGATAGAAAATTAAAGTCTAGTATCCCTGAACTCAGAATTTAATAACCTATCTTTTAGGAAGGATGTTTTTTAAATCCTGTGGTTCAAATCCGCACTTTTTGAAAGTGGCTGTTTTCTTGTCTGACCTTTCTGTGTGCCTTGGCCTGTTTGTGAATTGACTGTCTGGTTTGTGAGTGACAGGGGCTGGGGTCATCCCTAGGCTGAATAGCTTTATCTGCATCTCGAGTGGTGGGAGGCGATAGCACCTGGGCCTGAATAGGGCTATGCCTGCCTTCCACAATGCTGGCTCCACCTCCTGCTGGGCTGCTGACAAGCCTGCCCCTCTCTATCGAAGGAAACAAGAATTCAAGTAAACAAAGTGCTACAGGACTGACCAGAACTGGTTCTGACTAAGCCAAGGCTTCTCTGCCCTCAGAGAACAAAGAGAAAATTGGTATAAAATGGGCTACCCAGACTTCAGAAAATGAGATCATCCTGGAATCAAGAAGGAACCTCTGCCACGGAGAAAGCTGGAAGACTGAAGAAGAAGGACTGACCTGCTGTAAGGCTGACCTGCAGTTGTTTTGCTGCCAAGGAGAGGGGAAGGACTTTACTGTTACTGTGTCCCCTTGCTTGAAGAGATCTCCAAGGGCCTGAGAAGAGCTGGCCTCCTGTTAAGAATTCCCAGGAACAAAAGGACTTCACCCCCAGCTCCCCCCTGAACTCTGCTGTGTGTGTTCTACCCTTCCTAGAGTTCTTGATCCATTTGTGGGGCCTCTGGAAGTTGGTGCCTTCTGTTTGGGGAGCGCATTGTCGACAGTGCAAGAAAATTCCCGTCTCCGCGAAGATCGCCGCAGTGCCTGTTGCCACTGCAAGTACCAACGCATCGTTCGCTTGCAGAGCGCATTGGCCCAGTGCGGGAAGATTCCTGTTGCTGCGAGTATCGTCGCAGAGCCTGTGGTTGCTGTGAGAAACCATCGCATTGCTTGCTTGTGGATCGCATCCCGTTGCTGCGAACATTGTCACAGAGCCAACGCTTCGAGGGGTCGCGAGAGGAGAAGATCAACGATGCGCACCCTCTCCGCACTGGAGATTGTCGCCATCCCGAAGATCGTCGCATCATGCCTGTGAGAGATGCTTCCTACCGAACCTGCGCACCGGAATCCATACAAGGTATTGGATCACTCCCCATACAGACTGTATTTGTTGCAACACGCCCGCTGCGTGCAGCAGGGTTGTTGCATCACCTCCCCAGGGTCTCAGTAGTGACACATCGCTTGTTTTTAAATGCTGCAGCTTCCACTTGGAACTTTTGTCGCATCTACAGGTACCTTGGGGCTAAAAGTGACGCAACTGTGGATTATTTTGGCGCAAACCCTAGAACTCTTTTAAAATCATATTCTTGAACTTTTTGTTGTTTTGGTCTTGTGTAGTTTAGATAAAGATACTTTATTTATCTAAACTGGTGTGGAGTCTATTGGTGGTGTTTTCACTGTGTTACTGTGAGTGTTGGTACAAATACTTAACACATTGCCTTTGATAAGCCTGTCTGCTCGTGCCAAGCTACCAAGGGGGTGAGCAGGGATTATCTAAAGAGTGTATACCCCTTACCTTGACTAGAAGCAAGGGTCCCTATTTGGACATTGGTACCTACCTCTGCCAACTAGAGACCCCCAGATCTAACATTGGTGGTCAGCGGTGAGGATTTGAGCTTGTATTTGTACTTGACCCACAGTAATTGGTGTACATCACTAGTCTAGTGCAGACCACTAGGCAACCACATACCATGATTTTATTTTTGATTCTATTTTTGAGTAACTCTTCAAAAACATCATGTCTCAGAAGACAGCAAGTGAAAGGGCAGAATTGGAGTTTCACATTGAGGATCTGTATTCATACAAAGTTGAGCAGCTTAAACAATACTGCGAGGATCTAGGTTGCCCTGTGAAAAGCAGCTCTATGAAGGATGAGCTGCAGAGAGCCTTGAAGGCCTGGTGGGAGGCCCAAGATGGAAATGATGCAAGTGGAAGGAATGGTTTTCAACCCCACGAGTTGCCTGTGACCAACCTAGGCTCAAGGCCTGGCAGCAACCATTCCAGTAGGGGGTTCGCTCCAGAAGAGTTAGAGGAGAAAATGAGGATGAAAATGAAGCAATTGGAAGTAGAGAAAGAAAAGGCGGCAGAGGAGAGCAAGAATGTTCGTGCCCTGGAAGAAAAGAAATTGCATTTGGCTCACTAGTTGAGCATGAGAGAACTGGATATCAAGGCCAAGCAGGCGGAGTCCGGTTCAAATGGTGGCAGCGTACAGCCAGTGCAGGGGGCTAAAGTATATATCCCCATGGTTTTGGTAGAGAATTATAATAGGAGTGAGGATATCTATGCCTGGTTTAGCTTGTATGAGATTGCTTCGAGAATGAATGGTGTGCCTGAGCAGCATTGGGGCGGGCCTGTTAAAACATTTTGAGGCTTCTATGAGGAGTGCTCTAGAGCCCTCAAGAATTAGCAGGTGCCATGACCTATCCCAATATGAAGGAGGCCCTATGTCTCCGGTATGGACTTACTCCAAACAGTATAGACTACAGTTTAGGAACTCCAAGAAGAAAGAGTCTGAGACTTGGATGGAGTGTGTGAATCTGTACACGCATGCATTGGAAGGTTAGATGAAGGGCAATGAAGTAACTGATTATAAGAGGTTGTTACATTTAGTTAGTTGCGAGCACTTGAGTAGTCTATGTGTTCCAGAGCTGCACCAGCATATTTGAGACAGCAAGCTGACGGACCCCATTGAGCTTCCTAAGGAGGCGGACCGCTGGACCAGTTACAGGGTCCACCGAGGAATTGTGGGTACCACAGCCAAAGGTGGGCAGGGTCCCCAGCAGAAGAGTGGGGGGGACAAGGGTAACCAAAAGGAGTTCTCTCAAGGGCCCCAAAATAGTTCCCAGGGAAAGGAGTCCCTACCCCCCAAATCCAAGCAGCCATGGACCACTAGGAGCAGATGGGAAAACAGAGGTCCCCCTACGTGCTTTCACTGCAAGGAGGTGGGACATGTTATCAACAGGTGCCCCAAGAAACCCTCAGCACCCACTGGTGCTCCAGCCCAGGGAGGGGATTTGATTTCTAGTGGGGAAGGGGAACTAGCAGTGATGACCCTTGTTTCTTTAGGAGACCAAGAGATGGTCCAGGAAACCTTCCTGCCCCCTAACACTAAGAAATACGGGCAGAAGGTGACCATCAATGGGAGAGAGAGATAGAGGCTCTGAGAGACACTGGAGCCAGCGTGACATCCGTGAGGTATCAGTGGTTGTCTGAAGAGCAGGTCATTCCCGATGTACTCCACCCTGTAGTAGCATCTGACATCTCAGTGCGCCTCTGTAAGGTGGCGCGTGTTCCCTTTGCATGGGGAGGGGTCTCTGGTCTCTTGGAAGTTGTTGTCAGTGATGCCTTGCCTGTAGACTGTCTGCTAGGTAATGACCTGGAGAGTTCTCCATGGAAGGATGTAGAGCACAGCCCTGTAGTAGCATCTGACAGCTCAGTGCGCCTCTGTAAGGTGGCGCGTGTTCCCTTTGCATGGGGAGGGGTCTCTGGTCTCTTGGAAGTTGTTGTCAGTGATGCCTTGCCTGTAGACTGTCTGCTAGGTAATGACCTGGAGAGTTCTCCATGGAAGGAAGTAGAGCACAGAACTCATTTGGAGATGTTGTGATTGCCTGCGTGGATCTTCGTGACCACACGTGCTATGGCAGCCAGTAGGGGTGATTCAGCAGAACTGGAGCTTGAAACAGTGGCCCAGAGACCTGCCAGGAGAGGAAAGGGCAGGGGGTGGGGGGAAACCAGCCCCAGCCGTTCCCACAGTCCTAGAAGAAGCAGATCCTGAGGGGGATGCCCTGGAACCTACAGGGGAACAGGTGGCCGAACTGGGCGACCTGCCTGAGCTGACCCATTGGCAGCAAGAAGGTGGGCCCTCCAGGGAGGAATTCTGTAACGTGCCCTTCTCTCATTGGTGTGTGGCAACAGGCTGCAGACCAGGCAGCAGGTGGAGCGGCTAGAGATCACTTCATCTACTGGGAAGATGATTTGCTATATAGTGAGCCTAAGTTTGCTGAGCCCGGTGCAGCCCATGTGCTGGTGGTGCCCGCGCGCTTCAGGAACTTCCTAATGGGTCTGGCTCATGACGTGCCTCTCACAGGACATCTGGGGCAAGACAAGACCCACCACAGTCTTGTCACCCACTTCTATTGGCCCCAGATGAAGAAGCACGTTGGTGCCTTTTGTAGTTCTTGCCAAGCATGTCAGGCCAGTGGCAAGACTGGAATGAAGTGCAAGGTACCCCTCCAACCCTTTCTGGTGGTGAGCACCCCTTTCGAGCGGGTGGGCATCGACATCGTGGGGCCCCTGGACCCCAAGACAGCCTTAGGCAACAGGTTCATCCTGGTCTTGGTGGACCATGCCACCCGGTACCCGGAAGCAGTCCCTCTCATGACAATCACAGCACCCGTGGTGGGCCGTGCATTGATGGGGATCTTTTCCCGTGTGGGGTTCCCCAGAGAGGTGGTCTCCGACCGGGGTACCAACTTCATCTCAAGGTACATGAAGTCTCTGTGGGAAGAGTGTGGGGTAACTTATAAGTTCACCACTCCTTACCACCCTCAAGGAAATGGGTTGGTTGAGAGGTTTAACCGCACTCTGAAACGTATGATTATGGACCTAACGGAGCCCATGAGACGGAAGTGGGACGCCTTTCTACCATGCCTGTTGTTTGCCTACAGGGAGGTGTCTCAGAGGTCCTTAGGGTTAAGTCCCTTTGAACGCCTGTATGGCCACCCTGTTAGAGGACCTCTCACACTGGTGAAGGAGGGGTGGGAGAAAACCCGTGGTAAAACCCCACAGGATGTGCTCAGCTATGTGCTGGCCATCCGCAACTAGACACAACGCTTCAGGAAGCTCGCTCAGGAGAACCTGGAAGCTAGCCAGGAAGAAATGAAAAGATGGTACGACCAGAATACCACTCTGGTCGAATTTCAACCTGGGCAGAAAGTGTAGGTGATGGTGCCAGTGGAGCCTTGTGCGCTCCAAGACAAGTGGAATGGGCCACATGAGGTGGTGGAGCGCAAGAGCGAATTAACCTACCTGGTTAACTTGAGGACTCACAGGCAGTCCCTGAGAGTCTTGCATGTGAACAGCCTCAAACCCCACTTTGAGAGGGCTGAAGTGACAATGCTCATGGCTACAGATGCTGCAGGGGAAGAGGATAGTGATCCTCTCCCTGACCTCCTGGCAGCTAAGGAGCAAGACGGTCAGTGGATGGTGTGGTCCTCTCACCCACCCTGACCCTAGAACAGCAGAGGGACTGTCGCCAGGTGTTGGGTCAGTTTTCCTTCCTGTTCTCCCTGACCCCAGGTGTCACCAATTGGTGCGTCCATGATGTGTACACTGGAGATAGTCTGCATGTGAAACAGAAATTTTACAGGGTAGCTGACAAGGTCAGGATCAGCATCAAGGAAGAGGTTGCCAAGATGTTGGCATTAGGGGAAATTGAACCCTGCAGCAGCTCCTGGGCTAGCCCACTGGTCTTAGACCCAAAAGCTGCTACGCCCGGTGCCACTCCAGAACTCCGGTTCTGTGTGGACTACCGTGGGCTCAATGCGGTCACCAAGACTGACGCACACCCCATCCCCAGAGCTGAAGAGCTCGTGGATCGGTTGGGAGCTGCCCGGTACCTCAGTACGTTTGATTTAACTTCTGGGTACTGGCAGATCGCCTTAACTGATGGGGCCAACAAGAGGTCTGCATTTTCAACGCCAGAGGGGCACTTTCAGTTCCGAGTCATGCCCTTTGGGTTGAATAATGCCCCTGCCACCTTCCAGAGACTGGTGAACCAGATACTGACCGAGCTGGAGCAATTCAGCGCCGCGTACCTGGATGACATTGCTGTGTTCATTTCCACGTGGGACGAATACTTGCAACACCTCTGTGAAGTGTTGAAGGCTCTGCAAAGTGCCAGATAGGGGAGGGATCTGTGGTGTACTTGGGGCACCAGGTAGGGAGCAGGCCAAGATTGATACCATTCTGGCTTGGGAACCCCCAAGGCCCAGACAGAGGTGAGAGCCTTCTTAAGACTCACCGGGTATTACCGATGGTTTGTCAAGGGATATGGCACCATTGTTGGCCCCTTGACAGAGCTGACTTCTAGAAATCAGCCCAGAAAAGTGAATTGGACCGAAGCCTGCCAAACTGCTTTTGATGTCCTGAAGACTGTCATGTGCATAGCACCTGTGCTCAAGGCACCTGACTTCTCCAGTGAGTTCATAGAGCAGACAGATGCTTCAGAGCATGGTGTGGGAGCAGTACTCTCACAGATGACTGATGAGGGCTGGGACCTACCTGTAGCTTTCATTAGCCGGAGGCTACTCCCCAGGGAACAGAGGTGGAGTGCAATTGAAAGGGAAGCTTTTGCTGTGGTCTGGGCTCTGAAGAAGCTGAGGCCCTACCTGTTTGGGACTCACTTCCGTGTTCAGACAGACCACAGGTCCCACAGATGGTTGATGCAGATGAGGGGTGAGAACCCAAAACTGTTGAGTTGGTCCGTCTCCCTACAGGGAATGGACTTCACGGTGGAACGCCGCCCTGACACAGAACACACCAATGCTGATGGTCTGTCCAGGTTTTTCTGCTTTAGTGAAGAGAACTGTCAAGAGGGTGGGTAGTTCTCCCCACTTTCAGCTGGACGAGACACGTGTTAGACCTGGCATCTTTGGCGTGGTTTCCCCCTATCTTTTTGCATCTACCTCCTGTATTTTTGATGCTGTGCTGGATTTCGTTTTTGCTGGTTTAGATGCTTTGGGCACTTTGCCATTGCTGTTCAGTGTCAAAGTGCAAGTGCTCCCTGTGTACATTGTTATTATGATTGGTTATCCATGATTGGCATATTTGTGGCACCAAGAAGTCCCTAGTAAAGTGCACAGGGCTGGTGATAACAAATGCTACTAGTGGACCTGCAGCACTGATTGTGCTACCCACAGGAGTAGCCCTAAAATGGTGTCTCAGTGCCTGTGTGCAGTCTGTGAACTACCATGTCCTCCTGGACAGTGTCCCCACTGGCCATTCCTAACCCTTCCCTTTCTGTACACATTGGTCACCCCTATGGAAGGCCCAAGGTACCCCTTGGGCAGGGTGCAGTGTATGTGAAAGGTAGAGCATGTACTTGTGCAGGTGACATGCTCTGGTAATGAATTATAGCCATTTTCGTTTTTCACTATTGTGCCTTATCTTGCCCCACAGGTTATCATAGGGGATGCTGGCTACAGTGGCTGCCAGCATATCTTCCCGTAGGAGCAAGATAGGACATAAAAGTCTGGTATCCCAGAGATCAGAATTTAATAACACATATTTTAGGAAAGGTTGCATTTAAATCATGTGTTTGAGAACAGCACTTTTTGAAATTTGCTGTTCTCTTGTCTGACCCTTCTGTGTGCCTTGGCCTGTTTGTGAATTGGCTGTCTGTTTTGAGAGTGACAGGGCTTGGGAGCCCCCAGGAGGCTGGCTGAGTCAGCCCTAGGTTGAATGACTGCATCTGCATCTTGAGTGGTGGGAGGGGATAGCACCTGGGCCTGAATAGGGCTGTGCCTGCCTTCCACAATGCTGGTTCCACCTCCTGCTGGGTGGCTGACGACCCTGCCCCTCTCCCTGAAAGGAAAGGAGATGCCAGGAAAACAAAGTGCTCAAGGAACAGCCAGAACTGGTTCAGACCAGGCTCAGAGCCCTCCTGCACAAAGGGGTCAAAGACTTTTAGGGGTATAATTACAGGACCCCTGACTACAGAAAATTAGATCACCCTGGAATCAAGAAGGAACCTCTGCCAAGGAGAAAGCTGAAACTGAAGAAGGAAGACTGTCCTGCTGTTGCTCTGCTGGACTGACCTGCTGTTGCTTTGCTGCCAAGGAGAGGGGAAGGACTTTGCTTTTGGTGCTGTGTCCCCTTGCTTGAAGAAATCTCCAAGGGCCTTAGGGCATGTATGTGCGCCACATGTGCACCCATGCTTATTTCAGGGGTGCATCAGGGTGTCCTTTTGACACCCATGCACCCTTGAAATTATTCTCAATTTGCGATTCTCAAATTACGAATCGCAAATTGAGAATAACTTCCCATTTATTCCTATGGGCCTCCTGGCCCATAGAAATGAATGGGAAAGTATTTGTTAATTGCGATTCGCAATTTGCGAATTGCAATTAAGGAATATTAAGAAATAGCTAAAAATTGCGATTTTTTACATACGTCCCTATTTGCAATTCCCAATAGCGATTTCTAAAAAATCACTATTTGAGAATCGCAAATCGGGATGTTGATACATATGGCCCTATGCTTCATGCCTACAGCTCACATTTTAAGTAGCTTACCTCTATTAACTATCATAGAAACTTTCTGACGAAAGGCATAGTTATAATTTAAACACCTGCTGGTGAGTCTTTAAGGCTAAGGGTCAAAGCAGAAAGGACATCCCATTGTCTCATGTTGAGGTATCCCACTTATGCTCTGGAGGGTTGCATCCATGCCACTCTTTAAGTATAACAGTGGACTGTGTTTAAAGGCAAACTGGAGTTGCCACAATCTTGTTTTTATTGTCCACATCCAAATAAACTTCTGATTGGACTGTGCCTCTGACATAATACTTTAACCACGTTCAGTGGCTATGAGCGCTGCAATGGATTCAAATCAACATATTAATGGCTGAGAACTCACTCATGGGGGGCCTTACCTTTCAAGCAAAAAGCAGATTCTAAACTCACCAAGGAGTAGCAAGAGGCCTTCCTTGGTTCTCTTTTGAAATCTCAAATCCACAAGATTTAGCTCTAGGAACAGATCCTTACCTGTCTTGCTATCAAGTTTCCCTCTGTGCCCTACATGATATTAAAACTTTTGGGAAAATCTGAAAATCTCAGATTTTTCATTAGTTGCAATCAAAGACCAGGGTGACAAAGTTTGTGATGACGTGTTCAACAATGTCAAATAACAGTGCAATACAACACCTCACTGGGATCTTCTTGGCAGCATTTATTGTGTGTGAGAACACTGACACATCAGTTTTTCTTGGCAGCTGTACATAATTTAAATATAACACTATACACATAGCAATCATGTGGCTCATGAATGAATACTTCCATAGCACTGACTGCCTTTTCAATTCAAGGTCACTGGTGTCCTTGGAAACTTAAGGATTCTCGGTAATGAGAGGAATATGGAATATATTTGTCCTGACCCATTGCACAGCTGAGCACGTGCAACACAGGTAGCATTGTAGCCTGCTGTGTGGCTGTCCTCGTGGCAGTATTAATGGAATACTGTCTCAAGGGAAGGATGTCACAAGGCAGTGTGGGAGTCTGGGTCATGGCCCGCTCTGAGGATGATAGCTTACTCTGTTGCTATCTAGGTCATAATAATGTCATTACTCTTAACAGTCCTACACTAATGCTATTTATTCCTGCAAAATGTGCTCACACTGTTGCCACCGGGTTTTTTTTTTACCGAATATTTTCTTGTTATTTTCTACGTTTTGAATACATTCTACTAACTTTTTATGAACGTTTATCATTGCAAAAAAAGATTTTCGGCCCCATGTTTTGTATTGTTGGAAATGGCCATTTCTGCAGGGTTATCCCCAAACTTTTTGCTTTTTCCTCCCTTGTTTTTCCTGAGCTGTGGTTGTTGGCAATAGGACTCTGGACACTTTACCACTGCTGATCAGTGCTAAAGTGCATATGCTCTCTGTATAAATTATTATTGTGATTGGATATCCATAACTGGCAGATTTGTTTCATCAGTAGGTCCCTTGTATAGTGCACTGAGTGTGCCAGGGCTGGTGATTCAAATACTACTAGTGGCCCTGCAGCACTGATTGTGCCACCCAAAAGAGTAGTCCTAAAATGGTGTCTCAGGCCTGCCACCGCAGTGCCTGTGTGCAGTTGCTAACTGCCATACTGATCTGATCAGTGTCCCCACTGGCCAGGCCCCTTCCCTTTCTGTACACTTTGGACACCCCTATGGAAGGCCCAAGGTACCCCCCTGGGCAGGGTGCAGTGTATGTGAAAGGCAAAGCATATACTACTGTGGGTGGCATGCTCTGATAGTGAAATATTGCCAATTTTGTTTTTCACTATTGAAAGGCTATCTTACCCATAGGCTAGAATGGGGAATGCTGTGTATCATGTTTACCTGCATATCTTCCTATAGGAGCAAGATAGATAATTTAAGTCTGGTATCCCTGAATTCAGAATTTAATAACCCACCTTTTAGGAAGGATGGTTTTTAAATCCTGTGTTTGGAAACATCACTTTTAGAAAGTGTCTGTTTTCTTGTCTAACCTTTCTGTGTGCCTCTGCCTGTTTGAGAATTAACTGTCTGGTTTTTGAGAGACAGGGGCTGGGGTGGCTCCAGGAGGCTGGGTGAGTCAGCACTAGACTGAAAAGCTCCATCTGCATCTTGAGTGGTGGGAGGGGATAGCACTTGAGCCTGGATAGGGCTGTGCCTGCCTTCCACAATGCTGGCTCCACCTCCTGCTGGGCGACTGACGACCCTGCCCATCTCTCTCAAAGGAAGAAGGTGTCCACTGGTAGGAAGCACCCAGAACTGGTTTGGACTGTGCTCAGAGCCCTCCTGCACAAAGGGATCAAAGACTTTTTGGGGTATAACTACAGGACCCCAAATCCATGAACTTTAGATCATCCTGGAATCAAGAAGGAACCTCTGCCAAGGAGAAAAGCTGGAAGACTGAAGAAGAAGGACTGACCTGCTGTGTGTTTGTAGGCTGACCTGCAGTTGCTATTCTGCCAAGGAGAGGGAAAGGACTTTGCTGTTGCTGTGTCCCTTACTTGAAGAGATCTTCAAGGTCCTGCTGAGAGCTGGCCTCCTGTTAAGAAGTCCCAGGAGGATTTCAACCTCAGCTTCCCCCTGAACTCTGCTGTGTGAGTTCTGACCTGCCTAGAGTTCTTGATCCAGTTGTGGGGCCTCTGGATTTTTGGGAGCTGGAAAGGAAGAAGAGAAGAAGATCTACAATTTTGCATGCATCGCTTGCATGCGGAGGGCACTGTCGACAGTGCGAGAAAATTCCCGTCTCCGCGAAGATCGTTGTAGCGCCTGTTGCTGCTGCAAGACCCTATGCATCGCTCAGTTGCGGAACGCATGGCCCCGGTGCGGGAAGATTCCTGTCGCTACACCTTCGCAGAGCCTGTCGTCGCTGTGAGACCCAGTGCACGGCTTGCCTGCAGAACGCATCCCGTCGCTCCGAACATCATCGCAGAGTCCAGCACCAATGCATAGAGGGGCCGCGACAGAAGAGGATCAATGCTGCACCATTCATCGCCGCTGCACCGAAGATTGTCGCTGCCCCGGAGATCGTCGCATCGTACCTGTGCGAGACGCTTCCACCGGAGAACTTACAAATCGGAATCCATACAAGGTATTGCATCGCCCCCCCATATAGACCGGATTCGACGCAACCCGCCCGCTGCGGGCAGCTGGGTTATCGCATCGCCTCCCCAGGGTCTCAGTAGTGATACATCGCTTGTTTTCTGACGCTGCAGTTGCCGCTAGGAACTTTTGTTGCATCTATAGATACTTTGGGCTAAAAGCAAAGCAACTCAGGATTATTTTGGTGCAAACCCTTGAACTCTTTTTAACCCCTTGGCCGCGGCGGTAATCCCGCTGTGCCGCTGGAGGGAAGGGGGGGCCGCGCGGTGCCGCCATGCTCGCGAAGGAACCACTCCGTCACGAGCCACAGGTGCGCTGTGCTTGTGCACAGTGGTTCAGTCACAGCCCCGCCCGCTAAATAAAATCGCAGCGCAGGTAAGGAATCGCGGCAGGGTGGGCAGAGCGCGCGCGTCGCGACCGAACCACTCCGTCACCAGCACAGCGCGTCCGTGGCTCATGACGGAGTTGTTCCGTCACGAGCGCTCAAGGGGATAAAGTCTTATTTTGGAACAGTGTATGTTGTATTTTTGTTGTTTTGGTTTGTTTGATGCAGTCTAAATAAAAATACTTTATTGTTCTAAACTGGTGTGGAGTCTATTTGTAGTGTTTTCACTGTGTTACTGTGAGTGTTGGTACAAATACACATTGCCTTCGATTAGCCTGTCTGCTCATGCCAAGCTACCAAGGGAGTGATCAGGGGTTATCCAAAGAGTGTATCCTCCTTACCCTGACTAGAAGAATGGGTTCCTATTTGGACATTGGTACCTACCTTTGCCAACTAGGGACCCCCAGATTTAACATGTATTTTCAAAGTTATTTAACTAGTAATTTTGTAGTAACATTTTGGTTGGTTGAGATGGCATACCGCAGTTTAGAGTGACAAGACAGGAACCACATGGAAAAATGAATGCGAGGTTAGATGTGTGTGAGACTGCCCACATGTTATATTCAATGCTGTTAATGCAGCAGGTGCCCTTTTGACTGCTTTGGTTAGCTTTCTGGTACCAATTTCCAGAATAACTATCCTCTTAAGATTAGGAATTTAGACATCTCAATTAACTTTTGGGAAAAGGTGACTGAAAGACCCATCAGCCTTATAGGGTGGTCTTCCCCACAAGTTCCTGCCTTCCTCCTCCATTTTTACTAATCTCATTTTTGGTGGCTTTAGGACTCTGAGCGCTCTGCTAACCAGTACTAAAGCACATCTGCTTCATCCTCTAAACATGGTAATATCTGATTATACCCAATTGGCAGATTAAATTTACTTAAAATTCCCCTGTAAAGTGGTACTATATGTACCCATGGCCTATAAACTAAATGCTATTAGTGGGCTAGAAGCACAGATTGGGTCACCCACTAAAGTAGCCCTTTAAATATGTCTAAGGCCTGCCATTTTGTGCACTTTAATCTGTCGTCACAACATGGCAAAATAAACCTTTTGCCAAGCCCAAGCCTTCCCTTTTTATAAATATGTCACCCCTAGATTATGCAAAACACAAGATGATGGACGGAATGTTGCACAATGGCAAAACATTCACCCCCAGTCACAGATCTGGGTTTAATCCATTGTTATTTTGCTCACCAAGCCACCCCAGTTCAGACATGGCCATATGCAAATCAGCCTTGACCCTGTGCCTCATGGGAACAGTCCAGCCGAACTGCCAAGCCATGTCTTCCCTGGACCGGAATCAAGCATCCTAGGACCGGTTTCTGGCTATCAGCCGTCTTCAGCCAGGATAGCTTGACTCCAGTGGCGTAGTGAGTACGGGACCCACATCTGGGCATACCCTTTCCACATAGGGTGAACTGCAAAACACAAGATGATGGACGGAATGTTGCACAATGGCAAAACATTCACCCCCAGTCACAGATCTGGGTTTAATCCATCGTTATTTTGCTCACCAAGCCACCCCAGTTCAAACATGGCCATATGCAAATCAGCCTTGACCCTGTGCCTCATGGGAATAGTCCAGCCCGAACTGCCAAGCCATGTCTTCCCTAGTAGGATATGTAATATTAGGTTTTACGAGTCCTGGTAGTGAAAAACCCAAACATTTGTTCTTCACTACTGCAAGGCCTATCTCTCCCATGGGTATAACATTGCAGTTACCTAATTACATTTTAGGTGCAATTTCCAGATGGGAAGCGATGACCTAGTTCATGTTTGATGTCTTTGAAATTGTTGTAAAGAGCCCTATTTTATGCTAAAGTCTTGTTTGTGACCACAATTATAGACACGCCACTCTTAGAAATTTGCCATTTTTCTGGCCATATATCGTCTGTGTCTATATACTGGCCAGGGTCATCATCATCATAAATAACTTTATTCGATTCAACAGAATCATAAAAGTATACCATTTAAAAAAAAATAATTTACAAAACAAATTTACAAATGGTTTTTCAAATCCAAAGGTTCAGACACATATCATACAAGAAATCCTAAGCACATTATTAATAGGCATTTTGTTCTATCAGAAAAGCCATACTTAAAAACATCTAAAAGTGCACTGTGCATTTTTAAATTATAACGTCTTGCACATAGGTTGGTTAGCCTCTTACACTATCCAACTTAATTTGACACACTTTAGTTACATATTTGCATATCCTGGCGGCTAAAGAGACCAAAAAAAATTACCTTTCGAAAAAAACAGCTAAAAACACGAACTAACGGGTATAAAGTGCATTATGCTTTTTTATATTATAACATCTCATGTATAAATTGGGTAGCCTCTCACACTATCCAAATAAATTTAACACACTTTGTGGCCAGGGTCACATGACTGGGTGTAAGTGACAGTTAGACCGTGTAAATTCCTCCCAGAGAGTCACACAATAAAGGTCTAGGTGTTCTTTGAAGGGCCATCTGCTGACAGGAGGGTGGTGGAGCTGAGCACAGCCCCACTTACCACATGATTAGGATGTGCCATGTCTCCACTCAAAGAACCTAACCACCCTGCATTTTTACCCCAGCCAGCTTGGAGCATAGGGCATGAGAAGCAGGACAATCTATGCATTTCACAGGCTCTGCCCAGACATTTATCCTACCTTCCAGAACCAGGGCACCAGGTTGGGTCTCAGGCACCACCCCTTCAGTGGACTTGTGGATACTCTGCCAGGAAGAAGGACTGCCGTGTTGTTGAAGGACTGCCAGTCTGCTGGACTCCTGCTTTGCTGTGCTGACCTGCTACCCTCCTGCCTGGGGGATAAGGACTGGACCTGTATCTCTTCTACCCAGAACCCAGACTGACTCTATTGGCTTGTTGGCTGTCTCCTGATCTGAAGCCTCAGATGTGGAGATGTAACATCTCAGAAGTAAGAGGCACCTAAAATAATGGAAAGGTAACATATTCGTGGCTAGGCACGCATTTATTACCTTTCTGGAAACGCGGCAGATGTTATACAGCTTTATTTTATGCCTCAAAGAATAGGACCTTCACAGCATTGAATCATACTCGTGGAACATTTATAGTATGAGTGTGTTTTACCTGAGAATTATTTTTATCTTTATACAAAATGTGTTGATATTTCTACTGATGTACAATCTGATATTTCTTGCACAGACCAGACTTGATAAAAAAAATGAATGAACACTTCAAGAATTCAGACCATTCTGCAAAAAACTTTTCAATCTGAATTTTTGATCCCTGTTTTTTTCCTCTCCCGTCTTCTTCAATAAGGCAGAGCGAAATGCGGGCATAATTTCAGATCTAGCCTTTCTAAAGTATGCAGGTGAAATTCATGGTGACAATCTATAAGCCCTCTTGTATACACCTGCCACCCAAAAAGGCAGAATATAGTTTTCTGAAAATAAAAAAAAACACAATTCTTTTATTTGCTTTGTTATCTCTTCACAGACTGTGCTTTTTTCTTACATATAGCGCAGGTGAATTAGCCTTGAGCTGAGCCCTTGGGAATGGACCACCGAATGGGAACACTACCTGTATGAGAGAGCAAATATTGATCCTCACTGTCAAGGAGATTAATCAAAGAATAGACAACAGACTCCGCGAGGCTGGCCTCCATGACTGATGCTTACTCCTGGGAGCGGGATGGAAGTGACCTTGCAATGGGCGCCTACATGGGATATTGGCTTTTATTTCCTTGAGTGAACATTTTGCAATAGCAGAAGTTCACGATCTGTTACATTAAAAATTCTACAATGAATATATAACATTTAAAATAATGTTCCTGTATTACAAATGTAACTCATCTCCAACAAAGTCAATGTATTTGACATATTACAAATACCAAAATTCCAGCTGGCATAAACACTTTTGCTGTGGTCAAGGTTTGATAAACCAACAGAATCAGTCTGTAGAAAGTCATTGACATTCATAGAAAATCAGATATGTAGAAATCAGGCCTGAGCAAAATTTTAATTGTGCTGGAATATTTAGAGAATTTTCAATAATTCCACGTTGCACTGTGCTGCACAATTACCGATTAACGATAATGCCCTGTCGTGTAATTAAGAGTAATATGAGAGAGAAAAAAATATCCTACCACGAGGGCACATTTATTGAGTGTGTGAAGTTGCTTGCACTGCTTTTCATGTTCTGTTGCATGTAGTACTATTTTCTTAGTGCAAAATGCATCCTAGTGTCCATTTTCGATGCAATGTTACATTTTCTGCTAAGAAGCTAGCAGCACTAAATTCTGGGAGTAAATTGAGGGCAAATCCTTCCAAAGTGCACAATTAGTGAGCAGCTACTCCTTCTTCAATTCATGTCATGTTGGATTTAGCGCTATTTCTTAGTGCCAAATTCTTCTTCGTGTCAGGACATTTGTGTGCAACGAAAATAGCATAAATTGTTGAATTACTGTGCTAGCTAATTCTGTGCCATTTCACTGAATTTCTGGGGAATTCCAAGTGATTACGCTACTCGGAATTACACAAATTATACCAACCCGGATAGAAATGACTTTGTGCTCTTTGGATGCACCTGGTACACTAAATGCAGTTAACATCACATTTCATCACAGACATACCATTCGGTGCACAATGCAATGAAAATGATGCCTCTCAGCATGCCATAATTTCCTTATTACTTTAAATTAAATATTATTCTACTTTATTTCCCAATTGATGCACAAGGTTTGATTATTTTTACCTTCACTTCCCTTCCTGGTGAGATTCGTTCTTTTCTGGACACATTTGCTCCTGGAATTCCTACTTTAGCAAGGACCACTTGAAGTATGCATCATTATAGGAGTCACGTGAGACACACAAATTAGAATTTCACTGATCCTGTTATAATGCGCAATTGCTCTACATTTCCAATAGAATATATTCGAAAGGTACCGCACATTGCCACCTATCCTAATCTCCCCCCCTCTTCCCTTTAGGAAGGCAGATATATCTTTTCTGATCACTTTTCCTCACCTGACTGTGGGGGAAACATCCTTTACAACGAAACTTTTACAACGCACTACCATTACGACGCAACTTTTACAACGCAAACCATTACAACGCATAGCGCTGGGGGGCGCTCTAGGATAGGGAATGTATTTAATATACTATCCAACACCTTCCCTACTATCCACGGGGACTGGAGTTGGAATAGTAAATTAAATAAATCACTATCTAGCGCCTAAAAGCACTATGCGTTGTAATGGTATGCGATGTAAAAACCGCGTTGTAAAGGTAGGCGTTGTAAAAGTATGCGTTGTAACGTCATACATCCGACTGTGGCCTTCAGTCCTTCTGCCTTTCGCACCCTACCGCTCCTTTCTCAAGCACGCTTTGTCACAAAGAGCAAGTGTCAAGATCTGTTGTCTACATGTCTGTAGACTTGCGCAAAGTAGGGGAGATGGGAGATATGCAATACAGTCCACCATCTTCATAGAGACTCAAAGAGGTTGTGGGGAGAAGGAGGAGGCTGCAGATTGCCATATGCCATTTACCACTTCTACTTAGTCTTTGGAGCGCCAGGGAGAGCTGGACAGGCCTTTTATTCCACCGGGCATTTATTGGAGGGCCTGGAGCCCTTGGAGGCTGGTTTTAGAAGTTCATGGCCACTCCTGGTTCTTTTGTCGCTTTCCTGGTTCTTCTGTCGCTTTCCTCAGATACTTTAGGCCAATTGCAGCAGGCCGGGGGAGGGGGGGGGCGATTGGTGAGGGAGAGTGCAGATAGAAAGATCAGTGAGTGAGAAAAAGAGAAAGAAGAAGAAAAGTGTGTCTGGTAGGAAAGAGAAAGGTGGTGCTAGGCAACAATGGGAGAAGTGTTGGTTTCAGCATTTTTGCCAAGGTTGCTTTGGGACTTCAGCTTCCTGGAGAACTGAAAGAACTAGCTACATGGCACGGGGCAACGCAATTTTCCCGTGTCCAACTATTCAAATGGTACTTAGGGCTTTCAAGGACACTTGTTATGCAATTTGCAAACTCTATTTCCAGTGATGTGAAATGCAATATCAAAATGGCCATGAAGCCAATGGAGAAGAAGCGATCTTAGAGCCTTATTTAGAGTTTGGCAGACATGATACATTATCAAAAATGATGGATATCAGTGCAGCATGCTATAATACAATAGTAAAGCATTGGGTGGGACATCTGCCACGTTTTGTGGAATTTACAGCGCTTAAATGGAAAATAAGCGCTAGGTCTCTTGTCAGGACGCCACTGCAGCTTGCGGCCCAGCCATGCTGCCAATGATAGTAACAAGACAACTAATAACCATTACACTGCTGCATGTGTGACAATTCGCACTATTCCTGACCCCCAAACCTATATGAATGGTTTGGGCTGCAGACAATAGCCATTTTAATGCATATTGAATTAATAAGTAACTGTTTTTGTGGTCATCTTTAGAGTAGATAGAGAGCGCCACCTTGTGGCAGACTGTGACAAGCGTCAGTGTTGGCATTTAAGTGCTGGTGCTGAACACCACAAACCACCAGTGCAAATTAAGCACTGAACTGGTATTGTCCTGTCCACCAAAGCAAAGTAAGTGCTTCATTGTCCAACGCAGTTCTTATACTTCTCAGAAAATTATTTTTACTTGTCGCAGAGGAGATAATTAGCTAATTCTCCTGAAGACCGCCCTCATCATCAGAACACTAAAGAGCTTCATTCGAAACATAGGAACTAAAATCACTTTATGCCCCGCTTCAGCTGTGTCATTACCGCACACACCAAAAGTTTTACTATTCAATAAACGGAGGCAAATTAGTCTGCAGTGCTGTAATGTTTATTGTGTTGAAACATAATGGTTAGAAATAAAATTAGAATCTTAAACGTGTAGGCATCCGACATTTTGAGGATTACGGAGATCTTTAAAGATGTCATTACTAGGGCGACCATTACTGCTAGGCGGTGTCTTTATTACAGTAATGTAACATGTGAAGTGTTACAGTAATGACTTCATTAATGCCTGCGACAAATCTAATTTCAGCCTGGAGGATAAAATACAGATTTGTTTGTTTAATAGGAAGTGGGATCCATGAAAGAAAATTACAGCAATGACAAAGTTAAAGACTAATACACAAAGTAACCAAAAACATTTTGAACAATGATTTGAAATTAATTTAATTTTTTTCAACTGCTTGTTGAAATCATTTTTGAGTTAGTGCTGAGATTTATGAATAATGCAATGAATATCACAATGAGGCCTTTGACATAACGCCGACCTTGAGACTGGCCTCTACATCATATGTACATTCGACTGGGTAGGGAATGTGGCATAGTAGATAGAGCTGCCGATTTTGGTGTTCTGGTTCGAATCTCAGTGCTTGGATCTACATTGTGCGATTCTGGGCAAATTACTCAACCTTTAAGTACCTCAACGTGTGAAATTAATTTGTGTAATCCCCACTGAATGCACATAATTTTGTAGATCATCTCACACCCCACAAATAATATACAATACTCCATTTCTTCCCAGCAAGGTTTGCTCTATATAAATATCATTATGTACATTAGAATGGATGGGTACACACTTATATACTTCACAATTCAAAGGAACCCTTTCTTGGGTTCTCTTATGATTCTGCTGTGATCAGAAGAAGACAACGGGGAACCCTAAAAAAAAAAAATGTTTTAAGTCATTCTGCCCCTGAACATTGACATGCAGATTCTTAATCACATCGATGCTGATGACGGAACCGCTCCGTCATTAGCCGCGGTGGCGCTGTGCTGATGACGGAGCGGTTCCATCATGGCCCGCCCGACGCGTCTGCGCGGCACTGATTTCGCGCCTGCGCGGCGTGTTCTATTGAGCGGGGGGGGGGGCCATGACGGAACCGCTCCGTCATCAGCACAGCTCACCCAGGCTGGTGACGGAGCGGTTCCGTCACCAGCGTGTGAGCGCCGCACGGCCACCCCCCACCCCCTTAGCGCTGCGGCGGAATAGCCGCCGCAGCGAAGGTGTTAAAGAATTGAAGATCTCTTGGAGGCACACTGTTGGCCATGTTTGGTTGCCAGATTGGTGATTCATAACCATGCTGTTGGATTTAGTAAACCTGCTAACTTTGTTCCTAAGTGCCTTTTTTAAAGTGAACTGAAATTCCTTAGTTTTTAGAGAAAAGTAACCCAAGATATAGAGTAGAATACAATGCCTGAATTTCTGGCTCACTGCTACTTCTATGAGGAACGAAATTCAACTGCTGTATTAAACTCCAAATTTAGAGTATCTTCCATAAATTGGAGTATTTTTCAGTTCACTCCATACTCCAAACCTTAAGTGCTCGGATGCCCATCAGAACACATAGTTATGTACCAGAGTCAATTCTATACTCTGCTGCTAGCATCTAGGATCCAGCTTCTGGAACATTGTGTCTATGCTTCAGATCAGATGCCTTGAGGACTATTTGGGGTGTCTGACAACCTTTCTTGTGAAGCTCACATACATGGGATTTATTCAGTCCAAGTAGAAATTTACTGCTCGCCATATTACAGATTTATTAATACTTTGCGAATTGAGTGAATTGAGTGATATTAGTCCTTAATCAAGGTATTTGGAAGTATACACATTTTATTGATGTGTTGACCCGGAGCGTTATAGTGAAGTTGGTACTTTTTCTAACTCTTGTGCCATCATTTCAACTAGTAGCTCTAGCAAATACTTAAGATACACCACTGCCATATGACTGTAAGGGCTCACCTAATCTTATTAATACTGACATTCTTTCCAGATTCCATATCTGGGATATGTGTGTACAGCAGAGATAAACAGTTTGCCATATTTTCCAAATATGACCGTTTAAGCGTTTGGCCTCTAAACTTAAAAGATGGCCACATCCCAAGCCATTGCTCAGTGTCATGCGATTAGGGTGGGATTGTCATAAATTCTTACATCAACCAAAAACCACAAGGTTAATTATCAAGCATCTTTTAGATCCACCTCTAAAATAAGTACATGCCATTGAGGTATGAGACTTTTCCAACATTAAAGAATCTCCCCAAGTGGCTAAGAACACATGAAGAAACCAAATGCAGACTCTGTATGAGCCAAAGCGAGTCAGTAATCCACATTATCTGCATCTGCCTAGCTCTAGTTAGGAAAAGAAAGCCCTAGATAGGCAACCAGTTTAAGAGCCTAGGGGTTTGCTCATGCAGGCTTGCTGTCAGAGGCATTGCACCCCAAAAACATGGTTCGGAACATTCAAGTAGTTACATTTATGGGCATATCGGCAAAAATAAACAAAATGATTTCCGGGACAAGACGAGGGGACTCTCACTGTTAACCTAAGTTGCTTTGTTTTAGCCTCTTTTACTGCTGAGTAATCGAGGCTACACTAGGAAAGTAAAACATTAGACTAGCCTGGACAAAGTGAAACCAACCTGCCCATCCTATTATAGCCGTATGGCCCGCCGTAGCGGGCTATACCGGCTATTAAAGGCCCGCTCCAGCTTTAAAGGCCGGAGCGGAAGGCGATGGCCTTTAACAAGGTAGCGGGACTTTGATAGCCGGTATAGCCCAACTACGAAGGGCTATATGGCTATTAGAACATTCTGCCACTGAGGCCAGAATGTTCTAACAAATAAAACAGAGGCCTCTCGGAGCCCAAGGGGTTCAAAACCCCTCGGGCTCCGAGAGGCCTTTGTGAAAACAACATTGGAATGCTGCTTTGCTGGCCTTTACCGGACCGTAAATGTTCTAATAATAATTAATGTCTTCGTCTTTTTTTATTACTGTTTTTAAAAATGACAGTGAATTACAGTGAATTACAGTTAAACAGTTTAACGTTCTGAAATCCTTCAAATAGTAAAGCCAAAAAGCATTGGCAAAGATATCCAGGACTTGCGTTAGCACAGGTCTGGTTTTGTACATGCAGATTTAAGAGTGACTTTCTAAAACCAGTTACGCAAGCTTTAGAAAAGTATGAACCTACTTTTTTGTCGTTAGATTTTTCCAGAAAATGTGATTCATGAGGGCTATGCTCATGAAAATTTTGAAGCATCACTGGTTTGCCAGTAGGCTGCTTTATGTTTTAATGAATTTCCTACAGTGTTCATTTTTTGAGTGGGTGATGGTCCTTTAAGAACCAATAAGACATAACAGGAAATAATTAGGTTCACTCATGCAAGAAAACCTTTTCAACATGGTTTTCAGTATACCAGTTGGTCTACAGTCACTCTCATACCATTTGATCGATTGTTCCTTTGGCAGAACTATCTGCATGTGTTTGTCATTTCGAGGAAATATTTCTTGTGCCTGTTATGTTGGCTTTAGAATTAATTCTAAACACTTTGCTGCTGCTAAAAACAGGTGCTGTACATGTTAACCCCCTACCTGGCCTATCTATTTCAATTCTCTTAAATTTCACTGTAAATACTGGCTATAGTGCAGCTACAGCTTGAATAGTAAAATATCACATGTGGGTTGCAGTGTGCATTTGCACCAACCACATACCTATCCCTTTTCTCAAAAATGTCTGTTTAAATGAAGCATTGGCAAAGTAGATTTGTGAAACTTTGAAACCCTGCTGGGAATTTCTAAATATTAATATTTGCGTTCAGGAATTCACCAGAGATTTCTGAGTTTGCATTTGCCATTTTCGTAAAAAACACATTTACCTGCCTACGTGGTTCTACTACAAGACAGCAAAACAAGGAACATTGCATTGATAATTTTGAATTGTCTACAAAACAAACACTGCAGTTTGACAGATTTCCTTCCACCAAGTGAAAATAATATGCTGATTGTACAGTTTGTAAACCACTAATTTCCCAAAGACACTTCCTTTATACAAATATTAAACAAGAGCAAAAAACTCACTTTCTGCCAACCACATCCACTTGATGAAGTCCATGGTGATAACATGTTCCAAGAACGTCTATTGTTTTACTTTAATACATGGGTTTGGTTACTGTTTGTGACCCTGAAATACCATATCAGACTTTGTGACTACACTGATTCAAATTACATTTTTAGCCTAAGTGTATTGAATATTGCCCCTTGTGAATGATCGTTGTGGAAAAGATTTAGGAAGATACAGATTCAGAGGACAGATACTAAATAGATAGTCAGCAACACCTAGATGTCTTTCTTAAGTGAACAGAAGTGAAACTTATGAAAATGTCCAGTTTAGGTGTCCATATGACACTTTATACAGGTCAAGGACCGTCTTTTTAAGCACTGTCAAGTATACAGATAAAAATTTGAGTCAAAGGCATATCAGGTGATGTGCCGCATATCACAGAATTTACCAGCAGGACGAGGCAGGATTAGAACGCAGGCATTCAGTCAACAACCTAGAAACAATTTGCAGTTTTCTTTGACTAATCGTATCAAAAAGTTCTTGTCATATTGACTGCCATTTAGCGAAGGGTGGCATAAGGCAGAAAGCTTAGGCACTCACCACTTGCTTAGTCCAAAGATCAAGCAAAGACCAAAAGAAAATGTTTTTAGTGAATGGGGAGCACTCTGGCAGCAAAATTCTGTTTTGCCTGCAGAGCCAAATATCGTTGCTCAGTTCTTTCTTGGCATAGCTGAAAGCAAGTCTCCATCAAACCACTTACTCTAAAAACAATATTAAATTGCCACAATTTAGCAAATTGACTTAACTTCCACGGAAAATAAAGGTCAGCCCAATTCCCTTCCTGTATAGTCACAGTTTTCTTTCTGCTGCAGGAAGAAGAAATAAACAATTGTAACTGAAACCCTAGCCATCGGGTCCTTTCAGACACTGGGGAAGAACATTAAGCCTAATTTGGCAATTATGTTCAGAATTATCGCTCAAATTTGCTCTGCTAAAAGCTGACCCTGAAATGTCAGCTCTAAACTCCAATATTCCCATCTCTTTGAGAGACAGGCATGCTTCTGCTGTTTATGGATTGCTATATCTTATTCATCTAAGTGAGATCTCAATATACTTTCAAAATATCATACCATTATGTTTTTTTCTGTCATCTTTTCACGACAATTTCAGAGACTTAGGATCTCATCCACCATCTATATACGAGGCATAAGGTCTCATTCACCATCTATACACCAGGCATAAGGTGACCTCTCATATTATTATAAGGATATTGCAAGTCACTGAGTTACGTTATTAAATGGAGCCAGAGGCCCTTTAATATTGCCACAGAACGCCACGGCAGATTACAATATCGTTTCAATATGCAACAGATGGTATTGTATTCCTTATAGTATATTATCACACCCTCTTCGTCTCCCTAAAAGGACCCTTTCCCATATTAAAAGTGACGCACTGGTGGTGCAAGGGGCTTGCAAATACTCCCCCAAATCTCTTGCTCTTTCATTTGAGAGCTATAGTTGTTCAGATGTAGCCGAAAACCTTCAACCTGTAGAGAATCTAAACACTCCAAAATGTAGCTAGTAATATGTTGCAAAAACATTACCAAATGTTTAGTATAAGCCTCTTTAAAAAATGGTTTTACCTCACAGTATGTGGGCAACATTTCCAGACTTTGCAGCTTTTACTGTAATAGACTCAAGCAGGGCAAAAACACCGCAGACTGTGTTAATGTCTGCTTTCTAGTACCAGCTGTTTTCTTTATGGTGAAAATAGGTCACAAAAGTCGAACAGCAAATTCTAGCTTTCATTATTTAAACCCCAGTTGTTAGGGCCTGCGTTTATGTATGAATTTGTGGCATGCCTTTTACACTATTCTCTCTGGCAGGCACTATGACTTCACAAGTGAATTGTGATAAGTTATTACAGCAGTGGGGCTAGAGCACATCCTTATAGGTGACTAGTGATATCACAAATAGAGCCTTTTGAGTATCGACGACAGTGGTATTTCTCAAACATATGTTACATTTGACATCATAGACAAAAAAAACAATGATCGAGTTGTATACGACATCACACAAGTAAAAGTCACATTGAATTGCTTGAATAATTAAATTCATTTAATTTATAATACACAATCTAAAATCAAAAATAATCTCAGCATGTTTCAATAGCTAGCTGCCACAAAGTTTTCTACAACATTTGAAGAATCCACATTACACATGAAAGCCTCCACACATGTGATGAAATGCTGAAATAAATTTTTAGGAACATCAACCCCAAATCATGTATATACCTTACACATATGTTTAACCATCAAGTGTAAAATTTTGACCACCAGCCTCTTTAGCTGGATTTTCCTTACAATCGGGCAACACACGATTGCTTCGGTGCACGCAAATACACCAAGATGGCACAATGAAGTTTACAGATGCATGAAATATGCATGAAGGTTTCTTCTCCATGACTACACACTTTGCAAATCTTATTCCTTTCGATTATCAGGTACCGTGACCCCCATACACCAACTAGCAAAAGTTATGAAAATCAAACTCACACGTTTTGATTGTCTTATTTTAATCATGGCTGAGAATAAATGCCTTAGTTGATTACCAGCCAGGAATACATTAAGGGGCCCTGAGAGGTTTATAGTTATTCTGGCATAAGCCCAAATAGTCCTACTCGATAGTGCTCATCAGCCAGTCAGTCAAACAAGCTTTATTGGACAATTAGTCATAAAAGTGAAATACAAAACATATCACTAAAAAGGTAATTCATTATCAATTTGCGAAGAAGCTAAACAATGTTGCCAATCTTTTTTTTAAAAATGCGATTGGTTTATCATAAATTTTTTTTTAAACCATAAAATTACGTTGAAAGACCGTTACTAGGTGTCGCTAAAAACAACCACTAAAAGCAAGCAGCATTAAACATCACTTCTAGGAGGTATTGAGCTGTGATCCTAGCATGTGGGGCCAGCAATACAAAGCTTGATACATCTTGGCCAATGTGTAGTGTTGGATCTCCAAATACAGGTGCAAAGTAACATAAGTTAGGTGGAGAGGGAGTCTGACCTTATGGCCCATGACCAACCTATTTTGCTACAGCTGTAACAATTGGGATAGAAGTATTTGTACGTAAAATTCTTCCCGCTTGTAGAGTGCTCATTATTCAGCCCCCTTGCAATACTTTTGTGGCATCATTGATTACATAGGTTAAAGGTGACTTGGTGCCAACATACTGAATGGTCATCCCACTCCAGTCAGTACCATGTTAGTCTACAACTGGGCATGTTGTCTCCATAACGTTTTACTTTTACATGATTTCTGTTAATACGGATTCCTTGTTAACTTTTATGTAAAATGCATATTATGGTCTCTGCTGCTCTGAGTATGTCCGGGTCATTTTTTTCATTCTCTTGTGCGTGGTCAAGTGGGTGACAATGTTGGTCTCCATCACTCTAAATGAATTGCTGGTACAACTACTTCATCTTTTTCACTTTATCTCCTTTGCTCGATCTACACCTAACTTATTATCTATTGCCGCCTTGTCTAGGAGCTGGATACATTTTTTCTTGTATTCCAGACACTTCCTTATTATTACTTTCAATTTACAGGTCTCTAATTAGGCAACAGTGCTTTCTTTCAATATTCTCATGGAGTTTTTTTGAAGTTGTATTTTTGCACTTTTTAACCACAGACATTCTTTGTGGTATAATGAATGAATGAATGAAACGGATCTTATCTTGCGCAAAACTTAGCCCAAAGGGCGTCAAGGCGCCTAAATCAAATATAACAGCTAAGCCCTCTACAGTACACTCAGCAGCATACTCTCATTGATAGGCCCTCTTGAAGAAGAAGGTTTTGAGAGCTTTTTTAAATAGCTCAATTGTGGGAAGGGTTTTTATATCAAGAGGGGTAGAAGTCCAGAGCTGAGGGGCAACCACGGAAAACGCTCTGGCTCCCCATCTGGCTAGTTTGAAACGCGGAACAACCAATTGACAGAGTACCGCAGAACGAAGGCCTCTTGTAGGAACGTAGCACGTAAGAAGAGAGCCAATGGCACTGGAGGAACCTTCTGTCACCGCTCTGTAAGCTAAGCACAGAATTTTAAAAGAGATTCTGTGCTGCACAGGTAGCCAGTGGAGTTCTTTCCTAGCTGCAGTAGCAGAGAAGGTTTTAGGAAGGGCCAAGACAAAACGAGCTGCAGCATTCTGCACAACCTGCAATCAATGCAAAAGGCTTTTATTGACTTCCGTATAGAGGGAATTGCAATAATTTAGTCTCGATCCTACCAAGGCAACTGCAACCTGCTTACGAGCCTGAAGGGAAAGATACCCACGTATTCTATTGAGTATCCTAATCACACCCCACATAATAGATTGTATTTTCTTGCTCCCTTTCATTCATTCATTCTATTACCCTAAATTCGGTATCTCTATTTCCTCTCTTTAATCATTTCATGTTAGTTACCCATTTTATGGATATTGTCCTTGTGCTGCAATCTCCATGTAGATCTGCACTTTTTTTCACCTTAACTTGCAAACTCTTTCTCCTTACCTCTTGGCAATACTTTATTTGGTGATACTTTGCCTTGTAGTGGCATATTTTTCTCTGTATGCCTAAACCAAGCTACTTCTTCACTGATCGTCTCTATCAATGGTCTTAATACATGTACAAATCTTAAACCCTTCAGGCCCATGGTAAAATGTCCTCAATTCCAGCTATCTTCTGAATTTGCTGCTTGCAAATTTACATGCCATTTTGAACACTTGTAGTGGTAAAATAGACCCTTGCTTTTCTTTTGTTCATGTGCGTGCCACTTACCTTTTGTCCATTTCCATTAGCTGTAGCATACTATTTCCTGTTGTTCCTCTTTGTGTTTCTTTTATCAGTCTCCCAAGGCCCAAGTACTGTTTTCATCCACTTTTGCAGCTTCTTTTTTTTTAGGTTCCACCTACACAGCACTTTTTTGCGATACACGAGCACCAGTTCTATTATATAGGTTTGTTGGTGCAATTTTACTTACAAACGGACAAATTCCAGGCACTGAGAGATTAAGTGGCATGGAGAGTTTAAGTGAAACTGTGGCATACCCCAGGGATCCTCCCACAGCCTGACACTGTTAAACATTTACATGGCCCCGCTCGCACGCGTCGCCGACAGCACAACCTCAACATAATCTCCTTCGCCAACGACACTCAACTGCTCCTCTCCCTCACCAAGGACCCCATCACCGCCAAAGCCAACCTCCATGAAGGAATGAAGGCCGTCGCCGACTGGATGAAGATCAGCCAACTGAAGCTGAACTCGGACAAAACGAAGGTCCTCTTCCTCGGCTCCAACCCATCAGCCTGGGATGACTCCTGGTGGCAGACTGCACTGGGGTCAGTTCCGACACCCACGACCACGCACGCAACCTGAGAATCAACCTCGACTCAACCCTCTCCATGACCAAGCAAGTCAACGCCATCTCCTCCTCCTGCTTCAACACCCTCCGCATGCTCCGCAAGATCTACAGGTGTATCCCAACAGATACAAGAAGAACAGTCAGCCAGGGCTTTGTCAGCAGCAGACTCGACTACGGAAATGCCCTCTATGCAGGAGCCCCAACCAAGCTCATCAAACGACTGCAACGCATCCAAAATGCCTCGGCACGACTGATCCTCGATGTTCCACGCCACAGCCACATCACCCCCTACCTGAGAAACCTCCACTGGCTGCCCGTCAACAAGAGGATATCCTTCAAGCTCCTCATCCACGCTCAAAAGGCACTCCACGAGACCGGCCCAGCCTACCTCAACAGACGACTTTCCTTCTACATCCCTAACCGCCAGCTCGGCTCTGCCGACCTTGCACTCGCCAAGGTCCCGCGCATCCGAAGAACAACCACTGGCGGGAGATCCTTCCACCACCTCGCCCCAAAGACCTGGAACACCATCCCACTGAGCCTGTGACAGACCCAAGACCTGCTGACCTTCAGGAGACTACTCAAGACCTGGCTGTTTGATCAGTAGAGGCCCCCCCTCCCCTCCCCAGTGCCTTGAGACTCTCACGGTTATGTAGCGCGCTCTACAAATGGTTGATTGATTAATTGATTGATTGCCCAGAATCTCAGGATTTTAACCATGTTCCCCAGCTTTGAGCATCAGCCGCTCTTGCCCTTACACTATGTTCTCTGCTCAATATTAAGATTCAAGCAGATCAGCATACAAGATGGCTGGCACGTCTTTGGAATGCACAATTAAAATGCATTCCCATTATGCATTCCAACGCAGCACCGGCTAGCTTGTTTGAGTAGTTGTTCTCACACATTGTCATACATGCATGTTTATTCATGTTGTATTGTAGTGCAAGAGTGGCGAGGGTGTAGAATGCAACTCTGATCTCGGGGACAAGCCCTCAACTACTGTTCTCACTGTACCATATTTCTATAATTTGAATGCGCATTGAAAGCTGCATTTTGCAGACAAGCATCACTTTGGTGGCAAACTCTTTTCCCTGTGATGCTCTGCTGGCTCGATTAGTCTTCTTCATTCGCCAGGACCACCAGCCGGTGGCGCACTTTCACAAAGGTCAGGTAAACTGCAAGCAGAGAAGTTGTTTCCAGCACTGACAGTTCCACTGTGGATGTGGCCGGTGTATTTATCAGACTACTTATATATTAAGATAAATAAGACGTGCAGCTTTCAGTGTAGCACAGCTACTTAAGTTGGTTACTTCATTTTCTGTACACTGGACAACAAATGTAACCAGAGGAAGTGCTGCCATCTCTTGAAGTATACATCAGGATGTGTTGATTTTAGCAAATCCTGAAGGCATCGGCGCTTGCTTCAATAATCTTGAGGCATTCAAAACACATTTATGTTCTGGGTGCTGCACAGTGCTTCTTCCCTACTTGACAGATTATTAGACATGACAGGACATTAAGTATACATTCTGCACCACAGGCCGTATTCATGTTGTGTTGCCTCAAGACTCAGACAAGTGATTTCCCTCTGAGGTGACAAATAGCAGGTGGCTGACCAATAAACTATTTTTATTTATTTTGTAAACTTGGCCTAAGGGCATTAGAGTGCTCTACATAAGCGCCAGATTACATTGCAGCAGGTACAATTATGTTTTTTAGGGAGGGACAGATTTTACCCAGATGATTCACAGGATGTTGAGTCGATTCAAGGACTCAAAGCTAATTCTCCAGGTATAAAGGCAGCAGCTCTGGCTTCTGTTCTTCCTAAGTAATGTAGGCTAAAGCAAAACAGGGACTTATACAAATTAGCTTTTTGCGAATATGATGAAAAAAGCTGCAATAAATCTGACCATACAGACCTTACTGATCTGTACCATAGAGTTTCAACTACCTTGAATGTTCCTAGGCTGGCACTTATCACATGTTCACACTTCTTTTTACCAATATAAAACAATCAGACTCATTCCAATCCAAAGCAAACTGCCCCACTCCAATCTACAGCAATTTGCCCCCCCCTCCAACCTAAAGCAATATACCACACTCCAAACCAAAACACTCTCCCCCACCACAAACCAAAATAATCGCCCCCACTCCAATCCAAAACAATCTACCCCACTACAATCTGCCCCACTCCAATTCATGCCAATCTGCCTCACTCCAATCCATACCAATGTGCCCCAATGTTCAACATTATACCCCACTCCAGTATGCCCCAGACCATTCTGCCCCACTCCAATCTAAATAATCTGCCCCACTCAAATGCAAAACAATCCGCCCCACTCCAATCTGCCTGACTCCAATTTACCCCACTCCAATCCACCTTCCTCATCTCACCTCAACTCACCCCAATACAATCCACCTCACCCCAATACAATCCACCCTACTCCAATCCAATCCACCACAATCCAGCTAAATCCAATCTATGCACTCTAATGTTATGTTATTTTATGTTAAGTAACTTGAACAGTGCAGCAAATCACCACCGTAGAGCTTTTTGAAGCGGACAAAGTCAGAGCAGTTATAAATATGCTGCATAAGTTTGTTCCAAAGGTGAGGGACAAGAAAGGAGAACGTTCAGCCACCATATTTGACTGTGTGAATGTGACGGGGATAGAGCAATTGCTGATCTTTTGATCTCAAAGTTTGTTTTGAAGATAATCAGGTCCTTGCCTGATAGGTTTTTGTGTACCAGACAAAGGAGTTTGAAAGGGTATCGCTTCCGTTTATGGGAGCCAGTGGAGAGATCTAAGAGTAGGCTCTGAGGGTAGTGCGGGGGGCAGTTTGCAATCCAGGCATGCAGCAGTGTTCTGGACTACCTGAACTTTTGATAGATGTGTTTCATTGACTCTGACCAGTAATGCGTTACCATCATCCTGACAACTGACCAACAAGTCTTGAGTGAGAGTTTTCCTTGAATGGATAGGTAGACACTGAAATGCTTTTTAAGCATTTGCATGATTCTAACACAGGTGTCACAGGTGCAACCGTCCTGCTCTTTCATGGTGTTTGTTATCTATTAGCATACCCACATTTTTTACTTCCTTTTTAGGTTCGGCGTGGTGCCCCATTTGGACTCCCACCAGTCATCCAACCAGTGGGCATGGACTTTGCCGAGCAGCAATATCTTGGTCTTATTGCTGTTAAGCTGTATGTAGTTTTGGGACATTCAGAAGGCAACTTTCCTAATGTATTCTCTAAATTTAAATTTTGTGGGTTCAGGGTTGAAACTCATCAATATAACTAAATGTGTGTCATCTGGTATGAGATGACCTCCATACCACAGGATCTAACTACTTTTGCCAAAGAGGCAACGTATATGTTAAATAGTGTTGCACTCAGAGGTGAGCCCTGTGGTACCCCTTTGTCGATGGACATGACATACAACTTAAAAGATCATAGGCTTACTGCTTAATTATGGTCATTTAAGAAGTTTTGAAACAATCCCAGGGCCTTGCCAGTGACACCAATCTCAGACAGTCTGTGGACTATGATTGTAGGTAAGATATTTTCAAAGGCAGCAGAGAGTTCAAGTAGTGCCAGCATGGCAGGGGAGCTGTCATCAAGTAGGAGCCTAATGCCATCTAGCATTGCCATAAGAGTGGATGCAGTGCTATCTGAGGCTCTAAAGCCAGACTGGGAGGTGTCAAGTATGGAGGAGTTAGATTCCAGATAGTGGGAAAGTTGTTGATTTAAAAGATTTTCCAATATTTTACTGAGGTGAGGCAAAAGTGAAATGGCTCTATAGTTTGCAGGCTTTAGTGGATCTACATAGGTTTATATCAGAATCAGCATCCCCTGCACAGTTTTCCAGGTTAGCGTACAGTCGCCATGCTTAGGGAAAGGATGAGCAGTGCAGTGATGACTGGGACCAATTCACCCCCCACCACTCTAATCCACCTCAGTCCAATCCACCCCATTACAATCCAGTTTACCCCACCCCAATCAAATCCACCTCAATCAAATCCACCCCATCCAATCCAATCAAATCTACTCCTATTCAACCCACCCACTCAATCTAATCCACCTTAATTCAATCCAATCCACCCCACTGCAATTTAATCTTCTCTACTCCAAACCACCCCACCCTACACTAATCCAATTCACCCCACTCAGTTCTACACCATTTCAGTTCACTCCACTCCATTTCAATCGACACCCTCTCCAGTCCACCCCATTCCATTCCACTCCACCCAACTCCATTTCACCCCACTCCACTACAGTCCAATCCAACGCAACCCACTAGGTATTTTTTATTTGTCCTCTTCTTTACCTAATCTCCCTGCTTCATAGTACCACCAGTAACAGCACAATATATTGCCTTTTTCAATAAACAAGTCATAACACGTTAATGAAGTTTCAGTAACTTACATTGCACAACTGCTAACCAAGCTACAACTTACAACAAAAAAACAGGTTATTATTAATCACATCTCTTTCAGTCACTCATTCGTGAAAAGTCTCATGATCCTCATCTGCTATTTGTTATGTTTAAATATTTGCTTTCCTCTTCTCCATCCACTTCATCCTTCTACTTCTTCATGTTCTGTGGTTCAGTTAGCTAAATACCATACTTGAAACAATTCTATTATCGAGGTTGCTTTCTTAGCTCAACCATGTATCCCATCTCTTGCTCTACATTTCTTTTTTCCTCCCTAAGCTTTCTCATTCAACTGTTGGGCTAGTTGATCAGAATTCAAGCTCATAATGAAATGTTCAATTATACTTATCCAGGGAAAATATGCTCTATCTTGGGGAAATAGTATTTATTACACAGGTAATTAAAACCGTAACATACAAACTTCATGGTAATACTTAATAAAATTTCAAAGATTAAAAATTGTATACACATTTCTAAAATCTGGTAATACGAAAAATTTCAATTCCAAAAGCTGCATTTCAGGTTGATGGCAATAAATCCCAATTAGCCGATTAGTCCAAAAGGGGGTATAGTGTGAGAGACAATAACAAAATGTCACAATGCTTATTTCTGATAGTTAACTTTCATTAACGTTCGTTTGTGCTTGTCTTCTCTTAGTATTGGGCATTATGCAGTGCAGTTAAAATAATGTTAACAAACTTCCCAGCCCTTGCTAGAACTTCAGCTGAATTATTACTGAAGCACAAATCGGATGCTTCCCTCCAATGTCTCAGTAGTTTTTCCGGATAGACTGGGACCAGTAGACGTCGACGTTCGTTGGCAAGATGGGGGCATCAAAAAAGCAGATGTAACCAGGACTCATGTGGATAATTGCAGAGCCTACAAGTTAACTAACCATTCCTCCGAGCCCACAGCGGGTTAAAATCATAAATTTGAAGGGCTAACAGCCTCATATAAATAATTTTATTGCAAGTCTGTAATTGGAGAGAGTAATTAAAATATGGCTGAGATTTCCCCTTAATATACGAGGCATCAAGAGCTGTAAGGAGTGTTTTTTTGGGCAACCGAGCAATGTATCTCTCGAATGACACTAAAGTGATTTGCCTTTTATCATTTTTTTCCACGTTGACAGGGGAATGATTGAATTAGAGAGGCTTGAGATTTCAATCTGCAATGTGGAAGTGGCCAGGTGCAGCTGTCTGTACCAGGAGGAGAGTTCTTCCGTGAACACTGAGTGCAATTGTTCTTTCATGGATTGATTAGGTCTCCTAGACGGTGAAGATCTGCATTTGCCAGGCCCAGCTCAAGTCTCAATTTCACCCTCCTTGCAAGCTGGGAAGATGAAAATATTTTCTTATAGGCCATTATTTGATAATTCACAAAACATTTGTCCATTTTACCAGGGAAAGCTCCACTTTGGTGCCTTTAAATCACTATGCGGCTCAGATTCCATTACCTCTTTTAAAGGATCACCTGGTGACTGTAGCAGAGTGATAGTGTCTTGTAACATCTGCTATTATTTTTATTACTATTTATGGTATCATTTAATGTTAATTGTACATGAATCATGTTGGATAAATGGTTATAATATATCAACCAAAAAAAAACATAACACAGTACTAGATCACTGTCTGACAATCAAACAATGCCTAGTAAAATAATGTGATCCAAATTTTACAGGATCCTTAGAAGTGTCCTGTTAAAAATGGGGGTCTCTCATTGGCAGAGGAAGATACATTTGTCCAAGTAGGGACCCTTCTTTCTAGTCAGGGTAAGGGGGATATAATTCTAAAATAACCGCTGCTCACTCCCTTGGTAGCTTGGCATGAGCAGACAGGCTTATCTCAGAGGCAGTGTGTAAAGCAGTTGTGCATGCATACAGTAACACAGTGAAAACACTACAAATGGACACCACGCCAGTTTAGAAAAATAAGTAAAACTTTATCTAAACCAGCAAGACCAGTAACGTCAGAAATCCAACATACAGTACTGTAAAAATAGTTAATGTGCAAAATAACCTTTAAATTGCAGGAATAACGTGAAAACAAAGTTCCTCTGACTCTGTAGCTCCATTTGGGGCTACCGCGATACTGAACATGACAGAGTCTAACAATTTCCGCAAACCTGGAGACAATACCTTTCCTGTTGTGACCAACACAATGGTATGAGGTGGTCTGGGGCAACCATTGCGGTTGCGATGTCTGATGGAACGATGAAGTGCTCTCAGTGACAGACTCGGTTGCCCTTTACTTCTGCGGTGACTGAAACCAGTGGTTCCAGAGATGGTGCCCAGAAGGACAGTGAGGTATTAGCTACTCCTAAGACCCTTTGAACAGGGGGCAAGCTCCACTTAAAGTCCATGGAGATACTTTCTCATGCAGGATGCACACATAGTACCTCTCCTTGGCTTAAACAGCCACTGCAGGCCAACCTCAGACAGCACACAGCAAAGGAGCAGTACTCCTCCTCCAGTTTTTCCAGCTTTTCTCCTTGGCAAAGGTTCCTCTTGAATTCCAAAAGTGAATTTGTTCTCTGGTGGCAGAGAAGACCTGGGCCCAGTCAAAATCAGTTATGTCCTCTCTGGTGCAGCTTCCTGGCAGGAGCTGGCGACAGCATTGTGGAAGGCATACCAGGCCCATTCAGGTGAAAGGAAATCTCCTCCCCCTTCCCTAAATGCAGCCCAGGTCTATTTAACCCAGCCCTGACTGATCCAGACTCTCTGGAGCCACTGCACATCCCCAGCCCCTGTCACTCCAAAGCCAGACAGTCAATACACATCCTAGCAGAGGCACACTGGATGGCTAAGCAAGAAAATACCTACTTCCTAAATGTGGTATTTTCAAACACAGAATATAAAAATCACCCATACTAAAAGATGTATTTTAACATTCTGAGTTCATGCATACTAAACGTTGTTTTCCTACCTTGTTCCCAGGGGTAGTTATTTTTTTAAGATGTTATAAACACATTTCCCATTCTATTCCATGGGAACCGGTAGCCTTTCCATAGTGAACAACGAAATTGGCAGTATTTCACTATCAGGACATGCCACACACTGCACACTGCCCACAGGGGTACCTTGGACCTACCTTAGGGGTGACTCACATGTATGAAAAGGAAATGTTAGGGCCTGGTAAGTGGGTGCACTTGCCAGGTCGACTGTTCAGTACCAGATTGCACACAGGCTCTGCAATGGCAGACCTGAGTTACCTCTTCAGGCTGCTTATGTGGGTGGCACATTTAGTGCTGCAACCTTACTAGCGGACTTTGATTTACAGGCCCTGGGCACACACAGTGCACTGTACTAGGAACTGACTAGTAAATCAAATATGCCAATCATGGAATCACCAATCCATAAAAATAATTTACAAAGGGAGGACTTGCACTTTGGAACTGAACAGCAATGGCAAAGTGCCCAAAGCTTCTTGACCAGCAAAACGAAGTCCAGCACACAGCAAAAATACAGAAGGCAAAGCAAAAATACAGAGGGAACCCACACCAAGAATGCCAGGTCTACTAACATGTCTTGTTTAATTTGGGTGGGAGTTACCTAAATTCTGACAATGCAGATTCCATATTGACAGCATATGAGCATATGAAGTTAAAAAAAGGAGTGTATGCAAAATTGATCCCTTCTTCAAACCACAATTTGTTTAAATGTTATCTCAAAGATGTTTTACATCCTTGTGCTTAATGATGACCCATGTGACAGTACATAAATCTACAACTGGAAATAATAGGGTCCATTTAATACCTCTTTTTTCCAACTTGTTCCACAAGAGCCTATTGTTACCCCCACAAATGCCATCTTATCATCCATAAAGCAGGCATATGCTATCACTTAGAAAACAAATGTGCAAACATCTCCTAACTAATATTTACCTAAGCAGAATTTCCTATTAATATGAACAATGAACAGTCATCCCTTTCACAAAACTCTTCCTGAACTTTTCTCATGGACAATCAAATTAACAAGTAATAAGAGTCATTGTCATGCATATGGAGAAAGCTGTCTGATGTAGCTGTAAGCATGGCAATGTCACTGCACTTAAAAATTAAATTGCTTGTTAGTTGCAAACAATGACAGCTCAAGAAATGTTTTATATAATGGCTTCAAACTGAAGCTACATATAGCATATTTAAATATACTTAGGTAGGTAACAATCATGATGTGGTTTTCCACTGAAGCTCAAAACCAAATGAGACCAAGGCTTAGGCAGTATAATTAATTTAGAACCCATCTTAAAACCAGCTATTTTCTTGACATCTGCCCCATATGAAAGTGTGCATCTGTGTGTGTGTGTTTATGTGTGTGTGTTAATACCTTGAACCTATTGTCAGCCGAGCAAGGCAACAGGAATCTTGGGAGAGTTGTCCACAGCATCTACCCCCTGCCCCTTCATCACTTCTATCAATCATGTATTTAAATAAGCTGTGTCCTCCACCTCTTTTCAATCTGTCCCTGCCTTCCCTGGAATAATAGAGATTCACCACCTCCTTCAGTAGTCAGCCTTTCATTAAACATACATTGTGCTGACAACGTCTACTACCTACCTCCTTGGCCTTAACTCTCTTCTTCATTAAATCAGTTAAAGGACAATACCAGGCATCCAGTCAAGCCCACCCACCTCTTTCCAACTTTCCCTTCTCCTATGAGGAAATGCGCCATTATTGCCACTTAGAGTCAGAGCATGTACTGTATGCAGGCAGTGGTATTAACAGAGCCATGGGGGACAGGAAGATAATTCACTTGTCAGGCATGGGTCTTCACTGAAGGCTGAGAGGCAAGAGAACCGGTGATGTTTATTGCCATAAAGTCACACAGTCCTCTTTTACACCAGGAAGAGAAAAGGAGGGTTAAGGGTTTTCCAGGAGAGTTAAGGGTTTTCCATGAGTAGCCAATCATGAACCATCTTCTGATCTTTCAAGCACAAGGTGAGTGATTAAACAGTACCTATCCATTCAACAATTTAAAAAACTTGCTTCAATAAGTCTCGCCTTAGAATGGTGAATGACTGTATAGGGATACTGTCCTATGAAATTCATTCACATTACATAGGGATTAGAGATGGATACCTAGCAATGTATATTGCTTAGTTTGAACTCATTTTCAAAATGATATAACTGACAACAATAAATAAACATGATTTGAAATCATCAGGTGGAAATCCCTAATGCTACTACCTACTATATCTATTTTGTGTTGTGTTTGTCCCCTGTAATCACCCAGTGTAAGCTGATCTTTTGGATCACTTTGAAGGGAGGAAAAGAGTCATTAGGAAATCACATAAGACCTCTTTTAATTTCACCTAACTTCTCCTCACATAATGAATCTGGGATATCTGATGTTTCCTGCTTCTTTCATATAGTGTTCTTTAGTAAATAATACCAAGGATGGTCTCACCTCCCCCACCTCCCTCAGTAGCTTATCTCCTGCAATATTTATTTTATTATATTGCTGGTTGTCGTGCCATACTACCTCCACTTCCCCAGGCCTGTATTATCCTTGTGTATGAGAGTAGACCACCGACACTGTGTTGAAAGAGAGATGGGAGAAGCTTGTCTTGTGGTTACGTGCATAAAATGTATTGGAAATTGAGGGGGCGATGATGACGATATAACCAGTACCACTACTTAGCTTTATAGGGTGTGTAGAGATCCTGGGAAGAGAAAGAAACTGTAGTATCTCACAGCCTCTTTTGAATCTCTGAAGAATCACAGAAGAAGTCAATTCACATATTTCCTACAGCTTGTCATGTCTGGGAAGGCCTGGAAGAGGGGAGAACACTAAGGAACTGGATTTCCTGCCTGCAGAAGTCAAAGCAATAAAAAAGAAGTTTGATGAAGAGAAAGTTTTGTTTCTCACTGTTGAGACCTCATCGCCGTGAGAAGAGGAATTCAATCGTACTGGCCTTGCAAATAGTTTTCTATGGCAGACATGCGCATCAAAGGACAAGTAATCCACCACCACATCATCACTGATACTAATCATATTTTATCAGCTTGTGATTGAAAGGTAGACAAGTAGAACAGGTGGGTGCCCATAAGGCCTATACAAGAGCTTGTGAAAAATTTAATTTTTGTTCCATTGCAGAGCCAATTCTGTGTGCCTCATTATACCATAACCACATTCTGTATGATTACACTGCACTGCTGATTCACATGCCTCAAGGAGAGCAAACAGATGGTGATGATGCTGGTCCTAATCTTAGTGGACTCTGCTTCAGTGAGCGACATAAAACTGTGTATTCAAATAGAACTCTAAGAAATCAATATAAATGTTTATATTATGCATATAAAGAAGGAGGATTTAAAAAATGTAATCAACTACAGATTCAATAAAATGCCAAAGATGAAACCATTATTCAGCTATTACTGCCAGATCTGCCCTTTTAAGGAAGCAGTCATTATTTAGCGGCACATAAACCCTTTTATAAATCAATAGAATGCAATTTATTTGACTGTGTGCTGTAACAAGATGTTAGATAAAGCAGAAGTTAAACATTTGTTTCTGATTCAAAGGTTTATGGGAACATTGTTACCAGCCTTCAACCAATTTCTGACCTCTCATTAAACATCTACCTTGACCAGCCAACAACCTTCATCATTGGGTATGATGGGTATGGTGTGTCTGTGATTTTTGTGAATTGTGAAGTGAAAATCTCTTGGCGAAATTATGCAGAAACTGAAGAAACTTAATGTGACTCATCCTATGGGGCAAACAGTACATTTATGTCACAATTTTCCATAGAATTTGGCTCCAGTCCCGTAGGTTCTCATGCAATTTTGACTGCAAAATGACAGTCTGCTATTTAGTGACATAGAGAGTTAAACCAACTTCCCACAATTTATTGGGCCTGGATATGTTTCTCTTAGAAGAGTAGCTTAAAGAAAAAAAGGGTTAAATAGTACATTTTGCTGAAGGATTTCCACAAATGCTGTCTGTAAACACATTTCAAGCAACTTGATTTTGAATTGATACAACCTGCTAATACTTCCACTTCTGTCTTGTTGTTTCTTCTAAGTAGATCATCTGTCACCTAATACAATTGAGAATTTCCTTGGAAGGGAATGGTTGGACAAAAAGAAATGACATGGATTGCTCAAACTCAAAAATATGTAGTAAATCTTCCTCTCAGGTCTGAATGAGAGCAAAATGCTCTCTTTGTACAGACTCCAGTGTTAAACATAGTCCTCATATACAGTCATGGTTGTATCATGAACATATAAGAACATAGGGGCATATTAGCAAGAGCCATATCGCCGCATTAGCAGCACTTTTTGCCGCTAAAGCAGCGATATTTTTATCGCCCTATCAGCAAGCTGTCGCTAACAGCTGTTAGCGACAGCTTTCTGGCGAAATCGACCGTTTTGGGGGCCGCTTTTGATGTCAGAGATATTTATCGCTAAGACATGCAAAGTAGGAGTACCCTCCTAAAAGACCACGAAAACAGCCGCTAACAGACCTAACGCCTATTAGCAATGAGGCCCCGGCCCCGGTCAGCGACATAAAAAGTTGCCTAACCGGGGTAATCGCAGGAATTTTTACACCTGCTAAAAACCTGACTTAGCCATTATACTCAATGAGAGGTGGATTCTAAGGCTGAATCCACTCCTGCCTATTAGCAAGGTTTACGCTAGCGATAACATTTTTATCGCTGATTTACTTGTGTTTGTGGTGGATTTCGCCGCTATTGCTGGATCTTTTATCGCAGGATCTTTTATTGCATTGGAGAAAAACGTTAGTAATAACGCGCTATCTCAGCGATAAGTTCCAGCGATAAAGAAATCTGCGCTAAGTGCGATTTGCGATATTTATCGCACACACTTCCTAATATGCCCCATAGATCTTGAAATCTCAAAGCATGATACAAAGGTACTTTTACAGCCTTATCCATTATCTAAGAATGATGGTAAAACATCAACAATTGCCTCCCTCCTAATTCAGCAGCACTTGTTCAGATAACAGCTTCACATATTTTCTAAATAATTTCAACCCTGAAATATAGTTGCCCAATCAACAGATATTAACAGATATTATTTTAAATAAAGATGCACACTCACGTGGTAATACAGAGAGAGAAACATAGATCACATATGACATACACACACACTTGAACCAGAGCTGGTATTCTATTTATCTGCTTACCCACTCAAACGTATACCAAAAAATACACCATACCATGCGGATGGGAACTGCTGCACATTCCTGCTTCTACAATACAGTCTTGGTGCATTTGCCTGAAAGGAGTTCCAAGAGCCAGTTACATTCGGTTTCTTGACTTTTCAGGAAGCCTAATAATCTCTCTTAATGGATGCCCTCGCAGACCTTTCGGGACCATAGGGGCAACAATTTGTACAGGAAGGGGCTGCAGAAGAAAAAGGTGACGAATAGCACAATAAATGAGAATGTTAGTGGATGACTGTCAGCTTCCATTCTATCACTCTAAGAACATTTTTCACCTTCATGCCTCCTTCCATCATATCTGAGCTTGAGAGGCAGGCTCAGACAATGTTGGGTATAAAGCAGGGACCTCTGGAGTCCTTTAACAGTTCTGAGATCAATACCCCTCAGCACTCTCTGCACTGTTGAACCAGGTGTGCCAGCAGAGCAGAGGGTGACTGATCAGTGTTCCCTCAATCTACCTAATTAGAGCAACAATGTGCAATGTGTAATTCACCTGATGGACAATCTCATTACTAGCCTCATCCATCAACTAAACTATAGGCAGATTTTGGTGGGTGTCCAAGTTTGTGGTAGATGTACTAAAGATCTATGGACCTTATTGTAAGTGATTCACGTCATTCCTGACTGTCCACTTTGGAGGATCAACATTGGACCCTTCAATTCAAAAAAGCACTTCTTACCTATACTATGCAACAAGGATGACACTTTTCCTCATTTTGTTTGAAGGCTACATGCTCCCACTCATGTGACTATTTAGGAAGATAAAACTTGAGTTGTACTTCTATTCCAAAACCATGAGATATACCGGTCTCTACCGTGCAGGGATAATTCAATGAGCTTGTTTAAGGGACTCAATTGGAGGTAGTGACCCTATGGCAAATTCCCAAATCAAAGGTCACTTTGTTGGGCACATGAAACAATTTCAGATTTTCAAACATTGTGCTATTCCGTTTTCACTATATTTGACCACTAAGTGACATGACAATTGGAAACATATTCTAAATGCAGGACATCTACTTGTAATCATGAAGAGAGTGAGAATACATTCTAGATGTGAACTGTGGTTCAGCCCTTACACTACTCATATAAACCATTACATAAACTGGTTTAAATGAGTAAAACTTTGGTTTAACCTCAATAGAATATCATGAACAACAATGCAATCAACAGAACTCAGCTTTAGTGAAAGCAAAATAACAAAATCACAACTTTAAATAAAACGAACTGCTTAAGGCCTTTCAATTGGTCATTATTATGTCAGAACAGTGCATATTTGCTTTTGACAGTCGGTATTTAATGTGATGTGTCTCATAACCTTAGTTGATCAAGACATAAGCAACTCCCATAAACGTTCACTTTTTGTACCACATTGGTGAGTTTTCTAAACAAATATGTACCAGTATTGACAACTGGCCGCAATTATGTTCAATTATCTGCCCTAACTCGACATATACATCAATATACAACATATGGCATATTCATATGAATAATTATTAGGTTTGGTCAGAGTTTGTGAAGGCACAGATGTTGATTGATCGCCTGGATTCACCAACATTCAGCTGCATGTGTTGCCTTGGAAATCAAAACACTGATTTTTGAAGAAACCGAAAGCATCAAAGGATTTCACTGTGATGCTCTAGCTGACACCACCAAAAGCCTTCCCGGCAAAACCTTAGGGCCAGGGGAATTTAGTTTTCAGTTCCGTGCATTTATCAGTTCCACAACCTCATTATACCACTCATTTCTTATGTTTTATTTGGGCAGGGGAATAAAGTACGACTTTACTAAGGCTTTTGATGATGCACATCCCAAAATAGTAAGATAGCCAGACCAAAAACTATTGTCTTCTTAAAGCAACCCTCAACGAGGAGAACTTTGTTTTTTTTAAAGAAAAACGCTTTCAATGTCTTCTTCAGTGCACTGAACATATCCAACACGTTGGATTTGTTGGAGTTTGTCCACATGTATGAATTTGTAATGGATGGCTAGGTTTCCAGTACACGTCCTATAATAGATAGCCCACACTCACTTCAGCACCATGGCACAGGGCTGTGTGTCGCTCTTGATTGCCTGTTTGTACCTCAATGTAGGATATGACAGTAGCAGCATGCAAATCTTAGTATTGTGCCTCTGAGGTTTGTGTTGTTCACTTTACGCAATGCGGCACATCCGATTTGGCTATTGCATTACATTAAATCATAAATCTAGCCCTCTGTCTGTAACAGAGCTGTTTAAATTCATTTAGTAATCTCTGTTATCTTTCTTTATATTTGAGTCTCCAACTTGCTCCTTTAAAGAGATATTTTTGATCAATGTAAATCATACTCGGCTCCTAACATTACAGTTGCAATAGACAGCACGTCGCACATGTCAACATAAATTCCAGGGTGCAGGAACACCAAACCTAATTTTACAAGGAGTGGAGCCATGCACAGCCTGGCCCCCACCCAACCCCTTCCTTCTCTAAGGGAGCAACGTGGAACAGTCAATTCAACCTCAGGATAATCCTATCCTTGCCACTACCTAACTATTACTCTGGAATCTATATGTCACCCCCTCAGAGCAGATGGTAAATGGGACCAGGAGAATCCTCAAATCAGGGATAACATGCATAGAAGAACCCAGTAATTACAGGTCTACGTGTTTATTTCCGATTCTGGGGACTACAGCTCATAATTGCATAGGTCCAACTACCAGTTGGCGGAAGTGATTCTTGCCCTGGTAATTTCAGCACCCTACAACATATAATTGGCCACTGCATCAGTTACCAGCAGAGATATTCGTTTTGCTATCTTTTCTACTAATACTTCTAATGTTACAATGGGTGAGGCTAGTCCAACTGGTAGCTTCAGCACGTCAACCGGTAGATTCCTGTTTAAAACTACCATTCGAAAGAAGTCACTAATATTGCCTGGCTATATTTATCTTGCCTAATACTTGAAAATGTTTTGTTCACAATGTCTCTGTACAGGTGACTTTATGAGTTAGTTACTCAATGCTGAGTTTAATCTAAGTAACTGATAGGTGTACAAGTCACCCATGTAAGAAATTAAGAAACATTGAGTTTGTTTAATAGTGTAATGTCATGAGATCCCACAATGTTTTACTTGGAGCAAAACATGTGATGAACAGTGCAGCATCACTTGAAAACGATTTGGTTGACAAAAAGGAAAAGGCCTCCATAATTAGGGCCCGGTTGTATGACAGAGGTACGCATGGCTATACCACGCGTGCCTCTACCAAGCAGGACTTAACCCCGAATGTGTCTTAACCACGCATTACTGTACCATGCATTTTTGTTGTAAAGGCATGAATGGTAAGGGGGCATGCATGGCTAAAGTCGCTACTACTCCAAACCCCCTGCCCTAAACCCTAAAATGCAAACCCCCTACATTGCTCCCTCTCCGCCCTGAGGCCTAAAACCTGCCCTGTCTTTAAAACTACCCCCTGCCCTGAGTCCTAAAACGTACCTTATACTACCTCCGCCCTGGCCCCCTCACTGTTCATAAAAGTACCCTGTATGCGTGGTTAAGGTCGATGTGTCGTTCAGGCAAGTGTGGCTATGCTTGCGGTGTTCTGGCACACATGGCTCTGCTCACGTTGTTCCGGCTGTTCCGCTTAGGGCACACATTTGCACCATAAGACATGTGCTGGTAAATGCTTGCCCCTAGGACAGACACACCAATAGCCAGCACTTGCCCCAGTTCTCTCCAGTTCCTGTCAGATAATATATAAGCATTAACTCAATGCCATTCTCCATACTGACTATTACAGACCCTGGTGCATTGGCTCTCAACTGGAAAGGATTACCGAAGCCTGTCAGAGATCCCTGCTGTTTGATTCATGAAGTAATAACACTAATCTATGCTCTAAAAACAATTTCAGAAACTTAGACAAGGACTGTGTAGTTATTGCCCGCATTTGTCTACTGGTCTTTCACTGTAGGAAAAATACCAAGAAGTGCTTAGCAAGAGTTAGCAAAAGGAAAGGAAGAATTATACTGTGAAATACAAGTCAGAACGCAGTCACTCTTTCCTACTAACAATTTTGTTCTAGACAACTATTAGAGCCTTTAAACAGCTAAGCTAATGAGAAGGGTAGTAAGAGAATCTTAGCTACGCACATATCAGGAAGTGAATTCGGGATCATTTCATATAAAAGGAAGCCCTCGGTTAGGCATTGCTATGTATCTGTTTAAATGTGTGGCAACACTATAGGCATTCCACATTTCCGAGGGCTATACCGGTTGTTGAAGGCCTTTGAATCTAAGTTATAGGCCTGAGCAGCATGTGAGGGTCTGTAACTCTGGCGATGGCCTGAAACAATAATATAACCAGAGTCTTAAGGCAATAAGTCTATTAGAACATTCCACTCACATAGCCTAGGTAGAATTTTCTGAATTCAAAGGAGAGAAAAGGAACAAACAAACATTTGAATGTTAGAGCAGAAGGCCCATACCAGCCCCTAGTGACTGTGTACCACTCAATTGTCTTCAATAGAGCTACCAACACTCAAATATCCTAATACAGCCTTATAGCTTGCCATAGCTGCCAATAACGTTATAGGTACTCTACGAAGACAAGGATGTATAACAAGGGAGTGAGTCTTTAAAGGCCCGTTTAGCCCACTACAACAATATATTCCACTTCAAAAGAGCAGAATGACATAATTAATAAATGCATGGGTTCCACAACCCCTCGTGCCACCAAAGCCCCAGTTCCTTTCATTGCTCTTGCGGTGTGTGTGTGCTAAACAGTTGCTAGCGTTCTCACAGCAAGAGCTGTGAAAGCGACAGCAGTCAGCCCCTGATTCTCCTTGGGCTCTAAAAAACAGTTTTTCAGAGTCAAGGAAGACAGGAGCTGAGCAGAATTCCCTCTCCCGCCTTCCGAGGCTTCAGTGACACTGTGAAGAAAAGAAGGAGGGAGAGGGAAGGCTCACTGTGTGTCTTAGTCTACAGCCACTAGCTCTCACATTCCCCTGCACAATCCACATAGTATGCAAAGAGGCAGGGGAGAGGGATAGTCCAAGGGGGTGGATTAGGACATTGGAACAATTGACAGCAGCGGGCCTATACTAGTGTTTATAGCCCACTGCTATTTCATTAGGTTTAATTGAGCTGTCAATATTCTAATGTGCTTATAAGCACCTCATCTTCAATAAAATAAAATAAGTCTGAGTGAAGGGATGTACTGATGCCTTTTTGAAATGTATCCACAATGCATATTTTTTTTTTAAATATTCAAATTTTACACTAAGCACATTATGCCCATAGTACAAAGAAGAGACTATGGGGCCCATTAGGATGGCGGGTGGATTGCCCCCACCGGGCCGGCGGTAGCTACCGCCGGCCCGGCGGGGGCAATCCGCCCGCCATCCTCAACAAAATGACCCCCCCGCCACATTAGGATGGCAGGGGGTCCGCGGAGGACGGAAAGTCCGTCCGCCACATTTCCACCGGTCGCAAAGTCGACAAGCGGAAAAAGTGCTTTCCTATGGTGGCGGTGTCTGCGAGACACCGCCAACCATATTAGGATGAGGGCGGGAGGGTGCCTTTCTGTGGCGGAAATTCATGCGGTCTTTCTGTTTGGGGGCCCGTTGCGGGCCCCCAGAATGATGGGGGGTGGGGGAGGCACATGGTGGGTACCTATGGTATCACCCTACATGTGCATGCACACGGTGCCTGCCACGTTGTGCATGCACATGCACAACAAGCATTTTTAGCATTGTGGAGGGCGGTGCTTTGAGCACCGCCCGCCACAATGTTAAAAATGCAGGATGCGCCCGTCACTGTGGTGGGCGCATCCTAATACCCCCCAAGGGACCCCCGCCCTCATGGCGGGTGGTCTCGTTATCCGATAGGATGGCGGGCGGCAACGTCCGCCCATCATCCTAATGGCCCCCTTAGTCTTTTTTTATAGTGACAGCACACAATATAAATAATGCAGAATTTGCAGGCTGTCTGTTTATAAATGGCAAGCACATTAATAAAGGACTGTAACGCACCTGACTGGATCTCAAATACGACTCATTCAGTGGAGTGTTTAATATTTAGGTACTTGTTATAGCACAGACCTGGCTCCAAGGAAGACTAGCCATTATATCAGTTTATGAAGAATGCAGAGTTTCCAGCAGATAAAGCACAGAAAGCAAATAGCAACTCAACTAAAATACGTGCCCATCACATTGAAATAATCTACAGAAAGGTTATGGACAAGTCGCTAGGTTCCTTATCATTTGATGCTTTGAGCTTTATTAATTAAATCAATTAATAGTCTAACTACTGCTATTAATGTAGTTTTAACAGGGCTCATGTTTCCTAGTTGAAGGACAGAAAAGAAACAGTTGATGTATACAAGACAGACATATGTTTAATCCCACTCTCCATGCAAATCTAAGAACTATTGTTGCCCAGTTTCTCCAAAAAAGAATCTATTACAAGATTTCTGAAATTGTTCTTGTTTGTAGTGATAAAGCAGGAAAATCTAGCTTGAAACTTTATTAACAAAATTTGATAATTTGCCTTAAACATTAACGTACAAATGTACGCAATAGAGTAAAACATTGGCATATGTGCCTTCAATAAACCCTATAAAAGCTTGGATGAAGAACTAACATCTTGCTTGTTTTAAAAATGGCATGTAGAAAACGGGTGCCTAAACACATAAGCTTCCATTTTTATCGTATTTCCATTGTTAGCCCTGACTAACCCTTATTCTTCTTTCTCTTTTATTATTTTCTCATTAATTAATAAATGGCTTTAAAGGAATGCTGACCCATCCACAAATGTTTACTAGATCACTAAAATGTGGCCTGTTTAGACTTAGATTGCTGCAGAATAAGTCGACTTTATAAAATGTATTTCTTTTTTCCAAAGCCTCATGTTCTCATTGGATTTTGATAGTTTAGCTTTCATGTATTCATACAATGGTGAATAGTGAACAGGATGTTGAAACAATAATGATTATATATAAAGACGTGGTTTTAATGATTTAACCAGTCCATTTCAAATAACGAGTTCTATCTTTATAGTAGTTCATTGTTAAGTAGTAGAAGACTGACTAGCTAATAGTCAGATATTGCTGAAGCTTCTCATGAGAACCCAAGGCAAATATTTCTTTTACAGGAAATCAAGAAAAAGTAAAATCCTATTATCTCTATTGTAATCATTATTACTGTTACTTCGAAAATCAAACACATAATATCTTTGCACTTGTTTCCCAATGGTTCATGTTGAATGGGCATGGTACTTATGCATTGGTTCACAAATTGGATCGTTCTCCATCCTAGTTGGCGTCGGTAGCAGTACCGTGTGCCTTAAGCAATTATCGTATGCTGGTCCAAAATTATATAATCTTATAGGCAGTATACTGCAGAAACCATACTTTTGTGAAAGCAAGAACCCGCACACCTATTGTGACATCAGTTGCATGAGCCGCTTATTCTTATTTTCTTAATCGTATTTTAATCTGGGTGTTCTTTTCAGCTTTTATGACACAAGTTGTTGAAATAAAGCTACTACTGACTTACTATATTTGCACTGATTTCTAATGCAACACATTTCTCTCGAATCAGACCCAATTTAATTTGAATTATTTTGCAGGTTGTATCAGCTGTCTTGATAATGTTCATTCTTCAGCAGTTCAATTACTAATTGAACAATCCTTAACTGTACTCTGTGTTCTTCTAAATTGCTATGTTATTCTGCAGCTCACTCAGGCCTAGGATGATCTTCTGTAAAACAAATAATTAAAATAATAAAGGTCTAAATGTGTAGTTAGTTTTTCTCTTTTCATTCTTTAATGTCTCTTTTTATCCTCTTTTGTCAAAATGTTCTACAATAAGATGTTTTAGATTTGTTTCTTGGAGGTTCAAACAGTTCAGGATTCACATCACACAAATCCTCCAATGTAACATTCAGTGCTCTGCCAAAATGGTATGACCACTCAGGTGCTGAGTATCTTCAACAAGGCACTCTTGCTCTTTTTGATCTTCTCAGAGACTGCTGATTTTGTTCTAAATCACATTGATTACTAAACTCAGTTATGTTAGGTGAAGTCTCTGGTACACGAGCTATTGAAGAGCTTTTTCTTGGTTTCCCTTGTTGATAGCTCTGTGACCCTTCAGCTCTATGATGTGCTCAACCCTCTACTTGTTCCTTCCCCTAGATCTTCTAATTTTACTGATACAATTTCTGTGAACTTTTGTTCTGCTGATCAGTCTCTGCTTCTCTTTCGTTAGAGACTTCAAAACCACTTTGTGTATCTTCAGGCATTTGAATTTGTCTTTCAGTTGGTTGATCGGAACCCCTCTCTTTGTCGTACCAGCAACAGGGTAGTCACCAGGGCTCTTCTTTCAGGATCATAGACGACAATTGCTTCTTCTGGATTTCTCACTTTCTTTGTGTGAGAAGCATGAATAAAGTTTGGAATTCCTGCAGACTTAACAGCAGTATTTATCATCAAGATAAGCTGGAAGGAGTCTTTCCACCTAGGTTCCAGGCAGGTCTACTAATGGGCTTCTTGATCACGACCCAATAACCAGGATTGAAGTTGTTGCACTATTCTTGATGTGGATTTTGTATTGCAGCTGAAACCTTATGGGAGACAGAATCGACCACATCAGCCAATCCTTTGCAGTAATCCAAAATATTGTCATCAGTGATATTCAAAAGAGCACTCCCCAACAGAATTCTGTGGGGTGACATCCCAGTATTCCTGCCAGGAGTATTTTGAAAGCTCATTAACAACAATGGCAGTGCATCTGGCCATTTCGAAGATGTTGAAGCACAAACATTTGCCAATTGAGACTTGATAGAACTGTAACTGCAATGTTGTCTTTGTTCGATCTGTAATCCTGTACAAATCATTTTCAGAATGTCAGAATCTCATTATTAAAATGAGCTCCTCTATCTGATTCAAAAGAAATTGATAGATGAAAAGAAATTGGCATTGCATACCTTAGTATCTATTCTAACAGATTTGCTACAGTAAGGCTAACATTTCTTTTGGTTGGGTAAGGTTCTACCCATCTCGAGAAGATACACACTGACCAGGACATTTCTCAGCCCATTGTACATAGACATCTCAAAGAAATCCATCTGTATTCTGTTGAAAGAACCACCTGATCTCCCTATAGGTGTCAGTGTAACATGTCTTTTGTATCCTCCATTCTTCTGTTGACATATCATGTACCTATGGGAAATTTCTTCAGCTATCATTTCGAAAGTTGGGGTAGTGCAATCCTTGTCCATGATAATACTGTGTCATTGGAAATACCAGACTATGTGATAACACTGTTCTCCCATCAGTGAACATCCAAATGTTGTTGCATTTTTCTCAGAACCTCCCTTTTCCAGCTGCTCTGTTCTGCTTCTGAAATATTTTCCTGCACTATCTTTAATTCTTCCTAAGTGTTAGTGACTTTCATCAAAATGGTAAATGAAGTTTCCTCTTCGGACTCACCAATTTCTATTAAATGCACAGGCCAACAAAGCACAGTACCTTGCAAGTGAATCCACATATTATTATCCATGACAACATAATCATTACAACTTTGATGACATACACATTTACCCATTGCAATCTCTCCAGGCAATTGTAAAGCTTAAAACGACATCCTCGATGTGCATTCCATTTCTGATCTGTGTACCTGAAGAAGTCAAAAATCCTCTCTGTGCCCACAATTGCCAAAAATCATGTACAACACCAAAACCCATGCTGGCTATTCATAAAAATTGTGACTTTCATGTGTGCAGTTGAACTGCAGTAATCAATTAGGCAATATGTGCTGAGGTAACCTTGTGTCCTTCCAGCTCCTTGGGCAGCCTTGCAGGCATTCCACTTGCATCTGTTGGCTGGTTTGGTTCCCTTTGTTGCTGGGTTGCGTCAGAGTTGTTTCCTGCAGCCTCCTGTGGCTGTTTGCCTTGCACCATCCTGGGCTCTTCCGTTGGTGTTGTGATCCCTTCTGGGGGAGTTGGTTTGTGCCACTGGGGTCCGTGGCCTGCCTATTTCTCACCTTGTTGGTGGTGTTTGAGAGGTGGTCATGTTTGGAGGTCAGATTGGGTTGCTGAATACCTTTCTGCGCTCTCCTCCATTCTTGCAGTTCCTGCTGGACCAATTTGTGTTGCGTCAGCCCCCGGTTCCCTTGGTTGTCCAGTTGGCCGGGAGGGTTTTGTTTCCTTCATCCCTCTGGTCATTGGATTTGGGGTGGCTTCTGCTCTCTCGCTGTTGTTGGTCCAATGTGTGGTGTTGCTGTGTTTGGGTTGGATTGCATCTTTTTTCTGCTGTAGAGTCTTGTTTGTCGCTTTGGTGGTGTTGCCCTCTTTCCTTCGGTTCCGAAGGCTGGGGCCGTTTCTTCCTTCTTGTTTTTTTGGGTGTCCGTCTGGGGCTCTTGGTGTTTTTGGCCCGGACTGATTCTTTATGTTGCTGTGACGGTTTCTGTGTTGCTTTTGGCACCTTGTGGTCTGGTCACGGGGCTTTTCTGTCCTCTTTTGAGTCGTGGATTGAGAGGGTTCTCTGGCTGGCCTACGAGTCTCCGGGGTCTTGATTGTCGGCCCTGGTTCAGGGTTGGTCCACCTGGAGTCTCTGTGTTTTGGGCTTCTTTCATGGGCATTCCTATTGGGGTGCTTGTCGGGTCGTATCCTGGTCCTCTACGCACTTGTTCATCATTACCGGGTCTCGGGCTGGTTCTTCCGGATTGTGTTACCTATCTTTTGGGCGGTTTCATCCATTCGTCTGTGTTGTTTGCTTTTGCCTTGGTTCTTTGGCATCTCCTTCTTCTCAGTGGTTTCTTCTGAGTTCCCATGAAGCTGCTTGCCTTGGGTAGGGCAAGGAAGACCTACGAGGAGATAATGCCCGAGTTACTTACCGGTAATCTTCATTACTCCGAGTATAGTCCTCCTCCCCAGATGAGTTCCCATCCCTCCCTCCTGGTTTAGCTATCAGCTTCATGTGGTTCTTGGGGCTTGGCAGTTCTATAGGAAGTGGGGTGGGCCATCCCTCCCCTTATACAGGGTCAAGGGTGACAGGGGTCGGCCATGTTGGGGAGGGATAGGAGGCATGGGAAGCTAATTTGCTTTGGAGGGTTCTGGTGGGTGGAGCTAAAGCTCACTTCGAAAAATCATGATCAGGGCCCACTTTATCTGAGGAAACATTTCTCTCTATATCTTCCTAATCGTCCCCTGCGCTCTGCCACTCAACACCAGTTGGCGGTTCCACGCTTTAAGCGCTCCCGCTTTGGAGGACAATCCCTTGCTGTGAAAGCAACAGTTGCCTGAAATTCCCTCCCTCTGGCCCTTCGTTCCAATCAGAACTATGCGCTTTTTAAAAAAGCGCTTAAGACCCACCTGTTTAAAACGACGCCTTAATCTTTCGCCTCCCTTCCTGTAGCTTCTGACTCTTGCATCGTTCCCCTCACACCAGGATACTCCAGACGTAATTGAGCGCGCTACAAAACCCCATATAAAATAACATAACATAACATGTGGCAAGGAAGACTATACTCGGAGTAATGAAGATTACCGGTAAGTAACCAGTAATACACAGAAACAAGAGCCACCCATATGTCCTTGCAAACTGGGTAAGTACAATTGTACTGAAAAACAATGTTCACAAGGAACTCATTTCAACATTTCAATAACACATTTATGGCAATTAAATAATTTGCCCACACTAATAACAGAAAAAACAATTTATACTGGTTTTAAACTAGTTATGTATGCTTGACAAGCTCACTAGACATCCAATTAATTCTAGCCTATTTCACCGAAGTAGGCACTTTATTCCAGCAACGAAACAGTTATATACATTACATATAAACATTTAAAAAGATTATTCCCCAAGTGTAGTGACCGTAACCATATATACAGTGACCATTGTGATATATTCAAAAGGTTATCAGTACAAAATTTACAAACAAACAAAGAACACAGGTAAAATGAGACAATTCTATTTCGTGTGTGTCTCTTTATTCTAATTCGTCGACGGCGTTTCGACCCTCTCTAGGTACCGGGTCTCATCAGGACAATTGATCTGGGGACTAAACATAATAATATTGCTTAGTATTAATTATTTATTGTTTGTATGCCAGGAAATTATATTGGAGCTTGTCTAGAACTAGGAAAACGCTTACCAGTATTATATGTGAAAAACGATGAATCCAACCTGTAATGATGGATTGGTATTTAGTATGACGGAATTCATTGTACACTAGAACAACAGTGCTCACCCTGTGCGTAGTGAACTAAAATGTAATCACTCACGTTCTAGCGACTCGTCTATTATTTCGAGCCAGTGGTATATTTCTTCCACTTATATGATTGTTCAGCCTGGGGACAATATAAATATAAGCTCATGCCGAAAACCATAGGAAATCCAATTGTTTCCATACATTAATCTGTTAATTATTGGATCACTCTTACTTGATAATGGAGACCCTTCTACTCGAGGTGGTTACTTTTACTCGTGGCTGTTTCCGGTATGGAGATACGGCTCGTACTCGCCGGTTACATGAATGTAACAATCGGCCCCCTATAAACAATAATCAATCACAATCATTTTATACACTGTACGCCTTAATATCGTCTCTACTAGTTATTTTAAGTCAAAACGAATGGCGCTTACGTGATAGAGGGCCAAGTCCGGACGGGATACCAATTCCCTTCAGGTATAGCACGGTTGCTGCAACGCTGTTTACAGACTAACCGGAAATGGTTCACGCCTTCCCCTTAAGAGACATGGGAATTGTAGTTGTAATAGCGCCATGCTTGCACTGAATCTGAAGGAAGGCGCTGTTTAGGATATTTTCAATCACGGCGGAGTTATACTTAAAATTAAACACGTATTACCAATTATATTTAGTTTAGACAGGTCACTGCTTATTATTGACCGTCAGCAAATTATAAGTATACATTTTTTTAGCTTTCTCATGACACTCCCTAATTAGGGATTATGTACAGGGGGAATGTATATAGATAATTTGTAACTTCCTCACTGATCATATCATCTAATCTATGATCTCCTATATTTAAAACGTAAATGGCATCCATCTTGGAAGGACTATTTCCCAGTGTATTTATACTCATACTATGGAATCTAGCTTTACAATGTCTCATTCCTCAACCTGTTCTCATTATTTTCGATAGATCTATTAGCTCATCGATTAGTAATACAATTTACAGGTATTCGAACATTTCAGAAACATACCGATCCTGTCTATAGTCCATAATGTACAATTTCAACAGATGGGTATCCAGTAGTATGAGTATAAATACACTGGGAAATAGTCCTTCCAAGATGGATGCCATTTACGTTTTAAATATAGGAGATCATAGATTAGATGATATGATCAGTGAGGAAGTTACAAATTATCTATATACATTCCCCCTGTACATAATCCCTAATTAGGGAGTGTCATGAGAAAGCTATAAAAATGTATACTTATAATTTGCTGACGGTCAATAATAAGCAGTGACCTGTCTAAACTAAATATAATTGGTAATACGTGTTTAATTTTAAGTATAACTCCGCCGTGATTGAAAATATCCTAAACAGCGCCTTCCTTCAGATTCAGTGCAAGCATGGCGCTATTACAACTACAATTCCCATGTCTCTTAAGGGGAAGGCGTGAACCATTTCCGGTTAGTCTGTAAACAGCGTTGCAGCAACCGTGCTATACCTGAAGGGAATTGGTATCCCGTCCGGACTTGGCCCTCTATCACGTAAGCGCCATTCGTTTTGACTTAAAATAACTAGTAGAGACGATATTAAGGCGTACAGTGTATAAAATGATTGTGATTGATTATTGTTTATAGGGGGCCGATTGTTACATTCATGTAACCGGCGAGTACGAGCCGTATCTCCATACCGGAAACAGCCACGAGTAAAAGTAACCACCTCGAGTAGAAGGGTCTCCATTATCAAGTAAGAGTGATTCAATAATTAACAGATTAATGTATGGAAACAATTGGATTTCCTATGGTTTTCGGCATGAGCTTATATTTATATTGTCCCCAGGCTGAACAATCATATAAGTGGAAGAAATATACCACTGGCTCGAAATAATAGACGAGTCGCTAGAACGTGAGTGATTACATTTTAGTTCACTACGCACAGGGTGAGCACTGTTGTTCTAGTGTACAATGAATTCCGTCATACTAAATACCAATCCATCATTACAGGTTGGATTCATCGTTTTTCACATATAATACTGGTAAGCGTTTTCCTAGTTCTAGACAAGCTCCAATATAATTTCCTGGCATACAAACAATAAATAATTAATACTAAGCAATATTATTATGTTTAGTCCCCAGATCAATTGTCCTGATGAGACCCGGTACCTAGAGAGGGTCGAAACGCCGTCGACGAATTAGAATAAAGAGACACACACGAAATAGAATTGTCTCATTTTACCTGTGTTCTTTGTTTGTTTGTAAATTTTGTACTGATAACCTTTTGAATATATCACAATGGTCACTGTATATATGGTTACGGTCACTACACTTGGGGAATAATCTTTTTAAATGTTTATATGTAATGTATATAACTGTTTCGTTGCTGGAATAAAGTGCCTACTTCGGTGAAATAGGCTAGAATTAATTGGATGTCTAGTGAGCTTGTCAAGCATACATAACTAGTTTAAAACCAGTATAAATTGTTTTTTCTGTTATTAGTGTGGGCAAATTATTTAATTGCCATAAATGTGTTATTGAAATGTTGAAATGAGTTCCTTGTGAACATTGTTTTTCAGTACAATTGTACTTACCCAGTTTGCAAGGACATATGGGTGGCTCTTGTTTCTGTGTATTATTGGTTGTGCAGATCTCTGCAAGAGCCTATTCTAAATAGTTTGCTCGCACCCATCAGTTGGGTTTTGTGTATGTTTGTTTTTTCCTTATGAAGTAAATTGTTTCACTGTTACATTATATTGTGACGGTGGTTTATAGCCAATAAGATACTAAGGCTACACGTAGAAACACAGGAAGTTCCAAGTGCAGAGTATGTCTAATAGAGAGGCCCCTTTATATACAGAAGAATACATTGCACAGATTACGGCTGGCCCTTCTTTATTCTCCACTACCTCTGAACAAGTTAGTACTAATCCAAGAACTGTGCTACTCGAAAAATTAGAGAGAGCAAAGAAAAAACATGTTCGCACAGAACTGCATGCTCGGATGTTAAGTGATTATTTACGAGCAAAAATTATCCCACAGGGCTTAATAGTCAGAAATGTCCCGGGGATCTTCAGAGAGGATAAAAAGTTTAAAGGAGGTTTTTCAAATATTGCGGTAACCTGCTCTCGCCATTGGATGGTGTTGGGTCTTGAGACTGCTTTGGAACATAGTAAACAGGAATTATTAGAAATTGAAAATCTAGAAAAGGAACTGTTTGGATGTGACAACCTGGAAGAATCCAAAAAAGCACTTGAGAAACTTAATAAAACCATCCAAGATTTTAACATCTTTGAACTAAGAAAAAAAGCGGACAAAGTCCAGAAAGATATTAATGCATATAGTCATGAAAAGGCTTTTCCTTATCTCCTAGAAGACTTCTACACACAGCCGCAGTCCTTCAAAAAGAATGTAACCTGGGGCAGATATAAGAACAACAATCTTGTGGGTTTCTCAGATTCATCGGCTGAATCTGTATCCTCAGACGACGGAGGTGAAGGTACGAGTGGACAACAAAGCGGACCGCAAAGGCAGCAACAACAACCTTTTTTAGGACAGGCCCTGAGGGGGAGGGGCTCGAATCGAAATCAGAGACGAGTCTGGCATCAATTTGCAGGAGAGAGACAAACCCGTCGCCAATACTACACATGGGGACCAGGAAACCAGTAGAAGTGGTATGGATAGATAACACCATGGATCTATGTAGAGAAGAAGAAAATGCAAATGTAGTGACGATGGCGATAGTGGATCCCATAGAGCTGACGATATCAATTCCAAGAGAACACAGACCAGGAAATGCAATCGATGACACAATTCCTGTGTTTAATTTATCTGAACATCTCCTGAATAAACATGAACTATCTCTCCTAAATAAAGGATTATCATTTGTCATCACAGAAAGGACAGACTTTTTCAAATTGCAAACAGAGCTATACAAATTCTTTAGAACTATGAGACTACAAATCTTCTTTGAGAACAAAGATGATAGAAAATCCACATCTGCCACTGACATGCGACCCAAATCCACCTTTATACCTACAAATGCCATGATGCCGGCTGAAATCATAGCCTTTGAGAGAGGTGTACTTGAAGATGTTATTAGACTTCGAGATCAGAAACAATTCACCCCATACAATATTACAAAATCCGAAAGAGATGCACTCAATACCCTCAGAAACAATGACAACATTATCCTTAAACCAGCGGATAAAGGAGGGGGTATTGTTATACAAGAGAGAACTAAATATGAAGCTGAGATTCTGAGACAAATAAATAACAATGTCCACTACAAAATATTGTCAAAAGATCCATTACGAGAAATCCAAATACTAATACAATCTGTCACAACCAAGGGACTGGATGAAGGATTTTTGAGTAAGCAAGAATTTGAATTTCTAAATCAAGGAAATCCAAGGACACCTGTCCTATATACTTTGCCAAAAATCCACAAGGACAGTGAAAATCCACCAGGAAGACCGATCTTGTCGGGTTGTGGCTCCGTGATGGAGCCCTTGGGTCGTTACATTAATAACTTCATCAAAGAATACGTACCAATATTGCCAACATATGTGAGAGACAGCACACATATGATCAACTTGATAGAAGGAATGGATTTTAATTCAAGTGAAGAATTCCTTGTGACAATGGATATAAATTCGTTGTACACAAATATCCCACAACAGGAGAGTATATATGTCATCGAAAGAACCTTGGATGAGAGAATCCGTCCAATCAGGGTTCCAACGAGTTTTTTGATTGAACTTTTGGAAATCGCTCTAACAAAAAATTATTTCAGATTTAATTCTGTATACTATCAACAATGTTCAGGGACCTCGATGGGGGCCATTTTTGCCCCAAATCTGGCAAATCTATATGTAGCGGACCTAGAAGAAAAATACATCATCAAGGAGAATAACCCCTTTTATACCAACATAAGGAGTTGGAAACGCTATATAGATGAAATTTTCTTTATTTGGAGGGGCACGGTTGACGAATTGGACGGATTTATCACTTATTTGCATACGTGCCAAACAGCCTTGTCTTTTACCTACCAAAAAGACAAAGAGGAGATTCCATTTCTGGATTTGAAAATTAGATGTCAAAACAGCCATCTAGATGTTACCCTATATCGAAAACCAACAGATAGGAACACCTTGTTGGAATACAACAGCTACCATCCAAGGGCTCTAAAAGATGGATTACCCTATGGTCAATTTTTGAGAATACGGCGTAACTGTTCAAAAAAAGAAGATTTTTTCAGAGAAGCGAACATCCTAAGCTCTAGACTACAAAATCGTGGATATCCAAGAAGACTAGTTAAAACATCGATGAAAAGAGCATGGTTCAGTCCTAGGGAATGTCTCTTAAATTCTAACAGAAAAGAGAACATCAAAAGAAACATATGTGTGACCACCTTCTGTCCATTAAGTACTCAGGTACAGAAAATAATAAAAATACATTGGCCTACCCTTAACACATTGAAAATAGGTTCAGAGCCACCAATGTTTGCTTTTAAAAAAGGCATAAATATAAGAGATTATCTTGTTCACTCAGACACTAGTAAATACAAGACTAATACTACTATCCAAACTCTATGGGAATTACTACCCATAGTTGGGCACTATAAGTGTTCAAATTGTGTTGCATGTGATTCCACGGTAGAAACCAAGGAATTTAAACACGGGAATGTACAAGTTAAGCTTCGAGACTTTACGAATTGTTCATCATCCAATGTTATATATTGTATATGGTGCCCATGTGAGTTGATCTATATTGGTCAGACAAGTCAACCAGTAAAATCGCGTATTAGTCAACACAAAAGTCGCATTAGGTGTGGAGTAGATAATGCACCTCTGGTAGACCACTATAAAGAAAAAAGGCATTCTGTCAATGATATTAAGTGGCAGGTCATTGAGAAAGCTAAACTACCTCCAAGAGGTGGCGACATGTCAGTTGTGCTGCAATCCTTAGAATGCAAATGGATAGACAGATGCAATTCGATTCGCACTGGGTTAAACAATTTAGATGAGTGGCGCAAATTCATTAGCCTCCACTAATTTGTTTCCTATCTGTAAGCCACACTTGTATATAGACAAGAATGTAGAGATGCTGTGTCACTATATACAGAGGAGTGTGTGGATGTCTCAATGATATATAATATTGCCTGGATAGGAATGTTATGGAAATGTTTTTGTAAATAAGTCATTTGAATATTCTTTAAATGTGATAGATATTTTGCGAATTGATATCATGGATACCCATCTGTTGAAATTGTACATTATGGACTATAGACAGGATCGGTATGTTTCTGAAATGTTCGAATACCTGTAAATTGTATTACTAATCGATGAGCTAATAGATCTATCGAAAATAATGAGAACAGGTTGAGGAATGAGACATTGTAAAGCTAGATTCCATAGTATGAGTATAAATACACTGGGAAATAGTCCTTCCAAGATGGATGCCATTTACGTTTTAAATATAGGAGATCATAGATTAGATGATATGATCAGTGAGGAAGTTACAAATTATCTATATACATTCCCCCTGTACATAATCCCTAATTAGGGAGTGTCATGAGAAAGCTATAAAAATGTATACTTATAATTTGCTGACAGTCAATAATAAGCAGTGACCTGTCTAAACTAAATATAATTGGTAATACGTGTTTAATTTTAAGTATAACTCCGCCGTGATTGAAAATATCCTAAACAGCGCCTTCCTTCAGATTCAGTGCAAGCATGGCGCTATTACAACTACAATTCCCATGTCTCTTAAGGGGAAGGCGTGAACCATTTCCGGTTAGTCTGTAAACAGCGTTGCAGCAACCGTGCTATACCTGAAGGGAATTGGTATCCCGTCCGGACTTGGCCCTCTATCACGTAAGCGCCATTCGTTTTGACTTAAAATAACTAGTAGAGACGATATTAAGGCGTACAGTGTATAAAATGATTGTGATTGATTATTGTTTATAGGGGGCCGATTGTTACATTCATGTAACCGGCGAGTACGAGCCGTATCTCCATACCGGAAACAGCCACGAGTAAAAGTAACCACCTCGAGTAGAAGGGTCTCCATTATCAAGTAAGAGTGATCCAATAATTAACAGATTAATGTATGGAAACAATTGGATTTCCTATGGTTTTCGGCATGAGCTTATATTTATATTGTCCCCAGGCTGAACAATCATATAAGTGGAAGAAATATACCACTGGCTCGAAATAATAGACGAGTCGCTAGAACGTGAGTGATTACATTTTAGTTCACTACACACAGGGTGAGCACTGTTGTTCTAGTGTACAATGAATTCCGTCATACTAAATACCAATCCATCATTACAGGTTGGATTCATCGTTTTTCACATATAATACTGGTAAGCGTTTTCCTAGTTCTAGACAAGCTCCAATATAATTTCCTGGCATACAAACAATAAATAATTAATACTAAGCAATATTATTATGTTTAGTCCCCAGATCAATTGTCCTGATGAGACCCGGTACCTAGAGAGGGTCGAAACGCCGTCGACGAATTAGAATAAAGAGACACACACGAAATAGAATTGTCTCATTTTACCTGTGTTCTTTGTTTGTTTGTAAATTTTGTACTGATAACCTTTTGAATATATCACAATGGTCACTGTATATATGGTTACGGTCACTACACTTGGGGAATAATCTTTTTAAATGTTTATATGTAATGTATATAACTGTTTCGTTGCTGGAATAAAGTGCCTACTTCGGTGAAATAGGCTAGAATTAATTGGATGTCTAGTGAGCTTGTCAAGCATACATAACTAGTTTAAAACCAGTATAAATTGTTTTTTCTGTTATTAGTGTGGGCAAATTATTTAATTGCCATAAATGTGTTATTGAAATGTTGAAATGAGTTCCTTGTGAACATTGTTTTTCAGTACAATGGTAAGTAACCAGGGCATTTCCCAATAAGAGATTAGTCGATTGTTTTCTTAAATGTATAGAATTAATAAGTCAGATAAATCAGTTTACAGAAATATCAAGTAAAAGGTTATTGTTAAGTCAAAATAATGCAACAGATAACAAGTATGTTCCGCAATGGAAATGAGTCCCTATTCTATATAGATTAAACAGTTCAGGATTTTAGCAGAACTCATAAAGAGTTCTTGAAAAGAGCGAGATCAGTGTAGCATTTTAAAAGAGGAACTCCCCATAAAGAGCAGCTCAAGAAGACTCAGTAGAGCCTTCGTAGGCAAACAATAGGTGCTGTGGTAGCTATACCCGTAAAGAAAATAATCAGAAAAAGGTCACTGCCAATGTGCCAATGTGGCAAGTAGCAAAACCCATCAGCAGCAGCTTGCAGATCAAAAGAGACTGAGCTCAGAAGAAGTGTCTGAGAGATAAAGTCTCTAAGTGTCTTCCTCTGTCCTGGAAAAATGTACTATTATAAACACATGTATCAATCTTTTTTGGTGTTAGATCTTCTTCCGCTAATGAAGAGAAATCCTTTAATAGTCAGCAGCTTCTTCCTTCGTTTCCCAGGAGAAACACACAATATCCTTAGGGTTCTACTTAAAGTATCAGTTAGTTACTAGATATTCATGCACATGTAACATTTGCCTTGAGTATCCATGAGAAACTTCATCCATGTCCAACTGTTAGTTAGTCAGTGTTCCACTGCGTAACAATAAACTATTCTAAAAACAGAAACATTTTATTAGAAATGTGCTGGTTAATCATCAGATTCACCTATTTATATATAAGCATTATTGTTTTAACATCCCATGAGTATGTGAAAGCTAAAATATCTAAATACAATGAGAACATGTAGCCTTATAAAATAGATATTCATGTTTTGAAACTGACACATTCTACAGCAATGACAAGTTACATTTGAGTCATCTATTAAATATTTGTGCATGGTTCAGCATTTCTTCAAAGGTATTTATTTATTAAAGAGAAAATAAGAAAAGATAGAAGAGTAAGGCCTAGTCTGGGCCCTACATTGGAAATATGATAAAAATGGAAGCTATAAAAAAAATCACGCTCAGTGTAAATTCTGCACCCAATTAGAGGGTAAAAAAGCAAAAGAAATCAAAACAAGCCACCATATGTGCAGCTATCAATAGTGTAGCAAGTGCACTAGCACTGGCTCCCAGTGCTGGATGGGGCTCGGTGCAGTCTAAGTATGGATGCTTCTTAATACCCTGTATGGGTATAGAAGGCCTAATTGCTATGCCTGCCAGAGGTTCACTGGCACCACCACAACACTTTGCAAGTCATAGCTGATTCTAAGATGCAGTGCAATTGACAGTATTTTCTTTAATAAAAGCTAGATATTCTTTAGCAAAACTATTGCATTCTAAACAAATATTACAGTTAAGGGAAGCTGGTTCCAGAGAAAATGAGACAGGTGTGTAAATGAATGGAAAAGCTGATGCTTTCAGGTAAACAGGTGGTAGGTAGCAACCACAGGGAATGGCTGGTAACACAGGATGAGGTGAGGGAGGATAAAGGGGGATAAACAAGACAAAATATAACATGAAAACAGAATACTTTTAGCATACGTTCCACATCTGCCAAACTCGTGATAACACCCATGCTTCCTAATTCTGAGCTACGAATGAACCAACATTAAAACTATGTCACAACCCTCAATGATACCTTGTCAAGGACAAATAAATTGATGAAACATGTAGCTTACATACAAAATGACTTCTTGTTTCAAAATATTAACATTTGTATTGCTCTCCAAATCATTTAGTGATCATGTGATAGCCATTTTATTTCCTGCCAACTGGTCCCAACTAATGTGATGGAATTCACCCAGTCTAGTTATCTTTCAGCAAATAGCCCTTAAACATCTTGGTAATGGAAGGTAAATATATAAATATTGGTATCCAACTGGACTCTACTGTGATAGCGCCTCTTCAGTAGCTTACCTCGCCTTTTGTAAACACCTGCCTTGACTGCCTGTTGCTGGATAGGGAAACAGATTTCACTTCCAAAGACTGCAGTTTTCTAAATGATCAACACTCTCTCATAAAAAGTAACAGAATAATCACAGTCTACGTTGACAGCTGCAGCAGAATGAATGTTTATAGATGGTCAACAGCCCCTCATACAAAGTGACACAATAACTACAGACTACCCCCCTTGTCTCAGGGATTCTGCTCATACACAGAACTGTGCATAGAGACTTGCAACCTCAGTGAATTAGGGCGTACCAAAACTCACCTTAGTAGCCAAAATTCCCTACCAGACTAGCAATCAGTGTCTCATTGGTTCTTCCATAACCCCAATGATTAGAAAACCCAGAACATGGAACTTAGAATACCTCAGGCAATGTGGAACACATGAACCTTCTTTTGTTATACTCTCATCTCAGTCCAAAACAGGGAGTAAATGAAGACACATGTAAGTTTGAGATATTTATTTCTACTGCCGTGTTCTCAGGCGCAGTATCCTAGCTAATACAAGCAGACATATTATAAGCAACAAGATTATCAGCATAGTTACTATTCCATAAAATACAAAGGGAGAAAGCATGTTAAAATGTTAAATTAAAAAGGCTAGATTGCACCTAGAAATCACCATCCCTTGCTAGTAGGTTATTTTTATAGCTACAGAAGGTCTCTTGGGTTTACAAGGGCGACCCCATACCTCTGGTCCTAGTAGAAATAGATCACATCATTTTCTACACCAGCTCTCTGCATGCAAATGTTTTCCAAGTGTGTTTGAGCATGCCTGCGCAGTGCATTATTAAACGCGCCAAAATCAGAGGTGGCCACAGCTGCATATATGTTATGTCTAGAACGTGCGCTGATCAGACTGAACAACAACCACTGTGTTGAAATAACCTTGAAGGCCTCGGCACTCACTGTTCAGACACAGCTTACCAAGCCAAGCTGCTAGTATAGAAAAACAAATTATTCTCGTGTGAAGCAAAACAGTCCTCTAGACTCTAAACATTTATAATAATGTGTGCCGTGTGCAAAGGCAGCAGAAAGGAAAATGGCGTTTAAACTTCTAATAAGCTCATGCTAACTTAACACAGTGTAAATGCAAGGCTCATCCCCATGACACCCTGATGGCCAAACCTCTCTCATATAAAGTAACACAACAATCACAGACTAGGCTTAGAACTACATCAACAGAAACTAAAGTTTTGTGCACAATGTAAACTAGGGAATATGTGATCATCTTTATTTCTATACTCTATGAGCCGACGTACAAAAACAGGAATAGCGATTACATAATTTTGATTATTTCTGGATCACAATTAGAAAGTGACTATTCCTAAAGTTTAAATCTCTTTTGAGTTTCATTAGTAATTGGTAGTGGGTCACAAATAGACCTACCTCATGAATATTAATGAGGGTGGTCGCATTTTGTGCTCACTGGGATTCACTGCCATCACATAAATGATGTCAGTGTCTGTGATTGCTTTTAAATAAAGCAAACTTTTTTAACTCCGCACTTTTTCTTTAGAAGAAAACGAGATGTGTTTAAGAAGAAAAATATGACACTTTGAAGTTTTATTTGTTGTTTTTTTTAAGAGCAGGCGGTGGTCCAGGACCACCGGCCTGCTCTTAAAAATATTTCAGCAACCATTCTCAAAGGGGAAGGGGTCCCTTGATGAACCTTTCCCATTTGTGAATGGATTACCACCAACTTTGAGTTTGTGGTAAACTACGAATGTTTTGCAAGCATATTTCGGTCGCAAAACATTCGTACATAACACTGTGATTCTGTATTAGGGAGGGATACCCTCAACAAACTGCTTCCAAATACAGAATCACAAAACCTAAATTGCGGTTTGGTAAAAAGTTACCAAATTGCAAATTTGGTTTTGTGGCTCAGAAAAAACACTTTTGTGATTGGAAAAGGTCTGATTCTGCGAATGAGGCTTTTTGCAAAAGCAAAATTGCTTTGCACACCTAGCCTTATATTCATCTAGAACAGTTTGTCATCCTGCAACTATTCTTCCCCAAGCATCTTCCAACACATGATGTGCACTTCCAGACTCAAATGGAGTATGTGACATAAATGAGAAGGCTCTTCATATGTTAGTTTTCAGTGAGTATGTGCATACACATAGGCCGGATCTAGGGCGGTGCGACAGGTGCCACTGCCCCGGGTGCTGACTTTGTGTGGCGGCGTCCTGTTTGCAAGTATATTATAGCTTTAAAAGCACCTGCTGCTAGCTGCCACAATTTTCAGACAAAAATAAAAATGTCAAGATAACTCAGGTGATTAATGTTCTTCCTGGAGAGAGACCAGTCTTTTGTATCATTCAGATAACAAAGTGCATATAATGTAAATAGGTCAGTGGGTTACTGATTTGTCTGAGAGATACTTTCATTACTTGCAGTTAAAGTCCTAACACATAGGGTTAGGATTTTTTCAGGTCTTTTATTTTCCTAATGTTGCAAAAATACTTAATTTGGGTAGAAACCAATTCTTATTAATAAAGAGAACCTCCTACCATGATGTTACATTTTGTCCAGACCAAGCACTCCTAAACTATACTGCCTACCAGTATGGATGACATGCGACCTTTACACAGTCTAGTCCTCTGTCTTATGTAACATTTTCTATACGTTGATTTACACATGTATGATTTATTGTCTGTGTAGTGTGTGTGATGTAAATTGCTTTGACACCCTACACTGGTATGAGTGACACGATAAAACTAATTAAATGCATCCGAGAGTTAGTGGTTATGGAGACTTGAGGGACACTGTTAAAGGGTGATAGTGAGGGAATTGTGGCGGTGGTGGTCATTGGGATGTTCCACCAAACACTGTTGCACTGGACTTCACCAGCGCTAAAGCCGACCCTGCAAGCACACCTTAACCTGTCTGGTAGTTTTCAAGCTAGCATTCACCCACTTGCCCTGAAGATTTCTTCATGGACGCGTTTTCAGCCTGGGAAAGAGGGCCTTTAATTAAAAATAATTCATGCACTGAATTAAAAATCTCTCCTCCTTGACTTAAAGGTTGGAAAAAATAATACACGAAACATTCTTAAATAAATAACGCTGAAAAATATTGTAATTGACAATAACGAAATATTTTAGGTTTCTGTTTTCAGTATCTTAGGTGGGCGAGAAAGTGTCCTGTTTGCACAGAGGAAATGATAATTATCAATTCTTCTGTAGAAGTAAGGCAGGGGAAAAAGAGGAGCGATAAGGACTATATTTAAGCACAAAACGAATATCAGTGCTTTGATTTCAGAAGCAGGGGTGGTTATGATTCATGGCATGGAAATGTCTGTTGGGTGTTATTTTGTTCTTGGCTTTCAGTGTTGCTGATTGCACTGTCTACCAATGAAGTTCTTTCTTCCCACGTGCAGTCGCCCACTTTTCACGTGCTCTACATTTGTACATAATTGTATAGGTAATTACCTGTGTGCCTCACATTTTGAGAGTTTTAGTCATCTAAAAAGTCATGGCACTCTGAGGCAGCATGTTATTTCATAAGTATAACATTTTAGTGGTAATTTATTACTATACAAAAAGGGATGAAGTCAAATTCCAAAATACATCTTATCTCTCTCTTATTTATATGCTGTCATTAAATATAGTGCGAGAGCCCAGCTATTTTTGCAAGGCAGGACTGCTGTTATGTTATGGCAATTTTTTATTTATCAAGCGCATTATCACCTGCAGGTCTCCAAGCGCTGTCAAAAACAGAGATCTGGCCTTCACAAAAGGGGGCTCAAGAAGCACCCCATGCCTCCACAAAAAGTAGTGTTTTTAATTTCCTCCTGAACGGTAGGAGGGCGTATTCCTTGCGTATGTTCTCCGGCAGGTTGTTCCAGATGTGGGGGATAGATGAAGAGAAGGCTCTTCCTCCTTTCGATGACTTGTTAAATCGTGGGCAGGTCAAAAAGTTGGCCTCGGAGGACCGTAACACCCTACTAGGAGTATAGTTGGCCAGACGGTCCTTGATATAACTAGTGGCTTGGCCATAGATGGCTTTATGTGCGATACAGAGGCCTTTGAATTTTGCTCTCTGTCTGACGGGGAGCCAATCAATTCATTTTCAAGGCTTTATTCGATTGTTAAAAACAATCACAAAAGCATACAAGATATAAAACACAGGCTATGGACATTTCAGTAATAAAAAAGAAAGAAAAACAGCTGATCAATAATGGGAATACGGGAATTAAAACACCAAGCTTTTCCTATGTGAAACAGCTTTAAGTAAAAAAGTAGCAGTAAAAAAACAGATATCCATGGTATCAAGTGCAAATAACAGTTTCAATGCTTGGGCTATAGTATACACAGAATATTTCTTAAAAACTGGTCTGAGATAGTAACGACGGAGATGCAAATAAAGAGGGAAATTAAGCATAAAGTGCAAAGTGCTTTGCCTAGTTAGGCCATCACAGGGGCAGGGGGATTGACTATGAATTTTCATTACTGGAAAAGCCACTAGATTATGAACAATACCTCAACCTCGTGAGAACAAACTGGTGCGATTGCTTGGTAATAGTTTTAAGGCACATGGGCATGCCCCTGTCATCCAACATATTAGAATAATAATATACATGAGTTGACATGAGGCTGCAATTAGCCCTGCGTAAGTTAGATTTGGTCCCTATAAAGACATTTTTGAGTTCCTTTTTAGGTACGGTAACAGCACTAAGGGGGTCGTTAACAATGTCAAGGTTAAAGATTGCACTAAAGGAAGATGAAACATAATTTAACCAGGGAATCTTGCGGGCGTTGTCCAGATGGAGACAATCTAAGATAATCCGTCTGGTAAAATCAGTCTCATCTTTAACCCAGATTGACCTCCAGACCATTAAAGGTCTCATTCCCATTAGGTCTGTAAGATGGATCATGCCCACCTCGCTATGGCACAGTTCATTAGATGCCGAGGAGGGTAGACAAAGGAGTCTTTTGAGGAATCTATTCTCAGTGACTTGAAGTTCCCTGTGGTTACAATAGCCCCATATACCAGAACCATATAGAGCAATGGATACACATCTATGCCTATAGATATTTAAAATATCTGGTATGCGGCGACTGCCTAGCTTGGATGCAAAGCGGAATACTCCAGAGGAGCTTTTGCCCATCCTAGCATTCACGTTTAAAATCTCGGGTGCCCAAGTCCCTCTGTTATTGAATGTTACTCCAAGGTAACAAAATCTGTCCACCACCTCAATATTGTGATTATTAAAATGAAACAGCTTAGAACATTTCATCCGTTTGCCACAGGCCATAATGTAAGTCTTGGAGTTGTTAATTTTCAGTTTTCTCCCCTTGATGAAATCATAAAAATAGTTCATTAACTTTTGGAGCCCGTTTGGAGTACGCGAGAGTAAAACCGTATCGTCGGCATATAGCAAGACTGGCACAGGGTGACCACCAGCCTGCGGAGAGTCAGCCTGTACCTTCTTCAATTCGGACTCCATAGAATTTATAAAAAGGGAAAAAAGCAGAGGGGCCAGCACACAGCCTTGTCTTATGCCTGATTTAACCCCTAATTTTCCCAGTGCATTCGCCTGCCTGGCCATAACGGATCTGAGCCGATAAGTTGTTATAGAGTCTGGCCAGGAAGTATATAATTGCTGGGGGGGCTCCCATGTCCAGTAAAGTGGACCATAACAAAGTATGGTCCACTAAGTCAAAGGCACTCGAGAAGTCAGCGAAACAGAGAAATAAAGAGCCCTGTTTCGCTTTCGTGTACTTCCCGATGAGAAGGTCGAGATTAATACGCTGCTCTGTTGTCCCAAGGCCTTTGCGGAAGCCGTATTGGGACTTGGCCAGAATTTTATTTTCCTCCGCCCATTCCTCCAAATGCATCAGGAGAACCCTACTCATAATTTTGAGGGAGGAATCCAGAAGGGAGATAGGGCGGTAGTTCTTAGCCTCTCCTCTATCTCCCTTCTTGTAGATGGGTAGGATTATGGATTCGCTCCAGGTAGGTGGTGTACTCTCTATGACTGCAGCATTAGACACCTGTGTTAGGAGTGGACTCCAAAGTGTAGGGTTGGATTTATACAGGTCAACCGGGACCCCATCAGGTCCCGGAGCCTTTCCCCCTTTACTCTGACTAATAGCAGTTTCCACTTCTTGTAGTGTAATGTCCAGGGGTAACTTCATTTCGAACATGGGGGGGGAAAACTGGCGCAATCCTCCCTAGGCGGGTTAAAAATGTCTGAAAAGTGTGCAACCCAGTTTGCTTCGCTAACCTGGGCTGTCAGTATAGGGAAGTCTTCTTTTACAAGAAAGGAGCTATTAACCGTGGTCCAAAAGAGCCTACTATCGTGCAATATAGCTGCTTTATTGAGAGCATCCCAAGCTTGTTCCCTTAGCTCTTCTTTTCTGCGTATGAGATGGGTTTTGTATGTCAGTCTGAGGGATATAATAGCCTCCCTGTCTCTGGGTTGTTTAGAGAGTGCCTGCTTGAGTTCCCGGAGAGATTTAGTACACATACTATCAAACCAACCAACATTTTCCTTCTTGATTTGACCTTTGGTAATGGTAAGACATCTTTTTATAATTGTGCCTAACTCCACAAAATCAACTAAAGATGCACTCAAGGGATGCCTCAGGATCCAAACATTTATATATTGCAGCAAGTCCTGCTTCTATGATTTTAAGCTGCAGCTTCTCGGCATTACCCATACACCACTTGATACGGATTCCATTCTGCCTACAGGGGGTTACATCTTCAATTATCAGGCGTTGAGTGTTAACTGGTAGCCCCCAGACAGAGATCGACATGGTAATAGCGTTATGATCGCTACTTCCAAGATCGGCAACAATGGGAACCGTACAAAAAGGGACAAAATGTGTAGAAACCAATAAATGATCGATTACAGAGGCCGAATTCAAGCCTACAAAGGTTGGGACAGAATTACCATCAGCATCTGCAGCCGGGGGGTGGATCATGAGGTCCATATTTAACATAAAGGAATTAAGAGAATCACCATAGGGTGAGTGGATAAAATGTGCCCGGTTTTCCCCGTTATCCCCATCATATCCACAAATTCTGGTAAATGAATGGGGGCAGGTACGAATATTAAAATCCCCCCCCCCAGATGATATCAAAAGATTTATGAATGCCCTTACGAATGTTACTCACGGCTAAACCCAACTCATCCACCACAATAGTATTAGAAGCATCAAACAAATTATTGTAGTGGTTAATCAACATGGTTACATGGCCCCTTACATGTTCCAAAATAAAAATTTGTGAGTGGTAACGCACAGACTGGTATAATTTCATACGAACAGGGAGATTCACAGAGAGTAGAATTACTAGCCCCCCTTTGGCCCTGCCCATATTGGATCTTTGTGCCGGGTTGTTATATGACACAAATCCATCGAGGTTGATATTAGTGGTTACCCAAGTCTCTTGTTGACATAAAATATCAAAATCAGAGAGGATTTCGCTCCAGCCCAAGGACGACATTTGCCGGCTCCAACCTGCAACATTCCAACTGGCAAATTTAAAACCAGGGAAACAGGGGGATGGTTCAATGGTCCCGGGTATATTTGATACTGGGGGCATGTTGGCAACTGGGGGAGCCATCGTAGCAGGAAAATGGGCAAGGACGGGTAAATAAGCTCCATGAGAGTGTATATGCACCGGTGTAGAGATGGAAGATGTTACGGCTACTAGACATTGGCCCCTATCTGCAACTAAATTATTATCGATGGTTATTATTCCCTGGGAAGGTGAGTACACCGGGACAGTAGTAGGAGACATTACAGATGGGGGATTGAAAGGAGAGCTGGTACCCGATGTTACAACTGGACCATTACCGCTAATGAGGGGGGTGGGAACTGGGGTTGGAGGCAGTCAATCAACACCATCCAGCCCGTTAAGACAGTTGAATCGGTTATAATCACAGAAGGGGTCTCCGGGGGCAGAAAAGCCGGTCTTGCTTCATACCCACGAAATGTACCCCTCCTCTCAACCCTTGTCCAATTACCTAGGACTTGGTCATGGTGCATATGGGTAGGGGGGAAGAAAAAGGACACTGACGAGGTCTGAATGGTGGAATCGGAAGATCTATTAAACCCGGCACATATGTGTAGAACTGTCCTAGGGTCTCGAAAGCTCACCGTAATACAATCCCCCGTTATGGATTTTCTGGTTTTACCCAGCCAAGGTACCCTTCTCACCATGATAATTTCATTATTAAAATGGGCCGGAAGGGGTCTATTCCTGTTCAGCCATTTAATGACTTTACTTTTGAGTGAGCAAAAGTTCTCACCTTCGCCCGCCTCAAGAGGGGGGACCCCAGCCATGACTACCATGAAGCGATTGGCCTCGGGGGGCAGGTCGGTTCTACGTGGTCTAGGGGCAGGCTTTTCGGTGGGTGGGGGAGCTATATAATCATTGGATATAGCCCCATTGGAAGCGGTCGTAGGGTGAACTGGACCTACTGGTTGCAGAGATGGGATGATAGGTTTGTTATTTAATATCGGTGCTGGGTTGACCATAAGAGGTTGCGGAGGGGGGGGCAGCTGTAATCACTAAGGGAGGACTTAAATTGGATGGGAGGATTTGGGAGTTAGGAGGGGGATTAGAGGGAGAATTAGACTCAGGGAGTCTGCCTAGGATGGTAGCCAAGGTTTTCATACTACTTATGGCAGTCTCCAAGATAGTGAGTCTAACCTCCACTTTTTTTATGCTCTCACTGATGGGCAGGAGCAATGACCTAAGTAAAAATTCCAGGTTCCCTAAGGAAGTAACGGAGGGTAATGCATTCGGTGGTATATCCCCAGGAGCATTGACATGGTCTATGATGTTGGTATCCCTTACGGATGGAGGTTCTGACACCCCCACTATTGCCCTAACAGGGATGGGAGGGGGCTTTGAAGCTTTCTCGAAATCGGAGTGGGGGATTTTGGTTTTACCCTGCCCTCCCCTCAACTTCCTTCTTCATTTATTTGGCGGAGAGCCATGCATCTCTACCACTACTACTTGCTTCGTCTTCGTTTTCCTTATCTTTACTGCAGTAGGGATCTGGGTGGTTAGATCAACAGCCGTACAACTGGGGCTGGGGAGGGGGGAGACACCTGGATCCTGGTCGGGAGGTAAACAGGGGTTGGGAATAAAAGAGGGACGCCGTCCTGGGATAATAGGTCCTCACTAATAATTGATGGGCCCCCCTCCTGGGCTACAAGATGAAGAGTAGTGTCGGTAAGAGGCCTATTTTTCAAGTTCTCAATAGAGCGACGACGCTCAGCCCTACGCTCGGCCAAGGAGGTTTCCTTATCCCCATCACCCGGTACCCTCGAAAAATAATTGTCCAAAGCCCCATTTCTGGCTCCCGCCACCTTCCCAGTGATTCCCTCCACAGCCGGCGATGCCATGTCCTACGCCTGTATCAAGGTCCAGAGATCCAGTACAAAGCAAGCGAAAGAGAGTAGGCCCAGCCCGGCCTACACTGGCCTACGAGGGCCTCAGAGGGCCCGCCCTTTGCCCGGGCTTAGCCCCGGGCGACTCCCGCGCGCGTCCCGCGATGCGCGTTAGCAATTCACATTTATGTGTATACGGGGCGTGGCACTGAGAGGGGGCGCGGCTCGGCCGGGAAGAGGAACCAGCTGTAGATCTCGGAATGCTGGTCCTCGCGGTCCCGGTCACCGCGCCTCTCACCTCTTCAACCTTGCTGGTCAGCCCTCGACAGCAGCAACTCTCGTCCACAGGGAGCAGGGACCTCCACGCACTCCGCAGTCTAAGAAAATTAATTCCAAATGCCAACGTCAATCTCGATCGGCCAATGCAGTTGTTTAAGGAGGGGTGATGCATGTGTTCATCTGGGTGCTCTAAAGATAAGCCTTGCAGCGTTGTTCATTATCACCTGCAACCTACTCAGAAGGCTTCCAGGGTGGCCGATACACAGGGCATTCCCGTAATCCAATTGTGATAGTATCAAAGCAGATACTGCCGTTCTAAGTGTATTAAAGGTGAGTAATGGGGTGAGCTTATGCAACTGTCTCAGCATGCCTGTGCATGTTCCGACAACTGTAGATACCTGTTGGGTCATAGTGAGCTTGGCATCGATTTTGATGCCCAGACTTTCTGCAGCCACTGCCGACCCTGGGTAGACGCCTAGCTCTTGCGGCCAAAAGACCTCTTTCCACGGGTTGGAGTCTGAGGTGACGGCCAAAACTTCTGTTTTATCCGGGTTGATTTTAAGGGAGTTGGCCGTCATCCAGTTGACTGTGAATTTCAGAATGTTTTGGAATCTTATATGAGCTGTTGTGGAGTTATGTATCTGAATGACAATTTGGGTGTCATCAGCATAGTTATAGGTTTGACACTCCATATGGTTCAGTGCTGCTATCTGGGGCTGTAGGTAGGCATTAAACAGCAGTGGTGATAGCGCCGATCCCTGCGGTACCCCGCGTGAGAGCAGTCCATAATCGGACACATGATCATTCAGTTGTATTTTCTGCGAGCGGCCTTTAAGGAAGGAGCCCAGCCATATAAGGGCCGTGCCCTGGATCCCTAGCTCCGAAATCCGCGACATTAGTTGGTCATGATTGACCGTATCAAATGCCGCGGATAGGTCCAATAGGACCAGGGCGAATGGGTTATTCTTGTCAGCCCTCAGTCTAAGTTTATCTAGGACAGACAGCATCACCAATTCCGTGCTATGATGCACCCTAAACCCTGCCTGATTAGGTTGAAGAAGATCGTTACTTTCAACATGATTGGTCAGGGTTGTTAGTACATGTTGTTCTAGTACCATAGCAAGGTACGGGAGCTATGAAATTGGCTGGAAAATTTTCAGGTTTTTCGTACTCGCTACAGACTTTTTCAGAAGCGGGATGACATGTGCTTCCTTAAAGTTGGAGGGCACGTGTCCTGTGGAAAGGGATTGATTAATGAGTGAAAGAACCTCCCTTTCCATGCCAGGAAGCACCATCTTAAAGATCCTGGCCGGGCAGGGGTCTGCCGGTGACCCTAATTTCACATTCCCAAATAGGTGGGACAGGGAGTCGTGTGTAAGTTTGGGGAAGGTAGTGAGGGGTTCGGTGAAAGTGGGGGGCAATAGTATGGGTGCCTGTGTGCATGGGAACTTGAAGGGTCGAGTGGATTTCCTTAATTAGATCTTCGACTAGTTTCAAAGAAGGATTGGAAGTTATCGCATTCTTCCTGACTGAACTGTGCTTTCTGTTCATTGACTTGCCTCAGTTCTTTCAGAATTCGAAAGGTCTCCTTTTGTTTATTTTCCGCCGCAGTGATTTTAATCTTATAAAATTCTGCTTCACAAGATAGGATTGTTTTTTTTGTAGGCTGTGAACACGGCACAGTATTCTCGCCATGCACCAGGGTCGTAGGCCTTCCGCCAGGCTCTTTCGCTTTGGCGGAGGGTTTATTTCAGGGTTCTTAAGGCAGCATTGAACCAAGGTGCCCACTTACCCTTGTCCCTAATTTTTGCCCTGCGTGTTGGAGCTACCTTATCTATAGCATTTTGTAGCCTTCCTGTCAGGGCCATTCTTCCTGAGTCAAGATTTCTCTCTGTAAGTGTGGGAGCCACTGATTCCTGTAACGTAGTAACCAGATCATCGGCACAAATTTGATTCCAACTCCGCAGCACTTTCTAGTCTGTGGTTCTACTGGCTGATTGCTTAGGGAGTGGGATCCGACCGCTAAGTAAGTAGTGGTCGGACCTTAGGCAGGGACTAATGGTTACGGGGCTTGTGAATGGGTGAGAGGACCAGACCAGGTCCAGAGTGTGACCTTTATTATGCGTTGGCCCAATTACTAGTTGTGAAGTTCTAGGGCCATTAATGCCTCCTCTAGCTGAATGGCCTGGCTATCTTTGGGTGACTGATCCCAATTGAGGTTAAAATCCCCCATCACCACCACACTTTGGTATCGAGAGCAGATGTCGTTAGCTAGTTCTGTGAACCATTCAATGAATCTGGGTGGTGTTTGTGTCGGGAGGTAGACTGACAGGACAGCTGTGCAGGTCGTTTTAAAATGAAACTTAGCCCCTAACACCTCAGCCCCCTCAACGCTTTCAGCGCAGAGAGCCTCTCCTATTAATTGACGGTTATACAGCAGGGCTACACCACCCCCTCTGGAGCTGCCAGATCAATTGAGGCATAGTGCTGCATAGTTGGGGGGTAGGGCTGCAACTAGGCCAGGGGTTGAGGCTTCTTCAAGCCAAGTTTCCGTGATGCCTAAGATATCCAGAGTTATCTTGAAGTAATGAAAAGACCTCAAGAGTGTGTTTCTGTAGTGACCGGGTGTTAAGAGTAGCAATCCTGAGTTCCTGAGGGTAAGCAGTCCATATAGGTCTAGACGGGTTGTGGGTTGGACGCTGAGGGTGGGGTCTTAATAGTCCTAAGGACCTCAGTTTGGCAGCTGCCTCAGCATTGAGTTGGGTCCTACCTTTATTCAGGGACCACAGGTCCTCTATGGAGTATGGGAGGCGAGGGCTAGAGTTTGTGGCCCCTGGTCCCATTCGGGCGCAGACGGGCTTGCCTTAGGCGCGCCCTTGGCGCGGCTTGTGCGCTGCGCGCTTGTTCCATCCTGCTTCAAGTAGCCTATGACTCCTCCCACCAGGCGCAGCGGCGTTCTGAACCCACCGCTAATGACGGTACGGATCTAATGACCGCGTGTCAGCTCCGTCCTGCTTCAAGTAGCCTATGACTCCTCCCACCAACCACTCAGCCCTGCTGTGCAGGGGCTGTCAATTCCCCGAACACTAGACTGGCAACTCGCCGGAAGTGCGGAAAACAGGAAGTGAGGGTGCTGAAAAGGAGCCCGGTGTGAAAGGTGAGACACAAAGTACACAATTCTATTAGGATTAAAAACGATAAAAAAATTGACAAAGTGTCCAAAGTTAGCAGCGTTTTTGATCAATTCTAGCAGTTCAAACAGTAAGGGGCACATGCATCATTCATACATTTTGCATTTCTTAATTTGCGAAAAATACCGAATCGCAAATTAAGAATTGCAAAATGGTATGCATCATTTTTTTGGCTTTTTATTTGGGAATCGGTAAAAATCGCAATTTTTACCGAATTCCAAATAAGTAGCGAATTCCTAAGAGCATTTTCGCAATTCCCATTGATTCCTATGGGCCAAAAGGCCCATAGGAGTCAATGGGAAGGCATTTCCAAATTCGCAATTTGTTGATGCATTCCAAGGGTGCAGGGGGGGGTCCAAAGGACCCCCCCCTGCACCCCTGAAATGCATTTGAAAGTGCATGTTTCACACACACATGTCCTAAGGACATGTGTGTCTGTAACATGACAGTGTAAAAAATGCATTTTTTTTGCATTTTGAAACATTTTCGCAAATTACCACGAGGGTCAACCTCGTGTTAATTTGCACTTCCAATTTCAGAATTCGCATTTTTAAAAAAATTGATGCATTGCATTTAAGGAATCGCACAAATGCGATTCCTTAAATGCATTCGCATTTTTTAGAAATGCAAAAAAATGCGAATTCTGTAAAAGAGTTTGATGCATCCCAAAAAAGTATTTAGGAAGTGCAAACGGCCGAATTTACCGATTCGCACCGTTTGCACTTCCTAAATAGGTTGATGCATGTGCCCCTAAATTCTTAAGATGTGCAACGCCATACTGAACCCACCGCTAATGAGGGTACAGATCTAATGACCGCGCGTCAGCTCCGTTCTGCTTCAAGTAGCCTATGACTCAGCCCTGCTGTGCACCGGCTGTCTATTCCCAGAACACTAGACTGGCAACTCACCGGAAGTGTGGAAAACAGGAAGTGAGGGCGCTGGGAAGGAGCCCGGTGTGAGAGGTGAGACACAAAGCACACAATTCTATTAGGATTAAAAACGATTACAAAATTGACAAAGTGTCCAAAATCAGCAGCGTTTTTGATAAATTCTAGCAGTTCAAACTGTAATTTCTTAAGAGGCACAGCGGTGTTCTGAACCCACCGCTGATGAGGGTACAGATCTAGTAACTATAATGCTGTATCACTATGTTTCGCATTAAAAATTAGCATAGCCAAGGATTGTTGTTAAATTCCACACCTTTACACTGGTATTTTAATCCACTTTTTTCTGCCTGTAACACTGCTCGTAATTACTGCAAGGTGTCATATATTTCTGTGTTTTGTTGAGTGAAGGTTTGTGAATAGGAACAGTTTCCTTATTCTGTATGGATGACTGAGAGGTTTGGAAAACCCCATCCCTGTGCTCAGTGGAGAATTACCCGCCTGTTTTGAGCTGTCATGGTAATTACTTTCAATAGTTTAACACAACCCAATGCCAGATATTGTACCGCCCTGCTGAGTTAAATTTACTTTGAGATGAGGAATCTTTTATCCTGCCAGATTATTCCATGTCCATTTAAAAACTTACTTTTGGCCAACAGTCCCAATCAAAAACAATTATGATTGGGGTGTGATCGGCTTTGTTGAATGACATACTATGCTAATGCATTATTGAACCCAAATGTTATAACAGCCTTGGACCCATAGTTCCATCACCATTTGCAGTGCACCTATGAGATGATTTCCTTACAGCAGAGTATTTGTGATGTGGACAACTTCATATACATTTTCCAATCTCTGGTTGATTACAATCTCAGTACCAATTCTATCGCACACAGGTGAATAATAGATTTCCTTACATCAAAAATATTGTGTTTGGGAATTACATATTTCTGTATTGATTCTGCTATGATTAGGAACATTTTTCAGGCTAGATCAACTATAAAAGTATTTCTACCTTCCATTAAATTCCACATGAGTCTCTGGAACTGAGCAGTAGGTCATGTTCTTTGATCCTAGTGCTCAAATACATAATATAAGACAGTCAATATAGATCACAACCCCTAGCTCTTCTACCTAGTGTGACCATGAACATTTTACCAGCCTATGGGCCCCTTGACAACTTGGACGGTAACTACAGGAGATATTTGAGCTGGTATATCCACCTCAATCACCGGCCACCATGAGGCCCATAATTGTGGAACAAATGTGTGACATTGATTGAGGAGGTCAATTCTGCATGTTCTCTATTACTCCAGATCTATTTCCATACACATTTTAATTTTAGCAGGGGAAAATCAGTGTAGAAACCAGGAGTGTTCCCACAGCAGATACAACTTGAGGGGTACATCTCCAACTAAATTGAAATAGGGATTTAAGAAGGCAAAGAAGTTGTTAGTATCTTGATATTTCACAACTCAATGGATAGAAGTCTGCACTGAGAGAAGGAAAAGGGGGTACAAAAACAAAAGACAGCAATGATTTAAGGATTGATGTAGTTTGAGAAACGAAGTAGGAGTGAGAAACATTGGACATAGAGGTGACTTGCATGAAATAGGAGAGACATTAAAAAGACAAGCATATGCAATGTAATAGGTCTCGCATTTTTCAGAGTTGGAGCTTTTGGCATTGTAATTGGCAATGTGTTTTATTTAGGGGGCATTTTTTGCAGTGAAGTGATTATTTAAAGTAAAAAACATGCATTACTGATGAAGTGGAGCCATCATAAGACAGGCAGGCATCTCATGTGTAACCCTGTTTGATTCCCCACTTCAGGGATATTATCCCTGCCATTGGGTTCAAGATCCATACCATAATCCAGAAAGGTCCTCCACATGCTCCCAAAGTGCAAATGCACCATCATGCTGAATCAGGAGTTTAAACCACTGGCCTTATGTGGTTTTATTGTGCTACAGTGCTACAGCACCCAAATGTCTTGTACTAAGGGGCAAGCTACTACAAAGTACTGTTCTGTCTGTAATCCCACACTACATATTTTAGCACTGTGGTGCAATATTATTCTGCTGTTATTTAAAAATGCACCATGAAGTGTTTAATTTTTCAGGTGTTTGCAGGTGGTCGCCTCCGGCACTTATTTGGAAAACACCCACAGGACATGGTGTCAATGTGTGTGTATTTTTAGTAGAGTCTGTTAGAGAAGCATTTGGCTCGTTAACATACCTTAAAAAATATAAAACTGGAACTTCAACCACATGTTTACTTGAAGGTGACAAGTGAGTGGCAAATATTGTCATAGGACTCTTTCCCCAATAAATAGGTGACAGTACTTTTTAGGATGATTCACTGTACTTTTGAAAATGTGCGGACTTGTGCACAATTTTGCTTTAGTACAAATTCCACTTTCAGTCGTCTTAAATGTTGAGTAGTACATCACAAAATCATTATGTACAGGGCTTTAAGTGGGATGAGAAAAATGGAGAGGAGGTCTCTCAAAGGGGCGTGGCCAATGTAATTAAGCGTGTGGCTTAAAAACATGCAAGCCAAAACTTTTTTGTGCTGCCCAGCTGGTATTTTGCTGCTTCTGTCATTGCATCCACATATATAATACACAATTTAACATTACACATTCAACAAGCCAGCTCTATTGGCTTTGTCAATGGTTGTTCGTTGCAAAAGATAAATAAGCAACAACTATGGCTTCGTTGTGTGTGCCTCAGATTTGAAATTTTTAGACTGTGAAAGAACCATAAGGAGTCTCTTTGAAGTTACATCAAAGGCAGTGAAGGGTGGTACAGCTTCAGAGTTAAGATTTTTTTTCACTCTGAAGATGAGGTAAAAAATGGAAGGCCTGATAAAGACCCGTCTAAGCACCCGCTCTTTAGAACTTTAACAGATACTAAAAAAACGAGTTAATTAATTTCATACCCCATTTGGTGCGTGAGTATCACAGAACGGAGAAAACTGCATTTTCTACAAACAAGGCCAACACGTATATAAAACTAATTTCAAATTTTTGTTGTGTGTAAATAATAAATAGAGAAAAAGTGCAGGCTTGCACGTCCCTAAATGCACATTTACCACCGCTCAAAGAGAAATGGTGTCCTTGAGTCTCATTAAACCAAGAGGCTTTCTACAAAAACTTTCCATTGACACAAAAAACAAGAACATTTTATTGACACAATTCATTCCGACTGAGTGTGCAATCGATAATGTAGAAAGTGGTATTTACCCAGCCAGGCCAAAAGGAGAGGTAACTGATTTTACACTATTTTTTGCCACAAGTAAATAATGATGGAGAAACGTGTTCCACTTTTCGCATCGGAAAGGTGAGGCTTCGTTGTAGACAATATGTTTTTGCACTGTTTTTATTACCCAAGTAGCAAACATATTGCAAAGTGCGCTGCTTTTATTTTCCACTGTTGTTTATAGAAAGAATCCGTATCAGGAAACTTTGCACTGGGGCAGAAGCAAAGTTAGAAATGGTATTTGCTCAACCAAGGAGAGAAAACAAATTGAAAAACTCACTATGAAGCAATTTTGTTTTCACAAACTTTATTAGTTTTCATAGTGCATACAGTATGTGATGTTATTAGTGCTCTGGACCTGCTGTTGGACCATTAATTCCATTATTTACATATATCACTATGAAGCTATTTTGCTTTAAATAATAATAATAATAATAATAATACGCTGAGAAGTTGTATACAGCTTTTCAAAAGTGAAAGCTGAGAGTAAGCTCGAGGCAGCATCTTTCTTCCCATTCTAAGTATCAACAATGGTGCAAATTAAATATGATTTTTTAAAAGGACCCTTTATGGACTACAAATGGTTTTGTAAATCTTTTTATTATTAGTGTACATTTTTTGATAAGCAATAAATATAACATGCATTTCATAGGAAATGCTGACTGTTTGTTTGACTTGTCTATATTGAGTTCACCAAAAGTGTACAGCAGATTAGCTAATGCAAAGTGTGCATTAAAAGACTAGCAATATGCACGTTTTAAAGGGAGGTTTTAGTTGCCATTCTTGTGAGACAGCGAGTTTATTTAGGTGTCTGTTCCTCTTGACACAGGTACAGAACTGCCTGACTCACACACAAAGTCCTGCACACAGGAACACTTGAGTATTTGGCTGCCAAACTCAAGAGTCAGACAAGGAACCTCAGGTGCTCCAGCACCCAACAACTCATCCCTATCAAAACAAGCAAACAAAAAACTTCTTCACAGTCCTTCGCCGGAAACGCGCCCAAAATCTGGAACGCCATCCCAGTCGTTATCAGGACTATCTCGTCCTTCACAAAATTCAAAAAGCAACTTAAAGTCCTTTTCCTCAACCGCTCCCTCCCGAATGGATAGCCACCATCAAAACGCTATTCTCTGCTCATCGTCTCTTCCAGACATTGTAGCTCTAAGACTTACCTCCTCCCTGCTATTCGACCCCCAACTGCTCCTCCCCCTTAATTGGTTCAACCCAAAGACAACGTGCACTCTATGAGGTTATCTCAGGACTCATGTCCTACCTCAATGCTGCTCAGCACACTTGGACTGCCGAACCTATAAGTAGAATACTGCTTATTGCATGAATCTTGCTCAAAAACTGTTGTGAATTGCTCTGATACCCTCGGGTCAGACAAGCGCTATATAAAACTCCTTAATAAATAAAAATAAATTGACCCTGTGCTTTATTTATTCAGTGTCTGGGTACCTGTGTTTCCTTAGAATACCACCGCCCCCCCTCGCAGAACTTCCTCATTCCGTGGAAAGCTGGGCTCTGTGACAGAATCTTTCCGTACTTGTGAACAAGTAAACTAACTCTGCCTTAACAGGGAAAGTACATTTAGCATTTTCGTTAAGTCTTTTACCGAGGGCACTGCTGAAAGTAATACCAAACACAGTTGCATTTGTGAACAATAAGCACTGTACTAGGGACAAATTGCACTGTTTGTTGTAAGCTGAAGTGGATATGTGGAGTAGTAGCGGGATGTGTAATAACAGACTTCTGCTCAGGGTTGGATTGTTCAGGCAAAGCTGCTTAGGGGAGCACATTGAAAGTTATCAGATTAAAAATAACAGTTGGCACTTTGTGCTTTTAGGCAATTGCATATTTCTGGTTCTACTGACTGGATTTTTGTCATTTTAGTCCCAAATAATGTATTACATGTTACTCAAATTTTCGAAGTTGGTGTGGGAATTTTCTTGTGTTGTGTTTTAACTTTATTACTGCTTGAACTGCTGTATACATACTTCACATATTGCCTCTAAGTTAAGCCTGACTGCTATTACCCCAAGCTCCTAGAGAGACGAATACAGGTTAACTGGGGCTTGCTTGAGTTTCACCCTGACCGGAAACGTGGTTGCAGTTTGAATTGGGTTTACCCCTCCTCAACCAGTCACCCAATTTCTAACAGTACTGTATCAATATGCTGCAAACATATATCCAGCTATAAGAGAAGACACCCTGTGTTCTTTACGGCATCTATCTGGGTCTCTATTTATTAGCTTTTGTAAAAGATGTAACCCAACACAAAAAATAGTTAGCTATGAAAAACAGACAAAGTAATATAAAGAGGGATATTATGGAAACCTCGTAACAGGACAGTAAGGTGTATTTTGGGAAATAGAGATAAAAGGTAATTTGTGAAAGGAAAAGAGAAAGACAACGTGTAGGAGGCAATTACATATTTGAAGAAAATTAAGTGAGAAGAAGAAAGACTATAAAGAGAGATGTAGAGAAAACGTTCAGTTTAAAAGACATAAAAAGATGGTACACACAGAAAATACAGATAGCTAAGGTTAGGCATACTACAGTGAGATCTAAACAGATGCATATTATCTGACTGAGTGGTAAACAATTAAAAAAATCGCTGGAAATGCAAGTAGAAACGTCAAGAGGTGTCCACCAATGCATCACAGTACAGAGGGTGTGGCTCACCATAAACAGAGAACTATGCAGAAGCATAGAAAAAGCAGGAGGAAGACACACAATAATGTGAATAGGTAAAAAACGTATGAAATGCGCCAATAATAAGATAGCCTATAAAAAAAGATAATGTGTGAAGGCAAAGTAAGAAAAGAGAAAAACCGTATTTATTAAGTCAATATACATTGAAAATGAATAACACCAGCCTCTCAAACCTTTATTTTGGCTTTGTGTCTCAAAATAGTCTGAATTGCAATCAGCAGCTGTGGCAGGGTATGGGTGTTGCAGGCAGAGGGGGCGTTCCAAGAAGGACCCATGCACTTTTTTTTACAAATTAAGCACTGCTTAATCTCCCCTTGCCTACCAAAAATAAATGAATGTGTGCATGTGTAACCTAACCGGTGCTCATGTAAAGCGCTCTGATACCGTCGGGCCTAGTTTGCGCTACATAAAACTACAAAAAAAATAGCTTGTTCCCTTGATCTACAATCACATTGTTACTGTAGAAAAACTGCTGCTCTGGCACTGTGCTGTGACTGGGGGTGAATATTTTGCCATTGTGAAACATTCCGTCGATCAAGTGTTGTTTTTGCATTTGTCACCCCGAGTAGGACGGGTATGCTCAGACGTGAGTCCCGTGCTCTCCATGCCACTGGAATCAAGCTATCCTGGCTGATGACGGCTGAGAGCCAGAAACCGGTTCTAGGATGCTTGGTTCCGGTCCAGGGTAGACATGGCTTGGCAGTTCGGGCTGGACTGTTCCCATGAGGCACAGGGTCAAGACTGATTTGCATATGACCATATCTGAACTGGGGTGGCGTGTTGAGCAAAATAACAATGGATTAAACCCAGATCTGTGACAGGGGGTGAATATTTTGCCATTGTGCAACATTCTGTCCATCAAGTGTTTTTGCTAATGGCTTGATGACATGGAGCCATGCCACTGTAACACAATGCCAGTCTGTAAGCCAGGTGAATCTGGTGGGGGCTTAGGGCATCCCTTTGTAGTATGGATACGAGATCCTTGGGTCAGAAAGCACACTCTGGTTGGCCCCTGTTCTGTGATCCCGCAGGGGACAAAGTAACAACAGAGTAACAAAGGGACAGCTACAACATTTTATAGGATGCGAAACAGAAAAAAGTAAGTTTTTTACAATAAAATGCTGTAAAGAAGAGGAGGTAAGGTATTAGGATACCTCTCCCAGAATTTTAGTAATAAATCTTTTTTGCATTATTTTTTGTTAAGAGGTGTAGCACTCCAAACTCCATCATGTCGAAACGGTCAGAGATTTACCTCTGTCAAGCCTAGGAGTAAATCCCTTTCCAGGAAATCAAGGGAACTACTGGAGTTGTACAGAAAAGGCTTTCTCCACAGAGAAAAACATTTTCAACCCAAAGACACCTTTGGAAAATACTACAGATGCCTTAGGACCCATGGGTTTCAGCAAACATGGAAACTTAATATGATGTGGACCTCCTGGATGTTAGTCTTTCTCCTTCCTAGCTGTACTATACATTTTCTAAAGTTACCACTTGTTTGGGCTAGCGGTAGAAAAGAAAAAGAAAGAAACAATCTGTCAAGACATTCAGCGCCATAAGGTTTTTTTAATTTAATAAAGGCTCATGAGAGTGCTTTGCAGAAATAATTACAATTCCATTATAACGCACTGATGACAATATGTGCATTTCTCTTAATTGAAATGCGCAAAATCTGCCAAATATATGTAAATGTATGCTAATTTGTTTTATAAAATCAAAGGTAATAGCTATTCTGCATGACAATTACTGCTGCTTAATGCTAACTGTAAAAAAATATTTTAGTCATTTAAAAAATGAATGCTTTTCGGTTGACTTTCACTTTTGTTATTCTTCCACTGCACTGCATGCAGATGACTTGTCACCTTCCACAGGTTTACTTTCAATTGTTATGAATGAGAAGGAGCAATTTAGTTATTTCTGTTTTGAGCCCTGAGTATAGAATCTCAGTCTAACGAGCTTTCTTGTTTTTGAAATACTAAGGCTGTGATAAAGGCCCGCCCTTGTTCCGGGAGAGGAAAACAAGTTTCTTACTTTTAAAAGATCGTTTAAAAGGCCCCAAAATTATATTTCATAATGTTAGTTGAAGTTTGGATTGCACGAAATGAGTATTGAAAGTACAATACAAATGCCAAGGCAATGTGTAAAGTATGTAAGCAGTACTGAAACAGTAATAGCACAAGATAAAACTAAGCCAATTTCGAAAAATAGAGTACATTTTGATAAATAAAGTAACACCAAAACAACAAAAATCAAATTAGTAGAACCGGAGGTATTAGTTTCATATGTTTGAATCAAGAATAGCACTAAAAAGCACAAAGCGCCAACCACGGTTATCTGGTCACTCTAGACCAGGTTGAAAGTTAAAAGGCCAACCGTGAAGGAACGATGTTCCAATACAGTGACAGGTTCAGTGCATGGCTTGACAACAACAGGTTTGCTAAAGAGTGGTGTGCAAAAGTGGTAATTAACCCCTTGCTTGCGCTGAACGTTCCGCGCTAGTGCGGAACATTCTATTGCGCGGGCGGGCCCACGACCAGCGCAGCACTACCGAGGTAGTGCACGCGACGTCCGCTGAATGTCAGCAGCAGCGGTGGGGTTAAAGAAGGTAGAAAAGCTCTGGGTGGGCAAAGTTTGAAGCCTGTGCCCAAAAAGTCGACTGTTGCTGCTCTTCTTCAGCCCTGAAGAAGCCCTCTATGTTTGCACTTAGAAATTTACCTGTAACTCAGAACTCCTTCAGAGGGGCAAAGATGCAAGCTGAGGCCAACTGGTGATTCAGCATCAACTACTGCACTTTCAATGGTGATCCCGGTCTCTAAGTTCCCAGACAAAAAGGTGACAAAATGTTTTAAGACCCAGCTTTTGAACTGTGGGTAGGGGGAGCGCACTTTAACACCAGTCAAGGGTCCAAGACCAGGTTGGCACCCCTTGGGGGTTACAATTCACTCCAACGAGGGCCAGCAGCAGAGTGCGGGCTCATCGGGTGGTACTAACCAGCTAGGCAGTTGCAAGGAGCGAGGTCTCCAGAAGCTTTTTGTGCCCCCGTAACTTAAAGAGGTGGTCAGCCAACTGACCCTTGGAGTCTGGGGACCTGAGTTTAAGACAGGCATGCGCAGTCTTCTTTTGGGCTCTTCAGGCAGCAGATAAGTCCTTCTCCTGATTCTCCACAACTTCAAGCATTTTTTGAGGTGGTTACTGAGGGTGTCACACAGCCGCGGCCCGTGGAGGGAGTTCCAAGGGACAGACAGGTGGAGCGGGGAGGGACAGGATGGGGGGTGATAAACACCGGAATATGGATGATTGCAGGTAAGTAAACAATTAAATTAATAAAACAAAATTCGTTCCGTGCCCTGCATTTGCAGAATGCCAAGACCTTCCCTTCCAGCTCCATACAGCCCCCTTGCTAGCAGACTTCAGAAAGACACTCAAGAACTGGCTCTGCGACACAGGCACAGCACCCAAATACCCACAGGCGTGACAGTGTTTGCTTTGCAAATGCTTGATTGATTGAAGTTGGATATTAAATTACTATTAAAATGAGTCCGTGAATCAAATCATTTTTCTAGAGCCTACCAAACTGAACCTACACACTGAGTAACACAATGTTTTCCTATGGGAGAGCCACCCTTGCCACAGTAATCAACTTTGAAAGTATTTCACTGCCAAGCCATGTAAAACATTAAATATGCATTTCCTACTTTTTAAATACCATGCACCTTGTCCTATGGACATTTAAAAACTACCTTAGGGGTGGCTTATAAGCATTTAAAAAGGAAGCTTTAAGACATGCAAAAGACTTAATTTCCCAGGTCAAAATGGCAGTTAAAAACTGCAAACCCAGGCTGCAGGGACAGGCCTGGGGACATTTACAGTGCGACTTTAGTGGGTGGCACGATAAGTACTTCATCCCACTAGTAGCATTTAATTTAAAGGCCCTGGGTACATGTAGGACTGTATACTGGGGACTTGCAAGTAAATGTTCCAATTAGGAATATGTCAATTTTATCATGTTTAAAAAGAGAGCACAAACACTTTACCACGTCAGCATAAGTAAAGTGTGCAGAGACCCATGGGCAAAAAAAAGGGCTCAGCCACAGAAAGCAAAAATATGGGGGAATACCAATAAAGAACAATGGGGCATATTATCAAGGGCTTTATCTCCGCTTTTTTGGCTTTAAAAGCCAAGAAAGCGGAGATAAAATTATCTCCCTATTACCAAGCTGTCGCTAACACCAGTTAGCGACAGCTAATAGGAGATAGTGACCATCTTGGGCCCCGCTTTGCATGTCAGTGATATTTATCACTAATGACATGCAAAGTGGGCGTGCCAAGATGTTAGCGACTGGAAACAGTCGCTAACATCGCTATCTCCTATTACCAACTTTTGTAGATATTCGCGCTAAGTGCGAATATCTCCAAAAGTTAACACCTGCCCAGGAGCAGTTCTTAGCCATGTTATCCAATGGGAGGTGGATAACATGGCTAAGAGCATTTGCTCGATAATGCATGAATATCGCGGACTTTTCAGCGATATTCATGCATTGCGGCCGTTTTTTATCGCATTTGCGATAAACCTTGCTAATAGCAAGGTTTATCTGCGATAAAAATCGCCGATGTGCGGCGATAATTTTTGTCTCTAAACAAGTTAGAGACAAAAATTATCTCTATTGGTTGGTAATATGCCCCAATATACTTTGGAAATGTCCTGCTGATGTTTCTCTTCAGGTACACTTGCCATCCAGTGAACAAACCACTCATGTATAATGGATAATGTGCTTCATTTGTAAATAATGAGTTCATGTGTTAAATATTTTCTGTAGGTGCTTGCTGGCAGTTCTACCAAACCTCAGGGTTGTCTCTTTCACCCACCACCATTTACGTCCTGTCTCGCTATCTCACACTTGCAGGTTGTGTTCTTCCTTGATGCCTCCATTTTATTTTGTTTCCCTCCTTTTCCCCCTTTTCTGCCTAATTCTCTCTTGTTCTGTATCAATCACTAGTGTGAAAATTACCTTTTGGTCCCCAAAAAGGACCGCAGCTATCCACAACTAGCAAACAACTGCACAACTTAAGCAGTGACTATAAATCGTAGTATATGCTTTCTCATCGTTTGCTAAATAGCTATTAACAGAGCAACCTAGTAATTCTACAGGGCGACCGGGTATCCCCATTTTCCAGCACAAAAACTACAAGAGTCCCACATTTCTCGTTCAATTCATCTTTAGGACCTTCACCTCCCACCCAGGCCATACATAGCACAAAAACGTATATAAGGAATAACAGATTCCATTAAAATGATGTTATCAATCAATTTTTTAAGACTTCATACACCCTTTCTGCTATACTTTTTGGCCACAGGGCTGTAGTTCTCTATAGTTTCTAATATCAAAGAAAGATATTCCCTTTCTCAGTTGCAGGAGGTGGTTACAAGTCCACAGCAAAAGAGAAACAGGAGACAAAGGCGTTTTTAAATTAATATTTTTTCAATGAATAACAGACATAGTACACACAGGCTTTAGACTGTGTGATAATCTGTAGTTGTGGATGTGCATTTCTATTGTTTCAGCACGATCTGCATGAATGTATACAATGATTATACTTTTGATGATGATTCGCTCGTAGTAGTCAGTCATTCAGTTTTCAGGGCTTTACAAGTCCACACAACAGCCCGCTCATTCACTTGAGATGCATTGTTATCCCTGCTGCACGAATATTCTGAACTCGTCAATCGTCAAGGACAAACACAACGAGCGTATGCCTTTATTTACATCAATCTACCATGGCCAATGTTCCCGTATAATGCATCTGAGGGTGAAGGACATCAACAATACAAGTCACGAAGCTGCTGCTTGGAGGGCCGCAAATTGAAGCAGCTTTGCACTTACAACGGGCTTCCATTGTCTAAGTAAGGAATTCGGAAAATGAAGGAGAATGTCAGAGGGCAAAGGTTAAGGGTGACGGATCTTGGAGAAAGGGGGAGAAAATCTGGAAATGGACACTATTTGTTGAAGCCACTCAAATGCCTTATACCCAGATCTTATTTAGACTTTAAATAAGGCAGCGTTCTCTATAAAGGACCAACTTATCCTTGTGCTCGGTCTGTTAGGAAAACAAGGACTAATGCAGTGCTTTATTTGTGAGAAGCAGAACCTCGGAGGCTCAAATATTCATAGTTTTGTTTCCACCACCCTACACTTCATGTCTTGCTTGGTCTCACACTTGAAAGTTAGTTTTCATCCCTGCTTTCTCCCGTTGTCTCTGTTTATCTGGCCTTTCTTTCCTCACTCTTTCTTCCATTTCTACCTGTCACTCTCTTGCTATGTGCCTGATGATGACAAATACTCCCTGGTCACTAAAAGGAGTGCTGGTGCCCGTCACCAGCACAAATTAAGCACCAGACTAGTGGGAGTATATTATTTAGACTAGGTTCGATTAGCAAAATATTCAATAATTCTACAATGTATAATAACACAATATTTAGTAGATGAACTGACCATCATTGGTGCTAGAAAATAGATGTGGCACAGTGGTTGTTCGAGTCCGAAGATTGAGTACACAGATATATGAGCACATGGTACAAGAGGATCAACCATTTAATGCGGCCACTAATGACACAAAGATAAACCACCATATATGACTATGTGGACAACAAGGATTTTCACTAAAATCTACTGCGTGTCCATTAACAAAATTGTATATATCAAATCAAAGCATTCCACCAGTATAAGACAACTTCTAACAGACATTGCTGCTGCGACGGATAGTCGAATCTGTGATGAAGAAAAATGGCTGAGACACATTTGAAATACTTCCAAGAAACTAGACGATATTTTTATAGTTAACAGTAAATGAATTGATTCTCATTAACCCTCTAATATTTAACCACATTTCTCAAAACTATATGATTTAAATTGATGTCTGATAGAAAAAAAAGCTGAATTTTTCCTAAAGTTTTTTATACAAATACAAGAGTGAAATTGAATTTGAGTTGAAATTGGAACTAAGCGTACCTGAGAGACACTTGAAGAACAGGATGATCACAACACAGGACAGATGAGCATCAATGTACCTCTTGTACAGTATCATGTATGTTGATCATCGGGATAGATTGTTGCGTTACTTTGAAACAGGAACTGATGTAGAGCTGTCAGCAGATTAAACATGCAACATGCTACTGTATGTTTGTGTACATCAAAGAAGGCTCCTTTCATTGTCTGTAAAGCCCTGTGTGTTCTCCAGTGCAAGAAGCACCTTTGACCTTATTCTGATTTGTTTGTTATTAAAATCTGAATACATCCACGGAATAGAGTTGAACTGTCTGTGATGTATGTTTGCTGCTTTGAAAAAATGGACTTTTGGGGGTCGAAAAATCTTTGTGTTTGAATAAATTCAAAGAAACCACTGTTCTTTGATATGTTCAGTATGCAGTTTCCAGTTGGTCTACTGGCCCACTCAGTTATTTCTTACATGTTCATGTTCAAATACGTCAGTCACCGAAGCTAATTACAGGAAAGGCTGCTATGTGAATGACCAGATCAGCAGCCTTGTTATGATGCCTCACACAGATTTATGGCAACAAAATATGAATGCCCCTCACTGTATTGTATACTTATTGTGTTGCCCTAAGTGCGACGGGTATGCCCAGACGTGGATCGGGTGCATACTGTCACTGGAGCCAAGCTATCCCTGAGTGATGAGCCCTTATCAGGGTGAAACCAATACTGGGTTGCTTGTGCTCCAGTTCAGGGAGGACTTGGCTTGTCAGGACTGTTCCTATTGGAGAAGGGTCAAGACTGATTTGCATTTAGCTGAGTCCAAACTGAGGTAGCATGGTGTGAAAAATAATGAGGGAGTGATTACCAGTGGCTGAAATTAATTCAACCATTCCATCCATCACTGGTTTGTATACTTATTGTCTCACACAGATTTAAGGCACACTTATGTGTAACTTGTAGATAATTGTGAGCACAATGCTGCACTTCACAGAAAAGTCCCAACAAGGTTTGCCTTTTGTTTGTAAATGTCCACAAACCAGTGAACTTTTGGGTGTCAGGTGCCTTGGGAATTCACCCACGCCTTTCCCTGATTCTTTCAGGTCCATGACTCTCTCTTAGGCCTAATGGAGAGTGGATATGCTAAAGGGACCTGAGGAATTGGCTATGTGGACCTCTATTGGCTTGGTCATGCTGCAGTACCCTGAGAAGTGGCCACTGTGAACTCTTCTTGTTGCACACAGTCATGGTACAATAATCTGAATGCATGGGAGGATTGGGAGTGCAGGCTAGGAGGATGGTCTGCTGTGAAAGACCTGTGAGGTCCAAATGAGGAAGAACCGCAGGCACCAGTGCTGAGCAGGAGAGCAAGCCTGGAGTCCATACATTGGAGCTGCTGGTTTAAGGAGGAGGAAGTGCCAGAGGCTGAAGGAGATCATCAGTAAATTATTTTCCACGAGAAGTCCATTAGCAGCTGGCACTGTGTGACGGGGCAGGTCTTACGGACACTGAACATTGGGCTTGGTGGGAGGCTACTCCCCTGTTACCTGCTAACGTTAACTCTCCACAGCCACCGGAACCCGGATGGACCGTAGACCCCGACTCATATTGGACCCCCCGGGATGAGGAAGGCGGTCCCTTTAACACGGCTCCATGGAATGACGACGCCCCGCCCCTCCTAGACCCGGAAGGAAGTTCAAAGGCGAGCACAGTGAGAGGGAGGACGGACAACGATCCCCTGGAGGAGACGGAACAGAGAGGCGAGAACACCGGAGGATTGCGCGAGGGAGGAAGAAGACGAGACGGCGAGAGTCCCGGACCAGAGACGAAGCCAGGAGGCCAACGATACCACGACTCGCCCCGCCACGCACCCACGGGAAGGGCGTGGCTACAACAGGTACGGGGCCGTGTAGCGGGTTGGGTGGCTCAACGGGTCCAACCTTCCGAGTAAGGGGGCTGTCCCCGAGTCCTTACCTTAAACCCCGCTTCCCTTGCGAGCACTACCCGGCACAACTGTATAAAGCTTGCACCCACACTGGTTTCCCTCACTCCCGGCCCTCCGTGAACAAAGTGTAATACGGCTGCCTGACGAGGTCTCTCTCTCTCCCTTTATTACATATCCCGGAGCTGGAGGCGGGAAAGAGACGAAGACAGCTTTGGCTATATCCTGTGAAGCAACCTGGATATTCCAAAGAAACCCCCTTTTGACTCTGCTGCATTTGCACGTGAAAGAATCACCAGTAGACAAAGGCGCAGTTATATAAAAATAAAACCCTTCTTACGTTCCCTGATCAAAGAGTCGGTTTCTTCCTTGAAAACTACCCCCTGGGAGCGCGTAGGGACTACCGACCAACGTATAGCCGATCCCCCCCTGGGACACACTGATATTTGTGACTGCTCCCCCTCACGAGTAGAGTTCTTCAAAACCTTATCAATTTCATTGACTGGGGATAAAATAATTTGTGTTTGCTGCTCACACTTGACTGAGATTCCTTTGCAGTGGGTGCCTTAGTATTATGTGCATCCTCCATCCCTAGAAAAAGGACAGTACGATAGAGTTTCTGCTTCTGTTTATAGGAGCACTACTAGGAGTGCGGATTTACTATTTTTTGTGACCCGAGCCCTGCCTGTACAGGAAATTCATTTCTGCAATACGTTGACAAAAAAATTGCTGGCACAATGAATACAGTTTAATACAAGTAGTAAAACCAAAAGGCGTGCTTACTGTTTAAGGCTTGGCAATAAAACGGGTTAGGTTGCACAGGAATCCACAGGGTTTGCAAGAAGAAATATGGCGGTTTCATTTGCTACACACAAGAGATGCTTCAGGTAAAAACAATTGGCTCAGCAGCAAGAGTACTATAAATACTGGTAGATTTATCCATCAGAAAATGCATTTCAGATTTAAAGCTCACATGAGCTCCTCAATGATAGTATTGTGTATACAATATAAATGACTTGAGCAGCCACTGGAATATTTGCCTTAAACCCCCCTATGCTCAATGTAACACTTCATAAGTAGACTCACTATTACAAAGACAGTAGTAATCTACAGTCTATTTGTGTGTAACTTTTCAAAGGAGGTTTGTACAGTAATTCACAAAGGCTTGATGGCATGATATCGGGCAATCCTACTTGGAATTTCACATTACTGTTGCAGGAATACCATCTAGAATCAGTAATTCTGGCCCCAGTATTTACATGTCCACTCATCTACAACTTTCGGTCTCCTGTGCAACTCGGATTGGAGGCTGTTAGACATGGGGTTTCTGGTTGGCTATGGTATGCACCTAAGCCAAGCAGAACCCACCACTCTAGTCACAGCAAGGGAGTTACACGTTGAAGATAACCTCGGCTCACCCCCTTGGTAGCTTGGCAGAGCAGTCAGGCTTATGCCAGAGGCAATGTGTAAAGCGTTTGAGCAACACACTCACACAGCAGTGACACATTAGGCACACCACAAAAGAAACTCCAAACAAGGTTATATAAAAAATTGCCTTTGTATTATCCATAAAAACACATTAGAACATTAAAAGAATGAAATGAAAATGTATAAAGCGCGGTGGTTACCCTGAGGCGTCCCAGCGCTACTGACAGATGCAAACTGATGAAAAGGGAAGCTAATCGGGGTAGGCGAATAGTAGAGTTTTTAACTGTTTGCGGAAGCAAAGCAGATTAGATTCTGATCGCATGTTAAGGGGAAGGGAATTCCAAAGTTTAGAGGCATTGTAAGAAAAGGAGCGGCCTCCACTTCTGGATTTTATAATCCTAGGAACTGTGACCAGCGAGGAGGAAGCTGATCTGAGGTGTCTTACAGGGTTGTGAGGGGTGATCAGAGAGTAGTTTATGAGTAGACCAGTTTCCAGTAGGCTTGGTGGGAGATGCAAAGGGTCTTGAACTCAATTTTACGCCTTACTGGCAGCCAATGTAAGGACCTCAGACCGGCCTTTATTGGGAGGCACCGGGGAATTTGCTGAAGAGTCCGGGCCGCAGCATTCGGCACCACCTGGAGAATGTTAAGAGTGTGTTGAGGAGCACCTATGTACAGGGTGTTTCCGAAGTCCAGTCTAGATAGGATTAGGCCTTGAACCATTATTTTCCTTGCTTCAGAGGGTAGCAAGGGAAGAATCTTCCGAATTAGCCTGAGAAGGCCAAAGCAGGTTGCTGAAAGTTTGGTGGCTTTGTGGAAAAGTAAATTTTGCCATGTTCTGTGTCCCTACGCGTCCTCCAGCATATGTTATGTGTGCATGATTAATATGCATATGTATTCCCCATGTTCGATTAAAGACGCAATTATATTTGTGCCCACCTCTAGTATGCCAGTTTCCAGTTCTCGTGAATACTACGAATATCAGGCCTATGTAAAGCTACGTTGCCACGTTTCTCAGTGCGCACGTTATTCCATTGTAAAGTCCCCGTTTCTAGGCCTCAAAAGGGCCTGGACACCAGATTCAGCTTCTGTCTCCTGAGCCTCGCTGAGGAGCGATACAGCCCCCACCTGTGTTCCTGACCCTTCACTTACTTCCTGCCTTGCAGTGCCTGGTTCAGCCTGGCTCTGCCTCTGAGTCTGCCAAGAGTATGTTATGATTCCAGTTATCAGTTAGTCCTCCTTCTCTGCATTCCTAAAGCTACTGAACTGCATCAATAGTTACCGTCATTGTCTAGCCTTTACGTCTCCATGTAAGAGAAATACTGCATTTAATGGTCATTTAATATTCTTCATCACGCACTACATGTAGAATAATGCATGCTCCAGTCTTAGAATCAAGTTAGCCTCTCCCCTCCTGACTCTTAGTTTATATCAACATGTTCTCTAAACATCAGATACTAGATATTGTTTAGGTACATGTCGCCCTGACTCTCCAGACTTCAGTCTCTGCTCCTAGCACAGAGTTCATAGCCCCCAGCTTCTCCTAGTAACACGTCATTGTCAGTTTGCGCGCACCATTAGGTTAGAGGTCCCGGCTCCTTAGGTAGCCCCCTCCATGTTTCCGCCCCATTTATGACATATTCTGTTACGTTTACATCACATGTCTATGTATACGCCTCTTGTTACACCTACTTTCACCCTTATCTTTCGCGACTGCTATTGACCACACCCACTGCTCCGCCTATCATATGTATTGTAATGCAACTGTTTTAGTATATATGTTCGTGTATTGTTATTAAATGTTAGCGCGCTCATCCCAGATCCTGCCCGGCAGCTGTCGGGGCCCCCCTGTCGGGCTCTGCCATCCTATTCCTATGCAGGTTGTCCTGTTCCTGTCCTTTATGCTGTAATAAACCTGCAAACTCCTACTACCTCGAATCTTGACTCTTATTTATTGAGCTATCTGTTATTGCTATGCCTAGACAAAAATAGATCCGGTATTATTTATTTATATACCACATAATGGCGCCCGAACAGGGACCTGCCCTTTCCCCACGCGTCGGTGAAGCCACGCCGGCCCCCTGACCCTCTGCAGTCGTGACGGAACTCTTCTGCGCACCGGCAGATATTTCTGCTTTAAGTATCCCTCAGGCCCACGGAGGAGACGGAGGAGGCGGTCCAGCATCCAGAGGAGACGGTGGAGGAACGCGGCGAGTCCCGACCAGAGCCCAAGCCGAGAGTCCAAGGTCCGAGGTATCCGGAGGCCCACCCGTAACAGAAGTCCGAAGTTCGTCCGTCCGGCGTCGAAGCAGTCCAGTCCAGTCCGAGGCCTTCCGTTCTTGCTGCCCGGTGAGTACCGTTGCTGGGGTAGTATCTAGACAGGGTCAATCTAAATTGTCTCTGGTCCGATGGGTCTGGGTACGCAGATCTGAAACGAAGTGTTCACCTAGGTGGATACGGGTCTTGATGCATCTCTTTATGGGACCGGTATGTTCCGTGCTGTTTCAGCAGCGCATCCAGTAATTCTAGTCTGTTCCGTTCTCGAGAAATTCATGTGTCTCTGTTCTCAGTGTTCCAGGTAGTATTCTGTCCGAACTGTTGCTTCATAATGTTATTCAATGTATTTTCAATGTCGTGGTATGCCTGAATTGTTTTCTCAATTGTTATTGTTCCTCGTGTATTGTATTGTGTTCAGATTCAAGTTTGCAATGTCCCTCTTTTCGAGATTACGTCAGTTAAAAACTAGAAAGGGTCTGCTAGAAGAAGCAGTTCCTGTCCCGCCTAGGGACAGTCCAGGTCATTTTATGTATCAAAAGCATGGCATAAGTGCCATACTATATCTAGATTTATGGGTAGAGTATACCAAACAGTTAGAAGAAAAGTATAGATGGCCCGTATCGGGTACATGGGATGCCGAGTGCATCATGAGAGTAGAAGAAGCATTATGGAAAAAGAAAGCCAGACAGTCACAGAAAGATGCCATTGAGTTATGGCGCAAAGAATCTCATAAAAGAACCGAAAAAGAAATCAGAAAGTCAGAACTAAGTAGAGAATCCTTGGAACGAGCCCAGGAAAGGGAACTAATCGAGATAGGTGAACGAGTTAAAACAGAACAGTCAGACAGACAGAGGCATGCCCTCATCAAGGGTATGTATCCTCTTCTTGCCGAGGGCTTGCCAAAAGCGACCCCGGAGGCATCCAGTAATTTCCCGCCACCATTAGTTCCGCTCAAGCTACGTCACAAACCAACCGCAGCTGATATTTTTATTTCGTCCTATTTGGACGACACAGTCCCAGAATATGCAAATCCCGCTCCGCCAGTCCCTGTAAATCAGGCACTTCCCACTCCTCCAGACACCGGAGTACCTGTTACGGTACCCCCGGTCCAGCCCGCCATACAAGTCCAGCCTGCATTTCCATTTCCCACTCTGCCAGGACGAAGAGCATCAGTAGACGACTCTAGTTTAGGGGCCGCAGGGGGAGGTCCTCCAGGAACCCCGCCGCCACACAAGCGTTTAACGTTAGCCGAATTACATGCACAAGCGTCACAGCGTACGCCCAGATATCAGTCTGTTGCAGAAATAAGAAAAGCCCTTACCGAATGTGGCTATGATCCAGTCCCAGGCGAGGATAATATGGTTTTATATTCATTACGCGTGAGAAAGGTGACCGAGTATCTAGTCACCCTACCAGATATGAAAGAAGATCTAGACAGAATATATCGTTTCATCCGTACAGTGGATGATCGAGAAAGTATTAGTGAAGTCATGTCTCAAAGGAAAGCTGAGATCCAGCTCATGTTATTAAAGTTCCTGATTAATTGTCTAATAAGAGAACAAGATTCCCCGACTAAAGATCAGGCCGAAATGAAAATCCTGACAAGGTGGAGTGATAATATAGCCGAGGGTAAGCACAAGACTATCAGTAGTATAGAGAGTATGTACAAGAAAATCCGTAAAGAAATAATAAAGTTACACGAACAACGTAAAGCAGCACAAGTAAACGAGAAAGAAAATGACTCTTCTACTGAAGAGGTAGACGACGAGAATCCCGCCAGAATAGCGTATGTAGGAAAATCTAGATTTCCAGATCGCCATTTACGTCTAGAATACAAGCCAGTTTTTCACCATCCAGCATCAGAACAAGGTTCTCTAGAACAAGTATTTCAAGCTACCGATCACATTCTGAAATCACGGATCGGTTATAGTGAGTTAAGTACTATGCATGAACAAGAACTAGTCCGATCAGCAGTCCGATGGATTACTGATTCTACCACTTTTCCAGACGAAATAGTGGCACAAATGTTTCTGAAAATGCCCCCAGCCGAGCAACGACTGGCGGGTATGTATATGATCCAGCACCTCATCACATTGTATGAGGATCAACATTCTGATCCAGGTCCGTTACACGATGTCTTGAACGAGTTACTCCAGTACAAATGGAAAGGTTTAGGTACCGATTTGATTAGTGTCATTCTAGAACAGCGCCACAAATACAGAACGTTTCTGAACCCACATTTTGTTCATGTCTCACCTCCAGAAAGTAAACCGTTTTACATAGACAGACAGAATCCGTTACGAGAAGTGCATCCAGTTAAGACAGAGGGTGGTGAAATGCAACGAGTGTTTGTTTACACCCCGATCACAAAGATGGAACTCTTAGAGATGAAAAAGTTAATTCCCTGTCATGATAAAGATCCAGCAGGGTTCCACCGAGAATTAAAAGACATGCTCCGTATGGGAGAATACACGTATCCAGATATTATTAAAATGTTAAAAGTCTTATTGCCCGCAGGGGTATACGAGAAACTCAAGGAAAAAGAATGGGAGGTGGGAGAGAAAAAGATCGATTGGGCAGTTCTAGAAGCTGAAGATAAGGCACGAGTACCAGGTACCGGTCTTGGAGATAAATGTAAAGAATTACCTGAACTGTTAATACAAGTTTTGCCCAGACTATTAGCAACTAAAAAGGAAGACTGGGATGCAATCTCAGCATGTAAACAGAAACAAGACGAAGACACTAGTGATTTTTACTCTAGATTTGAAAAATGTTTTATTATAAACAGTGGCCTCAAAACGAGTAGTGAATCATACCCTCATCTTTTTGTTACTAAACTAGTCGAGAATTCAAGTCCACAAGTTAAGAATCGAGTTTTGAAAGTCGAAAGTACCTGGCAAGCTAATACCCCATCCCAGATGTTACAGATGCTTCAATATCACCAGAATAGAATCAGAGAAGAGCAAGATCACGAGAGAAAACGTATGAAAGACACGAAAATGAAAGTACTAGTTGCACAATCTGTTCCTCAAGACAGTCAGAAGAGGGGACCAAATCAAGCCAGTCATCCTGCAGCCCCCGTTAAAGGGAACTGCAATTATTGTAAACAGCCAGGTCATTTTATAAACGAGTGTGCAGTTCTGAAACACAACATAGCTACCGGTAAGACTAAAGAAAGACCACGTCCGCCTAGACAAGAGCAAGTTTCACAGACTTCTCAGCCACAGAATGCACAACAGACAGTTATTGTACCGCAGCCCATCGCTGCAACACAGCATGTTACACAGCAGATGTACCAGTATGCGCAGTCCGAGTATCCAGAGTATCAGCCATATTCATGAAACAGCCTAGAGAGGGAGGTAGGCTTGCCTCTCATCGAGATACCTGTAGATCAAGAAGGTCCCTATGTCCACAGTCAAGTATTAGGGAAAGACAGAAAGTTTCTGATTGATACAGGGGCAAGTAGGACCACTATAAGTCACGCCGAAGTTCCAGGGGCTCCGCTCTCAGGCTCTAGAAATGTTTCCCTTGGATTTTCAGGAAAACCTATTGTAAATGAAATATCAAAGCCAGTTACCCTAGAAGTAGGTCCACTGTCCCGCACTACTGATCTGTTACTTACTAAGTCATGTCCAGAGAATCTATTAGGCATTAAAACACTGAAAGAATTAGGTGCAGTTATATGCTGTTCCCCAGAGGGAATACGATTGTTCCTACGTGACTTCAAGGGTCACTATGTATTACGAGATTTTGATCCGAGATTGTCTAATGTTCCGCAGCATCTATGGGCGCAAGGTCCAACTGATGTTGGCTTTATGCAAATCACACCCCATCGTGTGACTCTCAAGCCAGGTGTAGTGTTACCACGAATCAGGCAGTACAGACTGCCACCTGAGGCTGTAGCAGCCTTATCCAAAATTATTGACGAGCTCATGGCTCAAGGAGTAGTTGTAGAAACTGACTCCAATGTATGCAATTCTCCGATCATTCCTGTTATGAAACGTACTGATCCAAATGCACCTCCAGTATATCGTTTAGTGATTGATCTCCGAGAGCTTAACAAATGTATTATTCCCCAGTACCCAGTTGTCCCAGATATCTCTTCCCTATTGACAGTCATTGATTCCGAAGCTTCATTTTTCACTGTCATAGACCTCAAGAATGCGTTTTTCAGTGTCCCCATTCATCCAGACAGCCAGTTTCTTTTCGGATTTTGTTTAAATGGAAGGAGCTATATGTTCACACGCGCTCCTCAAGGTTTCACAGAAAGTCCTAGTATTTATAGTCAAGCACTCAAGAGACAACTAGACAACATTCACATGCCAACTGACACTGCCCTGCTCCAGTATGTCGATGATCTACTGATCACAGCCCGTTCTGAACGTGCCTGTGAGCGAGCCTCACTTACAGTCTTGTATTTCCTAGCCGAGATGGGACACAAGGTGTCCCCTTCGAAGCTTCAATTCTGTGTCCAGCAAGTGGTCTACTTAGGACACTTACTGTCCAAGAGGGGTAGGCAGTTGACACCAGACCGTATCCAGTTAATAGCGAGTCTTCCTCAGCCCAAGACCCAGAAGGAGGTACGTGCTTTTATTGGCCTTACTTCTTATTGCAGACAATGGATTCCTCAGTATGCATTCCTAGCTAAACCACTGATACAGTTAACGACACAGGAGGCAGCCGTATCGACTGTCCTCCCTTGGACATCTGAACATACACTTAGTTTTAATGAGTTAAAGAAAGCTCTATGCCAAGCTCCAGTTCTAGCAACACCGAACTACAGTAAGCCTTTTACACTTTTCGTCACTGAACGTGAAGGTACAGCATTATCTGTTCTCACACAAGATCAAGCAGGACAATACAAGCCCTGTGCTTATTTTTCGAGCACACTAGATCCTGTAGCCCAGGCTTTGCCTGCGTGCCTCAAGTCAGTTGCAGCCACAGCACTAGCTATCAGACAAAGTGATTCCATAGTATTAGGACACTCCCTGACAGTACAAGTTCCACACTCCGTTGAAGTTCTTTTGAACCGAACACAAACTCAGCACTTGACGATTGCACGTTTAACAGGTTATGAATTGACACTGTTCCAGCCACACATAGAAATCAGACGCTGCAACGTTCTAAATCCTGCTACACTGTTACCGTCAGTTAATTTAAATCCTGCCACACACGACTGTGTGGAAGTTGTTAACATCATGACAAAGCCAAGACAAGATCTGACAGATATTCCATTACCAGATCCAGACCTGACACTTTATGTGGATGGTTCATGTATGAGAACAAGTACAGGAGAACTAGTAGCCGCGTATGCAGTGACTACTGACACTGAAGTTATTGAAACACACCGTATTGACACCCTGTCTGCTCAAGCAGCAGAGCTAGTTGCTCTGACACAGGCCTGCATACACGCCAAGAACCTGAAAGTTAATGTTTATACAGATTCACGTTACGCATTTGGAGTTGTACACGACTTCGGAGTGCTCTGGCAAGAGAGAGGTTTCATGACTTCTCATGGAACCAAGATTCAGCATGGTCTCCTTATTCAAGCTCTGTTAGATGCAATACATTTACCGACATCCATTGCTATCATGAAGTGCAAAGCACATACGAAAGTTACTGACACTATTTCTCAAGGTAATGATCTAGCAGATCGCACAGCCAAACTTACAGCTCAGACACCAGACATTTCAGTTAATAAGACACCGACACACACTCCAGATCCGATTACATGTATGACAGTTAAAGACCCTACACAAGATGTCATAGATATCCAGTTACATGCTACTCCCGATGAAATCAAGAAATGGTCCGAACAAGGAGGGGTCCAGACATATCAGGGATGGGTAACAAAGGGTAAAGCCACATGGTTTCTCCCCGACTCCATGGTTCAAGTTATTATCAATACCGCACATAGTCCAGCACATTTAGGAGAAAAAGCTATGTTAGACAGTATCCAGAATATTTGGTTCAACAAGCATTTACGAGCTGCAGCCAAGCAGAAAGTCCGTACCTGTATGATATGTTGTCAGTTTAATCCAGGTAAAAGTGTCCCGGTGGAACAAGGTGGATTCCAGCCCCCTGACCACCCTTTTGAAGTCCTCCAGATGGATTACATTCAGATGGAGCGATGTCGAGGTTTCAAGTATGTCCTTGTAGTTGTATGCGCTTTGTCCAGGTGGACGGAGGCATATCCAGTTCCAGATTACACAGCCACGACTACTGCCAAGCAGTTGGTTCGTGAGTTCTTCCCCCGTTACGGACTCCCTAGGGTCGTATATTCTGATAACGGCCAGCCATTCTCATCTGAACTCATGAAGCACGTTTCCCTTTTGTTAGGGTACCAGTGGAAGTTCCATTGTGTACGCCATCCTGAAGCAGCCGGTCTCGTAGAGAGACATAATCAGACCCTGAAAATCCGCATTGCAAAAGTTTGTCAAGAGAAAGGTGTGGACTGGCTAGTAGCTCTGCCGGTCGCCCTGTTCTATATGCGCATGGTCGCACATTCCAGATCAGGTCTGTCCCCGTATGAGGTCGTTTTCGGCCGCCCCCCTAACATGTGGGGTACTCCTAGACCCCGAAGTATTACCGATGTTTCAAGTAATATGCTGACAGATTACCTAGCTTCCTTGATGTCTGCCCTCAACTCTTGTCGTTCACAGGTTGCCGCCGCATTTCCAGACAATACCGAGGTGGCACCGCATGAAATCGTTCCCGGATCCATTGTCCTAGTGCGAAATTTCGATCGTTCAAGTCCGCTGGAGCCTCGCTGGAAGGAGCCCCGACAGGTCCTCCTGGCCACCCGTACAGCCGTGAAGTTGGAGGGACGCAAAGGCTGGGTGCACCTTTCGCATATCAAAAGGTTTTATGGATTGAAACCAATTTCAAAGAACATTTCCGAGGATTTAAAGGACTGCCAAAGTACTATTCTTAAGGACTGTCCCGCAAAAGACACTGATACTGCACCCTCCCTGTTAGAGAAAACTCCGCAACAGGAGTATAAGAAGAAATTAAGGTCTAGTAAAATAAGTCAGCCAGTTTGATTGTCTAAGTCCTCCCCTAGGTGAAACGGTTAGACCGGTTTCTGACATGTATAAAATAGACCCCCATAGTGAGAGAGTTAGTCAAAACTCAATCCGATGTATCGTTTTTCTAAGTTTCATATTATTTCTCAGTGTTATGATTTCCTGCACCAGTTATGCATTTTATCTGTATTTTCCAGTTTCTCATGTAAATAAGTCTTCTAATGTTACAGTAGAGCACACGTTTAGTGATCTGCCTCCTCATGAACTCTCTTACCGCCTCGCTATGCGTAACAATTCTTTTATCCGCATGTTACATTATTCACACCAGACCAGCAATGCCACTAATTGTTGGGTGTGTGGTCGACTCCCCCCTTTCCAGACCCCGAAGGGAGTTCTGCCACTCTTTCCTTATCCATTTTCACATAATGGTTCGTGTGGAGCATGGTCCACGTTAACGTCATCTTCAACAGATATGTCTTTTCTTAACAGTACATGTTTTCCAGACAAGCAAGGTCTTCCCCACAGAACAGGGTTAGATCTAGAAAACGAAGTTTATAATTTAGGAAATTATTCTTCGAATTTCATGGTCCTGAATGTTCAGTCTGATACTACTCCAGACTTACCTGCTATTTCGGTACTACCAGTCAAAGGCGAATTATGTGTCCGAAATAATGGTTCCGTACATGTAGGACACAGCGATTGTACTACTATTGTCAAGTATAGTGACAGTGGGAAATCTATTTTCAAAGCTTCACGTCATTCTTATTTTGTTTGTGGTCAGACCGCATATGTTCGTCTGCCCCTCGATTGGGAGGGAACCTGTTACATTGCCTTCCTACTGCCACCTGTTTTCCTAGCTCCATCTGATTATCACAGAAACACACATCTAGTACACATTAGACATAGAAGGGAGTCCCCCATTGTCGATTATACTGAAACTGCTCTAGAACAGTATACAGATTTCAATAGAGGTTTCTTCTTCTTTATAGGACCTATCCAGAATAGTAAGCTAATTCGTAGGTTAACCAGAACCCTTGAAGCAGTAGTCAATGAGACTGCCTCTGCTCTAGGTAACTTAACTGAAGAGCAATCTGCTATGAGTTTTGTCGTTTTACAGAATCGTCTCGTCCTTGACGTCATATTGGCCGATAGGGGCGGGGCCTGTAGAGTCATCGGATCTAGTTGCTGCATTTTCATTCCAAATAACGCACCGTCTGTTTATTCAGCTATAACCAGACTCCATAAAATTGCCCATCTATTACACCAAGATCCAGGCACCTGGACATGGTCCGGTTGGTTCTGGAATATAATTTCCGCTTGGGGATGGAAAGTCTTGTCCTTTCTAGGTATTGCAGTAGCGATCATATTCAGCTGCTGCCTCTGTATACAATGTGGCCCTGCGATTTGCGGCATTTGTGCTACCTCTTGTATTCCTAGTCCCAAGTCCCGTTCTAAATCCCGTTCCAAGAAAATTCGAGACGAGCAAATGATACTGTATGAAATGATAGATGGTATCATGAATATTGATGTTTCCTGATGGAAACGTAGTGACAAGGAGGGAATGTGGAAAAGTAAATTTTGCCATGTTCTGTGTCCCTACGCGTCCTCCAGCATATGTTATGTGTGCATGATTAATATGCATATGTATTCCCCATGTTCGATTAAAGACGCAATTATATTTGTGCCCACCTCTAGTATGCCAGTTTCCAGTTCTCGTGAATACTACGAATATCAGGCCTATGTAAAGCTACGTTGCCACGTTTCTCAGTGCGCACGTTATTCCATTGTAAAGTCCCCGTTTCTAGGCCTCAAAAGGGCCTGGACACCAGATTCAGCTTCTGTCTCCTGAGCCTCGCTGAGGAGCGATACAGCCCCCACCTGTGTTCCTGACCCTTCACTTACTTCCTGCCTTGCAGTGCCTGGTTCAGCCTGGCTCTGCCTCTGAGTCTGCCAAGAGTATGTTATGATTCCAGTTATCAGTTAGTCCTCCTTCTCTGCATTCCTAAAGCTACTGAACTGCATCAATAGTTACCGTCATTGTCTAGCCTTTACGTCTCCATGTAAGAGAAATACTGCATTTAATGGTCATTTAATATTCTTCATCACGCACTACATGTAGAATAATGCATGCTCCAGTCTTAGAATCAAGTTAGCCTCTCCCCTCCTGACTCTTAGTTTATATCAACATGTTCTCTAAACATCAGATACTAGATATTGTTTAGGTACATGTCGCCCTGACTCTCCAGACTTCAGTCTCTGCTCCTAGCACAGAGTTCATAGCCCCCAGCTTCTCCTAGTAACACGTCATTGTCAGTTTGCGCGCACCATTAGGTTAGAGGTCCCGGCTCCTTAGGTAGCCCCCTCCATGTTTCCGCCCCATTTATGACATATTCTGTTACGTTTACATCACATGTCTATGTATACGCCTCTTGTTACACCTACTTTCACCCTTATCTTTCGCGACTGCTATTGACCACACCCACTGCTCCGCCTATCATATGTATTGTAATGCAACTGTTTTAGTATATATGTTCGTGTATTGTTATTAAATGTTAGCGCGCTCATCCCAGATCCTGCCCGGCAGCTGTCGGGGCCCCCCTGTCGGGCTCTGCCATCCTATTCCTATGCAGGTTGTCCTGTTCCTGTCCTTTATGCTGTAATAAACCTGCAAACTCCTACTACCTCGAATCTTGACTCTTATTTATTGAGCTATCTGTTATTGCTATGCCTAGACAAAAATAGATCCCGTATTATTTATTTATATACCACAGCTTAGGCATTAAAGCTGAGGGTTTTGTCGAGCCAAATACCAAGGCTCTTGATTTTTTCCTTGGGTAAGGGGGGCGCGCCCAAAGAGGGGGGCCAGAGAGATTTGAGAGCCAATGGGGAAGGATTGCCTAAAAACATTAGCTCAGTTTTATCGCCGTTCAATTTCAGGTATGATTGGGTCATCCAGTTTGAAACTTCTTCCAAGCAGGTCCTAAGGTTGTCAGGGTTTGTGTCAAGTTGGTTGAGGTAGACCACCAGCTGGGTGTCGTCCGCGTATGTGATGATTTTAATACTAAATGGACAGACTACCTCAGCTAGTGGCCCCATGTAGACATTAAACAATGTAGGGCTCAAGGATGAGCCCTGGGGGACGCCGCAAGGAAGAGATTTGTTCGGGAAGATGGAGGAACCCTCAAACACCTGAAAGGAACCGTCAGTGAGAAACGATTCAAGCCAAGAGATGGCCATGCCCGAGATCCCGATATTAGTAAGCTGTGAAAGAAGTGTGCTGTGGTTGACAGTGTCGAAAGCGGCACTGAGGTCCAGGAGGATTATAGCCGCTGATTCTCCCAGGTCCAAGATCTTTCGTGCCTCCTCCGTCACTGCCAGCAGTGCCGTTTCTGTTCCATGCCTGGGACGAAAGTCGGTTTGGGAGGCATCGAGTAGATGGTTAGATTCTATGAAATCTACCAGAATGGTATTGGCAAATTTTTCCAGTACTTTGCTCATCCAGGGAAGCAGAGAAATGGGCCTATAGTTTTTTAACTCGAACTGGTCGAGATTAGTTTCTTTAAGAGGGCTCTAACCATTGCGCGTTTCCAGGGCGGTGGAACAACGCCTGAGCCTAGGGAGGAATTCAATAGGTTAAGCACTGTGGGGAGAATGGTGCCGTTGACCACATTCAAAGAACGTGGGGGAGCTGGGTCATTAGGAGAGCCTGATTTGACCTGAGATATTATGGAGTTTAGTAAAATGGGGTTGAGCAGCGGGGAGGCTTGTAGAGTGACCTCAGGGTAGGTGTCAGAGGTCAGGGTAGTTGGAGACCGGACGGTGGGGGTGGGAAGGCAGAATAAATTATTGGAATTTTGTTCGAGAAAAATTCTGCTAAATCGTTACAGCGGGCTTGTGCATTGCTCGGGTCTAGGGGTTGCTCTGGGCACTTCAGCAGGATTTTTGCAATCCTGTAGATTTTTTTTTGGTTTAGATGCCGCTGTATTGATTTTTTCTGTGAAAAAAATCGATTGGGCCGTTTTGATCTCCTTTTTGTATGCTCTGAGCATAATAGCTGATAGCCAGAAACCGGTCCTAGGATGCTTGATTATGGTCCAGGAAAGACATGGCTTGGCAGTTCGGGCTGGACTGTTCCCATGAGGCACAGGTTCAAGGCTGATTTGCATATGGCCATGTCTGAACTGGGGTGGTGTGGAGTGCAAAAAACGATGGATGTAGGCCCAGATCTCTGTACTGGGGTGAATGTATGACTTTGTTCTGCATTCTGTCCATCAATTGTTGTTTTTACAATTTAAAGTTGACCACAATGTAGCATGGGTTGTATACAAAAACTATGTTTGTCCTGGTTAGAAGAGTCTGAAATGGAAGTAAAAAATCTACATCCAGCTGGGCAGCAGGCTGTGGCTGAGAAGGGTTCCATTAACCTGGTAACTGTCGAACGAGGTCACCCCTTGAGAAAAGGTGGATATTGGTTGTTCACTGTCAGGAAGGTGTTTAATTTAACCTGCAATTATTTTATTGGTGATAGGTTATTGTTACTGTTTTAGTTATTTCACTTGTACATCATCATTTATTTCCAATTCTTATATCATGGACAAGAGTCCATAAACACGCTGTTTAGTTATATCTGCATTGATTGTTGTGTTAGATTTCAATCATGCCATTGAAACTCGGGTGTGTGGACTTTCTATTCTCGTTTGCATATATAGTGTGCATTTATGTTCTGATTCTATCCGTATTATTGTTACATGGCTGCTCAGTTCCTCAAACTTGACTACAATAGATCCAGTATTCCTATTTATATTATTATGTGCTTCTCATTTATGTTCTACTCTAGCAGTTTAACATGGAAATGACTAGTTTATATTTTTTCAGTTCAATTGTACAATTCATTCTTCATTTTTGTTTAATACTTTTGGAGATTCTGGGACTTATTTACAAACCCCTGGTGCCACTAGTTCATCAGCTTTCCTATATTAAAAGTGACGCACCGGTGGCACAAGGGGTTTCTAAATAAGCTCCTTTGTTTTGAACGAGATTATATCCTGTGGCTCCAGCTGGAGGAGATTTCTCTCTCTCTGCCCCCCTCGTTCATTTACATGACATCAAATCCCTAAAATCTCACTGAGAGCCAGTCGCTGTTGTGCACCTTTACACAATGTTTTGCTAAGGCATAAAATTAATTTTTGTTGGTTATTTCCTTCGCAAGTTCTAGGGTACATTATTATTTGTTCAAAAGTTATGCTGCCTATATATTTTAATGCACAAGGACTTTCCAAAGCTTAAACAATTAATTTTCTACAGCATGACATTTTGTAGTTGATTCTTCTTTGTTTGCCTTTTTGGCTGCCTAACAATGCATCTTCATGCCCGTTTTCCAGAAGCCTTTTAAGGTCGAGCATCAGCGTGGATGCACTGTCTGCAAGACCTGCTGTAATCACTCTATCGAGAATAATTACATCTGCTGCTTGCCATTGATTCACAACCTCATTGCTGTTATTTCATGGCTCCATATTGACCAGTGCTCCAAATACATCACTTCAGTTTTTTTTAAGCCAGGAGCAACGGACAACTAAAGTTTACTAAAACTGTAGGTCTTCATGTATTTCTTTAGGGACTACTTTTTTTTTTTTTTACTAGCACACCATTCCACGCTTTCACACAAAGGCGGCCACGCCTCTTTCTTTTGACACAGCTCTTCCAGAACTTAAGGGCTCTTTTGCACTTAATCACGCGTTTTTGGAGGTATATTGCCTTTTAGTCAAGGACATTCTGCCTGCGGCTCCAGGATGCGTTTATCACGCTGCAGAGGTAAAATTCACAACTTTATGAAATATTACCAAAATGCACCATTTATTTGATCCCCGTCTCACCGTTTATGTGCCTCCCCACACACGCTGTGCACATCCACACCCTCTGTACCTCCATGCAGCATTCCACTACCCACATCACCTTCAGTATAGCTTCCTACCTACTGGGTGTAACTCTGGACATCAGGTCTGTACATCTACACTCTCTCTATCTCCATACAGCTTCCCATTGCAATTGTTAGTTGTCACTCTACTTTTCCCCTCTACTATGACTGCTGCGCTTATTCCCTTCCCACAGCCTCATTGTACCAGCCACATCCTTCTTGCACTTCGGCACACTTAGCTCCCCATTCAATTTCAATTTCAATTTCAAAGATGCTTTATTCGGTTTGTAAAAAAATACAACCATATAGCAACATACACTTAAAAGAAATTTAACACAATACTAAATTAGGCTATCACAAAAACAATCTTACATAATAGCGCTCATAATAAAACATTTTAGCAGAACTAATAGTGCAATTTGGTCATTCAAATTTTAACTAAGATTTTAACAATCCTACGACCTTTAATTATGTACAAATATGCAATTTTAAAGTGCTAAGTATTGTCTCTAAATTAGTTTATGTGCAAATTAGCAGTTCTAAAGTGCATATGCAATTAGCAGCACCTAGACTAACTATTAACTAAAAACGATGATAAAATGCAAATGATAAGCCAATCCTACAAAAAAATGTAATATAGTAGCAGCAATTAGTCCAACAAACATATGTGTGCAAAATACAAGTACTTAATTCAGCAGCATCAAATTTAAAGTGCATAATACATTTAACAGCTGTGGGAATTCATATAATAATTGATTTTCTTGCAGAGATACATTTTAAAATATAAGTAGCCACATAAAAGCATACATCTGGGGACTCTAGGTTAAACACTAGTGTCATTGCTGTTTGTAGATGATGTGTATTATATTTTAAAATGATGGGTTTCAAATAATATTTCCTTAAAAAGGTATAAAAAGTACAAGACAACATAAAGTGACATGTGCTCTGTTTTGATTTGCCATCACATGGGCATACACAAGTTCCAGGTTTTTTAGACACTGGAAAAGCCACAAGATGATGCACAATTCCTAGGCGAAGGCGGGTTAAAACAAATCGATGGGAGGGAATACTAACTGTTACAAAATAAGATTGGAAGCCTACATTAATATTATATTGTTGGTAAAAATTGAATGTACTCTGTTTAGTATATTTTTCCATCCTGGTCTCTTCTGTAAATTTCATAAACGAGACCTTTATCTCCCGCTTTGATAAAATGGGATCCATCATTGATTCATTATAAATGTCCAGTCCATATAAAGTTTTATACCAATGATGTATATGCTTCAGCCAAGGAATGTTCGATCGGCGATCAAGTTTGATACAATCTGTTATTACGTCCTGTGTAAACTTCCTCCTTTGCCCATATTGAGCGCCACAAGGATAGAGGACGAAGAGCAATTAGATCATTGATATAGTACATATATAATTCCTTATGTATTAGCTCCGTTGAAGCCATAACTGGAGCACTAATTAATCTTTTTAAAAACACATTCTCCCTCACCTGGATAGATTTGGTACACTGTACATCGTACCCCCATATTCCAGCTCCGTATATAGCTGAGGAGATGCATCTAGCATTAAAAAGGGTTAGCATTTCACGAATTCTGCGATCCCCTAGTTTAGCAGCAAATCTAAAAATACAGTTTGTATTCCGGGCCATTTTAAAAAGGACACTATTTTGTTCATTAATCCATTTCCCATTTCACGAAAAGGTGATGCCTAAATAGCAAAAACTATTAACAGATTCTAGTTTCTCTCCTTCTAAAAAAAAAGGTTTGTGTTTTCTGATGTTCTTACCACAAACCATGGTAACCGTCTTCCCTTTGTTGATTTTCAAGTTCCTGTTCTTAATAAAAATATGGAATTGGTCAATTAATTGTTGTAGTCCATTTTGTGTCCTAGAAAGGAGGACCACGTCGTCCGCGTATAAGAGGACAGGGACGGGGTTACCATTTATAGTTGGAGCATCTGCATTAATTAATTTCAAAAATGTATCCACATGATTAATAAAAAGTGAAAATAGTAAAGGGGCAAGTACGCATCCTTGACGGATGCCTCTCTTAACTTCAAAGAAAGGGGTACACTCTCCATCTATTCCAAACCTTACTTTGCTTGATAAATTACTATACAAGCGAGCTAGCAGATGGATAAATTCAATAGGGGCGCCCATTGTTAGTAGTATGGGCCAGAGCAGTGCGTGTTCCACCAGATCGAACGCGGAACTCCAGTCGGCAAAGCATAGATAAAGATTACCAGATTTGGCTTTGGTATACTTGCCAACTATGAGTTCCAGGTTCACGCACTGCTCCATTGTTCCTAGTCCCCTACGAAACCCATACTGCACTGGGGACAGAATGTTATTCTCCTCGGCCCAGGCTTCCAATCTCACTAATAGGACTCGACTGAGGATTTTAACTGTCGAGTCCAAAAGAGAGATTGGACGGTAATTCTTTGCCTCTGACCTGGATCCTTTTTTATAAAGGGGTATAATAATTGATTGGCCCCATGTCAGTGGTAAATTATCTTCCACCGCAGCATTAAAGTAACGAGTTAGGATTGGGGCCCATAGTGTTAATTCGTGTTTATAAAAATCCACGGGTACCCCATAGGGCCCGGGTGCTTTACCACCCTTACTATTTTTAATTGCATCTGTCACTTCATTTAAAGTTAAAAACAACTGCATTTTCTTCCAATTAAAACATAAGATAGACCCATCAGATTTAAGATCCGAAGTAAAAATCTCAGAAAAATGTGCAATCCATGCAAGATAGCTGACATGAGAACTGACCTCAGGAGTATTTTCATTCTTTAAGAATGGGCCATTTATCGTTTCCCAAAAGAGTTTATGGTTTTTAGTTACAGCGGCCATATCAAGTTTATTCCAGGCCTCGTCCTGTAGCTCCCTTTTCCTGATTGACAGGGCCAGTTTATAATTAATACGTTCTTCTTTGACTCTTTCTTTATTTCTAGGTTTAGCATTAAGTACATTTTTTAATCTTTTCAGAGTCTCAGCACAATGTTTATCAAACCACACAGTTTTGTTTCTCTTAACCCTTCTGTTTCTTTTTAACAGGGAATTTTCAACTGTGCATGTAATTTTCATAAAATTGGAGAGAACATCAGGCGCTATCACATTAGGTTCAAGGCAGTATTCAACCATTTACAAATAATATCCTTTGTTAGTTTATTAGGGTCAATTTTAATCCATTTAATTCTTGTACCATTTGGTCTTTCAACGGAAATCCCGTGAACTGCTTTACTCTTCACAACGCTTTTTTGACCCCAACCCATTAACTCCACAGAGATGCTGTTGTGATCACTCACAGGCTGCTCTATTACCCATTATAAAAAATGGGGTAACCCAAAGCGGTTGTTGGACCTGGGTGATCAATATTATCAAAAACAATGGCCCAACCCGTGATTGATTGTCAGTTCAATGAATCATATACTCACAGTTGATTATTTCCAAGGCTAAGTAAGGATTAAAGTTATTCTCCTCTTGTTGATTAAATCAAAAAATTATTCATTCTGTTAAGAAAGCAACCACCTATCAAAACTGATTTATTTACAAAAAGGAGTTTTACTAAATTACTCCAAACACAGCGAGAAATTTTATATATACATTTATACAATATTCAAAGCAAACGGTAGAAGAGAAAGCAACGTGCTTCTACAAGGGTGCCGGAAAAAGAAGAAAAAAGTGGTTTGGAGAAAAAAGGGGTGTAAGCCTCAACAGAAAAGTGACATAGGGTTATATTAAATCGAAACAATACTGGAAAGGATTCCGCGTATTATTAAATCAGGCCACTAATAATATTATTCCATTTTGAACATTCATACAGTCTTGACTGGCATGTATAATGTTTGAAAGAGTAGTGGTCCTGTTTATGGAGAAGGGGCGTCGACGTTTCGACCCGTCTTGGGGTACAGGGGTGACTGGGAACCTCGACCTGCGGGTCTTCCTCAGGACGTGTATGGCACAGCCTTCGTACCGTGGCTAATAAGCTGTGGGCCTACAATAAATTAAGGTAATCTTTAGGTGGGTGCAAGGATTAATTCTAAAACAAAAGGGGGCACATGGACCTCAAATGTTTTCTTACCCAATTGGCTTTTTTTGGGATGTTCACAATCCTCCTGCGTCTCGAAGAACGTGAAGAGACTTGGTCACAATCCCACTCCTACAATTCATAAGGAGTAGTCGATATATTGATTATTGGTTCCGAACTACACAGATATCATTAAGGTTTGTTTACTGGAAACAGAGTGGTGTAAATGCTTACCAATTTAGTGGTCGTGGACCTTCAACATAATAACTCGGGTGATGATAACAAAAGTAATTAATACGGTTCTCATACAGGGCATCGTCCGTTACTGTGAAGAAACACATGGTGGGAGTATTTAACACAATGTCATTCTCTACTTGGGTAGTTACCAAGAGTTCAGGATGAGAAGAAGTTTCCATACCTTTAAATGTTCATGTATGGACATCACCGTAGGATGTGGAAGAGTAGATCTTAGTCCTGGTGGCTAACGGTGCTATAGGGGCATACAGGAAAGGGGTGTTACCTAAACCGTATGTTTTGCTCTATGCACAAGAAATCGCCAAACCGAAAACCGGTAGCCAGTTAAATACCTGTTTGTATCTTCGGTGTCACTCTCACTGGGAAACATTCGCGTGAGTGGGCGCCGTCCAAACTGGCAATTTCGGGCGCTATATTAAGACATAAATAGAGTCGGTATGGTCATGTTTGAGCCTTAGAGGGTTCAATTTAAGGAGGGGAACAGGGGGGGAGCGGTTTCTTACCAAGTTGTTTGTCTGTTACCAGCGACTCGTCAGGACCGGACCACACGTAGCGCGATGACGTCACTCAGACGTATTAAGCGCTCGAGGGTGGATTACCATAGAAGAAAGACTCGCTCAGAAGTTCGGCCGACCCATAATACTGTAATTAATTGGGTCAAAGCACGGGAAATAGAAAAACGTATACTGTCAAAACCCTGCTGGACAAATCATCTGTTGTTTAGTACTGCCACTTGTTTACTGATCTCTTCATATTCATTTAACCCACGTTTTATGGTGTCGAATAGGTGTATAAAGCGGCATTCACGGAGGCTCAGTACATGGCTGAAGTCTCCTCCTCTAGGATGAGGTGTCACTTTTTCTAGGACACACCATTTTAAACTGTCTGGTGTATGTTCAAATTTCGTGAAATGCTCCACAAGCGGGGCCCCCTGGGTTTTACATTTAATACGGCTCACGTGTTGTAGAATGCGACACTTTACCCTTTGTGTAGTTTGTCCGATATAGACAAATCCACACGGGCAAGTGATCGCATAAATAACTCCACTCGAGTTACAGTTACTATGCTCCTTCAATACATGTGTGTGGTTGTTGTGTTTGAAGGTTTTTATTTCTTGAGTTAGTGGACATGCTTTACAGTTTCCACATTTCACGTGGCCTCTTACCGGGGGGATCCCCCACAGAACAGTTTGACTTGGTAAATTAATGCTCGGTAGTAGAGCTTTTACAACATGATCTCTTATATTTTTAGCCTTCCTAAAGGCATGTAGTGGTAAAGGGGCGTCTCCAAGTTCATCAGCAATCATATGCCAGTGTTGGTTGATTATTTTTTTGATCTTATTACTTTTTGTAGAATAGGTGGTAACACACACTATTCTATCCTCTTTTTGTCTTTGGTTATCTCTTCCCTCCAGAAGGTGTTCTCTGTGGTTATACCAGGCCCGCTTACGTGCCTGTTTGAGAAGCCTGATGGGATAGCCTCTGTCTATCAAACGGGCTAGGAGGCCTGCTGATTCGTTGAAGAAATCCTCCTTTCTGGTGCAGTTCCTCCGCAGCCTCAGGAATTGCCCAAATGGGAGGTTGTCCCTGAGGTTGCGGGGATGATGACTACTGTACCGGAGTAGCGTATTTCGTTCGCTACTCTTACGATATAGTCCGGTGTATAACACACCCTGATCGGCATTAATTGTGATGTCCAGAAAATTGATTTTGAATTTATCAAATTCTACAGTGAACTGGATGTCAAGGGAACGTGTGTTCAACCACTCATGGAAGGAAGTTAACTCCTCTGCATTACCGTTCCATATGATTAAAACGTCATCTATGTAACGACGCCATAACCCTATGTGGTTGAGGTAAGGATTAATTTCATTAAGGACATTTGCCTGTTCGAATGCGTCCATAAAGATTATAGCCAGATTGGGGGCAAAGCTCGCCCCCATCGCTACTCCCTTTGTTTGGATATAGTATTTACCCAAAAATGTGAAAAAGTTCTTAGTCATGGCCAGCGTTAGGAGTTCCATAATGAATTCTGTTGGTACGCGATGAGGTGCTGGGCGTGAATTTAAAACTAGCTCAATGACTGTCAGTGCTTGCTTCTGGGGAATGTTTGTGTATAAAGATTGAATGTCCATTGTAGCAAGAAGACTCTTCCTAGGGTCATGTGGACATCCATCTATAAGCAAGATGGTTTGCATCGTATCCTTTAGGTACGTTGCAGTGTCTTCCGCTATGGGTTTCAGAAATGTATCAATAAATTTACACAAAGGTTCAAGGAGGGAACCGCAGCCAGAAATGATCGGTCTACCTGGTGGGTTATGCATTCTTTTATGAATTTTCGGCAAAGTATAAATAGTTGGTATTCTAGGGTGTTTATTGTTGAGGTAGTCGTATTCGTGTTTATTAATGAAACCTAACCCTAAACCTTGTGTGGTTATAGATTGAATTTTCTTCGATATGTCACTTGTCGGGTCACCTTTTAATTTTTCATAATTGCCTTCAACTCCCAATTGGGCAAGTATTTCATTCGTATATTGGTCATAGTCTTGTACGACAATGGCTCCGCCCTTGTCGGCCGGTTTTATGACAATACTGGCATTTTCCTTTAGTGTCGTAAGTGCTAGTCGTTCTGCCTTAGTGATGTTGTATTGAACATACTGTCTCTCTAGCAATGTGTTCTCTACATCCCTAAGTGCTAGTTGTTCAAAAGCCAATATTTTTGAAGGCATCTGGTGTGCAGGAGGATTAAATTTGGATGGAGGTCTGAGGCCACTTCCAGAGAAGACTGGGTTGTGCGGGACTTTTTGGAAAAAATGTTTGAGTCTTATTTTTCGAAAAAAGTGGTGTAACTCCACTTTGAGATTAAAGGAATTAGGCATTGACGTTGGTACAAAGGAAAGGCCTTTTTCTAGCACACTTTGCTCATCCTGGTGCAATTGATATTTAGAAAGGTTGATTATTGGGTTTTCAGGTTTGTGGACTACCATCTGTAGTGTTGCCTCCTGGTTTGTATCTCTCCATGAGATGTCTGTTGGAACTGTGTCTGACCTCTGCTTTTGGGTTTCCCCCTGCCTCTGTTCCAATTCTGTGATCGTGGGCCCCTGGGCCTCCCCCAGGGACGTCCTCGTCCTCGTGGTTCCCACCATTGGTCCTGCTCTAAAAAATTAGTTTGGTCTGGATAATGGTTAACCGAATTGGTTGTGTCAGTGCTAGTGCCTGCTTGTTCAGAATCGCTATCAGCGTTACTGCCAAAAGAAGATCCTGAAAAAGTAGTAAACTGTCTATATCCTCGTCTACCTCTGCTGGAATAAGTCCCTGGTTGTTCTCTCATCCTGAACTCTTGGTAACTACCCAAGTAGAGAATGACATTGTGTTAAATACTCCCACCATGTGTTTCTTCACAGTAACGGACGATGCCCTGTATGAGAACCATATTAATTACTTTTGTTATCATCACCCGAGTTATTATGTTGAAGGTCCACGACCACTAAATTGGTAAGCATTTACACCACTCTGTTTCCAGTAAACAAACCTTAATGATATCTGTGTAGTTGGGAACCAATAATCAATATATCGACTACTCCTTATGAATTGTAGGAGTGGGATTGTGACCAAGTCTCTTCACGTTCTTCGAGACGCAGGAGGATTGTGAACATCCCAAAAAAAGCCAATTGGGTAAGAAAACATTTGAGGTCCATGTGCCCCCTTTTGTTTTAGAATTAATCCTTGCACCCACCTAAAGATTACCTTAATTTATTGTAGGCCCACAGCTTATTAGCCACGGTACGAAGGCTGTGCCATACACGTCCTGAGGAAGACCCGCAGGTCGAGGTTCCCAGTCACCCCTGTACCCCAAGACGGGTCGAAACGTCGACGCCCCTTCTCCATAAACAGGACCACTACTCTTTCAAACATTATACATGTCAGTCAAGACTGTATGAATGTTCAAAATGGAATAATATTATTAGTGGCCTGATTTAATAATACGCGGAATCCTTTCCAGTATTGTTTCGATTTAATATAACCCTATGTCACTTTTCTGTTGAGGCTTACACCCCTTTTTTCTCCAAACCACTTTTTTCTTCTTTTTCCGGCACCCTTGTAGAAGCACGTTGCTTTCTCTTCTCCCGTTTGCTTTGAATATTGTATAAATGTATATATAAAATTTCTCGCTGTGTTTGGAGTAATTTAGTAAAACTCCTTTTTGTAAATAAATCAGTTTTGATAGGTGGTTGCTTTCTTAACAGAATGAATAATTTTTTGATTTAATCAACAAGAGGAGAATAACTTTAATCCTTACTTAGCCTTGGAAATAATCAACTGTGAGTATATGATTCATTGAACTGACAATCAATCACGGCTCTATTACCCAGACATTAGTAAAAAAAGAGCCACTGGACACCAAAATATGGTCAATATTGGTACGGGCATCTCTCCCCCTAAAAGTTGGACAAGTTTCATTATTTTTGTTTTTTGTACAATCAAGCAATTCCAAATTAAACTTGGCTATTAGATTATTCAATGCGCTGCCATAATTACTGTGCGGGAAATGATTAACATAAACACTGTCACCCCCTACATAATCCTCGTGGTGACCACATATCCCCTTCTGAACATATCTGCAGGATTGGATGTTAAAATCACCTGCCCACAAAATTACAAAATTATTCTTAGAGAGAGTGATTGCAGCTTCAATAGCGCGTTCAACATCGGGAACAATCATATCACGTTTAGGGCCCACAATATTATTATAAAAATTTACAATAATTAGATCCCTACCATGGCTATGTTTTAGGCGCAGTATAGACGCATGCTGACAAACTATAGAATGTTCCCCAAGAATAAATTCTGTCAATTTAGTTGAAACCAAAATCAGTAGACCTCCCTTAGCTCTACCAGCTTTGGAAGCTACTGCTGCCACATTATAGGAGGTGTAACCTTCAACTTCTATTAGTCCAGTATGCCATGTCTCTTGCAGACAAATAATGTCATAACCACATATGATGAAATTGTCCCAAAATGGGGTACATAATTTAGAGGTAATTCCGGCTATATTCCAGCTATTAAATACAAGAGAATCAACATTATTAGTTCCAGTACTTTCGGGGGGATTAGACAAGATTGAAGCTTCAAAACTTACAATCAGAGTAACATTAGCATTATCATTGGTTACAGTTGGTTCATTATCTACAACATTGCCTATACATAGCACAGTATGTGATGAAATTAATTGTGACTCAGTTATATTATTTACACAGCTTTCATCACCCGGCTCTTTCTCCAGAGTTAATGTATCACCTATTACAGTACTTCCAGAACTATGAGTCAAGGATGGATCGCTCAGTCAATCATTCTCCTCAAGTGAGCTGAGCGGCTGGAATCTATTAGATGTTGGGACCAGGAAGTTGTCATACAGGTTAGGCAGTGAGGGTGGACAAATAGGTACAACATTAGGATATTTGATAAAGGCCGCTCTTGGATGTTGGAAGTTATGTGTGATAATTTGTCTTCCTGACTGGTTCCTATAAAAATAATCAAGTGGGAACAGTGTGATGTTGTATTCATGATTCAATGGCATCGGTGCATGTAAAATCGAATCTCTTGCCCATTCTGTGGTCCTGAAATTTATAATTATGCAGTCCCCGTCTATCTCCTTTTAATTTGGCCCTACCCAACCTACCCTCTGTGTAGTTATAATCTCTTCCGCGCCTCGTAATGGAAACCCACAATTTTTCACCAACCAATACAAGGTCTTATTTTTCAAGGTTTCTTGATTTTCAAATTGGTTAGGCAACAACTTGGGGACATTCGCGAGTATCGCTACAAATGGTCTGCAATCAGGTGGCAAATAAATAGTGGCTGGGATGACATTATCAATATGGCGCCTCGGTACAGGCAGGCTCTTGTGGGTGGGGCGGGTTCTCTGGTGTTTCTTTGGCCCCCATCTACTTTTTGCCCTCGTATTACTTCGGGGATGGTGGTTGTTGGCCTCTGTCTTCCACTTGTAGAGGGTACCGGGTTTCCCTTCACAATAGGCACACTAGGAGTACGATTTACTGCACTTAATTTACCGTTACTCTGGTTCCCAGAATTTAAATTAATTGAATGAGATCTAACTTGTGAACCCAGTTGTTCTAGAACATCCAAGTTAGCTATTCCCAATTTCTCTATGTTTTCTATTTTTTTACTTTGAATTTCCAGAGATTCCATCACTGGTACAATGCAAACCTTTACCATTTTCTCGAGACATTCTTTAACTGCCTCAATATTGCCAAAAGCCTGCATTTCAATTAATTTTATATCTTTTACATGTCTCCCTCCACTGTTCTGCTGTATCTCACCCTCTCTTTCATTGGTTTCTAGGGTTTGTATAGACCTCTTCTTTTTCCTTCTATATATTTTAGTCTGTTTGTATATTATTAACCTTTTCCGACTTTGGGTTAATTTCCTTTTTGAGGGTACAGGCTCACAGTCAGTTTCACTGCTTGACAGACTGATATCACTGATTTGTACAGTTGGAATGGCAGAATTAGTAGCATACCCATCCAAATCCCCAATAGTTACAGACACAATACTAGATATTAGCGGCTGTGGTAATATGCTGGCTGATAGGTCAGGTGTTACAGACAGTCTACTCTCCCTAGTACAAAGAACAGTGGGACCCAAAAGCTGAGGTACATCAGATTGAATTAAATCATACCTTGGCAAACCTGCAAACGATTCCAATAAAAGTGAATCATGTGATATTGTTGTCTCATTTGGAACGCTAACATGTTTATTAATAGTTTGTGATGTTTGATTTATTAAACATATACTCGCAGGTAGTGATAATCTTCTTTACGTACTTTCAATAGCGTTGACAACAACACCAATTGTCTGTTGCAGCATCCTATCGATTGCAGTTAAGGTGGGCAGTGGGGTTGGCGCCAGGGTTTGTTTTCTTGTGGTTGAGCGAGTGAGCATAGGTGTTTTTTTGACCGCCACCCTACTTTTACTTTAGACCTCCATCAGGCCTGTTACCCACTATTTACTATATACGTTGACAAAGAGGAATTATATACCTTCGGTATGCAGGGAAAGGTAAATATCAGGGGGGTGGCCCGGCCCGGTCTCCTGTGGTCTCTGAAGGCCTCAGAGGGCCCGCCCTTTGCCCGGGCTTAGCCCGGTGCGTCCCGCGAGGGAGTGGGTGGGTCTTTATGCGCCTCCTGGCGCTGTGCAGTGATGGTGGGGGAGGCGTCCTGGAGCAAGGGCTGATGGGGGCTGTAGTTCTTTCCCCGCCCGACTGGCGGAGCCAAGCCCGGCCAGCCGGAAGTAGGTGATGATGATGGGGGCAGCGGAGCTAAGCCCGGCCGCCCGACAGCCACGACCCACAGGCAGCGCGCCTCAGCGGAGCCCCAGATGCAGAGGTACGCTCGGCCGGCGCATGCAGCTTACAAACAAACCACCACCCGGTCCTCAGCAGTGGGTGGGTCTTTATGCGCCTCCTGGCGCTGTGCAGTGATGGTGGGGGAGGTGTCCTGGAGCAAGGGCTGATGGGGGCTGTAGTTCTTCAGGACGGACGAATTTAAATTCGTCCGTCCTGAGGAAGGTGCCATAATTGTAAAACCTACGCACCGAAACGCGTCGACAGTAGGACATCTAAATGTGTATATGTATTTCGTATTTATTTTGTGAGCATAAAAATGCATGATTTCAATGGGGAATGACTCTGAGGTAGATACCGTAAATTGGAATTGTTAGATAGCATTTAAAGATTGTACCAGAGCACCCAAATTATATTACTAATTGTCTGCAATTTTAAACAATGGTTTTAAACACAAGTGTTTCTACATAATAAACTTTTGAGAGTAAAAAATGATTTTCTAGTGTGGAGTACGATTCTCTATTTGAAATATCTTTGCAAATACCATAATTACAAAACTGGTAAGGATTTGAATGTGTAGGCCTTTTGGTCACCATAGGAAAGATTAATACACAGAAAGGATCCTCCTTTTGATAAATATTTGATACCCAGTCCTTTCTGGTCTTTGGGAAACTCTCTATTTTTTTGGAGATTAAAGCCTTTCATGTAACTTTAAAGGGACTGGTTATGGTTCTTTCCCAGTCTCATCATTTCAGAACAATTACATTTTCAATATTATGTACAACAAAGCCATAGTTGTTGCTTATTTATCTTATGCAACTAAAAACCATTGACAAAGCCAATAGTCCTGGCTTGTTGTAGGTGTAATGATACTTGTTTTATCTGGATGCAAGGAAAAGAATGATTACATCGACGATGACCCCCCCAGTATGTTCATTCCACTTAAAGCCCTGCCTCCCATATAGTGACTTCCTGCTGCAGAAGGAGAACAAGTTCACTCAGGCCATCATACCTGCCAACTTTAACAACAAGCATTGGTAAAGCCAATACGTTTCGCCTATGTGAAATCTATTGGCTTTGGCAATGCTTTTTTTACATTTTGCATAACAGTTGAGTTTCTGTGTAATATGACTTAATGTAAATAAAAAGTGCTATGATGCATGCACCATTGACTGTGTCACAGTGCTTTTTTTACTTTAAGACTTGTTTCACAGCAGCTCAGTTGCTGTGTAATATGTAAAATATTGACAGAGCCAATAGATATTGAAAAGGTGAAACCTGCAGGTTTTGCCATTGCGTGTTGTGGATGGTCAGAAGTGGGATAGAGTGCCTTGAGCAGCCTGGTCAGGACGCGGCTTCAGCTCATTTAAAACAAGCATCTGCAATGCAATAGGTCTTGCATTACTGAAAATTTGAGCTAGAGGCAGTGCATTATTATTTGCAACGCCAATAACTCAAACTTTAAATAATACAAGACCTATTGCATTGCAAATGCTTGTTGTACTTTCTACCAACTTGTTTTCTCTTCTTCGTTTTGAAAATGGAGTCTGACTGGTTTATCCCTAATATTCCTGGCTCCCCCAAATATAATGATAGGCGAGTTGTCTATATTTTCAGTTACTTCTGGATCCTTCTTGAGGATTGCGTAGTGTTTTTTCAATAATCTCTTTAACTGGCCTGCTACATTTGAATTTTGACAGACCCATTTTAGAGTTGTTCTTTTCTATTTGTGACCTGGCAGTCTTTTAAATTCTTAATAGAATAAAAAAAACTTGAAAGAGAAAAAGCTCCTGGTCATTAAAATTGGTAACACGCACACTTGCACAGGCATACGCACACGTAAAGATAGGAAGAGAAAGGGAAGAAGTAATTCATAGTCTAAGACACTAGATAAGAGACTGCCCATTACTTGATATTCAACCTTGGCTGTTCTCACTCTAGATTGAATAGCTTCCTGCAACGGGATTTAATTGACATGCTGATTATGGTAAAATAATATAAATCCTATGTGACTTATCACAGTTTCTGTGTCTCAGCGACTTTGAATTTCCAATTCTCAATGTTAACCATTTTGGTTGATTTCCGCAACCCTCCATTTTAAATACATTCAATTACACTGACACACTACATCTAGGCACAAAGCCTGTCACCCAAACATTCTCAACTACAATGTTTAATTGTTTGTTTAGTGTCACCTATGGGATACTTTGTGGTGTGCCCAGGCTTCTGCAGTTAGCTTTCAGATGCAGCAAACATTGTGTTTGTCTTCTGTCAGACCTGACCCTTTTGATAGTTTTAAACCCACACTTTTTGCCCTTTGCCTCATATTTTTCTGATCCTTTTTTTGTTGGCTTTAGGATTCTGGGCACTATACCACTGCTGATCAGTGCTAAAGAGCATATGCTCTCTGTATAAATTAAGATAAGATTGGTTATCCTTGATTGGCATATTTGATTTACTGGTAAGTCCCTGGTAAAGTGCACGGTGTGTGTCAGTGTCTGTAAATCAAATGCTACTAGTGGGCTTGCAGCACTGGTTGTGCCAACCACCTGAGTAGCCATGTAAATGTGTCTCAGACCTACCACTGTAGTGTTTGCATGCCCAGTTGTGAACTGCCATGTTGTCCTGTCATGTGCACCCACTTGCCAGACCCAAATCTTCCCTTTCCTACTTATAAGGTACCCCCATGGGCAGGGTGCAGTGTATGTGAAAAGTAGGACATGTACATGTGTGTGTGACATGTCCTGATAGTGAAATACTGTGTACTTTGTTTTTCACTATTGAAAGGCTATCTGTCCCATAGGCCTATCAGTGGGGTTGCAGTGTAACAGTTTACATGTGTATCTTTCCATACGGACAAGATGGGAAAATGGAGTTTAGGCTCTCCTAAATCAGAATTTATTAAAGCACCTTTTGGTGAAGGTGGTTTTTAAGTTCTGTGTTTGAAAATGCCACTTTTCAAAAGTGGATATTTTCTTAATTTATCATTGTGTGTGCCTCTGGCCGTTTGTGTATTCAGTGTCTGGTGTTTGATTGACAAGATCTGGGATGTGCGTTCACTTTAGACAGTCACGGGGGGGTTTGAGGTCTGTCCTGCCTTGCCTGGGTGACCCATCGCAGGGCTGAATAGAGCTAGTTGGCATTTAGAGAGGTGGGAGGCGTTTCGCTTGCACATTAACAGGCTGTGTCTCCTTTTTCACCATGCGTTCTTCGCCCCTTGTGGTCATGCTGCACCAGGAAGGACAGGATTTGTTTGGACTGAGTTCAGAGACCCTTAAAGCAAAGAGAACAATGACTTTTTGGGGTATAAGTATTACAACTAAACCCCCAGGACTTTAGATTACTTCAAGGATCAAGAGGACCCAGCCAAAAAGAAGAGAAGAAGGACTGTGTGAGGAGTGCTGCCTTTTCTGACTGAGGGGTCTGTTGGCCTGCTGTTGCTGTTTCTGTCTTTGGTGGAGGAAAAGGACTGACTCTTTTTTGCCCTGCTGTGGTATCCTCCTTTTAAAGAATCTCTAAGGGCTTGTGTGTGATGGCCTCCTGTTGGAAGTCTCAGGGATACAAAAGACTTCAGGAAATACCCTGCCTGGATCTACACGTAACCTGCCTGGAAGGAAGGCTGGTAGCTGTGCAAGGAGCCCTGCCCCAGATTTATGTGTTGTGTTTGGACAGCTTGCAGTGGCTACTTCTGGCTGGGGCAGGGAAAGGGCAGGAACGTTCTTTCATCAATTTGCAAAAATAGCGCATTGTGAGCGCAGTGTTCATTTAAAAGACCAAGCGCAGGTTGGAGTGCTTTTGTGGTGGGGCACCAGCATGTGATGTTGGCAAGTGCGGGCGTGCAATGTTTTGCCTGGAGGGCGCTACTTCCCTGGATGCATGGCATCAAAAGAGTGGCACGGTGTCTATAAAGTATAAAGCGCGTAGTGAGCGCTTTGGGTCGGCTGTCCTAGCGAGGAAGCCGCAGAGAAAGTACATGCCCACCAATCACAACAAAGAGGAACAGTTGTCATAGCAACTGAATGAAGCTGACCAAGGGAGCTGCTGAAATCCTGGGACCATCTACTGCAAGTCATCCAACGCTGCCAGGAGATAAGGAATCAGTTCCTCGCAGGCTCCAACCAGTCGCACCCACCTCCTGCCTTGAAACCCGCAGAGGAGTGTGCCTGTCAGCTGGGGGCCCCACTGGAGAATGTACAGGAGCCGCATGAGGGCAGGGCTGCTCACCGATGCTTGGGGCAGCTGCCATTGGAATAACTCTGGATGATGGCACTGAGGGAGGTTCCTGCTGACATCGCAAATGGGCACGCCCCCTCTTGCCGGCACATATCATTGAAGGGGCTCAGCTTCACAGGAGATGTGGCCGCCACACCTCACATTGGTGGGTGGCTGCACTTGACCCAGTATACAGGGGACCAAGGAGGTCTCTCCACCAACGGGGCTTAACTGGTTTGGCCATTGTCACAGGCAGCTGCCACTTGCATACCTTTCCGGCATTGCTTTATTCTTGTGGCTATGGCTGCACCACTTGTCTGTGGGCAGTTGCCGCTCACTGTTGAGGGCATTTGTTGCAGATAACCACTTTTGAGTTTAAGCTCGGATAATTACTGCATTGCTTTTAAATCCTGATGTCAGGAGTTATTTCATGTTATGTCCTAATGCTTGTAGGTGATGTGTTTATGACTGGTGCAATTTATAAGTATTTGCTTTATTAACCCAAGTGTAATGTTAAGGTAAATGCCCAGTGGCAAAGTACTTATTGATTGATTCATATGAATATGATGTATGTTATTCTAAGGACAAGTGCCTAGTGGCAGATTGATTTATGTGATGACAATTGGCCTATGGCAAATATGATTTGTATGATTGTGTTCTGATTTGTTTTATCTATATATATAAAATCGAAAATATGTCCGTTTGTCATTTATGCCTTACTACACCATTCATCCGATCGGCATGAAACTTTGGGAAGTTGTTGAGTACACTCCCGCGAAGGTTCCTGGCAAAAAAAATGTTTTTTTTAAAAAGAAAAATGTGTTAAATATCGGCCCCCCGGGACCCTCATAATCTTTACAATACTGAACGTTTACAGTTTCCGGTGCGACTCGCTTTTGCAATGACCATCAACAAAGCACAAGGACAATCGCTGCAAGTGTGTGGACTAGATTTCATATTAAAATGGATACGTTTCAATAAAATGACACAATGTAAATTGAATGTTATCATAATAAGTTTCCGTAAATTTCCTTTGTTCTGAGATCACAGCAACGCGCAACGGGTAAGCTAGTATATAATACAATTTATATTTTTATATGACCTTGTGTGGAGTCTCTTTTTGTGGTGTGCCTAGTGTGTCTCTCGTGTGGGTGTGTGTTGTGCTATCACTTTACATATTGCCTCTGGGATAAGCCTGACTGCTTTGCCAAGCCACCAATGGGGTGAGCATGGGTTATCTTGGGTGTGCAACTCCCTTACCCTGACTAGAGTGGTGGGTTCTGCCTGGCTTAGGTGTATACCCTAGCCAACTGGAAACCCCATTTCTATCATCTTCCAAAACAAACCTCAATGATATCAGATTCTGGGCTAGTCACTCTAAACCTACCCACATGGCTTGGATGTCTTTCCTTGTTTATGTCAGGATGCTATTTGACAGATGGATATTTCGCTGAACCAATAATTGCCGGATTTCTGTTCCATAACACTTGACCATTTTCTCACTCATAGTAGTTTTTGCATTGGCCCATGAAGTGTGCAAAGGGTGAGAACATATAAGCAAGGGCAAACGTTTTGAAGAAAGCGCCGATTTTATTGCCTGGCCCAGACAATAAAAGAAAAGATATTGGTTCAGAAAGCAGAGCCATCCAAAAGGGAATGAGTTCCGATTTTAATATGAGAAGATTAGTACTCATCAGAAGCAGCAATGCTTTCCCACACCCGGCAAGACGCTATAGGTTTCACTTTTTATCCTCTTTCCCGTAAGAACTCAACTGTTTCTGGTACCGATGTAACAAGGGCAATCATACAATTTGCCTAACTGGTATCTGTGTTATGACAAAAGTAGTTAAACCAAGCATGAAAAGGCTGCCTTGACAAATAGCTCTGTTTGTTCTAGAATATTTTAATGGAAACATGTTATGTTAAAAAAGAAAATAAGCGAGCATGGTCTGAGATTACTGGCGTATTAGCAGCAATCAATAATAACGCATTTAGAGGGACTTGAGCAAAGATTTGCATCTTGATAATATCGCATGACTCTACTGATCTTCACCCAGGACTTCCCCGCGGTGCTATTTTAAGCACTTTGACTGTCAGCAGACGGTTGTGTTCAGCCTATAGATATTAGTCAGAAATAATGGGTTTCCGTACGTTCAGTAGTGTTGTTAAAAAATCTCAGATGTTGACACTCGAGGCTCTTATCCAATCCCTTCTGCACAAGTAAACTGCGCGAGACAGCTGCAAGCTCGGAGGGGCCCTTGTGTATTTGTCAAATACAGGAAGTGTGCGGAAGAGAAAGGTGCATCGATAGATCAATAACATTCAATCTAACTTGCTGACAACAATAGGATCGACTTTCAAACTCGTGTCACTGCCATCCTTTAACATGCATTCTGCTAAACAGGTTCATCTTAGAAGTAGTCCACGCATTCAACTGTGCTTGTATAGCCGGGGGCAATGCAAGTGTATGATGAGGCAAGTGATGTCATAATATAGTATTACAGCCCACTGCTGAGGGCTATAACGGATGTTATAGGCACCGAGCACACGTTAAAGAGCACAGTCAAAGGCTAATGAGGGGGAGCGCCTTTAGCAACTGGTGTAGCCCAAGACATAACGTCTATAATGCTATAAGAATGTTCCATTCACATTCTAAATTAAAAAGTTGGAAACAAAAAAAGACAATCATTGGAAATTTGGTGCAGGAGGGTCTATATTAACCTTGATATGCTCTAAGCCACTCCATTATCTTCAAAGCTGCTCCCAACATTTCTAAGTTGAAATGGTGCTTAAGTTTAATCAAAGGAAGATATAAATGTATTCATTGTTTAATCAAAGTGAATTCTACAATAGGTAGATTTAGGTGCAAACTTAACCAGCGGCCTGCAATGTCCAATATGTAATTTGGATGAGGCTAACATTAGGAAGAAAACATAACATAGCATCCATCAATTTGCTTATTCATAATTACGCGAAACTTCGGGAAAATTGTGAAAAATTAGGAGTAATTATGTGAACTAAATTCATGTTTAGTGCTATATTATAGAGTGAAATGCATCCTTGCTAAATAAATAGCCGTAAACAAAATATTAGCCCAAAAACGCAGGAGCCACAAACAGGCGCTTCTTGTTTTCTGGTTCATTAGGGTCATGTGCAATAAAGGTGACATAATTTGCCGTTGTGACTCAATGGCGAAATTTGAGAAATCTTATGACTATGATGCAAATTTCCTGAAATTACATGAATTACTCTGGCGTGATTTGAATTTCGTCCTGTACTTAATGTGACCCAACTAAGGGAGCACGCTTCTAAGGTGGGTTGTGGGAAGGAGACATCCCTCTTTTCCACTGGCTAGTCCCAATAAGGAACCTTAACAAAAAGAACATTTGAAGAAGCAAAAGAGAACCCAGGGCTGTTAGCCTATGTAGAGAGGTTTAGGCTGCAAAGCTTCTTTGACTAAGCTATTTTATGATGAACACCCTCTCAACCTTGATTATGCACCGAGGAACATTTGTGCTTGCATCACTGTCACCATGGAGATGGATACCAGTTTCTGAGTATCACTTCTGATTATAAATGTTTGGAGCTGGGGAACAATAGTTTGAGTTACTCAAGTGTACAAACACTTTGTCCAAGCTGGATCGGTGGAAGATGTTTAACAACAGGAGAGTAGGTCTGTGATATAAAAATTACTTTACATGCATTAACTTTAGAAACAATACACATTTTGGATAACATTCATGTTGATAAGCAAATACTGCTTATTTTACTCACAAATAAGTCTGACGTTTGAAATGCTTTCCTGAGACCTGATCTCAGTGACTAGGTCCCACCAAGATTTCCTCAAACTCCAGCAAAAAGGGGAGGACAATTTTAGACCATAAAAAACCACGTGGGGGCTTCAGGAAAACATTGCTGTGTCACTTTTGCGCCACTGGTGCGTCACTTTTTGTGATGCACCAGTAGCGTAAAAAATGTGCCATGTTGCGCCATATTTACGAAGTGCCGTATCTAGGTAGATGTGTCACTTCATAAACACCTGCGCTACATTATACATGCACCAGGTATAATGTATGCAGGGTGGGCGTACCCCCGCAAGAAAGGGTCATAGGGGTGGAGCAGCGAAATCTATGACATTTCGCTGCGCCACTTCTAGGACGCTAATGCGTCAAACCATATGCCTGCCTCATGGCAGGTGTAAGGGTGACGGAGGCGCTTTCACATGGGGCTTGCCCCATTTGAAAGGAATATTGCTGGAGTTGCGTCAGGCTTCCGACTCAACTCCAGCAATGCACCACTTTTTGCGCTAACAGATACGTCAGAAATACTGACGTATCTGTCCTTCCTTGCGACATGCGGTGTCATATTGTAAGTATGATGCGTCATTGGTGTCGCAAGGAGGGCGCACTGAGAAGTGGCACATCGCTGCTTTCGCACAGCAATGCGCCACTGCTCGTAAATGAGGCCCCCTGTGTTTCGGTTCATGCTCTTCACAGTGGAATTCTACCAGTAGAATTCATTGTCTAAGAAAATTCAAATATGGGGGATTAGTGCCCAGCACCCGAATAAGGGGTCCTATGCATAGATATTGTCAAGCCAGAGTTACACCGGACATTGGCTAGGGGCTACTGCAACAACTTTGTTGTCTCACTGTCAGACCAGTTGCTCAATCTCAAATATACTGCTGCTTTAGGGGAAGACAGGGTTATAAAGATAGTGTGGAGCAGCGACAAAGGCGGAAATATCCCCCAAATCATTTATGCTTCCCCTTAATTAGCAGAGTCAAGTACCTATCAACAGTAGGTGATTATTTCCTCGAATTACACCCTTTAAAATCCTACCAGTCATCGAATTACCACTTAGTCAATATTCAGTAGCATATAACACTTTTAGTAATGTTGACTGTTCATGTACAATTATTTACCCTAGTGGTACAATTAAAGAGGATTTCACAGCTCAGTATGTTCTCACTTACACTGCCCTCACATGCAATCTGTGTTGAAAAGCAAATGACTGGATCTGACATAGCCACAGCCTCAACTATTTGAATTGCTTGAATGTTTCTCAAAGAATGGGAAGGAAATATAAATCTATCCATACAACTGAGGGTCTAGATGGAGTCATGTTATGTGGTCCGCTAGAGTGTGAAAATAATCCTTTGGGCGTTCTGGTACTAGGCTGGTTGAAAGCAGTGACAAAAAATTATATTTAGAAGAATAGTATCTTAAGTTTTTGTGAAAATCCAGATGGTTGATTGTGAGTTGCAGGAAAGGGAGATAGTGCTAGAGATTGGTCAAGAGATGCGAGAGGACTCAGCCACCAGAGTGTGAGCTTCTGATGTGCGGTATGGCAAAGATCTTAAAGGAGCTGCGACTTAGAGAGCGTTAGGGCGAGTAAGCCTGAACTACACCGTTCATTTAGGCTGGGCCTGCCTTGTGGCTTGCTCTATAAGTAAACTACAATGCTTTCAACATAGCTCATTGTCCTACCAGCAGCCAATGCAGTTTTGTTTTGCTTGTTAGGTACAGAGGGTGGAACATTCAAAATAAACCTGGCTGCCAAATTAGGTACAGTGTAAAATCTTTGAACGAAGTAATTGGATATACCCAGAGACTTTCCGTAATCAAACTGAGAAATGATCAGTGAATGAACAACAGTTGTCTTGGTTGTAATAGGTAAGGCAGGGGCGATTTTACTGAGCATAAGTAGCAGAGAAAAACAGAGGCTGGATAGGACTTCAATTTGCTTAGCAAAAGATACATTGTCCAGACAAATAGCCAGTTTCTTGGCAGATGAGGCAGGTACAGGGAGAGGGCCAAGGTCAGAAGTCCACCAAGCAGGGGCCTAGGGGACCAGTTCATGGCCAATACCTTTGTTTTGTCTCGGTTTAGTTTGAAGCACTTTCCCCACACCCCTGCTGTCATGAAGTCACAGACCTTCTGTTCGACACCGTTCAACAGGGAGGGAAATTATACTATGAGCATTGTCAAAGTAGGAGATCATTTCAAACCTAAAAGTAGAGATACCAACAGATGAATGTAAAAGCTGAAAATTATGGGTCTACTGAAAAAGCCCTCGGGATGTAACGATAGAGTGCCAGATGAGAAAGAAGAGGGCAATACGATCTCAAATCTAGAAGAAAGGAAGGAGGTGATCCATTTCAGGGCAGTTTCCATACTTTGCTGAGGGCAGAATTCAAATTAGGATGAATCTAAAAGTTCACTATGTTCAACAAAATTCAAGAGTTATAATAATAATAATCCATATTTGTAAAGCGCCAACATATCACCCCTTAAGGTTTCAAGATGCTGGGGGCCATCGCGGAGATTAAGTGAGCTATTGCCCAGAGTCACATGGTTCTCAGCTAAGCTGCCACCAGGGATTGAGCCGTGAGCCCGACGCTCCGGAGTCAGCCGCTCTAGCCGCTGCTCCACATCTCTCCCTTAGTTAGATTTTGGATAAGAACAGAAGCAGTGAAATAAGTCTATAGTTGCTTAATCTACTGGTATCAGTGGAGGACTTCTTTAAAAGGGAAGCAATAATGACATTTGTCCAGCAGTCAGGGAGTGGAGGTTAAAAGAGAGAAAGATTGCAGAGAATAGAATAGTCACAAGGCTCTGTTAAAGTTTCCAACATGCCCTTAGCAGTAGAATCTGCTCTATGTTGAAACCATGGAACATGTAGGTCTACCCTTGCGGAACATAACAGTTCCAAAGTAACCTTGCACAGTGCAGGGTGCCCAGGCAATAGAAATGTTGTAGGCATTTCACGAGTATGACACCTGCATAAAATGAAAATGGAACTTGTCCTCAGAGCACGGAGATAAATCCAGTGAAATGAAAATGTGTAAGCAATCTATGGAAATGAACCTTCAAGAACGTACCTTCTTGAGTATATCATTTAAAATGACATTTAAATATCAGCATGCATATGGAACGAGCATACGTTTTTAACAACATGATCTGCTCTATATTATTAACTTTTAATTAACTTCAATTTTGCCACAATTAAACTCAATTAGAGTAGAATGTCTGACACTGCAATTAGCTGTATATAAACATCCTATCTGATGTCACATTGAATTAATGTTCCCTGATGGTGGGATCTCATCCCTGCGTAATGGACTTGCCACCATGGGATTGTTAATTACAGCGGGAACCTCTTGCGTTTTGCATAATATTTTAACCCTTTTCAAACACTTTTTGTTTGCTGTCTTCATATAAACTCAGACTATAAGGAAGCCTCATCAGGCTATAAATTGTCTCTAATCGCCTTATTACAGTTGAGTTGGGAAGTCAATTCTATAACTTGTAATAAGACCATTACATCACTACTCTAATCTTTTACTGTAATTGTACAATTATGTCATAATGCCTCTGCCAGCACAAACAGACAGTCATAAAAAACGCCTCCTGAGCAGAACACAGACTGCAACTGATACTTCAACAGAAGAAGAAAAGGGAAGCGTTTCTACTTCACTGCCTTTCATAAATGAGTCACTGGCTAATTAGGAGATATTTATGGTAGTTTTTTAGTTGACAAACGAAGTTCACTATACAGAAGGTAAGGAATCTATTTTCATATTACCTTACAATTTAAGACACAAAGACAATTTTGACAGCGACTTAACACACTGCCCAAACTATGCTTGCAACGAATTTCAAGTTGTATAAATGCTAGTGTGTGCATTCTTACAACACATATTCCATATGTAATATGGAATGCTCTACAGTATGTAATAAATGTGCTGCAGAAAGAACGATCACCAGAAGAAACAATTTTGGGTTTAGAATACAGTGAAGGAGTTTGCCGGTATGATGATATACTATAAGAAATAAAATACTCCCAATCAGTATTAAAAAGTTAATGAAAGTAATGGCACAGGCCTTTCTATTCAGTGAGACTTTTTATTATGGGAAGTCAGGTTTGGTTGGATCGTTTAGTGCCTATTGGAACCGTAATATATTTTTATAAACCTTTCCTGGATTTATATCTAATATCTCCATGAAACATTTTCAAAGGATTTCATGAGTCCAAAATTCAAACATCCAACATGCATTTCATATTTTGAAGAAGAAGGGAATACACAAAAGATATTTCGACTTTGTGCAGTACTTTGCCTTGATAAAAAAGTTTGCCGGGGACACTATCCAATCTCTACAATTTGTGGGTATCCTCAATAATGCCATACCTCTTACCTAAACGAATGCACATTGGAAAAAAAAAACACAAGTATAAAAGCAAAAGTAGCAAACAGAACCAGCCAAATCGGGCACCCTCTGCCTTCCAAAACCAAGGGTCTAAACCTGGATCTTATCCTTGAAACACAGATTATGTAAATAAATTCCCACATTCTGAACAGCAGTTTCATTTTGCCAACATTGATTACAGCTGCTACACCGACTTTCCTCTTCACCTGCTACTGTCATCCAGTAATTGTTGCAGCCTTCCTCAGATCACATTGGGAAAATCCCTTATATGTAAAACACTCCATCTCCAGATGATACAAACAACTGCTACATATGGGTTACGGAGCGTGGGCCAAAGCGCTATAGCTCTGCACCCTGCTGTCTGTGAAGCGCTAGGATCCTGAGCGTGAATCCTGCCTGAAGCGCTATATTTGGTGGTGCCCTTCAGCAGCGCTATCTGGAATGAACTGCCTACCTAGCGCTGATCTACTGTCCCTGTGGGGAGCGCTGGGGTGCTGGAGGTGGCTGTGCCCCTGGAGGCGCTATGTTTTGGCTGCAGGCGCTGTGGCTGCCGGTGACTGTGGCGGTGACATCGTGTGAGGAGAATCACCCTTTCCTTCCCTGTCTCTGATCAGCGCCGGCCCTGCTGTCTGAGCGCGTCAGTCGGCGCGTGTGGGCAGGACCGGAGGAAGTAGTCCTGCGAAGTCGAGCAGGCTCTGGCCTGAGCCGCTACTCTCCCACGCATGCCCGGTCGAGCCGCTTCCCTCAAGGAAGGCGGAGGCGGAACCGGACAGGGAATCGCCTGGAGTGTAGCAGCGGCTCGTGTTTGTTGTTGTGCCTTCTTTCCCCCGCTTGAGCGCCACTCGGAGGAGCTGGCTTGAGCGGGAGGGGAGAGCCAAGGAGCCCCCAGAGGCTGGTGAGCCACAGTGTGATTCGGTTCCATTTCCTTGCCGCCCCCGGCGATCAAAGACACCAGCCCAGCAGATTCTCTACAAGTAAGGAGGAGGTCGAGAGGGGGAAGTTGTCCTCTTTAAGTAAACAAAAACGAAGGCAGAGAAGCAAGGCCTAGTATTTATTTAAACAAAGGATCAAGCCCAAATCGTGCAGCGCCCATAAAGACTTCCATAGGGGTCTACACAGATTGTTGTTTTCTACTGGCTATATAAATATTGGTACAGTGCCTGCCTCGTGACAGTTCTCCAGAAGAGCAAGACCTTAAATAAGGGAAGTGTGAAGGGTTAGCCAGTACTTCCTGATGTCAGGAATTACTGCTTGTTCATGCATCAGTAAGTGTTTTTGTTAGCCTAATGAAAGGCCTATGTTTGCCCACTAAGATGTTCTTCATTCAGCCTGGTGCATGGTTTAGGCCTGTTTAGTGGAATGTTCTGCCTTTACTCTCATGACATGTATACTACTGTCTAACGCAGTGTTCTTGAATGCTGTTTGCTACCTCAGGAAATGTTTAAACTACCTAATTAAATGGTTCCTGGGTCATATGTCATGCATACTCCTGCCGAATGCAATGGTTCTCAGAGACCTCTAGGTGTATAAGGAGATGGTTACTCACATTTGAGGAGAGATTTATTCCTGATTAATAGGGATAATGCACTGCTATTCCAGCCTCAGGTGTTGTGGTAGTTTAACGTAGTTAAAAGAAAGGTTGATTCTTACCTGATGAAATGGATAATGCTGGTTAAATGAAATGTTCTACATCGACTTTTTCAGGAAGTCTTTTCCCTGTGTGAGGAGAGTGATAACTTTGACCTATAGTCAGTTATGATACATCATTTATCTATTCATGAGAAGTTTTACTCCTAATATGGGAGAAGAGTTATGCGCAGCTAATGTTCCCTCTAATATGGTGTTTCATATTTAAGGAAATGTTTGACCTACACTTAACAAATTGTTTTATTCCTACAGCGGGAAGAGGTTACTTCATGAATGTAATGTTAATGTATAACCAATGGGAAGGTTTTCCTTTAAACCGTTGAACTGCCTAATGTTTATTCTTACTAGGAATGTTACCTAGAAGGGTTATTCCTGATTGAGGCAACAGTTAAACCGGCACAAGGGGATATTTATTTATTTTGCAATATCTTCTCCTAGTTAGTCTTGGCTAATGCAAGGGTTATCTGGGCCCAGTGAGAAGTTCTCCAAAAGGTATGCCCATCCTTGCTATATGGAATATTTATTCTTAGTGAAATGTTTTCGCCTCTTTAGGGCTGTATTCATTTACTGAAACCTACAGGAACAAATGCCATGTTATTTGGTTGTCTAATTAACGCATTTCTACAGGTGCTGTCATGAAGCAAGGCAAAGGACAGATCTGTGGTTTTTCTGAAAATATATTTATCTGATATCTGATATTGATTGAATATTTACTATTTATCTAACTGATATTTATTGATCCAATATTTAATATTTATTGATTATTTAATATCTACTCATCCAATATTGATTGCAAGTTTTGAGACACATGTATTTTGAATGAACTTATGATTTCCCTGATCCTGCTCTATCTAACTATTTATCTTAATACAAATTTCTTGTTTTAATACAAGCTTTGGAGTGGAGTCATTTATTGCGTGCCCAGGTTTCTGTCTCAGTGTGAGTGTGTGCTGCATAATCGCTTAACACATGTGCTTTCGAATGCCTACCCGCTCGTGCCATGCTACCCTTGGGAGCTGGTGACCCCAGTTCCAACATATTGGTGTCGAGCGGTGGGATCCAGGACCTGTGACCATGCAGCACCCTCCAGTGAGACAGGGTGCACAGCAATTAGGCTGCACAATTATTGTGTGTGCAAGCCTAAGTAATTGACCCCTCCACTGTCTAGCCTGTGAGTGTATCAGGGCCTGTTTGACCTATACTGTCACCCACATCCTAGAACCTTTTCCTGAATTATCTGAGTCCCCACCTGGCGTACTGGAGTGTTGTCAGGGGATGGGGGTGCCTGTTGGGCGGAGGGAAGAATGAACTCCGTACCACTTTGGGGCACGAGTAGGAGCCCACCCAGAGGGGAGAGGGGATGGGGACAGGAGGGGCAGGTCACACCCAGGGAGGCGGGCACACCAGAGAACCCTGGGAGGGGGTGTGCTCCGTCGTAGATGCTGGAGCAGAAAACGGAGAATGTGAGCCTTGCAAAGGAATGAAAGGAAGCTGGCACACAGGCTTCAGCTAACAGAGTCAGAGCTGAAGACCTTAGAATCATGTGTGCCAGGTACTTCCATGGTGGCAGCGTACCCAAGGTTCGGGGTTTGGACCAGTCACGGGGTGTAGAACCTGGACTGGGGTTTCAGGTTCAGGAGTTGCCTGACCTGGAGGGTGGGGTACCGGTAACTATGGACCCTACCGGTGTGACTTCCAGGGGTACCTATCCGGGGAGGAGGGTGCGGAACCCTGGAAGGGGGTGCAGAGGGAGGAAGGACTCTCCTCTGGCACCAGGCCAGCCACAGGGCTCAGATCCCGGGTTGGGTGGCCAGGTTCAGGGGTTGCCTGACCTGGCGGGAGGAACCTCCGTATTCAGAGTCCCCCCAGTTGTTGTGACTCTCAGGGGTACTACTCCAGGTGGGAGGGTGCGGAACCCTGGGAGAGGGTGCAGGGAGAGGGAGGACTCGCCCCTGTCACCAGGTCAACTTAAGGGTTTAGACCCTAGGTTGAGGAGGAGAGTGGAAAGGGTACTACGGGCCTGGGGCTACTGCCCCCACTCAGAGAAAGCATGGGCCAGAGACTTTTGGACTGTCTAGAGGTCAGTCCTGGCCGCATCCCACTAGAAAACACCAGTGGGGTGGTTTGATTGATGAAAAGCTGGCGAAGGTTATGGTGGTAATGGGCCTGCGTCCACCTTTTTCCGCCCCAAGCAGGGAAGCCCATCAAGGGAATGATCGGTCTACCCTGGCTTTTGGCTGGGGGGGAGATGTGTGAGACTTGGCACTTTCCCCAAAATGTTTCGCCTTTTATTCCCCTTTTAATTTAGAATGCCCTCATGGTAACAACAATGTATAGGCCTTGTGTAGTGAGGAAAGCCCTGTGTACTGTGAAACTGATGTTAAGGTGCAGGTGACTTATACCCCTAACATGGCTACCACTGACCACTGCTGCTGCAGCGTGGTTTAGAGGGCGCATTCCAGTGGCCAGGGCCTGGCTGGAACCCTCCAAACAATGTATCCATCTTAGCCTGCCAGCCTGCCCACAGGTAGAATGGTGGAACCTCCTGGAAGCCTCTGGAACCTTCTGGAAGAGGTGAGGTGACACCAACTGCCACTACCAACTGTCAACTGGCAGTATATAAGGAAAGGGAGGGAAACTTTCCTGTCAGAGGGACTGAGGGGAGACCTGGGGAAGTACCTACGCAGGAGGATAAGCAGTGGGGGTCAGGGCAGGGTCTTATGATGCTGGAAATGACAGGGCCTAGAGTGCTGCTTTACAAGTATTGAGGCATCCTGTACCCCCCCCACTGACCTAACCCCGCGGCAGGGAACCCCCAGGGACCACTTGAAGGGATTGGCTGAGAAGAACTTGGAACAACAGCCACCAATTTATTCCCCCTCTAAGGAACAAGTAACCAAGCAATTAAACTAAGGGCACAAGAAACATCACGCCAAGAAGAAACTAAGCCTCTATTTACAAGGGCACAAGGAACCTAAAGCGCTAGAAAGAAATTAAATCATCACAGGACTTTTGAAGAAGCAATCAGGTATTGGCGCGGTACTGACCCTGCGTTTCCTGATGTCACCTGGGGACTCCTTTGCTAACCTGCTACTGGGGTGTCACCTGTCCTGTATATCTAGCGCTGCCCTTGCTGACCCTATGAAGAGCGCTAAAGTAAAGAAGGGGGTTGCTGCCTTCTGAAGCGCTATATTTGCCTGAACTGCAGCACCCTGAACTAAAGGTTATTAGACCTGCTAGTCCTGCCCCCACCTCCCGTGGGCAAAAGCGCTATAGCTCTGCACCCTGCTGTCTGTGAAGCGCTAGGATCCTGAGCGTGAATCCTGCCTGAAGCGCTATATTTGGTGGTGCCCTTCAGCAGCGCTATCTGGAATGAACTGCCTACCTAGCGCTGATCTACTGTCCCTGTGGGGAGCGCTGGGGTGCTGGAGGTGGCTGTGCCCCTGGAGGCGCTATGTTTTGGCTGCAGGCGCTGTGGCTGCCGGTGACTGTGGCGGTGACATCGTGTGAGGAGAATCACCCTTTCCTTCCCTGTCTCTGATCAGCGCCGGCCCTGTTGTCTGAGCGCGTCAGTCGGCGCGTGTGGGCGGGACTGGAGGAGGTAGTCCTGCGAAGTCGAGCAGGCTCTGGCCTGAGCCGCTACTCTCCCACGCATACCCGGTCGAGCCGCTTCCCTCAAGGAAGGCGGAGGCGGAACCGGACAGGGAAGCGCCTGGAGTGTAGCAGCGGCTCGTGTTTGTTGTTGTGCCTTCTTTCCCCCGCTTGAGCGCCACACGGAGGAGCTGGCTTGAGCGGGAGGGGAGAGCCGAGGAGCCCCCAGAGGCTGGTGAGCCACAGTGTGATTCGGTTCCATTTCCTTGCCGGCCCCGGCAATCAAAGACACCAGCCCAGCAGATTCTCTACAAGTAAGGAGGAGGTCGAGAGGGGGAAGTTGTCCTCTTTAAGTAAACAAAAACGAAGGCAGAGAAGCAAGGCCTAGTATTTATTTAAACAAAGGATCAAGCCCAAATCGTGCAGCGCCCATAAAGACTTCCATAGGGGTCTACACAGATTGTTGTTTTCTACTGGCTATATAAATATTGGTACAGTGCCTGCCTCGTGACAGTTCTCCAGAAGAGCAAGACCTTAAATAAGGGAAGTGTGAAGGGTTAGCCAGTACTTCCTGATGTCAGGAATTACTGCTTGTTCATGCATCAGTAAGTGTTTTTGTTAGCCTAATGAAAGGCCTATGTTTGCCCACTAAGATGTTCTTTATTCAGCCTGGTGCATGGTTTAGGCCTGTTTAGTGGAAGGTTCTGCCTTTACTCTCATGACATGTATACTACTGTCTAAGGCAGTGTTCTTGAATGCTGTTTGCTACCTCAGGAAATGTTTAAACTACCTAATTAAATGGTTCCTGGGTCATATGTCATGCATACTCCTGCCGAATGCAATGGTTCTCAGAGACCTCTAGGTGTATAAGGAGATGGTTACTCCCATTTGAGGAGAGATTTATTCCTGATTAATAGGGATAATGCACTGCTATTCCAGCCTCAGGTGTTGTGGTAGTTTAACCTAGTTAAAAGAAAGGTTGATTCTTACCTGATGAAATGGATAATGCTGGTTAAATGAAATGTTCTACATCGACTTTTTCAGGAAGTCTTTTCCCTGTGTGAGGAGAGTGATAACTTTGACCTATAGTCAGTTATGATACATCATTTATCTATTTATGAGAAGTTTTACTCCTAATATGGGAGAAGAGTTATGCACAGCTAATGTTCCCTCTAATATGGTGTTTCATATTTAAGGAAATGTTTGACCTACACTTAACGAATTGTTTTATTCCTACAGCGGGAAGAGGTTACTTCATGAATGTAATGTTAATGTATAACCAATGGGAAGGTTTTCCTTTAAACCGTTGAACTGCCTAATGTTTATTCTTACTAGGAATGTTAACTAGAAGGGTTATTCCTGATTGAGGCAACAGTTAAACCGGCACAAGGGGATATTTATTTATTTTGCAATATCTTCTCCTAGTTAGTGTTGGCTAATGCAAGGGTTATCTGGGCCCAGTGAGAAGTTCTCCAAAAGGTATGCCCATCCTTGCTATATGGAATATTTATTCTTAGTGAAATGTTTTCGCCTCTTTAGGGCTGTATTTATTTACTGAAACATACAGGAACAAATGCCATGTTATTTGGTTGTCTCATTAACGCATTTCTACAGGTGCTGTCATGAAGCAAGGCAAAGGACAGATCTGTGGTTTTTCTGAAAATATATTTATCTGATATCTGATATTGATTGAATATTTACTATTTATCTAACTGATATTTATTGATCCAATATTTAATATTTATTGATTATTTAATATCTACTCATCCAATATTGATTGCAAGTTTTGAGACACCTGTATTTTGAATGAACTTATGATTTCCCTGATCCTGCTCTATCTAACTATTTATCTTAATACAAATTTCTTGTTTTAATACAAGCTTAGGAGTGGAGTCATTTATTGCGTGCCCAGGTTTCTGTCTCAGTGTGAGTGTGTGCTGCATGATCGCTTAACACATGGGCTTTCGAATGCCTACCCGCTCGTGCCATGCTACCCTTGGGAGCTGGTGACCCCAGTTCCAACAGAGGGCATATGGTCAAGCTTGGCGGGAGTTTGTAGAGGGGCGCAGTTAGGAGGTCTGATGCATGGGCGACGTATGAAGATGTCATCCAGTTTATATTGACCATGATTTGAAGATGTTTGTCCCAGACTACGATTGCTGGCAAACTGGCGGCGATTGCCTTTATGAGAAAACTCTTTTGGGGTTATGCTCCTTCTGCAGGTGAACTCGGTAGGCAAAGACACAATAAATGAAAAGTAAAGATAGGAGATCATAGATGGGTATATATGATAGAAGTAGACAAGGAAAGGCATTTTAGGGGTTTAAGTTCAACAGTTAATGACTATGTAGGGGTTTTAAGCAGTTGCAAGTAAATGATATAAAGGGGTGAAATTTAGGGGTGGTGGGGGGAGGCAAGTAGGCAAATGTTTAGTGAGGTTTAGTTTTGTAAGGCAATGGCCAAGGTTATCTTTGTGAGATGCACCTGTCTTCAATAAAGCAGCCTTTTCCAAGCAGAAAGATCGAGTGTGTGGTCTGTGTTGCATCCCCTTTGGCCCAATGTGGCTTTGGGGGGTAGCAGCCAACCACCTCAGGAGGCTTGACCCCCCCCCTAAGGGTTTAGGGCCAATGGTGTGGGTCGGGCCAATTGGGCTCTTTTGGGCTAGACTAGATTGGGCTGGGGAGTTTTACATTAAAGCGGCTATTCTGTGATCTGTTTCACCATTTTCAGTAAGGGCACACGGCAGCCAGCCAGTAGGGGCTTCTTCAACTTTTTGTTTCCCTCCCTCTCCCCTGAACTGTGTGGGGAGATGGTCAAATATAGAGCACTATGGTGGCTGTATTTGTTGAGCATAGGTGCATCGGATTCGGAAGTTTTGTAATATGATTGTCGCTTGGAGAAGGTGCAGAACATTTTTTTGGCAGCTAGTTTTTATATGGTTACAGGTTAAGTTACGGTTGTTAACGAGATATACAGGGAAGAAGCAATAAATTACTAGTTAAGACAGGAGATCTTAGATAGGTAGATGGTATAGAAGTACGTAAGGAGTTTTAGGGGTTAAAGTTCAACAGTTAATGACCAAGTAGAGGTTTTAAACTATTGCAAGTAAATTACATAAGGGGGGGGATTTAGGGGTGGTGGTAGGAGGCAAGTAGGTGAACAAATGTTTAGTGAGGCATAGTTTTGTAAGGCAAAGACTAAGGTTATCTTTGTGAGGTGCACCTGTCTTCAATAAAGCGGCCTTTTTCACACAGAAGACTGAGTTTGTGGTCCGTGGTGCAGCCCCTTGGGCCCAATTCATAATGCAACATAATATTCTCCAATATATATTTCATATTTAGTTTTTTAAAACAAAATATTATTGCATACAAAAACGCATAAAAAACTTAGCTGACAATGTGATATAATATAACAAGGCTAGAAAAAGTATTATAAAATGTAACAACAGTTGTTTAGACTCTCCTGAATAGAGGTGGATGCAACATGCATGAGATCGATTTCTAAATCATCATTCTAAATGGAAAGAATATATTTTTGTGTCTGTCGATAAATCTTAACTATCTTATTGGCCCTAAGCGACCTTGATATAAAACAATATAGATCAGTCAATTAACTTGAAGAAGTGCCACTCAGCAATAGCATTTCTGATAATATGAAGTTGCTTCAATTTCGAGCGATCTAATCTATTAATCATTAGAACGTCTATTTTTCTAACAAGGTGCATCTTTCATTATTTTTGTCCACATAATTCAAAGTGTTGTCACAAGGGAAATAAGATGCTGCCAAACCCCAACACATTTATTTTTACTATTTGCTCTCACACAAATAGTATCAATGTATTGGTGGTTTCCATTATACAGCACAAGTAAGCATTGCAAATCAGTTCCGTCAATTAGAGTGAAATTGATATAGCACCTGTAAAGATCTTTTTTAAACACATATTGAGTTGTGAGTCTATTTCTTAAAAACGCCGAATGAGCTCTTCCAATAGCTTAATTCATCCTGATAGCATACAATGAACACATTTTTCATCCCATCCTTTTAACTCCAATATTTATATTTTATGTGGTCTGTAATGTGTTGTAATCAGAATAGAGAACTTTCTTACAAGATTGTGGGGCATATTATCAAGGGGGTTTATCTCCGCTTTTTTGGCTTTGAAAGCCAAGAAAGCGGAGATAAAATTATCTCCCTATTACCTAGCTGTCGCTAACACCAGTTAGCGACAGCTAGTAGGAGATAGCGACCATCTTGGGCCCCGCTTTGCATGTCAGTGAAATTTATCACTAATGACATGCAAAGTGGGCGTGCCAAGATGTTAGCGACTGGAAACAGTCGCTAACATCGCTATCTCCTATTACCAACTTTTGGAGATATTCGCGCTAAGCGCGATTATCTCCCAAAGCTAACACCTGCCCCTGAGCAGTTCTTAGCCATGTTATCCAATGGTAGGTGGATAACATGGCTAAGAGCATTAGCTCGGTAATGCACGAATATCGCGGACTTTTCAGCGATATTCATGCATTTCGGCCGATTTTTATCGCTTAGGAGATAAACCTTGATAATAGCAAGGTTCCTAAGCGATAAAAATCGCCGCAGCTCGGCGATAAAAATATTGCCGCTAAGCCAACATAGCGATAATTATCGCTAGTTGTTGGTAATATGCCACTGAATTTGGCATTGTAGTTAAATATTATGTTGAAGCGCCCTCGCCTGTTTCAAGCCACTGCTCTTTATTATTCCTTCAGTTGTGGCAGCAGAGTGCCAAGAAGAGCAGTTGTGAGTACCAGGCTGCAAGGCGCAGCAAGCTACAACCAGCATAATCAAACAAGTGGTCCAGCTATCACTCAGGCAGTTTCACCCCTATTGTGGCATGGTGGAGAAGCCAGTCCACCACAGAAAAGAAACGCCATGCATGCGTCGGTCAACCATTTCCTGCAACAAGTTTGACATAGATTTATGTTTAGCTGACTTGTGCATCAGGAAATACCTAGGTAGTAAGTGCCAATAATGGCCAAAAAATATGGCACCATCATTTTAGGAAGCACAATTGAGATATCTACTCCATTTAGGAGTGGATGTTTGTACTATTGGTAAAGAAAAATCCAATCTACTTCACTAAGCTTGTAGGTTATTTACACCAGCATATGGATGTGCATCTATTCGGTGTCCTGCGGTTATACCTAGGCTGTAACTTGCCTGTCTGGAAGTCACATACAGGTATGTGGTCTATAGGACTTGTGTAGTCAGTGGTTGAAGAATTGTAGAGGCTGTAGGCCAGTATGATGTTATGGGATAATGCACTGAATGTACTATTTCTGCATCCGGGTTCCCACTAACTAACTGTAACTATTCTGCCTTAATGTCTTCTTTTGTATTACAGTGTCTGCATATAGGATGTGAATCAAGATATATTACAGATAACGTATATTTTAATCAGTGCTTTTAACCCTCCCACAGTTTTCAGGAATAAACCTCCTGTTACGGTCTCTCCATTATGAAGAATATCAAGTACCGATATGGAGGCACACATTTTGCTCCTCGCAAAATAGAAGATTGTCACACATGTAATGTACACCCTCGCAAGGATAGTTTAAGACTCCATGAAATTAAATTGTTCTGCCTCCCTCTTCAATTCTGTACACCTTACATGTTCAAAATAGTAGGCACAAAACATAAACCAGCATTCCCTTACATTGGTCAAAAAAGTAAAGCAGAACTGTCATTGCCCTACTGGAGGTAGACATGCAAAGTGAACAAATGATTCCAAATATGAGCACCATGTTCCATTGCACTGGGTCTCTTGCAGAAGGCAAATAGTGGAATGAATGAAAGGATCAGAGAATACGTGATTACTGGCTCTAATCTCATAGAAACACAAACAATACATATATGGGTTACATGTTCAGTGAATATTTGACCTGTTGCATGCATTATAATGCCAGGTGCAAGATTACCAAACAAATAGGGAATAAAAGAGTTAGGCCACGAAAAATTAACTCCCAAGGGGTCAGATTGTGGTCACCCCAACACAACATTGAAGTCATAACCTGAAATACCCTGCTTATAGGTCATTCTGGCACACTTAAGGTGCAAGGGACCATTCATATTGATCCTTGAGGATAAAGGGCCAGGTTAGGAGCACCTTCAAAAAGTTGAAATACTTATATACCCTTTAAAAACAATGCTTTAATCATGAAGAGAACCCTAAAAATCAATTTACTATGCTGACAATAATAGAGGCTGGACATACCTTGCTGACAAATATTATCGAAGGTTTAAAGAATGTGAAAAATAGGATTGAAGTCCCCTTGCAAAACCAGTTAGATCATTTTTATGGAAATGCACCAAAATTTAGTTCCACCACTGGAATACAATTTATCATATCTTTTTAAGTAATAATACTTCTCTCTGTAGGACAAAACAACAAGGATCAAAGGAAATAGTTAAACTGCCAAGCAATAGTAACATCACTGACAAAAGGGTGAAATTGCTCTCCAGAATGCCCAATAGTAAATGTAGAGGTTCTGCTGACGATTCGCTGGTTGAAATTATCTAACAGTTAGGTGGTCAAGACCTAAATGGAACAACTGGTGTGTTTTATAAAATATTCTACTTTTTTCCTATTGAAACTCATAATGAAAGTAGGGTCACTTCACTTAAAATGTAGGCAATAACAGAGAAATTGGTTAGATCAATAAAAATATAAGCAAAACTTCAACCCTCAAAATAGGTCAATTGCCCAGGTTATTCAAATTTTTTCAGACACTGCTCATTCTGTTGAAATTGTGGACATTTAAGAATTCACAGCCAAATATTGATCAATTTGTTTGGTGTATGGTGGCAAGACATCAGGATAGTACTGAGGCTAAAGACAATCCTGAACATTTGGAGATATTATTAGGCTGCCCTATTCGTATATCTTTTTTTTGTGAACCAGCTCAGGACTGAGAAACAATGGTGATTAGCAATCACACAATTTCTAAGAGGAATTTATTGGAAGACGCTTCCTTGCACAAATCACATCTGTTGGAAACTGAACCTCTCTGAATGGTCAGCCCAAACATTTTGACGTCCTCCTCCTCTTTTCTGACCTCATTTTTGTTGTTTGTAGGACTCTGGGCACTTTACCACCACAGCTAACCAGTGCTAAAGGGAATGTGCTCTATCCCCTAAGCATGGTTTGCTTGAAACATCCACAAATTGCATATGTAATTTACTTATAAGTCCCTAGTAAAGTGCACTACCTGTTCTTTGGGTCTGTAAATTAAATGCTACAAGTGGGCCTTCAACACTGCTTGTACCACCCAGTCAAGTAGCCCTTTAATATGGTGAACAACCAAAATATAGAATCCAAAATAGACAGGACAGAATATCGACTCCAAAATATAGATAGGCCAAAATATCGACTCACCAAAATATAGTTAGTCAGAATATCGAAATTGTGGTAGGAAATATCGAATTTAAAATATCGATTTCCATAATATTGAAAAAAATGTAGTGTTATGTTTGGTAGCATATGTGTTAAAATTATGTATTCATTTTGTAATGTATATTACATTTTTTTAAGTAATGAATGTTATGTAATTTAATTTTGCATAATTTAATTCCGTAGCATGTTGTGGATTTATAGAGGAATATGGAGGGAAGTAATTTATTTATAGTAAATTAAATATACATTTTTATGTATATGTATTGATAATTAATTATTAATTGGTAATTTATTTTTATTAATTTTCTAATTCCTTTGTATTAATTAATTAATTGATAACTATGTTAATTATATTATTTATTATTTGGAGTGGGTTGTGAGTTTATAGGGGAATAGGGTGGGAAGTAATTGAATTTTTACAAAGTTAATATTTATTTTTATTTATATGTATTGATAATTAATTGCTTGATAATTAATTATTAATTGGTAATTAATTGTATTAATTGGTAACAAATTGTATTAATTGGTAATTAATTTCTATTAATTGGTAATTAATTGTAAATAATTGGTAATTACTTTTTTTAATTGATTAATTGATAATTATGTTAATTGTATTATTTATTATTTGGAGCGGGTTGTGGGTTTATAGGGGAATAGGGTGGGAAGTAATTTAATTGTAATAAAGTAAATATTTATTTTTATTTATATGTATTGATAATTAATTTAAAATGAATTATTAATTGGTAAATCATTTTTATTAATTGGTAATTATTTTCATTTTATTGGTAATTAATTTGTATTAAATGGTAATTAGTCATATTTTTTTATTGGTATTGATAATTAATTTAATCTTAATTTTATATTAAATCATTGCTTTCCCTACTGTTGCACTCTCTGGATATGAATAGTAAATTTTACCCCTACGCTATCCAACGCTTTCCCTACTGTTGCACTCACTGGAGTGGGAATAGTAATTGTTACCCCTACGTTCTCCAATGCTATCCCTACTGTTGCACTCACTGGAGTGGGAATAGTAATTTTTACCCTTCCACTATCCAACGCTATCCCTACTGTTTCACTCACTGGTGTGGAAATAGTAATTGTTACCCCTACGCTATCCAACGCTTTCCCTACTGTTGCACTAACTGGAGTGGGAATAGTAATTTTTACCCTACGGCTATCCAACGCTGTCCCTACTGTTTCACTCACTGGATTGGGAATATTAATTGTTACCCCTACACTATCCAATGCTTTCCCTACTGTTGCACTCACTGGAGTGGGAATAGTAATTTGTACCCCTACGCTATCCAACGCTTTCCCTACTGTTGCACTCACTGGAGTGGGAATAGTAATTTTTACCCCACGCTATCCAACGCTTTCTCTACCTTTGCACTCACTGGAGTGGGAATAGTAATTTTTATCCTCTCACTATCTAACAAATTCTCTATTTTTTGTACATGACATTTATTATTTTTACATTTTAAGTTGTTTTATATTATTTTAAGTATGTTTTATTTAATTGTTTTTAATATTTCATTACTTTTATGTTATTTTTAATACATTTAAAAAAATCGATATTTTATTTAACTATATTTTAACTTAGTTGGTAATTATTCATTGAATTTTTTATTGGTATTGATAATTAATGTAATCTTATTTTTATATAAAATCATTGCTTTCCCTACTGTTGCACTCTCTGGATGTGAATAGTAAATGTTACCCCTACGCTATCTGACGCTTTCTCTACTGTTGCACTTGCTGGAGTGGGAATAGTAATTGTTACCCCTACGCTATCCAATGCTTTCCCTACTGTTGCACTCACTGGAGTGGGAATAGAAATTTTTACCCTCCCGCTATCCAAAGCTTTCTCTACTGTTGCATTCACTTAATTGGGAATAGTACATTTTACCCCTACGCTATCCAATGCTTTCCCAACTGTTGCACTTGCTGGAGTACGAATAGTAATTGTTACCCCTACGCTAGCCAATACTTTCCCTACTGTTGCACTCACTGGAGTGGGAATAGTAATTTTTACCCTCCCACTATCCAACGCTTTCCCTACTTTTGCACTCACTGGATTGGGAATAGGTTGGATGCCAGGCCTGTGTGTGCAGTTTACACTGCTATGTCGACCTGGCATTTAATACCACTTGCGAAGCTTTAAAATCCCCTTTCATTACACATTAGACATCCGTATGGTAGGCCCTAGGCAGCCCTTAGGGTAGTGTTCTATGTAACTAAAAGGAAGGACATGTACTTTTACATTTTACATGTCCTGGTAGTCAAAAACTCCTGAACTCATTGTTCACTACTGAGAGGCCTACCCCTTTCATAGGTTAACATTGGGGATTCCTTACTATATGTAATAGACTGTAATTCCTATCTGAGAGAAGGTAGAGTTGTCATGCTTTGTACCTATGGAAAGGCAATGAGAAATCATCTTCAATGGTGAAGTTGGATTTGTCATTAGTAGTCTGAAAAAGCCACATTTATAAAGTTAGGCATTTTCCTGCTCTTAGCCATTTGGTCTCTGCTGCCTGCCTCAGATCACTGGCTGGGCTGGATGGCAGTACACTTTGGGGCCGATTCCGATTCGGGAAAAACCACTCCGAATAGCCGTACGGAGCATTTTTCCCGTACGAATCGTACCCTGCAGCCTCCCCCGTATGTACGATGAAGTACGATTCGTACCAGGAGCTGGACTCAGTACGAATCGTACAAAGACCATACGACTCGAATCTCTGTACGATTATCCCTCGGAACCCACTGTACGCCACATCCGTACGGTTCGAAGCAGGTTTTTCTGACCCAGCAAGTACGATTCGTGTCAGGTACGCACCATACCATGCTTTTTTTACGGGAGCCCAAAACGTCCGGAGAAGCAGAGTCACGCCTCGAAACAGGTACGGAACATCCCCCCCAGGGTACGGTGCATACACTCCATGTCTGCAGGGGTACGGTTCGTACCCCTGCGATCATGGGGTGTACGCACTGTACCCCACGCAGGGTGTACACGTGCATACACCCAGCGATCATGGAGTGCAGTGCGTATACCCCATGATCATGAGGTGTACGCACCGTATGGTGTGTATGTGATTGTGTGGTTGTTCGTATGAATCGCCCTTACCTGACATGGACCGTACGAATTGCGTCCTCATACCCTGGTCCGGATCGTACTCGTCGGGTCGTACGGCATGTTTACGAATCGTACGGTTCACTGTGAGGGTTCGTGTCGTACGATTTCAGCCTTGCAATTCGTATGGTTCACGACGAGTCGGACGGATTGACGAGATACGGATCGTAATACTCGATTCGGATGGACATGTACGATTCGTACGGAGAGGGCTCCGGATACGATTCGGACGGACGCTTTTTTCCCGAATCGGAATCGGCCCCTTTGTGTATTACCTCTCGACAGCCATATAAAATTAAGGCTGGGTGTGACTTTATGCATCTTCCTGGGATAATGGGAGGAAGATGCTGAGCACAGCCTCACACTTACACATGAAAAGGCTGGGCCCTGTCTGCACACAAAGGGCTATATACACTCCTGTTGTCACTCTTGAGCCCAGACAGGAAGAAGGCACCTATGTGCACTACAAAAACTCTTCTTTACAGTCAACCCCACTTCAAAGGCACAACTGGGTAGAAGTACTGGACCTCTAACCCTACGAACTCTGTACTCTGTGTGATATAAAACCAACTTGCCAAGAAGAGCAACTACTGTGCTAAGGACTGCCTCTCTGCTGGATTGCTGATCTGGAAAACTGCTGCCTTGCTGTGCTGCCCTGCTGCCTTCTGTACTCTCTGACTGGATATTTATCTCTTGACCCAGAGTGACTGACCAGCCTCCTCTCCTTAGAAGCACCAGGGACATCAAAGTCTTCCATCTTGCTCCTGAGCCTGGTTCATTTGAAGTAGACCCGGGTGATTGCTCCAGTAAAACCGATGCATTCACTGCTGCAAGAGTAGAATTGACACATTACTGCTGTTGTGGGAACAGAACCGGCCCATCACACTCCGAAACAGCATATCACAATTGGAACCGCTGCATCGGGGCTGCCGCATTGCCATCACTGCAAAAGGACGATCAATGTATCCCTTAGACTGCCTGGAGAAACCCGGTACATTGGCTTCATGACCAAAGCTTCTTAGAATTGGAACTTCAACTTCGAAACTGGTGCATTTCCTCCATTGTGGGATCGATACCGACGCATCCCTCAGCTGCATCCTGCATATCATGGTTTGCGACCAGGATTAAGGTGCTTTTGCTCAGCGAAGCCTGTGTGAGTCCTGTATGTGACCCGCGCTCCATTACGGTCATCCTGAACTCTTGATTTTGTCGCGGTCCCACCGCAAATTAACTCTTTAGGTGCTTACTGCTTCTAAACACTATTTTTAAATTTCTTCTTTAAAAAAATATATTTTGGCTTCTGCTATATGGATTTCTGCCATTGTGGTCTTATTTTATTGATACAATCATTATCTAATCTTCTAAACTGGTATGGAGTCCTTTTCTGGTGTTTGTGTGGCCTTACTGTTTGATGTGTTGCTCAAATACTTTACACATTGCCTCTTAAATTAATCCTGCCTGCTCTGTGCGAAGCTGTCAGAGGGTGAGCACAGGTTACTTTATGGTGTGTATCTGTCTAACCCTGACTTGGATTGTGGTTCATGCTTGGACAATGTGCATACCTTTGCCAAACCAAAAACCCAATTTCTAACAACATCGCTCTAAATTCTTTATACATTTCAGAAATACCAACCCTAATTGTAGGGATCTAGAATAAGAAAATTGAAAAAGCAAAACTTTTTTAGCTATTGTAATTATGCTCATCAATATTCTGACTTGATTACCTAATTGAAAAAATAAGTGAAAGAAGAGGTGATGCATGAATATAGAACCAATTTAAGACAGTAAGCAAGAAATCACACTGACCCACTAGATCTATTCTTGTATTACAAAATGCAAAATGAGCTATAAACCTTTAATCCATACTTCCCCTTAGACTCCCTGAGAATCAATCACTCACATGCCTAATTGAAAGCACAGATGCTAGGCATTAATCACCAGGATCTAGATGGTAGTACAAGGTCAAAGCCACCTTAATGTCAGTATTGCACGAAGACTGTAGGAGGACCCTGTGGGCAAGAATTCATGGATACGTAGTGCTACTATTGCTTCACCAGATACAGATAATCTCCATAAATAATAGCACAGACTTCTAGATTTTAAGTGTATATGATTCCACTGTGAGCAATTAAACTATGTGCAATTCAACTAAGGAACATAGGCAACTTTGAACAATGTTGACAACCCAGAGCTGATCTATTGCTGCTGGCATAGCAATTTCCAATTCATTTGAGATGCCCTCTCCCATGTAATACATGCACTCATTACAGGAGCTATTTAGCGTTCAGTAAAATCCTTGAACCAACGACCCCACGGTTAAGAGCATTTTCTCAATATTATACTTATACACATGTGTACATTGTCCATAAGACCACTGCAACTCTGATATTAACTTAATCAATGCATATATGCATTTTTTTAACAAACAGACCTAATGGTACATAGGTCAGTTCTTAAAAATATTTAATGATCGCAAAAATACTAGTTGTGAATTGTGACCATGATATTGTATTGAGCGAATCATATATCTGACCCAATTATTATACACATATGGTGTGGATGGTGATGTCAAGCTTCAGAGACATCATGGTGGCTAATTTTTCAAGATCTCATAATTACCACAACTTGCAAAGCTCTTTTGGTTGCTGGACCACTTTAGATTTATCTTATCACCGGAATATAAAATTTGTATGTGCGTTGACCAACAACCTTTATAGCAATGTAACACACTATCATTATATACTGATTAGAACTATCACGCTCAGCATTGGCTATAAGAGTATGAAATACATGTCAAGAGGAGTGAGATGCTCTAAATAATAATCGATTATGTTGCAGTACTTTACATGTGTTGGTTGGATATATGATTTGTATGACAATCACCTACATAATGTTCACGGAATATGAGGTACAGTTAATGGTACACACAATGTAACCCACAATGTAGCCCTAAAGAAGCAGATACAGTCACAAAAAATGCAAATATCAACCACAAGCTGCACGAGGCAAAAATGCACAACATGCCTGTTAATAGATGTGCACAAGATGCATACAGTATCGGTCAATGTTTGCACAAATCAAAAAAACTGATTTACACAAAACCAGGCAAAATATGAAGGTCTCTGCAAATATCCAATCTATTCAATCCAAACATTTGTATAGCAATAAAACTAGACAGAGAGGACTCCTAGCACTCGGACAGCTGGGTCTTGACCAAATTCCTTTAGCTAGCTATTTACTCCTAGCAGCCTGTGAGTTCAATACAGAGACCAGCTATATGATTTTAAAAAGTATTGACAAAGCACATAAGTTTGATTTTACAAATGTGTAAGCCCATGTTCTTTGATTGTTAGGTTGGAGAGTGTGTAGATGCTTGCGTGGGTGAATGTGCGAATATGTAAATGGATGTGTTAATGGGTGACAATGTAGGCACATAAAAGGATAATAGGATGAGTGATTTATTACCTGGATTGAAATGATAGGTTTATGATTGAGTAAATGTACGCATGCACTTATGAATAATAACTGTACTGGGTGGCTCAATGAATGAAAGGATGTGCAGGCAAGTGAGTTAATAGATGAATGGATGAGTCAGCACATGAATGTGAGTGAGTGCATGGTTGGCTGAGTTGGTAGAAGAGTGAGTGCCTCTGTTGTTCAATTTTCCTGTCGCAGCCCAGAATACCTGGCACGGGATGGCCAGCACTTTCTGATCTCGTACAGGATACATCCAAATAAATGGAACGTTGAATAGACTGAAACTGCTTTTTCATTTAAAAAAAAAAAAAGCTAACAGAGCATAGAATGTTATGTGCTGCATGGATTCCATTCGCGGAGAATTTGTCTCGGAGGACAACACGTTTTTCATTTGGAGTGGGAAAGTACTTTATTTATTTATTTATTATTTTTTTCTTAGAGGTTTTGTAAAGTGCAGGTTTCCTTCCTGTCACTTCTCTGCCTGCAGACAGAACATTCAGTCCACAGGGTAATGTGGTTTAGGAGACACTGATGCTGTGTATAGTTCAGTATTCTTCATTACGATCCACATGCACACAAATACATTCTGTTGAAAAGTGCCGCAACAGTTCTGTTTTCATCTGTCCCTGAAGTGCAAATAGTTGCAGTGAGCTTAGACTTATTGCATTCCTCAGTTTCACTCTGGTTCCATTCAGACATAAGAAGGTCTGGTTCACCAATTGGAAACGTGATGTAGGTAAGAGGCTATCAAGTACTGGTGTGCAGACCTTCTTCCAACAGGGAATGGATTTTAATACTGATCACATGCACTGGTGGTAAGTTCGCCTAATAGTGTTACAGTGTTTGGGTCAGAGAACCCAGTCACATGTTAAAAACAGACAAGAAAGGAATAACCTTCGAGGCACTCTAAAAAATACTTTGTGGAATAGCATTCCTACTGGCCTTACTCGAACTTGCTGATTGTGGCTGGATAGCAAGGGTTGGGCACATTCAACTCTTAATCCAGAAATCCCAGCCCACTTCTCAAACTTTCTTGCAATATGTTACAATAAGGCTGACTAGTTACTGCTTGGCTTGTTTTCCATTGGCAGAGGAGCTTTATCAAATGCTCATTTCCTGAGGTTTGACCAGAATTGTCCCTGTGGAGGTTTCTTGGACAGTAGGAGTTTCTCCTGGATGTGTATTTAAGAAGTTATCCCGATGGAGAAGAGTAATATGAAGAAACCCAGGTCTCACCCTTGTGGAATTCACGTGTGCTAATGTTCTGCACATGCATTACTGAATCCACTTCCCTGGTCCCCTTCTCCTGTTCCAATTCAGTAGCAGCCTAAACCCACTTGATAGCCCTGGGCTGCTATGTATGTGTGGGGGAGGAGGGGACGCAGCTAACCATGTTTCCCATCGTAATGGGTTTGAGGCATTTTCAAGTTTCTCTTACTGTGGGTATTGAATCAACCACTACTCACCAATGGATGTTCAAATTTGTATCATTTAATTAAAGAAAATTATAAAGCAAATGAGACCCGAGACATCAGGTATCAGAGCGCTTTACATAGCACCAGTTTCCTTACAGAAGGACACATTCATTTTTGTTAGGCACTGGGAGATTAATTGATTTGCCCAGAATCACAGGTTGTTGAGCGTTGTTGCCGGGACTCGAACATTATTCCCCAGCTTTGAGGGTGACCACTCTAGTTGTTAAGCTACATCCTCTCCAACTTAGTAGTACTTGGTGGGGTTTTTTCAGATTTTCCCCATCACACACGAATCATTAGTGCATGTACAGATTTGAATCATTGATCAAAAATATTGCTCTGAGATGCTTAGTTTTCCAATACCACTCAGTAGTCATGAGTTTATGATCATTGTACCCTATCACTCACGAAAATTCATTTCATACAAAGGGTGGAAGTATAACTCAGAACTAGTATGCGAAAGCACATATTTGCATGTTCCTCATCACATTAAAATTGCGAGTGACTTCCCAGATGTCCTTAAGGAATGTTCAGATTCGGCCAATCGCTCAGAAATCCTGTATGTTTAGATTTTTCCCAACACTCTGTAACCCATTGTCCACATTTACATTTGCACCATCGCCCTGCAATTAGTGCATGTTAGATTCTATGATCTTGCTGTAACTCATTTTGTTCATGTTCACAAGCCGTGTATGTTCAGACTTGCCCATCACTAACCACTCTTCAATGTATGTCATGACTCATCACCCTAGCTCAACAGTCCTTGGAGCAGGCCCCGATTTGCACCATCACTCAGTCCTACTTAGTCAATGTTGGGGTTTACAGCCCCACTTATTCATTCTAGTTTCATGATCAGATTTGAACCATTACTCAGTATTAATTTATGTGTGTCAGATCTGTCCCATCTCAGAAATTTATACTGCACGCACATATTTGCACCATCACTTTCTGTTTCTCAGAACATACGCAACTTGTAGCATTATGCAGTAATATATCATGTGGGGGTATTTTCACGATCACTCGGATATCCTGAGTCACCTCAGTCCAGTGCCTCATCATCCTTTTACCCCACAGCATAGAGAATATTCCCCAATGACTGAAAAATGAATTACTGTGAACTGTGTTTCCTCCATTGCCTTTATGACTTGCATTGTAGAAAGGAAGAATGTCCTTAGAGTCACCCAATTTTAGTAGCTGAAACAACTAAATGGCATGTACTATACCTTTGTTTTGATGCTCAGTCTGCCTAGCAAATTTGGTATAACATGCCACATTTATATAAATTCATATTTATACACATTTATATTATTTGTTCTTCATTATTTTACAGTAATATTCAACATACAAAGACTCTTATACTGCAAGTGCTAACAGCATAGTCATTTGGCAGAAATGTGGTTGCTAAAACAAGCAGATAACTTCAAATTCAGAACTCTAAGGTCACTTACATTATAATTTGCATATTCTTCTCTATCCAAGTTACGCGTCACCAATATCTCTCCGGTGAGTTCATTGATTCTGAACACTCCTCTTGGCTCCTGGTCCACTCCTTTTCCCGAAAGTCGAAATTTGGATCCCTCTGGCATGGCAGTTGCTGTCACCTGTGAGACAAAGACATATAATCCCATTTAATTTCCAAAGCACAGTTTAAGAACATGATCCATATGATTAAATTAGGGTTTTAATATGAAATACTGTTTAACACGATCAGTCAGAACTTTCACACAAGATAAAAGCAAGGTTAAAAGGGAAATGTCGCAAGCCAGATATTTTCTATTAGAACCAGTACCCTTCTGGTGAACATTACGCAAAATAGCATCAGGTGAAATCTTGAAAATATAATATTCTCACAGGGCAATTGGAAAGACCATTGGGCAGTGATTAAACTGCCTCAAATGACATTGGCTTTGCCATCCAATTTAGGCTGGCAGATGAATCCACCACATGTTACAGACATACATCTCTGCTCGTAACCACCAAGTCATCATGACCTGAAAACACTGCAAATGTCCATAGAATGAGGGGAGAAACCCTAAAACTCTTGAGAGACATTCTTAACATGGCTACTGTAAATGTAAAGGCTTTTTGAGAATATATTTTAAGCTGCAACATTTATGATAGCAAATTTTTCATTTTGGACAGGCACGGGGGAACTGTTGTTACAGCCAAAGAGTTGGCTGAGACTAGGTCGATGGGAGCTATTTTACGATAAAAAAAACATGCAGCTGACTCACAAACTGCATTTTTTTGCATGTAAAGTGGTACTCTATTAGTACTACTTAATACAAAATAGAATTAATAAACCTACATGTTTATTTTTTCATATTGTTTTCTGTGTGGCAATATCCACACACATGGTATATATCTTTGTTGTAAATGTGGGAGTAACTAGGGTGAGTGGTGGGAAAATTGGAAATTATTACCTGAACAATTGGTGGGGAAGGGGATAATGTAAGAAAAATTAAGGAGTGGTTTTGAAGGGATATGGATTCCTCCAACAACAGGAAAAATGTTACTTTCAGTAACTTTACACTCAAATGTATTCATTTGAGGGTATGGAGGCATGCAAGTCCACGCTTAGGTGTAGATTCCTACTGGAAATGGTAAATAATAAAAACGCTCACATTTTCACAAAGTTGCAGGAGCAGATCTACTTGTAAATAGATCTGCACAAACAAATGAACCTACATGAATCATGCCTAGCAAAGTCATAAACTGGGAGGTAAGGATTCATTACTTATTCTGAATAAGGGTAGCCTGAGAAATTAATTTCATCTTCTCAGAAAGAAAGGTCCATTAACATAAGGAAACTTCTTTTCAAGTCTAATCCAAACACTTGGTGGGGCAAATCACCAACTGTATTTTGTTATACTTGAAGTCGAACTACATTAGTACTACTCATGTACTACAAAATGCAATTCACAAACATGTGAGTGATAGTTTTTATTAAAATGGAAAAATAATCTAGTTCAAGTCATATGTGCAACAGTAACATGCCATTTATATATAACTGCCTTAGACCTGACATCCTTGGTGTGCTTCCCCAGTCTTTTTGCCTCGGCCTCCTGTATTTCTGCTGTGTGCTGGATTTCGTGTTGGTGGTCTAGATGCTTTGGGCACTTTGCCACTGCTGATCAGTGCCAGAGTGCAAGTGCTCCCTATGTAAATTATGTTATGGATTGGTGTTTCTGTGACTGGCATGTTTGATTTACTGATACGTCCTTAGTAAAGTGCACTGAGAGTGAGCAGGGCATGTAAATCAAATGCTACTAAGTGGGTCTGCAGCACTGATTGTTCCACCCATAGAAGTAGCCCTGTAAAGGTATCTCAGACCTGCCACTGCAGTGTCTGCACACAGTTTTTACTGCCATGATGACTGGGCAAGGGCACCCACTTGCAAAGCTCTAACCTTCCCTTTTATTACTTGTCAGTCACCATGAATGTAGGCCCAAGGTACCCCTGTGAGCAGGGTGCAGTGTATGTGAAAGGTAGGACATGTACTTGTGTTTATGACCAGCGTCGGCCCATGCAGGCAAGAGCGGTGGGGTGGTGGGGACAGGTGGGGTGGGTGGGGGCAATTTCAATGGAGGATCATGAAAGAAAATTCAATAAATAATTAATTTTCCCTCATCGTCCTCTTTTGAAATCCCCACCACCACCTGGCCCCACTGCCCGACCGGGCCGATGCTGTGTGTGACATGTCATGCTTGCACCGTGACCTGTGGGTCCCGCACTCCAAACCACCTCTGTTCACTCCACTGCCCTGGTCTCACCGACAATGTACCTGCAAGCTGACATCACTGCCCCTGCCTGCATCATGGTTTGGGGGCACTGCTCGTAAGTCAAATGATGCACCATCCCGCCCTACACCGAAGTCAGGGCCTACTTACACCAGCTCCTATCGACCGCCACCTGCACCGTGACCTGTCAGCACTGTAACAAGCACCACCCCACTTCGTACCGCATCCCCGGTCCCACCGAAATCGCTGGATGACCACCACCGAACCGCTGCCTGCACCATGACCTGGGGGCACCGCATGCTGCACCGCTCCACTTCACATCGCAATCACGATGGTTGCTGCAACCATCCCGCACCGATGCGGTCAGCTGGAGCCAAAGGCTTCTTACACCGACACCGGTCCGCACCAATGCGGCCGACTGAATCTGTTGGACTGTCGTCAGCACTGCGGTAGTCCAGGATGGAGCTACCAACTTCAAGGAACTGCATTTTAAAGGTTATTCTTGCAAAGTGCATATTTGGTTAGTTTATGTTGGATGTTTGTTGTTTTGGTCTTGTTTGACTTAGATAATGATTACCTATTTTTCTAAAATGGTGTGGTGTCCATTTGTAGTGTTTTCACTTTGTTACTGTATGTGTGCACAAATGCTTTACCCACTGACTCAGAGCTAAACTTGTCTGCTCATGCTAAGCTAGCAAGGGGGTGAGCAGGGGTTGTCTAAGGGCATAACTCCTTTACTCTGACTAGAAGCAAGCGCCCCTACTTGGACAAAGGTGCAAACCATTGCCAACTTCAGACCCCCATCCAACAAACTGACACAACATTAAAATGTGTAAAATGCAGTATGTAACTTTACTTATTAGCACTAGGCCTCACATCTTTTAGGCAAGCTCTATTTTACAAACCACTAAACCAAATGTGCTGAGATGTGCACAAAATGTTTTAAAAGTTGACCTTACCCTGACATGTCATTAATAAAAACTAGTTTTCAGAATGTTCCTGATTAACAATGTTTTTGAAATGTTTGCTATAAACAATTTATTGTTAAATAAAATGAGTCCTTATTTCACACACTAAATACAAAGCATGAATAGAAAATGTGGCTCTTTTAACATATTTTACCTCATTATATAATGAAGGGATGTGGTGCTGAACCATATTTCTTGCAGTTGATGTTTCTATTTTACATAGTCTATTGTTTAGCTAATATATATAATTGTATTAGAAGGTTAAGAATGTGATCATGCCCATGGGAAATGAGGTCTAAGAATCTAAAGGCCTCATACATAGAGAGAGTTTTAATAATGATTCATACTTCATGATAATTCTTTGAAAGTTCTCAGAGCGGAATCATGAGAAAGGGAAAGGAGAGTCTGCAATGTGTTTTGTCAAATGTTTATATTAGTGGGCCTACCTAGAGTAGGTTAACACTTAGAACTCAACACTGTACGCTGAATACCTTTTTTCCCAGACCCTTTTTCAATACCCTTCATGCTTGATGCTAGCAGCTTTATGGTGAAGGCTGAACACTCATTTACCATCCCTTTCTGACCTGATTGCTGGATACAGCTGCTACTGTATCAGTCAATCAATCAGGATTTATAAATGTGGCAAAACACCCTTGAGGGTCGCATGACACTGGGGTTGTCAGCTGCTTCACCAAGAAAGAAGTGAACAATGAGGCAAAAGCAGGAGAAAGCACTCAGAATAATGGGGGAATGGACGGAGAAAGCAGTAAAAATGAGTCAACCGCAGTAAAAGCACTCACAAAAATGGGGAAGGGAAGGAGAAAGCACTGAAAAAACTAGGCAAATGCAGCAAAAGTACCCAAAAAATGGAGAATGCAGTAAAAACGGGGCAAACGCAGAAAAAGTACTCAGACTAATGGGGAGGAAGCAGAGCATCTAACTCTCATTATTGACTGAACTTAGAAATAGTGTTGTGAAATTAATTTATGTGATGTATAGCTCCTGATCTTCTCAATCGAAGGCCTGTCACCGAGAAGTTAGAGACAAAAATCCAAGCAGGGATAAATCCTGTTGGTGTTAAATTGAGATGTTAAACTGTTATATATAAATGGATTCCCACCCCAACACCTACTTCCAGAGATCTCTGCCTCTCCTGTCTTTTCTGTATGGAGATGTGTCACAGTGCCAGTGATCTCTACACACATAGGTGTACATTTAATTATAAATAGTGAGAGTCTTTAAGAGTAGTAGGAAAATGAGGAATAATTGTTAATAAATAGGAGGCGTTTAGGGGAATTATGGAGGGGTTTGGGACGGACATGATATTACGGAACACACACTCACAAAAAAAGCAAGATAACTGCAATTCACAAAAAACATTTCTCAACTTCTTATGACACTAAAGGTGTCAAAACAGGCTCAATCGTGCTCCAAACTAGTCTCAGAGTAAGTTGAGCATCACACACGTCCAATCTCTGGCAAACTAACACATTCATAAGTTAGGCTAGTTTGGGAAAAAAGTTACCTCATTTATTGAATATCTAACTTTTAAAAATATTTACTAAGTATGGGCGAAATTTGCGAAAAGCGAATTCGCGGTCCGCGAAATCCGAGAATTTGTGCGAACTTGCGAATTTTATTATTTTGGCGTGTTCGCAGGTTTTTTTTTCAGCGTGGCTACCGCAAACTTACCCATGCAGTCATTTTTGTGCGTGACCATCTTGTTCGCAGGAGGAAAACAACTCGGCAAACTCGAACAAGCTAAAAAAAAATTGCGAACTTGCGAATTGTGGATTGTTTGGCAATTTCGCGCGATTAGCAGAACCCGAAATTGCCAAAAATCCGCAAATTTCGTGAGGGGAACGAATTTTCAGCCCATGCTTACTAAATATCATATACAAATTAAAAAGTTAATGAGTGAGTATCTGTTGAAATTATGTATAAACATTATTAATAAATTAAATATATGTAAATTGTTTTGCTATTTAATGCACATTTAATTTAAGGAGTTAATGTACTTTCACTTCATTATATCAGCGTACCATTCATTTTAATTATTTGTAATTACTTTACAAATATATTTTACATAAAATATGTTTTGAAATAATGTTCTGTCATTCACAATAGAGAGGGCTCCACCCCACTGGCACAGGTGGATCTCCACCGTCAGGAAAAATGTTACTCGTAGTAAATTTACACTCATGAATGCATTGATGCGAGGCTCTTTCCCCTCGTTGGTGGGGTTAGTAGAGGTATTAGTCTACATCAATGCGTAAGTCTCTATTCTGGAATTGTGAATAGCAACAAATCTAAGGGTACCACCTAGTTGTAGGAGTAAATATATAAGTAAGTAAATATACACATGTATATTTGTCACCACAAATTGGGACCAAAGTTAATTAGTGCTCTTTGCGTTTTATACTGCGGGGGATATAAAATTTAGAATAAAGATCATGTCCGGCCAAAGACTGAATTTTAATGGGGAATTACACATACACCTTTAAATTATATTAAACGGAACTGGCTTCATGGAGTGTTCAACACATACTTATTCTTGCTTACTGGTAAAGGACAGGTAGATTTTCGTATTGACATTTTGATAAGGTCCAGCATATAGGCAGACAAGACAACAAGAAGAATGTCATTTTTTGACCATATGGGCTACAGATTCCCATAAGTGCTGTAGGCAGTACAGGGTGGATATGCACTGGAGTACCATAATTTAAATTTCCACCTTTAATAAAAATAGAAAAGCTCTTTTGGTGAAAGTTTAATCTAGTAGTTTGTCCAGCCTGTGGCAAATCATGCTATTTAAATCTGTGTTACCTGAATTTAGGTGAAATACACCTTTCGTATGCAGAAGCACAGGGTGTCTGAGGCACGCATACAGGCCTCAGTCCTAACAAGAGATAAATCATAAGGTATTTAAATGCAAAATATTTTGGAGCTTATGGCCGGAGTCATGGACATACCAAGCCATTTGAAATTAACGAAATACATGAATGTAAACATGGGAAACATTTAGGCTTATCTTGAGTCTTTATTGAATTATGAAAAAGAAGGAATGAAACTGGAATAATGAGTTTTCAACATTGTTCTAGAAATACTGTAGCAAAAAATGAACTCTGAAATGGTAACAAGGTAAATATATATATAGGTAAATATGGGTTTACATTACTTAACTTCATGTGTATGTGCCTTGGCTATATACATTGCTTCAAGAGACAAATACCTGGATTGAAGAATTGTAAACCCATACTTACCAATATAGACTTAACTCCATGATAATTTGGTTGTGAATATTTTTGCTAGAATTTTGCTGTGAAATATTTCTGTAGTCAATATTCTAACAAAAGGCGATCGAAATACAAATCAGAACAAGTAATCATTGATACTTGCATGCATCCAAAGCAAACACAAGGAGGTGATGGATCGAGCGCTGAAACTTTTCAGACACTCACCCCAGTCATAGATCTGGGTTGAATCCATCATCATACTTCAGCTCACTTCACCACCCCAGTTCAGGCCCAGCCATTTGCAAATCAGTCTCTTGGCCCTGTTCCTTATTGGAACAGTCTGCCAATTTTTCAATGCATATATTTCGAAGCACATCGCAATGGTCACTCCACAATTTAGAACTTATTAGTGAACTAATCAGAGAAGGAATAAGAACTAGGGGTGGACGACATGTGCTTAGTTTTCTTTTGAAGTAGTACATGAATATTCGGGTAAATTATGCAAAATTACAACAAAAAAATGCACATCTAGCATTTAGGACTATATTATAGAGCGAACTGTGCCATTGCATCAATTTTTGATGCGAGGGCACGTGACACTCTAAAATCATATTGCTGGAGCTCAGCATTGGTAGGTCAACCTATCAGGGTGCGGACTTACTCGTCTGCAGCACAGTTCCTTCTGCCACAATTAGATGTGGAAGCAGATACAAAGGTTAAGTTAACCAGCACCGCGAATACACACACACACACACAGGCTGAACAGAATCACAAATGAATGTTGCCCTTTGACGTGAGCGCAGCCTCTGCCAACCCATTTATTTCCGTAGCGGAGCTGCATGTTCTTTTATTATAACAATTCGGAGCAGTAAATATTTCCAAACCAAGGTTAAGCCTAATATGTATGTCCTGCAATGAGTCACAGCTCAGGAAAGCAAAGCATACATAATGAGGCTGGAGTGGGTCACGTTTTCAAGCAATCAAGACACACATTTGTGTGCATAGCCTTTTACCACAGATATGTCTGTTTGTTGCTCTGCTGTTGCTAAGAGGCCTCTGGAAGTTGCGCGCATCTGTGGTGCCATGGCACCCAGGCCCTACCGCGCTAATTGCTTTCTGGCTTGGAGAGGAGTTAGTGGCATTCTATCGAAATAAGTTAAACAGATGCTCATGAAGAGACAACAAGTAGTACAACATTTTTTCCTGAAGATTGAAGCATTGTTCCTTTCCTGCTGCACTCATTCCCAATTAGATTGTTTGAAGTAACAGATGTTTGTGGTACAATACTTGACTGACACAAAATTGCTAAGCTTGATGATTCGATTCTTTCGAACAACAAAATAACCGAGAGAATTGAATAATGTTGTACTTTCCTATCTGAGCAAAGGAAGAAAGAGCTAATGTTCGCAGTACTTGCCACTCAGAATCGAGCAGCCATTCCAGTTACACCTGTGCTCTGTGCATAGTTTGTTTTCAGTTTTTATGTTTCAGTTCATCCATTATTTAACTCAGTAGTGGCTTATGTCCCATCAGAGTGGTGGGCGGGGTGGAAGAGAGGTGGACAGAGGACAAAGAAAGGAGACAAAAAAAGTAATAACTTCTTGCCTGCCGCTTCACTGCATCTCCGCTCTTCTGCTCCGTCATCACTTCCAGAATCACCGGCGGCCAGTCCTGATGCTTCTTTCATGCTGGGGAAAGCAGCCTCAGGATTGGCCTGAGCACCAAGGATTTGCGCTCGCAGCGATACTGGGAGACTGTGCTTGCTCTGTCCAACCCAGCAATGCAGCTGGAGTTGGAGAAAGCTTCACTGTGCATGATGATTGGGCCGGACTCAGACGGCCAGCCAAATTGTCACGTGCCCTTACAACAGTGCCCTGCTCACTCCTCCCCCTCCATAATGTTCCCGCTCCAAGCCTCGTCTATTGTAAGAAAAATAAAACAAAAATAGACACTTTTGTTTTTAACGTTTTGAGGGTGATGGGGGAGTGACACTCCTCCAGAAGCGGCGGAGCCGCTGGTTCTACTTGGCCTTCGTTTATGATCATCTTTACTGCGGTAGACTACGCTGCTACATTGGAACTGTCAGCAAAGCACATTTTTTATAAAGGCAGTGCTTAATTAACACCGTGGCTGGCAGTGGTTAGCAGTGGCATTCATATTTGGGGTGGCATTTATTTTTCATCATCAAACTTTGACCTAGAGCAAGAGAGAGAAAGACAGAAAGGAGACAAAGAGGAATGAAGATCAATACAGAAGCATAGTGACAAAAGGAAAAAGCATGGATGAAAACCATCTGCAAGTGTGATATAAAGAGGCAGGAATTGTAGGTTGGTAGAAGAAGGAGGAAATATTGCATATTGTGCAACAAATTCAGGTGGGTATTTAAGAATACAAATAGTAACAAAAAAGCACTGTGGTGCTAGTTGATATCAGGCACCATACTTTCAATGGTGTCAAATATGGGTGATGGATTTAGGGCCACAGCTGATAACATATATACAGAGGATATCACAGCACTCATTAGTATAATATAATGTATAAACTTTAGTTTAATGAGTCAAGGTTAGGAAAAGGAATAGCACTGATTGCAAAACATGCTTTCTCAACGCATGCCATTACAAGGCAAGTTGTTACGACAACGCGTTATTACATCACATGCCATTATAATGCAAGTTGTTACAACGACTTGTTGTATGAGGGGCACTGGAGTTTGGAATAGTATAATTTACTATTCCAACTCCAGTAAGTGCAACAGTAGGGAAGGTGAATATCCAACAAATCCAACACCTTCTGTCACCTACAGCAAATCGTTGTAACGACTGGCGTAATGGCATGCGATGTAACATCGCGTTGTTGTTACGATTTGCGTTGTAATATCATGCGATGTAACATCGCGTTGTTGTTACGATTTGCGTTGTAATATCATGCGATATAACACATGCGTTGTAAACAATGTTTCTCTAGGAAAAGTTCAATACAAGTTCCTGTCTATTGTTCTAAATCTTCATGTAACAAAGTGACAGATACAGCGAGCACACGTCAATCGCATGAGTTCTTCAAGGCTGCACAATGTGTATAATACAGTAAAAAAGAATAAGGAGCTATCTATATATCTATATATACACAACTCTGTGTCAAAGAGGCAGGTGCAAACAGATTCATTGGGTATAAACACTTTGAGCAGGGGGGAGAAAAGAAAAAAGAGGTCCCAAAATCCTTCAAGAAATACTGTAGGTATAACACCATAGCTTGTGACTATATTTTTAAGGTCAAAAGATTGTGACACTAAAGAGATTATGTTTTAGAGTTAAAAGTACCAAATAAACGTAAAGCACGAATCAAAAGTCACTGTTCACAGTTGACTAGGACCTAGATGCAATTTTAAGTGGAACGCGATGGAATAGAGGTCGGCTACACTAAGCGAGTCATCACAGTCAAAGATGATATCTTCTGACAGTCTCAGAAAGGGAAGTCTAAGTTCTCTTGCAGTGAAAAGGAATAAGCATTGGGTGAGGTTCTGCTTAAGCCATTGGTAGAGTGGGAACATTCTAATTTGGCACCCTTTGAAGCCCGATCGTCGGTTGAATACTTTTTGTACTTTCAACATGGCAAGATTTCAATTTCTGCATGATAGATGTCCTGTCCACCATATTACAAGTACATATTAACCTAAGCACCTTACCCTGTTTTGGCAGAGTATCCTGTCCACCAAATTCAAAATGGGGCCCATAATTTCATGTTTGAACTCATGGTCCTCCCGTGGGTCAAACATGGAAGCTGTATTCGAGGACATCCTGTCAGAATCAAATACCTTTGTCACAATGTCACTCTGAAGCTCTGGAAGTCATGGAAGTCCAAACTTTTCAGACGTTCATGCGCAGTATCTCTTGGTCTCGTCTAAGTCATAGCCCCAGATACTGCACTTAGGGGCTATGACTCACTCCAGCAGAGGTCCATTCGTAGTTCAAATGTTACTGGTAAAATTGCCACATCATGAAAAATTCTTCCTTCAGCTTGTTGCACTCCTGCAGTGACACAGGAGGTCAGCCAACTGACACCTAGAGTCCACTTCTTAGTCAAGAGCACAAGTTGGAGCAGACCCAGCCTCTCAGACCTCTCTCACTCAGGTCACTAAAAGCAGGTTCATTCATTGTCAGTTCTTGCACAGGTACAGAAAGTGTTTTGATGAGCTGGGAGGGAGGCACCACATTTGTAGGATTCCGTGGCAAGTGGGTTGGAGTGGCTCTTAGAACTTATTAACCAATGAGAAGCATTTCCAAGCTCATATCTTAAACCACCTCACAATGCACTATTCAGAATAGAATCCAACACAGCAAAATCCTTCTATGACCCTTGAAGTCCCAGTCAGCAGTGTGTCCGGGTAAATGGGCAGTCTTTGCATTCTCAATCACACCAACTGTTTCTAGGACCAGATCCCATTCTGGCTGAGCTGGAGCAAAACTGGCTACAGTCGGCACATGGAACAAAGGTCTCCCTTCTTCAGGTTTCCCTTTGCACTTGGATGTATATTTAGCAAATATCCAACTTCACTGTGGAACTGGATTTTTAATAAATATCAAAAACTGTGATTGAACCATTTCTGTAACTTATCCCAAACCAAGGTTGCCAAAATGTATATCTTCCCATAGGATCAGCTACAACCATTTACAGTGAAAACAGTGTTTGGGGAGGATAGGAACATTACAAAATAAAATAGCTGCATGTTCCACTTTTAAATAATAGGTCCCTTAACTTATGATCTACAACGCCTGCTTAAAGGAGGAGTATGTAATATTTCAAAGGTGAGTTCGTTATTGTCAAAGACAATTATTTCAACAGGTTCCCCTGCAAGTTTTAAAATTGCAATATCCAGGCTACACATGAAGGCCTGATGCCATGTCAGCCTTGTAGATGGCACAATATGTGCTGCAGTACACAGTTGACATTTAACTATCCATGGCATTACCTCATGTCCCTGCATCATATACTGTAGGATGTCATGAAAGTTAAATATGCCATTTGGGGATTAGGCAATTTTACCATGTTTTAGAGGATCACAGCATTTATACTGGGGACTATGAGTAGTACCCCAGTGTGCAGAGATCATAAACCTGCAATAACAGCAATAATGAGGGTAACCACATTAAAAAGGGGCTTTTTTCTAGCAGGCCATATTCAAATTGACAGTTTCCATCTCCAAACATTCAGGAGAAACATGCATACAGCCAAGTGCAAATGTTATTTCAAGAATGCGAGATGATTATGGACAAATGCTGTGTGATGGAACCTAAGAGGTGAATTGTTTAATGCTATTCTCTCTGTTGTTATGCACTGATTGCTTCATTGATTAAAACGATTTTAAATGAACACCAGTACACCCCAACCTCTCAGGTCTTCTGCTGCTTGCCTAGTGACAGTGCTTTCAGCAAGACAAGAGTCTATAGCACCATTTCCTGTTACACTGACAATAGAACCAGCCCATAAACGTCTAGGACGACTCCTCTTTAGGGTTCCCAGCAAATGTAATCTCCACTGGGTCAGAAGAGTAATCTGGTACCTCATGCAACCAACCCACGAGAGACTCCTCTAAACACCAGAGCCCAGGTCAGGAGTCGTCACATTTTTGGCAGTGGTGTAGGAGCTCATGCTGGGCCTTCCTCATTTTTTGCAGACTCCTTTTTTAGCTTTCCTTGTTCGTTCATGGAAATAAAAAGGAAAGTGGAGAGTCCCCTGACTGAAAAGGCATCCAGCCAATTTGGCAGTGACCTATATTCCCACCCTCCTTTTAAGTCACTAAAACGTACCAAACCAGACGTGTCCTGCCCCTGTGCTGTACTCTGGAATTATTTCAGAATGGCAGGTGTTGATTAAGTTCTGGAGCATCTCTCTGGCAAGTTCTACCTACTCTGGCCAGATTTCTCCCTTCCCAGTTGTCAACTAAATAACTTGAGGTGCCTCAAGCCAGTGTACACAGCCAATAACTCTTGCAATCAGTCATCTTAAAGTGTGTATCAGGGTCAGAGAAATATACCCATACATGCTCAATGCAGAAATCGGATCCCAATGTTCTAATCCAATCTGTATGGGCTATAAATCACAATTACCTAACTTTGTGCACAGTTAAAATTACTTTATTTTACACTATATCTAAAATTGTATAGTGCAGACTATTTTGGTATCCAGTTAAACAAAGATATATTTAGTCTGGGCTACACATGCCTCGGTGCTTTTGGTGTGAAGACATCACTCACCCTACATGTGTGCCCGCACATGTGCTTGTGTTCTCTCGCGATTTGAAAAGGAGTCCCTTCACCCGCTGCACAGCAGCTGACCTCATTTTAAAAGTTGGGCACTGGAAGTTGTTGCTCAAATTCAAAATTATTTCTAGAAATAAAGTACTGTGGTGGAGACTCTATTAGGGGGTTCGATTGCACCAAAGAGGCTCAGATGCCCGAGGTATAAAACTGAAAAAGCCGTAGGTTTTCATGGGTTAAAACGTGACTTCTCCCAGAGGAAAAGCTTTCTCAGTGTCTGCAAAGAAACTACATAATTTCTGCGTTTAGCCTTCAGATTATGAAAAAATGACTGCCTCCTTGCTTGTCTAGCCAGTGTGCAAGTTTCCCTAAGCCAAGATGCCCTCTGGCAATAGCTGCTTTTATAAAAATGCAAACACAATAAGCAAACTATAAGAATAACGTCTCTATGTGCTGGCAAACCACTGACTACAGGAAAGAAAAGAGGAAGAGCAAAACTGTTCTAACTAAAGGTCCAGCTGTTTTGCAGTGGTTTTCCAAAGTAGAATACAAAACTGCAAACGTTTGAGGAGAGTGACTGCTGGTAAAGTGTTCTCTGTCTTGTGTCTGAAAGACATATTGATTTTTCTATCGATAGCAAAGTGCAGGCTTATTAAACTTATAATACATGAGTCAAAGTAATTTGTACTTAATGTTCCCCAGCACATGTAACTGTAGCTCGTATCTAACTTCAGTGACAATATCATCCCTTAAGGGGTTAATTAGCAAATGAATCAGTGAAAACTGAGCCTGTTGCATCTTTAGAGCCACTTTCTCAGTGTCTTCTACTAACAAGTCTTGAATTGTGTGAATCGTATCAAAGCACGTTATCCCCCCCCCAATAATGCGATTATTTATAAATTTGCCAAACTCCTCTTTAAAGCACTATTAATAAAAACGTGATCTTCAAAGTGCCAGCTTCATAGTCCAGTGCATGAATGTTCACTATCTACAATGACAAGTGTACTTTTCAGCTTTGTGCTTCCCGATTGGCGAGCTGTTGTTGACTTGCTATACAAAAAGTGACCAGATGTCTCTTTTAATGCAACGTTCTGGGAAATTAAACTAAAGGGTTCAAGCGAGTCAGCAAAAAGAGAAATATTTCAGCGAATTGGAAAAGCAGTGCCACATTAAAATATCCGTATTACCACTCCAAGAAGCAGTGTTTGCTTAAAAAACAGAGCCTGTGTCTGTTTTGAGAAGAGTCATCAGGAATCGCAAACCTAGAGGGATATATAGGATCCCACGCGCCCACTTGTTAATGAATCTAATCACAGACTGGCATGGGGTCTGCTCTTTACTGGAGAAGTGCATTAACCACAAAGTCCCCAATTGCCACTGCATGGATGGCCGCCTTCAAAGAAATGGGCTTTCACACTGAGTGTGCTTAAACTGCAGAATCTGCTGCCTACTGAGATCCGTTTTGTGGCACCAGCGAGCAATTCTAAAGCTAGATTGGATGGGCTCATCAATGCTAATTGTGTCAGTGGGTATTGTGATTAGTGAAACTCAATTGCTGGCGTTTGACCTAGGAGAGTGCTTATATGAGGCTGGCAATTGCGTTTTCCTCTCCCCAATACATTTGAATTGATTTCACTAGGCTCCTACAGCTGTGCAGCTCCAATATGCCACCAAATAGATAGTGCTTCATGTTTTTCATCCTCTCATGTATGGTTTGGTTCCTGTGTTCCAAGTCAAGACAAATACACTGAAAAAATTATATTGTGGATGCGATTCATCGACAATCTCTTGATAACATGGGATTGAAACAGAACAAGAATTTGCAAGCTACTTTAATATACTAAGTAATAACTCTGAAAATCTAAAACTAACCTATGAAATTAGCAGCGACAGAGTGCACTATCTAGACGCGAACATATTCATAGACAACAACATGGTGCAAACTACCCTACATCGAAAAGAAACAGCCACGAATGCTATATTGCACTCCGAAGTGGAGCATTCCCTACGGGGGATTTTAAAGAATCCGCACAAATTGTTCTATGGATTAAGACTTCAGAGAACAGAGTCAACAAGCAGAGAGTAGATTTCAAAAGAGAGGCTATCCATCAAAAATATTCAAAAAGAGTCTTGCAAAGGCAAAAGGAAGAAAACGATCAGATATCCTCTATAATACGGATAAGAAAGAATCAGACTCCTAACAACATTCTCTGCAGAATCAAAAAGACTTCAGAAAATCCTCCCAAAAAACTGTAGAGTTTTACAACTAGATCCCATAGCTGCTGAAGTAATTGAAAGTTATCCTCAAGTCACATATAGAAGAGCACCGAATTTGAGGGACAAACTGACACACAGTCATTTCAAAATGAACCAAAAAACATGGTTACACACAGAAGGTTTTTGGGGCTGTTATAACTGCAGAGAATGCAAAATAGTCACAAATAAAAAGCAGATAAAGATGGCGAATGGTTCCAGGTGGAGAATCAAGCAACACATGAACTGCAAAAGCAAATTTGTTATCTATATAATTGAATGCCAGTGAAAGAAAAAATACGTAAGGAGCACAACATGTGAATTAAAAAAATTAATTCTTGAACATATCAGGGCCACGTGCAACAAAGACAGGAGCAATGCAGTGGCAAAACACATGGAAGAGAAACATGCAATGGGGAAAAACTACAATACTACGCAATTGAACAAATCCCCACTCCAGAGAGAGGGGGTGATCAAGAGAAAGTGTGAAGGCAAAAAGAATCAAAACATATCCTGGCATTAACAACTCTAGTCCCGATTGGCCTGAACCAAAATGAAGAACTGTATGTGCACCTTGAAAATTAGAGAAAACAATCTTGAAATAAAAAGAATAAAATAATAAAGGAAAAATCTGAAGATCAAACAATCTATGAATAACAATTAATTAGTAAAAATTTAAATGAACAGTAAAAATCAATGAATCAGAGCAAATATAAAACAAAACAAAAAAATTTGGAAAAATATTCAAACATCCAAGAAAGTAATTCCACTGGGGGAAATCATGAATGAAAATATTTGAAAAGGAAAAAGGGAAAATGCATCAATGAACATTCATGACAATCATGGATGGAAAGTACACATGTTAACAAAGAACGCAGCCAAAACTGCTTTGCCGATAACAAGAAAAGATGTGTCAAAATTGATGAGAGATGCCCGCCAGTGGGCACAAAAGAACATGCTCTGAATCATAATGTACACATTATGGACAAAAATTGTTAAACATGCTTGCACAGAAAGGATTGTTTGACAGTTAAAGTATTCAGTCCTCCCTAGTTTTAATGAATTTTAAACTTTTAATATTAAATTATAAGCAGTCTTTGCACATTCAGAATAACAAGCACTTTAGAAATGCATAATTTGCACATCAGCAAGAATTGCACTTTTTTTGCTCTGAAAAAAGTTTTACTCAAAGTGGACCACAATAACCAGACGTCTTTGGGGTTTAAAAAGGAAGTGATCTAAAATGGTTGGTGACAGGAAATAAATGCAGCGACAATGATGGTGTAGAACAATCTGTGATAAAGGGCAGACTGAAACACGTTGGGTCATTATTTTTATACCATATGCTGAAATGGAAATAAAACAGTGAAGAAACGTGCCTGAGAGTGCACCCCCTTCATTCTCTGCCGGCCAGCCAGGATATGTATGCATGTATGTATGTTTGTATGTATGTATGTATGTATGTATGTATGTGTGTATATATATATATATATGTATATATATATATGTATGTATGTATGCATGTGTGTGTGTGAGTGTGTATATATATACGAAAACCTTCGCCACTGCAATCCTCAGTTTACTGATGAGGCAGACCCAAAATATATATATATGTAGCCATTTATATATTACCTACTGATCGCCAGTAGGTAGTTATAGGACCTAGCTTCCATAGGAAAAGCATTTTTAGTTTTGCCAATAACTTTGGTGTCATTTGACGAACCTTCGCAAAAATTTCAAAACTAATGGCTCACTCATTTATGTATGTTTGTATGTATGTATGTATGTATGTATGTATGTATGTATGTATGTGTGTATATATATATATGTATATATATATATATGTATATATATATATATATATATATATATATATATATATATATATATATATATATATATATATATATATATATATATATATGTATATATATATTTCAGCTGCTGTGTTGAAAATTTTGGAGTGATCCATCACGCGGGGGGGGGGGCAAGAAAAGGGGGGTCCCAAAAGGCTTTTTCTCCATGTTAATTTTCATAGGAAACATAAGACCAGGGTACTGACCAAACTGCTGAACGGAATGACAGGATTTTGGTAAAAAGGTGGCGCTTGATCCAGAAAGCGCTCTTTTTGTTCAATGGTGTAAATCCATTCTGCAGTGCCTGAGATATTTTAAGATTTCTCAGCTATACAACTGTTGCATTTGTGGATCCATGACCCTTCCCGATCTCATGCCTGAGATCTGATTGGCTGCCAACACTTCAAACCAGGAAGTGTTGGCAGCCATCTTGTGACTCGGTTTTACCCAGTAATAAGAAAAAAGGTGAAAAAAAAGAAAAGAGGGCATGGTACACACACCCTGATCCCATAGGGATGTTCAGGGACCCCCTCCCTTTCCCCCCGTGCCAAAAAAGCATTTGTTTAAGTATTTTTGGCAGGAGTTGTCTTGGATCTGCAAATCCTACTGAAAATGTTTAAAAAATGAAGCACATTCTCCGGCGTTTCGTTTATTTAGACACCCTGTGAGCCAGGCCTCGGGAGCAATGGAATTAATAATGTAGGGGCTATATTCATAATAGAATGTGTGGGGGGCTCCTGCCCCCACACAGCCCCAGGGAACTCCAACTCCCCAGGGCTGATGTGTTGCAATGCAGGTACCACATGGTCCCCCGCAGCCCAGTGGACCGCTACCTCCCCAGGGCTCAAATTAAGTAAAGATGAGGGTCTGTTGCTGACTCACAGACCTGAGGACCACCACCTCCTTGGGGCCACAAAGTGGATTGGAGAGGTCTGCGGAGCCCACCTCCAGGAGCCCTCCAAGGCCCTTGGGACCACCACGCCCCAGGTCCAGCTCCAGCAATGTCTCAGGGTGCCCACCCCAAGGCCATTGCAGTTTTCTATGGCTTGGTGGGACCGCTAATCCCATCAAGCCACAGCAAAGGCTAGATTGCCAATTTTGGTGCTGGAAACCAAGGTTCGAGCCTCTGGGTTGGGTCCACTTCCTGTGATTCTGGACAAATCACTTAATCTCCCCATGTGTCCTGGTGTAACATAACCAGTGCTCATGTAAAGCTCTCCAATACTTTCGGGTCGAGTTCACGCTATATAAACCTGCATCATTTTTTTTTAAACACTGCTTCACTTCATGGAAGCGAGATCATGAAAAATGCTCTTGCTTCCATGAAGCAGAGCAGAATTGCTTTTGGGCAGAGGGAGTTGCATTTTTGCAGCTCCCTCTGCCCAAAAGCAATGCCAGCTCCTGCAGGAGGCGGGGTGCCGGCAGGTGTTCAGGCCCCCCTGCGGTCCCCAACAATGTGGCCATGCCCCAGGGGATGGGGTCACCGGGGCAATATCGGCAAAGGTAGGAGGGCCACGCAGGCCCCCCTACCCTTTTTTCTTTTTTTTAAAAGGGTAAGGCCTGGCCCCAGACCTCCCTCTGAAAAGTAAACAAAAAGTATAAAATGCAGAGCAGGCCCTGGGGGATAAGGTCCTCGGGCCAAAACTATCCCAGGTAAGGGGGGGCCACGTGGACCCATCCTTTGATAAAAAGAATTACATTTAAAAAAATGCCTGGTCCCTCCTTTAAAAAAATATATAAACAAAGGCCTAGCTGTGGGGGATGGGGTCCCTGGGGCCAAAATCAGCTTCGGGAGGGGGGCTGTCTGACCTTCTCCCTTTTTATTTAAAAATGGGTCAATCCCCAGGGGATCAGGAACTACTTTGCAAACGCGCCTCCAGGTGTGCTCTTGGTTGGGTGATGAGGTCCGTTAGCAGCCTGAGGGCCTCAGGACTAAAGTGGGCTTTATCCGCCAAGACGCCCTCATGGTATCGCCTGTATGTCCTAGTCAGCAGAATTCCCAAGAGCTGGTTGGAGGCCCAGCCCCCTTTCTCCACCACTTTGCAATCATGACTGCTAGTTAAAAAACCTTAGAAATTCACACAAAAAAACGAAGTTACAGGGCCGTTATAGTTAGCCTGACATTTCACCCGTACAAAACCAGTGAAATTCAGCCGTTATAGTTAGCTGAGTTAACTATAACTTGTGCCACCGCAATGTACTGCTTATGACCTTACAAATTACATCACTCATGACATGGTCAGTGACATCACTCATGACATCACTGATGACATCAGTTATGACATCATCCAGTGACTGTGAGTGTTTTAAAAAAATGTGAGTGTTAAATAAATATACCTAGGCGTTTTGGTGAATCAATGGGTGTATGAGTGACTGTTTGGACAAAGTTAAAAGTTTGGAATGTCACATCACAAACAAGTGGGTCTGCACCAAAGTGACCATATATGAATGAAGGGACAGAAAATACCACGACTGCACGACTGACTGCTCCAGTGAGTGATTAGGTGTCTCAGTGAATGTATGAATGAGTGACTGGTTAGGGTGGAGCTGGCCGGTTGTGGGAGTCTACCTTTTATTCTCTGACCTCGTAATGTAGTTGTCATTGTTAAAGAGGGCCTCAGCTTAACCCTTAAAGAATAAACTTGCTTCAGGAGTAAAATAAAACCAATGTTAAACCGTGTTTTGCTTAGGGAGGAATGATCAATCATATATCAAGATCACTTCAAATCCCCAAAACTTCCTTCCCCCACCAGCAATAAGATAGCTTCTGCCGCGCCAGGTTCCTACCCTGCATGAAGGAAAACAATATATGATCTCACTGTGCACTGATCGATGTGCATTCTTGGTCCTTAGAACACTGGGAGGTCCATTGTGATGAATACATTGTTTGTTCAGGTATATTATGCAATACAAAGGGATAAAATTATGCTGCCTTATGGCTGTTTAAGAGAGAACAAAAGCAATATGGTCATATATAAATCTCAGTCACAGTCAGCATGGCATGTCTATGCATCAAGGGGAAAGCAGCTTTCTCTTTCACTCTGGTTATGAAGTACTATTGTATTGGAGATTTGTAGCTGGGGGATCGGTACATGTTGATAAGTATTATTGATTATTGACTATTGCTTCTTCTGTGTCAAAGTCATCAATGCTTTTTTTTGTGAATTGTGTGAATGTATTATGATTTTATCTGATTACACCATTCTGTTTTATAGGGAAGTGATGGATGATCAGTCTTTTGTGTGAAATAGCCTTTGGATTCACAGAGAGGCTTTAGGTTTATGGGGTGGGGATAGTGGCGTAAAGAAAGGTTGAGCATTTGGCCAGCTGTATGTGTTGGGCATTGTCTAGTTCCAAGAAATCTAGATCAATCAGGGTGTCTGACAGTTCGATCCTGGCTTGATGTTATGTCTGTCCACCCACAGATTAAAGACTACTATTGCTATGATTTATCGGCACATGGTAACATCATGTATGATACCATATGCAAGATAATCACAATAAAAGGAATGGTGGGCTATATATATAAAAACAATAATGGAAATTGATTGACCTGACATCCACGGGGTGTTCTTCTCACAAACGTTTTGCTTACTGGATTTCATTTTTGTTAGCATTAGGACTCTGTGACCTTTACCACTGTTAAACTGTGGTAATGTGCTTGAGCTCACTCCTTTAAACAGGGTAAACTTGGCTTATCCCTAATTGGCACAGTAAATTTACTGTCAAGCCCCTAGTAGCATGGTACTACTTGTGGACAGGGTCTGTAAATTAAATGCTTGTAGTGAGATTGCAGCACTTATTGTGCCACCCACTAAGGTAGCCCTTTAAATCGTGTCTCAGGCCTGCCATTACAGACTAAAGTGCAGTTTTAAAATATCATTTCGGCCAGGGCAAATAGCCCTGTTGCCAAGCAAGACCCTTCCTTTTTAATAAATATGTCTTCCCCCTAATGTAGGCCCTAAACAACACATAGGGTTGGGTGCAATGCATTATAAATGTGGGACATGTTTTTTTTCAAGTTTTACATGTCCTGGTAGTGAAAAGCTCCCAAATTAGTTTTTCACTACTGTAAGGCCTACCCCTCCAAAAGAATTAAATTAGGTTACCTTAATACATTTAATAAGTGGTCATGTTTGATTGGGGACTGGTAGAAATGTCATGTTTGGTCTCAAATGAATTGTAATTTTAAATTCTGAAAATGCCACCTTTAGAAAGCTGCCATTTTCTTGTCCTAACAATTTGATACCTGCAGCCTGTGTTACATGACAGAGTGTGGTTGGCCTTTGGGAATTCCTCCCAGACAGTGAGACAAAAGGGGACTATGTGTTGGCAGAATGGGCAATCCTGCAAGGATGAGTGGGATGAAGCTGTTCTCTGCCCCACTTACATTTCAAAGGGCTGCCTTCAGCACACTCACAAAGGAATATGACACCAGTCCTTTCTCACCCTAGATCACTTGGTGCCTGGGAAGGGGAAGGAATGACATTTCTAGAACCAGATGGGTAGGGTGGGGGGGGCTAAGACGTTTCTCGAACTTCAAATGATGACATCAAGTATAAATATTGGACCCTAAGACAACCTCTTCAGTACGCTCCTGAACCTGCCAAGGAGCACAGAAGGACTTGTACGTCAAATAACTGACGTGTGGCTTGAAACCTGCTTTGCACCGCAGAGGACTGCCCTGATGCTACTATACGACTGCCCTGCTGCTTGAATTCTTCCTTGCTGCTTATTCCCAAGACTACCGAAGTGACTCCAAGGGCTACTTGGCTGGCCCTCTTAAATTGCTTAAATACTTTACACATTGACTCAAAGTTAAGCCTGACTGCTTTTGTGCCAAGTTACCAGAGGGTCAAGCACAGCTAAGATTATTGACTTTTTGTGGTTCACCCTGACAAAGATTGTGACTATTGCTGGAGTAGTGTTTCCCCCATTAGTGAGCAACCCAATTTCTCGTGCATACCTAGCCACTGGTAGATGAACTTGAAACCTAGTCTTGCCTCACTTTTGTCTCTTTATTCAGGCTATCCTCAAACCCGGAGGAAGGGGAGGAAGTGACCAGAGCTGGTTTAGGGGTAGACAAAGGCACTCATGGACTTAAAAACACAGATGCTCTCTGATTAAATTACATGAAGACTATACCTGCTTGCCTTGATCCCAGGACCCGAGAAGTTACTCCAAGAATCCGTTGGCTGACCTCAGGTTGGGCCAGCAAGAACAAAACAAGCTTCCAAAGGCCCATTTCTGATTCCAGCTGCCCAGTACCAACTAGACATGACTGAACCATATCGGCTCACCTCTGTGGGAGTGAGTCCTGACCCCCAAGTACTGCCTCAAGGTCCTGGACGCTTAGTTGTGTTTGGAGTATACTCTTTTCTACCTAACTGAAAGCTTCACTGTACACGATACCGAACAGCATTTCTGTGACACAGACAACGTTTGTCAATGCCTTCACTGTGCTCGATGCCGAGCAACCTCCAGTCAGCTCAAAGACCTTGCACAGTGGATCCACCTCTTCTTCAAACTCTTTTTCAGATCCATTTGGCTGCCTGACCCATCTGAAGACGTCCTACCTTTGAAAATGTTCTTAAGTCAGAAGGTAAACCTTCCACCAGCACAAACCTGGTCCCTGTATCTGACCGACACTCTATTGTGGTCTTAACCTTTTAACTTGACCCGGTCTCACGTGAGCAGATAACCACAATGGCCACTTTGTGCTTTCTAGGACTATTTTTAATTCAAACTTTAGGACTTCATATTTTGGGTTTTACTTATTGAATTTTTGTTGTTTTGGTGGTTCTAAATTGGTTTGGGATTTTTTCTCTTGTTGTATTTTCACTGTGTTACTGTTTGCCAACTGCATAAATACTTTACGCATTGCTTCCGAGTTAATCCTGACTGCTTTGTGCCAAGCTACCAGAGAGTTAAGCATAAGCTTTTAGCTTTTTCATAGACTTTAGTGGTTCTCCCTGACAAGGACTGATTAATATTTGAGGCTGATTCTCACCTCCCTCACCTAATCCATTTTTTAACACACTAGTTTAGCAGTCTTACTTTCTGTGGTTGTGGCAGATAATCTTAACAAGGTGAGATCATGAAGGTCACTCTCATCAAGGTGTGTGAGTAGTGACTGAGTCTGCAGGGTTCCTATAATGCTTAGACAGAAGGGTCAGAAAAGGTTAGCTAGTTTAAAGGTATCTTGGGATGATGTTTGTAGCTTTAAAAAACTCAGTGATAGCTTATCGACTTGCCAACTTTGCATAATATGTTATGTTAAGGCCATATTTTTAGAGCGCACGGCTGCCCAAAGGGGCGTCCCGGCGCTTTGGCAAAGAGGCCTGAGATCTACAAACACAAAGGGAAACAGCACTGTTATCACAAAATTTACACAGAAAAGAGGAGAGTCTTCAACTCTTTCCTGAAAACCAGGAGGTTCGTAGCTTTGCGTAGAGGGAGAGGAAGCTCATTCCAACAACGGGCTGCCACAAATTGAAAGGCTCGTTCTCCCATCCGGACCCGCTTAGCCGGGGGCACCTCCAATTTAGCCAAATCGGCAGATCGTAACACCCTCCGCGGCACATAGAAAGCAATCCGCTTCCTAATATAGTTGGGACCGATGGAATGAAGGGCTTTGAAGGCCAGCGTAAGAATCTTAAATCTGATTCTCTTAGAAATAGGCAGCCAATGCAGCCTATTCAGAAGTAGTTGAGCGCTGGCTCTCCTTGGCAAGCCGAAGATAGCTCTGGCCGCCGAGTTTTGGACAATTTGCAGTCTGGCCAAAAGATACTTGGGCAGACCTGCAAAGAGCGCATTAGCGTAATCTAACCTAGATCCCACTAACGCCTGGACTACTGTCTTCCGGTATTGTAGAGACAGTAGAGGAAGAAACTTCCTCAGCATCTTGAGGATGCCAAAACATTTCCCGGATATCCCCATAATATGGGGGCTAAAGGAAAGAGCATCATCAAACATCACTCCCAGATTTTTCACTTGGGAAGATGATTGCTCAGGGGGAAACATATCCTGGGGCCACCAGGTCTTCCAGTCCGGATCAGGAGTACAGCCGAAGAACAGCAACTCAGATTTATCTGAGTTGCACTTCAGGCTGTGTCTCAGAAACCACGCAAATACTGCGCTCAAACAACCCTTAATCCTGTCGCCGTCAAAAGCCTCACCTTTGCTGCAGGAGAACAAAAGCTGGGTGTCATCAGCGTATGAGATGACCCGGGCCCCATAAGCCTCCGCTACAAGCGCCAGAGGGGCCATATAGATATTAAATATGGTGGGGCTCAGAATGGACCCTTGAGGAACCCCAACCTCTAGCGCTTGCATTTCGGCGGAGAACGGGGGAGCCCAGATCACCTGCCGGCGGTCCGAAAGGAAAGAATGGAACCAGTCCAACACCGTCCCCCGCAAGCCGATCTCCCTGAGTCTTAAAAGGAGACCAGCATGAGGGACGGTGTCAAAGGCCGCCGACAAGTCCAACAGGACTAACATAGCCTTACCCCCAAGATCGAGCGTCTCCCTGATGGCGTCGGTCACCTCCACGAGGGCTGTCTCCGTGCTGTAGTTCGCACGGAAACCAGATTGAGAATCATGCAGAATGTTATTCTTCTCAATAAAGGTGGTAAGTGTGAGTTGAACATGCTTCTCAACTACCTTCGCCAGAGCAGGGAGGAGGGAGATCGGTCTATAGTTAGCCAATTGCAGCGGATCTAACTGAGGCTTTTTGATAAGCGGCAGAATGAGTGCATGTTTCCACTCCCGCGGCACCGCTCCGGAACTCAAAGATAGATTGAGCAGGGGGTTCAGCAAGTTGTTAAGTGCCGGAGCCACCCTGCCCAAACATCTTGCTGGACATACGTCCAGAGGCGAGCCAGATTGAAGCCGGGTCAGTAGTTCCAGGGAGGTTGCGCAAGTCATTTGCGGAAAAACCGATAGTATGGGTACACTTTCGGCTTCTGAGGATGGTACCTGTCCAGTCTGGACGACACAATCAGCTGCCCCAGATAAGTCCACAGGGGGAAAGGAGTCCTGAATGGTTTGAATCTTTGTGACAAAGAAATCAGCAAGCTGTCTTATCCACCCTTCGGTGTGAGAGTGTGGGAGAGCTCCTACAGCAGGGTCTGCAAACTCCTTGACAATACTAAAGAGTTCCCTACTCGTATTGTCCGCTCGGTCAATCCTACGCTCAAGGTATTCCTTTTTGGCTTCAGCAATACTTTTATGGTAGCCTTTAATGGCCACACGGTATTTGGATTTCTCCAATGGATCATATTTACGGCGCCAAAGACGTTCCACCTTTTTACAGTCTTGGCGCATGGAGTGTAATGTAGCCGTAAACCAAGGAGCAGAGTCGTGACGAGGAGCAGTTCTCGTGAGCTTCACAGGAGCCAACTCCATGAATCTCAGTCGAAGCCATTCCTGGACCAAAATTAGATCAGTTTCTAAAGTCCCTGTCAAGTTACAGGGATATTGACAGAGAGCGTCGGATAACATATCCGCTGTCACTAGGTGGAAAGCTCTGGATTGACGAGACCCCTCCTTCTGTATTCTTTGCCTAGGCCTAGTCTCATAAGACATAACAAATTTTATTAAAAAATGGTCAGACCAAAGGACTGGAAGCGGCGGAGATACTACTATCGGCGCCGTGGAAAAAAGTGCATCTAACATATGTCCTTTGACATGAGTGGGGCTATCAATAAAACCTTTGAGTCCCAAGGTTGTAGTTATTTCCCGTAATTTTGATGCATTAGCGTCGGATAATGAATCCAAGTGTAGGTTTAGGTCACCCAACAGCATACAATGCGCAGAGCGCAGACAGGGTACAGAAAGGGCTACCTGCAGATCCTCAATAAAGGAACCAATCGGGCCGGGAGGTCTATATACAAGAATCCCGGTACACGTCTGGGAGGACGAGAGGTTAAGAGTGAAGCCTAAAGCTTCACAGCCTACAATGTTCTCCACAGGAAAGGAGGAACAGTCCAAGGCCTTATCCACTATCAAGGCCACTCCTCCTCCTCTACCCCCTACTCTGTCTTTCCTCAAGATGGTGTAGTTAGGCGGCAAAGCACAGACAACATCTGGTTCGGAGCCTGCCCCTAACCATGTCTCCGTTAAAAATAGACATGACATATCAGAATTAGCAAGCAGGTTCCAAATATCCGTTGCATGACACGCCAGAGACCTTGTGTTCAAAAGAGCACAATGATGGTTCTGGGTGAGATGAGGACGAACAGGAGTGGGCGAGTGCAAAGGGCGCCATCCACAGGTGGGACAGCCTTTCCCCAAAAGACGCCCTCCGGGGAATAGACATTTACACCCCGAGAAGGTGGTTGCAGGTGGTACTCACTGGCACTTATTTGTGGGGACTGGGACAAGAGAGAAAAACACAAAGGGTAAAAGGAAGAAGTGAAATATGTAAAAACAGTGACAAGGGGGGAAAGCAGGGATGAAACCGAATATGCAAGAGGGAGAATTTTCTGATGGTGGATAAAAGAGCCATGAGGGGGAATCAAGACTAAGTAGACTAAGTAGGTTTAATATTTGCCACTCTTACATTCAGTAGCAAAGGACGCCGGCTTCTGAGCAAAAAATTGTGCCAGGCACTTACACTTTTACAAATTAGGCATCGCTTGCCAGGCTGCATTGAGAGACAAGAGGAAATCAAATTTACAACAGAACACACGTGGCCAAAACCTGGTCAGTATGCCCAGGCTCATCGGAGTGGTCAGAACCTGGGACGAAAGTGTATGACATCTTGTATACTTTAGTATATTTCTCTTGTACGCTTAAAGTCATCCCGCTGCTTTTGATTTGTTTGTTTCAGAGTCTTTTTCAAAATCCTTTCTTGCTAGTGGTCAATTTTGCCTCATTGTCCCTCCTTTCCTCTTCTGTTCCTCCCAGGTAGCAGGGACTAAGTACTGTCTCCTTCTACTATGGCTCTTTATATGTTCTGCGAGGAACTAAGTTTTACTTGGCTTCTTGAGCTCTTACTGTTTTCCTGTGTTCAGCTTTGGCTCCACAGGTGTTTACATTAAAATATAATATGCCTCCCTCCCACCTCCTCTTAATGCCACAGTTTTGTTAGTGCTGCCTCCCCTTTGTGCCTGTATTTTTCTTTTTTACCTTTCCGCCGTTTTCGATGTCCACTCTCAGTTGGGCTTACTTTTTGGTGGGGTGTTCGTTTGTTTTGGGCTTCTTATAAAAGGAGGATTGGGCTGGTCAAAATGCACTTAGCCCACTGGTCTGAAAACAATAAAGCGCTACCACACAACTATGCTATATTGCATTAAAGAATCGTCCTATACTTTTGTGCCTTAGCTTTTTTGGGGGGGAAATTTTTATTGAGCGTAAAAAAGGCAGACATGATAACCAAGGTACATGAAGCAGACACATTTACAAAATCTCCAATCTCATATTAAATTAGACAATAAATAGGACAAATTCATAATCCATTTGTACACAATACATATGATAAGCAAGATATACAAAAAAAAATTAAACCTGTAAAATATCCAGTCTCATATCTAAAACTTACAGTAATAAAGAGCACAAATTCATATCCCATTTTACATGGTGAACAATACCAGCATTCTAAATAGCAGCTCAATGATAACATGTAACCCCTAACTTCGACGACCTATGTGATTCCAGACAACATCTTTGAAGAGAGGTACTTCATAATTAGCTTGATTCTACACGCTAAGCTCTCTCTTTGGGAACTATCCACCTTTTGACTGTTTCGAAAACATGCGGGGGTTAATAACCATTAATGTTAAATGTATACAAAAGATCACTTAGGTTACGTAGTAATGTTTGTTTCATGGTCACAACATAGCCCTCCCAGGTGTGCCCAAATCTTCGCAACGCCCCTATCTTCTTCGCATAGGCCTCTTCAAATTGATAGGTCCAATCCAGCTTGAGTAGCCACTGGCCCAATGTAGGGATTTTCTGAGATCTCCAATTCTGCAGTATTAAAGATATGGCTACTGCTATGGCTAGAAAACAAAAAATTGCCTATGTATTGAGAGCTGGCCAACAACATAAAAAAAGCCAAATAAAGCCAATGATATGCATGGTAAGATGTCTATTGACAGACATTTACTAATAAACCTAAATACCTCCTCCCAAATGTATTGTAATCTCGGACTAGTGAAAAATGTATGTGAGCAATCACCCGCCTCCGGCAAATGACATCTGAAACAGTCATTTGGGGTTGTAGGAAACCATTTATGTAGTCTGGATGGAGTGTAATAAGCCACCCATCTAGAGAGAAAGGACATTCTTTTGAAATTTGCCGCCCTCAAAGCCCCATGGCCAAGCTCACAGATGTGTTGCCATTCCTAGATATTGAACCAGCAGTTGGTTTCCTGAGCAATTTTTGGGAGCATTGTTTCAACTAGGCTCTTATTCGAATACTGTCGCAATAACATATACCAACTGCCAATACCAGTTACATTTACCTCAGAGGCTGCTTTTAAAATTAATCTGGCTCTCTCATTAATTCCTTCTTTAGTTAGTCAAGAGAAGCATGTAATCTGCCTGAAGCTTAACCAAAGATCACAGCTCTGAGCTTCAAATTGTTTTGCAAAAGCATCTCATGTTATCAAATTAATGCCATTGTAAAAGTCACCTAACTTACTAAAACCTAGCATATTGTGTGACGGATCCCCTTTTGGGAGAGATTAAGGCCCCATAACTCACAGTCATAAAGAGAGGAATATGCATGTCATGTTGAAATATTATAGTTTTTATTGAACCGCTGCATACAGCTTAAGAGGGTATTCACAACCTTATATCTTGTCTTTTTTGGTAGCTTTGCAGTGCGCAGGAATGCTGGTAGCCTAATTGCACTCTCTATTAGCAGAAGACCAAGTAGAAAATTATCCAAATTCGAAATAGGGGCCAATAGCGGAGTTGTTAAGCTAAGTAGTGCAGCTTGGTAATAAGTACCTAAATGAGGTATTGCAAAGTCCCCCATGCTCTATACCTTAGCTTTGTGATTCCTTATTACAGGGTGTCCCTTATTGCACAGGAATGGTTTCTGGAAAAGCTTCAAGCAGTGACATATGCGGTTTTGCATTTCAAAGCTGCCTTCCCTTTTCAGAAATGGAATGGTCTACCCAGGAAGGTCTGGAGATCTGCATTTGTACTCTGGGTGCACTGGAAACAAGATTTCAGGCCTGTATTGGCAAACCAACATTTAGAAGTGCCTTCGCCTTCAGAACATGGATGGAAGCTTTGGGTGTGCACGGCGTGCACAAAGTGGCCTGTGTGGACGAGTTGCACTTCTGCATGTTTCTATCACTCTAAAGTACTACTTAAATGCAGAGTCTGTGCACAGTTGGCTTACTTAGCAATGAGCAGCACATCTGATTAGGGGCTCCAAGAAGCTGGTTCATGTCTTACTTAGCTCTTAATCAAATTTGTGCACAGCTGCTCGGCATGTTGCCTTCCTAGTGTCAGCCCTTCCCTTGTTGCATCTTTATCCTTTGCATAGAAACATCTCATTCACTTTTTAAGCGAGGCCGAGTGTTCATGAAACATTAAACAGCCGCTCCCCTGGCATATCCCTCGCGGCGCCATGGTTACCAGGTGAAAGGTGAAGTTACCGTCTAATGAGCAAGATACATTTATTTCAGCAACTCTGCTTCTGCTCAATGTTTCTGCAGAGGTCTTTAGAAGACGTTCTACCCCTCCAGGTTTCACAGTGAGCACTCCTCTATGCTACCTGGTGTGACGCATTTGTACATAGCACATTTTGCCAATGGGACGGCATTGCAGCGCTATCAGATGTTATGATTAACTCTATACTTGAGTCTGAGCGTTCCATCCAGGCTGGAGCCTGGCTCAGGTGGTGATGTGAAGCCTGCCAGAGGCGGGAGGGGGGGGGGGGGTGTTTGGGGGATTGGGGGCGCTAAGAAAAATTTCGGGGGGGCTACTTCTTCCAGCAGTAGGCAGAGTGGAGATGCTGGGGCTCTAAGAATGGGGGAACAAACAACAAAGTTGTGTTAACAAGTAAATGGTCTTTTAAAGACCTGTGAAGTACTGAAAAACTGTGTGCATGCCCGGGAATCTGTCTCAGCCTGGGCTGACACACACGATGGGGGGGTGGCTGAAGCTCTTTGAGCCCAATGGGTGTTGCACGCCTGATGCCTGGCATGTGTCTATGGCTGCCCTCAGGACCAAAGTTTGGACTGTGAGTCAGTCAGAGAGAGGGGGTGCTGATTGCCTGGCCTTCAACAAGGGAGTCACCAGAACATTACACTAGCAAGCAAGAAATCCCGACCATTTCTCTGCTGGCCTGTGAGAGCTGCCCACTCCTCCTCCCCATCTGGAAAAATCTATTGCGACCAGATTTTCACTCCATTTTTTTACTAAAGTTAATAGAGCCTTGAACTGAGACATTTTGAATGTGCCAGTGCTTGTATTTGTTTGCATTATGCTGCCTGCCAGCAAGTCATTACTTTTGCCCCTACACATATCAGCCCCTCGCCTGACACAAAGACTGCTTTCCCTTTTTCCCAGACCACCTCCCTCCGATTGCTGCTTGAGGTGTGTTAGAGGGATGCCCTCAGGTGAGGGAGACCGACCCAGACCAGATCCTGTATGGGAGGGCAATCCACACCCTCCTTCGACACCACTCGCGCGCTCCACGAGACCCTGAGGTACTCGTGGACAATCCCTCCTATCCGCTCTTCTGTCCCTTCCCCCAAAGAGTGGCCCAAGGCAGCAATTTAGACTGAGGACTGGACTATAATGATCAGTAATAAAACATGCATTGTGTGTGTAGAAAATTAACATAGTCATATCATAGTGAATGGAGCAACAGACCTGTGGAGGTTTCTCTACATGTCTTCACTTGTGCTAGGAAGGTGAATCAGGGAGATGTTAGATTCATATGAGAACTTTAGATTTTAACACGTCTCGGATTTTACCGAGGCCCACCATGGTGGCCCAGGCATAATATCCGCTGCCGCAACAGGATACAACACTTCTCCAATCCCCGAACCTCTTGCCTGGCTCCAGCCTGGGGTGCCGGGGTGGGTTTTCCATGCATTCTCTGATAGCCTCTGCAGGGGTACCCCGGGCACCCTTGCCACCTCCTCTCCATCCTCACACTGCCTTTCACAGCCCTTATGCCCTGCTGGCCCCTCAGCCACTCCTCGTGTCCCTGGGTGGCATCCACTTTTGGGGAGCAGGTCATGTGCAATGAGACTATTCTGTTATCGCACCCCCTTCCTTTGGCTGTAATCACTCCTTTGCAGTATCTGGGGTTAAACACCTGCCATTTAACTAAGACAGCAAAGGAGAAACTGCTGCTCATTGTGATCCGGACAAGAGTGTCTTTCATATCCTCCACCCTGCTGTTTATTCACCCATCAGTTTGCCTGTTTACAGAAGCACAGGGTGTAAAATGCACAGGCTTACTCCAAATGTTGCCTTCTTGTATCCTGACATTATGCTTCGAGGCAGGAGCTCTTCTGAATGTGGTACTTTATTAAAAGCATTGGCGTTATAGTAAAACATTCATTCATGTCACGTGCAGTCTCACACCAAGTGGTGCAGGGTGCCTGCCCGAACAAAAGCCACCCCATCCTAGAGATTTGAGACTGCTGAGGGCTGTGTTTAGTCAAATGGCTAGTATAGCACTGTCATATTTTGTGGACAAGTGAGCGAAAGTGATGGAGTTTGCAGACGTCAATATTATTACTTTACATTTTTTTTAGCAACAGGTCACAATTGATGTGTAATGATGAGATGAAAGGAGAGATAGCGTAAGCAGCCAGGTTTATTCAGTTACAGATACGGAATGCCGTTGAGATAACGGCTTAAGCGTAAGCTTCTCACAACTTTCCAAACCGCGCGCCGGGAGCCACGCGCACAGACACATCAGGTAGGAGCGGGGAGGGGACAAGACAGGGAAGGGACACAGGATATTACATCTTCTCACATTTTTCAAAAACAATTCTGGAATACATAGTTTCAAAACAAGCAAAGGAAACACATGCTCTGATTTCCCGAGAATGGCTAATACATAGCATAATCCTTGAATCTTATGGGCAGAACAATTGTTCTCCTATCACAAGTGGTATCAACAGGACCAGATGTAGCGCCAGGAAGAGACACTCTGGGCATATCATCACTTGATACAGGAGTAGTTTTATCTCCACATGCTCCACCCATGCGTGACTCAGCAGAGGACACCGGACCATCATTCTGTGAGCCACTGGGCCTGCTCACAGGCTCAGAGATCCTGCTTCTGGCAACTTTCGACCCATTCCACCATTGACCATTGTCAAAAAGAACTGCAGTACCCTTTGTTTTGACCACACGCCTAGGTTCACTATACTTGCTCATGTAGGCCCCCTTCCTGGGATACTTCACTCTTACCACGTCAACTTCTTTCACAGACATCTTTCATACAGCAATCCTTGTGTCATAATTTGTGCGCATGCGCTTCTGGTGCTCATCAACCAGACTTCTCATCTTACACTCATTCTCTTTATGGTTTTCATTTTTCCATTTTTTCCAAGCCAATGACCAATGTGGTTGCAAACGTGTGATCATTGCCCTACCCCTGATGAGTTCAAATGGGATTCTAAACGTGGTACTGTGGGGGGTAGTTCTGTATGACCACAACCTGGTGCGTAGTGCTGCCTCAACAGGAATGTGAGACTTCAAGGCCATTTGGATGGTTTTTTAATCAGGCGATTGGCCCGTTCCACTTGGCCATTGACCGGTGGATGATATAACGATGATTTTACATGTTCTATGCCATTTTTTTGAAGAATGATACTAACTCTGAGGATACAAATCGCGCTCCGTTGTTGGAGACCAGTTGACGGGGAAAACCTTCTCTGCAAAATAACTCCTTAAGGAAGTTAATTACCTCCTGTGTGGTGGGTTGAGACACAAACTTGACTTCCACCCACTTGCTGAAATAATCAATCAACACTATGGCATAACGTAATTCCAGACTCAATGCGTTCATGGGACCTATGAAATCAATGCCGACTTTCATCCACGGACCATCAGGTAATTCAACTGAGGTCATGGGACAATGGTGTGTCGTTAAAGTTTTGTCAGCTTCATTGCACATTGAGCAGTGAGTGACAAACATATCAACATCACGATCCTTGGAGGGCCACCAGTATCCTTCCATCAACCTCTGTTTGGTGCCTGTCATTCCTACATGTCCTTCATGGGATAAAACCACCAACCTGCTTCTCAATGACGTTGGTTCTGTTAAAGTACCACCTCTGAGTAGGACATCTTTAACAACACCAATATCATCCTTAATTTTCCAGTAAGGTCTGAGTGCCTCGTCAAGTGCTTTCTCACGTGGCCAACCTTTGATCACATATTTTTTAATTGTTTCTAGCACTGTGTCATCTTTTATAGCTTCTAACCATTCTGATTTGGAAATGGTACTGTTAGATTCAATACCTTCAAACAAGCATGCAACAAGTACATCATCATCATCCATTTCGCATTCAGAATCATCCTCACACAGGCATGTGACAAATAATCTGCCGATATATTTGCTCGGCCTGGAATGTATTCCATCTTCACTTGATGCTCCTGCAATTTGCATGCCAACTTCACAATTCTTGGCGAAGGCTGGCTAGAACCTTTACCCTCAAGTATACTGACCAACGGTTTGTGGTCAGTACGACTAGTGAATTTCATGCCCCACAAGAAACTTTTAAACTTTGTAACAGCCCAAACACAAGCTAATAGTTCACGTTCAATCACTGAGTACTTTGTTTCTGAGCTCCTTAGCTTCCTGGATGCAAATGCGATGATTTTCTCCCCGTTCTCAGTCATTTGACTAAGCATGGTCCCAAACCCGATTTGGCTGGCGTCTGTTGTTACAGTGCTTCTCAATTTCTCATCGAATGACTGGAGCGACGGTGCTTGCTCAAGTTCCATCTTAATGGCTTTTATGCTTCATTCACACTCTTCATTCCAGATGAATTCCACATCCTTCTTTACCATCTTCCGCAGCGGTTCGACCTCGGCTGAATAACGTTGTATGAATTTGGAATGGAATTCACACATGCCCAAGAAAGATGCCAGTTCATACTTATTTTTGGGATTTGGTGAACAGGAAATTGCAGAAATCAAGGAGGGTTTAGGTCGCACTCCATTTCCATCGATGAGATGTCCCAAGTACTCAACCGTTTCTTTTAGGAATTTGCACTTGTCTTTTTGCAGAGTAAGTCCACTGTCCTTAATCCTCTGATAAACTTTCCTCAGGATGACCAGGTTTTCCTCTTTTGTCTTGCTGTAAATCAGAACATCGTCCTGGAACGATCTGACTCCTTCCATGCCTTTGAATAACTGGTTCATTATGCGTTGAAATGCAACTGGCACCGAACATAACCCGAAGGGCATTCTGCGGAATTGATACGCTCCTTCTGGTGTGATGAACGCCGTGTATTTTTTTGACTCATCTTGCAGTTGTATCTGATGGTAGGCGGTGCTGAAGTCTAGAGTGGTGAAGATCTTCACCTGACCTAACGTCATCACCATTTCGTTAATCAAAGGCAGAGGTTGGCAATCGGCTATTACGTGATGGTTCAGCTCACGAAGGTCAATCCACAAACGGATCTTCCCGTTTCTTTTCCTCGCAATAACCATTGGCGACAACCACTCAGATGCATTGATTGGCTCGATAATACCATCCTTGCACCAATTCTCCAGGATTGTCTTGACTTTGGCGCGGGCAGATAAGGGTACGTTCCTGACTTTCTGTTTCACTGGATATGCTTTATTCTTCAGGATAATCTGATGTTCCAAGTTCTTTAGGCATCCTAATTGTTCTTTGAACAACCCCTCAAACTCCTTGAGAATGGTCTCCAAGCTGTACTCATGAATGCTGAACACATATGGTGGTTGACAGGGATTAATCATCATTTTGAGTTTTTTTTGTTCCAGCCAACCCAGAATGTTCACACTGTAGTCCACTACAAAGACTTTTGTAGAGGTGTTCTTTTCTTTAAATGACAAATCCGCCTTGAAGACTCCTTCTAATTTTATCTTGTATCCGCCATATGCATCGGGAATAATTCTGCTAGATTCCAATGGTAACTTGCATTTGAGTCCGTGTCCTTAAACAGAATTGTTATTCTTGACCCGGTATCCACCAACATCTCGACATCTTCACCATTCATAGCAACATCACACCTAGGTTGGTTTTGTGCATCTTCACTGTTGATAATTGCGACAAGCAGCACGAGGTTCTCTAGTAGCTCACTCTCATCTGAGTCTACATCGGACTTTGACTCGTTTACAGTGTAGATGTTTTTAGAACTTGAAGTTCTGCAAACTTTAAGGATATGTCCCATTTTTCCACATCCTTGACAGATCTTGCCCCTCGCAGGACATTCTTGGCTATTTGCCATATGTGCGTTGGATTCGCAACAATAACAATTCTGCCTTCCTACATGGGTACTGGGGTTTCTAGGCCAACTGAAATTCTTACACTGTTTTTTGGATGTGGACTCCTCCTCCTTCCACACAAGATTGACATTCACTTATTGGTTATCAGCTTTACGCAACAATGTAACACCTTTGGCTGATCTTTCCATGCTTTTAATGGTAGAAACCACCTTCTCGAGGTTTGGATTCTTGTGGCATAACAACTTCTCTTGCGCCTTCACACATGTGGTACGCATCACCACCTGATCCCATATCATCTCATATGCATCTTTAAATGCACACGTTGTAGCTAACATTCTCAATGTTGCGACGTAAGACTCAATCGCCTCACCTGGTGCTTGGTACCTGTAGTAGAAGTTATATCTCTCCATTACCACACTCATAGTGGTGTCAAAATAGTATTTCATTCTCAATTTGGCCTCCTTAAATACATCCCATTATTCATCCCCTTCCTCTTTTTCAATTGGAGTTATGTGGCTGAATAACCTCCTTCCTTCTGCACCCAAACAATTGTACATCATTGCCTGTTTTCTCGCAGGATTATATTCAGTCCCATCAATTGCTTCCAAATGTTTCTCAAAACAACTAACCCACTGTGGCCAATTTTCTGTGGGTGGCCCGGGGACTTCTAGGAAGGTGCTGGGCATTGCCACTGCATTCATTATTCCAGTCATTCTTTCACAGGGCAGGTAATTGTTAGGAATATGCCTTAAATGTCATGATTTAAAGGTTTAGAAGGCGTCTGGCTCCGTCCGGTGGCTGTTTATGGTATAATTAATTTTGCAGTGAGAAATGTCACTTCACTTTCACTCACGTTTCGTTGCAGCTCCTACCCGGGGCTGACAGGAATGTTTGACAGCAAATGGTGTAAGGCTGAGGGCTTAATGGGCGTCGCGCTGAGGTGGAGCGGAAAGAGAAAGTCCGCCCCACACACACTCGGTGGAAGAGCGTGGAGACGACCTCCGGAGTCTCTGGTGATCAGCCTTGTTTCAGATGGTGGGTCCTGATCCCGTAATCGTCGCCAGATAAAGTGTAATGATGAGATGAGAGGAGAGATAGTGTAAGCAGCCAGGTTTATTCAGTTACAGATACGGAATGCCGTTGAGATAACGGCTTAAGCGTAAGCTTCTCCCAACGTTCCAAACCACGCGCCGGGAGCCACGCACACGGACACATCAGGTAGGACGGGGGCGAGGAGGGGACAAGACAGGGAAGGGACACGGGATATTACAGATGGTATTAAAGCAGCATTATTTGTGTATACACACATAGAAGCTACTTGGGAATCTGCAGGGGGCATCCCTGGTTATATAATCCTAGTTGCAACCCCTGTGGTTATCGATGGCCTTGCACAGACACTTCCATTGGGTTTTAAAAGACATTAGTAGTACACCAGAATCACCAACTTCCCCAAGCACGTCAGCCAATCACATGGCCCATGTAATAACCATTTATCTTATACGAGCTTTACCAGCCCCCACTTTTAGTGCAGATGTTTGATTATTTTAGACTTGACTGTCGGTTAGCGGGTACTGTTTTTCCTCTCTGCAAGCGTTCTGTAATTAAAAGTGTAGTAATAGATGGGGCGGTGGTCTTGATAATGTATCTTTATACAAACCAGTTATCGGTACCTCACGGAATTGGTCACTGCTCAGTCGAAGACATTTGCTACATTTCTGAGATTTGCCCAGTTTGATGTTTTCATGGGCAATGTGGCACGTTCAGGGAAATGTTAATAGTAGCTTGTGGTTATATTTATTAGGTTGCTTGTAACACATTTTCTTTCTTGTGTTGTACGGGTTGCTTAACTGGTTGAGGGGTGGTGCTGAGTAGCGTGGGGCATCAAATAGCAAATGAATTTGTGAATGTTGTTTCAATTTTGCAGTGTGTGCACATGTGGAGCTGGGTTCATGGTTAAGATAGCATGTGCCCTTATAAATATTAATTTGTGTTTTTTTCAAACAGAGTGTGAGCAGATAAACATGGGTGTATTTTAGACACAAAACTGTTAAAGTGTTGAACTGATGATACCACTTCATGCCTTGACCATTTCTCATGAGGCACAGTGTCAAGACTGATTTGCATATAGCTGTGTCTGAACTAGGGTGGCAAAGTAAGCTAAAGAACGATGATGGATTCAACGCAGATCTGTGACTGAGGGTTGAATGTCTGAAAAGTTTCAGCGCTCCGTCCATCAGTTCCTTGTGTTTGCTTTGTTCACCCAAAGTTTGCAGGGTATGCCCAGACGTGTGTCCCTTGCTCAATTTGCCACTGGATTCAAGCTAGCCTGACTGATGAGGGCTGTCAGCCCGAAACCGGTCCCAGGATGATTGTTGCTGGACCAGGGAAATCATGGCTTGGCAGTTCGGGCTGGACTGTTCTCATGAGGCACAGGGACAAGACTGATTCGCACATAGCTGTGTCTGAACTGGAAAGGCAAAGTGAGCTAAAAAAACAATGATGAATTCAACCCAGATCTGTGACTGAGGGTGAGTGTCTGAAAAGTTTCAGTGCTCCGTCCATCATCTCCTTTTGTTTTCTTTGAAATAATGTTAGCCTAAGCAAAGAAATTGGTTAGTCGTGGCTGTAGACACACACATTTGTGAGGTGGTGGCTGGCCCGGGTCACGCTGTCTCCCCAGGATGCACAGTTGTCCCCAATGACAAATCTTAGAGTGCCTGGATACTTTTTAACATGTGTTTCTGTAGCGATAATGTTCCATTACAATTACTAATTTCACCTGAGCAGGGAACGCCCCTGCCTGTATCAAATTGTTCATTTTTTTTTGTTAGTTAATCCTTGCTCCCATTCTGTATTGGTGAACTGTTATTTTGCTTTTTACTAAATTTTTAAATATATTGGATTTAAACCTCAGATCATCCCAATCCCAAAAAACACCAAAGCGTCCATGGAAGAGCTCTCAAACTTCCGCCCTTTCTCCCTCTTACGGTATCTGAGCAAAGTTCTGGAAAAACATGTTAATATACACCTATCTGACCATATCGAATTGGCCGGCAACCTGGATCCATCTCAATCGGGCTTCCGGACCAAACATAGCATGGAAACTGCCCTGGTGGCCGTTACCGATAACATCAAGTTTGCACTAGATCAGGGCCAACCCACCCTCCTGGTGTTATTAGATTTTTACGCATCATGCGATACAATCGACCACCTGACTCTGCTCAGAAGAGTGAGGGAAGCTGGGATTGGGGGAGTGGCACTGCAATGGATGACTAGTTTCCTCTCCAATCGTACCCAGACCATTAACTCGGGCCTATACCGGTCCAATACGAAAGAACTGACCAAGGGAGTACCTCAAGGCTCATGTTTAATCCCGCCCATGTTTAACATCTACATTGCCCCCTTGGCTGCATTACTGAGGAACTACGGGTGCATCCTAATATCCTATGCAGATGACACCCAACTTACCATCTCCTTCAATAAGACATCCCAGACAGCTCAAGCCTCCTTCTCTTCCGGCATGCTGGCCATCTCACAATGGATGAGAAACAACATCTTACAGCTGAATGCCGGAAAGACTAAAATCATGCTCTTCGGAGAAGCCCCACTATTATGAGCACCACCATCTCTTAGGTCTTGGGACCTTTCTTTCTTTCACCAGAAACACTTTTTCTCATTCAAGAAACATGGGGGTCAGGGAAGTCGATCAAGCTTGAATCTGGCAGTTTTCCTTTTCCGATGCCCGGATAGGCATCTCATTCTCGTTCATAAACTCACATAAATAGTAAGTTGTGTACTCTATGTTTAAAAATGTAAGCACAACTTTTTCAATGGGCCCAGAAGAAGGCTAGGAGCCAGGGGGAATCTGACATTGGGAGAGCAGAACAAACTGCCACTGATTCTGAACTGCAAGATACTTCCAGAAACATGTGGACAGGGATGGTATCTTGAGGGCTGCTGTGTGCAAGCTAGTTCAAGTTCAAGTTCAAGTTCAAGTTCAAGCATTTATATAGCGCACTACTCACCCAGAGGGTCTCAAGGCGCTTGGGGATGGGGTTCATTATTTGTCGAATAGCCAGGTTTTAAGATCTTTTCTGAAGGAAATGTGGTTCTGTGTAAGGCGGAGGTGGATGGGGAGTGAGCTCCAGGTCTTGGCCGCCAAGTAGGAGAAGGATCTACCTCCCATGGTGGATCTTTGGATACGCGGTATTGCGGCGAGGCCTTGATTGAAGGATCTTAATTGGCGGGTGGGTGTGTAGAAGGATAGTCGAGTGTTGAGGCATTCTGGCCCTAGTTTGTAAAGGGCCTTGTGTGTGTGGGTGAGGAGACGGAAGGTTATTCTCTTGTTGACGGGGAGTCAGTGGAGGTCTTTCAGGTGGCCGGTAATGTGATTTTGGCGAGGGATGTCCAAAATGAGTCTCGCTGATGCGTTTTGGATACGTTGGAGTTTTTTCAGTAATTTGGCTGTAATTCCGGCGTAGAGGGTGTTTCCGTAGTCCAGTCGACTCGTGACTAGTGCGTGGGTGACTGTTTTTCTTGTCTCGGAGGCGATCCAACGGAATATTTTTTTGAGCATACGAAGTACGTTGAAGCAGGAGGATGAGACGGCGTTGACTTGTCTGGTCATTGAGAGTGAGGAGTCTAGGATGAAGCCTAGGTTGCGTGCGTGATCTGTGGGTGTGGGTGCTGTGCCCAGAGTCGAAGGCCACCATGAGTTGTCCCAGGCAGAGGGGGATGATCCTAGGATGAGCACCTCCGTTTTGTCTGAGTTAAGTTTTAGGCAGCTGTTTTTCATCCATTCGGCTACTTCTTTCATACCTTCGTGAAGATTGGTTTTGGCGGAGTTAGGGTCTTTGGTGAGGGAAAGGATCAGCTGGGTGTCGTCAGCGTAGGAGATGATGTTAAGGTTGTGTTGACGCGCGATGGATGCGAGTGGACTCATGTAAACGTTGAAGAGGGTGGGACTGAGTGATGATCCTTGAGGTACACCGCAAATGACTTCGGTAGCCTCTGATTTGAAAGGGGGAAGTCGTACTCTCTGGGTTCTTCCGGCGAGGAACGAGACGATCCAGTCCAACGCTTTTCCTTGTATTCCGATGTTGTTGAGGCGTTGTATGAGGGTGCTATGACAGCCTGTGTCGAAGGCGGCGGAGAGGTCGAGTAGAATGAGGGCCACTGTTTCTCCGTTGTCCAGTAGTGTTCGGATGTCGTCTGTGGCTGAGATGAGGGCGGTTTCGGTGCTGTGTTTGGCTCGAAAGCCGTTCTGTGAGGGATCGAGGGAGTTGTTGGCTTCGAGGAAGGCGGCGAGTTGGCTATTGACGGCTTTCTCGATGACTTTTGCCGGGAAAGAGAGGAGGGATATTGGGCGGTAGTTTTTGAGTTCAGAGGGGTCTGCTGTGGGTTTCTTCAGGAGGGTGCTGACTTCGGCATGTTTCCAGCTTTCTGGGAAGGTAGCAGAATTGAAGGAGTAGTTGATAACATCATGGAGGTGGGGTGCGATGATGGAGTCTGCTTTGTTGAAGATGTGGTGGGGACATGGGTCGGTTGGCGAGCCAGAGTGGATGGAATTCATTAGGCGGATGGTGTCTTCGGTGGTGATTGGGTTCCAGGCGTTGAGATTGTTGGAGGGCGGTATAGGTTCTGAGGGGGGTGTGGAGGATTGTTCGTTGGTACTGTTTTCGAAGCTGTTATGTATGTCGGCAATTTTGTTGTAGAAGAAGGAGGATAACGAATCGCAGAGGTCATGGGAGGGAGTAATGTCGTTTGAGGCTGCGGTGGGGTTGTTAAATTCTTTGACGATATTGAATAGTTCCTTGCTGTTATGGGCATTGTTGTCGAGTCGATTCTTGAGTGCTGATTTCTTGGTGGATCGAATCAGCTGGTGGTGTTTGCGGGTGGCTGCCTTGAAGGTGGTCATGTTGTCGGTGGTTGGGTTTTTTCTCCATGTTTTCTCGAGTGTACGGCAGAGTTTCTTGGATTTTTTAAGGTCATCGTTGAACCAGGGGGCTTTTTTGCTGTCTTGTTTGGTGTGATGGTTTTTCAAGGGTGCTAATTCGTCAGCGCTGTGAGCGATCCATTGTTTGAATTTGATGGCAGCTTGGTTAGGGTCCGATGAGAGAGCGGGTGGGTTTTGGTTGAGTGATGTGAGGAGTTGGTCGGTGGTGATTTTGTTCCATTTTATTCGGGGAATAGGTTGTGGTGGGTTGTGGGTCGAGGTGGTTTTGTAGCTGAAGTAAACACAGCAGTGGTCCGTCCAATGGAGAGCTGTGGTGCGATCGGAGGAGATGTGTTTGCTGGAAGTGAAGATTGGGTCTAGCGTATGTCCGGCTATGTGGGTGGGGGTGTCAACAAGTTGTTTGAGTCCGAGATTGGCCAGGTTGTCCAGAAGGGTGGTGGTGTTGCTGTCGTTATTCTTTTCCAGGTGGAAGTTGAGGTCTCCTAGTAGGATGTAGTTCTCGGAGGCGAGGGCGTGTGGACTGATGAAGTCAGTGATGTCCTCGCTGAATTGTTTACGTGTTCCTGGAGGCCTGTAGATGAGGGTGCCTCTGAGTGTGGTTCAGGGGTCAGTGTGGACCTGGAAGTGAAGGTGTTCGGCGGAGGTAAGGTTATCGTCGGAGCTGGTCGTGATTTTGATGGTGTTCTTATGGACGATGGCGATGCCTCCTCCTGTTTTGACGGTGCGGTCTTTACGGATGATCTTGTAACTGTCCGGGATGGCTATGGCGATGTCGGATGTTGATGATGCATTCATCCATGTTTCAGTGAGGAAGGCGATGTCTGGAGATATAATGTCGAGTGGATCCCAGAGTTCGGTGGCGTGTCTGTGGATCGAGCGGGTGTTCAGCAGGATGCACTTCAGGTGGTTAGGGTCGGACCTGTGTTTGGGGTTAGTGGTTGTGATAAGGGTCTTGACGCTGGTGAATTTGCAGGAGTGGCAGGCGAAGGACCCATGGGTACGTCCCGGGGCAGCTTCGTAGCATAGGGGAGTACGTCCGGGGTTAAGGGCTAGAAGGGTGGCTGCATCATACCTAATGCGGTCAGAGTGCGGTTTGCGGCGGCCAGGGGGTCTGGCGCTGGGCGCGGTCCAGGCGCGGACGGGCGTAGACGGGCTTACCTTTGGCGCGCCTTCGGCGCGCATGGGGCGCGAGCGCTGCGCGTGAACGCTGCGCGAGGGTCTATCTGTCATATGTGGATAATGGAAGGGGAGGGGCGAGGGAGGAGCAGCTGGGAGGCGGGTGCGTGGGGGAGAGGGCGGGCTCCGGGCACAACAATAACAACAGCAATGGCGGCAGAAAGGGAAGCGCAAATCGGGTTGGGGGAAAATAAATAATTAATGACGCTGTGGGCAGCGAGGCGCTTAAGGAGTGGGGCACAGAAGGAAAGGGCCACAATAATAAATAAGCGATCCGGTAATGCAAGCAAACAATACAGGCACTTTGAATTAATTAAATAATGCAGGCACAGTCAGGCGCAGGCACAGTCAGTCGCTATTATAAGCAACAGAGCAGCTCTAACGATACCCAGGCAGAGTAGGCAGAGGAGAGCAGGGGCAGTAGGGAGCGACCGCTTCTGACGAAGTCAGGACGGTCACAGCGCTTCGATCGGCAGGGAGAAGCCTTGCCTCTTAGTGGGAGGGAGCTGACAAGCACTTGTTTGTTACTCAGTCCACTTGCACAGACAGCACTGAAGCAACAAGCACACGGAGATCCTTTTCCCTCTAAACTCATGTCCCACTGCACAGGGAGCTCCAAAACAGCCACAATTATATACCTTGTACACCCTGTTATTCAAATAGTTCATGGCATTTCCTAAAGCATGGGTACAGAGGGTGGCATTCATTCTGCAATTCCTGTAGTGGCCATTGCAGAGGAGCAGAAATAATTTATTGGAAATCAATCAACCTTGCCTACTAGTCCTTTTTGACCTGTTGTCTGCCTTTGACAAGGTAAACCATGAAAAATTGCTAGCCAGACTTCAGTACAGGATGGGAGTATCTGGAATTGTTCTGAAATGGTTTGAATCCATTCTCCAGAACGGAATCCAAAGATTCTTAGTCAACCAGTCGCTTTCCCCTTCTTGCCCGAATTCGATTGGAGTCCCTCAAGGATCTACACTACCCCCTTCACTATTCAACCTTTATGCTGAACCCCTCATAGACATTCTCTGAGACACAAACATATCCTATCACATGTACGCAGATGACACTCAGATATGCATCAAGATAACGTCACTGGAAGATATAAAGAAAATTAATGAGGCCTTGAGAATGTCACTACACTGGTTAACTAGCAATCATCTGAAACTAAACGCACAAAAAACGGAATTCTGATTAATTTCACCACCTAAGAAATCCACAGAAGTCAAGCAATGGACCAAATTGATCACAGCACTAAATTGCACCCCTACACTAGTCGAATCTGCAAAATCACTGGGAATCCCGCTTGATGAGAACCTTGACATGAAAGCCCACATCAAGTAAATGACAAAAAGTGCCTAGTTTCACCTGAGCTATATTAGAAAAGTAAAACCACTCATCTCTACGGCAGACCTCAAACTGGCAGTTCAGTCATTAGTTATTTCAAGGAGCGAATATGGATGTACAACTCTAGCAGGTCTATCAAAAATTTCCACAGCTCCACTAAAAGCATGTCTAAATGTGGCAGCAAGACTCATTACTGGAACCAGAAAATACGACCATATCTCCCCGCACCTGAAAGCATTAAACTGGCTACCATACGAAGCTAGAATTCAATTCAAACTGGCATGTACTACACACAAAGCGCTCCACTACAAAACTCCAAGGTGTTTAGCTCCGAAAATAGAGCTCTCAGGGGATCTGCTGTTGAAACCACCCATCTTCCAGAAGAAGAAAACATATGACAGAGCTTTCTCCGGAGCAGCCCCCAGAATCTGGAACTCTCTCCCTCCAAGCATTAGAAAAATTCCAAACATAGCAACATTTAAGAAGGAAGCAAAGAACTTCCTAATGAGCAAGTTCCTTCCATAGACGACACTACGCACTTTATCATTATGTCTATGTCCCAAACGCTCGATCATGAACCGGTTGCTGCGGGAGAAATAACGGAAAGCACATCCGAACCATGTGGATAGAAATGCTGTTAAACAGTGTAAAAAATGTATGTTCGCTGAAAATGACAAGAAAGACATGTACAGGAATACTATTTATAATAATGTTGCTTTTCACTATGTATCTCAATTGTTTCAAAATTATGTTCAAAATGTAAATGTTAAGCACTCTGATATCCAAGGGTCAAGTCCGCGCTATATAAAACTCTATAAATAAAATTAAAATAAAATAAAGACCATTTTAGAGGAACAGAAGTTATTTCTTGGAAATTATTATTACAAGAAAACCTTTTAGCTGCTATTGCCATCTGCCATCCTGCAATGCACTAATAGAGAACAATTTTATTCAGGTGAATTCACTGTAAATTGCTTTGCCCTTAAAGCTGCTCTCAGTGCGACAAGACAATCAATGTGTTGGTGTTTCAACAAGATGGCTGTATTTCTGAGGGACCATGTCATGGATGTATTGATTGTACCTTTAGCTACCATCATCCCAGGAAAGGTTTCATGCGACTTTTGTGTGCAATGACAGAGAGGTCAACGAGCCCCATCATTCCTTGCTCATAGTGAAAGGTAGCTCTCAGAACGGCATGGTGGGTGGTCTCCGTAATGGAGTTACGGACTCCAAATATAAACAGGAGGACTGATAAGTTAATAGGCCAATCTGTCTCTACTGGGCTGATGCTCTCACCAGTCTAATGTTTGTGTTCTTTGGATGCTGTGCAGTAAATGGAAGTCACAGTAGTGGCTGGTGTCTGATAAAAATGGTGCGCTTCGCGGGGGGCAGTAACAAACAAATAAAGAAAAAAACACCTACCTGATGCTCGGTGTTCTTCTCCTCACCCCTCTTCTGCTACTCTGGGCACAGGCTCCCAATTTCCCTTGCGGCCAATCCCAACGCTGCTCTCACCATGAGAGCAGCATTGGGATTGGGTGGAGTGCACCGGTTTTGCGCTCCATTGGGAGCTGGGAGCTTGTGCCTGCTGGCCTCTCCACCCAGTAAGGCAGCTGGGTTGGAGAGAAGTCAGTGCACATGATGGTTTGGCCATCCTTAGAATAAACCAAACCGTCATGCGCACTGACAGCAGTGTCTAACACTCCTCCTCCCCCTGCTGCAGTCATGTGGCCCTGCCCACAAGACTCAGAGGGACAAAAAATAAAATGATGATCATTTTCTTTTTTTTCTGCCTCTGCAGTCAGGGGGGCGAGGCTCCTCCACCATAGCAGAGGAGCTGCTGCTGGATACTCAGTTGGGAGAGGCAAGAACAACATCATTGTGTGACTAAAGCATGTATTCGCACAGTGAATGAAGCAAAGGTGTGAACAAATTCGCCACAAATATAACATAGAGGATATATTATAGGTTTGCATTGATTAACAAACAGATGTAGAACGTATTTGAAGCCTCAAATCCCTTTCAGTCCAAATGTGGGGATCTGTTCTAGACTCACATTCCAGGCACTCTACAGGATAGATTGTGGGCAACAATGAATGACAGTGCTGACAAGTACACAACAGATAATATTGTGTTGAATGGTATCAAAACCCCGATGCGGTCCATGCACCACTCACCCTTTCTTTACCATATGCACGAAGACATGAACCTAAATCAACTATTTAAATCAACTATAAAGCTATGCTATGCTTTGCATAAGCCTTCCATTAATTTAGGTAACAGACTACCACACTGCCAAATGTTTTTAAAGCAAATACAGGAAGAGTGGCTTGAACAATCTACAAAATCTAGCTTTAACTGCAAATGACTGCTCAATATAGTCACTCAACCCTTTTTTGCAATTCAGTGAGTTTTTTTGGCCATCTCTAGCCTTCACCTTTGAAATGGACTGCCGATTCAGTTATCTGCTTCCCTATCCCTGATCCCTGATCCCAGATGAGACACACATTGAAGTCCTGTGTGTATCTCTCAGTTAGGTAGAAGGCCATGCCTCCTGATAGCTCTAGTCCTACAACATTTGTGACCTCGCAGACAAATACACTAAACAAAGTTGCTCCAGTCAGAAATAAAGTAAAGCCAATGGAAACCTGCACCCAAATTCTGCTCTCTTATGCCGCTTCTTAGTCTGGACCAAGGTAGTCGAGTGGCTCTGGAAGAAAATCTATGGACCTTCTGTCCCTATTGTTTAAATAAAGTTAAACGTTAAAATGCTATGTTATGCTCTGAAAAGTAGCTTTATTATTTGAGCTGTTTTTCAGTTGCAAAAAAAGAGTAAACCAAAAGGTTCATCAAACATTTCAAAAGATATCTTGTATCCTGCCATGGATGCCTTGCCTATGGCTCACCTCTCCAAGGGGCATATTATCAAGGGCATTATCTCTGCTTTTTTGGCTTTAAAAGCCAAAAAAACGGAGATAATCTTTTTGCACTATTTACAAGTGGGTGCTAACATGCATTAGCGCATGTTAGCACCCTTTTACCCGGTGCCTCGCTTTGCATCTCTAATGAGATGCGAAGTGTGCGTCACTGGGCAGTACAACCTTGCAAATATCGCTGATGTGCACATCGCGATATTTACAAGGCTGCCCCAGCATTTTAGCAGACATTCGTTTTTGGAGAAAACCGCTGTTTTCTCCAAAAACTAACGTCTGCTAAAATTAAGACTTACCTGTCCCTAACATTGGGGTGGATTATACTGACTCGACCCGGTGGTTCGTATCAGCAAGGTTATTGCAGTTTTGTAGGGAACATCGCTGGAAAACCAGTGATGTTCCTTGCAAAACGGCGATAACCTCACTATCTCTGGAATTTTTATCGCACGAAGAAACGCGTTGTTAATAACACGCTACCAGGGTGATAAATTCCAGATATAGACTGCGATAAGAAATTTATCGATAAGCACGGCCAGCGATAATTATCATTGGCCATTGATAAAATGCCCCATAATCTTTGACAAGTTCTGCGCCTTCTATCACACAAAGGTAAAAACACACGCACACTTTAACACCTCATGCACCTCCTTTAGTCTTAAGTTTCGCCGCCTTCCTTAATGATCCTCTTACTTCTAGCATTGTCCCTCTCTAGTCTGCTCTAGTATCTCCAGGTTTTTTTTAACTGCAAATAGATCCTTCTGAGTTACTGTCTAATGTTCCTCTTGCTCGTTAACCTGAACCTGTCAAGACCCACATCTCTAACAAGGTTTGAGACTTTATAATATCCAGGTATTGCATAGACAACTTGGGATGGGGCTTCACTATTATTGTGGCATCAAATCGATATTTGTCTGGGATCTCAATAACCTTAGACTTGCAGCGAAGGGTGGCAGGATCAGACTACTGATTCTTTGTGTTGTCAGGGGGATCCGCGGTGTTAACCAGACAACCCTGCTCAATCGATTAACTGCCTATAGAATGAGCGGGATGAATCTAGAATGCTTACAGGCTTTCCCGTCAGGAAGGTAACAGGGCCTATCTATCCAACCTTCACCTCGTCAACTGGTGGCAGACATGTAGGGTTAATTAAATTCCCAAACAATCACGCTACAAAATTAAGTCAAAGGATTTCACAGTACTCACGTTTTTAAAATCAGTTAGTTTGTTGATCAATTTTACAGTATGTGTGCAGTGAACTAAGAATATAAATGGAATACTCTAATTGTTGGAAGAAGCACGTGGGGTAGCAGATCACAAGCCCCAGGAGCCATCAGATGTGGGGCATCTTCACTGAGGCCTTGTGCAAATTGAGCTCACCACCTTATCTGTTGCACAGGACTTTCTAATTGTTGAAAGAGGCACGTGGGGTAGCAGGATCACAAGCCCCAAGAGCCACTGGGTGTGGTGCATCTTCACTGCGGCCTAGAACTACTTGAGCGCACAGCCTTAGTTGCTGCACAGGATTCACGCAGTGAAGGGCGGACCTGTCCAGAGGAGTCTTGCCCCCTTGCCCGAGGTCCCTCAATTTATCACCTAGATGCTACTAAGGTTCTACTATTTGTTTTAAGTCTATTCATCTATTTTTTGAACCACTTAACGATTAGAGGGTGGTTGCACCCCTACCAACTTGAAGAACAATCTCACAGTGTGAGAAGGAGGTGGGGCCTTGAAGGGGCGGGGCCTCATTCTGAGTAGTACTTAAGAGGCTCTTTTGAACCCCGGCCTTACATCTGAAACAGACCCCTGGAGTGTCAGAGAACTTGGTACAATGTGGTCATGTTATTACAGCCTTTGTAATGAAGCCCAGTAGCCTTCAGAGAGAATGTCAACACTCCAGGTTTGATAGTGTTTGCTGAAAGGCGAGCATCCAATTACCATAAAGGCCTTCGGGCGAACACGAGAAATAAAGCTTTAAATGCAGACAACAGTACATGTTATCTCTGAGCAAACTGAAATTGGATTTACAGTCTGACATATGGGACAAACTGTCTTTTTCTTGTAAAGCTAAAAATACCAGGATGACGATTTGGTGCACTGTTAATGGCTAAAAGTTAATGAATTGCAGCAATAAAAGTCTGATCATGAATATAGGTTCAGATCAGTGGGTGGCATACTTTTGTCAGATCTATGGTCCGGCTGTAAAGTTACAGATCAGACTCTGCCCAGCTGTTACCATGAAATAGAGATTTCTCTGGATAAAGTGATAGCAGCCACTCTCCTCAGCCCCTCAAAGCCCATGGGCAGGATGAGGTACCAATGGATTATCTGTGGCCCCCAACCTTTCTAATTGCATTTGTCTTGCTGGTAAATGTGTTTTTCCCTGACCTGGAGCACAACCTATTTACCTTTTAGATTCTACTGTGAAGATCAAAGGTAGAGTTATCCTAGAAATATTAACTGTATGAATTGGGGAAACTGGTGTTCTCTCAAAGGTACGGTATTGGCTCAGGGAAAGGCTAGGAAGGATGGAACAAGAACCATAATTGATATCTTTTGATAGGCAAATATACCATTGCTAAACAAATTTCCATCTACCTAGTCTTCATGAACCTTTCCGGCACTTTTGACTGTGTTGTTGGGTCCAGGCAGGAGTCAATGTGGGCAGGGCCAGACTGCCCATACCAGGACTTGGGCGTTTCCCCGGCAGGCTGGAAGGGTGGGGACTGGTTTTGCAGTGGTGGGGTCTGTTTTATTTTACTGGGGGCCAGTTTTGCAGTGGTGCCTCAATACCGGCCCCCAGTAACAACCGGGCTTAATACTTGCGCCTGCCCCCTTCAGGAGACTTGTGGGCTTCTTGCTTGCCCTTTACTATGGTGCTACAGCCTCAGTTAAGTCTAAATAGAGAAAGCACAACGTATATGTGCCTTGGTCCAGTGGCTCAGCAGACTTCATTTTTGCCCGTATTCTCTTTTTATTATAGTTCAATGGGTCAGACGCAGGCCTGTCATTGGAGGGTTGAGATGAGCCAGTCATCAATAAACCAATTGTTCAACTCCTGGAAGGCCTATAGGCTGAGTAGCATAGAGTTTGCAGGTGCCAGCTTGCTCTTCCACCTAGCTGCTCTACCTATCCCATCTGTCAGGAGCTTGGTCTTGATTATTTGGAAGATCTGATTAATTTGGCTCCTTTGTTGCTGTGGTGCTCATTCTGCTCAAACCCACATGCTGTGTTTAGTAGAGATATTATTGATGACTGATTATCCTGCGACTTGGGCCACTGGATTTCATGGCTAAATAATCAGGTTGTACCTGGTGTTTTACAGGAGTTATCTGACTCACGGAGGAAGCGGGACACAGACAGCGGTAGTGGCCACTGGTTTGGCGGCAGGCTTCCGAGCGGACGCTGACTGTGATCCCAGGTACGGATGTTGGAGGTTGCATTGTCACTACAGTGATGGTTTCAACATGGGTAAATGCAGGGGGGAATAGAGGCAGTGGAGATGCATGATTGTGGAAAGGTCTGTATATTAAGGACACTGGGTTGGGCATGAATGACCAGAAGCGGGCAGGTAAGGACGGGGAAGACACAAGCGCTAAGGACGCAGTCCAGAAGCTGGGTCAGGCAGCATCCTCTGTGGGGTCCTGCAGGGAGACCAGGCGTGGGTGGGCATAGGTCGAGTAGGGGGGAGCTACAAGAGGCAGAGGGGTTGGAGAGCAAAGAGCTGAAGATCAAGAAGTTCCCATACAGGGGGGTGACAAAGCCACTTGGTTCACATTTAATGTTGAAAATATATGGGAGGGGAATACATGGAAATGTTCAAGTTACTACACAGGGAGCTCATGGCTAAAGAGGGATCAAAGGAAGAAGAATATTAATTGTCAAAAAGGCCTAAAGTGCCAATAGTGATCGAAAATTGGACCGCTGCTTTTTAAATTTTCGCTAGTGGTTACTGCAAAAAGTTCCCGGTGTGTAATGTAACATTATTGAAATACAGGGACATGATCAGAAAAGCACAAATCACTTATAGGGGAATGCGTGGGCACAATACATTGATGAGTTGAGGGCTCATCTAGCCCTCGACTCTGAAGCAAAATGGTGGGATATTGATTCTGATCTATGGCAGCATACGATAGGACTGGCCAAACTTTTTACAGTCAGTGATCTCCCAATAGTATACCGCCCCTTTCCAGGGCACCCCACTTGAGGAGATGTGGGGAAAGCAACAAATGGACATGGGGGAGTTCTCAGGCACGTTGGGACTTTAGCAACGGTGTCTGTACAAGGGAATACTGCATATATATGCATGAATGCTCGAAGAGAGCAGAGAGACATCCCGGGTGAACACCAAGAACAGCAAGCAGGTCAGTGGTCACAACAGCATGGGAACTTTTTTTCAAGTATATTGTGACAGTCTGTTGTATCAATGTTCATTATTTGTCCTGAAGAAGTTACAGGTGAAGGGGATTTTTTGTAATTTACACAAAGCTTTAAGAACGATTGTGCATTGGATATAAGCATGTGTTAGACATGGTATTTTTGCAAGTGTGTCGGATTCAAAAACATTTAAGATTGCCTACGCAACTAACATAAGGATTGTGTTACATTCATGTTGCTTAATGTGAAATCCATCAGATGATTAGGTCTTCATTCATTTAACAAATATTCCCCATACAATCCTATATGGTTTAGTGCCCTGTTATCCACTTTCTGCACAATCTAACACAGGTCCATTAGTCTGTAAGTTAGAATAGCGGATACATGTAAAAGATCCTTTCTCATGAATTTATCAATACACAAAAATATACTACTTTTGATATTTGAAAAAATACTGGGATCTTTTTTCTTGGATACTGTAACAATGGCATTATGGAGATTTTCTTCTTTTAAAAAAAATAAGAATCAACTTTAAATTAGAGAAATGTGTAATCCATACTACAATTTAGAACAATACAGCTTGAGTTCTGAACAGTGCAGAAGTCCAATATAATTTACACATGCAGATTTTGCCTTCCCATGTCTTTTTTAAATACGGGAAGACTATGCATGTGAGAATTTCTAACTGTTCCTAAAATGCATCCGACTTAAGGATGGAAAAACTATGAAAGTTGGACCTGTATGCTGAACGCATTCCTTGTACAGCATATTAACTGAACTTGACAGAATTCCTTTGATTACCAATCATTCCTTTGATAGGTTGTAGTTACCAAACCTGGACCTAATGATAGTTAAGTAGGCAACATTTGAATTATTTTCAAATCTTTCAACCCTTGAAATTTGCATAATTTTTTTGAAATGGTATGCAGTTTTTTAAATAGTTGATTGTATGTGGGAAGCTTAGGTCATAAAATTGTCTCACTGCAAGACATTTTCTACTTGACCAGTCTCCGACTAATATCTTGCGAGGCCATTTTACACTAAGTACACACACGAAAAACATTGCATCAGATACCCATAAGCAACATTTCACTTTAAAAGTGCAATTTAATACAATCTCTTATGGAATTTTGCAAAATAAAATATACAGTTTTGAACGCACTTAACTAGTTGACAAAAATATGAATCGTTTCCAATGTTAAGCGAGTTAGTCTGATTTAACCCACAGTGTTTCTGTAATGGCATTTATATAGCACTTACTACCCCTGGCGAGGCATTGAAGCGCTTTCCTGGAGAGGAGCACACTACTCCGGTGCCCATGGTTAGTGGTTTATCCAGTGAGATTGCTGGTTAATGGGGTTAGTCATGTGTTCTCAAGTGGAAAAAATCCATGTATTACTCCTGTTTCCTTGTGGTGAATTGAAAATAATAACAATTATGTGTGATTATTAGTGATATTATGTGGTTTCAGGCAAATGGTTGGTGAGATAAGTAGGCAGGTAGAGGTTAAGTATTGTTGGGTTGTAGGATAGGATTTTAAAGAAGGGGAGGTTGTGATCTGTGAAAGAAGGGGAGAGCCATTTGCAAAGTATAATCCAGATTGTTGTTCAGGATTGTGGGGTGGAGGAAAATAAAATGCACGTTTTTAGCTTTGAAAGCTAGTTCAAAAACAGGTGTGGCATAAATGTGGCCATTTTACTGGAGGGTCAGAAATGTGCTGACTGCCAGCCACAGAGATGCTTAATGCACTCTAACGCATGTACTCTGTAACAGGCTCATCACCATATGCAGCCCTATGCACCTTAAGCAGCACCATTTTGAACTATGTCAAAGATGGCTACAATATTTGAAGAGGTGACAGAGTATCCACACTTGCATTTCCATTTGGAATGGAACACACCCTTGGATGTGGTACTGGGTTCCCTAGCACACAGCCAGGTTGTATGCCCCGGCCATGCTGCATGGCTCTGTCCCATAGAGGGGTGATCCTTGAGACCATATGGTCACCACTTATATGAGTCCAACTCACTCTGGGTATAAAATATGTCGCCCAGCTCCTGGATATACATCCTGAACTTCTCTGAGGGAGAGTGAAGTTGCATTTTTTATTTATTTGCTGCCTATTACATATTTCTTGCTCAACATACATAAAATCAGCAAAGGGCATGTACTTTTGTGTAAAAATCAGGCCTTTTGCAAAGTTTTTCTATGCAAGTGAAATCGACACACCTTTTCCTCCAGAAATTGAGTTATTAGCAAGAATTTGCATACACAATGCTTGTGAATTACCAGCCATTACTGTTCGGCTGTACCAATGAGAAAAATACAGACATTTTTCTATGCAAATTAAAACTTCTGCAAAAATAGCTGAGAGTACACAAAGGTATACGGGGAAACTGCAAACTACATATTGGTCAATATTCAGGAACTGTGAAAAACTTCATACAGCCCTACACGTTTCTCAGGAGCGTAACGCAAAGTGATGTGGCCCCACGGAGACTCCAATCTCCAACTGATTAGTTGGCCTTTGGCTAAATTTGGTGCATCAAATGCTTGGGGTGGGCTCCTGCAGGATTGGGGCCCCAGGCTGCAGAGGTCTTTGTTACGTCACTGACTTACTATTGTTGAGGCCTTGACCCGGAATTTCTTGCCTAGTTTGGAGCACACTACATTTAGAAGGCACAGATGCATGGACAGAGCTCGCACAATCAGTGTTACCAATTGTCATTCTGCAGCCCATTATGTAATTTATTCACAAAAATCCCTAAAAGATAGACAACATAACAATAATCTCTGTTTAAAGAAGAATGAATCAAGAAAGACACAATGCTCCTAGGCAGAAAACATAGGGCCTGATTACAAGTTTGGCAGTCCTCAGACCACCAGACTTGTGGTGGGGAGGCAGTGGCAGTCTTCTGAATGCCACATTACAACCTTGGTGGTCCTGCCGCCCTGGGACTGCTGACTCCACCAGGGATCGGCATTACTTGGCAGTGGTGCAGTGGTCAAGAGACATCAATATGAACCATATTATGTCTTTCCTCACTGTCACTGATTTCATTGAGGTCTTTCCTTTAATTAAAACAGTGGTGGTGAGGAAAGTAGGGCCGCTTTGCCTCACTCCGTGTGGGTACACACAAGGGTCACAACATGTGACCCCCTGTGTGGATACTCCCCCAGTTCCAGCAGGACCTGGACTTCACAGTCCTAACGTGCTGGAACTTTCTTTGACGTTTCCATTGTGGTGCCTATTTTATAGGCACTGTTGTGGGAACGCCAAGGAATTTGACGCCAATGAATAAAGTAATTATACGGTAGGTGACTCTCACGCAGGTTTGTCGGGGTGGTCTCACCGCCGCACCATCAAACTTGTAATTGGGCCTTCCATTATGAGTCAGTTCTAGGATGTTTCCTTCAACCTTCATTCAATCAGGTTAATTACGAGTTTTTGCTATGCTTAAGTGCAATACGCAAATAGTGAATCCATAATGTGAGAATTAATAATTCACAGGACCACAAGAACAGTGCAGAGATGGGGACTACGTGTGCAAACTGTTTGCTGTAATAGCATGCATTACAAACATTTGCTGTCTTTATGCAAGCATAACTTTACATATTTAATGAGTCTTACTTGGGTTGTGTATATTTTGCATACGTCTTCTTGTTTTCCCCTTGGATTTTATGTGTAATGTTTAGAGGCGGACATGTATTTGATCAGAAACTTCTAGTGGTAACACCTGAAACTGTATGTGCACCATTGTTTCATGCAATGCACTAGCAACTTTCATAACAATAATTTAGAAACTACAAGTAAATTACATTGAGCAGGTATCATGTATGAATTTTGTATGCAAGGGCACTCCCCTAGTACACCTTTCACGAAGATAACCAGCAACCGTAATTCGCATACTGTATGTAATATTTTGAAAGTTCCATCCATTACAAGTGGAACAAGCATAGGTAATGCCAATAGGTCTGGCTTTATTGGAATGCTGCATGGTAATGTGAAACATTACAGGTAGATAGCATGGGAATTCATATGTATTTGTGTGGAAGCAAAAAACTGTAGAATAATATTGGTGGTTAAAAGGCCAGATGACAGTTGCACTGTCAAGCCAGTCCTAAAAATCCATCGAAGCTAATGAATGTCAGCTTTCCATCTGTTCTGCTGCCAGAGAAAAACTAAATAAATTGTCTAGTTATTTAAGACACTTTAAGATTACAATCTCAGGTGTGCAACCCTGAAAGTCAAGCTTAGGCAAATAAGTAAATAAATAAAATGATCACACCTGTGTGTAGAACAAGCACTTTTTTGTAGAAGCACACAACGTCTACCCAATCAAAATATATAATCTTGGTTTCTAACAGGTGGCTGCAGCCAAAGACACTCTCCTGGTGTTCTCACATATTTGTCTTGCAAGAGCTGCACTGTCAAGCCAGACTATGAAAGCTATACAAGTGCACGATTTAGGCCTTGCTGTGTGTGTGTGTGAGTGTATATATGTATGTATATATATGTATATATATATATATATATATATATATATATATATATATATATATATATATATATATATATATATATATATATATGCGGAAACTCCAAACAACACCACTTCCGAGTCAGACGGGAGTCAGATCGGCGAGGTAACAGAGGAAACGGACCACCAAATGCGCTTCACAGGTTCTTTCTTTATTGCAAAATTGTCGGTAGGCAAGAGGGCACTACCCGTTTCGGGCTTGAAAAGCCCTTGTTCACATGCCATATATATATATATATATATATATATATCCTGATTTTCGCCTCTAGCGCACAGGAATCGAATCCCAAGAGACGATGCAGACCCAAATCGTGCTGAATATTTCTTTATTTTCAGTTACTCGCCCAACACCACCGCCATGACGCGTTTCGGTCCCTCTCGGACCTTGATCACATGACACATCACATGGGCAGACCAACACCTTTTAAAGTGACAGTGCAATTTCAATCATGATAGATATGGATGAAAGACTTTGTTCCTGCATAAACGCATTCCTAACAGTACAAATTAGCTTACACGCTTCACAGTTTTTCCTGTGCAAATCTCGCTGTTAAATACAGTACTCTCATAATGCAAAAACATGCCAAGATTAGGTGCAAAGATAGCAATTATTGTAAACATTCACAATAAATATTTACAAAACCGAGTAAAAAACATCAATAAATAATTGTAATCATTATTCATGATAAAAACATCCCATTATTAAAATCAACCAGGTAAAAGGAACTTTCTAAAATATATGCATGATTTAAAATCTATGCTAAAAAAGTCCTCTGTGGCTGAATAAATAATGAGTGTATATTACTCGAAGTCTTAGGTCACATCCGTGACCGGCAACTGGGGAGAGTTTTATTCAGCCTCTAACCCATGCAGGAACAATAGAGTAATTGCTCAATAATAAAGCCCATAGTGGGCATACTGCTAATCATCCACAAACAAAGTGTATATTGGAATAGTGTGTTGACTCCCAAAAACCCAAAAAAATTACATGGTGACAATTAGTGACATAGTTAAATACTTAAAAATGATTCTTATTAAGTGCGGCATACAGACTCATTCATTGTAAATGGACTCAGAAGATATATCCAATTTATAAAACAACTTCTATCTCAGATATAGATTATAAAAACGTATAAAAATCTTCCGTAGAATTCAAACCATTCGGACTCTTAGTGTCCATCTCTAGAATGTATTTCGTTTCTAATCTTCTTAATCTAGCATTTCTATCCCCACCGCGCCTCAGGGGTGGAATGCAGTCAACTATGTAGTATTTCAGCAATTCAGAGTCATTAGCATGAACTGCAGAAAAATGTCGAGCCACAGGGTATGCTTCATCCCCATTTTTAATAGCCCGAAGGTGTTGTAGAATTCTCTTATGACACTGAGGTCTAGTGCTACCTACATTTCTCAATCCGCAGGGCCACTCTAACACGTATATCGCAAATTCAGTTTTGCACGTAAGTTTCTTCTCTATTTTTCTAGGTGTACTATGAAAGGGGCTTAGGTATTCAGTTTTATTCAAACCCTGTCTGCATGCTTTGCATGTGGTACATTTGATGAAACCCTTACTTTTCATCAGCCAATCTGGAGAGGATTTAATTTCTGGACTACTGGACACCAGGGTGTTGCTCATAGAGCTGGCCTTTCTGAAGGTCAGATTAGGGGAACGTGTCAATTTCTCGCCCAAGGTCGGGTCATTCTTGATCAACGGCCAATTCCTGGTGATGATTCTCCTAATAGCCTGATGTTGATCACTATATGTCAGTATAAGTCTCAGGGGTTGTTCATCTATAGGAGTGTCTTTAGTTACTCCTATAGTGACTAATGCCTGTGTCCTACCAGTTGCATTAGCTCTTCTGGTCGCACTGTCAATGACCTTGGGGCTATACCCCCTTTCAATGAATCTCATCCGACATTCCTTATGTGCTTTAAGACAATCCGATTCTATGCTACAGATTCTTCTGATCCGCAGCATCTCCCCGTAAGGGATGCTGCGGATCAGGTGAGCCGGATGGTTGCTATCTGCATGCAGTACAGAATTGTGTAATGTTTAGTGGCGGACATGTATTTGATCAGAAACTTCTAGTGGTAACACCTGAAACTGTATGTGCACCATTGTTTCATGCAATGCACTAGCAACTTTCATAACAATAATTTAGAAACTACAAGTAAATTACATTGAGCAGGTATCATGTATGAATTTTGTATGCAAGGGCACTCCCCTAGTACACCTTTCACGAAGATAACCAGCAACCGTAATTCGCATACTGTATGTAATATTTTGAAAGTTCCATCCATTACAAGTGGAACAAGCATAGGCAATGCCAATAGGTCTGGCTTTATTGGAATGCTGCATGGTAATGTGAAACATTACAGGTAGATAACATGGGAATTCATATGTATTTGTGTGGAAGCAAAAAACTGTAGAATAATATTGGTGGTTAAAAGGCCAGATGATAGTTGCATTGTCAAGCCAGTCCTAAAAATCCATCGAAGTTAATGATTGTCAGCTTCCCATCTGTTCTGCTGCCAGAGAAAAACTAAATATATTGTCTAGTTATTTAAGACACTTTAAGATTACAATCTCAGGTGTGCAACCCTGAAAGTCAAGCTTAGGCAAATAAGTAAATAAATAAAATGATCACACGTGTGTAGAACAAGCACTTTTTTGTAGAAGCACACAACGTCTACCCAAACAAAATATATAATCTTGGTTTCTAACAGGTGGGTGCAGCCAAAGACACTCTCCTGGTGTTCTCACATATTTGTCTTGCAAGAGCTGCACTGTCAAGCCAGACTATGAAAGCTATACAAGTGCACGATTTAGGCCTTGCTGTGTGTGTGTGTGTGAGTGTATATATGTATATATATATATATATATTCACTGAAAAAACCATAGGTTATAGACCATATATAGTTAGGAATTTGCATTTACAAAACCTTGAAAATTCACTGAAAAAACCATAGGTTAGAGACCATATATAGTTAGCTGGACATTTTATTGACATAAAACCAATGAAATTCCATATATAGTTAGTTGCACTAACTATATATCGCGCACCCGCAATCCACTGCTGATGATGTCACATATTACATCATTCATGACATGGTCAGTGACATCACTGATGACATCACTGATGACATCTCAAATGACATCACTGATGACATCACTGATGACATCTCAAATGACATCACTGATGACATCATCTAGTGTCTGTGTGTTTTTGTAAAGTTTAAATATGTTTTACATATTGAAGAATGAGTGGATGTATGGAAGACTGAGTGTGTGTGTGGCTGGCTGGGACGTGTGTGACTCTGTGCATATCAATGTGTACTTGTATCAGTGATTGTATAAGAGAGTAAGTATGTGTCAGTATATGTGTGAAAAGTATGGTGTTCTGTGTTTAACTGTATATATGAGGAAATCGAAGTGTGATTGATTCTTCACAGGACTGACTAGGTGTATGAGTGCATATGATAGTGTTGTAATAATGAGTGACTGTATGTATGAGTGATTGTATGGGTGAATGAGTGAATGTGTGTGTAGACGTAGGAATCAGTGAGTGCGTATGTAGTAACTGGTATTGGTGTGTCATGATGTCATCAGTGATGTCATTTGAGATGTCATCAGTGATGTCATCAGTGATGTCACTGAAGTATGGTGTTCTGTGTTTAACTGTATAGATGAGGAAATGGAAGTGTGATTGATTCTTTACAGGACTGACTAGGTGTGTGAGTAACTCCATGGATGAGTGGCAGTGTGTGAGTGTCTGCATAGGTGTATGAGTGCATATGATAGTGTTGTAATAATGAGTGACTGTATGTATGAGTGATTGTATGGGTGAATGAGTGAATGTGTGTGTAGACGTAGGAATCAGTGAGTGCGTATGTAGTAACTGGTATTGGTGTGTCATGATGTCATCAGTGATGTCATTTGAGATGCCATCAGTGATGTCATCAGTGATGTCATTTGAGATGTCATCAGTGATGTCATCAGTGATGTCACTGACCATGTCATGAATGATGTAATATGTGACATCATCAGCAGTGGATTGCGGGTGCGCGATATATAGTTAGTGCAACTAACTATATATGGAATTTCATTGGTTTTATGTCAATAAAATGTCCAGCTAACTATATATGGTCTCTAACCTATGGTTTTTTCAGTGAATTTTCAAGGTTTTGTAAATGCAAATTCCTAACTATATATGGTCTATAACCTATGGTTTTTTCAGTGAATTTCATTGGTTTTTTAAAAGCTAATATCTATAGCTGTAAAATATATTCTTTATTACGTGACGTATCACGTAGCCACGTGAGACGCCTCATGACGCGTCGCATAACCGTGACGTATCGGCTCTGCAGCGCAAACAAAACCCGTAACGTAAGCGTGCCGGAGCACGCTTACAGATATATATATTTTTTTTAACCTTAATTAGACAAAATCCACACGTGCACATATCTTGAGGCCTTGCAAAGGCACATCAAACAAACAGTCCCTACAATTTTGCCAAGTTTGCTGGAAATCTATTCCCTTAATTTTTTTTTACTGTTTCTCTTGGTTTTCCCCTTGTTACGCTTACCGGGACGCTACCCGGTACGCGAACCGGACGTTCCAAAAACACAAGATGGCGGACTCCCGTTACGCTGCCTGTTAGCTGCCCGGTTCGCGTACCGGGAAGCGCCTCTACCGCGAAAAATCGCGGGGGACTTTAATATCCCCCTCATCAATCCTAGGGGGTCAGGAGGGGTTTACCTTGCCCCCTTTCCTTCATTTCCCCCTTCTTTTTTCACCACATCTTGTCTCTCGAACCTACCGAGAGACAAGATGGCGGCCGCTCCGGACTGTTTACAATGTTGACAGCTACGCTGCCGGTTAGCTGCCCGGTTAGCTGCCCGGTGAGCTGCCCGGTGAGCTGCCCGGTTCGCGTACCGGGACGCGCCTCTACAGCGTGAAATCGCAAAAAAAAATTTTTTATTTTTTGCCCCGCGGGGCACTTTAATATCCCCCTCATCAATCCTAGGGGGTCAGGAGTGGTCTACCCTTTCCTTCATTTCCCCCTTCGTTTTTCACCACATCTTGTCTCTCGATCGTACCGAGAGACAAGATGGCGGCCGCTCCGGACTGTTTAGAATGTTGACAGACACCGGAGAGCCAATCAGCTTCGCTTCGCGAAGTTCCGTTACGCGTCAGGTACGCGAACCGGGGCGCTAACCGGAGCGCTGTCACAGATATATATATGTTTTTTAAACGTTAATTTCTCAAAATCCACTGGAGCACATATATTGAGACATAGCAAAGGCACGTCGGGCAAACCATATCTACAATTTTGCCAAGTTTCATGTAAATCTATTCAGCCGTTCGAGCTAAAAGTGAGTCCAACCGCCCTAAGGAAAAATGAATGGGAAAAACGCGTTTTGGGACCCCCCTTTTTTCTCGGCCCCCCCTTGACGAAACCCCCCCAAATTGTCAGGGGCTGCTCAGAAACAAAATGTGCCATTTTCCTGAAAATTTCAGCCAATTCCGTCCACAAACGCCAAAGTTATTAGACATAGAATTTTCAGAAATCCCATAGAGAAAAAATCCTACCTATATATACCCACTGGCTATCGCCAGTAGGTAATATACATATATAAACATATATAATCTGCATATCTATATAAATATAAATGCATGCATACATATACATATATGCATACATATGCATGTTATTTACATGAAAGTTTTAAAAACACTAATAAAAGCAAAGCTAAAAAGCCACCTCATTACAAACAGAATGGCTTTAACTTAAACGAGGGCGAGATCTATTGCATTTTCAATGCTTGTTTACTTTGGTTCTATCAAGAAGGCATTCAGATGTGTCACACATTTGCCATAAATTCTGAATGTTAGCACTCTAGTTGCTCATTAGATCACTGTAGTAAAGCTAGTGCTCACCAGGGAAGTCTGCTGCTAATCATGGTTTGCAGCCATTTTCCCGCATTTTTTATCCCGCAGACTTTCAGTCCGCATACCATTATCCCGCAAGGTCATTGACCTCGCATACCATTATCCCGCATTTTTTCAAAACGCATGTGCATTTATCGCGCATGCCTTTACAAAGAATTACATTTTAAAGGCATGTATGGTAAATGCATTTGCGTTGTGAAAACCACGATGACGAGAGAGGTAAGTGGGTTTGTGTTATTTTTTTCGTGGGTTAGTGATTGTGTAGTGTAGTGTAGTGTTGTGTAGTATAGTGTTGTGTTAGTGTAGTGTAGAGTTGTGGTGGTTGTTTAGTGTAGGGTCATGCTGGGGGTAGTGTTTTAGGGTTTAGGGTTGTGTTGTAGTGTTTGCGTAGTGTAGGGTCATGTGGGGGTAGTGTTTTAGGGTTTAGGGTAGTGTTGTAGTGTTTGCGTAGTGTAGGGTCATGCTGGGGGTAGTGTTTTAGGGTTTAGGGTTGTGTTGTAGTGTTTGCGTAGTGTAGGGTCATGCTGGGGCTAGTGTTTTAGGGTTTAGGGTAGTGTTGTAGTGTTTGCGTAGTGTAGGGTCATGCTTGGCGTAGTGTTTTAGGGTTTAGGATAGTGTTGTAGTGTTTGCGTAGTGTAGGGTCATGCTGGGGGTAGTGTTTTAGGGTTTTGGGTAGTGTTGTAGTGTTTGCGTAGTGTAGGGTCATGCTGGGGTGTAGTATTTTAGGGTTTAGGGTAGTTTGCGTAGTGTAGGGTTATGCTGGGGGTAGTGTTTTAGGGTTTTGGGTAGTGTTGTAGTGTTTGCGTAGTGTAGGGTCATGCTGGGGGTAGTGTTTTAGGGTTTTGGGTAGTGTTGTAGTGTTTGCGTAGTGTAGGGTCATGCTGGGGTGTAGTGTTTTAGGGTTTTGGGTAGTGTTGTAGTGTTTGCGTAGTGTAGGGTCATGCTGGGGGTAGTGTTTTAGGGTTTTGGGTAGTGTTGTAGTGTTTGCGTAGTGTAGGGTCATGCTGGGGGTAGTGTTTTAGGGTTTTGGGTAGTGTTGTAGTGTTTGCGTAGTGTAGGGTCATGCTGGGGGTAGTGTTTTAGGGTTTTGGGTAGTGTTGTAGTGTTTGCGTAGTGTAGGGTCATGCTGGGGGTAGTGTTTTAGGGTTTTGGGTAGTGTTGTAGTGTTTGCGTAGTGTAGGGTCATGCTGGGGGGTAGTGTTTTAGGGTTTTGGGTAGTGTCGTAGTGTTTGCGTAGTGTAGGGTCATGCTGGGGGTAGTGTTTTAGGGTTTTGGGTAGTGTTGTAGTGTTTGCGTAATGTAGGGTCATGCTGGGGGTAGTGTTTTAGGGTTTAGGGTAGTGTTGTAGTGTTTGCGTAGTGTAGGGTCATGCTGGGGGTAGTGTTTTAGGGTTTAGGGTAGTGTTGTAGTGTTTGCGTAGTGTAGGGTCATGCTGGGGGTAGTGTTTTAGGGTTTAGGGTAGTGTTGTAGTGTTTGCGTAGTGTAGGGTCATGCTGGGGTGTAGTGTTTTAGGGTTTTGGGTAGTATTGTAGTGTTTGCGTAGTGTAGGGTCATGCTGGGGGTAGTGTTTTAGGGTTTAGGGTAGTGTTGTAGTGTTTGCGTAGTGTAGGGTCATGCTGGGGTGTAGTGTTTTAGGGTTTTGGGTAGTGTTGTAGTGTTTGTGTAGTGTAGGGTCATGCTGGGGGTAGTGTTTTAGGGTTTAGGGTAGTGTTGTAGTGTTTGCATAGTGTAGGGTCATGCTGGGGGTAGTGTTTTAGGGTTTAGGGTTGTGTTGTAGTGTTTGCGTAGTGTAGGGTCATTCTGGGGGTAGTGTTTTAGGGTTTAGGGTTGTGTTGTAGTGTTTGTGTAGTGTAGGGTCATGCTGGGGGTAGTGTTTTAGGGTTTAGGGTAGTGTTGTAGTGTTTGCGTAGTGTAGGGTCATGCTGGGGTCTAGTGTTTTAGGGTTTTGGGTAGTGTTGTAGTGTTTGCGTAGTGTAGGGTCATGCTGGGGGTAGTGTTTTAGGGTTTAGGGTAGTGTTGTAGTGTTTGTGTAGTGTAGGGTCATGCTGGGGGTGGTGTTTTTGGGTTTAGGGTAGTGTTGTACTGTTTGTGTAGTGTAGGGTCATGCTGGAGGTAGTGTTTTAGGGTTTAGGGTAGTTTAGTTGTTTAGTGTATGCTAAAGGCATATTCGTTCTAAAAGTTTTCGTTATTTTAATTTGCGGCCTAATAGTACATGCGGGATTTGTTTTGCGGACTGATGGTATGCGGGATTTCGTCATATATTCGCTAATCATACTTTCTATGGCAAAATGAACCCTCTCATTTTGTTCCTTTTTAAATTAAATGTTTTAAGAGTTACCACTTTATTCCAATCAAGATGGCTTCAGGTGTGCCATACCTTTGTAATAAGTAGGACTGTTAGCACTCTAGTTGTTCTTTAGAATACTCTGGGACATTCTGTCATTGGGCTATAGTTGGGCTACATCTGGCTGATATTTGGGCTACATTTGTTTTTTTTGTCTCTGGTGGCCATCTTTGGGCTACATTGGGCTACATTGGGCTACATTTGGGCTCCAACATATATATAGCCCAATGTAGCCCAATATATATTTTTCAAAGTTAATTTTCGTAAAAACCACTGGAGCCTATATCTTGAGACATAGCAAAGGCACATCGGGCTACCAGTCCCTACAATTTTGCCAAGTTTGGTGTAAATCCATTCAGCCGTTCAGGCTAAAAGTGAGGCCAACCGCCCTATGGAAAATTGCATGGGAAAAACACGTTTTGGGACCCCCCTTTTTACTCGGCCCCCCCTTGACGAAACCCCCCCAAATTTTCAGGGGCTGCTCAGAAACAAAATGTACCATTTTCCTGAAAGTTTCAGCCAATTCTGTCCTCAAACGCCAAAGTTATTCGACATAGAATTTTCAAAAATCCCATAAGAAAAAAATCCTAACTATATATACCTACTGGCTATCGCCAGTAGGTAATATATATATATATATATATATATATATATATATATATATCCCCAGCAAGTGGCTCTCTTCCCCCTCGATAGGCGCTGCTTTTCTGGTCGCGTTACCCCTGCGGATGAGCCAGCCGCTCATATATTACAACAGTTTCCCCGATGTCGGGGAGGGTGGGGTCGCTGAACAAACAGGAGCAAACAATCGCTTTTCCAATTTTGTGTTTTTATTCTTAATCCATGAGGGGGTCAAAGAAAACAAAACAACCGACGCGTTTCGGCAGCGTCCGCTGCCTTGGTCACGGTCAGTTTTGTGTTTGTAAACTCACACTTTTGTTACATTTCCAAATGATTCAGAACACGCCCACTTGTGGGTTTGACCAATTCCTTGTAGGAATTCTGGGACTTGTAGTTTCCCCAAAACGTCCCACAGTCCATATTTTCAATATTTAAATCACTTTCTATACATTTAGTTATTTTGTGAATTGCTCTTCACTTTAGTCAATTCAACCCATAGGGCTATGATCCCTCAGAATTGTTCTTTGTTACAAATTCAAACATATGAGACGAAATTAATCAAATTTAAACAATTAATGCCCTCCAGTGGGCCCATATTGCGGCGCGGTTTGACATTTATGGTCGGAAAGCGTGATTCTGCCCTTCAGTGGGCTGAGACCAATATATTTGGTCTTGGGTATGTGTGAGTTGTGATTGATGAGTGAGAAAAAGGTGTGTATGGGGGAAAAATTATATTATGTGAGGAAACATTTGGGTTAAAATCAGTTATGATCTGCGGGATGCTGAAGGAAATCAATCAATATTTACAATATTTACAAATGCGTGTAAAGTTCCTCTGATTGGTTCAGGCCAAACGGTGTCATCGTTCTAAAGTTCAAAATGTGCCTTGACTCCTTCTGTCTCAGTATTCTTTCTTCATGGCCACCCCTTGCTGATAATGTCATGGTTTCTATGCCCCAGAAGCGTAGCTTTTTCCAGTCCCCTTGATGGTCTGACTCCATATGCTTCGCGACTGCGTTGCTCCTGTCCTTATGTACTGTGGCTCGGACATGCTCCAGTATGCGTTTTTTTAATTCGCAAATCGTGCTCCCTATATATCGTTGTTTGCATGGACACTCAATCATGTATACAGTGTATTTGCTGTTGCATGTTATACATTCTCTTATTCGCCAGATCTTGTTATTGTACATAGTTAGTTCTGTTGTTGGCTTGGCGATTTCACAAACTTTGCAGTTGTAGCATTTTATGAATCCCTTGGTTTTTATCCAATTTGTTTTGTTTGTGATTGGTTGAAAATGGCTATGGACAAGTTGGTCCTGTAGATTTTTCGCCCTTCGGTACGTAACTGTAGGATGTTTTCCCATTCTTTGACCGATCACCGGATCTAGCTGTAGGATTCTCCAATTTTTCTTTAAAATTTGATTTAATTGTTTTGTTTCCTTACTGTAGTTTGTGATTAGTCTGATTGGTTCCTCCTCTGTTGTTGTTTTAGTTTCTCTCATTTTCAAGCACTCAGACCTTGGTGTTTGGTTAGCCCTGTCCCAGCTTTTTTTGGTGCATGATTTATTGTATTGGCGGTTGTGAAAACGTTTCATGGCATTTTGGCTTTGTTTCTGCCATTCTTCCTCCTCACTACAGATTCTGCGCAATCTCAAGAATTCTCCATACGGGATACTGTTTATTAATGATTGCTGGTGGAAGCTTGTAGCATTCAGTGTCGAGTTAGTTGCTGTACTTTTTCGATGGAGGGTTGTTTCCATTTGGTTGTTTTTTATGTATATTTCTGAGTCCAGAAAGATCGCTCTGTCCTTAGTGATATTGTGGGTAAATTTAATACCAGGTGTGCAGTTGTTCAATATCTCGAAATACTCCAAAAATGTGTCTTCTCCACCATCCCACACAATAAACAGATCGTCTATAAATCTTCTCCAGATTATAATATGTTGTGTGAACCTCTGTTGATTATCGTTCCATGCTATTTTCTCCTCCCACCAACCCATGGCGGTGCAGGCATAATTCGGGCTGAATGAAAAACCCATTGCGGCTCCGTTTTTTTGTTTGTAGACCATATCTCCGAACATGAAGATGTTATTACAAAGTAAGAGATTGATCATTTCCACCAGCATTTCGTTGTGATGTTGGTAATGAATATTTCGTTCCTGAAGTGCAGATTTACATGCTGTTAGGCCCATTTCATTATTGATGTTTGTGTATAATGATATTACATCCATTGTAATCATGATATACTCTGGTTTCCATTGGATTGTTTTCAAAATGCACAAAAAGTCGGTTGTGTCCTTTATGTATGATTTCAGGAGTTTGACGTGGGGGCTTAGGTAGTGATCTATGAAATTTGACACAGGTTCCAGTAACGAGCCATTGGCTGACACAATAGGCCTCCCTGGTGGTTTCGTGGCATTTTTGTGGACTTTCGGCAGGAAGTACATTGTAGCTGTTTTTGGAAAATCCACTGTCAGATATTTCTTTTCATCACAATCCAGGAGTTCTTCCCTTTCCCATTGGCTGATCTTTTTGTCCAATTCTCTTTTTATTTTATCGGTCGGATTTATTTCTAGTTTCTCATAATAGTGTAGGTTGTTCAGTTGCTCCATTGCTTCAGCAACATATAATTTTCGGTCCCATAACACTATATTTCCGCCTTTGTCGGCCATTTTTATTTCAAAATTTTTGTTGTTTTGTAAAGATATCAAGGCTTGCCTCACACTTTTTGTTAGATTATCTTTCATCTTTCCTTTGGTGTTGATTTTGTAAAGATCTTGGATGACCGCCTCCTGGAACAGATCTATTTTATTCCCCGGTGTAAGTTGCGGGTAAAATTTCGATTTTGCCTTAAGGCCACTGGTGCCAGCTCCCAATTGAGGTGCCGCCGTATGTAAATTGATTTCCTGTCCTTGTTCAGCATTTAAATTCAAAACAGTTAAAAGTGCTTCACTATCTCTAGCCAAAAGAGTAGATGTTGGTTTGACTTGACTTTTATTTATCGTTGGTTTGTTTTTTCTATCCGCAAAGAACTTTGCGAGCTTGATTTTTTGAATGTACAGATAGAAATCTATACGTGTCTGTGCCATATCCATTTGTGATGTTGGGCAAAAGTTGATTCCCTTCTTTAGCAAAGTGGTTTCAGCTTCCGAGATTTCTTTACCGGAAAGATTAATTATTTGAAGTTCTTCATTTAGGTTCCCTTCTTCTGTCTCATTAATCGAGTTTGTGTTCCCACTTTTTCGTTTGTAGCCATTCCTCCTTCGGCTCCTCCTTGTGTGGGCTTGGTGTATCTTGGTTGCCAGGCTCTTCCCCTTCCCCTCGCTCGACCTCGTACATTTCTTTGCGCCCCTCGGTTCTGCTCCCATTGTTGCTGCGATAGGACTAGGCGCATGTCCCCTAAAAAAATCCTCTGTTGTGGGTCAAGATTTGCGTCATCTTCCGTTAAATCTGTTGATGTTATGGATGACATGCTAGATGATGAGCTAGCCGTAGCGGTTCTGGGTGGTCGGAATTGGTCATATTTGCGGGCGAAGGTGAATATTCTTCCTTGTAAATAATCATTGGCATCCCTTTCAAATTTAGCCTGTTTCCTCAATCTCACTTCTTCCTCGTGTTTGTCAATTTGTTTAGTCAGGTCTTCCTTAAATTTTGTCATTTCCGTGCTTAATTTTAGGCTGTCTAGCTCCTTCTCCAAAACTCGAAGTTGTTCCTTTATTTTTTCAAGAGCTATTTCGATGTGTTTAACCAATATTTTGAGCAAACCTAAGGAGGAATTTATTGTATATTCACCCCATTCCTGGAGTAGTTCATTTGTGACATCTTGGTGGCTTGGCATTAGTAATATTCGTAAGCCGCGAGGCACCCTTTCTACTTCCAAGTATTGTTGAAGGGAAATTAACTCCCAGGACTTGTTTATTTCCTTTTTATTCAACTTTTCCCATAAACGTAGTTTCTCTTTGGTATCGTTTTTAACTGTTTCTTTATTGGTTTCTGTGGATTTAGGCGTGTCCGTGTTACTGGAACTTTTACTGAACATTGTGACGATGAACTCTTTCCTTTTGGCATCCCGCTTATCCATAGTTCTTTTTTCTCCTTTTTGTTTGACCCCCTTGTATTTTCAATGGATATATTATGATCGAAAATATAATTGTCAAGCGACTCCGTTTGTGTCCAGTCTTTTGTGTACTATTTAACTGTGCCTTTGGATTCCGTTAGTTTGTAATAAGACCCACCATTCGAGTCCAAGAATCAGTTTTCAGTTGCGGATGGCACTCGGTAAACAGCTCTAAGAAGACGGGCACCCAGTTAGCCGGCAGGTACAGTTTGTACCTCTTGAAACACACTCTATTTGGAAGATCAATATGCCTAAGTCCCTTCCAATCCGCGTACTCCCACAATCAAGTCTCCTTACCTTGGAGTCTTCCCTCCGCGGTAGGCGGCTTGTTGCTTCCTTTCCGTTGATCGTCCGTCGTTGGGCAATTGGTCACAAATCCTGGCCGTTTGAAGCAGGTGAGCACCTCGAGGAGTCAAACACTTCCAGCAAGTGGCTCTCTTCCCCCTCGATAGGCGCTGCTTTTCTGGTCGCGTTACCCCTGCGGATGAGCCAGCCGCTCATATATTACAACAGTTTCCCCGATGTCGGGGAGGGTGGGGTCGCTGAACAAACAGGAGCAAACAATCGCTTTTCCAATTTTGTGTTTTTATTCTTAATCCATGAGGGGGTCAAAGAAAACAAAACAACCGACGCGTTTCGGCAGCGTCCGCTGCCTTGGTCACGGTCAGTTTTGTGTTTGTAAACTCACACTTTTGTTACATTTCCAAATGATTCAGAACACGCCCACTTGTGGGTTTGACCAATTCCTTGTAGGAATTCTGGGACTTGTAGTTTCCCCAAAACGTCCCACAGTCCATATTTTCAATATTTAAATCACTTTCTATACATTTAGTTATTTTGTGAATTGCTCTTCACTTTAGTCAATTCAACCCATAGGGCTATGATCCCTCAGAATTGTTCTTTGTTACAAATTCAAACATATGAGACGAAATTAATCAAATTTAAACAATTAATGCCCTCCAGTATATATATATATATATGCGGAAACTCCAAACAACACCACTTCCGAGTCAGACGGGAGTCAGATCGGCGAGGTAACAGAGGAGACCGACCACCAAATGCGCTTCACAGGTTCTTTCTTTATTGCAAAATTGTCGGTAGGCAAGAGGGCACTACCCGTTTCGGGCTTGAAAAGCCCTTGTTCACATGCTATATATATATATAGAGAGAGAAATCAGATGTCACCAATGGAGCTATATATATATATATATATATATATATATATATATATATATATATATAGCTCCATTGGTGACATCTGATTTCTCTTGTAGATATTTACTCCCTCTGTGGCACCATCAATACAAACTTGTTATTTGCCTCCTTCTGCAGTACTCTCATGAATTCTCTCATTGATACATTTTATTTTGTAATTATGTGTTTCCTGTTTTTTTTTCCTTTTTTATCTCTAGACATTTCGCACTGCACTTCACACTTTGTGATCTATACCCTTTGTCTTCAATTAATTAAGTAACGGTGTTCGTCTGTGATTCTGTGGGTGTGTTGTGATAATGAGAAGCTCGCGCTGGGCTCTCTCCCCCTTCCCTAGCACTCCCTGTGGTCCTTCAGCTTTGTATACTTTCACAGTCATGATGGCGGTCACGAGAAGGTCACTCGTGACGGCAGAGGGTTGCAAGAGAGCAGACAAGGGCAGGTTTAATTTGCTTTTATCGAAAATGGATGAAAAAGCAGATGTTATCCAGATGAATAGCAAACACAAAAGGAGGTATATTAATAATCCTGCTTTGTTTAGGATGTTTGACATTGGTCTGATTAATAAAACAACTGCTCTGGCATCTAATCGCCAATTGACACAGTGCCAGATTTTTTCTTCCACAGATTTCGTTCATTTTCCCAGACCTATTGAACATTGACTTGCTGAACTCCAGGTGTAAATTATGTTTTCACATACCGAAAATAATTCAATGGCACACTTCCAGTGACATTGGCACCAGCAACCAACACTGCTCTAAGTCACTGTATCTGAGCTCTGAAGAACCCTCTCTGACCCAATTGAGATGTGCAGCATACAGCTCAGATCTAATTATAGATTTGTCTCCATCACGAGTTCCCTAGGAGGCACATTCATGGTTCATATCCAGTGCATGAAAGTCATAGCAGAGCGATAAACAAATGTCACAGCAAAGAAACTTATCTGGAGGTCACAGGTCCAGGGTTTGGCAGACACTGACACTTCATTAATGGACAGCCCTCTTCTGCACTCGGCCATTATCAAGGCTATTGCGCAAGGCAATGTCCTCAAGTGTCTGTAGGTGCTGACATTTCATAACACAAAAGCCCACTTGTCTACATTGCTATTTCGAGACACAATGAAAATAAAATACTATTATGGTCTAGTCACAGAAAAATCGTGGGATTGTGTATTTGTAGGGGTATGGTTATTGTGCATTTAGGTATCTTTCTTTTTCCTGCCTTTTTTCTCAACATGGAAAACATTTGTCAGAGATGAGCAAACCCATTGCCTATACTGCAAGAAAAATATTAGAATACCTTATGTTGAGGATTGCACTTACACTGTGTCGCGAGTATGTTTAACTAGTTTCTTCTCCTATTAGTGTGCTTACTCCATATATTTGTAGAAGAAACGCTACATATGCAAATTAGAGGGAGACATTGAGTATGTTTTTTAATCCTAATAAAGTTAGTGTATGTGGATGCTGTCCACATTCCCAATAGCCACTTGCTTGCTCCTCCATTAGGAACAGTCATAGGCCCACTTTAAAACAGAACCTACAGCTGTGGAATATCTGAAACACCAGTAGATTTCCTAGGAGTAATTGCCCAGGTATGCAAATAATTAATTCAATGCAGCCCTACATCAAATGTTTCCGCGTTTTGTGGCATGAAAGGGAAAACACGTCACAGCACCATATCTAAACAGTTTGGCCTGCTGCTGGTGTCCTCTCATGAGGTAGCACATAGACACGCTGCCTTGCACCACGAACAAAGGAAAGTGGGTGCAGTCTAAACTAGAATTTGTACCGGAAGCACATCCTTCCACTACACATTCTTGTGCACAGACAAAAGCAATACGGTCTGATAGATTAAGGGGGCTACAATTTGACGCAGAGCAACACTGCTTTTCCCTTGGTGAACAACACTTACAACGCAACTTTTACATCACAGAGCCTTTACAACGCAACCATTACAACGCAAACTATTACAATGCATTGTTCTGGGGGGCGCTCTAGGATAGGGAATAGGTTAATTTACTATCCAATAACCTTCCCTAGTGTTCACGGGGACTGGAGTTGGAATAGTAAATTAAACTATTCACTATCCAGCACCCCAAAGCACTATGCGTTGTAATGAACTGCGTTGTAATACTTACGTTATAAAGGCATGCGATGTAAATGCATGCGTTGTAATGTCATACATCCTTTTCACTTTGCTGTGCTGTCCTGTGTCAAAAGAAAAGGGCAGGAATGTGCTTTATCCATGAGATATGGCACATTCCTGTCATCTTACATTGCGCTGGGGCACAAATGGCTGCCTAGCACCAATGCAGGAGCCCTTCCACCATGGTGCAAGGGTGCCTGCATTGCAATCAGGTTGTTTTGTGCAGGAAGGGACATCTTCCTTCATAAAAACAACAGTGACACCACCCTGTAGAGGTGCAGGGTTTAGAAGCATTCCCAGATGTACGCTATGTAAAACTGGGAATGTGTCAAAAACCATGGGTGTTGAGTGGGAACACCAATGGCAATGCCCAGGGCATGCCGATTCAATGAAGTGTGAGGTAACGCAGCAACTTGCCCTGCATTGCCTTACACCATTTCTATGAAGCCATGAAAAGCCACGTTGGGTGGCTTTTTGTGGCCTCATAGATTTGGGTTTGCACTTTGCACCGCAGGGACATAAAAAAAGTGATGTCCCGGTGGCGCACTGGGCTTGTACATAGGCTCCTGGATGTGTGCTGTGCACCTCAGCTTACATACAAAGTATTGGTTTCTGGGATAAAACAAAACATTGCCCCTCTTTTGCACCTACTTCCTTTAGTCTTTTAAGCAAACATCATCTGGTAATCTTAGTAGAAAGGGATCTGTGTCAAAAGCTATGGGTATTTGCACTGATTTACCTTCACTGATGTTCCCTTAACACAAGTGGCACAAACAATGTTTATTTCTGCTGACAAAAGTACTCCATTCCAGTACAAAACACTTTTTCTGTTGGAAAGTAAATCACAGCTCCTACCGCTGATGTCAAGTCCTAGTGAAGCTGAGGTCCTACTCATTTGAATCCACAATTAGTTCACATTTGATTCATCAGCTATTTCAGCTCCAAAACGTGTGTGAAGCAAGCATAAAGGTTGGTTTAAAATATGAACTTAAAAAAAAAGAACAAACAATCTTAACCCTGAAAATAATTTACCCGCAGCATAATTGGACAAACAAGAAACTTTTCACAGATATAATTTAGGATTATTGTGCTGAATGGGTGCAAAGAATGGCATTTCTCTATGTACTGGGAGACAGTTTCACTGAACCAGTCCATGCGGTTGATTGCTAACTTGAAAAAGCTACTTTAGCCCAAAATCCGTGTCTTCCTTTCTCATCAATAAAAATAAATGTATCTACAACTAGGACAAAGAGAAGTCTCATCCTATCCACATTGCTTTTGTTGGCTGGAGTATTGAGTCTTCATGATGTTGACACTGCACATTTCTGAACAAGCTGTGCTATATTTAAGCTTGGCCCCACATAATCATAAAATGCCACATATTTCAGACAATGTAACACTTGGGCTTGGATCATTCCCAGAGCACACCCTGACACTCAACATTCTCAAGCCTTTCAACACAACAGAACTAAAAATCCAATACAGGAGCTCCTCATCTCACGATAGTACTCACCACCCAAATGTTGATCATTCATAAGCTGGGGGTTTTGGAACTGCACTCAGGGCCCCTTTTAAATGGACCCACACAGCCCAAAATGATTCTATCAGAAAGAATTGATGATAATTCTTTGAATATATATGTCTTTTGCCTTATAAAGAAGTGGGTGCTACAGAAGGATTTCTTTGGTGATGAAGCTGATAAACCAGACAGGGCATGTCATGGACCATTTTCTCCATCTCTGGGGCAAAATCCAACTGTGAATATCTACTAAACACTTTGCAAGAGTATGAGGTGGTTCTATATTTACATGAATATATTCCTCTCAATTACCACAATAATCACATTATCAATCACAATGAACGACTATGAATCGCTACTTGGCTGGTGTCATGGAGCAGTGTCTATTTATGTTTGGTTTTATGCTGTGGAAGTAGCAACCTCTGATCATAGAGCCCCTTGATCCAGCGGAAACTACTTTATATCCTTATATAAGCCTCTGAAAAGATTGGGAATCTTCAATACCCGATTAGGGTTGAACTCCCAAAGGGCTGGATTTTCCCAGCTATACTTATACCCCTATAAGTATAGCTGTTTCACAAACAAATAGGGAATTACTGAGAAATAAGAAAACCAGTCTTATTCCATTGGAAATTCCTCATTTTCTGTGTGCTTGCACACGGCGATCTACTGCTTCAGCAGCGGCGTGCTTGCTTTCAACACTGTGTGAAAGTAAAAGGTTCCACGGTGTTCCCACGGAACTCATACTTCTGATGGGGGGATGGTATCTGCTGGCCCCATCAGAATGAAGAAACTGGTCATAATGAGGACATATGTACTTATATATATAAAACACTTTTAGAACAGAAACCTAGCTTCAAAGAAACAGGGTGATGTACAACAGTGATAATGAAGCAGAGTGTAAGAACAATAATTTGGGTGAGAGGTGCAGGAGTTGCTAGGGAGAGTTCATGTTTGGAGGTCAAGACACCAGGCAAGAGGTTGGGGTAAGAGTACAATGTGAGGAGTGGAAGGCAAAGATGTGTTTGGGTGCAAACCACTGCCAACTAGAGACCCTATTTCTAACAGCTGTTTACAGAAAGATGGAAAATAGTTGAGAAGAGAAGAGGGGAAGCCTTCTTTGCATTTAGGTCTAAAATTGAGGAATTAACCATTTTTAATTCTTGCTCAAACATTTTCTTTGCACTGTAGTAAAACTCCAGGCTCCCTGGATAAAACAAAACATAAAAGACCAGCGATTATTCAGTTACTCTTTTGTGTGCTTTGATCCAGGGTGAACCTAAGAATAGTATTTTAGTGTACTAAGCCACTTCATGTCTTCCTCTACCAACACTTACTGAGGTTAACTTGTAGCATACTTCAGGTTACCCTTCAATGTCTCATGGTCTAAATGATACTCTGTATCTCGCTGAACATACCATTGCCAATTACAGAACTCCATTGCCCCACAAGGCTAGATTTGCACGGTACACATGTCTATGTTTATTGTACAATAAAAAGGATTCCAAACTTTTCTAAGTATTTGTCTGCAGGTCGACCTTTTTTATGGGTGTCTACGAGTGTGCAACATTGTGTGATTTGTACTAAGTACAGTTTGAGAGCAGGTCTCCAAACAAAGGTTGGCACTCATGAATGTTGTGTGGCTTCTTCCTTTCAAAAAGTGAGGCACATGTTTAGTCCAGAATGCCAGTCCAACAAGGTGGTCTGAATCCTAGGGCTAGATTACTAGACATCGTGAAGCAGCCAACAGGCAGATTCCCAGCGGCTCTTCTTGCTGAGGAGCCTACCTTTGCAGAGTACATCAAGGTACAGAGGACAGAAAGACTTGGCAGACCAGGACCCACAGATTCACATAGGACAGTAATTGGGTGAAGTATAGCAAGTCACCACTAAGGGGCAACCCTGTAATGACTTACTGGGTTCAGAAGGGATCTTACATTCTTGAGTAGCTCTGATCCACTAACATGGGCCCTCAACGATTATTTGACGCCTTCTCAGCATGTACAATAGGCTCAGCTGGAACCTTACATAAACCAGGAATAATTTAGAAAGAAAAATCCCCACACGTTTTTGCATTACTGCCTATTGATCAACCCATCCATAGAAGGTGTAGAGAGCATGTGAGGTGTACAATTTATGGCTGAGCAGGAAAATAATATATTTTACTTCACTAGTACACGAGTGAGCCACTGGGACAAAGAGTGCGTCACTAGGACAAAGAATGAGGAGCAGAATGGTTCTATGCATTTGACTGTGAGTTACAGCAGACTTTCCGGGGAAACATGGTTGTTGTTCTTTGCCCTACCTTATTTCATGGAATCCCCAAATACATTTTCTTAGTAAGGATCCCAGACAGCTCATCAGTGGGTTTCCCTAGGAGATGCACAATTAAAGGTTTTCTAGCCTCACAACCAGACTGGAGGCATCTGGATCGCAATAAAAACATAGATCCCTGTAGTATAAAATATTCTGCACAGGTTAGCTCTATCAGACCAGCACACAGATGGCACATCTGGGGGCAGTTACTAGAGTACCAGAGGGGTATCCAGAACTATGTGACCCTATGTTAAGGACCATTTATCAAAGGTAAAGGTTTAAACTGAAAATAAGTAATCAGAATAAACCTCAAGAGCATGCAATGTAAGTCCCGCAAGATCAGATTCTTGCTATTGTTTTTTTTATATATCCAAGAGAAAAATTTACATGAGCTAATTTTCTTAAGTCAATTGCTAATGTAAAAATGTAGCATGCACCTATCGGGAAACATCCTTTAGAACGAAACTTTCACAACGCGGTACCATTACCACGCAGGTTTTACAACGCAAGTCGTTACAACGACTTGCGCTGGAGGGCGCTGTAGGATAGGGAATAGTTTTATTTACTATCCAACACCTTCCCTACTATCCACGGGGACTGGAGTTGGAATAGTAAATTAAACTATTCACTATCCACTTGCGTTGTAAAACCTGCGTGGTAACGGTACGCGTTGTGAAAGCACGCGTTGTACCGTCATACATCCACACCTATCCATATGGGACTTATGTTGGATACCCTATACCTAGACCTATGATGGTAGTTTACATTTGAAAATACAGCACATGTAAATAAAGTCTTATCTTTAGTTGCCGCTGTCTCTTGATGAGACCAATTCAGATCTTTCTTTCTCAGAAAGCTGCAGTTATACGTTTTCTGAGATGACTAACTATATGGCATAGGCTAATTCCCTTTTGGGAAGACCAGAACACACATTTGTTGTCAGAATGGATCCTGAATTCCCATATAAAGATGTTTGTCACCCTCTCTTTTGCTCAGTGTGTAACCACCATAAATAGTTCTCTCATTTTCAAGTTTAGCACTGCAGTTTGGTGAAACTTGATTCTCTGTTAAGCTGGAATAAACATTAAAAAGGGACTACATCTTGGTATCCAATCACTTCTGAGAGATCTTAAGCTTCCAACATCCTGTAACTCAACTTTCTGCTGTCTCTTCACTAACTACTGTTCTCAATGTTTTTCAGCTTCAAAACAGTCTTTCAGGATGATAGATATATTTATTGTCAGATAGCCACCCTCTTAAAGACACAATTTAAACAATATTGTCAGGAATATGCAATTCTTTGCAACACAGAACCAATTGATGTTAGTTGTGAAATTCAATATGTGCTTGCTTCATCCAAGCAAACTTGCATTACCTGAGTGTTGTTCCCTCATTCACCTGAGGCATTCCTCATTAAAAACATAAATCATCCCATGTTTAATTTCCAATACAAGACATGGGGCAGTTCAACTAATCTTGGAGTCTACTACATTCATGCACTTCGGAATGGGATCTGTCAGACTGTAAGAATTCTTTGTAGACCTCAGGCTTGACAGACGTTTTTGGGTGGCCTCGGGCAAAACCCTACTAGGGGCCCTCTTACCTTAACTTGTTTTGGCTTTGTCTGGTGCTATACATATTCAAATAACTGAAGGTCAAGGAAAGAGAAAATATTGCATCTGGCTCAATCTAGTAGTATGGGCAGTTAAGCTGCCTCAATTTAGAGGACAGGTTTTACATCATGTTGGACAGCACCTAACCTTTTATGGAGGGCCTAGGTGACTCCATAAAGATGAGTACAGCCATAAATGCATTTTTTTGTTGATTTTACATCAGATCTTGCACTAGGCGGAGCTGTTTTGATGATAAAGAGGTGTATATTAGCCCATCATTAATTGTGAATGTGGCTGGTACGTATTAGCGGGCGAGTGGCAGTGTGTGGTTAACTGGGCTGGAGCCTCATTCAGATTCTCCACTTTTCCCAGCTGTATGGCTATTGTCATATTCAATTATACGGTGGTGATCTTGAACAAGCAATGGAAGCTCAATTAACTGCCTACCAAAAGAGTAAGTGAGGATAAGAGGCCATGGACATCAGTTCAAGGTCACTCAATCAGGCATAGCTTTGCTTTATCACAAAATGAAAAATAGTTTTGCTATCCAAGTATAAGAAATGGGCTTACTCGTTGACTGGGATGTGAGCTCTGGTCAAACAGCAACCACAATCCTTGTCAGGGTAAGGCACTAGCAAACTGCAAATTAATCACTACACATCCCACTTGGTAGCTTGGCACAGCGCAGTCTGGCCTAACTGAGAGGTAATGTGTAAAGTATTTGAGCAACACTTCAAACAGTACCACTGTGAAAACACTTCACAAAAGGATACCACACCAGTTTCGAAAAATAGAGCATACTTTAATTAATAAAACAAGACCAAAATGACAATCATCCAATCAGTGGGATTTTAAAATAATTTAGTGAAAATAGCACCATAAAAGTATAAACCGCAAACTCTGGACATGCTGGGCCAGGTCAAAGTCACATTTTAAGGCCAATCACGATGGAGCTCAGTACGTATACAGTCTCAAATTCTCTGTTTTGTGTCAAGAATCACGTTTGCGTTGAGGACAACCGCATGGAGCAGGGAGAGCTGCTCATGAGGCTGTCGACGAGGTGCCAATTGGTGTCACGGGCCCCACAGGATGGTCGGGTGGCGGTCCCCATGAGTGGTCGATGCTGTAGTATGAAGAGTCGGACTGATGGAGCTTCACGCTGATTTGCGGTGCAAGCAGCAAGGTTTCGGAGCCCCAACAGCTTGATTTCAGTGCCTGTGAGCCGAGCCACATCAAGGATCCAGGACCTGAGAGGTACCACATGGAAATAAGGACTCGTTGCAACTAGGTCCAGGGGCGGGTGCAGGATGTTGGGGAGCCTGGTGTGTTCCTGAGGCTCAGATGAAGAGGACAGCAGACTAGCACTTGGAGTCACTGTGGTGTACTGGGTTCATGGTTAATTTGCAGGTCCAGTTCTTCCTCCCCACACAAGAAGGCAACAGGTCAGCACAGAAGAGCAGCTGTTCCTCAAGAGTAGCAGTCCAGGAGTGTGGTAGTCCTTTCAGCAGCACAGTGGTCCTTCTTCCTGGCAGAGTAAGCACAAATGCAGCAGTATACTGAAGAGTTGGTGTCTGAAGTCCAGTATTACATCCTGGTTCTGGAAGGCTGGAGAAGTTTCTAGACAGTATCTTTGAAGTGCATGGAATCTCCCACCTCCCCTGCCTTGACTCCAAGCTGGCTGCAGTGCCTTTGTGTGAAGGCAGAGCACAGACTATTCTGGTTCAAATGGGGATGTGCTAAGCTCCTCCACCCCATCCTATTAGCAGATGGACCATCAAGGCACACCTTATCCCTCTATTATGTGACTATCTGGGAGGAATTCACAAAGTCTCTCAGTTACACTCATTCATGTGACCAAAGACAGGCTCTAGGCTCAAACGGGCTAAGGGCAGGAAAATGCCAACTTCTTAAAAGTAAAAAATAAAATAAAAAATAAAAAAGCACCTGTGGGGGTGGAGGAACAGTGATTATACATTAAGTGAGCCTGGACAGCTAGAGAGGTCATGCAGCAGCACCCCATGGAGCTTGAACATTAGAAACGTATCATGGTCTTCGGTAAATGAGAAGCATATCGTATGAAGATGGTGTTTAAACAATGGAAGCAATTTCACATTTGTCACGGTAAGCTCACGGTTGATTAATGAGATTATTTAGACACAGCAGTAATGTTTTGAGCACATGGGAGGAGGGTGTAATTGAGGTATGGGAGATTTCTGATGACATAATATATACGCTAGTTCAAAACGGTTTGGGTAGGATCAAAGAGTGCAATTTGAAGCATGATTTAATTGTGCGCAGTTGGTTATTATGAAATGTTGTTTATCTTAAACCTGCATTTGATACAGGTTTAAGATAAGGCATACTAAATGATATTACCATTATATGTATAAGGCAGCGAGATGTGTGTCAAAGCTGTTGATGGTAGTGTCCGTTATTTTTTATTTTAGAGTCCCCTGACAAAGGGAAGTTTCCCGAAATGCATTGGGACATTTTTAAATAAAAAAAGTGACATGTGGATTGATTTCACGTCTCCTGCGTCTTGATTTATGCCAATCATGTTATCTGAAAGAATAAAAATAATTGAAATAAACATGAGAGAAGAAAGCATAAAATGGAGTCAATTTAGAGGAAAATCAAGATGAAACATGAAGATTTGATTGATTGGATTCATTCGCTTATGGCTGTGCAGTTTGATTGGAAACTAGTTTGGTCCCTTCATGTTAACTTCTTAAAAGTGGCATTTTCAAAATTGTTTATCATTACATTTTCATGGAAACCAAATATGATGGGTTTACCTGTTCCCATTTGAAATTTGCACCTATAAATGAAATAAGGTAACTCCAATGTTATCCACTGGGAGAGGTAGGCCTTGCAGTAGTGAAAAACAAATGTAATAGATTTTCACTACCAGGATATGCAAAATTTAAAAGTACATGTCCTACTTTTTAAATACACTGCACCCTGCCCACTGAGCTGTCCAGAGGCCTTTCTTGGAGGTGACTTATATGTACTAAAAAGGAAGGTTTGGGCCTAGCAAAGGGTTTGTTTTTCCAAGTTGATATGGCAGTGTAAAACTACATACACAGGCTGTGCAATGGCAGGACTAAGTCATGTTTACCAGGCTACCTGAGTGGGACTCACAAACAGTGCTGCAGGCCCACTTGTAGCATAGGCATATGCTCTTGGTACATGCAGTACCACCTTACTAGGAACCTACATGTAAATTAAATATGCTAATTTGCTATAAGCCAATTATACCATGTTTTAGGAAGAACGCACAAGTACTTTAGCACTGTATAGTGCAGAGAATGCTAAAGCCAACAAAAACAATTTCAACAAAAATAGGAGGAGGAAGGCAAAAGGTCTGAGGATAACCCAGCAAAAAGGACCAGGTCGAACACTAAGCATTTTTCTCAGTCTACACCTCCCTCACCTGTTCGTATGGTGTTTCTTACATCCTTCTCTTTGTGTCACTATACGTTTCTGCCTCTGTATATGTTGCTGTCATTTTCTCTTTGTCACTGTCTGCACCCCTTTCCATCTATCTCTTTCTCTGCCCCCCCCCCCTTCTCTGCCCTTATCTCTTTACCTCTGTGTCTCTCAGTGGCCACGGATGACAATAGTAAGTGGTGGGGCAAGCAAACACTCACTGAGAGACACCAACAATGCCTTTTGGCTCGGTGCCAAAGCTCTCATTTGTGGCTTGTTATAAACAGTACTTATAATGAGCCACGACCGAGATGTCTGGACTTGAAGTTGAAGGCAGTGCGAGTTTTTCACAGTCCCTGTCAGTGGGTCAAAAAAGTAAAGCATAATAAAAATGTTTACTTAACCCTGCGTCCACATCCTCAGTGTTCTCCTCGGCAGTTCCAGCGTGAGTCTTGAAGCCTATGCCTACTCCTCTGCTCTATTCCAGATGCTATTCTCATGCTGCTAATAATAGCAGCATGAGAAAAGTGCCAGGATTGGTTGAGTGGGCTGGCTTGAAGCTCCTTTAGCCACTGGGAGCCTGTGCCTGCTCTCCACCCAGCTGTCTTAGACAGGTCGGGTTGGAGAGGTTTAAAGCATGCATGTCAGGTTGGCCGTCGCAAGAAAGCTGCCCAAAGTGACATGCGCACTTTAAACTGCTGTCACCACTCTTCTTTGCTGCCAATCTGCAGCAATGGCCCCACCCTGCACTCGCAGCTCTGGCTGCCAGAAGATAAAATGAAAAGGTAAACTCAATTTATTACCATTTTTTTAGCACTTTGGCTGCACCTTCAGCGGGGGTGGGGAAACGCTCATTAGCCCATATGGAGCAGCCCCTGGTGGCCTCTGTTCCGCTCTCTGTCCCTCTCTCTCGGTCTGTCCCTCTGAACCTCTCCCATATTTGTGTCTGTACTTCTGTGCCTCTGTCTAACTTCCTCTGTATTCCTGTTTCTGTCTGTCCCTCTCACTGTCTGTCTCTTTCTGTCCCTCTGCGTCTCGGTAGTTATTTGTGTCTCTCTTTCAAGTTCAAATTTCTTTCCCCAAACAGATTTTTCGAAAATGTAACTAGAATTGCACGCTTCATTCAAAGAGAAGTGATCAAATAAGCTTTTTCTTACCAAAAGATATGCAAAGGTGAAGCAACCCGCGGGAGGGACCATCCAAGCAGCAGAAATAGGTGTGAAACAGTGAAAGAGCGGAGGACTCTTCCCACATATCATGGAAGTGCAGCCTCTCATTTGCTCTATAATAAGCATCGCAGGCTAGCCCAGGTTTCATTTCCCTGGCAATATGATTTATCTTCTGGTTTTATCAGTTTTCCTAGCCATACAACCTGTAATGAAGTTTGATAAATAGAGGACTACACAGTAATTGTAAAACTAATTTTGTACCATCGATTTCTGAATGTAAAAAATGAAAGCGCAAGGAGCATTGTGCTCTGTACACCAATCCTGGTCTTCGGTAATAACCTTTAATTTCGGAAATTAAGTGAACCAACGAAAACGTTCATTCGTTTCACGCAACTCATTTGTACATCCCGCGTGGAGGCCTTCTGTGTGGGTGGAAGTCACAAAGATCCACACCAAGGAATGGAATGTGAGAGGCCATATCAAAAAGAAATAAATGTGCTTTCATTACAAAGGTGCTATCCTGTGATCTTGTCCTAATATTTATATTGACATTGTAAATTATGGGGTGGGCACATTATCCTTCAGTTCTTTTGGACTTATAAGCAAGTTTCTTGAGCTCCTGCAAAAAATGGAGCAGTTAATTTTCCAACTGTTGCAAAGAGATTTTTGCAAAGTAGATTTTATATAGCATTGTGCAAAGTCAGGGTCACTGAGCTAGGAAGCCTGTTCAAAACAGACGAAGTGCTTGTCTCCGGAGTCAAACAATGTGGCAAGAAGGCCTGGAGAGGCAGCATGCCAAAAACAAACATGTCACTGTTGGCCAGATGAACGAAGTATTTTACCCGTCGCAAACGTCTTGTACCGGTCGCAAACGGCTTGAACCGTTTGCCACAGGTAAGATGCATTTTGGCATGTACAGCAGGCAAAGTGCGACTCAGTAACTTGTAACCGAATCGCATGTTGCTTATGCGATTAATTGTTAGGAAGGTTCGTGTCTTGGGCTTCCCATCCTAATACCGAATAGCACTGGTACAAAATGTAATCTTTTCTAAGGAGGACAACCAAATGCAAGTCTGCAAACTACAACAGGATAAACCACAACCACTACAACTCAAGCACCCAGGAATATAACATGGGATAGACGTTGCATTAACAGATCACAAACCAGCTATCTCTCAAATCACTTGTTGACTGTGTCCTTGGGTTCGACCTTGGGCAGCACTCTTCTGCCTCAGGCTGGGATGCACGCTCTTACATGTCATAGCATTACAGAAGTATAATGCGCTACAGCACAGGTGTGTGCTGTTTCAAGGATTGAGTCACATTTTTTCTGCAAAAAGAAAAGGATGCTTGTTTTCCTTCACATTATTAACGTAGCCTATCTATGTAAGTATAGGGACACCTTGGCGAACTCATGATCATCCTGCTCCAACCTTTACCAACTCTAAACAGATCACCCACACAGAGAACCGGGCATTAGCCTTAATATATGAATGATCATAGTAGGACTGACACTCATGTGAAGGACCTTAAGTGGCATTCGCGTACAGAGGAGAAACTCAAACATGAGTCTAGCGATGCACACAAATGTCATGGTGGCAGATTACCAAAACATTAACAGGTCATGAAATCTAGAGCAAGACAATGGCAGGTGCCACTTTAAACTTAAAGGCAGAGAGTTTGCTGATTTCAAAACAGAGAATGGGTCACCTCTTCAATATACACAGCATGTTGTTATGAGAGAGTGCATGCCTATTGCAATTTGCCGACATATCACCACAGGTCGAACACAATACATTCTCAACACAGGTGTTTGCCCCACAAAGATTGCATTTTTTGGAGGGGGAGTGGTGGTGGTTGAAAAACAGTGCCCCCCTATATCCTAGCGCCTCTCCCAAAGGCATTTCGTCACCTCAAAATGTGGTGCTGTTTAATTGGGCACTGCAGTGCTGGTGGCAAAATGTCTATCGGCTAAAAAAAGTGACAGAGTCCATATGCTGCAAGAGACAGCATCTTTGAGGGCGGTTACATTGTTGGTCCACAGAAGGACATAAGTAGAAAGAAGATCCATTGTGAGGTTCCCTGAGCAAGCTATTGCTGCTTAGTAGTTCTATCCCATGCTAAGTGACTGTATACATAGAAGGTATCACCACACAAAATGGATCCCATGTCGATGATGGCATAGGAAAAAGGTTGTGGCAAGCATTGCTCATGGAGAATAGAAAAGCCCATTTCACAAATTAAACTAAACTGAAGTAAGTCTATAGAAACAAAGTGTCAAGCTTAGGAGACGTAACACACAATGGGCCTTACAAACAAAAAATACACCTGAAGGTTTACTGCCCCGTGTGGGGATATATACACCAATTTTCAAAATTCACAAAGATTTCCCTGGCAACATCTGAAAACAACCCTAAAATCAAAGGCTTGAAAGAATACTCGTGGACAGTAGCGGCCAACACAAACAAGAAATGGTGAGGTGGGTGGAGGGAATGTGGGGAAGCCCGGGTGGTTAATAATGAAAAAAAAAGACAACTGAAGCTGCTGGCCGCCTTTCGCTGAGCTGTTCCCCTTCTTCCTAGTCCCAGCAAACACTGGGACAGCATCAGAGACTCCCTGTGCAATCTCCCCACCGATCTCATGCTATGAGAGCAGCACAGACATTGGGCTGAGTGGGCTGGTTTAACACTCGCTCAGTAAGTCTGTGCTGTTTCTCCAACCTGGCTCTGCAATACAGCTGGGTTGGAGAAACGTAACTGCGCATGTCGGTTTGGCCAGACAAACACTGACAGCCAAACAGAAATGCACAATTAGAAGTGTACTTGACTCAGCCCTGTCCCTCCCTACATACGCTAGGTCAGCCAGCAGGTGAAAAATAAAAAAATTATAAAATATTGTTCTATTTTTCAGCTGCTGGCTCTGAGCCAGTGGGACGGCGATCCTCCGCCATTGCGCAGGAGCTACTGCTGTGGAATTTTAGTTCGTGTACTGAACATCATCTGCGCCATCTTGCAGACTCACGTATGAACATACACGACAGCCATTCTAGGTATCATGGTCTCCCTGTTCACGATCGATCGTTGGCGCACTTCCCTGACCCTGTAAGCATCCCCCACGCACCCTGGCTGCCCCCGCTCTCACATGCACAAGTCATAAGCCCTCCCCTCCCGCATGACTCTGTCTCTGAGAATCACACCCCGCGCCTGACCAACACCTCCTTTCCTTCCATGAATACCCCTCCTTTGATGACCCCGACCTCTGAGCCTGATTGTCTGCACGGACCGCTGGTCATCCCTCAGCCTGAGGATACAGTTTATTGCCCACTACTGTATGCACTCGCCCCTCTTCAACGGAGCTACTATTGATCATGACCTCCCCACCCCATGAGATTCGATCAGGCGCACACATTCCAAAGGAATCGGCAGAACACTCAGCTGCGTGATAGCCCCCTCCTATTGTATGAGGGGTAAGGGCCTCTACTGTTGTCATGTTGGAATGGGCCGGAACTGGGGGGGTGCCGGGGATGTCATCCTCATACTTCAGAATGTCTCTGTTGTAATAAAGAGTGTTCACATGTCTTAAACCAGTGTATAAAAGACGAAGCCTCAGAGAAACTTGTTAGAGCACCTCGAGACGATACCTTGTTGTCCGATCTGACGTGTTCTGCTCCGTCGGAATAAAACGTGTTTCCTGTCTTCCTGTCTCCAGCGCCTGCCTCTTTATTGGATAACTTCGTATGGTATTAGAGGCGTTTAACGTCGGGCAAATTTAACTTAGGAAGCATCAACTAAATCGCCTGACCATTTTGTATTGATGTTCATCAATTGGCGTCCCAAACGCGGGGCCCATCAGCGACACGTGGATCCAGTGGGAGAGGTCCCGACGACAGAGTGAACGACTGCAACGATCGGGAGAGCTCCTGTCCGATAGACCCTCGTCTGACAGCCGATCATCTGAACTTCACTGATTCCGAGCAGACCTCTCCCGAGTGATCTACGGTCCTGACTGGGAACCACCAGGAGTGCCGCGGTAGCAACAGAGAGTAGAGGACGATCGGGCGCTGGAAGCAGAAGACGAGAAACTGTCCATGCGGTCCGGGTAAGGTCGTGACACAAGACGAATTGCGAAATTGATTGATTGTTTTTATTGATTGAAATACTAGTATTTGCTTTGTCGCTCTCTGAGATATTCGCTGCCTGCAAACGGGGAGGAATAGGAATATTCTATCTCCCTTTGCGGATAGTGAAGGGTAGGTAACGCGGACTTTTGTCCCCCATTGTAATCTGCCGTGCCTATTTTTCTCCCCATTGATTGATTGTTTGATCGAGCATTGAATTGTTCGAAGTTGGTTCTCTTAAGGATCTTCTCTGCCTACAAACGGGGAAGAATAGGAATATTCTCTCTCCCTTTGTAGAAAGTGAAGGGTAGGTAACGCAGGCTTTTGCCCCCATTGTAACCCGTCGTGCCTATTTTTATCCCTCATTGATTGATTGTTTGTCCGAACATTGACTGTTTGGAATTGGTTCTTTTTGGAGGTATTCTCTGTTTGCAAACAACGTAGAATAGAATATTCTGTCTAGTCTTTGCAAATAGCGAAAAGATAGGTAGTGCAGGCTTTTGCCCCCATTGCAATCCGTCATGCCTATCTTCTCCCCATTGGTTAGTAGTTGGATCAACCCGGATCGCTTATTAGAGATGAACCATCCAGCTCCATTGGAAGGCACCCCTAATAAGGACATGTTCACTAAACAAGGACTAGTCGCTATAGCTTATAGTAAGTTATGGCATAAATATACCAAAAGGGACCCCGAAAGTCAGTGGCCACTGATAGGTTCTTTTGATGAAAATAAAATAAAAACGTTAGAAGCAGCTGTAAAAATAAATAAGGCAACGCCCACTATGCTCGATAGTATTGGCATGTGGCGCAAAGAAGCAGAACAGCGAAGGAAAAGAGAAGAAGCAAAAATAGTGAAAGAGTTACGAAAAGCAGCCCATCTGGCCGCAAAAGAACTAGATGAAGAAATAAGAAGAAAAGAGGAAGTTAAACAAACACAAGAATCAGGACTGGCAGGCCAATGCCCTGTCAGGACCCCCTCTACGCTCTACCCGGAGGTGCCCTCCAAACAACGGGCGAACAACGAATTACTGCTAGGCCCTCCGATTATCTACATGCCCCCTCCTTATGCCCCCTGCCAGCCTCTGGCACAGCACCTGCCAGCTCTGAGTGCGGCCAAGGGTGACCCTAGCGCTAGTGCCCCGGCTCTTACGGCCTTCGCACCAGCCACAGTGGTAACAACATCGGATGAACTCGAGACTGGCAAGCAGCTAACGGCCAGATCAAATAGGTTGAGCAAAGACGAGCGGGATGGGATTGACAAAATAGCAAAGACACTGGTAGAACGGAAGGAGAGCGAAGAATATACGATGAATATGCACAATTCACATGCCGGTAGTCACAGACGGCATTTCATTTTACGGTTCAGCTACCACACCCTGAACGCATATGAGGATAGGTATCAGAATAAGGGTCCCGCTAAACTGACGGCTCTATATAGAAGGGTCGATGTTGGAGATGGGACTGAGAGCGATGTGACGGACCTCTTCATGCAAACCCTTGAAGTCTTCCGCCACCTCGTGGAACAGAAACCAGAGGTCAAGATCCCTGTCCCTGAGAGGGTTGAGCCCCCATTAGAAGCAGCCAACACTATGATGCCTATCAGAGAAGCCGCCCCCTACTGGGTTCCCCCAAGAGGTCAGGGAACAAACGATGATATCAACCACGCAGACGCAAAAGGGAGGGTTGTGTACAATTGGGTTTACCAACCATGGGATCGGCAAGATATTTTAACTTTTAGGCAGACCCTGCCCGATTTGAGAAAGAACCCGACAGCATTTTATACCGAACTAGGCACAGCCTTGGGCTCGACCATAATGACTCTATCGGACATTGATTTGTTTTTCGGGTTGTGTCTACCGGCCGATGTGTGGAAGCAAATCCGGAAGGCCGACCACACAGACCTGTTCGGACACACCTGGAAGCAACTCATTGAACTAGATAGGCAGCGAGAGCCCGGAAAGAAACCTGTAAAAGACATACTGGAACTCCCCGACAAAATAGTGCAGAAGCTAAAAACGTTGATCCCAGAGAAGAAGGTAGACTGGTCGGTAGTCACGGCTTGCCGTCAGAAACCCCAGGAAGACGTATCAGAATATTTCTCCCGATTTGAAACGGTGTTCTCCGACTACAGTGGCCAAGACATGACCACCGCAACCGGACAACACCTATTCGTGCAAAACTACGTAAAGGGGCTATTGCAAGAGGTCTCCCAAAAGTTACAGACGAGCGAGAGTAGTTGGGGAGCCTCCAAACCTGCAGCTATCCTTCAGATGGCTCAGTATTACGAACACCAAAAGAACAAGAACGAGAGGGCGACTGAGAGAAATAAAAAGGAGTTAAAGGAACGAGTGATGATTGCTCAATTGCAGGGAGTGACTACAGGAAGGGAACGGTATAGGGGAAACTACCAGTCGAATGCCCCTAGGAATCCGCCCCCTAGAGACCGCAACCCCACACCCGGTGCTCCACGAACTGACCTCGATGAGAACCAGTGTGCATTTTGTAAAGAATTTGGACATTGGAAGTCTCAATGCCTGGCCCTTCGGGAAATGATTAAAAATAAACAGACAAGGGACATGACAAATGGCCCCAAAACTGGAGGGCAGGGGCGAGGGCAGACCCACGACACCACCAATGACCGACCTGGCAGACCAAACACATTTGACCGCCCCCGACAAAATCAGTGCCAACAGGCCGACTGCAACAATGCTCACGACTCTGCATAGGACTGCCAGGGGCAAGGGAGGGATCCAGTCGAGCTCTGTGTTGACCAGCAAGGTCCTTACGTCACTGCTAAGGTCCTGGGTACAAAGTCTCCATTCTTGGTAGACACTGGAGCGACACGTAGTGTATTATCAAAGCGACTGATTCCAAGGGCACCCTTGTCTGGCTCACACATCACATCGATAGATTTCGATGGAACGCCCTCCACTAATCCCCTGTCTGTACCTATCTCCTTTGACCTAGGAAACAACCCCACGGACACAACATTTCTGCTCTCCTCCAACTCCCCTGACACCATTATGGGTATTGACTTGCTAAAACATTTCCGAGCTACTATTAGATGTTCCCCAGATGGAGTCCGAGTCATCATGTACGACAACCCGAGCATGTCCAGATCCTGCCCCGCACGACATATGTACTCTATCACTGATGCTGACCTAACCTTGCTCGACACCCTACCCCTATACCTATGGGCTAGAAACGACTCGGATGTAGGACGAATGATGATCGATCCTATACACATAACTGTTCGACCAGATGCAATACTCCCGAAACTCCCACAGTACCGGATATCGCCCGAAGGCGAGAAGGCATTGGTAGCGATTATTCAGTCCTTGGTAGATGCAGGAGTGGTAGAGGAAGTGGTTAGTAATGTTTGCAACAGCCCTATCCTACCCATTGTTAAGAAGCAAGGTGAGGGAGATGAGAAAGCGTACCGCTTCATCATCGACCTGCGAGAAGTCAACAAAGTGGTGGTACCACAGTACCCCGTAGTCTCAGACATCGCCACCATTCTGACCCTCATCCCGTCCACTGCCACCACCTTCACCGTTATTGATCTCAAGAACGCATTTTTCTCTATCCCCATCCATCCAGACAGCCGTTATCTCTTCGGCTTCACTTAAAAAAAACTTTCGTACCGATTTTGTAGAGCTCCCCAGGGCAATACTGAAAGTCCCAGCATTTATAGCCAGGCCCTCAAAAGACAGCTGGACGCTGCCCAGCTACCGGATGGAGTGGTGTTGATCCAATATGTCGATGATATCCTTTTGGCGGCCGACACCACTCCACTTGCAATCACGGCCACTATCCAGCTCTTGCACTTTCTTGCGGAGAATGGCCACAAAGTCTCCAAAAAGAAACTGCAGTTTTGCCAACCCCAAGTGACATACCTAGGCCATCTCCTGTCCAAAGAAGGGAGGAAACTTACGCCCGACCGAATCCAAACCATCCTAGACACCCCCATCCCAAAAACACAGAAGCAAGTCCGTTCCTTGGTGGGCCTTACCTCTTTTTGCCGACAAAATTACCAAATTTCAGTCTCATTATAAAACCCCTACTTTCCCTGTTGGCCAAAGATGTCCCTTTCCCACTCCCTTGGACCCCCGAATGCCAAGCGTCCTTTAAGGAGCTGCGGGATGCCCTTTGCTCGGCACCCGTCCTAGGAACGCCAGATTACTCCAAGCCCTTCTCCCTCTTCACGCACGAAAGGGAGGGATGCGCATTGTCTGTTCTAACTCAGCCCATCGGCGCCAAACAACGCCCTTGTGCCTACTTCTCTGCCACTCTTGACCCAGTCGCCAGAGCTTTACCTGCCTGCCTTCGAGCGGTAGCCGCTGCTGCTGTCTCTATCCGCCAGAGTGAGGGAATTGTACTTTCGAACTCTCTCACGGTATTAGTACCCCATGCAGTTGACACCCTCTTGAACCAGACCAAGACCCAACACCTGACTAGTGCACGACTGACAGGGTACGAATTGACTCTACTTTCCCCCCACATCACGTTGAAGAGATGCACGACATTGAATCCTGCTACACTGTTACCCTTGCCTGAAAATGACCCCGATGTGCCCCCTATACACGACTGTGTGACCCTCACAGACAAACAGACCAGGAGTAGAATTGACCTCCGAGATGTTGCCTTTACAGACCCTGATGGAGAATTATGGGTAGACGGCTCGTGTATCAAACTCCCAGATGGCACCACTTCAGCTGCCTATGCGGTGACGACAGCCCGAACAGTAATTGAAACAGCTCGCATCACACAACGATCCGCACAGGCAGCAGAACTAATTGCCCTCACACGAGCATGTATCATAGCAGCGGGAACCACGGCAAACATTTACACAGACAGCCAGTATGCCTTTGGGGTGGTTCATCATTTTGGGCTCTTGTGGAGGGAAAGGGGATTCCTGACGTCCCACGGCACGCCCATCCTTCACGGAGATCTAGTCTCCGCCCTGATTGAAGCAGTTCTCCTCCCCAAACGATTAGCAGTAATTAAATGCCAGGCACACAAGAAGGTGACAGACCTAGTCGGACAGGGAAACGCACTAGCCGACATCACTGCCCGAACCACAGCAGAGAATAGGTCGACGACACGCGTGTATGTGACCAGGTCACAAGCAGAAAAATGGACCGACGCTAGGGAAACGATTAGGGACATCCAGTCGGCCAGCACACCCCACGAACTGACTGAATGGGCACAGGTGGGTCTAAGGGACGATGAAGGCTGCTGGCGGACAAAAGACACAAACAAATGGTTGCTGCCCAACTCATACTTGATCCCCATAATGACAATGGCACAATCCCCTGCACACATAGGTTCTGCCCCCATGATTGAACTCATTTCCAAAGTCTGGCACAACAACAAGATCCCCGACTCAGCCAAACGCCTAGTCCAGCAGTGCCTTATCTGCCTACAACACAACCCCGGGAAAGGAACTGTGGTACCCCGGGGAGGGTTTGGGATCCCCGACCACCCCTTTGAGGTCCTCCAGATGGATTACATCCAGCTGGAGAGGTGCCAAGGCTTGAAGTACGTATTAGTCATTGTATGTGCCTTCAGCAAATGGGTGGAAGCCTATCCGACCCGTGATAACACTGCCATGACTACTGCCAAAGTACTACTGAAAGAGTTTTTCCCTCGCTACGGCCTTTGTCGAATTTTATAGAGCGACAATGGCCCCCACTTCATAGCTGAAGTTATCCAACTAATCCTGAAGGGGTTGGGGGTAAAACAAAGGTTCCATGCAGTCTTCCACCCCCAATCCGCTGGCCTGGTTGAGCGACACAATGCTACACTGAAACTGAAACTGTCAAAGATAGTGGCCACCACAGGACTTAAGATGCCAGATGCCCTCCCACTGGCATTACTATCGATGCGCTCCACTCCCACTAAGCACCACTTGACCCCCTACGAGGTTGTGGTTGGGCGACCAATGAACCTCTGGACTGCTCCCAAACCGACCTCCATTCACGACGTCCCCGACGTCCTACTGTCAGATTATTTATACAAGTTAACTAAAACGTTGTCTGTCATTCATCAACAGGTGCAGCAGGCTATCCCCGATGCTTCCAGGGGTCCCGGTCACGATATCCAACCGGGAGAGTATGTCCTAGTCCGGAATTTTCAACGGGCAAAGAGTCTGGAACCCCGATGGACGGGCCCCTGGCAAGTACTGATCACCACTCGGACGGCTCTTCGAGTAGAGGGGAAGAAGCACTGGCTGCACGCACACCACTGCAAGAAGGTCTCCTCGACCCTGGCCACGACAGACAACGTCAACACCCAAAAAGAACTCCTGGACAAAGACCGACCATCACTGAACTGCTATCCCGATACAGAGGCACTTGAACTTGCAAAGCACTCTGATCCCACTGTGCCATCCCGGGAAGGGTATTTCCTGCGTCGAAAGGAGGGAGCTTCGGCTAAGTAGGCCACTGACTAAGTTAAAAATCTCAGAACGGTGGCCCAAAGCAACCAAGGGTTACCCGGAGAGAAGCTAAACAAAGTCTGTGGTTCTGCCCACTACCGAGCACCTTGAAGATGAAGATGATGGAAGCGCCAGATAAGAAGATGATGGAAGCGCCAGATAAGAAGACGTCGGAAGCACCAGGAAATACCCACTACAGGAACCCAAAGACTGATAATTTGCACAAATCAAAGACAATCGCTTTCTTCATTGTCTTCCTCCTTTGCCTCCTCCTCATGACTTCCTTCTGGATCTTGGAGGAAAGCACACCTGCTCATCAGATGTTGCCGACCACTGCACAGCCAACCACCATGAAAGAGCACCACCTGATCACCCTTTCACCTCAGCTCCGAGAAAGGCGTAAGGAGTTCTGGAACAATTCCTTCGTGCAACTGTTGCACCAGCACAACCTTGCTGCAAACGCCACGAACTGCTGGATCTGCGGGTTGCTCCCGCATGCCACCGGACACTCCATCCCCTTCATCCCTTCTCCTTTCTCAGTTCACGGCTCCTGCCTCGCCTGGTTGATCCTCTTGCAGGAAAGCCACAAGGACAACGCCGCTTCTGGTCAAACAGTGTCACACTTCTACTATGGGTTCTGGCTGAACAGAACAGGAAAGACGTCTTCCCCCTTTTGTCCTGTGATTTCAGGTTCAGCCTTCCTTATGAACATCCCTGCCAAAGAAAGAGTCGAAATGCAAGTGCTCCACAATCCAGCCAGACCCACCTTCTCCCACCTGCGGAAACAAACGGCTGCCACCCTGACCGTGGCCCTGTCTGTCATCAATGTCACAGGACTCGTATGCCTCGAAGGCCAGGGAACACAGCTGGTGGGTCACAGTTCCTGCCGCATCACCAGGACATTGGTCTCAGCTGATCCCCCCTCCTTTGTTGCTTCTCCGAATATGTACTTTGTTTGTGGCACCAAAGCTTACACTTGGCTCCCAAAAGGCTGGAGGGGTACGTGCTACATCGCCTTCATTCTTCCTCCCATGTATGTGGCTCCAGCCTACCATCACCGGCAAAAGCGCGCCGGAGACATTGGACAAGGCGACTCCACCGGAGCACAGTTCCTGGATGCGGCGAAGGGACTTGTTCCTCTGTGGGGCCCAATGGCAAATAGCCGCGCTATCCGACACCTGACTCAGGCAGTGGAAACAACCATTAACATCACGGCTGGCATCCTTGCTAACAACACGGCTGAGCTTCAGGCAGTCCGCCTGGTGGCTCTTCAAAACCGCCTTGTTCTAGATGTGGTTCTGGCCGACCGCGGAGGTGCATGCCGCATCATCGGCTCCAGCTGTTGCACCTACGTACCAGATAACTCGCCTTCAGTCTACAAGGCAATCGAACACCTTCACAGACTGTCCACAGAGGTTCACCAGGAGCAGGAAGGATGGTCGCTTGGAGGCTGGTTCTGGGACACTTTGAAGAACTGGGGATGGAGATTGTTTACGTTTATATTGATACCAATCATGATACTGTGTGGGTGTTGCTTAGGTATTCAATGTTTACCACCTTTGTGTTCACTCATTTCCAACTGTATGTGCCCTAAGACTTTGGACTTTAAAACTGAGCACATGAGTCCCCTCTACGAGATAGAGGTACGTGGTCTCATGGGGATCGATCCGAACTGACAAGCTGGCGAGACATGTTAAAAGGGAGGACTGTGGAATTTTAGTTCGTGTACTGAACATCATCTGCGCCATCTTGCAGACTCACGTATGAACATACACGACAGCCATTCTAGGTATCATGGTCTCCCTGTTCACGATCGATCGTTGGCGCACTTCCCTGACCCTGTAAGCATCCCCCACGCATTCTGACTGCCCCCGCTCTCACATGCACAAGTCATAAGCCCTCCCCTCCCGCATGACTCTGTCTCTGAGAATCACACCCCGCGCCTGACCAACACCTCCTTTCCTTCCATGAATACCCCTCCTTTGATGACCCCGACCTCTGAGCCTGATTGTCTGCACGGACCGCTGGTCATCCCTCAGCCTGAGGATAGAGTTTATTGCCCACTACTGTATGCACTCGCCCCTCTTCAACGGAGCTACTATTGATCATGACCTCCCCACCCCATGAGATTCGATCAGGCGCACACATTCCAAAGGAATCGGCAGAACACTCAGCTGCGTGATAGCCCCCTCCTATTGTATGAGGGGTAAGGGCCTCTACTGTTGTCATGTTGGAATGGGCCGGAACTGGGGGGGTGCCAGGGATGTCATCCTCATACTTCAGAATGTCTCTGTTGTAATAAAGAGTGTTCACATGTCTTAAACCAGTGTATAAAAGACGAAGCCTCAGAGAAACTTGTTAGAGCACCTCGAGACGATACCTTGTTGTCCGATCTGACGTGTTCTGCTCCGTCGGAATAAAACGTGTTTCCTGTCTTCCTGTCTCCAGCGCCTGCCTCTTTATTGGATAACTTCGTATGGTATTAGAGGCGTTTAACGCCGGGCAAATTTAACTTAGGAAGCATCAACTAAATCGCCTGACCATTTTGTATTGATGTTCATCACTGCTGCCACTGGAAAACTCAATTTTCACTTGTGCACATAAACAGACAAATACACTTTATCACATGAAACAACTTGAGCAAATGAAAAAAGCATTTTCTAACTTTTTTCTTATTTTTTCTCTTTTGGGATAATAACTCTTACCAATTTTAGGGATGCAGCACTTACTTTCCCACCCTGCAAAGAAATGTATTCCTGCTCTTGACAGGTTCAAATCTCAAACATTTTCAAGAATGGGAAGGAATCAGTGAGAACTTTGTGGGTTTTCTCATATTCATATGACTTTGCACCATAGAACGAATACTCAGCTCCTCGGGTTGTATAGTTGATAACTTACAAATGCTGGTGAGAGTCAATATTTTAAGGAGCTGATTGAAACCCAATTTTTCTGAATCATAGAATTGGTTTTGCACTAGTAAATCAAGTCAATTGTGTAGATCTGACAAAATTGTACAAATATATTTGAGAATCAGGCCCAATAACTTAACAGATACCCTATTAGAGTTTGTATGAATGCAAGGCTTTGGGTGAGACTGAGCATCTGTATCAGGAACATTGCAACACTAAGAAGTGAGAGGCAGTAATAACAATTCAGTTGGTTTGGATTTGAAATCACTGATTGCCTGTTCCTACTCGGCCATTTAGTGATCGATCACCTTATCCACATGTTGATGACCATGTCATCGGAATCCAGATCACCCATTTATTTTGTGATCAGTCAAAAGATATCAAGTGCTACTTTTCACCTTGTCAATGATGCTAGTATTGGGAAAGTCCTGGTGTGATTGCAACAGTAGCTGCATTTCCAGTGCTTAATTTACAAAAGAATGAATGCTGGGCCAAACCTTTTGCACAGAAGCCCGCAGGCAGCGCTATAGAATATCGACAGTGCCAAATACTAAGACTACCTACTCTTTGCTCGTTTCATCCAGCACCAGACGCAACCTGTCACTTCATCTCACTCTTTCAAGTTATTTCCTGCTTTCTTCTTTTATCACTGTGTTTTTCTGCCTCTCTCTTTCTCCTCCTTTTCCCCTTCTGAAATTTCTCACTTTGGCTGTGGATGAATGTTTGTTGAGGAACAATAAGTGCTGGTCTCCAAAAAAGAATGTTGGAGGCACCCGCTTACTCAAGAATAAGTACAATGTGTTTACAACATTATTATGTGTACAGCTGTAAACATACGCTGATGTGTCACATCGAGTGTGTGTGAGTGTGATGCCAATGCTGGCCCAAGAACAAGAAGAATTGGCATAGTCAATAGGTCTCGCCTTTGGGACTTTATATGTGTTAGCCATGCATCACATTATCCTGGGGTGCCGTGGTGCCAGGGATTGAAGAGCCATACAGTTACTACACATTGGGTTTTGCATTCAGGAAAACATGCTTGCCTCAGTAAACATTGATGGACAAATTTGAAGTGTTTTAATGCACAGACAGAAAGACAAGTACCTCAAAGCAACTCAACAGCACTATATTATTCTGTGTGCGACTGCATCACTAGAGTATTGAACAACCTAGCAGTGAAGTACTCTGCAATGACGGAGATGTCACAGCCCCATCCCCATACCTCTATTCAACAGGCACCATTCTCCAGAGTTTTCCATTGAAAACACGGCTCGCACCATCCATTTAACATCAAGCCCCCAGCCCGCCCTCTGTCCCAGCCCCCTGGGCATAGTAGCACAGGACGTAGCAACAACAACAAAATGCTCCCATTTATCAGGCAGAGGGTGGATAATGAATAAACAGGGACTGCATCAGCATCACATAATCTCTGATCACCCAAACACAAACAAATTAACCTTTGTGTAATGTTACTGGCACTTTTGTAAACCACTGCAATACTTCGATAGTTTATACTCTGAAAGTAGAGCTCTAAGAGGAGAACGACAACAGGAAGAGGCAGGGGGGGGGGGCAGGTATGCAGCGACGTGGCAGGGCCAAATGCTGCTACCATTTGTCAGGTAGAGTGGAAATAATTATTAAACAGGGGCATCATCAGCATCACTTAATCTCTGTGCACGTAAAACCAGAAATATAAACCTGACCTTGTGTAATGTAACTGGTGCCTTTGTAAAGCGCTTCAATACCTTTGGGTCAGTCGAGTTTGCGCTCTATAAAAATGCCCCAGAAAATAAATCTAACATTGTACAATCTAACTAGCAAAGTAAAGTGCTCCAACACCTTCAGGTCATTTGAGTTCACATTATATAAACAAGTGTCAGAGAAAATGCAATGGGAGTTGCCCAAGCCTTGACCTTAACTGTGCTGAAAGGTTGGGCTGCTGAAGATCTGGTTACAGAGGCTAGCTAGAGTAACACGCAGCGAAACAGGTGGGGTTTGGGGAAAATCCTTGCACTTTAAAGTCAGAGAAAATTAAAGAGGCAATTTCGAAAACAGGGTCTGAAGTGTTTCAAATGTCATCTCGGTATGGGGATATTAAGTGATGGGAGCCAAAGCTGAACCACTAAAGTTGGCCAACAGTGACACAAGCAGGAATAAAGAAAGAAATAGCCCCCCAAATCAATACAAATGCAGGAGTATAATCTTAACAGTAATTGGACGGTGCTCTGTGGGAGGAAACCAAACACAAAAATGAGGAACAAAGAGGAAGGATTAACCACTATCAAGCAAGTATTTTTTAATGAAAATCAAGGGATGAATAAAAAGTCAATGGGCAGGTTGTAAGCCTACATAGTGGATACAGCACGACTCAAAGAGACAGCTCACATGCTGCCCATGCTCGACCTAAAAATGTCAAGTGTACTCCTGTACACACCCTTCCTGACACACATGTCCACACACATAGGCAAGCCAGCTGATTACATTTTAACCAATTAATTAAGTCAAAAAACAATCAATAATTTTGCAATGTCCATGTAGACTTCATCCTTCTTTACAAGCAAACACATTTCTGCAGTCACCCCATTGACTGTGGACATGCCTGATATAATCTCAATGTTATCATTTGTATTCCAAATTAATGTACTTAATATCATGGATGCATAAAAACGCAAGGCATTTTACTGCATGCTATGTGCATATTAGCTCCATGAAGCAGACTCCTGACTGCCTGAGTAGTATATTGATAGCAACAAATATAATAATTAAAACACAAACGTGAAAACAATATTCAGAAGTCAGAATGGCATACTGCCTGACATCCATCACTTTCTCACTTAAAGGTACAATTTAGCTTCGAAGAATCAGTCAAAGTGGAAAAGGATGAATTAATGAACCAATTACTTTGGTTAGTATATGTGTAACATGTACTTTTCCTGTTATTTAGTAAATTAAGTAAATGTCATACTTGTTTAAAAAAAACTGTGTTGAGATCAAATTACTTTTACATGTTATTTAAGAAACATACACCCTGGAAACAAAGGGACAGCTCAGGCATAAAATTGTTTACTTGGGTGAAAGGAATTTGCCGCTCCCTAATTCCTGCCTCTCCTGACAAATGTTTGGGTGGACCAGGTCACAGAGGGTGGTGCAACCTATGCTATGGGGAAGCCAATTCCGATTTCAGCTGAACTCTCTTCTTAACTGTTGTCAGTATACAATAACAGGTGGAAAGTTTGGCCATATAAACATCTGTAGGAAACAGCAGTTTTTATGTTACATGTTCATTAAAGACTTCCCAATCGTGTGTGTTTGCTTGCACCAAAATAGGAGTTCTTTCTATATGAATTGTGCAATCTAGGTTCTGCGACACACTTGATTGTAGACAGTGTGCAGGACATTGGTTGCTTCACTACTGCATTTTTTTTATTGCCCTCAACATTTCTGTTACACAAAGTTCTAATTTTAATTAAGTAAATGGTTAGATGCAATTTGGTTTGTATGGTGCTCAGTGATACAGTCTCTACACGGAAGGTGTTCCTGTTCTGTTGCAGTTTTATAAGGCATTTCTCTTCTGCAGTGTGTGTTGCTTTCTTTTGAAATTATCTGCAAAAGTCACAAGAGTTAGCCGTTGCTTTTATTTCTAACTCCACACATGCAAAGGTATACGACATTCAAAAGCAACAACCCAATACCATTTGCGGTCAGGGCTCTAGTAGTTGTTCCACACTCTATAGTGTATTGTTTTCAGGGTTATTCACCACTCACTGATTCAGGGTTTTGCCCCATTCACTGATTCAGGGAATGCACACAATTAGGCTGTGCAGCGACTCCCCCAGTGCCTGCTTAGTCCAGGTCACACAACCTACTCACTTTCTCAGCATGGAGGAGTATGGCAGAGCATTGGGTGTCCTCCGAGCGAGCACCCACAAGTCCTGCTCATTTTGGAGATGTAGGGTTGCTTGAAGCCAATGTGGCAGCATCTGGCAGCGCCGGCTCTCACTTCCGAGCAGTGGTGCCTTAGTCCTTCTCAGTTGTTAGAGCAGCTCCCAGCTCACTGAAACACAGCAATTGGGGCGGGGGGGGGGGGGCGTCTTTTTTCAGCCCCCACTGGAGCCCAGTGAGGATTTGATGTCTTCTTCAGGAGGACTCCGGGTGCAGTTTGCACATAGTGCAGGTCGAACTCAGTCACTCCTTCGGGTAACGACCTGAATCCTTTGGCAAATCAGTATTGGCAGGGTTGCCATGATACTTGGAAAACACAGGCACTGACTTTCATCATTCGAACGCCCATAGCGAGACCATCATAGGTCCAGCAATTCAGCAGTAGTAACTTTACTGGTGGTCCTCTCTGGCTAAGGGGCACCAGAGCATGGCGGTACAAGTTTGCCTAGGCTTGCACAGTACTTTGCTCTTGTATCAGTCTCAAACAGCCATTTCCTGGCATAAGATGGTTGCAAAGTAGACCTGGTACATGGACAACAAGCCTTTTGGTGCTCAGCCTCACACATCGCTCAGAGAATTCTCTCACAGGGCTCCCCACTGGCCCTCCAAAGCTCTCCTCTGTCTCAGAGGGCTCACTGGTTTTGGCAAGCCGGCAGGCGCTGGTGCTCCAGGGCAGGTGATATTGGTGTCCTGGTTGATGTCCTCTCAACCAGCAGGGAGACTAGCAGGCCTCACCCCAATCCTGGGTACTGGCTGAATTCTTGCATTGCTTCTACGTCTCACACAACCCGCCCGGCTGCATGCCTGATGACAAAGTTTAGAATCTCAAACTCCCCTTCTTATAATTCATTTCCAGACACCAAATTGCAATTCAGGGTCTGAGTCTTTAAATTTTTAATGTTGAGGTTCTCCTTCTTTTGAAGTGGACACTACTATTTTTCCTCTTTCCTCATGAAAGACTGTCTGTCACAGCAGGCAAGACTCCAAAGCTGATTTTCCTGAAACACTATTCATGTGTGTTGGACATTACACCTTTTAGAGGGTTTTCCCTAAACCTTTTGCCTTCTTCCACATAATTGTCTGACCTTATTTCAGTTGGATTTAGGATTCTGGGCACTTTACCACTGCTAGCCACTGCTAGAGTGCATATACTCTCTCCATAGAATGTGATGGTATTTGGGTTCTCTATGATTGGCATATTTGATTTACTAGTACGTTCCTAGTACAGTGCGCCGTATGTTCCCAATACATGTAAATCAAATGCTACTAGTGGACCTGCAGCACTGATTGTACCACGCACAAGAATAGCCTTGCAAATATGGCTCAGGCCTGCCACTGCAGCATCTGTTGGTATAGTTGTAAACTGCCATTTGGACCTGGCAAGTGCACTCACTTGGGGAGATACATACTAAAGATCTAGGGGAGAAGCCCCAATAGGAAAGTGTACTACTCCCTGTCCAATTGATAACTCACAAAAAGTAAGTTCTCTAACAAAATGTGCATCCTAAAGACAACTAATACACTACAATAGAGTTTCTGAAAGTCTAGTTGGGCATGGAAAATGAAATTTTTTTGAAGGACAAGAACCCTCACTCACCTGAAGGTGACATACTTCATCATTGGGCTACCTCCTCATACCCGGGATCAAGGTCCCAGGTGCAGGTTACGACGCTTCAAAGAAGATTTTGAAGAGGAACTGAGGTGTTTTGAATGGAGGGCCGCAGAATTCGGCAAGTAACGGGCAGAGTGAGAATGAAAAAATAATGTGAAGATATTAAAAACTATCTCCAGGGGACCTAATCACTTTATTCAGTGGTGCCCTAGTACAGGATTTAAAACCAAAGAGGACTATGGGTTATCAACAAAAATACCACTAATAGAGGTCAACATGTTTCTGCCTTATATCAGCCCCCACCGGAGTGCATGGGCATTCCTCAGGACCAAAAAGAAAACTAGTCACTCTACATATAGATAGTACAAATAATAATAGGGAAAATCTCCACAGCGGACCAAGCAAATAGCACCTCAACTTCAAAAGTCCCAAGAGTATTCAGTTTTATGTGCTGTTAAACCTCCAAGACCGGCTGTGGTTCGGTCTCACTGGAAATCCAGATAGAAAATTCGGAAAAAGGTAGAGAAAGCACCAGATGGGAAGTAAATCGCAGAAGCAAAGTTTTCTGAAAAAATATTCTTCTTTAAAAGAAGAATATTTTTTCAGAAAACGTTGCTTCTGCGATAATAGGGAAAATGCACACCACAGATGTTTATACTGGACGCCAAGAGTACTTTGTACCCCATATATATATAGTGGTTGATGAATAGACCGTCTCATCTGGTCAGAGGGATTCAATTATCACTCTTCAGCCATAAGGCACCCCAGTTGAAACTCGGCCGTGGTGCGGTCTGAGTCCTTCCTTCTATGATGGGGTCACAGCAGGTGCACCCACTTGCCAGGCCAAAACCTTCCCTTCTAGTCCATGTAAGGCACCCCTAAGGTAGGCTAAGTTAGCCCCATTGGCTGGGTGCAGTGTATTGACAAGGTAGGACATGTACTGCTGTGTTTTACATATCCTCGTAGTGAAATACTGCTATATTTTGTTTTTCACTACAGCAAGCCATATCACTCCAATAGGTTAGCATTAGAGATGCTTGGTAACATCTTACGAGTGTATCTTCCAACTGGGAGCTGAAAGAAAATTGAAGTTTGGGGTCTCTGGACTCAAAATTTGATATACATCTTTTAGTAAAGTTGGTTATAACATTGCAGGCTGAAAATGCCTCTTTTAGACAGCTGGCATTTTCATAGTTTAACCATTCTGTGCCTCTGGCTGTCTTCTGAATACATGCAGGGGTTAGGATGAGAGTTGGGCTGTTTGTACATGCACTCTAGACAGCCACACAAAGGGAGAGGAGGCATGCCCTGCATATTCTGATGGCCCATCACCAGGCTGATGGGTCTTCCTGACCTAGAGTCGTGGGAGGAGTTGCACTGACACCTGAATAGGGCTGTTCCAGTCCTAACAAAAAGAAGTCTCCACCTCATGTAGTATGTCTGGGGCCAGGGCAAGGAAGGGCAGGGTCTTGTGCACTACAAAGACTTTTCTGTGAAGTTTGCCTACTTTAAAGGCTGAAATGGGTATAAGTACTGGGCCTCTGACCCGATAGCTTTAGAACACATCTGGGTTGAAGACATTCTGCCAAGAAGAGCTGGATAAGCTGTCGGGGGACTGCCACTTTGATGTTTGCTTTGCTGTGTTAACCTGCTAATTGCTGCTTCTGTCCTGGGATTGAAAGGACTGGACTTTGTTTTCTGTATCCTGCATCCAAGTTTGTCCAAGGGCTTGAGTTGAGCTTTCCTCAGGGCCATCTAAGACTTAACCTGCGAGTACCTTCTCCTGAGAGTCCTGACTTACCAAGAGGTGCCAGATCCAAATCCTGGACCCTTGGTAGTGAACTCTGGTGATTTAATGGCTATAATTCACGCAGCTACTCAAGTGTCGTTCGGAATTGGTGTAGCACCAACAAAACTCAACGCATCATTGATGCCTACACAGGAGAGAGGTGCCCGCTGAACACAACGACCACATCTTAAAATGTAGGCCCCAGAATTTTGTCACTGTGCCTCCATAGACCTGCCGCCGCGTGAGTCTCGAGCTTCCCATCACCTAAGTTTGTGACATCGCCCGACTCCAATGAAGGGCCTGCTTCAATGCTGTGGAATTGATGCAGGGCTACTTGACTTTCAACTCATCCCCAACACATCATTCCTGGGTGCTATTTTCTTCATTGACACCGCACCACAGTAAGGAGCCAAAGCTGTGTGTCCCAAACGGCATATCAACCTTCCCTGGGACAATAAGGAATTGATGAATCATCTCCCCTGTCCAGCAGTAAGGAATCAACACCTCACTTCCAATGTAGCAGTAAGAAACCAATGCATTAGCTGCTTTTTTGGTGCCTCACCTACCCTGCACCTTACATCGTCATTGATTTTTGATGCATCTAATGTACTTTGTCCTGATCAAGTGCAACCATTGATTTTTACGAATTGAACTTCATTTAATTTTGAAAATCCTTATCTTGTGTCATTTTGGTCTTTTTTAAGTCAGATAAATATTGACTATTTTTCTAAACTGGTGTGGAGTCCTGTAGTGTGTGTTTACTGTGTGTACGTACACAAATACTTTACACATTGCCTCTGGGATAAGCCTGACTGTTCTGTGCCGAGCTACCAATGGGGTGAGCAGGGGTTATCTCAGCTGTGTTACTCTGTTACTCTGACTAGAGAGAGGGTCCCGCCTTGGACAGGGTTCAAACTACTGCCAAATAGAGGCCCATTTCTAACAATGGGAGTGATAAAAGTTCAGGCCTGGGTGTCAGCAACAGTGATGTCCTCTTTCAGGGCAGGCATACACATCTTCAAACATGCAGAGGACTTTTCTTTCCCAAAAGTCCCCCAGTATGCCCCACCAGCAACCACCATCTCAAATTAAGCACTGGGTTTGGAGCACTGTTTGTACACCAGAGTCTTGTGGATTCCTAAGGGACCCACTTTATCAAAACAGAGGATGTCAAATAAGCTTCAACCCCATGAATGAGGAACTCCTGGCATCCTTGGCATGGTTTCTCCCTAACGTTTTGCTTTCAGACCTCCTGTTATTGATGGCCTTTAGACTCTGTGCATTTTACCACTACTAACCAATGCTAAAGTGCTTGTGCTCTTTCCCTAAAACATGGAAGAATGTACTTTTATCCAACTGGCATAATTGATTGACATATAAGTCCCTAGAAAAGTAGCATTACATGGGCCCGGGGTCTGCAAATTGTTGCATGGATTCTGCTGGGAAGCAGAACTGTGCTTTGGGATAACAGGACATCAGAATGTAGGGCCTGAGGGGCAGATTTACAATAACTGGTGCATCCCTGCATATTAGCAGGGATGCACCAGTTATTTTGCGTGACTCAAAAATCCCTTGCGCCACCATGGATGCGCCACATTTATAATGCGGCGCACCATGGCGCAAGGATAAACAGATGCGTGACCCATCTGTCAGCGTAAGGGTGACACAGTGCTCAAGTTGTGTCTGCCCAGGGGTGCCCTATACCTGATATGCTGCGTCACTCCTTACGCCTGCTCCAAGCAGGCGTAAGGATTTGACACAGCGGGGACGTAATAGTGACTCAGGGAAATCTAGTAGATTTCACGGAGTCACTTTTACAGGGCTTCCTTGCGACAGAACGCCCACCCTGCATACATTATACCTGATGCAGGTATGATGTAGCGCAGGGCTTTACAACGTGACGCATCTCACTAGATACGTCGCATTCTAAATATGTTGCATAGTGGCGCATTGTTTACACCGCCGCTGCGTCACATAAGTGACGCAACAGCAGCAGAAAAGTGTTGCAAGGGGCTTGTAAATCTGCCCCTGAGTCTCTCTACCACACCATTACCTGAAGGTCCAAATCTGGCTAGCTCACAGTGCCTCACCTGAACTCCTAACCTTTCCAGAGTAACAGGTGATTTCAACAAACCGAGAACATGAACCTCTAAGTCCCCAAGGGAACCGTGGAAACAGATCTTCATTTTTCGTTTTTCACTCATGTATGTCCATAGTAAACAAAAAAGACACAAAGGAAGTTTACAATATACTTTTTGAAGCTATCCTAGTTGATTTTGTATCAAGTGTTCCGCGATAAATAAACAAATGCAAATGAGCAACGGAATAAACATTACTAGCAGGCTGTGTGTACAATGACCAACCCAACCATGCCAACAAATATATCTATCTAGGCCTAACCTCACTATGTGAGCACAGGGATATATTAGTGATGTCTGGAATTAGCACTGGACCCTATAACAGGTGTTCGACCATGTATGAAATGTTCATACTAAATCCCAAGAAGAGTCACTGAAAGCAAACATGTACAGCGTATTTCTAAAATAACATAATGTCATAAAAATAAATGGATTATGTGTGGTTGTGCAAAGCAATGGCAGCCTAAATTGCCTAATATGCAAATATAAGGGAGAACCAAAGTAGGCCCTAAAGGGAAATCACAATACTCTTGTGGTGGGGGAAAAGTATTGTAGCGACTAACAAAATATTTTAAGAAATCATAAGCATAAGCTAAGCAAATTCAGTGCAATGCCAGAAGGCATATTATTATATGTTCTAACCATAATGAAAAATGTAACATGAAATTTCAAAAACGTGTTCAAATTAGGTTGAATTGCAGGTACAAAAGATCAATGTATAGTGAATCCAGAATGGGTTCCGTCTCCGTAGATGATGATACTGCAATTGCCTCATTTAAAAGCTCCAAAGAACAGACATGATCCTAGTTTTCATCCAATGCTGAGGAAGTAGCCTGATGTCTTGCATCTGTGTTATTAAAGCCATAGTTTGGTAATCCTGGTGCTGAAGCACCTAGCCCCCCGAGGGTGTGGCCCATACCATGCATCTTAAAGCAGCTGTAAGTTCATGGGACAACTCGGAAAATGGGTTGGGATCGGATTCATCAACAGGTTCATGTCCACAGGCAAAGGTAAATGTAGAGCCAAGCAGACATCCAGTGCCCATTCGAAAGGGCACCGCAAGCAATGGAACACAGGATGTACGCAGGTAAACTAGGCAGGTCGGAATGACAACGACAAGTCAGGGTACAGTTCCAAAAGCAAATGTTCTCGAAAGAGACATTATGTACTCATAGTACAGCTGGACCACTGTTAATTCCATTACCAAGGAGCTTCAAAATTGAACTTTCACTGCGGAGTAACAACAACAGAACCAAAATGCTGCAAATTAGGAATAATACCAAGGGTATGCCCCCGATCACACTGGAAAACGGGGAATGAATAAAGGCTGGTATTACTTCAAAGATTTTCTAGAAGGTACTGACTAAGCCAGTACTGATTTGTTTTTTAAAGTGCTATACCAGTGGTATTAAAAATTTAGTGCAAAAGGTCGCCAAAATGTATTGGAAGATTTGTGTTCAATTTAGACTGTATTTCACTGTACGTCCTTTCAACCTGCAGTTCAAATGTTTCTTGGGCTGATTATGATGCAACATCTTTTTGAAACAATAAGGATTTGAGTCTGCTTAGCATGGTCTGCCTTCAAATTTGGAATTGAATGCCACAAAAAATAATCAGAATCCATTTTTATAGGTAGAAAAGCACATTATTACAGCAGCTCACTATATGGGAGACTGATAAAATATGTGGAATCCCAGCCTTCCTTCAGCAACATTCCTAGTCACTTAACATTAAATAGATTATATTTGAAAGGGCAGTACTGAGGAGGAGAATTGAAGGGGCTGGTATTCCTTTTAGAAAACATTTCAAACTCACTACTGAAGCATTACATGCACCTTGAATGGTAACATGTTTACAAACAAGTGAGGCACTGAGAGAAAAGTTGCATTCCTTTCCAGTTAGAAATACCTCTTTCTCATTCCACTCACATTGTTAAGAGTATGGTAAAGAGCATAACTCAAAAATAAACCTCCTTCCTAGCATTTCATATCTACCCACTGCAATATGTTTCATGCAAGCTGTGAACCGGAATGTTGAAATTGGCAAAGATCTTATGCAATGTATTAACCACACTGTGGAGGTTCCCTCTGCTATTGTGAATGGGAGCTGTTCTAACTTCTCGAGATGTAACATTGTGTAAGTGGGATCCTTCTTGGCCATAAGCCATTCTTTACATGTCAGGTTGAATGGCAAGAATGGGTGTGTAGAATTTAGGTGACATCATGGCTCGTGGACACTTTTCAGGACCTGAAGTGTCCAACTAAACTGCATGATAGATCTAAGCTGGCTTTGCCCATGGTATAATGAAGACATATTACTTTGCATAATATTGATAAAAGACGACACATTGTTGGTTCTAAATGCGAGAAGATAATGTATTGATGCTATTGTCAACAATAGCAAGCACTTCATCCAAATTATCTTGATCAATTTGTTTTAAATGTGCAGCAGCTTCCATTTGTGATAGTTTCCAAATGTTAATATATGTTGCATAAATGTATCTTTTTGAACAAAGAGACTTTGGACTCAAAATAAAAATCAGATAGGTCCCTTCCAAAAGGAGGGAAAGATGTTTTTTATCGCAGACAGTGTGGAATGTGGCTAACATTGTTGGCACAATTTCCCTACTGAATAGGTGGTGACGATCCCTGAGTTTTGCGAAAGGCAGTAGCGAGGGTCAGTTCTGCTTGCCTCAAACCCCAGTGTGGGATTTAAAAAAGGAGCATAAGACCCATTTGTGTCCAATGGCCACAATAACCACTAGTTTGGACTGAAAAGTGTGGAGTTAAATGTACAATTCAGTAACATACTGTTGTGCTGTTGTTCTGTGTAATTTGTAAAATGTTTCCAATTGTCAACTCGGTCACTGGGAAGAATGTTGGGTGAGTTTAAGTTTTAAATTCTTGTCAGTCCTAGGCAAGTAATCTGATGAACAGTATCATTCAGAAAAATTCTCTGTGTTGGAATTAAGAAGGTTTGAAACAAGGTGTCTGTTCCCTGAACTTGTCAAGGTTATATACGCCAAATTGATTTCATTACAATAATCATAGCCTTTTATGGCTCACTGTGTGAGAAACAGATCTGTATATATAATAGCTGGGTTTGTGTGATTATATATTTCTTTGCTGGTGTAGGTACACATTTAAAATAAAAAGATTTTAGGTCTATTGTACTTTGCACAGAAAAATATGTGAATTTATCCGTATATGTTTTTGAGCTTCCTTGTGGGGTAGTAGGACAATGTTCCCATGGGGTATAATTAAAATGTGTGTGCTGAGCACTAGCCCGATGTAAAAAATTATGCCCATAATGATGGTAACAGAACATTTCACCATAATTAGCAGAATTTAGATACAAGTCCTCACTCTCAAAAACAGTGTAGTATTCCAGCTCTGAGAGCATGAAATATGTGGTCTCAACATCACAATATTAAGAATGTAACCCAGGTACAATAACATCACCCATAGTAACCCTAACAACATAAGGAATCTCCAGTATTTCTGTAGGACTGAAGATATCATAAAGTACTTCATCCCAAACAATTCCATCATTTACTGGAACAGCTAAAATGTTCACAAGCGGCACGTCTCTTTTTAGCTTACGTGAAGATCAGTGAAGTGTTACCACCTCGTCGACCAGTTCTGTGACAAGCATTCTGGAAGGTAAAGGCCATTGATCAGCAAGTTGTTTTACTGACGCCTGTCACGAAGCCACTGTTACTTCCCGTTTCCAGCACTGATACCTTTGAGGGCAAATTGTTCTGCTGCTGTATCCTGCATTCTCACCCTGTGGGAGGACTACAACCTCCAGGGTGCAACGCGACCATTCACAGGTGTTTCAGGTCCTGCTGATGAGAGGGAGGCACCGGACCATCTCCGCACATAAAGTGCAACCACTACCCCCGCTGCGCGAGACATGCGCGGGACATGCCGGGCCAAGCCCGGGTCAAGGGCGGGCTCATCTGAGCCCGAAGGAGACCGGGCTGGGCCACCTCACTGTCATTTCATATAGCGTAAGCCGTTTATCCTGTTTAAACCCTCCCTGTGCCGCTTTGCCTTCGCATTTGTTTGTATCTTGTTGTTGTTGCTCTCTTTTAGCTCGGGGCAATGAACAAAGGCAAGCGTAAGGTGGGAGGAGGGCCCGAAGTAGTGGGTACATTGGATGCATTTCTGTCTCTGGCTGAGTCTGTATTAATTCACGAGATTCAGCTGACAGAAAGGAGAATTTCTTTAGAACCTCAGTTACTCTCCATTAGAACTGCACCAACTGTATCATCCTCTATACCCGAACAAAACGTAGTACTTGATTGTTCTCCCCATCCGAGCCAAACTCCCCTGGTGCATTAGCAAAATGGGTCCCCCCGATAGTCAGTCTAGATAGCACCTCACCTTCACCGCCTGTATCTACTGCAAAGTATTAACTCACCAGCAAAGGAGCACACTGGTTTCTGGTGGGGAACCCATTAAAAAAAAGAGGAAAGCCCATGGCCTGCCAAAAACAACACACCAGGCATCTAAAATGGCGAAACGGAAGTCTGCAACTATTGGTTGTGATGGAGGCCTGAAGGAAGTATTGATCCCTGAAACATCGGGCACTGGAAATACTAGTAATACATGCAGTAATTATGAGGCTGACCTCCTAAATAGAGTTGAGGAGAAGCTCATTGCTCTCTTAGATCCGTTACTGCTGAACTGTCAGGAATAGACAAGAGATTGGCTATAATTGAGCGGTACATACTTAGTAATTACCAATCCTATAGCGGGACAGGGCAAGTAAGAATGGCTGAAGACAGACAGAACAGGACTACTGACACTATATTATCTACCAATGTAGTTACAATAAATTCTCATGATGAGGAAAGGGCTCCCATGGCCAGCCCCAAGGCAATTCCTCCACCAAATTTTAATTCAACTCTTAAAGCTGGCTTAGTAGGTCCCTGGGTCCCTCCACAGGCACAGGGGGGGCTGTGAGCACTAGCATATCCCTGCACCTTCCACCTGAAGCGACCCCATATACTTTTGTATTAGCAAATGTACCAATGCTTCCCCCATGTGCCCATGAACATTGGTCTTCGCTAAACAACAAGGCCTTACACTTGCTGAACACTGGATCAGGGGTCGGGAACACACTATTTAGCGAAGTTAAAATGGTGCGAAGAATTCGTTGGGTTGGTAAATCTTAGAAGACCATTATGGGAGACTGTGTGGTCCTAAGTTTTAGGTCCCCGCACCTGGTTCAGACAATTCTGGATAGGGCAGGGACTGGTTATTTAACTAAGGACGACATTGGCCGTGGCTGAAGTATATTATGAAAAGTCTTGCAAGTTTAGGGCGGGGGGAGTTATTTGTCAACCCTGAATGTGTTAAAAAGGGAGATGTGGAGGCAATCAAAACGGCCTTTCTATTAGAAAGGAAATTGACAAGGGAAGCTAAGGAGGTACAGAAACCTATATTACGTTGAAAACAACCCCGAGAGCAGAGCCATATCTCTTGGGAAAATTGTCTACGTACGAGAAATTCTTATTAACTAGGTTCCGTATAAACCTGTTTCATTATTTGCTTGTAAGACCAAAATGTTTTATTTATAATAAAGTGGCAGCTCCCTGCGGCTGCGACAGAAAGTCTCCGCAGGATATGCTGCATTTTATGTTTTTATGTCAACTGTATGAATCCCCTCGTAAACGCTATCTGGTCCCTCTTTCAAGAAAACTTAACTTTGGGCAGGTCCGACCAGCTATGATGTACCTACAATTATTGTAGGAGGATTGCCTACTTTTTATTGTGGAATTTTTAAAATCAATTGTTAAGTCTAGGAAGTACATGGACTTGTAATGAATTCCCTCTAAATTTTTATTAAGTATTTATCAGTTGTATGCTGCTATGGATATCATTCTAATAATGCACTGTCACTTTTTGTTGTATTATGAACTGTAACGATTTTTCTTCTAGTGCCCTAAATTAATTATTGATTGGATATTGTTGTTGATACTATTTTATATAATGCACTTTTATCCTTGATGTATTAGTATGTGTAACTTTTATGGTTTGCAACCTAAACCGAATAAAGTTTCTTTGAATTGAATTGTATTAGCAAATGTACCAATGCTCCCCCCCATGTGCCCATGAACATTGGTCTTCGCTAAACAACAAGGCCTTACACTTGCTAAACACTAGGTCAGGGGTCGGGAACGCACTATTTAGTGAATTTAAAATGGTGCGAAGAATTCCTTGGGTTGGTAAATCTTAGAAGGCCCTTATGGAAGACTGTGTGGTCCTAAGGTTTAGGTCCCCGCACCTGGTCCTGACAATTCTGGATTGGGCAGGGACTGGCTATTTAACTAAGGACGACATTAACATACTTCCCCTGGGTTTTTTCTACCAGCCCTGTGACGATCATGCAAGAGGTAGGGGAGTACCGAGGGATCTAGATTTTGAACTGGGCCCTTATAACTATGCGGTCCCCACATGTAATAGGTTTAAAGCTTTTTCCACTTTGGAGGAAATAGATTGACTTGGACGGAAACCTAGTATTATTAGTTCAGACACTCACTTACTTGAGAAGCGGCGTGTGGTTGACTGTGCTACGGACATTTATAACAACAGAGCACCCATACTGATATTACCAACCAACATCAGGAGTGATAGAATTACGAGTGGCAAGATAGTGGGTGAAGAAGGGGATTAAAGACTATCACAAATAAGTATCCCGTTAGGCGAGGGGGTTTCAGGCCCCGTCCATGTAGATTATATTCCGCCCACCATGTGCAAAGCAAATAAGCCCTACTTAATGCCTGATCTAAAATTAGTCTCCTGGGATGTAGCAGGGTCCTCATCGGATTGGTCTACTTTTATTGAAGGCCATGACATAATGACCTTTCAGGAAACCTGGGCCATGGACCATGTCTATCATCAGGGTTTTATAAACTTTTCAAAAACAGCTCAACGGGGGCACTACAGGGCGGAGGAGCTGCACATCGATAGCAGGGACATCTTGATAATTAGATTGCAGATGGCAGAAGTCCCTGATTTGTTGCTCACCAATGTTTATGCTAGGGGTATTCCAGGTGGGAAAGCATCTCCCACCGTAGCCCTCCTAGATATGTTTTTAAATGATTATAAGCAATATGTAAGCAATATGGTGTAAGCAATATGAGAATCGCTGGAGACTTCAACTGCTCCTTTGAGCCCCTTGATGATAATGATGTTAATCTTAGTTCAGAGGAGGATGCTCAGTGGAATATACTGAATTTGGATCTTCCTCCCATTAAAAAATGGACAGGGGCAGCCCTTCAATTAAAAGTGTTTTGTCTGGAACAGGGGGCTAGGGCTGTAAATGGGAGGTCCATCTCAGAGGTCCATCTCAGATAGGCAGGGCTCGCAAACCTACAATAATGGGTTGCGAAGTAGTCACATTAATTTTATTTTCCTTAATAAGGAATTTTGGCCCTCCCTAGTAGATATGGTAATTCGGGAGCGGACCGAGAGTGACCATAGCCCCCTAGTACTCTCCATGCAGCTCAAAGGCATTCCTATTGTTGCCAGCCAGGTGCCTGGAACTGCTTATGTAGAAGCACATTTAACTAATGATAAAAGGAGAGTTAAATGGACCAATATATAAAAAAAAATAGAGCACTTGCAGCAGGTGAGTGAGTTAGTGGTTAGTGCAACAGCTACTCGTCAGAACTGTGCAACACAAGAGGAGGTGAACTCAAGGGTTTTACAGGTCCACAGTGAACTGTTTAGCAAGCTTAAGTTTTTTTTTATTACTACGGTAAAACAAAACAGAGTTATTTGGGCCCAAAGGCTGCCGCCTGGTATGGTCAATCTTGTAGAAAAGCTCACAGTATTCTAGCTAGGGCAATAAGATCCAAGAACCGGGGAGATATAAGAAAGGCAAGGGCGGGGTACAAGTTGGCCCAACAGAATGCCGAAAGGGATTGGGATGAACAACACCTGGTAGAGTTGCTCAATGCTTGTACAGGGAGAAGCACGGTCACCTTTTGGCATCTCGTGAAATGGGGCAGAGGTGAACCAAGATGCGTGCCAGTGAACCATGTAGCTCAAGAGCAGTGGGTATCTCACTACAAGGCCCAATTTGCAACTATGAACCCCATACAGGAAAAATGTTAACTGCCACTTCTTAAATCTACTCTGTACTTTACAAAAAAGAGGTGGAAACAGCATTAAAATCAGTCCCAAGAGACCTGGGTTAGATTGTATTCTGGTGGATCTGTTCCTCCACAACACAACTAATTGGGCATCTTACATTCAGCTCCTTGTGAATGCTATTGCTAGTGGAGCATCCATGCCCGATACATGGTCAGGAGCAGAAATGTTCCCAATTTTTAAGAAAGGCAAACCCTCTAACCCGGGTAACTATAGGCCTATAAGCCTCATGGTCTGTATACAGAAAGTTTCAGCTAGGATGGTATTAAGCAGAATCCAAGCCTGGATGGATGAATTTGACATTTTGTCACCACTTCAGGTGGGTTTCCGTTCTTGTACCAGCACTTTTGACCAGGTTTTTAGGTTTATCTTAGTTTATTGGCACGTGGTAATTTTAGGTGGGTGCACTATTTACGCAGCCTTTGTCAACCTTAGGTCGGCTTTTGACCTCGTCCCCACGCCAAAATGTGGAGAATCCTTCTGGAACTAGGTATGCCACTTGAAATATTGGCATTTTTGGTTACTCTACATGATGCTAACTATGCACAGGTACGCTGGGATATGCAGGGGAGTGTCACACAAAGGTTCCCAATAGAAAAGGGGGTTCGTCAGGGGTGCGTTTTGGCACTACCCTTTTTTCTTTGTATATTAAGTATATTAATAGGGTAGTCCAGTACTTGCAGAACTTTCCCACTGATGCTCCTACCTTAGCAAGTTTGAAGATCCCGCTGCTTATGTTTGCAGACAACACCCTGATACTTTCCAAGACACAGAAGGGTTTACAGTGTACTTTGGTGAGATTTGAGGAGTTTTGTCAGGATCATGATCTCTTAGTGAATGTGGAGAAAACAAAGTTTATGGTCCTACATAAACACAAGGGTATAGATGGTAGAGTTGGAATGAAGGAAGGTATCCTGGAACAGATACAGAATTTTACTTATTTGCGGGTAACTATTGGCAGTAAATTTAGTTGGAAGCCACAGATTAACCTATTGACCCTCAAGCATGCCCAATTGTCAGGTGCCCTGCTAAAGGAACAGCGCCTCTCTTACACTAAACATGTTGCTCCAGCTTTAAAAATATATAATTCTAAAATTAGCGCCTCAGTCTTGTATGGGGCTGAATTGTGGGGCTTCGATAACTTAGCACCTTTAGTAACAGCCCAAAATAAAATTTTTAGGGCATTGACCGGCCTTCCCCAGTCAACTCCCTTATTGCCCCTATTTGTACATCTTGGCTGTTACTCTATTGAAGATACGGCACAATTTAGACCAATAGCATACTGGAGAAGGCTCTGGGTTACCCCAGAGTTGTCCCGGTATGCACAAGCACTTTTGGAAGTTAAGGAGGCTGGTAGCATGCATAAAATTCCATGTTTGAGACGAATAAAAATCACCCTTTGTGAGATGGGGATGAGTAGACTGTGGGTAAATATAATTGAAAATCCCTTTCCTGCAAAGAGTGAATACAAGGCAGCATATTGGAATATGATTAAAATAAAGCGCTTCTCTGCCTTAATAAGCCCATCATTATCCAGGGACTTTTTAGAACACAAGCATGTTGTGGAGTATGAAAATTAATGGGACTTTATCACCTCAATCAAAGATTGGAAACTTTATCATCAATTTATAGTGGTATCACTCCCCACTTATTTATTTGTTAGAAAATGAAACGCCCTGAACCACAGCAAATGTTCATTTTGTCCAACAAAGAATGACTCATTGGCACACATTTTATTGGCTTGTCCAGCTTATAAAACTCCTAGGCACAGATGGCTAAAACCCATCTGTTTAAATCTGGGGACTAGGTTAAGCAGCGAAGCACTATGGATCCTAAAAACAGATACTAGTGAATCCATTGTGATTGCTGATGCTAAGTTTTTAAGCTGGATGTGGGTCATACGTGCATAGGAGAGGAGGTATTGATAATTGTTTCCTCGTACTTTGTAGGGGGCGAACAACATAATGTACTGTGCGGCATTGATTATAAAGTATTAACCTGGCTGCCTTTGTAGAGGTTTTTATGACCATTATATAGAGATTTTTAGCAATTTTAACTATTTATTATATATGTATGTACTTCTTCATTGTGGATCTGTTATCTTTTAGTATACCATCCTTTTAATGCACAAATTTGCTTATATCAATGTCTATGGAATTCATCACTATGTTTTAATGCCAACTAATTTGTTTATATTGATGTCTATGAAACTCTTTTATTATGTTTCTAAATGGAATTGTCTTTTATGATCTTAATCGAAATAAAGACTTAATGACTGACTGACTGATCAGCAAGAAGAAAACACTGTCAAACCCAATAAAAAGGAATTGAGAAGCCAAGGAAAGTGTTATCCGAACATGTATCCAAGGAGAGAATGCGTTTCAGCCATGAAAAGAAAACACAGGCCTAGTAGGTGGAATGCCTAGAACAGAGGAACTATCCAAAGAGTGGTATGAAAAATCATCTGTTCCCACATAATAACCAGAAGCAGTGTGTTGAAAAACAGGAGCCACAGGTACAGGTAAAGAACTGGTGGAGTTCATGAGCGGTGGATCAGTAATAATGCTGTCAGCTGCAGATGACACATTAGTTAGTTCAGTACTCACTTAACTTGTGTGATTAGAACTTGTAGCGGTATTGGGAATTAACTGAAGTTCATTCTCTGCCCCCCAGCTGGTGAGAAACAGATTTGATTATGCTCACAAGTTGCAGAGCAATTTCCTGTATGGTTGTGAGAAGAGTTAGGGAACTTCCAAGGAATCCTCATGGCCTTCTGTTTAAAATGACCACATGATATAACTTGATGTGATCAATAGAGACAAAATTATTGTCTTTAGAACAAGAAAGTGGTGGGAATATTATAGTACCTTGACTGCCAAGGACTGACACTGGTGCACGATATGACGGGCCAAATTCCTTCTTTACTGCAATCCTTTCTCGAACAAGATACATAACTTGTGGAATCCAGCCCAAAGGTGCTGGCTGCTCCTTGATTCCTGCAGAGGCAGACCCCTTCAACTGCTCATTGGATTGTCTATCACAGAAGTTTTGCAAGTTCTGTAAGACATCAGAATAATTATTTATATCAAAGGACGTGGCCGCCACCATAATGTATGGATATCAAGGTTTTGAATGTACATTTGATGCCGAAAAGGACCTCATGTGGGGTCCAGTCACCTAGAGGTCTTGTAGGGAGATTAGGTGTGCTTTGTACCCCACATTGGTGGTGGATCCAACTACACCCTGTACCTAATACTCCAGTTGTTAAAGTTTGCTTTAGGTCATGGTTCATCCTCACCACAACAGAATTGCCCTCCTGCCTATATGGAGAAGAATAATGTCTCTGCATCTAGGGAAGCCATAGAATTCCTGTAAGTCTTAGAGCCGAAAGCAGGCCCTAGTCTGAGTACACTATAGTGCATGCATAGGCTCCAATAAAGACTTGCAAATCTTTATGAACATTGCGAACATCAGCCTAATGTTTTGAACACACCCAGAGGAACCTTGAGCAAGAATCAACTGTACGTAGAATACATTTAAACATTCCATCCGAATGAAGAGGACCACAATGGTCCAAAGAAATGCAGCTGAAAGGTTTGTTGGAAATCAACAGGTGTGTCTGTGGTGGACAAGCCACAGTAGATGTTTCTGTTGGTTGACAAATGTCACAACAAGTGACATATTTCTTGGCCTGTTTGTATAAGCCATGCCACTAACAATGTTGCTCTAGTAATGAAATAATGTCTGCCACACCTGCATGTGCAGAACGAAGACCGTCATGCGCCTCAATCACTAAGGCTAGCCTGCGGTCTTCGTGGGAATCAAACAATCACAAACTCCTGGAGTTGTGAAAAGGGAACAGTTTGTTGGCTTATATGTATATCTACAAGGAAAGCCCCTAGGTAAAGTGGTACTGCTGCGTGCAGCATTAACGGCAGCTAGTATATTGTTGTCTACTCTGGTATGAGACCAAGGAATAGCAGCAGGTATTGCAGTCACTACTGAAACTTTGGCTGCCTAATCTGCCAAAGAATTCGCTATAATATGTGGTCTCACACGTTGATGACTCATTGTATGGATAACTTGAGCTTGTGGCAACACATATTTTAGGTCTGCCACCTTCACCCAAAGCAATTTATACTTTATTGTGTTGCTTTAGGAATCTTTGAATCCATTTTGGCAGCAAAGATGCAATTTGCCATTGAAAGACTGCACACAATAATACAAATCACACACTAAGTGTGGGGACTTCAGGATCTGTATGATCCAGCGCAAGTAGTTCAGCTAAATGTGCAGTACAGTCCCCTAAGAACTATGTTCAAGTTTTTTGAGGTTGGAATTTTCACCTAACATCACACCAAACACAGTGACGCAAGCAGCTAAATATTGGTGTTTGGTACACATAGCAGGTTGCGATGAACTATCAGTATAAACAATATACTTATGCTGGTCATGAGGCAAAATATTGCTGGGCATGGGTTAAACATGCTCATATTGAAGAAACTCTTGTGTCTTTAAAGACTGGTCAAAAATGAAGTCTATATCACCAACTGTTAAGGATTTTGCTCATTGTATCCATCTTTGATTGAGAGCCTTAGCATTAGGAATTCAGGCTTTGGTAACACCCTCCCAGGCTGGAATGGGATTAACGTCAATAATGTGTTTCTCGTGTGCAAGTGCCCGTTCTTTAAGTATATCCATCTGCACTGCAGCCTGTATTTTTTAAGTGGATGTATAATGCATTTTCGCACAGAAATATAAATAGGATTTAAGTGCAAAGGGAACTGTCTCACCTTAATTAAAGATGACATATGTGAAGCCAATATCACCCGCAAGTATACGGATGAACAGGTTTGTTGTAATGAACATGTGTCTGTAAGTGACATGTTGCAAGCAAATCAAAATGTAGTGATCTGAGTGTGTCTGTGTGTTCTGCTGTTCAATGAGAACTGGAAAAATTAAGAAATCCTAACAAGGATTACTGGGGCATATTATCAAGGGGGTTTATCTCCGCTTTTTTGGCTTTAAAAGCCAAGAAAGCGGAGATAAAATTATCTCCCTATTACCTAGCTGTCGCTAACACCAGTTAGTGACAGCTAGTAGGAGATAGCGACCATCTTGGGCCCCACTTTGCATGTCAGCGATATTTATCACTAATGACATGCAAAGTGGGCGTGCCAAAATGTTAGCGACTGGAAACAGTCGCTAACATCGCTATCTCCTATTACCAACTAGCGCGAATATCTCCAAAAGCTAACACCTGCCCTGAGCAGTTCTTAGCCATGTTATCCAATGGGAGGTGGATAACATGGCTAAGAGCATTAGCTCGGGAATGCATGAATATCGCTGACTTTTCAGCGATATTCATGCATTGCGGCCGGTTTTTTTCGCATTTGCGATAAACCTTGGTAATACCAAGGTTTATCTGCGGTAAAAATCGCCGCAGCTCAGCGGTAAAATTTTGTCTCTAGCCAAGCAATAGCGATAATTATCGCTATTGCTTGGTAATATGCCCCACAGTTTTTAGAGATTGTTTGGAGGCTGCAGCAGAGCACACTTCTCTAGGAAGTGTGGTGCAAGTCTTTTTTCCTTCATGTGTAATTTTTTAGCTTCAAATTATGACACTTAGAAATGCTATATGAAGTTTCTTGAAGTTGAGATTATAGCCAGATTTGACGAATCCCCAATTTGGCCAAATATGTGCTTAACTCATCATTCATCAAGGAGATATCATCTACATAGGATAATGCATCAGGGTCAATATCTTGTAGAATTGGCACCATGCGGGCAGCAAACAGTCCAGGACTGTTCTCATATCCCTTAGGGAGTCAAGAAAAACGATTCTGAAAGCTTAGTGTCAAGAAGGCAATCTAATCCTGCTTTCAGGCACTATATTTTGGCAGTAAAAGCCATTCTGTATATCCAATGCCGTAATCTTTACAGACTATTTTATTTAAAAGTGCCATACTGTGTGTATTTTGAATGGCAAATGTGCTTATATGACTGTTTAAATGTCTGTATTCTAAGACTATGTGATATGAATGATCCGGTTTCAAAAAAGAAAAAAGTGGATTATTCATTTGAGAGACTCAATTACTCCCTGGTATTCCAACTGGGACAGTATTTCTCTAACAGGTGCCTTAAGATCCTGTTTTATGGGATATTGTTGCTGCGATTGTGAGCTGGACCATATGGGTATTATATGATAAGGGAAGTCCTTATACCAGCTGACATGATTGTGATATATAGCTGGGGCCAGTGCAAGAGCCCATTCTGCTGTGTAGGCTTGTTTGACTTCATCAGGGAGAAGAGCAGCAAAAGATGGTAGTATTACATCATCATCCTGTGGGGATGTTTGGACAAACTACAGTGGCTAATCGACCTCTGCTAAGAGAATGTCATACGATAAAGTTACATTTTCCCAAAATATTACCTTAATGATGCGCTGAATGTCAACCTCAATTTGTATATTTAAATTATATATTCTATCTGGAGTGGCTATGAGTTTATCTCGGGTTTCAACTGTAACAAAGTTATCAGTTGCTATCGCTGCCAGAAACTCCTGGAGATTCTGGCACACTATAGAAACCTCTGATGCGCTGTTGAGAAAACTCACCACCCACCTCCTAAACAAGAGGAGAGTTTTCAGTGTGTGTGGCACTTTTCACGATTATAGCCAACATTTTCTTTTTCTGAAATTGGGGCTTAAATTGAGCAGGTTTCTTCTCCTTCTTTATCTTCATGTCAAACAAACCTTGTGAGTCTCTCTTCTGAGTCATGTACTCAGAATGCCCTCCTTCCTGTGTTATTTTTCTGACAAGTCATGAAAAGAACTAGTAGGATGAGTATCAGAAAGCTGATACATACCAGGTGCTTTTAACTGTGTGTGATCACGTGTAATATAGCGGCTGTCTGAGGATGGATAACCTCCTCAAGATTTAGCTTTTTATTAGGTTTGGGTTTGTCCTATTGTTTTTTTTAACAAACTCCTGATTCTGCTTCACAGTATCCTTGTTGGAACAAGGTTTGCCAAATTGCGGTTTACTGTGTCTGTTTCCCAAATTATTGCGTCCTTTAGAAATATACACTTCAGCAATAATCATAGGTAGCTTGTGTTTCTGGTTGAGCAGTGTAACCTGTGTGAGCAGCTGCTGTATAATCAGATAAGCTGCTTCGCCTTTAATGTTAGAATCATTGAGGAAATTACAGCACATTTTCCCATTAATTACATCCCCAAATCCATGGCAGCAGCTGCCCTGTGTTCATTCTTTATTTATTTTAACAACTCCGGCAATACTGACATAGACAGAGTACCATGTATGATGGTGTAGACTGCAGAAAAGACTGTGCACCAAGTGGCGCAGTCACCTATTAGGGGAACTATCCCACTGGGTAAGCATGTAGTCAATATTCTGTGCTTGTCTTGTTGTCCCAAAAGGGGAAAGAAGACTTCAATTTGATTTAAAAAAATCTGGGCATTCCAAACAGAATTTATTCATGATTAGGGGGAATTTCACCCATAATTCAATGAATATATACAGGACTAGGCATGCCTTTGCTAGAAGAGGCAGCAAGGTGTGTAAAACATACTGAGGTACAAGTCTCTATATTCTAACTAGACCAGTGTGTATTTGTTGTAGCTCATTAACATTGAGAATAAGCAAATTAGATAATGGTGTATAACCAGCTAATGGCGGCCAGGTGGCCCCCTCATTACTAAAGGGACAAATGTGTAAAGGATTAAGTACATGTTTTAGGGTGCCTCGGAACCAATTTTGATGTTCCCAATGTGAAAGTAAAATTTCTAAGAGCAGATATACTTGTGGTGGATTAATATTAGGGGTAGGCGGCAAATTCAATTCTGCTTGCAGAACTTGCTAAATGTTGGCATTTTCGCGTTCTGCACGGAACACGGAAATGTTGAAACTTCCGTGATCCGCGGCGGAACAGGATTCAGGGACTTTGAGGTTTAATTAAACCTCACAAGGAAGTTAAACCTCACCAGGAAGCCCTTACATATTTAAATAAAGCAGGAGCCCGAGTTGAAGCTCAAATTCTGTACCTCATTAATCAGCCCAAAATCCTCGTGAGCTCGGTCGAGGCTGGGCAGGTGTGCTTTCTCCCCATATCTACTATTGTAAATGGTGTGATCCAGAGGGAGCAACATCCGGTCCAGGGGCCGGTAGCAGTGTTCTGCCTGGGGAGTAATAATGCAGAGTCTCTGGGAACTGTACAGGGTTTAGGGGAGAACACAGGACACAGAACAGGGAAAGCAGGGTAGAGTGTTGGAGAGCCAGCTCTGTGCCCAACTGGGCAGTAGCGGAGTGTCAAAGGGGTACAGGAGCAGGTACCCCAGCAAAGTACAGGGTCCAGGGAGTGCAGAATACGGCAGGGTCTGGTGGGACAAATCGAGGTTGGGAGAATCGTAGTGTCTGGTATGAGAAGAGCAGTGTTTATACATAGGGAGAGGAACAGGCGAGGGGTAAACATAGTCTAGGCAGGCAGTGGGGTGCACGGTGGATCAAGGAACATAACGTGCACCTTGTGCTGTGCACAAGAGGATACAGGCACGGAGCGGGGAGTGGGAACAAAGCAGCAGCAATCGCCAGCCACACCTGAACAGTGTACACTAATGTGCCAGTATCAACCCAAGGCCCCTGACATCATTACTTCTGGGCACATCTGCTTTGCGTTACCGGTCTTATGCAGCACTCCAGCTTCCATTGTAAGGGCTGCAAAGCCTGTTTCCATAAAGTGAAAAATTGTGCTCTCATGGCAACAAATGGACGCTTCGCCAGGCTTTACAATGGAAGCACTTCCCTTGTTTTTGACAACCGACGATAGGAGTGTAGTTACCTATGGTGCAACAGGTGCAGTGGAACGAGCCCCCAGAGTCCAGATGGGCTTAGTGATCCCTGTTTGTAGCAGTGCCCAGAGAGCCCTTGCTGAGCTACTGACTGATGGATATATAACAGAACATAAGGAATTTTTTTAATGTTTCACCTGCTTCTCCTTTTCAAGGGGTTACACTGTTTCCTAAAACATCATTTGCCTACGGTCACACATTGGCGAAATGTATTCAGAGCTTTCCTCTCTTTGTGTGGCACCAACGTTCCTATTATCTTAATAGTATTTTCCCGTCCTGTCAGGGGTTTTTCTCTTTGCTTCTAGGTGCCCCTGCTTATGCCCTTGATCCTTTTATATCTTCTTTTCCATTTACCCATGCACTGCCTACGTCACTCCATATCTTGCAATCCTTTTGTTTACTCCTCTTCCACTCTCATCTATTTATTTCTATGTGTGTTTTCCATCTATGTATTCACTGTTCCCCTGCTTCTTTTTTTGTGGTGAGCAACCACGCCTCTTCTCCGGACATCCCGGGGCAGTAAGTATTTAGGATCACTTTGGACATCACAGCAAATATTGCTGGTTATTATACAAGATTATACATGTCCCGGGAGCAAACAAATTAGGCTGCAATACAAAATATAGAGTGAGAAGCTGTGTGTGTAAGCCGCATATCATTGTGTTTATGTACGGGTGTGTCTCAGTCTGTGTATGTGTGTGTTTCTGTTCATGCATGCGTACGTATCTGTGCAGATGTATGTCTGGGGGCGTGTGTGTATTTGTGTGTATGCATGTGTGTGTCCATGTGAGTGAGCATGTGTCTGTGTGTCTTGTTGAGAGTTTGAGACCCTGCATAATGAGAGCAACAAGAAATCCCAGCAAGCACGCGAAATTCCGCGTTCTTGCAGAGATTTCTTGCCGAATTTTGCGGAGGGCAACTCTGCAAATTCTGCCCACCACCAATTAATATTAGTGTATTCATGAAATGTGCCTGTATTAGCATCCATAGCTAGAAATTTGACCCAAGAATAAAAGGCTTCTAATCAATAACCATAATGGGTTTCAACCTCAAAAATAAAGTCACCGCCAGCAAAGCCCAAGTCCATGCAAAGTTACATGAGCAAAGATCAAGGTACGAAATTGTCGGCAATCGGTATAGGCTGTGGCTGTGCTATTATAAAAACAAAAATGGAAACAAAGTACCAAGTACAAACACAAAAATTGGTAATCATTTTAAAGTTTCAAGCTTGAACAATAAATAGAAAAATGTAGGTACTTGCTAAAATACTGTGGAGGATATATCCCCAACATGAACAGGAACAAGACCTCTCACTACAATTTCTTTACACTCTGGTAATATATCCTATATTGTTTCAAATAATGGCATTGTCCCACAAACAGAGTCCTTTAGAAAAATATATCTTTTTTTAATTGATATATATAGTTATCTGGCAGGTTTCAAGAATTATAAACTGATAAATCATAATACATATATTCAATACATATTCTCTATATACAAATTAATACAATATACATATACCCCCACAGCGCAAGGCATTCATACATACCAATACAGTCAACCCATTCACACAACACATCCGGACCAACAGTCTCACTCGTCTAATAAAACTAGACAACATGAACAGATCAAAAGAATATATAAAGACTAAAAAACAGCACACAATATATATACAGACACAAAACAATTTTCTTTTTTTCTTTTTTAACAACACAAAAAGGCGCCGACGCGCGTTTCGGAAAGGAACTCTTGGTCCTGGATTCCTTCGTCAGGGCGCATTAACTCTTTATTTTCCAGTCTAACCGTCTTTATCTTGATTTTATAATACACTGCTTTTAAATCCAATATAAAGGTCACAGGGGGGTACAATCTGAAGTCAGAGTCACGCTCTGAATACTCGTCTCATTAAATCAGGTTATGGTAGAAAGAGGGGAATATACACGGTATCAAGATTCGGAAATCATGGGGGGTATAGCTCAATTTCTCAGTTCTGCGTATCAAGGTATGCTCGGGTCCACTATACTTCCACTCGAATCAGGATGTCCGTCAAGTTACAGGTATTCCCTCAAACTGATATATCGGCTTAACCTCGGTGCAGTCCTTGGTGACTTATAGCAACACCTTCAGTAAGTGCTGTGACAATGGGAGGGTTCACTCGTTTGTTCCCATACTCATTCAGTCACAGAGGTCCATTCCTTCTAAGTCCACAATGTCCACAATGTTCGGAGACCGGTATACACCATGTACGTCTCTGGTGGTAGGTATAAGAGAATTATGGGCACGTAATAGTACTACTAAAGAGATCCGGTGAATAAGTACCAGGCCATCATTTATGGGGCTACGTTGCAGGGATTCTGCTGGGAAACAAAACTGTGCATTGGGATAAAAGGATGTCAGAATGTAGGGACTGTGTCTCTCTACCATCTCAGTACCTGTAGGCCCAAAGCTGACTAGCTCATAGTGCCGCACCTGAACTCCTAACCTTTTTCAGAGTAACAGATGATTTTGGCAAACCTAGAACATGAACCTCTAGTACCAAGTGAACCATGGAACCAGATCATCACCTTTCATTTCTCACTCATGCATGTCCATGGTAAACAAAAAAAAGACATGTAGAACGTTTACATTATACTTATTGAAACTATAGTAGTCTATTTTGTAGCACGTGTGCTGCTGTAAGTAAACAAATACAATTGAAGAACGTAAACAACATTATTAGCAAGCTGTATGCAATGAACAAATAACAACAAGGGTTTGCACTCTCAATCAGTAAGGCTGAGCTCTGACTAACCAATAAACAACAAAACACCAATACCGATACACAATTTACCTTTTTATACGCACCACATTGAAACCAAACAATGTGACCACAAGACCTTTGGTCTCTGTTTGAATCAATCAAAATGTATTTATCCACATAGTCATTTGAATGAATTATTGAACATCATTAAAATTTATAAACATACCAGGATATTTCAAAACACCACATATCACCATATATCTCACACTACCTATCACAACTTTTTCCAACTTACTGCTTGAATTTGTCACAGTTTATACAATCTTACCACACTCATTCCAGACGCCTCACACACACACTCACTGAAACACAACACCACTCCACAAATGACATCACATATTTGAAACAAATAGACCCAAGGTGAATTAATTTGAAAGACAATGCAATAATTAGAAACAATTTGCACAAATGTATACACTCAATAGGTAAAATAAAAGGTTGACATGTTTCTAACACCCAAGCACAGTTATTGGGGATTTCTCAGGACCGACAAGCTGCAGAAAAAAGAGAAAAAACTAAAACTAACAGTCACTCTATGAACCCAAATGGCTCCTCATTTCTGTTCTTCCCCACAAGAGGTCCCAAGCTATGACTATGTGTATAAATAAATCTAGATTGATTCAAACAGAGACCAAAGGTCCTGTGGTCACATTGTTTGGTTTCAATGTGGTACCTATAAAAAGGCAAATTGTTTATCAGTATTGGCATTTTGTTGTTTATTGGTATGCAATGAACAGCCCAACCATGTCAACAAATATATCTAACTAGGCCTGCCCTCACTATGTGAGCACAGGGATATATCAGTGATGTCTGGAATTAGCACTTGACCCTATACCTGGTTTGTATTGTTAGGTAGTTCACATCATAAATGTAAACTCAGTTTACGTAAGGCTGCTGCCTCCATTCCAGTACCAGAATCTGTGCTGGAATTCTCATCACTGTCCCCCAAGGGGGTGAGATATGGTTTATATGATGAGAACTACTGTGTTAGATAACTACAGCTGTGCTACTCTGTTATATCTAAAAACATTAGGAGATGTTGCTGACCGGGCCCAAGAAAACAGTAAACCATGTTGGTCGACCTTGTATGAAATGTTCAGACTAAATCTCAAGAAGAGTAACTTAATGAAAAATAACATGTAGAGTGCATTTCTAAATTAACAATGTCAGAAAAACAACTATATTATGTGTGGCTGTACAAATCAGTGGTAGAATATATGCCTAATACACAAAACTAAGGGAGAACCAAAGTGGGCCGAAAAGGAGAATTACTACAAACTCAAATGTTACAAGTGGCCCTGCAGCAATGGTTGTGCCACCACCTTAAACATGCTTCAGGCCTGCCATTGCTGCTATAATGACTATCTCTTTCAGAAGATAACAGTGGAGTTGCCTTATTACGTTTTATAAATGAATTTTCCAAATGAGAAGGGATAACCAGTTCATGTTTGGTGTCTCTAGAATCACAATATAAAATCCTAACTTGTGATGCAGTCAGATTTTAAACTACTATTCTGAATATGCTACTTTTAGAAATTTAGCATTTTCTAGCCTTATCCATTTGGTGCCTGCAGCCTGTCTCTGGGTAATATGATTGGGTGTGGGTGACAGTTGGGCTTTATTGTTTCCCTCTAGAGAGCCATACACAAAGAGAGTTTAGTTCTGACTGGATTGGCCATCACTGGCAGGATGGGAGGGTGTAGCTGGGCACAGCCTTACCTACTCCGAAATAGGCAGTGTACTGTCTCCACACAAAGGACTGCATACCCCCTGTAATTATTCTGGACCCAGGACCAGGAAGGCAGGGCATCTGTGCATTTCAAAGGCATGAATCCAAAATCCCCCCCCCCACTTTAAAGGCACAGCTGTGTGTAAAAGAAGGACCTCAGACACAAACTCTTCAGTATACTTCTGGACATGTGGATACTCTGTCAGGAAGAAGAACTGCTGTGCTGCTACAAAGACTGTCACTCTGCTGGACTGTTGCTCTGACGGAACTGCTGCCCTGCTGTGCTGGCCTGGTGCCTCTTGCCAGGGGAAGAAGAACTAGACCTGCAACTTTACCTGAAACCCAGGATCCCAGAATGACTTCATGGGGTAGTCTGCTGGCCTCTTGAACTGAGCCTCAGGTTCATAAAAGGCTCCCCAACCAGCACCTGGACCCAGCTTCAGTGAGTTCCTGAACCTTTGGTGTGGCTCACGGGCTCTTGAAGTCAAGCTTTAGGGCTCTTTGTGACTGCAAACAACCACATTCCTATTGGAATTACGCCGCTCGCAAAGAAAATTAACATGACCTGCAGACAGCCCATCTCTTAGCATAGCAAGCATCGATCATCTGCGGAGTCCAGCAATGCAAAGCTCCAGACCACCTATCCTTGACTCCTCGCCTGCTCTTTGCACCACACCGACCACTGCCAGAGATGTTCTCCTTGCTCCCCAAGACCCACTTCAACGCGAATGGGACTCTTGACACCAAAACATTGAGAGGGTAAAACTTCAGCAGGACTAATCTGGGACGGCATCCGACCTGCGCTCCATCTCAGTCGGCCTGAACTTTTGACTTTGACCTGGTCCAGCATCACTAGATGGCCCTAGATGGTGCTTCTTGCTTTTAGGTGCTGTTTCTCACTTTATTCTACAAAAATTCAGAATGACAGTTCTACTGATTGGATTTTTGTAAATTTGGGCTTGTTTTATTTATTAAATTAAGCTCTATTTCTCTAACATGTTGTGGGAATTTTTGTATGGTGTTTTCACTGTTTTACTATTTGAAGCATTGCACACATACTTTACACATTGCCTCTAAGTTAAGCCTGACTGCTCTGCGCCAAGCTACCAGAGGGTTGGGCACAGGTTCATTTGGGGTCGGCGTGTGACTTACCCCGACCAGAAATGTGGTTGCTGCTTGACCAGGGAACACAACCCAGTGAACCAACAACCCAATTGCTCACTGTGATCAACTCAGTTTAATGTCTTGCATCAACTTTTAAATCCTGCCTAAAAATGATGTAAATATTATGCAATCAGGGTTTTTGGCAAAGATGATTTAATGATGAAAGTTAGTCCAGACCAATTGCCCAAATCAAATGTGAGTGAGTTTCAGATACCATTTATTTTTTTGCCATTGTGTGCAGCGAAAACAGTGCTGCCTCTGCATGTTCAATTGAACTACTTGTGTTAAGAACAATCATTATGCTAGCCTTTAGCACGCAGATAACTTCATGTCTACCTACATTATTGTCAGTCTATATCAATTCGATAAAAAAATTATAAAAGAAACACTACTCTTTTGAAAATGTTAAACTATCATTTATCAGTGCTCAATTCAAATGCACTTTTTTTCTTTTAACACCATTGTTTGTTTAAAACACTTGAGGTTCTATTCACATTGTGCAGCTCATTGTGGAGTAGCAGTACAATTATCAATGTTTTAATGAAACAAAATGAAAATATAAAGCATGATAACAGTTCTGTAAATCATCTTCAGAGCACATATTAAAATAGGAATAAAGCTGTAAGATATAGTATAATGAGAGGCAACGGATAGGGCCAAATGAAGGTAAGAAGAAAGATCCAAAATTTGAAAAGAATATTACTATGACCAAAATATGTCTGCCCATCATTCACCCATCCAACTGACATCCATCCATCCAATCATACTTCCATGCTGCCCACGTTTTTTGTGTATATGTATAAATAGGTAAATGCTAAATGAATCCTACAAATACATTTGCATGCTTAAGGGTTAGATTCAGCCCATTTAATGACATCGACTTATGTGGTTGAACCAAAATATTCTCAGACCAAGTTGAAAAAGGGCCAGCAGTTCAAGTTCCATTCTGCAGTTTGTCTGATACTTCATCTCAGATAGGAGTTTGTAGATTAAAATCAGCAATGTTGGGTTGGTCAAATACACATGTCATTTGTAGCACTCCCCAACGATCTTGAATTCCAGTAAAACTTGTCAACATTTACATGATGCAGTGTTCAAATCGAAAGGCATTATTCAAACTACAAAAACCCATGTATGCAGAGCATACACAGCTCATGGTTAACATGTGCGGATCGTCATAGCTGTAGAGGCAGATCACAACTACTGTCTGCACAGAAGATAACTATTCTTCGGTTTTGGTTTGCTCTGTACCTGCTAACAGCAATTAGACAAGCATAATATTTCAGATTAGGTTGGTGTGCACGTTCATCTAGGTCACTCAGTTTAACCATAGAATACACTTCACATAGAGCTAAAAGTATCGCGCTTAGAAAACTGCATGACTGTCTATGCAGGGGAGCTAAAAAAGGATTAGACAATGTTTCTCTAGCCTAAAATAACTTTACTTGCTGCTGATTGTATAATAGAGTAAGTATGTGTTAATATCTGTTTGTGTTGGACTTGGCCCTTTTGCAAGGTCATCCCTGAACTTTTTACCTTCCTCCTAGCCTTTTTACTGACATGGTGTTAGTGGTCTAGGACTCTGGGCACTTTTGCACTGCTGTCCAGTGTAAAGTGAGTGTGCTCTATATTTAATTTACCTGTCAGTCCCTTGTAAAGTGGTATCTCAGATACCCGGTGCCAGTAAATTAAATGCTACTGGTGGGCTTGCAGCGCAGATTGCGCCCCCTACCAAAGTAACCTTTCAAACCTGCCTCAGGCCTGTGCCATTGCAGGGGCTGGGTGCCAGTGTTACTGCCACTGTGACGAGGCATCTAAAGTGCGTGCCTTGTCTGTGACCCCTCCTTTTACTGCATGTCAGTCACCCTAAGATAGGCCCTAGCTAGCCCTATGGGCAGGGTGCGTTGCAGGTAAAAGGTAGGACATGTACCTTAAGTGTGTGGCATGTCTTGGTAGTGACAAACAGCCATTTTTGTTTCTCACTGCTGTGGGGCTGCCCTCCCATAGGAATGCATTGGGGATTCCCTGATAAGTGTTTCAGTGGTAATTCCTGATATGAGAGGAGCAGCGTGGTCAAGTTTGGTATGGCTGGAATAGTAATAATTAATGCAGCACAATGGTGTGCGAAGAATTATTATCACTATTTTAGAAATGTCACTTTTAGAAGTTGGCATTACTGTGTGCTATGTATCTACCTGCCTGATATGGATTGCATGTCTGGGTTAGGAGTGCCAGGGGCTGGTGAGGTGTGTAGCTCCTTGGAGGCCAGTGTGAGTCAGCACTAGGCTGAATGGAGATCTGCATTTGGAGTAGTGGGAGGAGTAGTCCCCTGACCCTGAATAGGCCTGTGCCTGTTTAGGTGAATGTTGGCTCTGCCCCCCTGTGGTGTGTCTGATAACAGAGCCCCAAACTGACAAAGGTGGGTGGGAGCCCTGTAAACAAAGTGCTCCACACCCCCCAGAACCAGTTGAGGCGGGATTTTCCCAAGCCCTGTGCCAGGGCAGACAAAGAAAAATTTGTGTATAAATATTGGGGCTTTGATCCCATGAAAATGTGCTTTTTGTGCTTCCTGGTGACTTGCTGCTGTTGGGCCCCAGGAGGAAACGCCACAAGGGACTGCCTCCCTTCTGGAGGGCCCTGTCTGCTGGACTGCCTAGGCCCAGCCTTGTGCCCCTGAAACTTGGACAGAACACCTTTTAAGTACCATATCGCTCTCCCATGAGGGGGAGAGTGCTGGGGCTTCGCAGCGCTGAGCTGCACATTGTTCAGAGGGAATCACCGGCATAGGGATTCCCCAGTGCTGCTGCTGGTGAAGCGGGAGCCCACCCCGCATTGCCGTGGTCCAGAGGTGCAGCCTGGACCTGCCCCACCTTGTGGGTATTTTTGGCCACAGAGCGGAAGCCCACCCCGCCCTGCCAGTGCCACTGGTGAAGCGGGAGCCCACCCTGTATTGTGGTGATCTGAGAAGAAGAGCGGGAACCCACCCCGCATCTGTGCACCTGTTGGTGAGAGACCACCCAGCATTTGCAAGAATTTTAAGGCGGGAGCCTACCCCACACTTTAGTGAAGAGCGCCACCAGCGTCGCTGCCTCAAAGTGAATCGGACGCCAGGCAAGTGGTTGTAGGCAGGAAGGAGGAAGCCAGAGGTCAGGCGTCTTGCCTGGTTGTAGGCAGGGCCACCTCCTGTGAACCGAGCCGCCAGAGTCTTCGCTCTGTGTCCTGCCCCTTCTGGTTCCCATGAAGAGGGAGCACCTGTGCTGCGTGAGTGCAGCCTTCACAAGCGCGAGAAGAGGAGATGGCCCTGGTGGTAGTGACCCAAGGAGACCCGGTGAGTGGGGCTCCCATTGGGCATCGTGTAGCCAATGCTTTTTCTACTTGTCCCATCTGCACCGCGAACGCATGGGCATCTGCAACAGAGGGGCCCCTTTGATTTTGCTGAGTCCCAGAGTGGGGCTGCCAAGGCACTGTGGTGTCTAATGAACCACAGCTGCACCTTTGGGGGCAATTTGGTGTTCAGAGTCCTGGAGTGGGGCTCCCTAAGCACAGTGGTGCCCAAGCCTAATTTCCAGCTGCACGCGAGGGAGAACGGGCTGCTACAACGTGGGGCACGTCATTTTGAGGGTCCCAGTGGGGGCTCAGGAGGCACAGTGGTGCCAGGTCTAATTGCTACAGCTGTACCGTGAGAGAGAGAGCGGGCAGCTGCAATGTGGGGCATGTTTCCTTTCTGATGAAGAAGGAGTGAGAAACACTCCTCTGCCCCCACGCATTACCACTTTGCTTTTGCTGCAGTGGCAACTAAATGGGGCCATTCGAAGGCCCCAGTTACAAGCCCTGACATTTTGGACAAAGAGCATTGGGCCCCCTAGAGAAGGCCTGTTGGCCTGGGGTCATTCAGGGTGTATGCTAAGGTACTGTGTGCACTTTATCTGTGATACTGGGGTGCAGTACTCATGTGTTAGGCATAATATGTTTATTTATAATGTGGTCTATTCCTAATGTGTCTATGCCTACTGTGATGCAGACATAATGCGTTTATGTTGCTATATATGATGTTGAGGCCATTATTTTACCATTAGTTACTGGTTGTGTTTTATAATTGCTACTTGTGCTTTCTAAAGGTTCTGACAGTGGCCCGATTGGCCCTGTCATGTATATAATCCCCTGTAAATTATGACCTGCTGCTAGTTGGCACAGTGTATATGTGTGATTATGATTCTAATGTGTTTTGGATAATACAAAGGCTATTATTTTTATATAGCCTTGTGTGGAGTTTCTTTTGTGGTGTGCCTAGTGTGTTGCTGCTGTGTGAGTGTGTTGCGCAAATGCTTTACACATTGCCTCTGGGATAAGCCTAACTGCTCGTGGCAAGCTACCAAGGGGGTGAACAGGGGTTATCTTCAGTGTGTGACTCCTTTGCCCTGACTAGAGAGGTGGTTTCTGTCTGGCTTAGGCGCATGCCCTAGTCAACCAGAAGTCCCATTCTAACAGTATGAATAAGTGAAGTGGTCTCTATATAACTGTATAGGTGAGTAAATGACAGTGTGATTGACTCTTTGGGTGAGTGATAGGGTATGTGAGTAACCCTATGGGTAAGTGTCAGTGTGTGAGTGTCTGTATGGGTGTATGAGTGAATATATCAGTAGCTGTTTTGGTGAATGACTGGGTTTATGAGTGGCTGTATGGGTGAGTGAGGGGATGTGTGTGTAGACCTATGAATCTGTGAGCGGCAATGTACGTACTGTTATTGGTGTGTCTATGGTTTCCAGAATGGTAGTCTAAAATTTGGAGTGGGTGTATGAAAGATCATATTGGGGTGCTAGTAGGTGCATCAGAGATTATGTGTATGAGGAGGTGCGTATGCAGAGTGGTGGAGAAAGGGGGCGTGGTCTCTGAAGACCTCTTACTAGAGGTAACAAGAGAGGTAGTTGGCCCCAAGGGCATCCTTGTGGGCCATCTACCCCTCCTGTTACCTCCAGTAAGTCCCACACAGCAGAATTGCTAAATTCTGATACCAGGCCATGCCCCCTTTCTCCACCAGTCTACAAACATGCCTTCTGGCACGCTCTTGTTTGGGGCGGAAGTCCCCTTTCCTGCTGGGGGTCCTTAGGGGCCAACTAGCCTACCTGTACTGTGGGATTACTAAAAGGTGGTCACAGGCCACACACCCTTTCTCTAGCACTCTGCAAATTAACCTCCTGGAGTGCACTTCATTGGGGGCTGAAGTCCCCTTGCCTCTTGAGGGTCCCTGGGGGCCAACTAACCCTCCTGTTACCATTAGTAAGCACCACCCAGCTGGATTGCTGAGAGGTGGACAGAGGCCATGCCCCCTTTCTCCACCACTCAGCAAACACGCCTCCTGGTGCACTAATGCTTGGGGATGAAGTCAACTTTAGTCCTGAGGCCCTCAGGATGCAAAGGGACCTCATCGCCCCACCAGCAGTGCCATGAGAGGCAAATCTGTCTTGACCCTTTGCCTCATGGGAACAGTCCAGTCCGAACTTCCAAGCCAGGTCCTCCCTGGATCGGAAACAAGCATCTTGGGACCGGTTTCGGGGCATCACCCCTCATCAGCCAGGCAAGCTGTAATCCAATGGCACAGTGAGCCCGGGAAACTCATCTGGGCATTCATGGCGCACTTAGGTCGAGGAAGCAAAAGACACACAGAGTATGGACAGAATGAAGAGCAAATCAAACAATCATATAGTGGTGAGCCACTCTCCACTACATCTTGGACTCAGAGGTGTGGTCCTCCCACTCTGTGACATCTGAGATGGTAAGCCCTGACACAGTGGACCTCCTACCCATGGCGGCCATGTCAGATTGGGCTCAGCCACCATATTCACCCTGCTAGCCAACCAGCTGCCACGATGCAGCCTCGGTTGTCTGTGTCCCTGTAGCCCCTTTAAACACTGCTCTACCACTCTCCTCCTGGGATAATTTAAATGAGGATTCCAATCACACCAGTTCATCTCCTAGTCATCTCATTTTCTCGATCCAACTTACTGTGACAATCAGAGCTGAATGATTAATCCTTCTGGTAGAAGAGAAAACTCAAGCAGGGGACACTGAACACTGGTAACCACTGTTGTCATTGAGGGGCAAGGAGTAGCTACTCTCCACTACTGATGAAAGTGCCCTTCCTCCTGTATCTGTGCTCTCCATACTCTGCAGTGATAGAAGGACCTTTCGAGCATCATACCAAGATCGAGAGCCTACTGCTGGGTCAATGTCTCGCCACACTCCATCATGGAAAGACACAGCCCCAACTCATACTGCATTCAATTTCTGCACAATCTCTCCAAACAAGCAGCAAAAAACAAACACAAAATCTTCAAAGAACATCCAGAGACACTAATAACTGACACCTTCTACAGGCCAACACACATAGACCTTAAAACGGAGTTCATCTTCTACACTAAGAAACCCGCCAAATGAGGAGAGAATTTTCTACAAAACCTTCATATAACTAATCTGACTAATGCCCCTTATGGATCCAAACGTACTATATCGCCACCCCAGAAGTTTAGAGGAGAACTGTCCATAACCATTTACAAAAATGGGAATATCAATATCCTAATCCAATCCTCTGAACAAAACCTATCCATTTTGGATCATCACTTCCCTCCTCCCTGTGCCTCCATGCCATCTGCGCCCACCACTCCCCTACCACCCTCTACTAGAGAACCCACCCATGCACCCCCTCCTTTACTAGCTGAACCTTCTACTCCCATTTCCCCACGCATTGTTGCCACCGCCACCACCTCTGCAGCCTCTTCCATGCCCCGATGCCATGACTCTTCAGCTTTGCTACCTCAATTACTTTCCCCATCCTATGGCACATCTCCTCTTCCCATTTGGATTTATCTACTATACCCGAATCCCCTCAGTCCTCCAACCACAGCAGCCTGTATATTTCCTTAACCTTCACCACAAACTCTGACGAGCTCCAGCCACTCAACTGATACCTAAAATAGCCCATCTAGAAAACTCAAAATCAACACTATTCTGGGCACTACATAAGGACGTAAAGATTAGCCCCATCTAGCCCCATCCGCATGCTTCTATGACAAACACCATCCTTTCCAAACATACATGTCGACCCCCTCATCCTGCACCCTAGGCAAACGGTCCCCTATACCCATAACCACCTCAAACCTAAATGCTCCACAACTGGAATGTCCCAGCGGGAAGCTGAAATACTGAGCAGCACATACGACAATGCTCCGAGCCAACCTTGCCAGCACAAGATTCCGGTCATCCTTGGCACAAATAGGACCCTGAACACCACTCCCAGGTCACCTGTCCAACTAATCCATCCAACCCAGTCAGCCTGGTCCGAGAAAGTTACCCATGCTTTGCTGCATGCTACTGAACTGTCGTTCAGCAACCATGCTTGCCACTGATATAGCTGAAACCATCCTATGCTCCAAAATTGACATTTGCTTTCTAAATGAAACCTAGCTAAATAACCACTCATCTCCTGTCATCAATCTCCTCACACCACTGGGCTTCTCAATCCTACCTTGTGATCGCAAGGATCATGTTGATGGTGGATAAGCCACCATACAAATGTGATGTCATTTATCATGCTCCAGGAGAAACAAAACTATTCTTGGAATATCTAACTGACTTAATAACACAAAGCTCCCTTAAAGACAGCACATACATTATACTAGGAGACATAACCTTGCACCTGTATAATGCCAAATATCCAATAGTACTTTCCCTATCCACCATAAGGGCTCTACCATGAAGAAATCATCTTAAAGCACAACACCTTATCACTCCACTCTATCCTACCCACTGACTGGACTGACCATCACCTAATTCTTTTTGATCTCAACACCATCCACCTTAAAGCTAGCCAATAGACCATCTGTCCCAAGCACAGGGTGGGGAACATACATCGAATCCCCCAGGCAGATCTAGAGCACCAGTCAGTTCCCAAGTTCTTGCCCCTCCAGACCTCACCTTCACGGTTGACCTTACAGCCCATTAAAACACAAAAATGGTAGAACTCCTTGACACAGTCATCCCTCTAAAACTCTAGAAATCAAGAACAGTTCCTTCCAGATCCTTGTTTAATTAAGACTATCACAAAGTGAGACGACAACTCAGTTTGGCCAAAGGACACTGGAGACAACAACTCATGTTATCTCAAACCTCAATCCTACAGCCGGATGCCTAAGATACAAAAAACACATCTTCAAAGAAAAACCATCCTTCTTGTGAACCCAACTTGACGGATCTAGGAACGGACTTAAACACCTTTTCATCATCATCAAAGAACAAACATCCTGATTTCCCCAACACTCAATTAATGAGCATAATACGTGTTGCAAAGGGTTTGCAAGATGGTTCTATGAAAAAATATCTAACATCAAACTACCTCTCGACCCATTCACCTTTCTATCCTGCACCAAGGTTGCCCCCATTAGCACCAAAGGGCCACCCAAGGCCCCACCTCCAACTAAGGGTTTTCCCACTAAACAAAGCAATCCAGAACACCAACCGTAATGTTGTGCAATTGATATATAATACAACTTGGTGTGAATTCGACCACATCCCTGAAGATGAAGTTGTCAAATTACTAGCTTGCATGAAGTTGACCTTGCGCTTCTCAGACCCCGTTTCTGCTGCATTTATCAAAAATCTAAGCTCATCATCCCGCCTGCATGGCCCAAAATCATCAACAGCTAATTATCGAGCAGCTCCATGCCGGTCTCCCTCAAATTCAGGCACGTCACCCCATCATAACAAAACCAGACGCCAACTAAAGCGACCTTAACAACTAAGACTTATAACTATGTTCCCTCTCCTTGCAAAAACCATTGAAAAGTGTGTACTGGCACAACCCAACTCCCACATCCAGAAATACAACCTGCACAACAGCTTCCAATCTCGGTTCAGGAAAGGCTACAGTACAGAGACTGCAATACTGAACATCACAGACAACCTTTACAGTCTCTGTATGATGGTCAGGCCTGCCTCCTAGTCCTCCTGGAACTCTTGGCTGCCTTTGATACTGTTAATAATGACATCACTCTAAACATCCTTTTATAACGTGCAGGCATTAATAGAACTGTCCTTCAATGGTTTGCATCTTTCCTAAGCCAACGCTCACAGCTAATCAAACTAAACAACTACACCTCAAAAGCAACACCAGTCTCACAAGGAGTTCCTCAAGGATCAATCATGTTTCCTTCCCATTGCAACCTCTATACGGACCCCCTTGCAATGATCCTAAAACAAGCTAGAACTACCTATCACCTGTATGCAGACAACACCCAACTCTACATTAAAATATTGTCAATCAAAGACACCCAACACCTAAACAGCACTCTTTCCACAGTGCCATTCTGGCTGGCCAGCAACAACTTCTAGCTCAACCCCAACAAAACCAAACTCCTCCTCTCCAAACCAAAAAGAAAGTATTTTCCATGGGACATCTAGCTCGACAACCTCACTGCACTAAACTGCAAACTGTCCATCGCCAACTCTGTCAAATCTCTGGGGATTTCATTTGACAAAAACCTGAGCATGAAAGAGCACATCAATGTGTCATCCTAAGGTGCATCTACACATTGATGCACATTAAAAAATCAAACCCTACATACCCATAGAAGACCTAAAGACTGGTGCAATCCATAGTCCTCTCCAGGCTGGACTACGGCAACACAATGATCACTGGTGCCCCGAAAACACACTTCGTGCCCCTAACAGCTACATCCATGCAGCGGCCAGACTACTGTTGGGGGAGAGTCACTTTGAGCACATTACTCCCACTCTCAAGAAGCTCAACTGACTTCCATTTGAGGCAAGATGTATTTTTAAAACTGCCTGCATAACTCTCTAAGCTCTCTACACAGAAAAGCCAATCTACCTCGCAAACAAACTACCAAAAGCTGGCCAAAAAGGACCTCTACAAAGCTCTAACAGTCTACTCCTAATGCCACCCAAATTTAAGAAAGAAAAACCTTGCACCTACTTCTTCTCTGGGAACGGTTCAGAATTTGGAACTTGCTGCCTCGAGACCTATGTGACAACCAATCATTCCCTCACTTCAGAAAGAAACTTTATGACTTCTTCTCAATCAATGCCTAAACCATCCCCCCTAAGTATTCTGTCTGGCCTGGCTACCCAATCCCACAACTTTCAAATAAATCTGAGCACCACTACCGTGAGAAGAACTGTGCCTCACCTCTACAACACTCTTTAATATCTACCTCAGAACTTGTCATGCATATATCCTACTGTATATCATATTCAACAACCTCAGATCCTTATCACCTACATATCTGTTCTTAAACCTCTTTTACATACTGTCACTATATAGTTTTATGTACCCAATATGTATTGTGTATAATTTGCAGCTGTGCTAACTCGGAAAAGTGTGCTAATGCCTTTGGCCCTAATTCACATTATCGCACACAGATCCCACAGGTTATCGTACACTTCTCTTATTTACCGTCACAATGTATTTTTAGTTACTACATATGTAACTCATGTATCTGCTACTGTGCTAACTCTGTGAAGTGCTCTGATGCCTTAGGGTCAAGTTTGCACTATAGAAAACTCAATAAAGAAGTATTTAAAAAAGTGTTCTTTGCTTCAAGACTGTTAGTTGTAATCGCTGACCAATGAAGACCTTTGCTGTTGTATCACGTAAAGTGCTCACTGCCTGTGGTGCATGGTCTCACATACATACATCTGATGACAACTAAACAGACTGAATGTTCTGTTAAATACATTCCCTCTAGGGAGCTGCACGCTGTCATTTAAGTACTTGGAACACTGCAGTGCAAAATAACGGAAATGGGCACAGTTCGCGCCAGGATGTCGCCAATCATGTCTAGTATGCAGTGAAAATCATTTGGAAAGGAAAAAGAAAGAAAGAAAAGAAAGCAAGGGAAAAGGCTGTTAAACTGTATTGTAGCTTGGAGAAATTAGTATTTTATTAACAATATAAAAAACTATTTATGTCAATGTAAAAAGAACATAAAAGTTATTAACTCGCATGATGGTCAGTAAATGTTCTTCATGTTGAAGGCCAGCAGTATAAAAAAGGACTACCCCTCCAAGAATGGTATGTAATCAAGTAGCCGTATATGGCCATATGTACTAAGAACCCATGTACAAAAAGTGACCATGATTGCGCACTGACTTTTGTGAATCAAATTGGATTTTGAGCCCCAACGCTTGTACTAGTAGGTCAGATCACAAAATCACCATTCGAAGATTAGAAGTGGGTTACAATTCTGCTCAGCTCATTACTATTCAATAGTTAGATCATAAATTCAGATGGGATGTCAACAAAGGAATGGTCTGGCCTGCCAGGGTCAGAAGACCACCAAACCAGTGGCCACCTTTAAATACCTTTTTTTTTTTTTTCTAAATGCAGCCTTTTTTCGATAAATACTTTTTAATATTCACAAAGGACAACAGGTTCCCTTGGTATATCTTCCCATCTGAGGATGGGTTACCACCTCCGTTGAGGAGTGAGTAACCTATCAATGGTTTAAGATTGAAATTGCAGCAGCAAGCCATTGATACATACTCTAAATCACAATTTGGAAGCGACACCCTAAACATGCCTTTGTCAAAATATGGTTTGCCTTTTTTTCTAGATTAATTTTGTGATTTATAAGCTGTTGCCAAATTGCAAAATGGGTTTCAAACATACTGAAAAGTCGATTAGCCAGTGAATAACCCTGTGATTCAATTAATCACATCTTTTGTGAGCACAAATGGCTATGTACATGTGGTCCAAAAGTAAATAGAGTGCACTTTCCTGACCACATACATGCTCATTAAGGAAAATAGTTGTCACAATGCTAAAGTGCTAGCCACTAGAAAGCGTCTCTATTGCAACTTCTCTCTAGAGTTGTGTTATATTTTCAATAACTTTCTTTGATGCAGAAGCATAATCATCATTATAAAAGGTCTGTATTCCCAGGAATTGCAATATCCCAGTGTAAGAAAATGGGTCACTGGTTGAGGGGGGAAACCCTACTCAAGCAGGAACCACAATCCTTGTCATACTGAAGTCATGTGCAAACCCTAAATTAACTTGTGCTCAAACCTTGGGTAGCTTGGCAGAGAGCAGTCAGGCTTAACACAAAGGTAATAGGTAAAGTATTTGTGCAACACTTCAAAGAGTAACACAGGGAAAGCACACCACAAAAGGATCCCACCACAATTATAGAAAAAATAGATTACATTTTAATAAATTGTTAACACTTCACTTTATACACTACACTGTCTGTTAAGTTTACACCACTGTATGGAATTTATAGACTGTTATTCCACTCTATGACACTACAGAATACGCAACTACATTCTAGGGTAATCCACTGTATGTTACTCCACTCTACTTGACCCAACTACACTGTACACCATTGTAATGTACACCAATATAGTCCATGCTGTTATACTGTTCACCACTGTATTCTATTTCACTTTCTTGTATGCCAGTTTACTGGACGCCCCTAAACTGTACTGTTCGCAACTCAATACTTATCCATTGTACTCAAAGCCAATGTATGCTATTGCACTACATGCTATTCCATTATGGCCCACTTGATGGTACACTTCTGGAGTGTACGCTGTTCCAGTCTCCGCTGCTACACTCTACTCCACTGCATTTTACTGAAGTGAACTAAACCCCACTGTACTGTACACAATCAACTGTAGACTATTTCTCTTTACAGGAGTATATCAGGCGCCACTCCACTAAACCAAACTTCACTGTACGAGAATCCACTGTAAGCTTCTATAATTAACCCAAATGAGATTGAGCCACTGTACTGTAAACTACTATACAATATAGCGCTTCACTCTATGTCTAAACAGTGAATGTCACTAAACTCAACTTTATTGCAGTAAACACTACTAAGTTCTACTGTACTTCACTTTATCTCACTCCACCATATCCTTTTACACTCTATTGTATTACACTCTACCCCACTGTAGTCTACAGTACACCAGTGCACTATACGGCACTCCAATATACACCACTGTATTTTACACAATTAAAATGTACTACACTACACAGAATTCCACTGTGCATCACTGAACTTTACCCCACTGTGCTTTATAGAGCTACAGTATACACCACACCTGTGTACCCTATTTCACTTTATGTCTCTCCACTTTACCACACTCCCCTGAATGCCACTCTATGCTATTTCAGTACACAATATTCCAGTACAGGTGCTTAAACAGTACAACACTCCAGTGTATAGCACTACACTGTATGCCACTACAGTATATATGCAAATACACTCTAAAATATTTACAGGATGTCAATTCACTTTACCACACTCACCTTTATGCTGCCCCTCTGCATAGGAGTTCTCTGTACACCACTACACTCTATGCAACTGCAATAAACCCACTGTACCTTATCAGAGTTCACTTCATTCATCTCTACTCAATGTGACTCCCCTCTACGCCAGTCTGCTGTATGGCATTCCACTATACACTACTCCACTATACTTCATTCCACTTTACTCCACTCCACAATAAGCTATGCCAGAGTGCACTTTACAACACTATCTACCACTATATTGTACCACACTCCACTCCACTAAACTAAAGTGTACAAATATAATAGAAAATTGTTACTAACATTGTACAAATTATTGATATTCACAAAAAAATGATTACACATCAGTTCAAGTTAGGAAACCTTTATTTAAGTTTGGTATACAAACCCAAATTACGCTCCACAAACATTTCAAATTCTACAGTTCTAGCTATCACTTAATTTGATCATTTATGCACCTCTTAAGCATTTATTTCTATCCTATTTGTGCCAAACACACCTTAAACTACGCAAGCATAACAAATTAATTACTTATAGTTATCTTTTGAAATTATTATTTACGCACCACTTTCATATTAGCATAACTTATACTTATAGCTCACATTTATACTTACACAACACATTTTAATTAATATCACTTGTGCATTATCGTACACAGTGTTGTCATCTCACTCGCATATTAACTGTAACTTGCCACTTCCTCTATCACAAATTAGATCATGGACTAGCATTTCTGAAGACTGGAAGAAGGATTGAATGCTCCAAATGGGGAGATTTGTAAATAGTACTCTTGGCAAAACAATCATCTTTGTAAGAGCTATTCACTCCATGATAAGGTCCTTCCGCTAAACCAAAATGCAATATTGCTTTTCAAGGAGCTTAATGCCCCACAGCTTACCCTCGCTGGTTTCCTTGTTGTGGTGGGAGATTTTGACTCCCAAGTATTGGTAAATGTGGCTCCCATTTGATAATCTGTTCTCGGAATACAGGTGGGATTGTTTGAGGTTTGCCGGGGGCTGGGAAGACGCATGTCTTACAGGCTGTGCGCAAGCCAGTCACTTTTCCTAGCAGTCACATTTGAATTCTCCAGGTCACCATGTTTTTGCTTCTCTGAGGAATAGTAGCATATCATCTGCATAAAGAGACATGTTACATTCCCTGTTGTATTGCAGAATTACTCTCCCTCTGCCTTCTCTGCAGATGATTTTGCAAAAGGTTTGATGGCAACACGACCAGTAAAGGGGATAATGGACATCCCTGCTGGGTTGCCATTGAATCTTGAAGGCATCCAATAAGTTTTGTCCTAACTATACTCTAGCTCATGCTCAGGTGTACAGGTACGCAGTCCATTTGTTCCACTTTTGTCCCATGCATATAAAGCCAGTTTATAGTGTTGAAAGCCTTATGGAGGTTCGTGGAGAGCACAGCAGCTTCCAAGAAGCCTTCCCTTGAGGCCTCATCTAATATAGAAAAGAGACGTCTAATATTTGAGGTTGTGTTCCGCTGTGCGATAAATCCATTTTGGTCCAGTTCATACCTCCTGTTTGCGGACTTCATTTTGCTAGCCTTAGAATTCTGCACATTATGCAACTGCTAAACAGTGCTAAAGTGCTCGTGCTCTTTCCCTGAAACATGGTAACATTGCCTTATACCCGAATAGCATATTTAATTTACTTGTAATGTCCTACTAGAGTGGCACTACATGTGCGTGCTCAGGGCCTGTAAATTAAATGCTACTAGTGGGCTTGCAGCACTGGTTGGGCCACCCACTTAAGTAGCCCTTTAAACATGTCTCAGGCTTGCCATTGCAGAGCCTGTGTGTGCAGTTTAAAATGCCATGTCAACCTGGCAAAATAAACTGATTACCTGACCCAAAGCTTTTCCTTTTTTAATACATATGTCACCTCTAGGGTAGGCCCTAGACGACCCAAAGGGTAGGACACAATATATGTAAAATGTTGTTCTTTTAAGTTTTACATATCCTGGCAGTGAAACACTCTTAACCCCTCCCATGCTCATGACAAGCTCAGCTCATCACGAGCCACGGTGGCTGTGTGCTCATGACGAGCTCAGCTCGTCATAACGGTCAGAACGCTCGCACGAGGGTCTAATTCCCCCGCTGTGCTGAACATTCTGAAGAAACAGGTGTGGCCGTGATGAGCTCAGCTCTTCATGAGCACACGGCCACCGTGGCTCATGACGAGCTGAGCTCGTCATGAGCACCGGGGTGCTGTGCGCGCTCCCCCTGCCCCCCAGCACAGCGGGGGAATTAGTCCTGCAGGTAAGGGGTTAAATTCATTTTTTACCACTGCAAGGCCTACCTCCCCCATTTGGATAATATTAGAATTAGATTATTAGCTTTTGTATGTGTAATTTATGGTCCATGTTCGACTTTTCTGTTATCCTATTTAAAGACCAAGCTGATGGTGAAGATTTTAAATTTCAATTAGGAAAACGGCACTTTTAGAAAGATGGCATTTTCTTGCCTTAGCAATTTGGAGTCTGCAGCCTGTCTCTGGGTGACATGATTTGGTGTCGGTGACATTTTGGCTTTGTGTATTCCTCCTAGACAGCCACACACTATGGGAGCTTAGGAGTGACTAGATGGCCCATCAGTGGCAGGATGGGTGGGAAGGGATAGGCACAGTCCCAATTACACTTGAACAGGCAGTGTCCTGCCACCAGAAAAAGGGCTGCATACCCAGGTAAGCAGGGAATCTATACATTTCAAAGACAAGCCTCTAGAAGTTCCTCTCCACCTAAAAGGCACAACTGTGTATTAAAGAAGGACCTTAGACAACAACTCTTCAGTACACTTATGGACCTGTGGAAACTCTGCCAGGAAGAAGAACTGCTGTGCTGCTACATGGACTGCCACTCTGCTGGACCGCAGCTCTAAAGTAATTACCATTCTGCTGCTCTGACCTGCTTCTTTCCCCCTTAACTGGATCTGCTACCTCGTCTTCAACTAGGGACCCCACAGTGACTCAAAGTCTAGTCTGTTGGCCTCCTGAACATAAAAGGTTCCCCAAGCAGCTCCTGGACCTAGCTGCAGCTAGCTCCCGACCCCCAAGTGGTGCCTTTCAGGTCTGGGAACCTTGGTGTGGCTCATGGGCTCTTCAAATAAAGATCTTGGTCCCTTCGGGGCCATGAACTAGCCCATTTATACTGAAAATCAGCGTGAGCGGCTGCCAGCCCATCTCTTTGCACAGCAAACATTGAGATTCTGCAGAGGACCACCAATGTAAAGCACCAGCTGGCCCTGCTGACCACTGCCTCTGATGCTCTCCTTGTTACCCGCAACCCTCTTCAAAGCAAACAGGAGTCTTCACTCAAAATTTGAGAATGTAAAATGTCTGCGTGACTAATCTAGGACTGTATCTGACCCATGTCACTTCACTGTTTTGTTTGAAGTGCTGCATAAATACTTTACGCATTGCCTCTAAATTAAATATGACTGCTCTGTGTCAAGCTATCAGGGGGTTGAGAACCGGTTCATTTGGGGTTTGCTTGTGGCTTACCCTGATAAAGTTCGTGGTTGCTGATTTACCAGGGCTCACACCCCAGTCAACCAGTAATCCAATTTCTCACAGCAGGCTAATATCTTACAGAGGATGTTATAGTTGTAGTTTAAAATCACCAATGGATGGTAAGACTAGGTGCCCTTCAAGTTCTTTTGAGGATTGGAGAAGGAAGACAATTGGGCTTCCCTACAAGTGGGAGGCAGGGTGCCTTTTTCCCAGACCACCTTATACATTTCCACCAAGTGGAGAATTATAAGAGGAACATATGTTTGGTAAAAATATGCAGGGAGGCCGTCTAGGCCAGGTGTCTTCCTGGTCGTGAGCTCCTTGATGGCTCCCTGTATTTCCTGCTCTGTGTTGGTTGTCCCAGCACCTGTTTAACATCATTGGGGACTGTGGGGAATATCTCCCTATCTAGAAACTACTGTCTCTATAATGCTGCCCATTTCATGAATTTCTATCTGCAAATGTTGCAATACCCTTTAAGAGTCTGAGCGCCTCTACAGCTTCGGCACGTCATTCTGGGTTGAACAACCAGGCCGTAAGCCTACCTTCTCTCCCTCCCTCAGAATGTAACCTAGATATTTATTCCTTATAAGAAAACAATCCCAGTCATTTCACTATGTCATGTTGTTTTATTACGAAAAACCAAAGGTGGTGATGGACAGAGCGTTGACAATACAAACACTCACCCCCAGTCAACTGATCTTGGTTTAATCCATCACCGTTCTTTAGCTCACTCTGCCACCCCAGTTCAGACATGGCCATATGCAAATCAGTCTGACCCTGTGCCTCATGGGAACAGTCCAGCCCGAACTGCCAAGCCATGTCTTCCCTGGACCAGAATCAAGCTTCCCAGGACCGGTTTCTGGCATTACAGCCGTCTTCAGCCGGGCTTGCTTGACTCCATTGGCAAAGTGAGCAAGGGACTCACGTCTGAGCATACCCTGCCAACTTAGGGCGAACAAAGAAAAACCAAAGGTGGTGATGGACGGAGCGTTGACAATACAAACACTCACCCCCAGTCAACTGATCTGGGTTTGCAGTTCGGGCTGGACTGTTCCCATGAGGCACAGGGTCAAGGCTGATTTGCATATGGCCATGTCTGACCTGGGGTGGTGTGGAGTGCAAAAAAACAATGGATTTAGGCCCAGATCTCTGTACTGGGGTGAATGTATGACAATGTTCTGCATTCTGTCCATCACCTGTTGTTTTTGCCTTTGTCGCCCCGAGTGGGATGGGTATGCTCAGACGTGAGTCCCATGCTCTCCACACCACTGGAGTCCAGCTATCCAGGCTGATGATGGCTGATAGCCAGAAACCGGCCCTTGGATGCTTGATTCCGGTCCGGGAAAGACATGGCTTGGCAGTTCGGGCTGGACTGTTCCCATGAGGCACAGGGTCAAGGCTGATTTGCATATGGCCATGTCTGACCTGGGGTGGTGTAGAGTGCAAAAAAGCGATGGATTTAGGCCCAGATCTCTGTACTGGGGTGAATGTATGACAATGTTCTGCATTCTGTCCATCACTTCTTGTTTTTGCCTATGTTGTTTTATTACAGCATATTTATAAAGCACGCATGCACCAGAAAGGTTTAATGGTACTAAAAGCACAGCGGCAAGTGAGACTCTGATCTTAACCATGCCTGTCTCAAAGGCCAGGTTTTATGCAGAGAGCTAAAACACATATAGGAAGTTGTGGCTCTGATGTTAGGGGGCAAGGAATTTCAAAAGCAGGGGGCAAGCACAGAAAACCTGGATCCACCCAGTCTCTTCCTATTTAACTTACGCACCTCAATTTTGTAGCACAGACCACTGATTGTGCTTGGGGGTATAGTTCCAGATTCTGGCAGACACGAAAATGGGCTTTTGCCATATCAAGATTAGAAAATAATCCACTCCGTTTTAAAAAGGGTTCTCTGGGTGACTGGAAACCAATGTAACTTTACAAGCCAGGGTCTGGTGTGATAGAATCTAGGCTGATGCCAGACCAATTTATCCACTTGGTTTTGATCCAACTGCAGCCTCTGTCTCAGACCCTTGGGAAGGCCCAGGTAGAGAGACTTTTCATGATCAATTCGTGACATGAAAGGGCAATAATAATCTGGCCAATAGCCTCAATTGAAAATAATTAAAAGATGTCTTGTTTTGGAAGTTTAAAAAAACAGGGCAAAGTCTCTGTGCTTATCTGGGACTTCAGTGAAAGGTCTTTATCGACTAAAATCCCAAGGATTTTAACTGCATTTTAAGGGATAGGAGGAACACCCATCTCCAATGGCCAGATAAAGGGATTTCAACTATGTAGTTTATTTTTGGTAATCACAACCTCAGTTTTATCTGAGTTCCGCTTCAGCTGATGAAAGTTCATCCAGTCACTAATGTAGAGAACAGTGCTCTGAAAGAACTTTATAGATTCTGGTGAGTCATCAATGTTGAAGAGCAGCTGTGTAGTTATGTATTTTTACTCTTCACCTCTGTAGAGTATAACCCAGTGGGCAGATGTCGAGATTGAATAGCAATAGAGAGCCAAAGAGAAGCTCAGCAGTATGTCTGCATGACTGCCTTGCGTTTCCAATACATTTGTGCCCTGGGATGTGTCTGTGTGTCTGTCAGCATGCGGCTCTTCAGAGCCAGAATTTGCTCTTTAGGTGGGTGAACTCCACCTCCTTTATGGACTCCTACTTGTTTCCAATGCGATGGGCTCTGATCACTATCTTTAATAACTCCCACAATGTGTGTTTGGCATTGACATTATGTTGGAAGTACTCTCTAATTGTTTTAGGCTGAGAGGCTCCAAGCAGTGGTTCTTGTAACAAGCTAGGGCAAAGTGTCAAAGTAGGGATCAGGGTCAGTCATCTTTCACTACCATTGCCAGTAATAGTGGGTGTGGTCTGAGAATGCGTGGGCTAAATATTCTGCTTATTTGTCCATTACCTCCCCCTGAGAAGGTACCAACAGTTTATCCAGCTGGACATGCAGGTCATGTACCGAAAGTAGTAGGCGTATTGCTTCGCCAACCTATTTCTATTACTCCAGGGTTCATGAAGTTCCTAGGTCTGTGCCCACTTCCAGAATGATGGATTTAACTCAGTTCCCTTGACTGGGGGTGAATGTTTTGATTTGTTCTGCATTCCATCCATCAATTGTTTGTCTTTTGCTTTCTCGCCCTAAGTGCGCCAGGTATGCCCAGACTGGGTCCTGGGCTCACTGTGCCACTGGATTCAAGCTATCCTTGCTGAAGAGGGGTGAAATCCCGAAACGGGTCCTAGGATGCTTGTTTCCGGTCCAGGGAGGACCTGACTTGGCAGTTTGGGCTGGGCTGTTCCCATGAGTTACAGGGTCAAGACTGATTTGCATATGGCCAGGTCTAAACTTGGATGGCATGGTGAGCAAAAGAATGATGGATTTAACCCAGATTCCTTGACTGCGGGTGAATGTTTTGATTTGTTCTGCATTCCCTCCATCAATTGTGTGTCTTTCACTTCCAGAAGGAGCATGCTACCTTCTGTACAGGTGAGTCCGGCAACGGGGCGGGGAAGGATCAGTCCAATTCAACATATGTCCCCGCCAACTATTTGAGCCATTGTAGAGAAATCGCTTAACTACGGTGCCAGGAGTATAGAAATTACATTTGATTCATATTGGGATAATATAAGATGTCCTGTGCCAATGTGGCCCCATCAAGTACCCCATGAATGAAGATAAACCTACCATCTTTGTCTCGCCTGAGAGCTGCATTCAAAAGGGACCACTGCTCAGTTCCAAATATTTGCCCCATGTTGTATGTGAAGTAGGATGTAGCGCAGACAAGCTCCCTTCTTCGTCTCTGCTGTTTAGGGATCTCGCTCTCCATCAATTGTGTCATCTCTAGGAGGATAAAGTCAACACCTGTGGGTCTCAAATACGAGTATACCTGGTATCTCTTGGTGGCCGAATTACGTTCCATGTCAGAATGTTATAACTAGGGGTCAAAGGAACCATTTAGTAATAAACAAAAGCTAATAATCTGTGCATCAGCTCCACTTATGAAGTGTCCCGGCCCCATTTAAAATACGTTTGTGTGTATGCCTGACGTTTCATGTTGAAAAAGTATGGTTTAAGCAATGCTTGCTGGTCTCAGTCAAACAATCCCCAACTCCCACTCCCCAGGGTATCCTGACAGCGGTCAGGTATCCAAAACTCATCAAACATGGAACCAATGTTGCTTCAATGGCATAAAAGCTCTGAGGAGTATTTGGGGAGATGCTAGGCCTCCATGTAAAAGCACTTGTAATAGTCCCTATCTACTCTCCATCTCTCTTCAACAGCCAGGCACAGGCCCCCTCAATTGTGTTCCCTACCTCACTGTAATACCTGGCTCTTTTTGCAAGTTTATCGCCAATTCCTTTTGCTTACTATTTTACTGACCCGCTTTTTGTTGGCTATTGGATTCTGGGCACATTACCATTGCTGATCAGTGCTAAAGTGCAAATGCTCTCTGTGTAAATTGTGAATATGATTGGTTATCCGATTGGCATATTTGATTTTCTGATACGTCCCTAGTAAAGTTCACGGTGTGTGTCAGGGCCTGTAAATCAAATGTTACTAGTGGGCTTGCAGCACTGGTTTTGCCACCCTTCTGAGAAGCCCTGTATATGCATCTCAGACCTGCCATTGCTGTGTCTACGCATGCAGTTGTAAACTGCCATATTGCCCTGGGCAGTGAATTCACTTGACAGTCCCAAACCTTCCTGTTCCTTACATGTGAAATACAGCTAAGGTAGGCCGAAGGTGCCTCCATGGGCAGGCTGCACTGTATGTGAAAGGTTGGACATGTACTGGTGTGTGTGACATGTCCTGATATTGAAATACTGTGCATTTCGTTTTCACTATTGAAAGGCTGTCTGTCCCATAGGGTGTCATTTATGCTGCATTGTAACATTTTACGTGTGTAACTTTCAATTGGGACAAAATAGGAAAAATTTAGTTTAGGCTCTCTGAACTCATGATTTAAAGCATACCTTTTAGTAAAGGTGTTTTTTAAATTATGTGCTTAAAAATGCCACTTTTAGAAAGTGGGCGTTTTCTTGCTTTACCATTCTGTGTGCCTCTGACTGTTTGTGTATTTAGCGTCTGGTTTTGGAGTGACAGGAGCTGGGGATGCGCATTCATCCTAGACAGTCACAAGGGGAGTTGAGGTGTGTCCTGCCTTGCTTGAGTGATTCATTGCGGGGATGAATAGAACTTGTCTGCATTTAGAGTGGTGGGAGGAGTTTTGCTAGCATCTGAATAGGCTGTGTCTCCTCTGCATAATGTAGCCTCCACCCCCTGTGGTCAAATGAGGTATAAGTATTGGACCTTAAACTCGAGGGCTTTCGATTACTTTAGGAAACCTGAGGACCCTGCCAAGAAGAAGAGCAGAATAACTGTGAGAGGAATACTGCCTTTTCTGTTTGAGGGGTGGATTAGCTTGAAGCTGCTGCTTCTGTCTATGTTGGAGGAAAAGGACTTACTCTTTTTCCCTGCTGTGGTATCCTGCTTGTGAAGAACTTCCAAGGGCTTGTGTGCAGTGGCGGCTCGCCGAGGGAGTGCTGCAGGGCGGTGGGGCTGGGTGCAAAATCAGCGATGCAGCAACACAATGTAAATTGTTTTATTTACGTACTTAACACCATTCCGCTGTAAGTAGGCGTCCACTACCCCCCACCCGGCCCCTCCCCAGTCCTGCCCAATGCCGCCGCAGCACTCACTCGGCGAGCTGCCACTGCTTGTGTGTGCTTGCCTCGTGTTGGCAGTCTCAGGGAGATAAAAGACTTCATGAAAAGATCTTTGCTGAATCTCAAAGCAAACCTGCCGGGGAAGGACTGGACTGTTCTTCACCCTAGTTATTTTAAGACATTCCAGAAGGGCTGTATTGTTGGTCAGCTTAGTGCAGGGGGAGTGCTTGGCATTGCCCCCACCTCTGTGAAGACACTAGCACTTCGCTTCCCCATCTAGAGCGTGTGGAAAGCTCTTTGCCAGTGGGAAGTGCGTGATTAGTGCTACATCGTACCCAGTCAGGCTTCATTTTATGGTGCCAAGAAGAGTCCATTGTGAGAGCTTCATTTGCCCTCTTGTTGTGCCAAGCAGCGCATGGTGAGCACTGCATGAAATTGAGGGATCAGCGATAGGCCGATCTCCTGTTGGTAACGGCGGGGAAAAGCTGCTTGGGTCTCAGATCCGGAGTGCAGGGTGTGTTCTGACCTCAGGACCCAGAAAACACACCAGAGCCATGAGCATAGAGTATTCACCCTGTGAAGGCACGGCTGATGTGAAGGAGACTCCACGCATTGCTTGAAGGCAACGCAGCAACTCGGGATCCCTGGCATCACCCAGACATCCCCCAGAAGCTGCAGGGGTCCCGCTGCCCTAGCTTCACCAGCTCACCGTGCCTCCTTCACTCGCAGCGAAGGAGAGGGACTTGTGAGGTTGTGCTGGGTCTCCCTGACTTGGATTGGAATGGGAGAGTCCACATTTCAACTCTGGGGACACGTCCATGATTGTGCAAGGCTGCAGCTGCACTGCCCGGATGCAGGCAGTTGCTTTAGCTGACCCCAGCACCCTGAACAGGGCCTCCTCCTTAACTCTGCATTGTGAGTGGGCTCCCCCTACATTTGGCACATACCTGGAGGGGCGTCAAGCGGCTGCGATTGTTGCTGCTTTTCTAGTCTGGGGGGGAGGTGATTGAAAGGCACCTGGGTACTTTTCTAGCACCTGGAGAAATACCATATTTATGTCAAGAGGCATGTAGAGGCTGCTATGTTCTGCACCGGGTATGGTGTCTGTGGAAGGAGTGCAGGGGCGCTGACCTATGGTTTTGGCTGGAGTTATGCCCTGTTGTTGGGGTACATGTTGTTTTTCCACACATTCCCAAAGCTGGCATGGTAGGCTCAGCAATTAGGATTTACATGTATTTGGGAATTACCATATGAAGCGTTGTGGAGGAAAGGGAAGCTGCAACCTATATGTTCAAGGTGTACCTTTCGTGATTTATCTATGACTCATATACGCTCTCCATCTAACTACTGCACTTTTGATATCCTGATGTAATGGTGTATATTTGGATGGTATCCCCAGGAATTGTGCCTCTCATAATGTTTTTATGACGTGTGAAACTTATAGGTTTTTCATTTAGTGCACTACATGTGATGTTATGACAATTCCCTCGTTGGCAAAGTGATTTATGTGATTTGTGGTCTAATGTGTTTTACCTATAATACAAAGTGCTATTTTTTTATATAAGCCTTGTGTGGAGTCTCGTTTGTGGTGTGCCTAGTGTGTCACTGGTGCATGTGTATGTGTTGCACAAGCAATTTACACATTGCCTCTAGGTTAAGCCTGACTGCTCTGCCAAGCTATTAAAGGGGTGAGCAGGGATTATTTTAGATGTAACTCCCTTACGCTGACTAGAGTGGTGCGTTTTGCCTGGCTTAGGTGCATACCCTCGCCAACCAGAAACCCCATTTCTAACAATCACATATTCAGTTCCATGCTGGTATAACTTAAACTACTCTTCAGGGGTAAGGTGCATGGCATATTGCTGTAACATGAAGTCTAGGTCTATTAGCAGATAGCCTCCCTGCTCTCATTAAAGTCAAGGTGGCCACAGGGTAATGAAACGTGTGAAAGCCCTGGCTGTTTGAGAGAGACATGTGCCTACACACCTGTCTTACACACCTCAGGGATATAATACAGACTGAAAGGCTTATTTTCAGCAGCAACAGCTTCTTAGGAAGTTAGGAAAATTGGGCAGGCAACATGCTTTGGTCACCCTGCTTCAAGCTTTGTGTCACCAAGAGTAAGCCTTCCGCAGTCCCTGATGCTGAGATCTCTGACTTCGTGCGCCTGCCCAGGTACAGCATCCATCCTTGCATCAGCAGAGTTATACAAGAACCAAAAAAGTGGCTACATCTGAGGTAACAAATCTATGCCAGTGAGGTGAAGAGGCTTTGGGGGCTGCAGGGATCATGCGTACTCCAATTGAGAGATGTGTTTGCCCAAGCTGAAGGCTTCAGCTGGCACACAACAATGGCATATCCAACTGTGAGTCACCTTCACTGGCTTCAGTATCCTGACTTGCCCCACTACAGGAGAGTGAGGAACATTGAGAACCAGAAAAACATGTAAGTCCCAAGGTAAAAGTCTTTGTGCCCCACTTAGCATACCAAACCCACTCCCTTCCTGTCAGCCTAGAATGATGCCTCTGTCCTAGTCAAGGCAGAACATTTACTTTGATCAATGTTATGTATTTCCTTGGTATTTTTGGTTTATAATTTTAAAACTCACAGTTTCTCTAACTGTGATCATTTTGGGAGATTGTGCTTTTTAATTTTTTTTCATATTTCAAATTTGGTTAGGGAAATTCTGGGCATGTAATAGGTCCACTATCGTCTCTTTACTAGTAACAAGGAACACCATTGCCACATTTGAATCTTAGGATCGTGAATCAGAGCAGTCCAAGGTCTACTCAGGTGAAGTGGTGTGGGCTAGTAATCTGCTTTCGCTGGCACGGAATAACAATAATCAATAAATGATTGTCCAGTCAGTGCTTTTTCTTTGAAAAACGAAACATATTTATTACACACACATGACTGAATACAACACATTAATTTACCAAAAGTTACATCAGGAAGATGCAATTAACTTTAGTTGCGTGCTGAAATCACATTTGACCTATACTGATTGATGACACCCCCAATTCACAATACCGCCTCACCTATACCTGATAGAACATGTGAGCCAATTGAGTTTGAAAGGGGAAACCACATTAGAAGACCAACACTCACATGTTAAAAATCACTATCTTATCACTGAAATCAATAACCATTTCAAAAAGCAATCATTACGGTTAATGAAAGCTTTTGAACATTTATCAAAATTCAAAATAAGAACCATTCTTTAAATAAAGCATTAAAAATAAATATAACACACCTGCGTCATTCGTTTATAAATTCAAGCCAGCCACATCAAATGCAGACATAATACAAACTATCAGTCTGCACATTCCTGAACTTAGCCCTAATTATTGTAATTGGCTTAATAGGGTGAGGAGTCTGCTGCACCTTCTGCAGTCCCCCACACATCTGTGGCAAATGTAGGAGGTGCCCCTGATCAGCAAGCCCATGCAGAGCATTATGGGGCACTCCCTCCACTGGAGCTGCAAGTAGGTAATGAGCAAGTTCTCCTGCTGTGCTTGCTATGCACAATACGTTTGTTTTTTAAATCTCAGATGCCCCTGTCCACCGGGCACCTAGGAGCAGGTAATGTGACTGGAAAACATGGGGAGCCTATTTCAGGCTCGCCCACTGGCTCCCCGCTTGCATGTGCACCTAGAGTGCAACACGCAGGAGCAGGCACTCCCTTTGCTGCTCCTGTGGCAGGAGCAGCTTATCTCTGGGAGAAGCAATATGCGACTGGGCCTTCCCGAACCCTTACTAGTCACCAAAGCGGGGAAGCAACACTGCATGCAACCTCTCATTGTCTCTGTCATTTTTGTTGAACCAAACCCCATGGAGATGGCGGCCCATGGGGGCATTGGATAGTAGGATGAATGAGCATCATTCACTCCCCTCCCCAAAAGTGATCATTTAAATGAGGCTGCACCGATCCCCTTGCAGTGGCCCATAGTAAATCAAAGAAGTAGTGGAGAGTCAAAAGTCAACATTTTTAAATGTGCATAGTTTGGGTCAGATGAACTGATTTCAATGATTGTGGGATCATTTCAATCCTGGAGGAGAGCTCTAGCAGTAGTCTTAGCTTAAAAAGCGTACAATTTGTGGAGAGTTGTTTTCACTGGCCTTCCCCTCTGCCCTCCACAGACACCATGGCCTCCTGGCTTTCTTGAAGGGCATCTGGAGGGCAGTGGAGCCCACGTCTTCCCCCAACTGGTCCTCAGGCAGTTGAAGAGGGCTTACCTCACGGGCCCTGGAGAGACTCATCTAGCTCTGGGGTCAGCTGAAAACAGAGTCCTTAGCCCATCAGGGCACCCAGTGGCTTGTCAAACCATCTTTCCATGATGTTGCAGCCATCACTGTCCAGGTTCAGGGTCAGGGTCTTGCTCCCTGTCCCTCCCTTGAGCAGGATTTTTAAGTGTGGGTGGACAATTCTAGATGCCAGGCACTCCTGACCATTCATAAGATGCCACATTGTCCCTCCACCTCTGCCTCAACATTCCTGTATGGCATTCTGAAACAAGCCAATATGGCACATCACATTTTCTCTCTGCAGAGGTCCTCTAAGGGCCATTCGGGCTGTGAGATATGGTTCCAAAAGGTATTCGGACAGGCCGAATCTTACAGCTCTATGGACATGGTTTCCGAGCAAGCAATTACGATGACCAATTTGGATAGCCTTTCCAATTCAGTGTGCCGGACACTAAACAGCTGTTGGAATCTGTCTTTGGGGGCCTTTTACAGGCTCCCCCCTTCAACCGGAGGCATCTGGTTGGGGACCAGGGGGCTACCAAAAGGACCCCTGTTTCCAACCAGGCACAATGAGGCAGGCACCATGGGGTGCCCTCCAAAGGGTGCAAGGTTTTCCCCAACCACCCCTTTATTCAATAGGAGTTCTCGTTCGAAACACAGGCTCCCAGTGAAGTCAAATAGAGTCCGACGAACTATGTTGGGAAGCACTGGAATAGGTCGGTCGGACTTGCAGAACCTGATACGGTCGAAAACGATTACAGAACCGATTCTGCAGAACAGTTTCTGAACGACATCGTAATCGGCCCCTATGTATGTAGTAAGGAATGGAGCTCAGAACAGGGAAGGGACTAAATAGATTGACTTCCAGTTGGGCCCGGAGGATGGGTTTCTGTGCCTTTCGATCCTTCATCTCCCAACCCATGCAACCTTCCTCCAGGTTTAACTCAAGAAACCCAGTTTATGATTCCACTGTTTGTGTTTAATGTTTAATGTAACAGCGTCCAAATAAATCCAAAGCTGAATGTAGATGAGTTCTCGATTGAGAGGTAAGCGTGGAGGCAGAGAAAACAGAACACAGAATTAAAAGCACCCAGACAGTGATTTCCATCAAAAGCGTCCCTGACAAATTGTTATACCCCAAAAAACACACAACATGGCCTCTGGGCAGTTCTAATGTATTCATTGATGTCATCCCTTATGATAACAAGGTTAACAAAGCGCCATTAAACGTAAGTGAAAAATCATGCTTTGTTAAAGAACAAACTAATGTTCTCAGATGAAATGACACATTAGTGAATCATGCAGATAGCATCGCAACCATTAATTTTAATGAGAAGCAGTCAGATCGGTACGAGTAAATCAAATCCCTCAAAGGTACACATTAAGCCAATATCATAGGAATAAATTAATTATGCTTTTATAAATATAGTGTAAAATATTTATTGCAACCGCATTTCAGTGTCAGTGAGAGAGCATATTTACAACTTCCAACTGAGAGGGAATAGCATGTATTTGAATTTCAGGCCTATGCGTGCTTTTTGTTTAGCGTTACCCATCCCGTTATTACTTTATATTTTGTTTAGTCGGTGCTAATGTTTTTACTTAGTGATAAATGATGCTACCCAGATTTTTCCGGATACAAAAATATGTACTCTCATGGCAGGACTCCTGTAAGACCTCTGCAATGAATGTATCCGACCTGTGAACTTTGAGTGATAAAAGAGAGAAAAGTATTACGTTTGTATGCATACGTTTGAATCACTAACATCTATATTTTAATTGGTAAGTGTTAATGTTTGAAATAATGTTTTAATTTTTCTAGAGACTTTAAAAAGTCTCGTTATTTTTAAGGGTAATCATGTTCACTGCATTCACCATTTCCTTCTTTGTGTGGGTGTTTGTTTAAAAATGCTCTTTTATTGTGAACATATTTCCCTAGCCCTATGCACTTGACTTCCTCACTCAGGAGCATTGCAGAAACACATCTTATTAATATCTAGTGCATTGCTAATAGGCACTCAGCAAGGGCACATTCACCATTACTGGAGTTTCAGCAGGTTAATAGAAAAGGAATGGTGAAAATTGTGAAGGGAAGCAAAATCTCAAAGTATTGGAACCATACATTAGAACCTGGACCCACTAATCCAAGATATTTTAGACCTAGGACCAGACAGTAGAACTGTGTTGGGGGTTAGCAAGTACAAAGTGGCAGGTATAGCTAGAGCATGTCTTTAATAAGGGTAAGGGAGTGTCTGTTGATGGCACTACATATTCTGCAAAGATTTTTGAAAAACGTACAAAGTTCACTAGGTATCCAAAGCAACCTGGCCAGGAAAGAAGTAGAGTGGCTAAACCAAGGCCAGTAATGACCAAAGTATAGTTTTGTATGGTCCTTAAAAATGGTAGCCTTATATAAAGGTCATTGACAATCTTGGTATAAGCACACAGTGGCTGTCATAGCTTATCTACTATTCAAGGGGGAATCACTTTCCTGTGATGCTGCATGTGTAATGCTCACTGGATGACAGCATCAATAGACCAGCTATGACAGTGACTGATGACTGGTGTTACCTGGGAATACCGGATTAGAGGTGAATTGCATTTGACTTCCAGTTTGTGGGCCGAAACAAGGTGAGATGGATAGGATCATTTTCTGACTTCAATATATTTCTAACCTAGAAAAATCAGACTTGCCCACCGGCATGATCTCAGTTTAATCAATACTCGGCCTTAGCCAGTGGCTCATATGTAAAATAATTTGAGATTTATTTCAAAATCTATCGCCATTAAGCACACTCCATTATAAACACCCACCTCTGCTCCCCTGAGTTGTACCCTCTTTCTCTGTACAGTACTCCTGTGCCTTATTATAATGAGGTTTGAGCAGTATATCCAAACATACATATACACCTACAAACCTTACCATCGTTCCTTAGTTAGCAAAATATATCTTACTTCTCTGGATTCTATCAAAGGGATCCAATCAGTTGCTATCTTACCTGGAGAAAAGGCTAGATCCTTACTTCACTCAATCAATAACTTCTGTTCAGAACGTTAAACATGTTCCATTGCAAAGTGGCTATAGTCACCAGTAGGCATGTTGAAAACCATATAAATAAGGCAATAAGAGCTGAAGTTGATGTCTAATTCCCTGCCTTGACACAAATACGGATTTCATTAGATTTCTGTCACATTTGATGCATTATTCTTTTTTCAGTGGACCCTTTATTGCTCAGACAAGGATTTAAATAGGTCTTCAATTGCTTTACCTACAAAGGCATTGATTACCACTCTTTTGTGCTTTGGAGCTACAAGTTAATAATTGATGATCAAATTGACTGTCCTTTTGCACTTACCTACTGCCACTCAAACATGTAAAATGTATTCAAAGATACATTTCTGCGTGCTATTCCCCATTCTCCAAGCATTTAAAATACGTTATCCCCAGCAGGTGTGTTTAACCCTGAGCTGATGACAGCATCACATTTTATTTGAGCAATCATTAAGAATGATGTTTTGGCTCAAGCAGAAAATGCATTTTTTTATAGAGCTTTATATAGCGCAAACTTGACCCGAAGTTATCGGGTATCAGAGAGCTTTACACAAGCACCAGTTGCGTTTACATGAGGACACATACATTTTTGTTTGCTTGTTAGGCACGGGGAGATTAAGTGATTTGCCCAGAATCCCAGGATGTTCAGTCTCATTGCCGAGACTTGAACCCAGTTCCCCAGATTCGATGGCGACTGCTCTAGCCCTTAGGCCAACTCCTCCACCCAACATCAACTCACCCCTACACAAGAGGTTGAAGTTAAACTAAATCACTTATGTGCTTGTGATCTCCAATTTCCATCAAAGCTGATTTAAATCAAGTCACGTTACAATAATTTCTATCAGTCTGCCGGAATACCTAACAAGCTGCTAGGAACAGCAATGCACTTAGGCCGCAATGGAAAGAGATTATATTGTCTTGCTTCCACAGCACCTACCCTGCTTCATCTCATTGGAACTCCACAGTGATCACTGTAGCCTATCCATCCTACACATGAAGGAAGCGCACAGTATAAACTTCTCTAATCAATTTTACTTTAAATAAACCTTAAAGATTGAGGGACCAGTTGAATCTTCCGTCAGATAGTTTTGCAACATAGTAGAAAGTTCTAGGTTCAAAAGTATGCAGCAAAAAGTAGGGGTCTGATATACTAATGTGCAATTGGAAAGTCAGTTTTGGGCAAAGTGGAAAACTTAGTCAATCTAGCGCCCAAAGTCAGTGTCCTAAAGGGGCTTTACAATATACAGTTAAACATGGCACTAGTTTGATTGCTTCCCTATTAGAGTCTACAGCTCAATGAGACATTTTGGCATATCTTCCACTTCATTGCGCCATAAAAGAAATAAAGGACAATGGTTTAGAAGGTTCACACAAAGCCTTAAATGCTTACTGCTTGCTCTGCACAGCTGTTTAAGTGTATGCAAAGTGAAAGATGTACCTGTCTGCCTGATTCTATGTTCTGACGGGGAGGTGTAGGTGATTGCAAGCAGTGACCAACTGAGACCACTGCTGCACTCACAAAGGCTGCCGTGCCGACTAATGTGTCATGAAATATGGCATTGTGAAATCGATTTACACACAATACAGGGGTTGTAATGAAGGTGTGTGTGAAAACTAGGACTAATGTCTGCTGTTCCTTCACGCTTACATCTCTGCATTCTCGCCTTCATGCAGTGAGACAGGCAGGTACATTTTGTTTGATTTCTAGCCATGTGGTTTTCAGTGCACGCTTCATTCCACAAACACCCTTCTCCATGCGCGGGCTTAGTACACAAAAGACACAACTGGCTTGGTCATAATGCAGCATTGTCGGACACTTTACTGAGCTGCAACCAAACCATGTAATGCATTTGTAAATATACTTCAGTTGATATAAATATAAAATGAATTTCAGATGCTATGCTAAAGCATTTGTGAGAAAGAGCAATGCTTCTAACGCCAATGACTCCCAACAGATACTAAAAACACTTTCAGGTGAAAACAAACCCATGCTCACATCCCTTGCCATCGCTTCTGCAGTTATCTCCCCAAACAAAACAACCCAATTCCTTCACTGGTATTAATGTACTGACAACTGCTAAACTAAGAAAACATTCTTTGACAATTTTCAAGATATCAAACTTTGCTTCTATCTCACAAACTTTCTACCGCCTTTATCAAGGTGCTCATAGTTGTTCCTGCTCTGTCCTTTGTTCCCATTGTCCTCATGTGCATATAGAGTATTTGCTGATCATCGCATTCAGTACACAGCCATTTTCCACATTACCTAATCCTAGGCGTAAAAAATAATGCAATTCAATTTTAGATCTGAACATAACTTCATCCAAAGAAAAGCAACCAGTTTATCACCATCACTGTGTCAATCACACTAAGTACAAAATAGAACAAAAAAAGAAGAACCATGCTCCGTTTTGACAGAGATTCAAATATAGTTTATTCAGCACCCATCTGCAGAGTCCAATTAGAGCCCGAGGAAATTGTTCCCTATGTAAATTCAAATCAATGCACTGCACATGTTTTTTATGTTCATGTTTCTAAAACCTATTGGCTAATTTTGGAGAATATAATAAGTGTCCTAGAGTAGATTTGGGATGCTTCATTAATTGAAAATAGTACAAAAAAAAGAAGCCTGCCATATCAGGTCAAGAAATAGTACACCTTAAAGCAAAGTGTCCTCTATAATGTGGGCCATAATGACTGCCCTTACTTAGCATGGCATGTTGAAAAAGCAGTTTTGCATTTCCGAACAGTAAAACTGTGACATTTTGTTGCAAAATCTATTGTCCACATACAACAAATGTTCATTGTAAGCTAAGTAAGGGTATTGAGGGCTCTGTGAAGCCTTTGCTTCATTGCAAGAAAAACACCAGTGGGGCACTGGATTGTTCCACATTATGGTTTTAGGTGTACATGATGGGATTTTGTTTTTGCATTCTGGTAAAGGGAGATTGCAGAGACCCCTACCTAATTTAGATCTTTGGAGTACAAAGTAGAGCACAGTCAATCCATGCCACAGATTCAAAATGACCACTAAATTAGTTAGGTAAGTTGAAGTGTGTGGATAGCCTTAAAATACGAGCTGCATCTGGTTTCGCTCGAACAGACGTGTACACTCCTGCTTCAGAATGTCAATGTACCAATTTCAATGTCTCAAAGTTAATTTCCTGAATAAAGAGGGATCAAAAATCCTTTGGGTCGAATTATGGTCCTCACATTGCAACTGCATCCTGCATGCGACTGCCGGCCACCAGCAGTGATGGACTGTGCATTTAAGGTAGGTTATATTCAGCACATAGAAGAACACACCATTTAGTCCCACCTGGTAAACTCCATAACCCATGGGCAGAGAGTTACGTCCACAGTTCAGCATGTTTATGCACTGTGCTCCCAATGATTATTATTGAAATATTTATTTTTTGATAATTTTAAGTCTGAGGGTATTTGTATTTTTGCGTTTTACTCTGTCCATAACAGCTTCCCTTCTGTGATTCATGGTTGACTCGGAATTAAATATTTCAGTTCGAAAATTAAAAGTCAAATTGGTCTTCCTTAATGATAAAGTTAGATAACCATGTACCCAGATATTGTTTTGTGTAAATCAACATATCTAAATATGTTGACAAATTGAAGACAAGCATCAGAATATAATGATATGGGTAACACTTTGCCTGCTTCAACAGAAGACACGGAATGACTCATTGTACATTCTTTGCCATAACGCCTTCTGCTTGGAAGATAACATCTTCTACTTGGAAGAGATGACTGAGTGAAATGATGCATATTATGTTACCCAAGTAGGTCTGCTCCTAAAATGCCATCTGTGTACCTAATTCCTCATTGCTTAGTCCTTCTTGACACACTATCCTGTTTTTTTTTGTAAACAAGTAATATACTTGTCAAGCCTTAACATATGATCACATGTTAAACACTGAAACTTACCTTGAAGTTACTAATTTCTTAAATTGTTAAACAAGACACTTGTTTGAGAATTTAATATGGTAGCAATTAAATGTATGAAAAATTGCAAAATATTATAATTTTGGAGTAAATCCAACAGACTTGGAAGTGCATTATTCTGCTATGGATACAGAGCAGCTTATGTACTCCGAAAATTTAGAGAAAGCATTATGGGGTATATTATCAAGGGGTTTATCTCCGCTTTTTTGGCTTTAAAAGCCAAGAAAGCGGAGATAAAATTATCTCCCTATTACCAAGCTGTCGCTAACACCAGTTAGTGACAGCTAATAGGACATAGCGACCATCTTGGGCCCCGCTTTGCATGTCAGTGATATTTATCACTAATGACATGCAAAGTGGGCGTGCCAAGATGTTAGCGACTGGAAACAGTCGCTAACATCGCTATCTCCTATTACCAACTTTTGGAGATATTCGCGCTAAGCGCGAATATCTCCAAAAGCTAACACCTGCCCTGAGCAGTTCTTCACCATGTGATCCAATGGGAGGTGGATAACATGGCTAAGAGCATTTGCTCGATAATGCATGAATATCGCTGACTTTTCAGCGATATTCATGCATTGCGGCCGTTTTTTATCGCATTTGCGATAAACCTTGCTAATAGCAAGGTTTATCTGCGATAAAAATCGCCGATGTGCGGCGATAATTTTTGTCTCTAAACAAGTTAGAGACAAAAGTTATCGCTAGTTGTTGGTAATATGCCCCCATGTTTCCAAGTTGTCAGTGCTGTCAGTGTGTGATGGTGTATCCAAAAGATGGAACCGTCAGTGGTGAATGCCATTTTTGTGTCATTTAGTGATTGAAATGCGATTTTAAAAGCCTGATTTTTTAGATGTTCCGTACTGGAGAATAAGCTATATTTTTAGATACTTGGCTAATGAGTTTTAGTGACTTTTTCAGAAGATCGTAGCAATGATAGCGCTAACTGCCAAAAGGCAGAATTAGGGTTAATGCCCAAAATGTGGCTGATGAAGAGCTCAGAAATGTGTGTGTCCCACAGTGATTTGTCTAAATGCCAGAAATGTCTCCAATTCTGACAACCACTGATAGACATCTTTGTAATTTAAGCATGTCTACAAATAATTACCAGAGGTAAAACACCAATTTGTGTGTTTGACTCTGTGTGCATTCTCACCTGAAAATATTTGAGAGCACACGCCTCGGGGGTACGGCAGTTGGAGGCAGCACACACTACATCTACATACTGCCTTCACAATGGAGAATGATTGAGAGTCAGCTTCCCAGTAATCCTCTGCCTGCAAATCGCTGCCGCCTGGGGTCAGAGGGGCATATTATCAAGCCTGTGCGATAAAATTATCGCCGCTTTATCGGCCGAAAACGGCCGATAAAGGGGCGATAATGGGCTTGATAATATGCTCTATGGAATTCCAATCGAAGCCCATGTTAGATGTGAAGACATCTAACATGGGCTACGATTGGAATTCCATAGAGCATATTATCAAGCCCATTATCGCCCCTTTATCGGCCGTTTTCGGCCGATAAAGCGGCGATAATTTTATCGCACAGGCTTGATAATATGCCCCACAGTTTCCTGTATGTCGCGTCTTTGTCCACACTGCTTTCCCTGCACTGCCTACATTCACGGCAGCATCTTCTTGCATAGCACTGTCTCTATTCATGGTTCTCCCTCTCTGCAGGCACTGCCTGGGTACACAGGTCTCTGCATTGCACTATTTTGTTCACAATACTCTTCCTGCACTGCACTCTTTCTATTTGCAGCCCTCTTCCGGCACCACATTCACTGGGATCATAATGCCCTCTATTTGTGCCATCACTTTCTGTTTTCACAGAACTAATTCACTTCATGCACTGCCTGTGTCAGTGCTGTGTACTGTTTCTGTTTACAGCACTCTCCCTGCTCTGCCTGAATTCACAGCACGTTCTCTGTATTCAAGGCACGCTCCCAACACCCACTGCCAGCGTTACGACTTCACTGCGTGGCACTGTATTCTTCACAGTACTACCCCCTTGCACTGTGTTCACAGCACTGCACTATCCCTGCACTCACAGACCAGGTTGCTAGAGATGTCTGCATGGAACCGTGTTATTCACAGTACTCTCTCCCTGCAATGTCTCTGTTCACTGTATTCTCCCTGCACAGCCATGTCTGTGCTCACGGCCCCCTCTCCCTGCACCCCAATGGGCCGTGATTGCAGCACTCTCCCTGCACGCACTGCCCGGGTTGAAATTTCTCTGTATGGCGCTATAGCCTGCCTGCACTGAGCTGCCTCGGTTCACAGCACTCCACTGCACCTCACTGCTGGGTGCACAGTGTGCTGATCCTGGGTATTTCCTGGCGCACAACTCTCTCACCGTGTACAGCACTGTTGAGTTCATGGGCAGCACTCCTCGGGTTCACAACTTTCTCTCTCTGCACATCACTACATGTGTTCACTGTCGTGACCTGACAGTGTGGGCGACGGACAGTAGGGCGTTAGGACCCTGTGGGCAGAGTGACCAGGTCACCGGACACCGGATCCGGTGACGTCAGAGGAAAGGGGGCGGACAATGACTAGGACATGGACGGGGACGGACGTGCGGACCAGCAGCTGCCCGAGAGGCTAACAAGCAGTAATAAAGGAATGTGCAACTAACCTGTGTCCCGTGTATGGTGTACCTCCCGGCGCACATGATGAATATGACAACTGGCGACGAGGGAAAGTGACGAACGACGCGTGGGAAGGCTGGAGACACACAAGGAGCTCACCCTGGAAGGGTAGGAGACACCAGAAAGTCTGCCCGTTGAGCAGCGAGGTGGGAGCTCACCCCGACTGCCACCGGTGAAGATGATGCGGTAAGCGCTGAGGAGAAAAGGAATAAATTGGAAAGGCTGGCGCGAGCCATCGCGAGAACATGGAGAGTCTCGGCGGCCATATTGGAAGGAGGCGAGCTGAGCCAATGGGCAGTGAGAACAGCGGTGGCGGCCATCTTAAGTACAGGCAATGCGATTAGGACGGCGAAATTGCGAAAAAATGCGGCGGCCATCTTAGATCAGGAAAGAAAGATAGAAAATAATGGAGCGGCCATTTTAAGGCCAAATAACGTCGGAAAAGAAGGAAATGAGAAAGGAAAGACGACGAGAAGTAAAAATAAATAAAACAAAGGCAGAAATAAGGAGAATAAAGGGGCATATTAAGGACAAGAAAGGACAAAGACGACCAAAGTGACATTTTGAAGGGGGCATTCAAGGAAAGGTCATAGGAAAAAGGAGAGCAGCCATTTCAAAGCCAGGCAAAGGGCAAAGAAGAAGAAGAACATAAGACAAGGTGAATTAAGGAGAACGCGACCAAGAAGAAAAGACAGGAAGAAAAAGAAGATAAAGAAGAAAAGGAAGATAAGCACGGAAAAGGTCTGAAAAGGGAGACAAAGGAAATGAATGTCTTGATTGAAGAATAAAGGATAAATAAAAGGCAAAAGAGCAATAAGGCAAAGGAAGATGATGGTGCAATAAGAAAAGGGATTACCAGAGAATAACAAAAGGACAAATAGAGAAAGAGAAAGAAGGAAAGAATATATACATATATAAGAAAGAAGAACAAGAGAGTGGAAGAAGCCAGAGAAGGCTAAATAAAAGACAGAAAAGAGACACAACAAAGAAAAGAAAAGAAAACAAAAGGAAAGAAAGCAGAACAACAAAGAGAAATAAAAGGACAAAGATGGCACAAGGACAAAGAAAGAGCAAAGGAGAAGATACAAGGCAATAAAGAAAAGAAGAAAGAAGAAAGAGGAGTAAAATAACGAGGAAAGAAGGGACCAAAGAAACAGGAAAGAGAAAAGGAGAACATAAAAGAAAAAGAGAGAAAAAGGAGACACAAAGACAACGAAAAAGGGACACAAGAGAAAAGGACAAGGAGAGCCTAGAAAAGGCTAAAAGAAAAGGAGAATAACAGAAGAAGAAGAAAAAAAAAAGGGACACAAAAAGGGACACAAGAGAAAAGGACAAGGAGAGCCTAGAAAAGGCTAAAAGGAAAGGGGGATAACAGAAGAAGAAGAAGGAAAAAGGATACAAAAGAGACACAAGAGAAAAGGACAAGGAGAGCCTAGAAAAGGCTAAAAGAAAAGGAGAACAACAGAAGAAGAAGAAGAAAAAAGGACACAAAAGGGACACGAGAGAAAAGGACAAGGTGAGCCTAGAAAAGGCTAAAAGTCCAAGGAGAGCCTAGAAAAGGCTAAAAGAAAAGGAGAATAACAGAAGAAGAAGAAGAAAAAAGGACACAAAAGGGACACAAGAGAAAAGGACAAGGAGAGCCTAGAAAAGGCTAAAAAGGACAAGGAGAGCCTAGAAAAGGCTAAAAGAAAAGGAGAATAACAGAAGAAGAAGAAGAAAAAAAAAGGACACAAAAGGGACACAAGAGAAAAGGACAAGGAGAGCCTAGAAAAGGCTAAAAGGACAAGGAGAGCCTAGTTAAAAAAGGGGTAAAAAGGAGCAACACGAAAAGACATACCGCAGGAGAAAGAGCAGCAAAAAGAAAGGACAAAGACATGCAATGAGCAGAGCGGACAAGCGCCACCAAGGAAATAAAGGCAAGAGGCACCTCAGGGCCAGGACCAAAGGTGTTGAGACAGAAATAATATAGATGATAAGACAACAAGTTCTCCAAAGAGTCACTGGCGGTGACGAAAGTGAAAGGATGGATGATAACGGCTGTCTACGACAAACAACGAATAACAAGAAAGAGATAGCATTTCAAGGACAAAGAAGGCGGAGAAAGAAGAAATGGCAGCGACAACTGCAGCCACATGGAAGGTAGAAGATAGAGGACAAGGAAGCGATGGAGACACTAGATTCACGAAGGGCATGCAGTAAAAAACAGAGACTCATTGAAGAAATGTAATGACAAGTACTCTCTCTCTCTCTCTCTCTCTCTCTCTCTATATATATATATATCTCTCTCTCTCTTTCTCTCGCCCGTTCACCTCCATCAATATAACTGTGAATGAGGACGATAGTAAATGTGTCACAAAGATTTGTTTGCAACAAGGGGGGAGATGTCGTGACCTGACAGTGTGGGCGACGGACAGTAGGGCGTTAGGATCCTGTGGGCAGAGTGACCAGGTCACCGGACACCGGATCCGGTGACGTCAATTTTCAAACCCAGAATTTAAAAATCACCCCCACTAAAAGATGCATCTTAACATTATGAGTGCAGGCATATCAAACTTTATTTTTCTATCTTGTTCCCATGGGCAGTTTTGCTTATAAGCTGTTAAAAGCAAACTCCCCATTCTATCCTATGGGACAGATAAGCTTTCAATAGTGAAAAAGAAATTGTCATTGTTTCACTATCAGGACATGCCACACACATCAGGGCATGTCCTATCTTTCACGTACACTGCACCGTGCCCACAGGGGAACCGTGGGACTACCTTAGGGTTGACTAACATGTAAGAAAAGGGACGATTAGGGCCTGGCAAGTGGGTGCACTTACCAGGTCGACATGGCAGAACCAAATTGCGCACAGACACTGCAGTGGCAGGTCTGAGTTACATTTACAGATTGCTTATGTGGGTGGCACAATCCTTGTTGTAGGCCCACTAGCAGCATTTGATTTACAGGCCCTGGACACCCATAGTGCACTGTACTAGGGACTGACTAGTAAGTCAAATATGCCAATCATGGCATCACCAATCCATAACAACATTACAGGGAGCATTTGCACTTTGGCACTGAACAGCAGTGGCAAAGTGCCCAAAGCATCTAGACCAGCAAAAATGAAGTCCAACACACAGCAACATAACAGGAGATAAAGGCAAAAATACAGGGTAACCCCACGCCAATGATGCCAGGTCTGACAGTCATCATAAATAGTGTGTCCACTTCCACAGTTAAGTTCGCATCTGTCAACTGGAACCATGTGTGATATGTACCTGAAGAAGTAGTCATGATTCAGCCTCTCTCATATAGAAATGTGTGAAAAGTTTCCAACCCAAGCCATTAGAGCAATCTAAGGTAATTTATGTTGTGCTCGAAGAATTCATAGATGACTTGCCTTAAGGTCCAGCTCTAAAAACACACAGTGGCAGTAACCATGTATAGATGGAAAAGTATGAAGGAATGTAGAATGTGATGTAATTGTCATCTAAAGAAGTCTGTTTGACAATCCTCTTGAACTCCAAATGTGGTTTAGGGAAATTGTTCAATTTAGAGAAGTCAGGAACAACATGACCTCACAAGATACCTGATGTGCTAAAAAGAACTATAAGGGTCTATCACAATATCAAATATAATTGTACAGGAGCGGTTTTCTCCAAGCCAAGCTCTCTTCCCCATGGTGACTTTTCAAGTTGATCTGAGGACATCAGGACTTCATGGGGTACTTGCCATGGCCATCTCCTGCTTGATAAGCCAGAGCTCCAGAAACGTTTAAAGTATAAGGGTAACTTTCCTCAATGAGCCTAATCTCTGCAACATAGTTCATGACGGGGATTATCTGTTGCTTTTGGTCTCAGTTAGATGACCTTTAAAGACATCAATAAAACCTTAGAGTAAATTTGTATTATAACATTGGAAACATAGCCAATCCTCCAATGCTTAATTAGTTAACTTACAAAAAAATCAAACCCCTGTCCATCAAGGAGAAGCATCATTTATCATTCACCAGGGGATACACATTACATTTTGGAACTAATCTGAATATATCAATATACCACAACCACTCTTCTAGAGATTTTAACATTGAGGACCATAATTTGGGATGTAGAATAACTTGGGATGTAGAAAGGCACATGATAATTGTGTCACATTGTACCACCACTCTTTTAAGCAATGACCTGATTTAGCACTCTTCGCTTCCTATAAATTAGACTTCATTGTGTCAAAACTGGATTCATTACACACGGAGAATCAAATCCAGATCAGCGGTCTCACTTCTTCCAAATATATTAGGTCCTGATAAAACATCACTTGACCTATTCAGGCAGCTTGGGTGAAACATGTAGACCAGACTAGAGAGAGTACAGAATGACTTCTGTTCGATGCATTCTCCATTGTTAACATTGTCAGGAATCCCTGTTACTAAACACATTCAAGGAGAGACTCCTAGATAATTCTAAACTCATGTTTTCTGTTTGTTACACAGAACCTCCATTATCACTGATGCACCACCGCCTATTATTAAGGACAGTGAAAAGATTTCCAAAGGTGTCCTGCTAGGCATTGCACGGCCGGCCTAGCGTCGGACAAAACCCTATGATGAAGCACGCCACCCAGGTGGGGAAGGGTTCCTAATGAAGATGCTACAAGAGTATCTTTTGAAGAACCAGGTGCGTAGAAAGGATATAGAAAAAAATCTTACCACTATGTCCAGGCAGAGTTATGACAATGAACGTCACATCTTTTGGTTGACAGTTTAGTATTGAGAATGTTTGTAATGGGCCTGTTCTAATCTCCCAGACACCCCCTCTGACCCCCTTTCTTTGCCGGTTTGGAATTCTGATTGACACCTGTACACATTTTCTGTTACAGTAGCTTATTCTCCCTATATTTCCAAGTTTCATTTTAAGCTAAATATGCGTTTTTTCTCCATTTTGCATAACACAAAAATGTGTGTGACTTTTGCCTTTGAGATGCTAGTTGAGTAGCAAATATTTTGCTGAGAAGTATTTTCTCCTCAAACTATTCTCCTGCTGGTATTTCGGTGACTTTTCTGTGAGGAATTCCCTTACAGAGATGCTACTCAAGCTACAGCAAAAGGTACAACACCTAATTTCACCAAAATTATATGTGTTTCTTGAAACGAGATTTGAGGTTCAGTACAACAATATTTATGACCTATCTCTTCTTATATAATCTAAAAAATGATGTCATTAATCCCCCTTTCAAAGAGTATTTCAAGGTTTACTCTTTGGACTCACTTGCAATAATCATTAGGATGAACCCCACGAAATAATTACTCATTAACAAGAGCATAATTTTTTATATCAAGGCTGATGATTCTTATCAGTACTTAAACAGTTCCATGTTTGAAGACAACTCAGACCCTCAAGGGAAAAAACTCATGAGTGTCACAATAATATCGAAAAACTCAGCCCTGCTGAAATAGAATTATTGCTGAAATGGAATTCTTGCTAAACACCCATAGCTGTAGACAAACACATGGCTCACCTGGTTTGGGCTACTTGAATATCTTCGGATGCACACCTTCCATTTTTAATAGTGCAACACCATTTAGAATTTATCCTGAACAAACTTCAGCACAAATTAAATATCTACCTCGAAATGCACATCCAATTAATTTTTTTTTGTTTGATTACTTTATGAGCTGCGGAATTGATTTGAAAACTGTACTTCTATCATTACATTTCTCAAGACTAGATAATGGTAAATAATCTAGACTGACAGATATTCGTAAAATTGATGCAACACCTCTAAAAGGAGCCAATTACACGGTATTAAGAAGACTACAGCAAAAACAATATGTGACCATATTACCTCAATTCTTGTTAAAACTAGGCCAGCATGAAACTAAAATTAATCTGGTGTAATTCACGTAATTTTGAACATTTTGAGCTACGCTTGTAATGCAAGATTCCCAAAATTAGGCCATTACACCGTTTTGCATAATTTTGCACTGGTTGCTGTAAAATTTTACTGCAAAAGTCCCAGTTCATAGTAATTCACAGTAAAGATTTACTGCGAATGCACAAGTCCAACAGCTGTTTGCGGTGCTCTTGTTTAAATGCATTTTTTTCTAAAAAATGGACTCAAGGATGCATTTTGTGGTCAAATATAGCACAGAATAGCAGATTTGCATTTTGCATAACTATGTGTAATGTTGGGTAAGTGTGCTTAATTACACAAAAGCAAGTTATGTGAATTTTGCACACCCTTAGTTGCAATGGACTGTAATCAGAGCCAGAATTATCTACATAATAACATATATAACTCACAAACCGGTACATATGGGCACTCCTATTTATTTGACACAGAAATTGAATTTATCTGAATACACTCAGTGGTTTCCCATTGAAGATACAGGGCCTCAGTAAACAGAGCGCTTCAGTCAAGCCCTTCTTAAGAGTGCACACGAGATTTATGTATGTCTTTCAGATTATTTATGGACTACATAATGCACTACTTTCAATATTGAATAGAGAAATCTTCTTATTCAAAGCCATCTTCATTCCTGGTAGCATGCAATTACTTCAGTTCAATCTCCATGAGCTATTCAGTCAATACTAATGGCTCAGCAATAATAACAAAATGTGGTTCTGTCTAGAGTAGCTTTTAGTGGCACGTATGCTACATCTTTGGTCATTTAATGAGGGACTCTCATGCATTCTAACAACTCTTATAATTCCTTTCAATCCCTGCATAGCAAGATATGTGTACTGCCTTTCGTGTACAAAGTTCGTCTTTTCAAGTCAACATGAATTGACGCTGCATTCATAGCGTATAAATCTAAGTCAAATTCAATAGCGAGAACCATCTCCATTTTCAGTTATTGATAAATGTTGTACCCCTCTATTCAATTGCCTTCCGGATCCCTTCCCTTCCTAAAAATGATGGTCTTATTTGGACTTTGATAAACAGGATACTCCATCACAAATGTGGAAGATGTCCCACCCAGTGTATTGCATTTGTATTAGCACCAACATAACTACAGCACACGTGATATCTATCACGTTTTGACAGAGCATTACGTCTGCCAAACTCTAAACAAGTCCCATTAATGCACCTCAGTCTACATGCAGCAACGAATCATAAATTCCCTCATAGTAGATTACAAATCTACAACCAGAAACAAAGATCAACAAGTAGGTTGCAATATATTTACCACAGCGAAACTCATGAAGCAACATCCAAACAACAATGAAAACGTGCAAACTCAATAACCTCATTAAAGTTCATTATATATATATATATATATATATATATATATATATATATATATATATATACATATTTGTCGACTATACCAGACCTTGACTTTACTGTTGGCCTCTGTGTGACTCACTTTGGGTTCCTAAGGGCCTTTCTCTGATGCTTAGGGGACCTTAGAAGTTTACTCTTGTGGTTGTTTAGGCACTGAAAGGGATTGTGTAAACTTCGAAAAATTTCTCATTGAGAACTCCAGTGCTTCAGGACGATCTGCGTGAGAAGGTATCCGATTTGCAGCTCCACAGCATTGGATTGAATCTCAGTTTTATCACAGTCAATGCTCCCAGCACCACTGAAAAACAACTAAGTTCCATTTTTCTTTGAGACTTAGGAAATGTTCTGCAAGAAATTGTCAAAACTCCAGAGTGTCCAACCTGCTTCAAGTATCCAGCCTTTAGTGCAATGCTGGCAGCTAAAATTTCAGCGGCAGCCTGCACCGGGAGGATTTTTCCCTCGAAAAAAGTGCCAAGGTCCCTATCTACATTATGACTTAAAACATTCTTGAAAATTTTGACTTCCAGACTTTCATTGGGACTAATCCACTTGTTGATTCAAACCAGGCCACCATCAAGGCTGGTCTATTGATGGCACTTTGCTCTATTTTGCTCTATGTTCATTTAAATATTTAAAAAAAAAATCCATATCTCAGAATCACCTTATTGGATGTTTGTCATATATTGGTTCTATTTCACTCAAAATCTCTTGGTTGTGGAATTTTGTGTTTTGTGTGACTTTTTCTACTGTGTATATACTGATTAAATACTTTACACATTGCTTTTAATTTAACCCTGAATGGTTTGTGCCCTGTTACCAGGAATTGAACACTAGTGTGGTTCATTTTATTTGTATGGCATCTAGCATAAGGTGGCCTTAAATAATCCACTTTCCCACAATAAAGTTTAATTATATCCAGTTATATTCGCAAAAAAAGTGTTTAGCTGCCACATGCAACACGAATGGCACATACTTGCCTTTCTATCTTTTTCTGTCATGGTTACGATTGGCAATTTAGTTAGAGGGGTGCCAACCTCAGTGGCGGCTCTTCCTTTTGTGTTCCATGGTTCTGCACCTCTGGTTTCATGGCTTGTTATATTATACCTAGTGAATATTGTATTACAGCCACAATAACAAAAAAATGTCAATCTACTTCTGGGCCAGTCTCATGACAAAAGTGAGACGGTCTAATGGCTGGTGCAGGCGCATGAAGGTGCCTGCACCAATGATCAGAGATATTATCCAGGGCTGGTGAAATCCAGGCCCTGGTACGTCTCAGTTCCTCCCCCATCTGTGATGTCCTAAGACATCACTGCTGAAGGTAGCCATGGGTGCCGCAGTCGTGCAGTGCTATTGGCTACACACCAGCTAGCCTGCCACCCCAACCTACTCCAGTTTGTTACAGAGTTGGGAAATGATCGTGGGGAAAAATCAGAGACTACAGCCTGGTACCCATGACTGCGCAGGTGAGATGTTTCAGTTTCATGCTGCAGTGCTGGAAGCAGAAAGGAACAGGGGTCCAGCAATGAGTGTGCAGACAGCCAGGTAAGAAAATAGAGCTTTTGAATGTTGTGTGCATATGGGTGAAAGTGTGGGTCTGTGAAAGATAGTGTGTATTAGTGAGCATGTCTGTGTGTGTATGCGGGTGAAAGGGAGAGAAAATCAGAGAATATGTGAGTCAAAATGAGTGATAGAAAGAGTGAGTTTGAGTGGGAATGAATATGAGTGGGGGAGGGAGAATGACTGTGTGTGTAACTGTTACTGTGTGCAAGTCTTTTTGTGTCAGAGAATGGGTGAAAGGACGAATAAAAAAAGAATTGAATTGAATTGAGCTAGAGCAGGAATGGTGGCTGAGTCAGTGTGAGTGAAAGTGAGGCTGAGCATGAGTGCGACCAGACAAGTAACAGTGAGATTGAGTGAGTGAGACTGAGCAAGTCAGAATGACCGACACTGATTAGGAGTGAGCCAGAGTGAGATTAAGGGAATCGAAATGAATGGGACTTGATGAATCAGAGTGAGGCTAAGCAAGACGAGTGAGTCAGAATGAGTGAAAGAGTCAGAGTGAAAATGAGTGACACTGACTCACTCAGTTTTGTGACTTACACAGAGTTAAAAAAGTAAGTGCAAATGCGACAGAGTAAGCGAATAGGAATGGGAAACGTCGTTTACAACGTGGTCGTTACATCGCAATGCCATTACATTGCGGTTTTTAGAACGCAAGTTCGTCACAACGACTTCCGCTGGATGGCGCTCTAGGACAAGGAATAGTATAATTTACTATCCAACACCTTCCCTACTGTATGTAGACTGGAGTTGGAATAGTAAATTATACTACTCCTAAGTCCAGCGCCCTCCAACGCAAGTCGTTTTAATGACTTGCGTTGTAAAAACCGCGATGTAATACCATGCGATGTATTAGCATGCGTTGTAATGTCATACAACCATAGGAATGAGTGGGAGCTCAAGATACACAGTAAAAGTGAGTGGAAGCGAGCTCCCCTCTCAGAAGACAACAGGCTTGCTCTCAAGAATTGGAGTCAAGGATTAATCCCCTCACAAACTTTTAAAGTGTACCAGCCAACACTGACCGACTGTATGAGCAGAAGAGCTTTTGACATCTCTTTAAGGACTTTTAAACTACCATGTGTACTTGGCCGTGAACCCTGGGTTTTGAGAAGAACACAGGAATATGTCTCCTTAGCAGACATCAAATAAAGAAACATGCCTGCAAGACTAACGTGTCTCGTTTCAATGTGGATTAATTTAAGGGCCAGTCACACTGGCAGGTCTTACGAATTTCACATTGGCAATATTTGCCAGTTAGCCACTAATCTTATGATGCAGCTTGGTAAATCAATGTGACAGTGATGGCACGTATTAGAAATTAAAAGCAGCTGTTCAAATAAAAAAAAAACAGTTTATTCTACGAATATTGCAGAAGGTAGGTTTCCATGGAAACCTTTGACTTGGCTGAGCATTTGTTCACATTATGAACCCTAATGGCCTAATGCGCTAAGGGACGAACTATTTTGTAAAATAGAAAATACTTTCTGAAAAATGGAATCACCTATGGATTTCCGAGGTATGAGATTAATGGGATAATGCTGAGGTTGGATCACATTATGAAGAGTTTAGGGGATTGGGAGCGATTAACTGAGGTGCAGGCAGAGGTGTTCCTTACTTGCTATCCAGTTATTACAAAGTTAATTCGCTCAAAGTGGGGTCAATTTCATTTTGTGTCTATTAAGTTCATGTGTAATAAAGAAAAAGCAGAGCGAAAACAGATTTGTCAAAGCAATAGGACTGGGTTTAAGTGGTAAAGCATGCAGCATAACAACATTAAAGTCAAACAATCATGAAAGAAAAGGCTCTCCTGGTTTTAATTCTATGCAAATACAGGTTAGATCTCAAAGGATTGACAATTATTGATCGTCTCCAGTTTCAATGACAAAGAAAGGAAGGAATATAATGAAGGCTTCCTTGACACCCGACCTTTATTTCGTATTGAAAAACACGACTATATTGAAGCCTTGGAAGATTTCCATATGCACAGTCTTTCATTTCAAGGACCTGGAATAAGAAAGCATGGAGTGACATGGAACACGATGGCATTCAGGCAGAGCCAATGGGATTATTCAGCAACAGACGTCTGCATTATGTGGCAACTACAACTTCATTATGCAGTAAGGGAAAGACATAATAAATGCCAAGGACAAGAGTAACAAGCTATATGTTCTGTGATTGAAGATAATATATGTGACTCATTTATAGATATAATTATTTAGCTATTATGTCTTCATAGCACACATAGATGCAAACGGAATCCCATTGTTATAAAAAAAATCTCAAGTCTGCTAGGAAATTGACCATATTGCCGTGTATGTTTTTGAAAATAGTTTCCACCAATATTTAGTTATTCTGTCTTTTGCGGAAGTGTAGTAAGGCCATGTTATCAGCATTGCACTTTTAACGCCTCATAAAATTGCTAGTATAATGCATATATAATGATGCACTAAGTATAAACCCAGTTTAGGCGAACGTTACTTATATAAAAAAGCAACTACGATTCTGCAGAGGCATTTATGTTTCAAACCTTATCTTATTATACCGCATTATATATGTATTCATGTACATTTCTCACAAAGGTTAATGAGGTAAGATCTTAATTTGTGATGCAAAATGGCTATGGTTCTCCTGAACTAGTGCCTAATTTAAATAATATTTGGAATGAGAACATTTTGTAAAATAAATATGACTCCAAAATAATAGGTAAATAAATGACACAACAAAAAAAATTCCAACAACAATTTATAAAAATGAAAACTATTTATCTCTTTAAAATAACACCTAAATAACAAAAATCAAATGTAGGGATTCAGAGTTATGGTTTTTTCAAAGATTAAATCAAAATTTGTGCATTCTAGTGGCAAAAAGCTTATAGCACAACTTGCAGCTATCTGGTCGCACTGGACTGAGATAAACTCAAAGTTTTAGGCTGACTACAATAGAGCATGGGCAGGTCGGACAGGATGAGTGCTAGGTCCGGGTCAGAAGTTTATCTCCAGAGTTCGACTTTTTCTTGGAGCTTTTGTCTCGTCGGCAAGCCCATTAGTAGGTCCTTGGTCTTCTTGGATCTGGAGTTCTAGTCAACGATGCTACTACTCAGTGGCTCTGTGTAAAGATAGGCGTCTGATCCTTCACTTTCAAAGGAGAATAGGGTCTCAAATCGGACATCAATGGCTTCCCTCTCGATTTATGGTTGGACTCAGCCTGGAGCTTTTCAGCAGAACAAAGCAGCAAAGTTCATCCAATTGGTGAGTCGACTTCAAGCCTGTCTGCTCCTGGAGCTTTTCTGCAAAACTTCGTAGTTACATGGTTCCTTTGAGGAAAACATAGGTCCAGTAGTTCCAGCCAAGAATTTAGACTCTGGATTGCTTCTTGATGGCTAGGACTCAATTTCTCACAATGCACCAGCACAATCCAGGAAAAATCCAGTTGCAACTGGTCAGCTATGGTGATCCTCTCTTTGGCTTTTCAGGTGACGTCTTCCAGCTTTGTTGTGCCTTTTCCTTTAAGTCAGACCAGTCCTTTCTTTTTGGAACTTTGTGAGTACAGCAGGTGCAGTTCTTCTGAGTGCAAGCCTTCTGTGGTGCAGTCTAAATTGTAGAGTTCTCCCCAGCCTGGGTACCCACTGTTGACTACACCACACACAGAGCTTAGTATAACATGTCGTTATTCTTCTACATTTAACCGTGAACCCAACATTCTGGGGTTCAAATCTTTTTTGTTGTGTTTTAGGAAAACAGAAGCATATTACATTCTTGGAGCGTAAAGCTTCAGTTGCAAGAAGGTAAATAAGCCAATCCCAATACAAAAAAATAAAAAATACCAGTCTCTCCCCCCACCCACTACCACCCTTGAAGTACTCACTCAATGACTTTATCGGCAGTACACAAGTCTCAGCTCGAAATTCATGGTCTACTTGACAGCATTGGTCTGTGGGGCATCTCATGCCTCAGTCAACCCACAGTAAGCCGAGGTATCTAGGACATGTCAGTTCTCGAAATTTCCCAGACAATAAAGCAATTAAAGGATGCCAGAGCTCTCTGTATGTGTCAGCTTTGGTAGTAAGGGTGAGGGCGAGGCACTCCATGCCCAAAACTCAGCATTCTAAACCTTCATTCACTTCACTACACTCTAACGCTTACATCACAGTTCTGCAGAGTCCATAAGGAGCCAAAAGGGTTCTGTCATTGCTAAGTTACACAACACTACACAAGGGTCCAAAAGGGCAATCTTTCTCTTGATGTTTCAGGCTGTGTTCTGAGGGGGTCCTGCAGCATTTCTCCTCCATTCTGGGCTGGGGGGGAGGGGGGTGGGGGCACCCAATAGGGATAAAGTTACCTCCTGCTGCTATGACCACTTCCTAAGGTGAAGTGTGACCCTAAATTTACTGTTTCGATATAACTCAAAATCTTTCCTTGGTTTGAATCAAAATGGAGATTATCTTTTTCTTGTGTGTGTGTGTGTCTGTGTAACCCATCCCAAAGGTGTGGCTAACAACTCATGCAACTTGGAGCCCCTCTCCTAATCTAGTTAGGGGGGTTGCCATCTGACAAGGGATCAAGGAAGTGGGGGCTAGCCTGGGTTTTGTGACATTTGTTTGAAGTCCAGTGTATCTCCCCACTCCCCTTCCCCTCCATGGCTTCTCCGGGAAGCAAATCTAATCCCACCAAATGGATGTATTATTTCAGCCCCAGCCCTCTTCACTCCTACTCAGGGAGCAGTTTGGCTCAGGCTGTCAAAGAGTGACCAATCGGAAGAAGCTGGCGAAGGGCTTTTTTTAGGTACCTTCAGAATAGTAAGTTCTAAAACAATTTTCCTTTAATAGTTATAATAAATCTGACCTTGGCAAATTTATGGATTTATTGTAACCATTATTTTGATGCTTTGAAACCCCCAAGCAAAGATAGACTTTATTAAGACTATGGGGCTAGCAGCACTACAATAGGGCAAAAAAAGTTGGCCTCTTTCCCTACCAGGACACATAAAACATTCTTTATATTGTCCCTGTTTTTTATAAGAATGCACCCTATCTATGGGGATCTAGAGAAGACCTTAGGGATGATGTATAGGTCATAAAAACTTAGTTTTGGACTTTGGAAGTACTTTTAATTCCAAGGGCAAATCTGGACACTGTTTTATTTTAAAACCAGCCTCCAAAGCGGGACTGGCTTTAAAATGACACCAGGCACCACAACAGTGCACACTAATGTGTGTTAAGTTCAATGGGGTCGCTAAACCTATATTCCCTACCAAATACTAGGGGCTTACAATTAGGTTGCCATTGCCAATTAAAATTACACCGATAACCATATACCTTTAGAGGATGTAGCACTAGCCCTGGGCCTGGTTGGCAGAGCCTAGGGAACTTTCAGAGTCAGTAACCACCAGCATCAGTCAAAAAATTAAGGTAATCCGGCCAAAAAGGATTACTTTCCTACAATCACTATTTCCACTGTGTTTCAGTTCCATTTTAATATGAATTATTAAATTACAGCTTCAGATACAAGTGACTCCATCCGTTCATCAATTGGTGATATTAACATACGTAGAAAAGTATGTGGCTGCTATGTGAAAAATAACTCTTTTTACTAGTTCCACTCCATTTCTTGATTACTTTTATTGCTGGTTCTTTACCCTGCAAACTGGCGCACTGCTCTACAGTGCCCTGGGTGTGTGTGCTGTGACCCCTAATACATAAAGAAATTGGCTAATCCTCATTTGGAGTTTTTAACTCTCCTATACGGCCACATTACATGGGGCAGAAATATCACCCATGCCATAGAAAATTAAATGTCACTCAAGGACTGCAGCACTTCCTGTGCCATTCCTTAGTGTAACAAGGAAAATATGGCTTCAGGTCTACCAGTCGGATTGCTGCAGTTTAAACCTGCAATACGACTTGCTAAAATAACTATTTTAGACAAGTAAAACCCTCCCTTTTAAATATTAGTACATCACCTCTATGTAGGTCTTATAGCCCACCGTGTAAGGTGCACTTTATCTAAAAGTGTGACATGTAGAATGGTAATGTTTACATGCCCCTACAGTGACAAGGCCCAAAAAGCTATTTTCACTGTGGGAGACATAGATGTCCCATAGTGCAGACTAAACTGCTAATACTGCTAAGTAGTAATAAAAAGGACGAGCTAAAAAAGTTAAAAAACACTATTCAATAGTTATGAACTATCTAATTCATTGGTGAAGTCCGATTTCTAATAAATATCTAGGAGAAATAACGTTCACAAAGTTACCCTTTAGCTTTCCAAGATTTTAGGAGACTAATTTATATTTGCTCTTCAGCTTCTGCCAGCTAGTGCTCAGCCTTCAAAGAGGTGTCAATTTCCTCCCAGAAGCATACAATGGGCTTAACCTAATGACCCTTCAGGGTGGGAGCTGTAACCCTTCTGTTGACACCACAGTATCAAATCTTTCAGGACAGGTCTATCTGAAACACATGTAAATTCGTGTGACCTTCAAAGGGAACAAAGAGGATGCTAGAACACTCCTTATGTATCGCCAGTCTAGTTGCTGAAGGACCCTGCTTTTGTCCTACCAGACTGCTGTCTGTTTGTGTACAATGCCTGCTTCAAAATGCTCCCTTACCAGTGTGGCAAAGGGTTTCATGTGACTCAACAGACCTGTCAGGCAGGACTTGACACTGTGGTATCAACTAGAGGGCCACAGCCCTTGCCCACCATATTCAACTGAGCTCAGAAGAGTCAACTTTGCCCTTTCAGGTCAACCTATTGTGAGCTGCTAGGAGGAACTTTATTCCTCGTGAGCTAGCAACAGCTGAAATGTTGTTAATTTTCCTTAATACTTATTATTTTTAAATCAGAATCAGACTTCATCACTGTATTGGATTTTAAAAACTATTGAAAATGATAGCTTAATTATTTTCCAGTTGGTCCCATTCCAGAAACAATATTAGCATTTTAATCTGTTTTCTACATAAGGTGTCTAGACCTGTCACAGTGAAATTAGCTTGTATAGCCTTGCCCCTGTAGAAATATAACATTCATTTTCTAAATGTACACATTTTAAACACCAGGCACCCTACCGCCTTGTGAGTTAGAACAATTACTTAGACATGACTTCCTAATATTTAAATAGGAGATTTTTACCTGTTTAAAAGGATTATTTTAACAGATCCCACTGCAGGTGTTATGCTGCAGCAGTAAGGTTACATTGGTGGGCATAAGGCCATGCTTTCTTTGTCACAATCACACTAGTGTAAGGAAGAAAAAGTGTTGCAGCTCACAGGTGCCATTTTACATTTCTACACTATAGGTGTATTCTCTGCACCATGTACTATAGTCTTATAAAAAAGTTTAAAACACCAGTCAGGGATAAGCCAATTTCAACATGTTTTAAGGATCATGACCCATATCCTGGGTATCGGGTGGCAGTGCTTCAGTGTGCGGAATCTAAAAACCATCAATAAATTGAGCAAAAAGTTGGGAGTGACTACTCAAAATGGCCATTTTCACACAGTGGCCACAACATTTTTCTTCCTGTTTGCAGCCGGCCATTTAAATTACTCATTACTCTGAGATCAGTCAGGGTTCCATGGTACCGAAATGGCCGATTGGGCGTCTCCCTTGCCCAATGGAGGAAGCCTTTTTTCTATTTTTCGTACCGCTAGAGCCTCCTGAGACCAACCATCTTGATATGCACAACTGTCTATTCTCCTCAAGCTCAACCAAAGGCACCACTTTAAACACAAATTCCTCAAAAACAGCTGAACAGATTTATTCCAAATCACAAAAAAACATTTTATTGAGTAGAGTTTTGGCTTTTGACACGTTTGGTGTAATTAAGTTCAGCCATTTTTTCTGTATCAGAAAGCGACCTTTTCAATGGGAATTAACACAGTAAATCAACGTTCTAGCCCTCCCCCTCCCCAATGTGAATCAGTGTAAACATTTCCTAAAAGGAGCTGCTCTGGGTAAACTTATGATTTTGAAAGTTTTGTGCACATTCATCAAACAGTCCCAGAGTTATTATCAAAATAATAGTTTTCTTCCTATAGACAATCTGATCTATAGGTATATATATATATATATATATATATATATATATATATATATATATATATATATTTCTCACACGATTCCCAGCAAGGGAAACAATTGGGTCGCACTCCACAGGTCGTTTTGCAATTTTTCTTTATTTTCTTTTACATATTCTGCAAGTTCAAGGCAGCTTGCTCACGATCGTGAGCAAGGTATTGAGTAATACCGAAACGCGTAGATCGTAAGCAAGCTGCCTTGAACTTGCAGAATATGTAAAAGAAAATAAAGAAAAATTGCAAAACGACCTGTGGAGTGCGACCCAATTGTTTCCCTTGCTGGGAATCGTGTGAGAATTGGAAGCAGCGTGGTTCAGCTGCAGGGCGCCGCACCCGTGGTGAGCGCTGCAGAATCGGCAAATGGAACCATAGTGGATGGATATATATATATATATATATATATATATATATATATATATATATATCTCCAAAACACACCACTCCATTTAGAAGAAGTAGAGGCCACTCGGGGGACACGCTGGAAGACCTTTAATAGGACAGCTCGGGCATGATGCATTTCGGCATTACAGCCTTCTTCGGATGCCGCTGATTGCAAGGTACTGCTCCACCCACACCTTTAAAATATCCAGACTCACTCCCATTGGCGATAGTCCGCTTGATATCAGGTCACATATATATACAGAAACACATACATATACACATATATACATACACATTTATACACAGGCACACATACAGAGATATATGCACACTTATACACACCCACACATACATATACCGTAAACACTTCCCACCAGCATACTGTGACTGGTTTGAGCGAGTACCTCCGTCCATGATGGTGATCTCACGTATTCACCACATTCCTGCCAGAAAATGAATGACTAGCACTCTTGGGATGAAATACATTTCATTTATTGTATTCGGAAACCGCCTTTATTAAAATCAAATGTCAAGAAAAGGGGGGGGGGTAAAAAAAAGTGTGTTTCCCATGTTACTTCTCATTGAGAATTTAGGCATGACTACAGCCTGAACCGCTGGACAGAATAACACCAAATTTGGCAGAAAGGTAGCTCTTGGTCCAGAAAGCACGCTGTTTATTTGGTGTAAATTTGTTCAGTAATTTTTGAGACATTAAAGGAAAAAGAAATGTGTATATTTGGACAGTTATGATCCGATAGGCCAATTTAAAGGAGAATTGTCAATATCTTGGTTGGTTGGTGACAACCTGAAGAATATGTTTTGGCAGCCATTACAAGAATTAGGGACTTGGTCCTTGTCTACTGAAAATGAATTAAAACAATACGTCAGTGGGCAGTGTGAGCACACCTAGACCCTAGGGGGAATGTTTGGGGTCGCAAAGGGACCTTTATTATCTTGCCACAACATGGCCACATGCTGAGGCAGCACTTATAGGACTCTGAGGCATGGTCCCCTTTAAAGGGCAGGTTATGAGGGTCACAAAAAGAGAATGCATAAATGACCATAACAGATTTTAGTTACAATGTAAATCATTTGTTGATGGTACCATACTAATTTGGGGAATTGTGGTGTATTTTAAGGTGGCAGTACCCTGTGAAAAAGCCTTCTGCCGAGATTTCATGAAACATGTTTGAGAAAACTGTTATCTCATGTTTTCCTATAGAGGTTATGGAAGGTGCTCTAGAAGCTAAAAAGAGAGCATATTTTCTGTAAATTCCCACACTCCTTCTCATCCATATCATAATAAAGTCTGACATTCTCAGTAAAACAGGAGCAGTCTGCCAATTGATTCCTTTGTGTTCCACTGCAGTCTCCCGGAGTGTTCTAAAGAACAACTAGAGCGCTAATAGTCTTACTTATATCAAAAGTATGGCACACTGGAAGCCACATTGAGTGAATCAAATTTAATTTAGAAAGGAACATAATGAGGGGTTTCATTTTGTCATAGAAATTATGGTTAGTGCTGTAGGAAGTAAAATTATGATGCATTTTAAGCGAGTTCTCAAATATCTTCTTCCTCTATTTCATTAAAACATTCTAGCATGCAGACTGAACCATGCCTTTTCAACACCAGCAGCAAACTGCCAGTAAACTCCCTGGTGATCAGCAGCGTTACTAAAGTGTTCTAATGAGCAACTAGAGTGCTAACATTCTGAATTTACGTCATAAGTGTGTCACATCTGAAAGCCATCTGGATGGAATTTAAGTGGAAAACAGAAAGCAGTTTCTAATGAGGATACTGCAGGAAAGGAGGAAATTTGGACTCTTCTTAACAAATAAGTCTCCCAAGATGTCGGCAAGAGAAAAAAGAGCCCACATATGGTACAAATATCACCCAAATGTAGTCCAATTATAGCACAACGACACAAGTGTGCAAAACACTTAGGGCCTCATTTATGAAAAGGGGTGCATCGCTGGGCAAAAACACTGATGCCTCACTTTTAGTAGCACCATCCTTACAACACCATGGATGCGACGTATTTACAGAGACGTCAGGAATCTTGATGTGTGAGGCACAGAAATGAGGCATTGCTGGAGTGTGTTTGATAACTGATGCAACTCCAGCAAAGTGTCATCACACATGGGTGGGTTCCATGTTAAAAGCACTGCGTCACTCCTTATGCCTGATTGAAGCAGTTGTAAGGATTGTGACGCAGTCAAGTTGTAGAAGTGGCGCAGTGAAATCTCATACATTTCACTGTACCACTACTACGAGGGTTTTTCATGGGGCTTTTTCATGGGGGAACGCCAACCCGATGCAGGTATAATGTAGCGCAGACCTTTACAAAGAGATGCATCTGCCTAGATGCATCACTTTGTAAATATGGGGTAGTGTGGCACATTGTTTACTCTGCCGCAGCGTCACAAAAGAGTGACACAATGGTGGTGCAAGCACTTCATAAATAAGGACCCCAAATTTTTTAATTTTTTTCTCCAGTTTTATATAGCACAAACTTGAGTTGAAGGTATTAGAGTGATTTACATGAGTATCGGTTACATTACACAAGGACACATTGTAGTAATTCAATCGTAGGCAGATAGTTAGTAAGATGATTTATTGAACAAGTGCTGCGCAGCAGCTCACACAGCCAGCAAGATCATCAATTCAGTTAACATTTTAAACAGCATTCTAAATAGGAATACAGTTGGCAAAGGATGTAGAACACAGTGGATAGGTACATTCTAACAAAGACTAGAAGGCCTACCTAATCAGAACACTACATCATCCTCTCTCCTACAAACAAAAGCAGAAGAGAGAACAGTAATAGATCCAGAACAGAAGAAGCAAGAATTTAGCGGAACCTGGCAGGAATGACTCTGGTGCGAGAACCCCTACGAGGCAATACAGAAGGAGTAGAAATAGAGGGAGAAACAGAAGGAGTAGAAGCAGGAAGAACCGGATGAGCAACAGAAGGGGAAACAGAAGAAGTAGAAGAAGAATGAACAGGATGAGCGACAGGCTTGTCTATTTTTACAACCCTGGCAACATTCCACCAGTTTTTCATATTAACTCTCACGGAATTTCCACAGACCTTGTCAATGACAAGTGGTTCAGAAAATTTAGGATTTCCCTTGGTAGAGTGAGTGGGTAATTTGATTCGAATTCTATCTCCCACAACAAATGACTGGGAAACCACCTTCTTCCTAGAATCAAAAACCTCTTTCTGTTTAGACTGGGCATGCAAAACATTAGATCTGACTACTTCATCAACATTATCAATCGAATTCAATTTCACCCATCGTGACATCCACCCAGGACAAACTTTTGAACACGGTTTTCTCCCACGCAACAGTTCGAATGGGGAAACCTTGGTGGAGGAGTGGGGAGTGGTACGATAAAACCACAGCATGGACCTGACTGCGTTCGGGACGTGACAGTGTTGAGCAATGGCCCACTGAATGCAATTGTTGAGCACCCTGTTCATGCGCTCAACAAGACCATTCGTCTGAGGGTGATAAAGCGCACTCCTCAGATGATCAATGCCACTCAAATTGACAAAAGAACTAAACTCTTGACAAATAAATTGAGGACCATTATCACTCACAATGGAAGACGGAAAACCTTCACGCAAGAACAAGTCTTTCAGAAAATCAATGATATTCTTAGACGTGACTTCACTTACAAAACGAACTTCAGGCCACTTAGAATAGTAGTCGACAGCAACTATGGCAAATCTGGAGGCAGGAGGAAGTAAATAGAATGGACCAACCAAGTCAATACCAATCTTTTCCCACGGTTTGTCAGGAAACGGGATAGGTTGGAGGGGAGGAGAACGTGTTTTCAAACATTTTTCAGCACTAGAGCAAACAACACACTCAGCAACCACAGTGTCTATGTCCTGATCCATCTTGGGCCACCAGTAATGCTCTCTAATTCTTCTTTTGGTTAGCGTCTTGCCAAGATGACCTTCATGCGCACCTTTGACTATTCTAGTCCTAAGATCACTGGGAGGAACGAGTCTATCACCCCGCATGAGGATTCCACCCTCCATAGAGAGTTCATCAGAAACTTTGACAAAGGTCTGAAGGGACACATGAACATTCTTTTCCCTGGGCCACCCTCCTCTGACGAATTTGATAACTTCACCCAGCAAAGTGTCTCTGGATAAATGTTCCCTCCACTCTCTCTCACTAATAGAACGCATATCATCAATCCCAACAAAAGCCACAAAACAATCCTCTTCATCATAATCTTCCTCACAATCTTTGTCAGAATCAACAACAATAGGATTTCTAGAAAGATAATCAGCCCTAACATTCTTATTGCCAGGTATATAGCTGACCTCAAAGTCATATTGGAGCAGTTTAGTTGATAGTCTGGCAATCCTGGGAGAATGATCTTTAATCCGAACACCAGTGAGGATAGAAACCAAAGGACTATGATCAGTCCTCAAACGAAAGCGTTTACCCCAAATATACGGATTAAACTTTCTGATAGCCCAACAACAAGCTAAGAGTTCTTTTTCAATAACAGCAAAGTTGGACTCTGCTCCACGAAGAACTCTTGAAGCATAACCAAGAGTGTGCTCCACCCCATCAACTTCCTGAGTGAGGACAGCCCCTAAACCAAAACTACTGGCGTCTACAGTAATGGTGCACAACAAATTGGGATTGAAAGGCTTCAAAACTTTGGACCCAGTAAGTTATTGTTTGATCCAAGCAAAGATTTTCTCACAACTTGCATCCCATAAAAAAGGTACTTCTTTCTTAAGCATGTTGGACAATGGTTGGACTCTAGTGGCATAGTCAGGTAAAAACCTAGCATAGAACTCACACAGTCCAATGAACGATTTCAAACCAGCCTTGTCTCTGGGTGCAGGGCTGTCGACAATAGCTTTAACAAGGCCAGGTCTGGGTTCTACCCCCTTCTCGGATAGCACGTGTCCAAGATACTCCACCTTGGGCGCTCTAAAAATGCACTTCTCTTTCTTTAAAACAACACCTGCATTACTTAGAGCTTCCAAAACCTCTTTCAAAGTCTTATCATGGTCATCACAACTCTTACCATGAATAAGCACATCATCTTGAAAAACGACCACGCCCTTGATGTTCTTCAAGATATTTGTCATGATCCTCTGAAAGACTGCTGCCGCAGAGGCCAACCCAAATGGCATGCGGCAATATTGAAAAGAACCTATTGGGGATACGAAAGCAGTAAAATGCCTGGAAGCAGGATCGAGGACCACCTGGTGATATGCGGATGCTAGATCCAGCTTGCTGAAACACTTGGAACCATCAATAAGTGACAACATGTCGGGGATCTTAGGCAGGGGAAACGAATCGACCCAAATGTTTCTGTTTAGGCTGCGTAAGTCAACGCAGACACGAAGCTCCCCAGTCGTCTTCTTAGCAACTACAAGGGGAGAAAGCCATAGAGAGGATTCAATGGGTTCAATTATCCCCCTGCTACAGAGATCATGAAGTTCTGACTCGAGTTGCTCCCGCACACTGAATGGGACATTTCTTAGTTTGTGTTTAATTGGGATAGCATTGTCTTAAACACGGATAGTGTGCATAAATCCTTTCACTTCCCCCAACTTATTGCTAAAAACCCCAGGAAACTCTTTGGCTAAAGTGCAGACAAAATCAACATCTTGGTAGGAAGGGAGATCATTTGTGGTAGGACAGTCCTCAGATTGAACAACAGCAATGGAAATGGGATCCTTGGTTCCAGGGCGGAGAACCATCTTAAACAACCCTTGGTGGAACCACCCAAGGATGTTCAAGCCTTTGACTGAGACATACACTTTGCCAAAGATTTTCCTCCCCCTAAATTCTATGGAATCTTCAAAATATCCCAAAAGTTCAATTTTCCTGCCTTCATAATTTAAAGGTAGTCTGTCTGGAGGATAGAGTTTGCGATTACCCCAAACTTCTTCGAAAAGTTCCTGGGTCAGCATAGTTATTCGGGCTCCAGAATCAACTAACAGACAAACTATTTTGTCTCCGATACCAAAATCAGAATAAGGATCTACACATTCTGACTCAGGATCTTCAATGCTAACCACTGCTACCATGTCTCTCAGATCATCTTGAATATTAGAATCATCTTGAGAGAGATCAGATACATATGCAACTGAAGTGGGGTTATAATTAATGTTCCATTGTTTACCAGATTGAGGGAAAGAAGAATTTCTTTTTACATTTTGGCATACTTTAGCAAAATGTCCCACCTTGCCACAAAGCCTACATGTGACACTCCTGGCCGGACAAGGACGACCAGACTTTGAATGAGGAAAATTCCCACATTTAAAACATATGTTCGTTTGTTTGAAAAATTTGTTGTCAGCACGACTTACTGTCCCCATCTTATTGTCAACAACCTTTACAACACTGACCACAGTTTCATCTTTAACACTGGAAGAGGAAGATCTTATATCTAATTCCTTAACAGAAACTTTAGAGAATTCGATGCTTTTTGCTACTCGCACAGTCTCCTCTAGAGAGGGATTATCAAGTGAGAGTAACTTCTGTTGAATATTTTTATCCAAACATTTGCAAATATACTGGTCTCTTATCATTTGGTCCTTAAAATTTTCGAACTCGCACTCTGCACTCAATACTCTAAGTGTAGAAATAAAATCCTCCACCTTTTCCCCTTGTTTTTGTTCTGACTTGAAAAACTTGTGTCTTACTACAACTATACTAGGTTTGATGTCAAAACGTAGTTCAAGCAGTTTCACTGTTTGGCTGTACTCATCCAAATCTTCTTCTCCAGGAGACTGTACCAAGGGGGGCAAATGCTTGAAAATTGAACGTCCTTCAAATCCTAAACTGTTCAGCAGTAGGTATTTTTTTCTTTCTGCCCTGTATCTGGACGCACCAACCGCCCCTAAGTACGTGGTGAAAGCGTCAAACCATTTTTTCCAGGTGATAGGAGGTTCACCCGGAAGATCAAGAAAAGGTGGAGGGGGAGAAACAGCTTGTAAGCTCATGTTTATATGGGCGATGAAAAGCGGTGGATAGATACACAGTCAATTAGTAGGATGAGCGTAGGAGCAAACCAAAGTTGATGTATACTGTCGACAATGACTCAATCAATTACCATAACTGGGATAGAACACACTTGTTTCTTCGTTTTGTGAAGAGAAAAAAAAATTTAAAAGCCTTGTTTCTGTGCTTCGTGGTCAATTTTTTTTTTGAGGCAACTGCACTCACCTTGTGAACGTTCACTTACTGTAAATTATAAATCGTGGCACAGTTCTGCGTGATAATTCTGCAATAAAACTCTTACTTTTGAGCTTTGCAAGTCGCTAACTTCCGTTGTACGTTAGTGCTGTGTCAATAAACTCTTCGAGAAAAAAAAAACGGAGATGATCACAAAATGGCCTCTAACGTCGCGTTTCAACGTGAGGGCCTTGCGTTCCAGTGACGTTTCTGGACTTTGCCTACGCCAGTTGCGTAGAAACATACACTTGCTCCAGTGGCTGGGCGTATTATAATGCGTAACTTGCGTAGCCGAGATACGCTTGGAGCGCAACTGACGCGACAGAAAAGGCTGAAAAGAGACTGCTGCTGCTTCACATGTGAAGACTATCAAAAAGGTACAGTACCTTAATCTTGTATTCTTTGACTCGGTGAGGTAAGAGCAGTGAACCGATTCCCTCTCCCGCTTGCCTCTCGACGTATTCTCGAGTGGCAGTTTGGTTCTTTTGGGCGCTCTTCGTCGTCTGTTGAGAGCGGTGAACCGATTCTCTCATTCACTTGCCTCTCGACGTATTCTCGAGTGGCGGTTTGGTTCTTTTGGACGCTCTTCGTCGTCTGATCTTGATGTATGGTCGATCATCAGAAACGCCGTATTTACCCAATAAATGCACGCGTGGATGGCAGACACTTGTCCAGGAATCGTCGCCACGTTTTTTGTAGTAATTCAATCGTAGGCAGATAGTTAGTAAGATGATTTATTGAACAAGTGCTGCGCAGCAGCTCACACAGCCAGCAAGATCATCAATTCAGTTAACATTTTAAACAGCATTCTAAATAGGAATACAGTTGGCAAAGGATGTAGAACACAGTGGATAGGTACATTCTAACAAAGACTAGAAGGCCAACCTAATCAGAACACTACACACATTCATTTTGATTTTGGGAATGGGGAGATTAAGTTGTTTGCCCAGAATCACAGGACGTCGAGGTGATGCCAAAACTTGAACCTGGTTCCCCAGTTGCAAAGTCTGCATTTCTGGCCGTAATGCCGCATTCTCTCCCCTAAATGTAACATGTAATCAAGTGATCAACTGGATACAAAAACATCAAGATAATTAAAAAGGGCTTCGTCGCTATATGAGAACTCAGAAAATATGTCCTCATTTTTTGTTTTTTAGATCACTAACACTAATTTCTATGGGAATAAGACTATCACTCATTTTTATAATATCAAAAGGAAATTATTTAGATACTAGTTTTGATTACATCAAGATGATGTCAGGTGTGCCACACTTTTGTAATAAATTTAGAATGTTAGCAAACTAGTTGTTCATTAGAATACTGTGCAGAAGTCAGGGGCATAAACTCAGATAATGGAGAGAAAGGAGGAGAGTGCAAAGGCAACAAGTAGACCATGCTGGGCAGGCTGGAGGGGCAGTGGCAGCACAACAGGCCATGGAAGGCAAAGAAAAGGTGGTCAAGGGCAGCAAATCAATCCTGCAGGACAGGCAAGAGAGGCTGTGGGAATATAAAAGATCATCTAGGGAATTAGGAAGAGGCAGTGGAAGTGCAACCATACATGAGAACAGACCCGATTCAGTGATGACACTGCCAATGTTTTTAAGCCCAAAAGGCTTTATTTTATCTGTCTCCTACCTAAAATCTCTTCTTTTTCAATGTGAGTCAAGGGGGATTATTAATTCCCCAGGTTTTTTCCCAAAGTCTCCCTCCTACCAAGTTCAAAACGTTGGCAAGTATGGTACATTGGATCACTGAGCTAAGGTGGAATGGAGTATGAACCCTTATTAGTATATTAGAGGGCAGGAGGGAGATGGTCAGAGGAAACAAATTGACCTTTCAGAGAAAGTGTCAGAGGTTGCAGCAGCACAATACACCACACAGGGCAAGCAGGACGGCAGTGCAGCAGAACGGACCATGGAAAGCTACAGGAAGGGGAGATGGCCATGCACATGGACAACAGAGAGAAGAGGGGAAAGAGGCAAGGGCAGCAAACTGACTGTAACAGACAGACAATAGGGACAGTTGTAGCATAACAGACCACGAAGGGCAGGAGGAATGGGGCAGGAGCATGACAATGGACCAGACAAGGCAGGAGGCAGGGGATAGAGGCTTGCATATGGAAAACAGAGGGCATGGGGCAGGACAGGAGCAACAAGCTGACCATGGAGGGAATGCGGGATGGGCACTGGAAGCGCAACCATGGAGTGCCACAGAGAGACAACAATGGCATACACACAGACAATGGAGAAAAGGTTGGCATCAGGGGCAGCAAGCTTACTGTTTATGGCAGCTGGGAAGGGCAGTGACAGAACAACGGCCACACAAGGCTGGTATGAGGTAGCAGGGAAATAGACTTGGGCAATGGGTAGCAAGGAGGAGGGGGGCAGGAACAGCAAACTTGGGTGGGGGTAGCACAATGCCATGAAAAAACAGTAAAAATTCACTGAATAAAAACAAAGGTTTCAGGGACCTTATTGTTAGGAAATAGAATAAACAAAACCTTAGAAATTCATTAATAAACCAAAGGTTACAGGGACGTTATAGTTGGGTTCAAATTTTAAACACTTAAAACCATAGAAATTCAGCTTTTACACTTAGAGTTATTTCAAGTAACTATAACATGTCCTAAGGTAACTCACTCCCTTGCCATGCACTACTAGCTACCCAAGACATTACTTCACTCATGACAACTTTTATCACATCATTGATAATATCTCTGTATCATTTGCAGTTAAATTATTGATGAGAAAACTGGGCACGGCAAGGGTGCAAGTTATAGCTACCATAGGGCACGAGTGACAGGTACTTGAAATAACTCTAGCTTTTAAAGCTGAATATATATATATATACATACACATACATAGATATACACACCCATATACACATATTTACAGACATTCATATATCTAAATACATGTATATGCATATACATATATATGAATACATATGTATTTGTTATCTAAAAAAGTCGACTCCTCACACTGCAAGGGCTCGCGGTATCAGGAATCCTGTGATTAGACCACGGTGACATGAGAGACATAGGTCGAACTATTGAACAGCCAGGGTGCACTACAGCGCTAACCACAACGCAGATTAAGCATATTGCAGTATTAATCATGGCAGAGGACTTTTTGAAAGCTTGGGAAGCTTCAGCCCATCTAATTTTCAAGTCGGGCAGGAGTGGCATTGAAACCAACCAAAGCGCATCGGACCCACATGGGAGTACAACCAGTGTAAAACCAAAAGGGAACCTTTTGGAAAGGCTCCACCACAAGGAAGTCAGCCTTTGGTGGGAAGCCACCTTATTGCAGAATTACCTTGAGGTCGAACGTAGTCCATGTGGCTTATGAATCTTCATATTCACAACCTTATTAAATCCTAACCCACACATTCTAAACGAATGGGTTGTTATAACTAATGTGTGCTTAAAAGTCACACTAAAAATTCTGGTTGAGCAAATCCAAGCCTTAATAGATTAATTCAAAGGAGAGCCGGACCAAGAGTGGTTAACGAGTACCCTGAAACTGGTGGATGACAGAATCAAAATCTATGAAAATAAAGTAAAAGGAAGGAAGCTACAAAAGTTCCATCATACTGAATTTGACTACCTATCAGGATGTATCCCAGTGTTCGCTAGGAAATTCAATAAAGCCAGGATGGAATTGGTGGAAGATTAGACACGAGCAATTGAAAAAGAAAATGGAGAATTGAGTACTGACTTGAGCTCTGATCTTGATTCAAATGAGGGTCCACTTGCCATACAAACAGATAGGATGTCTTTTTCCAAGGAGTACCGGCTGATAAAACGTAACAATAAACAGTCCTACAAAGGCATACATAGAGGCAAGGGCAGAGGCATAAGGTCCAAAACCAAAGACAAAGTGAACATAGGAAAAGATAAGAACACTGGCATGGGAATACGTGGCCATGGACAAAAGAAACTATAATGGAGGAACCAACATCACAGCTTACGGTAATTAAACTTTCTCAAAGGGAACACAGAAAAAGAGGGGCAAGTTCTTAGTTTGGGGCTTTCCTTTCACCCGGATATACCATCTGATTATGCACAGATATCATTTGATTTTATAAGTTTGCTCAAAAGCTTAAACTATATAGGGTGAATGCCTTGAAAAATCTAAGAAGGCCTGTGCAGACATTGATCTGCCAAGGAAGGCAAAAGTCGAACTTCTAATTGAGGAAATTGAGACATTACATGTTTTTTATGATTTGAGTGAGTGAGTCTGGTGAGGATACCACACCAACTGAGCCTTGTGACCCATGTGATCCTTTGTTTGTAATGAATGTACCCCCCTTTTATGGTACACAGGGGCCACTAGTGAGACAAGTTTCAAACCACCATTCAAATATGTCCCTTAAATACCGAGGGATAACATAGATGTATTTTGTGAAGCAGTTGCAATATTATTCTTAAACTATGTGAGGAGATCACAAATAGAGATACCATTAAGAAGATCACTTGAAAGCAGTAACTGTTTTAGAAAATGACCAAAAGCTAGTGATAAACTCTTCTGATAAGGGAGGGAACGTAGTCCTGATGAACATGTTAGGGAGGCACACAGACAACTAAGCAACACTGCACGCTACACCAAGGTTGACAAAATGTATTTAAGGATTTACAATTGATATATTGAGACATACTGCAAGGTTGGTACAACAACCATTGAACTGGGATGAATTACTCATCCTTGGACCCACCCCCTCAGCCTGGGACGAATACTGGTGGCCGACCACACTGGGAGCAGCACCGACACCCACCGACCATGCACACAACCTAGGATTCATCCTTGACTCATCCCTCTCCAAGTCTAAACAGGTCAACGCCGTCTCCTTCTCCTGCTACAATACCCTCCACATGCTCCGCAGGATCTACAAGTGGATCCCGACCGAAACAAGAAGAACGGTGACACAGGCCCTCGTCGGCAGCAGACTGGACTACGGCAAAGCACTCTATGCAGGAATCCCAACAAACACCTACGACGACTACAACGCATGCAAAACGCCTCCGCCTGACTGATCGTTAACGTCCCCCGCCGCAGCCACATCACCCCCACCTGAAAGACCTACACTGGCTCCCCGTCCACAAGAGGATCACCTTCAAGCTCCTCACTCACGCACACAAAGCACTCCACAACGCCGGACCAGACTACCTGAACAGCAGACTCAACTTCTACACCCCAACCCGCCAGCTCCGCTCCGCCAGCGTCACCCTCGCCGATGTCCCCCGCATCTAACGAACAACCTCCGGCGGCAGATCCTTCTCCTACCTCGCCACCAAGACCTGGAACACCCTCCCTACCCAACTACGGCAGACCCAAGACCTACTCGCCTTCAGAAGACTCCTCAAGACGTGGATCTTCGAGCAGTAGCAGCACCCCCTCTCCTCAGCGCCTTGAGACCCTCACGGGTAAGAAGCGTGCTTTAGAAGTACTCTGATTGATTGATTGATTACAATTCCTCGAGAATAACACACGTACCACTCCCACCCTATATTTGCTTCCCCAAAATCACAAAAGCCTGGATAATCCACCGGGACGCCGTATAGTCTCATCAAAAAAACGCCTGAATTTATATTGACCACTTTTTATATCCCTTTGTAACTAGCCTAAATTCTTATGTGAAAGATACAAAAGATTTCCTACAAACAGTACAAGATCTCCATTGGGGTAGCACATTTGGATGGTATGGCTGGATGTAGGGAGACTCTACATGTGTATCAGACACACTGATGGCCAGAATGCCTGTAAATATTTCCTATGGGCCACAACTATACATTTTTTGGAGCACACACTTATGATCCTTAAGATGATGGAGATCTGCCTTTCTGAAAACATATTTATGTTTATGAATGAACTATTTAAACAGAATTAGGGGTCTGCAATGGTCACCTGCTTCACCCCCAGCTACGCCAATTTGGTGATGGGCTGGTGAGTGGAACCGGTTCTCTAGGGCAGCGGCCTGGCACACTGGACAGAGAAGATCAGTGTTTGGATGAGGTACATCCATGTTTTATTTATTTTGAATGGTAATTAAACTGAATTGAACACTTTTGCATTAGACTTAAACAAAAATAATATGAACTTAAAGTTTACCATGCAGTACAGCCAAAGCACCAATGATTTTTTGGACATAGGACTGACCGTTGTAGATGTGGTCCTGAACATGGAACTGTTTAGAGAACAGACAGCAGGTAATGCAATTTTACATTCATTGAGTTCTCAGCCATCAAGTTTTAAATGGAATTTTCTCTACAGCGAATATCTCCTAACATATAGGAACTGCAGCACTGAACAAAGTTACCTAAGAATAAAGGGTAACATTCTTAAAGGATAAACAGCCAGAAACTACCCACGTAGGGCACTGCAACAAGCTAGCAGATGGACAGAAACGATCAGAAGAGAGGAAGATTTGTTCCGCCCTTCCCCTACCAAATAACAATAAGACAATGAACCTATTCAGTTCAAAACCAAATACACTAGCCAGGCAGTGAAACTTAGGAAGATTTTGAAAAACAGATGAAACATCTTGGCATAGGATAACATTTTGAGAGAAAAAATTGGGAGAACCCCTACAATGACCCACCCAAATAATGTGTCTTTAAAAGACATGTTAGTCCACAAATACCTAAACACTCAAGAGATGGGAACAGATTGGCAGCATCAGGCAGGATTAAATCTTAATTTTTCTACAGGCGTATTGCTTCACCTCGGTGGGAATGAATGCCTATGTTGAGCTGCACTCTTCTCTTTAAAATAGGTTTAGAGGCAAGCCCCCGTTTGAATACAGTGTGGTACCTTTTCCTATTTTGGGGTTCCATTAATTGTGCTGAAGGGAGTTTATGATGTGATACTGAGAAATCATGGGAGGCATGACATCAACAATTCCAGTGAGACAGGTTCTGAGGCCATTGTTTGTCAGTCAAGCTTTGACCATTGCATTAAAATGTTTCTCTCTGTATAATAATATCATTATGAATGTACTCTTTTACAGGCTCTTGAGGCAGTGTGCGCAAGATCTGAAATTAGCCACATTCTAGACAGTAAATCTCCACAAGAGAGGTGTACTAGGTAGCCCTGAACCTTTTTCTCTATTTGGTGAGATCAACAAAAGCACAAGGGCTACTGACAGTGTTTCACATAAGTAGGGGATATTTTCTCTTTACAATAGTGTGCTGAATTGCTGACCCATTTTAATTGTTGGACTAATTGCAATCAAAATATGTTAGAATTAAATTTGATTAACTGTCTGTGGGTTTTCAAATGGATACTTAACCCTGGAAATCATTGATCAGCTGAATGTTGAATTAAATGATAAAATGCTATCCATGGTCCCAGAGTCTAATGGTTTGGTAAAACATTAATGTCAATTTGGATTCATTGGGGTACATTTCCCTTGAAACAATCAATATCAATTAGATGCTGAATGCCTGATCAAGTGGATATGAACACAGTATTATTCTGGCTACTTTTAGCCATGTAATTCTGTTATTTTGTTTACACATCCGCCATATTTCCTTTTGACTGATCCACTGTAAAAATTGGTCCTTTCTTTTAATTTAAATATGCCATATTTCTAAAGTATATAAATAGCAAGAAATGCTGTTTTTCATTTTCAATTATAATTGATATGTACAGATGGACAGTCTTTTCACTATGTGAATTGTGGTTTCACTGAGTGGACATTGTTTAAAGTGCAACAAGGTGGACCTGAGATCATGTGATCAAGACTTCGATGTGGCTGAAATGCTCTATCTTGCTGTCTACCTCAATAACAAAATAAAAAACGATTGCTTAAACCATCGCTTATCTGAAGTGGCTCCACCTTTCACCAATAACTGAGTGAGAATTTGCTGTGCATAAATGCACATATATATATATACATATATAAGCACCTAGCCTATATATATATTATTTATTGGTGTTTTCTGCTCCGCGAAGGATTTTTGTGCGAGGAAGGGGGAGAGAATCGTGACTGTCAACAACAAGTGCCCAGAACAATTGCCACAAATCCCCGCCTGATCACACAGCACATCGGTTACCTACTTGGCAAAAATACACTGAGAACTGAGACCGCCGCCAGCGTGTGATGGACGCTGCATGCTGGGAAATGTTGTCCACTTGTGGAACCAGAGGCGGATCCAGGCCGTGTTTTCCAGGCCACCCACACTACTTGAGAAAGTGGGAAGGACACAATTCAAAATGAGGGGGACTGTGAGCAACAGCGGCGAACTGCACCAGGGGGGCATTTGAAAAAGGAAGTAAACCCCGAAATGCGTCATGCCCATGGTTTAACAATAAAAGGCTGACATCACGAACCTCGAGTGCCGCCTAGTCTTCTTTTCTGGAGCAGACTTCTTGGGAAAACATAACGTGTCTGTGGCAAGCACGCAAGGAAGGCACCTCCCGCAAGTGTTAAGGGGGTCGCTACATGGAAGACCCTCTGACTGCCCCGCATGAAGTCTGGATCGGATGTTGCTGCGGATGCGCAGTCCATACTTGAATGGGACAACACTTTTACTTTATTGGTGTTTTCTGCTCCGCGAAGGATTTTTGTGCGAGGAAGGGGGAGAGAATCATGACTGTCAACAACAAGTGCCCAGAACAATTGCCACAAATCCCCGCCTGATCACACAGCACATCGGTTACCTACTTGGAAAAAATACATCGAGAACTGAGACCGCTGCCAGTGTGTGATGGACGCTGCATGCTGGGAAATGTTGTCCACTTGTGGAACCAGAGGCGGATCCAGGCCGTGTTTTCCTGGCCACCCACACTACTTGAGAAAGTGGGAAGGACACAATTCAAAATGAGGGGGACTGTGAGCAACAGCGGCGAACTGAACCAGGGGGGCATTTAAAAAAGGAAGTAAACCCCGAAACGCGTCATGCCCATGGTTTAACAATAAAAGGCTGACATCACGAACCTCGAGTGCCGCCTAGTCTTCTTTTCTGGAGCAGACTTCTTGGGAAAACATAACGTGTCTGTGGCAAGCACGCAAGGAAGGCACCTCCCGCAAGTGTTAAGGGGGTCGCTACATGGAAGACCCTCTGACTGCCCCGCATGAAGTCTGGATCGGATGTTGCTGCGGATGCGCAGTCCATACTTGAATGGGACAACACTTTTACTTTATTGGTGTTTTCTGCTCCGCGAAGGATTTTTGTGCGAGGAAGGGGGAGAGAATCGTGACTGTCAACAACAAGTGCCCAGAACAATTGCCACAAATCCCCGCCTGATCACACAGCACATCGGTTACCTACTTGGCAAAAATACACCGAGAACTGAGACCGCCGCCAGCGTGTGATGGACGCTGCATGCTGGGAAATGTTGTCCACTTGTGGAACCAGAGGCGGATCCAGGCCGTGTTTTCCAGGCCACCCACACTACTTGAGAAAGTGGGAAGGACACAATTCAAAATGAGGGGGACTGTGAGCAACAGCGGCGACCTGAACCAGGGGGGCATTTGAAAAAGGAAGTAAACCCCGAAACGCGTCATGCCCATGGTTTAACAATAAAAGGCTGACATCACGAACCTCGAGTGTCGCCTAGTCTTCTTTTCTGGAGCAGACTTCTTGGGAAAACATAACGTGTCTGTGGCAAGCACGCAAGGAAGGCACCTCCCGCAAGTGTTAAGGGGGTCGCTACATGGAAGACCCTCTGACTGCCCCGCATGAAGTCTGGATCGGATGTTGCTGCGGATGCGCAGTCCATACTTGAATGGGACAACACTTTTACTTTATTGGTGTTTTCTGCTCCGCGAAGGATTTTTGTGCGAGGAAGGGGGAGAGAATCGTGACTGTCAACAACAAGTGCCCAGAACAATTGCCACAAATCCCCGCCTGATCACACAGCACATCGGTTACCTACTTGGCAAAAATACACCGAGAACTGAGACCGCCGCCAGCGTGTGATGGACGCTGCATGCTGGGAAATGTTGTCCACTTGTGGAATCAGAGGCGGATCCAGGCCGTGTTTTCCAGGCCACCCACACTACTTGAGAAAGTGGGAAGGACACAATTCAAAATGAGGGGGACTGTGAGCAACAGCGGCGAACTGAACCAGGGGGGTATTTGAAAAAGGAAGTAAACCCCGAAACGCGTCATGCCCATGGTTTAACAATAAAAGGCTGACATCACGAACCTCGAGTGCCGCCTAGTCTTCTTTTCTGGAGCAGACTTCTTGGGAGAACATAACGTGTCTGTGGCAAGCACGCAAGGAAGGCACCTCCCGCAAGTGTTAAGGGGGTCGCTACATGGAAGACCCTCTGACTGCCCCGCATGAAGTCTGGATCGGATGTTGCTGCAGATGCGCAGTCCATACTTGAATGGGACAACACTTTTACTTTATTGGTGTTTTCTGCTCCGCGAAGGATTTTTGTGCGAGGAAGGGGGAGAGAATCGTGACTGTCAACAACAAGTGCCCGGAACAATTGCCACAAATCCCCGCCTGATCACACAGCACATCGGTTACCTACTTGGCAAAAATACACCGAGAACTGAGACCGCTGCCAGCGTGTGATGGACGCTGCATGCTGGGAAATGTTGTCCACTTGTGGAACCAGAGGTGGATCCAGGCCCTGTTTTCCAGGCCACCCACACTACTTGAGAAAGTGGGAAGGACACAATTCAAAATGAGGGGGACTGTGAGCAACAGCGGCGAACTGAACCAGGGGGGCATTTGAAAAAGGAAGTAAACCCCGAAACGCGTCATGCCCATGGTTTAACAATAAAAGGCTGACATCACGAACCTCGAGTGCCGCCCAGTCTTCCTTTCTGGAGCAGACTTCTTGGGAACACATAACGTGTCTGTGGCAAGCACGCAAGGAAGGCACCTCCCGCAAGTGTTAAGGGGGTCGCTACATGGAAGACCCTCTGACTGCCCCGCATGAAGTCTGGATCGGATGTTGCTGCGGATGCGCAGTCCATACTTGAATGGGACAACACTTTTACTTTATTGGTGTTTTCTGCTCCGCGAAGGATTTTTGTGCGAGGAAGGGGGAGAGAATCGTGACTGTCAACAACAAGTGCCCAGAACAATTGCCACAAATCCCCGCCTGATCACACAGCACATCGGTTACCTACTTGGCAAAAATACACCGAGAACTGAGACCGCCGCCAGCGTGTGATGGACGCTGCATGCTGGGAAATGTTGTCCACTTGTTGAACCAGAGGCGGATCCAGGCCGTGTTTTCCAGGCCACCCACACTACTTGAGAAAGTGGGAAGGACACAATTCAAAATGAGGGGGACTGTGAGCAACAGCGGCGAACTGAACCAGGGGGGCATTTGAAAAAAGAAGTAAACCCCGAAACGCGTCATGCCCATGGTTTAACAATAAAAGGCTGACATCACGAACCTCGAGTGCCGCCTAGTCTTCTTTTCTGGAGCAGGCTTCTTGGGAAAACATAACGTGTCTGTGGCAAGCACGCAAGGAAGGCACCTCCCGCAAGTGTTAAGGGGGTCGCTACATGGAAGACCCTCTGACTGCCCCGCATGAAGTCTGGATCGGATGTTGCTGCGGATGCGCAGTCCATACTTGAATGGGACAACACTTTTACTTTATTGGTGTTTTCTGCTCCGCGAAGGATTTTTGTGCGAGGAAGGGGGAGAGAATCGTGACTGTCAACAACAAGTGCCCAGAACAATTGCCACAAATCCCCGCCTGATCACACAGCACATCGGTTACCTACTTGGCAAAAATACACCGAGAACTGAGAC